>NC_141579.1:0-1232667 GCF_036417535.1 Chlamydotis macqueenii | reverse complement strand
GTGTAAAAGACGCATATTTACATATATATATGTAAAATTAGCATTGCCTGAGACACATTTTCAACCGTTTGGTTAACTCCACCAATTTAACTTGCAATGTATACCGAGAAAGAGGAGATCCACGCTCCTTTTATCCACTGTAGCTGATGACACTCACAAGCACTTCGTTTACTCAGTGTGTTGCACATTCATTGGATCAATAAACACTGCATGTGCTGACACCAGCTGTATCAGATTCTGCTTCACAGACAAAGCTCGTTTGCAGATACACTGAACACTCAGGTACGGCCCCTTCCACACAGTCAGATTCCTTACAGCTTTTTGACTTGCTACCTGAATTAAAACTACGGCAAGCCTGCTGATCTCCGATGAAAAAAATCACACACACACACACTTGAACTTATTATTAAAGACTTAAGTTCACACAGGTAGAGAAAAGGGTCTACAAATCGTAGAATCATAGAATCACAGAACGGTTTGGGTGGGAAGGGACCTTCAAAGCCCACCGAGTCCAACCCCCCTGCCAGGAGCAGGGACATCTCCAACCAGATCAGGTTGCTCAGAGCCCCAGCCAACCTGGCCTGGAATGTTTCCAGGGATGGGGCATCCACCACCTCTCTGGGCAACCTGGGCCAGTGCTCCACCACCCTCAGCGTAAAAATTTTTTTCCTAATATCTGTTCTAAATCTGCCTCCATTTTGAAACCGTGACCCCTCGTCCTGTCACACCAGGCCCTGCTGAAGTCTCTCTCCCCATCTCTCCTGTAGGCATGTGCAAGGTAGAAGAGGGCTTGGAAAGATGCATGTGGAAGAAGTGATCTAAATGTGAGGGAAATCCATCCATCCTTTACCGAAACCTTGACGAGTTTGGGACAGGAATGATAGAGCATGGTCATGCCTGACAGCAGAGAGTGGAGCTCAAGAATCGCTTCCGCTCTGGAGTTCAAATTAAGTGCCTTAACTTTTCTTCACTCCTGAGGAATTCAGAAGAAGAAGCTCTTGTTACATACAGTGCTTAGCACAACAGAGACCACTCTGGTCTCTAGGCACTACTGTTAGCACAAATAATTCATAACACTAACGATCAACCATAATTACATCCTTCCTGAAGCAGAGATGACATGTGAGAATACCAAAAATGAAGAGCAGGGAACTAACTGCAGGCTTATTCCATCCGTTAATGACCACCCCGTGTTCTGTGAGAATGAGAAGACATCTCTCAGATACAAGGGTGCAAATCCAGAGGGTTCACCGCAAGCAAGCTTGAACTTCAGTGCGCTGCTTTCTCTTTCTAAAGGGGATGAACTCTATCCATCTGTCGGAGTTCACGTGGATATACCCTTTTCCTACGCAAAAAAAATGTTGTGTGGCGATGCATATTGGGTCAGTTTTTTACATAACCTTCCATATAACACTACGCTAAATCCAGAGGACCCAATATCATTGTCAAGGGGAGAACGGAGCCGCTTTTCAGAAAAAAATGACTAGAAGGTACCGCGGAAAAGCCCAGCTCCAGATCCTCCTCTGTAAAATTTCTGCGTGGGACCTGTCCATGCTCCTTCTTCCACTTCATGCAATGCAGAAAGCAGATCGCAGCGCAAAAACAACGTACTGTGAGATCCTGCACAGATGCTCGATGTGCAGCGGGCCGGCGAGGAGCTGGAGTCCGGGCCACATGCCGTTGGAATGGTAGCAGTTTCCCTTCGGCTTACTGGAAACGTCTCAGATTTCAAGTACGATCTTAGCGTCACAAGGGAATTCGCGATCGCTCAGATAAAATGTAGCGCACACAAAGTTTGCACACACACTTGTCTGGTGGAAAACGGGATTCAGAAGAAATATCGGCAATTAAAAACACCCCAGGTCCTGATAAGACACACTAATTTTCTCTGTGCATCAGTTCCTCGCTTAACGTAAAATCATTCTTTCTCTCGTCACAGCGAAGCTGTTACAGACAATTTTGGTAATATTTACAGGATGATACTGAGAGTTCTTGCCTAACAAATCACTTCAGCCTGTGCTTATTTCAAAGCCTGGTTGGTTCTAACGAAGTCAGATGTATCAGTTTATGCCTCTTAGAAATATCACCAAAACATAAATATTTGTGCAGCGGAGATATACACATGTGCATATTCCATCTAATTAAGGCAGGACGTTCCCACGCGTGCCACATGAATTTTGCGAGGGGTGTCATCAGCAGAAAAATTATTCTTGCTGCGGCACATCGTCTCTGAAGGACCATGAGCTACACAGACTCAGATTCCCAGTATGCCTCAAAGACACCCACAGCAACTGCGATAACTTCTCAAAATAATTTTCAGTCTTTTGGGGTTCTTTTTTTTTGTTCTCTTTTCCTTTGCCTGCTTAGATTATGGCCTTTTATTCCATCTACGTGTCATGCTTGGTCTTGGCGGAAGCCTCCAGGGACAACTACCATAATACAAGGAATTAATGGTACAAGTCACGACTTCTGGTTCCAATCAGGAGTCAGTCCTAAAGGCTGATCTGCAACACGACCCTCACAGACAAATCTCAGAATTTAATAGGGATTACATCGATGGAGTTTTTATGGAAATTGAATTATACTGTATAGGAATTGTTCCATAAACAGAACACAGCAGGAAAGGCGAAACTTCCTTGATTTTCCCCTGCCTTTTACAGAAGGGGTATAATTTTCAGATACCTTTCCCTAGGTAATCCAAAGCTATTTGATAAAAAATGACATTTTTCAATGTAAATCTTTTTTCCTATTCCATATCCTGCCGTTCCTGAATTTTCACGGCTTGGATAAACGAACCTGGGACATAAACTACCTATTGCGGAGAGGCTGAACTTGCAAATTCACTTCGCCTCCATATGCATATGGCCAATAGTCAGCACAGCTTGCAGCTTCCCCTTCCCTCTCTAAGCCTGCTGGGCTCTGGATAAATGGATAAACTGGTCCCAGATCACATTCCTCAATGTGAACAAGAAGACAAGTGAACTTGTGATTATTATAAAGAAAGAGCATCAGCTCTGACACGTGGAGATGATGAAGGGATGGTGCATCCTGGCAAAACAGTACGCGTGTCGGGCTGGGTGGGAGGCACTGGCTGGGGAAAAACGGCGCTTTCCCAAGGGACAGGCTCCTCACCGCCCGGCGTTATTTGGATTTTGCATTGAATCTTTCACATTCGTAGCATATTCCTGATGTCAGGACAGCAATAGAACTGCAGCCCCGTAACAGCTAAGGGACAAATAGTCGTAAGAGAGTAACTGCCATTCAGCGCAACGGTGTGAGAGCATCATTCCCGTTAAAATGGACAGGGCTGCCAGTCCCAGTATGTACTAGGGCAATGCCATTCGCGTCCCGAGCAGCATTTCTGCCAACGGCCTACGTATTTCAGGACATAAAATTCCAGCTCAGAGTTCAAACACCAAATACGTTCACGCATACAAGCCTGTGCAAATCGATGAGATCTCAACAGCTGATTATTTGCCTTAGAGTAACATTAAGAATGCTGTATCTCTACTAAAACGCAGAGTCTTTGGCCAAGATTTGCCTTTTCTGCTTCATTTGGGTAGACTGGAGCACGGTGGCTGCCCACTGCTCTGGAAGTGGACACAGTTCTTGCCCTGCCGCAGCTGGCAATGCAAAACTCAAGTAGATATGAAGAGGGCACTATCACTCTAGGCAGCCTGACTTGGAAACTGGGCAGGGAAAAAAAAAGAAAAAAAAAAAGGCAAACGTTCGATGCTAACCATTATATGAAGTCCCAAGGAGATTTGGAACAGGAGCAGTGGAGGAGTTACAGTTTCCTTTGTTCTGTTAAAAGGAAAAAGGAAACACATCAGGAAACCAGACTGTGGAGCACAGGAAGTCTCACTTTGGCTGATAAAAAGGAACTGATGTGAGGTTGGTTCAGATGCAGTTATAAGTCAATCAAGCTTGGAACAACAAGAAGAGCTATTCAGAAGAAACCAGAGCGCCAAATTCTGCTCTTAGCTGTAAAAAGGGTATTTTAACCTCTCCTAATCTTTTCCTTATCTCCTTTTTTAAACGAAACCAGCTATAAAAAATGTTTAAATAAGAATTTTCTCATCATAGAAAAATCGGTTTCCCAAACTCACCACACCTTCCACTGACCCCGCCATACCTCACTCCGGTTTCTTTTTTTCACTCATCGACCAACTTAAAAAAAACTGTATTCTTGCTGATTTATCTCCTCCCCTCAGATCAAAACCAGCATTAGTGAAGAAGGGCAGGTTTTTTTTTTTGCTGAGTGAGAAATCGGCAGATGACTAATTAAAGACTCTCCTGGCCGTTATGTTATTTTCACTCCCTCTGCGTGATTGACAAGCGTGGGCCAGCACGCTAACGTTCAATTCCTGGGTGTGCACTGGGTGTGCAGCTTTTTATATATCTATAAATATAGATATATAAAATTTTAAAAATTGCTTCTTGCTCCTTTACAGCCCTGTGGTGGGTTGAGCTCTGGGTTGGTCTATGCTGGAAGAACAAGATACATGCAAATAAAACAGCAAGCTTAGCTATATCCACAACATTTACTGCAGGAACCTCTACTGAGCCGTGTTTCTGATTGTATTTTGGAAAAAAAAAAAAAATCAGGAAAAGAAAGAATGCTTGATACACGTGAAGAGCCAGGGTCATTTTCTTTACAGCACCATACCAATGCTGAGGAGAAGCAAAGGCTGATAGATAAATATGCACTTACACACCTATTTTTAGGGCTCTGGCTTCAAAACATGGAAGCAAAACAGAATTAGGTGCTATCAAATACCGATGGCCCGTCAGGTCGTTATTTCAAAGTTTTGCCTTTGGTGCTATTTGTCACTGGAGAAACAGCTTTACTTCAACATCTCCAGCAGTAACACACAGCAAGATACATCCCTTTTGTTTGGCCTTACAGCTAAAGGAAAAGCTTTTGGTAGCGGAGGTGGGGGAGGAGGGAGGCAACATTTGTGGCTTTACTACAAGAGACAGGTTTCTAGATCAGTGTTACTAGCTGGGTAGATACGCATCAGTAATTATGTGGCCTGGGTAATGAGAGGAAGAAAGAAAATAAGGCGTAGATGCATTAACATTTTGAAAAGGCTTTGGTATTTTGGAGCTCAGTCGAGTAGATTGTACATCGTCCTGTACCGTACACTGCTGTTTATACAATTTAAGTTGGTGAGAAGTTACTTGATCACCCTGACTGCCCGGGTGTCTATGGTGATGCAGCACACAGGTCAGCAAAGACTTAGGCGAATTATTTCCAGAAGGAGGCAGAAAACCACATTTGCATGCTGGTATTTTCGTTGTATTTTCAAAACCGGCTAAAAATATGCACTTCACAGCCTTGTAAGAAAACATTTCTTCACCCAGAAAGTGTTCTTGGGTATGACCCGTGTCAGCGTGAGGGGCGTTGTATAACTGAGACGAGGATGCCAGTGCACACACGCACGGTGCGCTCACGTTTACACGTGCGCGAGAGCACGAGAGGCACAGACGCTGGAAACAGATCTGCTGCTCAATTCAGAACAAAAGATCTAGAAAGAATTTTGCATTTGGCCTTCAAATCGAGTTGTAGAGCTAAGCTTAATGTTTTAGACTCGTTTTTTTTTCTAGGCCAGCCATGCACACACTCATGCATGCTCTAGTACTAACACCCTGCAACGTCAGGTGTTTAGCAAACCCACAAAGATCTGAAAATCTGAAGTTAAGGCTCCCTTGGCTGCTTTAATTTTCATGCTTGTGCAAGTTTGCACTGAGATGGGACATAGGGTCTTTCTTTAAAAGGCCAAGTAAACTCAAGTAGAGTGAGAAATCTTCATTTTTCAAAGGCATCTTACGGAGTGCTGTAAAAGAACTTCGTATGTTGATGTTTTCCTGGGAGAAAAAGCATGGAAGATGCTCTGTCATGAGGCTGTACGATCATAAGTTCTAGGTCTGATCCTTCTGAGAGGAGGAGAACTGAAATCAAGAGCAAAGCCCGCTCTAAGACTGGAAGGGTGAGACCTGAAGAGAATAAACTCTGCTTCCTGCAAAAATTGCTACAAATGCCCTTCCCCCAGCATATCTCACCTTATCAGCAATTCATCTAAGACCTCACTCCGAGGTGCAACCTTACCCTTTGCTTCTTTTTAGTTCTGCGCCTTTCTCAGAACACTCCAATGAATAGTTGCACTCTTACATACCAGGCTCTCTCCAGAACAAATCCTGTGAGGAGCGGTAGAAGCTGGGCCTCCCCTCCATCCTTACAGCAGGAGAATCACCAAATTAAAACAAATAACTCAAATAAAAGCATGAAATCCTCACGACATGCATGCTACTACTTAAAGTGACCACATCCTGTCAGGGTAAAATCCACAGTGGCAGAGAGAAACTACACAAGGGTCTCAGCACCTCTTTAGAGCCTCTGAGTGAAACCCCAAGTGCCTAAAAGCTAAGCAGTTTGTGCTGGTTTGTTGTGTGTTAGGTTTGCTTCAGACTGATCTTCCTTCCCACAGCAGGAACAATTCTGAGCTGCTGAGTTTACCAGTTCTGAAATAACTTTTCCAGTGTTTTACTTGCACAGGAACTGGGACTCGGTACCGGACACCTCGAGCCGATGGCACCCAGCACTGCGGCATGATTCTAAACCCTAAGGCGCGTATTTGCATACAGATCTGGAGGGAAAATTAAGTGATATTATAAAAATATCCCAAACAGAACACTTCTAACAGGTTTTTGCTGTTAGAAAGTCGTTGTGCAATAGAAATGTCACCTGAATAGGGACCAGGGTATGAGGGAATATCATCGTTCACGCCTTGGAAATGTCAGAAAGTCTTGTTCAAAATTGCTTTTGGGAAGTCTCCAGTGAACAAACATCTCCCGGATTTTTTTTTTTTTCTTTTTCCACAGTCTGGGGATTAAGAGTCTTGCCCTAGGAGTCAATGCCTTTGTGCCAGGAAAGGCCATCTCTAAAGGGCCAAAGGCAGGGCAATTTAAAAATGGCAAAACCAGACATTTAAACTAGCTCAAAAAGGAAACATGTTCTTCGTTTGAGATCTTGATGGCCAAGTTTCAAGACGAGAGCAAACGCCTACAGTTCGCAAATGACAAGAAACAGTGATTGCAAGAGAAACCCTACCCCACCCTTTGCTATAGCAACACCAACATACAAGTTGTCTTCTTGTGGAAGGAGACAAGCATGGTTGTCATCTGCTTGAGTAATGCAAAACTGTCCTTTGAATGTCCTTCAGATGGTCTGTCTCTTATGTCCAGAACACCAGGATAAACATGTTTTCACAGAAGGAAGGCAGCAGTTACACAAAATGTGCTTTTTTTTTTTTTTTACTAACAGACAGTCTTTGCCAAGCATATTTAATTACTGTCCACATGTAAAGTGGAACTGAAACAATTAAACCCGTTTGAAACCGCACCATTTGTTATTGTGAGGAAGTCCACGCACAGGCATCTCGCTGCCATTAGGTGGGCCATTTTTTAATTTAATTTGAGGCAATAAGAACCAAAACCCCCCCAAACACAATGTCAATTAAGTCAAAGCGGGGCGTTAACCCAAGAAGACGTGATTTGAAGTATCAGGAAGCACACAACAAAAATGTTATCGACTATTTAAAATTAGTGCAAACATAAGCTGTCATGAGTTTCACTGGCTCCCAGTCATCTTCTGCAAGTGTCATTCACAGAATATGAACTGGATATGGAAATGAACTAAGAAAGATGAAGATCTGCCGCGCTTCTTTCTCCATAAAAGACCTCAGACCATTGCTCTACAGGTCACTTTTCAAGCCAGCCAGCCCAGGTCCAGTGTCAGGTATCAAGCAGATGATTTGAGCAGCAAAAATTGCCTCCAGCCACCTCAGTAAGTGATCCAATTCCTCTGGAAACAACTTCAACATACACTTGCAGGCAATGTCTGCAAAGGATGCAAATGATGCCCGGGATCATCCTGACCACACCTATTGTCTGACCGTGCTCTGCCTCAATTAAAACAATTAGGTTGTAGAATAGTTTAGCATAGACTTGAAAAAAAAAAAAACAGTCACTTGTTTTGATTGAAGGCGGTCACCTGGAATGAGCAACCCCGTCCCACACCTATTCCACGCTGCATAGCACTGATCTTCTACACAGACATAAATATTTCTGAGTTTAGGGAGGGAAGCGCTCCTTAACCACACCGGTACACAGATTTCACCCGGTCAGTCACTGTGTTCTTGCTTTAGATAATGAAAGAACCTTTTTTTCTGTGTTTTTCTTGCTCTCCAGTCACTTACATGCATCTTTCTGCCACATTATTTCCCAACTTAAATGCACAGCTTTCAGAGAAATCAATGCATACAACCTACAGCCGAGCAGACCTAAGGATACGATTGCTCTTAAATTGCTTTCCCCTGGATACAGCACAGGTTTGCTTTACAGTGTTGCAGAATTTCGAAAATCTACCCTGAAGCACAGGTTATATATGGGACTCAGCACATTACAAACACTTAAGCATCTCAAGCCACATCCTCTCCCGTTGCCCGTCACCTGAGACGAGCTAACAAGGTGGCCTAACCCCTTCCTTTCAGAGGTGATCTGCAGCAAATCTGTCAATCCTTGGGTCTGATCTTCCTGGGGAACCCACTCTTTTTCTCCCCAGTAAGAAAACTGGTAAGAAATCTTAGATTATCCTGAGGGCACTGCAGGACCACTGATCTAAATGTACAGAAAAGGGGTAAATTGTGGGAGGAGGCAAACAGGACATGGGAACCTGCAGCAACGTGCTGATGCTCCTGGAATTGCTCAGTGAATGAACCCAAGAGGAGACTCCGGTGTATCTGGATCCCGTCTCTCTTAGCTTGAACAGCCAAATTGTTTCTGGACTAGAAGCGAAGCAGGACAAAAAGGCCGCAGGGGAGTCAGTGGGCAGATCCAGGAGCCTGGGCAGCGAAGTGGGATGCGGCTGAGTTCCTCCTTTCGCCGCAGCCTCCCCAGCATGACTGCAGGCCTAGCTGCTAAGCATCGCAGTTCCTCATCTCCAAACTGGGGCGGGGTGGGGGGTTAGCAATAATACTTTGCAACATGGGGTGACTGGGGAGAGGAGGAGCTCCCAGTAGTCACCGTGAGCTACGTGGGTCATGGGAATACATCAGCACCTTCCAGAGGATGGTGCAAGGGGGGGTGGTGGCCTGTGCGGAAAACAAAGTCCATGTGTGCACCGCAGCAAATGTACAGATGGGAAATTTCTGCACTTTCACTGCACAATATTTAGGGCTCCGCAAATCAAAGAAGGTTGTGCTGCACTAAACGTCTCCTGAATGAGGCCCGGGTTACTTTTGCTACAGATCTGAAGAGGTGGTGGGGGAAACATGTCTCGGTCCTGCCATGCCTCCCAAATTTTGTGCTTTCAACGCTCCTACTTTCTCTCCTTTCTGACATTCACCCTTTCATTCTCTCTTTCTTTCCTCTTCCTGCCCATCTCCTTCCCTCCCCCTTTTTTTGAGACCCTTTCAAACAGCGCACTTGTCACAAGCTGCAATCTAAGGGAGAAAGTTTCAGTTCCTGCCAGTTTGCAGCTTCTTTCTCCCCAGGTCAGCAAAAAAAAAAAAAAAAAAAAGAAAAAAAAAAAGAAAAAAAAAAAAAAGCCTTTTAAGAAGAGATCAACACCCCACCCAGGCGATAGGCATCTTTCGAAATCCTCCAACCCAAACACACCCACAGCGTCTCTCGCTTGAAGGCTCTTCTGTTCGAGCTGCTTCTGTACTACAGGGCTCCCTCAAGAAGAACCCGTAAGAATCGCACAAGGGTCCCCCCAAAGCGAGAGAGCCAACCCTCTGCTGCCTGGGCCCTGAGAAACAGCGCGAGCCAGCTCAAAGGGCTCGGAAAAGGCCTGGGTCATCTGAAGGACCGGCCGGTTGGATGGGGGGAAAGGAGGGGGAACCGCTCTCCGAGTCCCAGCAGCGTCCTGGGTTGCTCAAGGCCACCAGAGGTTGGTTATGTTCGTGGTTTTTTTGCCACACTCTTTGCTTCCCCTTCCCCCTGCCTCGCCCCAAGCTAGGGTGATGTTTCTCCTCCAAACCGCCCTCCGAATCGCTCTCCCTCCCTCCACCCCCACCAAAAAAAAAAAAAAAAAAAACCAAACCAAAAAACCTGCTGGTGGAATCGCACGGCCGACCCACCAGAACCAGCGGCGCATTTCAAGCAGGGCCGGGCGAGGAAAAATCAGAGCCAGGGGCTCACATCTGGGGCCAGCTCGGAGCCACCCCCCCACCCCCTCCTCCGCCGGCCCGAGCCCCGGGGGCGGCAGCTGTCAGTGCCTTTCCCGGGACCCCTCCGAGGGGTGCTGGCCCCAAACCGCCTCGCCAAGCGGGGTACGAAGCTCCCCCCCCCCCCCCCACCGAGCACCGGGGAGGCGAAGGGGAGAGTCCCGACGCGCTGCGGCGGAGGAGGAGGAGGAGGAGAAGGAGGAGGAGGAGGAGGAGAGACCGGCCGCTCCGGGGCGGAGGGACGGAGCCGGACCCCAGCCCCCGCGCCCCTTCCCAGCGCCCCCCCGGCAGGAGGGGTCCCCCAGCCCCCCTTACCTTAATAGTGCCGTCCATCTAGAATAACTTCCAGCCGGTACCAGCAATATTCCACACATTGACCCGGTTTAGCCTGCAACCGAAGCCTCCTGAAGTTGTTTTTTTTTTTTTTTTTTCCCCTCCTTCTCTCTCTTTTCGCTTTTCTCCCTGCCCTGGCAGCGGTTTGGCTTTTCGCTCTGCAGCCCCTCTCCTCCTCTCTCCCTCTCCCTCCCTCCCTCTCTCTCTGTCTCTCTTTTTTTAACTTTGGTTGTTGCAGCAGAGCGAGAAAGAGACAGTGAACCGGATGAAACGTTTTTTTCTGCTGATTTTGGGAAGTGAAGTCACTCGAGGAGGAAACTTTCGTCTCTCCACGGGTCCTGCCTTCTCGATGAAAATATATATATTTTACATACAGGATATTTGCTCCATTTAGATAAGGGGCAGAACAATAGCTACCTCTTGTCAGCTCTTGTTTGTCGCTAGCGCAAACCTTGCCTTGCACCCCAGACCGTGTTAGCGAGCGCCCTGTGTCATCCCACGGTTTAGTTTTACATGGTTTTGGCGATTTTTTTTTTTTTTTTCTTTTGGCTGGAGCAGCTTTAGCCTGACTCACTGAATTTCCGTCTCTTCCCACAGATTTTTTTATTAATGCGTTTTCCAGTCACAGGCAAAAATTGAGGGGAGAAAACCGTAAATGCAATTCCGTCGCGGAAAAGCAGAGAGAGATTTTTTTTTTTTTAAGTTTGACGATTAAAACTTATTTAAAACATACTTCGGCCCCTCTCCTTCACGCCTCCCAGCAAGGAGCGTGAGACGAGGGTCCGGTCCCTGCCAGAAATGAGCGGTAAGTGCGATAATGCAAGACAAATGACTCCAGCAATTAAAGACAGGCTGGAAATGGGGCTGCGGGGAAGCGGAGGCTCTTTTCCACTTTCACCCCTTCCCTTCACTCCCGGTCAGCTCGAGGGCTGGGAGATGGGGCTCTGGATCAAGGATACTGAGATTTCCATCCCTCTCACCTCGGGGGCTGGGAGTACCTTCCCCTGCCTCCTCTCGCAGGGCAAGTTTCTCGCTGCGCTGTTAAAACCCCACTCAGACGGGGCGGGGAACCCAAACACCTTATAAGCTAAAAATTAACAACAAAATGTACAATAATTGTCAGATCTGCTGAATTTTCCGTTCCCGGATGCCGTGTCAGAACGGGCACTGCAAAACCCCAACTACCAGCCTCCAAATCTCATTTTAGACCTGGCGAGCCCCTGACCTGCAATTCTCTCTTTCATTCAAACGGGAGCGATCACCAGAAAAGAAACGCGCTTTTTTTTTTCCTTTTTTTTTCCCGGAAAAGCTGAAACCCTCCAAAGGACCCGAGGAAAGGAGACAATACCCGCCTGTCCAGCTCAGCCGCTTCCCCCCCCCCCCCCCCATCCCCTCCCTCGCAAAAATAACAAGCAGCTACCAGCGGAACACATCATGCAAGGCTTTGGGCGTCCTTTATTCCCCACTTCTGCGAACGGCTGCAGCCCGAGGAAAAGAGCAGAGGGTGGAATAAAGGGAGGGTGAAGCCGAGAAAGAAAAGTGTCAGGGCAGGAGGACACTCCCGCACGTCAGATCTCTGGGTGGAGAGGATTACCTTGTCCAGTGCCAGTTGTGTCCAGTCTTTTTTTTTTTTGTTTCCCCCTGTCTTTAGTCCAACCACGGGGAGGGGAGGGGGGGAGAAATAAAAATGATATCCAAAGTTATTCTGCACCCGCCCCTTCCAAAAGGGAAACGCAATAATGCCACTAGTGTTTCTACTCGGCTGCGGCAGAGATGCCTTATTAATACTTCATTTCTCCGAGCCCGAAGCTGGCAGGAGAGAGCTGTAGATCCCCCTCGCCCCTCCCTCCCCTCCCTCCCCCCTCCTCTGAAATTAGCCTCATCAATTCAGCTACAATTTTTGGAGTTCAGATGCAGACACGGGACTGAACGTGACCAGACCTGGAGGTTTGGGTTTGCTGCTTGCCAGCGATTGAGGCCGTCTGCAGGCAGGAGGTGGAGGGGGGGTGACACACACAGAGGGGACAGCCCGACCGCCTGCCGCCCCCCCCCACCCGCCCCCGTCCTCCCCCTGTCTGCTTTACAATCCAGGGGTCTGCGCTGGGGTCCCCGGAGAGCAGCACATCTGGATGCTGCTAGCGGGGTCAGGTCCCCCCTTGCCTAGGGCCACAAGAGCTGGAGTTCAATTAAAAGAAATCACGGTTAACCCTTTGCTTTCCTCATTACTCTTTCTTTATTCCCCCCCACCCACCCCCCCACCCCCCCGCCGCAAATACTCTCTTCTCCACTCCCCCTCCAGCGTTACCGCATGGCAGGAGGCTGCAGCAACCAGAAAAGCAAGAGGTTAAAGGGAAGAGTGAAACGCATCCTTTCAAAACCCAAATGGTTTCCTCTCTAGACATCACTTTCTACCAACCCCGAAAAACGACGGGGGTGGGGGTGAGGGAGAGGACAGGCTGAGGATCTTAACCGCGAAAGGAAGGGGGGGGGGGAAAAATACCCTGGAAGGAGCTTCTGTCATCCTCAGACCTCAGAGAGCATTTCGGATTTCGGCTGCCTGACCGACGGGTCTCGGACGGGCTGGCGGTGGGGGAGAGCCGGGGAGCTGGGAGCGGCAGGGAGAAACCACCTGAAAACCTGCCCAGTTTGGGTGAGAAGAGCCCAAGGTTTCCAAAACACCCTTTCCCATCTGCGGGACAAACAAGACATCCGCAGCGCTCCCGAAGATGTCAAACAGACCCCCCCGCCCCCGCTCCAGCCCACCTAGAGATATTTTAGGAACCCAGCTCCGCGTTTTATTGCCAGACGGGCACCGGGACCCCCGGGGGTTATTTTGCATGTCTGAGGATGGCTCGAAACGAAGCCTCTTCGGGTCAGGTCGGGTCCGTCAGGGTTGTTCCCTGCTTTACCCCTTGTGTTTGGTCTAAAATAAGAATTGCCAAAAGCCCGAGAGATAAGGTAATGAGCGAAGTTGTTAAGCATTGTAACAGTCAAGCTGAACAATCTACTGGTTTTCTCCCAAATAATGTAACAATAGAACCTTTGCTTCATCTTTCTTTTTTTTTTTTTCTCCCTCTCTAAATAATAATAATAAAAACAAAACCCCAACACCCTTGAAGTTATCTCAGACTTTTTGGAAAAGGCTGGAATATTCATAAACTCCTTGCGCCAAGCTCTGAATCATCCTTAGGTGATTGTTCAGTGACTTTGGGTGTTTAACTGTTTGGGAGGAAGGGAGCAGAGGCAGGCAGGGGAAAGCGGTGCTGATCAATGCGCGCGATTTTTTATCTGATGCTCGATTTTGGGACGCACATGTATATACAGTGAAGGAATGATCATCTGTTTAATGTGGTTACCACCAGACATCTGGAAAATCATTTGATCTTGGCAACCACGGAAGATTTCAAATGCTTACATTGGGACAGGCTGGTAGAAATCGGTTACTCCTTTTTTTTTTTTTTTTTTCACTCTGCTTATGAATGAAACGAAATTCTCGACCCAAGTTTTTAATTAGTTCAATATTGATCTCAAGCGCTTGGCATGTCCCCACCTCTTCTCTTCGTCCTTGTAATTGGGTTACACCGACTGCAGCCTCACGGAGAGAGGTGAAAACGCCGGTTTGGGCGTAATCCGGTCGAAATTAGTAAAGACCCGCTGTGGGGAACTCGGCCCAGAGCTATTTCACTATTTCCAGTATCAAAGGAGTTAACCCCTCGGTGTAGTTCAATGCCAGTCCTTCGCGGGACTACAGAACTTCCAAGATACGGATTTTCTGTCCGTAATTCACGCGGGATTAGTGGTCGTCACTTCGTAATTAAAACCGTCTAGTTATTCTGTAGGAATAAACATAATGAAAACCTTCCCGGGCCCCAGCTGCAGGTTACAATTATTCTTTTCGGAGGATGGGAAAAGGATTCGCCTTGTTTCCCCCTCTCTTACCCGAAGAGCATCAGCTGAGCTCTCGTTAAGCCCCAGCCTGGGACTCTCGCTTTGAGAGAGGCGGTAAATCGGGGAGGGGAGCCCCAAAACCAGCAGCCCCGCCCCGACTTTATCGCTTTTCCCACGAGCTGTGGTGTCCTCTTTTTTTTTTTTTTTTAAGGTAGCTTTCTCTATACAGCTATTGGCATACCTTGCGCTAGGTACATTGTGTGTGTATATTATATATATATATATAAATTTCTATATATTCCATCCTCTGCAAAGGTATTTGCAATATTTACCGCAATTCTTTGCCCCGAGCTGTATTTGCAGGCCAGGGTTTATTCTGCTCCAGTCTTTACTAGAGGGAAAATCTCCACCAACTTCAGCGAATGTTTAAAATTTCCGGGTCTGAGTTTCCTCTGGCACGGACTCGGTTGCAGAATGAAAAACGCAACGTGTTTTGTTTATTTTCTAAACCCACATTCTTACAAGCAAAAAGCCCAAACTACAGCCCTGGGATTTGATCCCCAGAAACGAATCCCAATTCTAAACTAAGCTAATTGGGCAAACCTCTGCTCTTCAGCTAGAGCAATAAAAAGGAATCAGTAGAGTTTTCCAGCCCCACGACTGAAGAATCGGGTCCCTCCTACCTCTTGGTCTACAGCAACAGCCCATGGGATTTGGGAACTTGAAGCCGGAAAGTTATTCGCTGCTAATCAGTACTAAATAAAACATAATGGTTTAAAAGTCGTGTGGAGAAGATGCAGTAGCTTTGAAGCTGCATCGCAATTAGGCGAAGAGCGGGGTGAGCAGTGTCCTGGCTGGTTTTATTTGAGCTCCATGTCCCAATAAAACAGCCCCCGCCCTCCCTTCCTCCCCCATCCCGCAATTATTGAAAAGCTAAGGCAGAAAAAAAAAAAAAAAAACCAACAAAAATACCGAAGGCCAAAAAAACAGACTGCAGTGCACTAGCTCCAAATGTCTGGCCCCTCGCTTGAGGCCATAATTAATTTGAGATTTATTTTTATTGGAGAACCCAGTCTCGTCTGACCTTAGCCAAACAAGACTTCAGCTAGACCCTTGATGCGCTTGAATGGAACAGAATATTTCTCTCTAACTTCTCTTCAGGCGTCCGTGCCTGCTTTGAATTTGTTCCCTCAGACTTCATATATTTGGAGATTTGCAGGAAAGATTTAAAGCATTTTTCCCCCTTAGCAGTCACTTGCTTTTTCTTCTCTTTTTGCTCCCCTTTCCCTCCACACCTCCTCTCTTTCTAAACACAGGGCTGGGAGAGCATAGGAAAGGCTGGAATACTAAATTCCCTGGATCCGGCGTATTGGTGGGGGACTTTTTTTTTCTGTAAATTGTCAAAGAATGGAGCCATGAGGAGGTCGCAGAGGTGGGAAGGGGGGTTGGTTGCTTGAATTGTTGCTGTCTGAAGGCGGGAGTCACTGAAAAAAAAAAAAAAAACCAAAAAAAAACCACAACACTTGTCCCTTGTGCCCGAGAGCCTGGTTTATTTTAGAAAGCTCCAACATCCTACATTTCCAGGAGACGAACAACGTTTCTCCCACCTTTTCCACCTAAATTCAAACCGCGTCTTGGAGGTAAAAAAGGGGAAAGAACAATGCCAGCCCTTCCCCACGCAGCGCTGAGGTTAAGCACGGGAGGAAAAAAAAAAAATAAAAAAAAAAAGTCAGGCGGGATTCGCAGGACACCGGGAAATGGAAAAGGATTTTTCTGTTTAAAAGAGAGAGGTAGGTGCGAAGAAGAACTAAATCCTTAAGCACCAAGTTGTCATAAGGCATTAATCAGCGACTTGCTAAAATCTAACAACTTAGCAGCGTTCCGACCTCAAGAAATGAGCGTCAAAAAAATAAGTAAAAAAGAAAGAAAGAAAAGAAAAGGAAAAAAAAAAAAGAGAACGATTCGGTGTACACGTAGATTAAACATCACAAAGGGTGAGAATGACGTAAGAGCTCTAAGAGCTGACGGCAGCTTCTGCCCCTCCCGACAAAGCTGCTGCAATTCCCATCTTCTCGGGGGGTGCCTGGTCCCCTCCTCCCGAGCCCAGGTGGGAGGAACTGGGAAGGAAAAAAAAAAAAAAAAAAGAAAAAGAAAAAAAAAAAAGAAAAGAGGCAAAAGCGGATGATGCGCTAGAGGATGCTCTCTGCAGGAATAACGCTACCTGAACTGGGGGAAAACCAGTCCCTGAAGGCTTTGTTTTTCCCATTTCTGCCAGGCTAAGGCTCTCCAGCAGTTTTTAAGAGCGTGGTGCAGATTTCTGCTCCGCACAGCCGCATTCCCAGCATCCACGCATCCCTCAGCACCTGTGGGATGACCGGTGCACAGGTCCCTCGGCAGCGCCTTCGCCTCCGTTGGTTCATCAGGCACCGTCCCTACTGCCAGATTTCTCACGTAAAAAAAAAAAAATGAAATTATGGGATGTTCTTTCCTTGCAGCCTGTCCCCGAGTAGCCTCTGGCTGCTACTGTTCAGCGGGAAAGGTAATGTGTTCATGTCAGCCTTCCTATTGCCTGCTCCAAAGAAAATCTCACTGTTTTGTCCTTTAAAAAAAAAAAAAAAAAAATTTAAACCCCTCTCTCTTTAGGGCTTCTGTAAACTTTCCAGGCAGAGTGAAAGCAAGAACAAACCAAATATTGTTTCCAGCCACCCGGACTATTTTGCCTCCATGAATATGCTTCTTTGTATGGTCCCACAAACGTTATGGCTGCATGAAATCCATTTTTAAAGCGAGGAGTCCCACGCTCGCATGGTGGTTCCTTCCTGGAGGAAAGTCCATCTTCGTACCCGTTCCAAGGTCTAGCCTGGAGACCATTTTCCGCACAAGCTGGCGAAGGGGAGCAGGCAGTTGCTTTGTGGGTGTTCCCCAAAACTGTGGCGGTCCAGGGCATCCCAACACATTACGCGAGGTGTTTCTGGGGACCTGTCTGAAACGTTCCCCCCTCGGGAGCCCTTTTTAAATACCATCCCCAGGCGCAGCAGAGGAAAGGAGAGGAAAAGCAGGGGTGATGCCAGGATACCCGCTCCCGTGTGACGGGGAGCATCACCGCCCTCTCCTTCGACTTCTTCTCCTGCACAGGCCAAGGGACTGTACCCAGCGGGTCCTGCCTCAAGCTGGCAGGGCTGGCACCTGGAAAAGGGGCTCCAGGAGAAGGGGGGTTCATCCCGGCCCTGGGAGGCTCAGCAGAGCCCCAAGATCTTCAGGGAGGGCAGGGCAGGACCTGCGTTTACAAGCTGGGGAACTGAAAGCAGAAGCAACGATTTTCTCGTGCGAGGAGGGGAGTGAGAGTAGAAGACATAAACCTTTGGAGGTTGCCGAAGGGCGTAAGGAAAGCGCGGGCAAACAGCACATCCCCAAAATTATTCTTGTACCGCCGTTACACACACATTAAACCGCAAACTGGCAGTGCAGAAAGGGAGCGAAGACCGCTGTGGCCCAGCGCAGCTTGTGGCAATGGTAATAATTAAAAATTCAGTACTCAGAGGTCATGTTGCTTTGCTTATAGCCCTAATTCTTTCCATAACCCCACAGTCAGGATTCCAGTGCCGTCTTTTAAAATTTAATTTCCCAATTATATTACATGTTTAATTCTCTAAAGTCAAATACTCGTGTTTCGATGAGATTAGCACCGCCTGATATACTGTAAATTATTAAGTACTTGCAGATCAGTACATCTCATAGTGGTATAAGGAATAGAAATATTTTCTCAATTATGTAGAATAAACCAGTGAGGATCAAAATTATTTTTCCCATTTATGGTTCCCTACCCCTCCATCACGTTAAGGCCCGCACAAGACAGAATGGGTAGTCCTGTCATGAGGTTACACAGGATCTCTCAAAAGTGCTCTAGATACAGATCCGTGCATCGTATGTGGTTGTGATGTAAGTCAAGGTTACAACACCGAGAAGCTGAACTTTACCAGAATGTCTCAACATAAACCATCCTCGTTCAAACAAACCATGCTGAAAAGCGAAATCCTCCTCTTCCTCCTCCAGCTACCTAGCCCCACCCCTCCCCTTCTGCATTTTGAAAGCCACGGTAAGAAAACCAGGCTGGCCTGAAGGTGGTCATAGGCCATTCTGTACCCCAGGGGTATGACAGCAACTTTATTCCTCCTGGGAGCTTTCGTGGAATACCCTGCCAGCAACCCCCTCTCGGTTACAACATACAGAGATGAGGCATTTTTCTGCACAAGGCACAAATAAACCGAGTTTATATACGTGATTCATTTGTTGAAGAGGATTTATAGTACACTGATTCCAATTCTGCTTTTTCTGCTGGGTAACGGGGGTACTGTACACACCATCATCCGAGATCCCACAAAAGCAATAAATAAAGTACTTCTCCCTCCCACAAGACAAGCAAAGAAGTTTTTCTGGAGAAGGAATGACATGAAAGAAAATAATGAAAAAAAAAAAGACCTAGGAAGAGAGAGGAATTAGAACTCAACCTCCTGCTTTTCAATCTTCTCGCTCACCACAACTTGGGAAGTCCTCAAAGACCAGTGTGGGGAAGCAGGAAAGGGAAGGCAGGTGCTCTCCAAACCTGAACAGCGCCTTGTTCTTACACAGCACTTTCATCCACACTTTAAGGACAGAGAAACGGAGGAACAGAGTCAAAGTGTCCTGCCCAGGAGGACTAAGCCCACCCCATCAGGGCTTGGATTCATACCCACGTTTCCCAACTATCTGCCTGGGTCGTTAGTCCATCCCACATCTTCTACAAATAAGCCAGTCACCATCAACAGCGCTCTGTCAGCCTTGGATGCGTTTGAATCAGTGGAAACTGTCACCAAACTCAGAGGGGCCAGAGACTGATCTAACCTCTGTGCTCAAGGCTCTGAACCTCCCGAATTTAAGCATGTTCCTACTTTTAAGAACAGCCTCACTGATCTGAATGACCTACCCATGCACTGTTTTGCACCACTGGTACTGACCTGCCCAACTTCAAACTTTTAAGAGTCAATGGGAGACATTTCCTTTGTCTTCAGAGGACTTCGGATCAGTCCTAAGAGACTGCTGTCAAAATCCTGGTGAGTTTTTTTAAGCACAGGAACAAGTCATTTCCCCAGTGACGCTGGTGTGAATGAAGCTGTACAGACAAAACACCAAAGACAAGGTCCTTGCCCAAAATAACGGCAGCTGACGACGAAGGGTGGTAATAAAAAGGCAGAGAGTCCAGCATCACACAGCTCACTTATCCCTCCACCACTGAAACGCTGGATGTAAGTCCAGCCTGAGGAGTTCTTCCTGGTGGATAAAACCCAAACTTATGTGAAGAGAACGTTGTCCAAGCACTTTGCCTGCAGGACTGTACTTAATGAGAAGGCTATCCCGACGCAGTTACGGACAGACTCGCTCAGTCCCGCTGGAATGCTGAATTATTTAGGCCTGGATCTTGGTTCCACTTAATTCAAAAGGAATTTTGCTGCTAACTGGAGAGGCAGCTGGATCTAGCCTCACAACAAAAGGCAATGATACCGTAATATAGGATGTCAAAGGGCCTTCATCTCTTCATTGTAAACAGAACACATCTCAGATCATTTCCCACATACAGCAACTCCAAAGAGAAATTAATGCTAAAGCTGGGCACAGACTGCCTAACATGCTTTTAACTTAAACTTTGAGTGAATTTGCTTTCCCAAGACTTGAATTTCATTGTTTTCCACAGAGTTTCTATTCTTACAGAATCTGGTCCAAAGCTATACGAGTTCAGTAAGCAAAATTAAATCACCAGCAATCCCTGAAACACTGAGCTACGAGTGTGTTTTGGGGTATATCAATTGGATGTGGAGTCTTGACCATTCCTGGATGGATTTGTTCCGGAAAGCTGGTCCAGAAAGGCACACAAATTCACCCAATCAGGGAATATAAGTAATGCCACCTGAGCTGGGAGTCATCCCACCGACCTTGCGCTTCAAATGCTAATAGTCCTCACAAGCTGCCCGCAAAATGAGCCATAGCCTAGGGATTGTATACAGAAATCATTCAGTGAATCGTTTCCAATAACATGTATGTACATGAAAATCACAACTGGCGCATGGATAATTGACTAAGCAGGGGGGGGGAAGGAAAAAAAAAAAAAAAAAAAGACACACACATGAAATTTCTGTAATAAATTATTCATTACAAATTATCCACCCAGCTCTAGTTAACACCCTTCTGTGTTTCTTCAGCCTGGGAGAGAAGAGGCTTGTGTTTTAGATTTTCCCTAAGTGCTGTTGCATGCAGGGTTTGCCTTAAACGTGTAACCCAGATGTCCCAGGCTTGGTTTATTTACATTCTTGGGAACTGTTGTGGAAAAAACCCTATATTATGTCAAATATAATATAGTACTCAATTGAGTTATAAAGGGACAAGGCTGTACCAACCCTTCTTCGGTATTTGTTTGAATCTTATGAAAAACAAAGAGGCTGAAGTGGTCGATCAAAATACATTCTAAGATCCTTTTTTTTTTTTAACTTAAAAAAATTATATACAAACAACTATTTAGAGCGCAAGATCTAGTAGCGTCTGGCATTAGCCATCATCAATAAAATCAACTGAAGTCAGTTTGCCTCCTGCTCAAGGAAAACCATAAGTAACACTGTGAAAGAAATCCCACTATTACACAGCATTGCCTGGTGTGACAATCCATTTCTTCAGTAACTGAAAGAGATGTTTTGGTTTAACTCATTAAATATTTTTTTTCCCCCTCTAAACCCATTTTGAAATGTACCTTTCAAAACCCATAACTACACGTATCATCTGGCGTATTGAATTCAGCAGTTGGCGCAGCAGAGAAGCAGAGGAATATTAAAGGAAATTTAGCTCTGGTTCAGGACTCAATGGTATCTAGGAAATCAGAAAATTGGAAGCCAATTTAAGAAACCACTATGATACAACATTGGTAGCACACCACCACTATCATATTTGTTTCAGAGCAACAAACCACTGCTATAATGTAATTCAGGACACCCTCACTGTAATAGCAGTTATAGGGTAACCCACCAAACCGAGCATCGACGCTTTACAAAATACAAGGCCATGTTAACATACTGTTGGTCTCTGGCGATACAACTTTTGATTCAACCCTGCATAATTCCAGCACGGTAACTGTGATAGTTAAGACTCTAACCCCTCTCCCACCAAAGGTAGAAGGATTTTTTCCTGCTAAACGCAGTGAAAATGGGAATGAGATTTTCAACTAATACAAATGATTGTGAATTTTGGAGGATTGGAATTTTTGACATTACCTGTTTAAAGATGCTGTCATGTCTTACCTTGACGTAAGACGAAGTGTCTGGTACAGTCTGAAACATCCTTACTTGTTTGATAGATATATTTAAAGGTCCTAAAATCGACCTGAAATAAATAAATAAATAAATAAATACAGAAAAGTAAAGAAAAAATATATATTGTAGAAAAGTAAAGAAACAAAGCATTGTTTAAAAAGCAAGATTAGTAATAACATTTAATTAGAAGTGATTAAGCGTTTAAGCGTACCCTTTAAATAGCACAGAAAAACATCCATGACAGTAACTAAAAGTCAATTAATAGACAGGACTTCATAAAGCAGGGTTTTATTTCTATGCTTCAACAACGATGTGGTTTTGCTTTTGGATTCCCTCCCCCTCCTCAGGAAAAAAAAAAAAAAAAAAAAAAAAAAAAAAAAGAGAGCCTTCTTCACTTTTGACCAGAGCAGAGGGAAATGTTTGACATTTGATTAACGGAATTTCTTAGCCAACAATTAAAAGCCAGCTGAAATACTCATGTTTTCATGTCGAGACTAGTTAACCCTATTGACTTGTATCCAAGGGTTTCACTTGACTAAATGAAGGGCAGTTGCCTTCCCTGGCTCACTGAAACCATTCCCAGCCATTAGCCTGCCGGCCTCCGTTGATTTAAAGAGCCTTTTCCACCAATAATAATTAAACAATAAATTAAAAAAAAAAAAAAAAAAGATAAAAATTGCGAGCGGAAGTATCGTTCCAAACAGCAATAAACCCCCCCAGGGCTGTCAATCTTCCACTTAGGACAGCGCAAACACAGCGGTGCTTTATCTCAGGCTTCCATCAATCTGTTTTTCTCTACTTCTAAAGACTTGATGAACTCCTGATGAACAGGGTTTTGGTTGTTTTGGGTTTTTTTTTTTTTGCCTCTTCCCCCCTCAAGTCATCACTACAGAGATGCGGAGATGAACAACGAACGTGAAAAATGTAATGGTGTGTGGGAAAATAAATCTGCAGTCACTAAAATATCCGACCGCTATTTTTTCCTACCCGCTCCGCTTTTATCTTCAGCCCCTTTGGAAAGGGCCAGAAAGCAATTAGCTTACTGTAATTAGTGCGTCGTTAAGAAGCACGAGCCTCCCCCCCGCCTTTCGCATGCAGATCCTCTTCTGACGGCCTCATTTTCCCGGAGTGGGAAGGAAAAAAAGTCTCAACACTCAGAATTTACTACAGGAAAATTCTACTACAGAATCAGAAATATGCGTAAAGAGTTGCGCACAAGTGGAGGGTTTTTTTTTTTTCTTTTCCCCTGCAAGCTCTTCAGGAAAAGCTGTGGGGTCCTAACCTGGCAGCTAGTTCAGTCCGTCCGGATCTAATAGAACCCAGACAGCGCTGGTTAATCACGAAATAGCCTTGGTTTGATTAATGAAGGAGCCCGTGCCGGAGCTGCCTGCTCCCGAATCTCGGTAGCTGCCACCCGGCGAAGGGCTCAGCGCCCTTCCTCGCCCCCAGCCGGGGAAACACCTCCCTCCGTGCCCCCAAAGCCTTGCTTTGAAACGTCTGCTGATTTAAAAAAAAAAAAAAAAAAAAAGAAATAGAGAAAGAAAGCAAAAAAAAAAAAAAAAAAAGCCCACAGCCCAAAACTCTGGAAAATAGAAGTTCGCTATCTGCACGTACCCCCCCCTCCTTTTATTGATTTTTAAAGCATTTATTACGCAGCCAGCTGGCACAGGAGGGCAACCGATTATAAAATCGACAATGTGTTTCTGATAAGTACAATTCTTTTTTTTTCTTTCTTTCTTTCTGTCGTCCTCCCTCCTAACACATTCCAGTTTCTTTCGCTTCTGAACTTGCAACGGGGGGTGGGGGTAGACGGAGTTGAGGGACAAGGTAATTTTGCTTAGCCAGTTAATATTCTGGGGTCAAGGATTCACATCTCGGTTTCCCCTGCTCCCTTCTTTACCTCCAATTAGCGCTCCCCACACCCCCGCTTACCTCCCTCTCCATATAAATAAATACATCTGCATATCTGGAGCCGGTTTTAAGAAGTCTGCTGTGGATTATTTACCAATCGTATCGCCCTGCCAGCATCAGTCGCAATAATAAAAGGCCTCTTAAACCGCTTTTTAGATTCGCCTCTTGCTTATTCTTATTACTATTATTTAAGTGACTCACCTTTTATACCCTTTCCCCTCAACCAGTGGCAGACCAGTTTGTAAAGATCCAGGTTGAGACAAAAAAAAAAAAAAAATTAAAAAAATAAATAAAACTCCCCACCAGGTCTGGATTACTACCCTGCCGCTGCAGTTTTGCAAAGAGGAGAGATTAAACTTCTCAGATCCAAAGCAGCGCTGAAGTTAAAACTCCCAGCCCATCCAGACAGGCTGCATCAACCAGGCATTTCCTCAGGGGGCTTCTGTAATGCTCGCAGCTCCGGGACGTGCTTTCCTTTCCCTCTCTTCTATGCCCTCGACTTTTCATTTGATTTCCGTTTTCCCCCTTATCAATATTTCAGCTGCTCCCTCAGATTAATCATGGCTATGTGACATCTTCGCCCAATGAGCCCGCCTGGCGCTACTCGCAACTTTAAAGAAGGAGGAAAAAAAAAAAAAAATCACAACTTTCTTAAAAAAATATTGCTTAGGAGTCAAGCCGAAAAGAGACGCTGAGTGGAGCTCAAGTGCTACTTTAAATCCCCTTTTTAAAGAAGGAAGTTTCAAATATCCGTTTTTAAATCATCGTTCCTTAACTTTGAGCTTTTTTTCCCTGACTCTTACCTTGAAAACAGTTAACCCATTTCCCCCTGAAGCAGAACTGAAAATATTACAGCCGACGCTGCAGATGCACAGGGCTGGAAAAGCCAGATGAAGTCGTCTCGAAAGTATTGGATCAAGAATTCAGCTTTTCTCTCTGCAAGCCGAAACCTCCAGATCCTTTTAACGATTTAAGAATACTCTACCGAACAGTAACGCATTTGGGGAGGGAAAGGAAAGGCATCTTTCGTGCAGGGATACTTATTTTCCCCAAGGGGGTCAGGGTTTCTGGTGCATGTTGTCATCTCCGAAGGGTTCGCAGATAATATTTTGCATTAACCTGGGGAAAAAACTTCCAGGGATTTTAGGACGACATCAATTTTAAATGTAACCCTCAGAAGGGTTACCAAAACTATTTGGAAAATGTTCTCCCACTCTCTATTCTCTTTCTCTCCTTCCCGGCTTTGCCCCAAATTCCAACATATTGAAACATTTTTCTCCTTAATAAGAGGAACATATAAAGTGAAGGGGTGAAAGGGCAACTTGGGAGCCGTGCCTAGAGCTCCGCACACAATTTACTCGCTGGTAGACGAAGGGTTTAGCATTCCTCCCAATTTCCAAGGAAAACAGACTCAGACCTGTACCCAGGGACCAGGGACCTCGCCAGAGCAACTTTTTAATATAGAAATTCTTCAGATTCTTCGTTGTTATTGTTATTGTTGTTGTTTGTGTTAAGAGGGAGAGTTCCCTAGGAAAGGTAAAGTGACAGGGATTTTAGGAGGAAGATCTCGGAAAGATAACTTCCCTTGGAAGGAAAAAAAATAAATAAATCAAAACTACAGGAGAGACTTGTGGGGGAAGGAAAAAAAAAAACAGTGTTGTCATTTTTAAATGGCTTTTTAAAAAAAAATCTCGTACACTGGGGTTAAAAATGCTGCTTGCGAGCCTTAATCGATTGCATTATTCTGTGGGGATGCGAACAACTCTGTCTGCACACTCACAACCGAGCGAGCCGGTGACCGAATCAGATCACATTTCAAAGTCATTTTTCATTCTTTTCTCACGTTTCCACGTGTGAATTACACAAAACACGTAGCTGAGGCAAACGTGCCCAAAAAATCTCAGCCTGGCTCTGACAGGGACCACTGAGCACACGCACCCAATAAGCTGCAATGAAATAAACTTTAAAGGTCGGCGTTAACAAAAAGTTGGGATATAAAGCACTTACAAGTTCAGGGGAAACGCTTGCCCCTGAATCCTGAGCTGGGTTTGCTACCCCTTGTAATCAAACCCCACAGCCGAGCCGAGAAACCCATGTGGCTAGTTGCAGTCATCTTGGGAGCTTTACTAGCCCAAAAGAAAATTGCTGGCAAATTGGAAACAGCTGTAGCATTGGAGACACAAAAAAAAAAAAAAAAGAAAAAAAAAAAGGAAAAAAAAAAAAGAAATCACTCCCCCTCACTCCTGACCAGAGAAAGTTACAGAAGTTTTGTTTACACAAATAGCTCCAACGCAGACATGACATTTCAAGTTTTCATCAACAAACCCTAGGTGACTTGTATGTAAGCAACATTTCAACATTCATCACCGGCAGTGATTTTTTAAAGATGCCTGTGAAATCCTGCTCTCTCTCACACACACAGGCGCTTCCAGTTGGCTCCCGTGGCAGCTGCTCTTGCCCGTGCCCCCTTTAACAGGGTGCTAGCAACACAAACAGTGACTTAAAACCCACAGAGAATTTTATCCAAGGAGGTGTGGGGGGGGGAAACCTGACAAGTGCTCGATGCTCATAAGGCTGTCGGACAATTGCTAGAACAAATGAAATGGTGGAAAAAAAGCTCAGAGTCCTGCAAAATGTGTTCTTTTCATGTTTTCTATTTATTAGATACGTTAAGAGAAAACAGACTCATGTGAGTCCCAAATGCAGGCAGAGTATTAAAAGAGGCATGTGTATGCTCCAGCAATTACAGCTGAATTTGATTAAAAATGTCATGAGGACCGCAAAAGCAGGAGTTACCTGATACACTAACCCTGAGGTTGCTTTAGGATGAATTATAACACAATTCATTTTATTTTAATAGGTTGCTATAAGATTAACTGTTTAAGGATGGAGCTGTGCTATAAATGTTTACATCAAACCAGAAATAAGCAAGCTTTACTTTCTGGTTGTTTAGAAATAATGTTTATTACATTTTAAAATTCCTCAACACGTTAATTAGAAATAAGGGGAAAGTATGTGAAGTCAAAAGGAGTTGCAGTGCTCGACGTGTAACCACACACACACTTCTGCGCTTCAGTTTCTCCTACCTAAGAGGAAAACGTGGTGATTTTTAACTGGCCATCATCATTTCCACATGCTATGGGAAAATAATGGCAACACCTATTTTTTCCCACTGCTCTTCTCACGGCCTTGGTCCAAAATTTGAAGGCACTTTGTAGCCTGGGCCCACGGTCAAGAAGACCGGCCAAAGCCTGGGGTGACGACTCTGAGCGGCCCCGTGAAATCAGCCACCCCGACAGCCAAATTTGGGTGTTTCAGAGGGAGAAAGCTTGAAGACCCATCTGTGACCGAGGGGCAAAATCATACAGGCATGAAGGACTCCAAAACACCTTCTCACTTTCCGTTCCCAAAGCAGGGAGCGCGTCTTCGAACTCGCTTTAGCTGGTATGAACGTATCTCGCAGATAGACGCGAGAAACCGAATAAAAACAGCCTCATAAATTTCCCCCTCAAGCCAGAAAGGGTGGAACGGAGAACGACCACGGGGAGATGCTCATCTGATTTTTCATCTGGGGTACTGCTGGGGAGTTTTCGGATGAGATAAGAACCCCTGGGAGGCTGTGCTATCTTTAAGCAACAGCTAATACAACAGGTACTTGTGCAGGGCTGGCGCTCTAAGGAGCAGTTGAATTTAATTATCATTAGTCACAGAAGTACCATATTGCTGAAATTAAAATGTTAACTCTATAGGAAATTCCTACCTGTTAAAATTCATTTTCATTTAGAACGGACAAGAAGGGCAAATTTAGCATCTCAGCATGAAAAGAAATTTCTGTAATGCTTCCTTCGAGGAAAACTGCAGCGATCATCTCAAAAAGGTTTCATTCAGAGAAATCAGAAAGACGTATTTCGGTGAAGACAGGCTGTTTCATTTTCACTACCCAATGTAACTAAAAGCACTTTGATAAATTCCACTGAAAAATCAGCAAAACCGCTACAAATGTTTTTGGGAAAAATATTTCAGCTTTGCTAAATTACTCTCTGCCATGAAAAACACCTTTGAAATAGAATACGTTTCACCCTGGCCTAATATTAATGATGAATGTGATTAGTGTATTAAAATAAATAATCATAAATTATTGATAAAATCATTAGCACAACAAAAGAAAAGCTTTAGTTACAGAGATAAAATGAGGGGATAGGAAAAAAGGCATTGCCTCTATTGAGAGATGCTGTATTATTCTTGAAAAAGGAATGTTAGGTGAAGGTTCACATATGTCCCAAGGATTATAAATTCTGTTTAACCGGAACAAAAATCTTTCACTTTTGCTGAACTCTCTTGATTTGAGGACACGTTACTGTTCAGACTATTTATTTTGTCTAGTGTTTACTGCAAAGCCTGCGTTTTGTTTTTGTTTTCACAAACACAGTAATCTACAAAACATTGGGGTTTCCACTCCCCGTTGTTTATAAACATTTGAGGAAGATATTTACTGTCCATAGGATGCCACCTAACTCTCCTGTTAAACCAGTTTTGGTTTGTGACTGGGCTTGTGAGTTCCTCCAATCATGTGTTTTATTTTTTTTTAGTTTTCTCACCAAATTTTAGAGATATCCTCCTGCAGGTTAGGTTCAGCAGAATATAAACGTTACAGTGAAAGACATTTCCTGACCCAAATGCAGTTGAACAGACAAAAGGGCAGGACGGAAGGTTCAAGGACAGGGTGGGAAGACCTTAGGCCCCAGAAAAGCATCTCGGTGTTAGAGCGGGGACAGAAATCATTGCAAACTCTTCCGCCGTGCCGGAGTGATCCCCAGCAGCCTTTGTGTGGGGCCTCAGCTCTTCTGGGACCTCACTACTGTAGACGTGTCCCCAGTGACGCCTTTTTTTTTTTTTACCAGGGATTTCTGTATTCAGCCCTTTCAGAGTTCCTTTGGTGACAAAATGCCTTTTGGCCATGCCACACCTTTGCAGCTTGGCGTGAAGAGGCTTACCTGAGCCATGGCCACCAGTGACAGGGCTGCTGCCCGCTCTGAGGTCCCCGAATGAGGACGGGTCATGCTGAAGTCCCCTCTGTGGCAGGGACACCGGAGGTGAACGCCTCACCTCCGGGCAGTGCCTGAGGCCTCCTTTCCTTCGTGTCCCTGTGGGGTCTGCAAGCTTGCTGAGGGGTGAGGAGACCTGCTGTGGGGGCACAGCCCTTGAGGGAGAGGGGTTTGGGCTGTGGGGGACCCTGCGGCCCTTTTGGGGGGGGCGAGGGGAGAGGGAAAAGGGCTGGGAGATGGAGGCACTGCAGCCCTCTCCACGCCAGACAAAATGGCGGAAGGTGTTGCAGGGGGGAACATCCCGCCCTGTCAGTCTCAGCCACTCAAGGGCCAGCATCCCCCTGCGATTGGCTGTTCTCTCCCAGAGGGCGGGCCAAGGCCCACAGGCAGCCAGTGGGAAGCCTGGGGTGCCTCACACCTCTCCACAGGGCAGCAAAATGGCCGTCACGCTGCTCCCCTCAGCCACTGTGGCACTCAGCATGTTCGTCCCCAAAATCCCCTGTCTTGTTCCCTCTTTTCCATCCCTTATTTGGAAGAGACCCCCTTTTCCACACCCCTTTTTGCCCTATATCTCCACTGCGCCCTTTTAAGTAAATAATACCAGTATTTGTCGTCCCAAATGAGCCCCCACCGCTCTCTTTCGCTTTCGCACACCAGAGTAAACACCTGCCTAGCTGACACGATCTAGAAAAAAGAGAAGAAAAAAGTAAAAGAAATTAAAAGCAAGCCTCTTCCTTCAGCAAGAGTTGTGCCTCTTAAGAAAAGAGAAGTAGCGGTGACCCCAAGTTCACTGCAAGATTTGCTGTTACTTTGCTTTTTCATCATTATTTTATATGAGGCACCTCTTTTAGGAGAAGAGAGGATCAAAATCTTTTTTTGAAATATAAAACTCGAGGATGCCCTTGTCTTCTGCACAGCTCCCCCTCCTATAGCCCAGCTCCACAGCTTGATCCCTTTGTGTCTGCTTGCTCTGGGGTTTCTTCTTTGCTTTTTTTTTTTTTAGGAAAAACCCTAAAATCTTGCATGGTGCTGATGGGAATCCACAGCTCCCTTAGAGTTTCCCTGTCCATTTTTTTGGCTTGGGCTCCTGGAGTAGCTGCTGCCCAGGGGGAGATCAGGCAGCTGTGAAGACACATCTGGAGCTCTAAAGGGGCTCCATGTGCTCTTATTTTTGTCGAAAACCAACGAACTAAGCAAACATGTTAATTATTTCTCTCCAGAGGTTGATTTCTTGAAAACGTCTCACCTGGTACTTGAGCCAGCGTGAACGGTAAAGGAGCTGAGCAGGAAGGAAGAGAGTGAGAAGGAAGTCGGCTCCACCAAAAGGCAATATAAGCAGCTGAATGCATGAAAAAGGAAAAAAAAAAACCAAAACAAAAGGTGAATTAAAGAAAAATAAATGGCTAAAACAGGAGCTTGATGCGATTCCAAGTGTCTTGACATGGAAGCATGTTTCCCATTCCACTTCTCTGCAGAGAAGGTTTCTCTTCGAATTAGATGAACCATAAAATAAAAAGGAAATTTAGAACAACACTGTAAAATGGTGTTTTACGGCCCTTTCCACAAAAAGCTCTCCCCTGAAGCGCTCTTATAGCTTGGGCCTTGTCTACGCACTATCATCAGACAGCTCGGAGTATACCAGTCAAATTAAAACATTTCAGTGCCCGCTCCTCCCGAGCAAGGCTGCAGCCTTTTCGGTCTAAAGGTGCTTTATGGAGGAATAACTATTCCCATATGGAAAGGAGCGATGATTTGGGAAATCTCCCTGGTGAATATTATGAAGTGCTTGCTGTATCATGAAATGGCTCGATGTCAGGGCACATCCCTCTTCGCTGACGGGGCCTCCTGGACATCCCTACCAGAACAGAGACAACGAAGAGCACTGAGCTCCACAGACTTTATTTTGGCCAGCGTTTTATGGGCCAAAGAGATTGTCTGGGAGAAGAAGAAAGTAATATTTCCTATGCAAGGAAAGGAGGCGGAAGGAAGGCAGATTTGCCTCAGACAACAAAAGTGTGGAGGGGATGAAAGAGGGATTTGAAGGGGATTTCATGTGTGGGTGGGAGAGGAATCTGTGTGAAGGAGAAGGGAAGGCTCGGTTTCCTTTTGTACGAATGATGGATGGCATTTGAGGAATATGCTGAGAGGTGCCTGGACCAGGGGCACTGTCTGGAGCATCGGTTCATCTCTGGTGGCCTGAGCACACAAACCCTGGGACACTGGAGCTCGCTACTGAAGCTAGATGTGTGCTAGGACTGTGACAACAAGCAGGGGAAGACTGAAGATGCTGGAGCACGTTAACTGCTTTCCAAAGGAAAGGCTGTACCGATACCTGAGAAAAAAAAAAAAACAAACCCTAAACAAATAATTGAGAATACTGTTAACTCAGTTGGCTAAACCAGTACAAAATCTGTGGTGGTCCAGGCTTCTACAGCTGATGGCTGTCAGAAATCTATGTCACTATAGTCTCCCTAAGGCTCTCCTCCCACTCAGTAGCTAAGATCTGAAAGGTATGCCATAAATTACAGATTTTAAGGTAAGAGCAGACTATCTCTCCTGAAGGACATGGTTTGCAAAATTTTTCCCACTTAGAAACAACACTCAGAGCATGAAGACTTCTTCCAGTTGGGCTTTCAGAAGAAGAGTATACAGCTTCACTTTTTCATTTCACAGCCATGCTTAGAGAGAGTTTTTTGAGCTGTCTAGAACGATATGAATTACTATTCTCTGGTATAACCAGCCCAGATATTTTTGTCTTTGAAATACATTACAGATGAAGCCTACACGCTTTTTCAGTTACTATCACAAACCTTGTCCACATGGGGATAAAAGGTGATTATAAAAATATCCTAGTGACCATGTGAACAGCTACTACCTCGCCCTGTTGGTACTAAGCCACATTGCTCTAGGTGGCATATGAACAAAGACCAGATGATGGTCCGGGCCCCAGAGAGCTTCTAGATTTACACAACACATTATAAAACCCTGTAGTGTGATAGACCGACCCGTGAGCTGCCGTTGAAACCCGCATGTGCTCCGCAACCCTTGAAAATCAAGCAGTTTATTTTAGGAGCCTGCCTATGGATTGAGGAGCTTAAATTTGGGCTCCTAATTGGAAAATATTCCAAGTCTATAAAGAGATCAAGATGTTTCCCCTTTCCATCCCAGGCACGAATTCCCCCGGAACAATTACGAGCGAATCCCCTCTAAGCGCTCCTGTTTGCTGTGGGGACTGAAGTCGTGACACTGAGTCACACATCCTTGGGTCTTTAGAGGTGTCCGGTTGCTCGCTCAACTTGTTGACTCTGCTCCAGTCACTAGCCCTATTTCCTGGACTTATCTCCCTGACCAGATTTCCCCTCCTCTCCCTCCCTCCCGTGGCTCATAAACACTTGAAATCTACTGTAAAGCCAATCTAGGCTCACAGCTTCTTGCGACTATGAGCAGCAGCAGATATCAGGAGATAAGGGGCGAAGCCACATTGTCTTTTTCCAGCCTGCACAGAGAATTCGCTTTTAAATCTGAAAATTGTTTGCTTAAGGAAAAAGGAAACGTGCCTGTGTGTGCTGGGGGCAACGGGAGAGGGGAGGGAAAAAGAGGAAGGGAGCTGTTTTAGAAACCAAATTGGGTCGTGTTACAGGGAGGATTGATGGAGATTGATGAAGGAAGTTCAGCGAAGGTCCCGCTGCAACAGGCACTTGTAAACGACGTGCTTCTGTTATCCTGCCCTGTTCCTAAACATCAGACCGTTCCCAAAGGGGAGGTGGTGTTTCCGCAGCAGAGCCCTGGGATGACCGTCTCCCTCCAGGCGCTCCGAGGCCAAGTTTTGCTGGAGTGGCACCCGGTGAGAAGTTGCTCCAGCCATGGGGAAGCGCTCCAGTCACCAAAAAATGTCCTTTTACAGGTGCAGCTGATTTGGTGGTTTTATTGCACGGCCGGAGCAGCTCTGCCTGGGCTAGGGGTGTTGTGGGGTACGTGAATACTCCTGTGCTGGTAAAATGCTCAGGGTGAAGGAAAACTCTGGAGCTACAACACTTTCCTAAGAGGTGGGGATGCTCCCTTTGGCTGTATCATGGTGACAAAGCTCCCACTGGCTCCTACAGGAAAAGAAATCTTCTCAAAGTGAGCGCATCCAGCAGCCCCAGAACGCTTCTCTCTGAACCGTGCAAAATTGCCTTTTGATCTTTGAGGTACCAAGATATCCCAGCTTCCCCGCATCAGATAATGACTCAGGGCCCGGGGCAGCCCAGGTCTGAAGGGAATGATAAAGAGAGTTTGTGATCCCTGTGTGGAAAGTGCAGTGTAAATTTATGAATTGATCTCCTGATGGGGCTGAAGTCAATAAAACGCAGTGTTGACTCCACCGGGTGCAAGATTCAGATCTTCTTTTGTGATAAATTTGGAGTTTCTGGAACATGGTCCTTGAGAAGCTGGGATAGAGGAGGGATGCAAACAAGGCAGGGAAATTTGAGGGGCTAATCTTCCTCTCTTAAGATCTAGGCAGATATAAGGTGCCTGTGCGGGAAGCACCTACCAACAGCTTTCAGACCACCTACTTCTCAAGAATTGTCTTTGGGAGCAAAGATGTTGGAAACAACCAGAAACTGAGAGAAATTATGAGGCGTAAGAGAGTAATGAAGAAATCGGACTGGCCATGGGTGCCTTCTTTATCAATAAATAGACCAGGCATACCTCATTTGGAAAACTCGACTCATTTCCTGGGCTCAGAGAGGCTCTGATGAAGCCCGAGGAGCTGGAAGAGGAATATGAGCCACCGATTCGGCTGGTGACCAAGCGCTCCATGGAGGCAGCTCCTCAACTTGCAGCAAGTCAACTGCAAAAAAAAATGTCTCTACCTCTAGATGAAAATGGGTCCTAGTGGGACTGACAAAACTCTCCAGCCCCAGGAAAAGGCAAAAAGAATTAAATGCTAATGTGCTTTGTCACATGCAGTTTTTAGAGTCTACTTCGCAGACCTGTCCTTCATTTTTTTTCTGTGTTTTGGTTCCCCATCTGTGAAATAGAGATAATAGCTTGGCTCCATTACACAAAGCCATTGCGGAGATAACTCTGCTCAGACGCTATGGCAACCAGGGCTGTGTAATACTGAAGATAGCAAGGGATGCTAAGGGCAGAGAGCTGGCTTGTGTCAAGCGTGGCCTTTTGGTGGGAAAGGATGGAGCAAACCAGCAGAGCCTCCCTTCATCGGTCCTTTCCCAGAGAAACGGCGTGCAGGTCTCACACGGGGAGTGGCTGAAGTGTCAGATGAGTTTATTTTAGGAAGAAAGAAAGTGGACATCTATCTCCTATTTGTTGAGCAGTCTCCATCCATGTGGATTCTCCGTTCCATCACATCCTCTCACCTCCCCACACCACCGTCTCGGACCTCCCTCAGCAAAGTCTTTCATCTTGCTCGTGTTTACACGTTGCCACTGAAGTAGAAGGGCAATGAAAGCAGATGGTGGCCGCAAAACCGCAGCTCGTATGGCCGAGCCGTCAAAAAACAGCCTCAAAAAATATGAGCTGGAAATCTGAGGGTGTGAGGAGCTGCTAAAATACCACCCCAGAGTCCCTAGCTGAATTCAAGTAAGGTCTTTTTGGGCTTTCCCTTCGTGGTAGAGTGGTTTCAGCTCCTGTGCTCCATCCTTGCCCATTTCCTGGCTCCTGCAGCGACACTTTGATTCATAGGACCCAACCACCCGTAACCACCTAGGGAAATAGAAGCTAAGCCAGGCAGCTACGGTCATTCATTTTCCCCTCAGGGGGGAGGAAAAGCGGTCAAAGATAAGATCGCTTCATTTAAGCCAGAATCCATTTTTCACTGGCCAGTTCTCGCAAGTGTGATCCCTCCAGGAGCAACAGCATGGCTGCCACTGTCTTCAGTTGAGTCAAGACCTAAACGATCTGGAAGAAGATTCTTTCTCCTCAGAGCCACTTTTCCGTGGCTGGTTCCCCACCTGCATAATGCAGACATTTCCTGGGCATCAGGACATTTAGCTCGGCCACCAAATCACCCCGTGCCTCAGTTTCTCCATCCCTGTTCATCAGGAATTTTGAGATACAAAACCGTTGGGCACCTCCACTTATTTGAAAGCCCTGGTGACAATTCCTCATCAACTTGAGAGGAGACAAGGATTCAGCCACGTTTCTCTCTCCCATTTCCCATCCCGTTATTCTCTTCATAAAAAAGAACTTTCATCAGGCCTATTTTAAAATGTTTGCTACTGTAATCATTAGCCAGCCGCCAGATGGCAAAGCAGCACAAGCCAGCGAGCTTTCCAAGTTTCTGGTGAAGACAGTGACACAATCGAGGACAAATAAACAGAAGAGCAGAACGTAAGCAAGCGCAGAGCACCGGGACGTGGGAGTGGGAGGCAGCCAGCCCCAGAGAGAGGATCAAAGAGGCCGGGGAGTCCGGCTGGTGGCCCAGTCCTCGTCTGCCCCAGCACCCAGCAGCAAATGCTTTGGCGGAGGGTGCAAGGAGTGTCCTGGAGAAGGATGCAACAGCATTGCATGGTGATTGCTATTTTTCTTTTCCTTTCTCTGTTACAATATGTTCTGCGGACAGCAAAATTAATAAAGCCTGGTTTCCTGTGGGCTCACGTTCCTTGTCCCCTAACTCATCACATTCCTTCCACCACGTCCTCTCTGACAGGCGGAGATTAGGGCAGGGCCGGGCTGGAGCTGATTAGCGCTGGCCACCGAGCAGAAGGCGTCACATCAGAGCCCTGCCCGCCTCTTCCTTGGTGGGAGGCTAATCTGGGTTCCTCCCCTCCACCCAGCTGCTGATTTGCACAAAATCTGTAGAAATGATTGGGACATCAAGCCTTGTAGAGGCTGGTTGGTTGGAGTTGGTCAAGGAGGTAGAGACAAGAAGTTCGGCTTCGCAAATGTCTCTTGAATTGAGACTTTCTTCTGAGTGTTTTCCAATTTGAAGTGCCCTGTTTTGGTAGTTGTCAAATGCTTATATTTTTTTTTCCATCCTTAGAAACATTTGGTTGGAGAGAGCCCTTTGATTCTATTTCAAATAGCACGAAAGCTCAATATTTAGGTGTTTCGATTCTTTCAAACATAAATATTCCTATTTTCAATACTCCTTTCCCCTTTTCTTTTCTTTTAACGTATTTGAGCTGGAGTAGTCAAAGCTTCAAAATCACTGATGAATCAGAAAGCGCATTTTTGCACTGCTTGGTGGAGCTGCCTGTCCTGGGGGACCCGCTTATCGCTGGCTACTCCTCCTGCTCTCGCTGTGATGTTGCTGTTAGCGTCAACGGGATGAAGATACAACCAGCCGTCAGGCAATGGGAAACTTAGTCTGGTTTTGTGCCTGAAAGCCAAAAGGTGCTTACACCGCTAGCGTAAATAAAACTATTTGCCAAACGTAGGCTTGTTCCTAACGCATCTTTAGCATTGGCGCACTTGGCAAGTGTTGGGATGAAGGCAGTCATCCCTCTCCAGAATTCCCGCAGATTAATGGGTCTGTGAGGGAAACTATCGCCCTCGTGCCTTCCGCCCCGTACCTCTGCGGCAAGTGGAAAGCTGCTGTTTCGCCTGGGGAGAGGGTGACACCGCAAAAAGCCACAGCTCTGCCTCTGAGGAGGGAATTCTTTCCATTCCTCTCCGAAGCCATGCCCCAGATTTTGTCCTGGAAGAAAATCAAACCCTCTGAGGATTTACTGCGGTGCTTATTAAAGTTTCCAGTGTGCTGTGTGCGTCTCCTAAACACCTGAGAAAGACGAGCCTTCCCCGAGGAAGCTCGCCATCCAAAACACCTCCTCACCCAGCAGAAACGTCGTCTCTGGGCAGACAGCCACGTCACACGCTGAGTAGCTGGAGGAGGGTGAATTATTCCTATTACTTAACGTCCTATGAAAGTAACAGCCAGACCACTTACCCTGGGGCTCCTGTGATAGTTTGGGCACAAGTTGAGTCAGGAGTGAGTGCCACCACCCGCCGTGGGCAGAGCGCTGTGAAGTGACTTGCATACCACAGGTGGTACGTGTGCCCGTGAAGTGGCTCCTGATGCCACAAAGTCCCTTGTGCTGGATGTTATGATTACCAGCCAATTCAGAAGGTGATAATTTCGGCTGCCCCACAAACTGGTGGAGCCTGGATGTCCTTGTTCCCCATCTACATCAGAAAAATGGCCATAGCTTCCAGCCGAGCTGGCTCAAAGGATTGAAACTTAGGAAAAAACACATCGCTCCACTCCAAATCTGGAGTTACTGAAATATTTAAACCTCCAGATTTTCCAGTGTATGAGTGGAACTGGGCATCACAGGTCCTTTAAGTTTCCCCACCCAACGCGTGCACTTTGCTCACTTCAGATCACCTGCCACGGTCACAACGATTGTCCTGTCTTCATGGATGGTCCTGTCCCTGCGGAAAGTCCTGCCCCTCTGTAATGAGTTGCATTTTTCTTTGTATTGAAGAAAATACAATATCACCCAGAGAAAGCTGCTGCACTTGGTGGCATGTGGAAATATCAGGAAATATTTTCAGTGAGGCCAGGACCTTGCTGTTCTCTGGTTTAGTCAGAATCAGAATCATAGAATCATAGAATCGAATCATAGGATGGTTTGGGTTGGAAGGGACCCAAGGTCATCTCATCCAACCCCCCTGCAAGAAGCAGGGACATCCCCGACTAGATCAGGTTGCTCAGAGCCTCATCCAACCTGGCCTTGAATGTTTCCTTCTTCTCCTCATGGTAGTTTCACAAGGCACAGGAAGATTTCGAGTTTTCAAGGCCAGACATTGTTCACTGCCCTGATGCATCCCAAAATTGCCAAGGGAAGATCTACATCATGGTATTTTCCACTTGACTGGGCAACATGAGATGGAGAGACAAGCAACCTTGACAAACAAGGAGAAGGATGCTGAACCTTCCCATGCTGGCCAGAGACAGGGCAGCACCACCCAGAGAAAGAAATGGTTTTGGTTTTTTTTTTGTGCAAAGAAGCCAATTTTTGCTCCCTGAGCTCTTATTTTCCATATTTATTTTACTTAACCCCTTGCTCCGGGGGAATTAAATGATGCAGAGGATAGAGCTCAAACCTGGGCAGAGTGGCAAGTAAATCAGGTTCGCTGGTGCAGAGAAAGCTCTCTGCATTTCTGCCTGGGCCTTTTTCAAATGGCTGCGGAGGAATGAGCACAGGCAGGCTCCAGAAAGGGCGGCTGAAAGGCACCGAGTGGAATATCTCTCTTTATTTAACTTGGAAGCCACAGTGCTGTTGCCTTTCTATTCCCTACTGAGGTCACCGCTGCAGCCCGTCGCGCTCGCTGGCTGCTGGGACACGCTGCCCAAAGACCTGCTGGCTTCTCTATCCGCTGGCCGGCCACCGTCAGAGGTGTTTTTCTTTGCACGGCTGGTTCCTGGTCTTGCTGGGAGACCTGCGCGCAAGCCAACGCCTGTCACCAAAAGAGCTCCACCTCTGCCAAATGATTCATTTCTCCTGACTTCAGACTTTATATATATCTATATATATACATATATTTACATATGCGGAACCTACCACGGCGGTGTCTGCCCTCTTCTGGCATGCCGTCCCCTGGCTTTGCTCCCAGGGATCCCTGTCCCCAGCCAGGAGCATGCAGGATGGGATTCACGCTCTTGGTGGGATGCAGCAGCTTTGAGCAGAGCTGCAGGACTGCGTTCAGCTCTCAGCGGCAGCAAGGCTTAGACCGAGCAAGAAAAAATATTCCGCTGTCTCCCTCCGGCGTCGCAGCGTGGCGCACAGATGAGCAGATCTGAAAGCTCAACGAAGGTACAAACGTCACGCAAGATGATCCAGACCCAGTCACAACCTTTCAGCTGTGATTTCTGGGCTTTCTTGAAGCAACCGCATGCCCTGATGTGAAAATTGTAAGCAGAGTCAGGCCTATCACGTGGCCAGGGCTGCTGTGAGCGCTTGGAGGCATGGGCCAGGTTGAGATCTGATGTCCTTGGACCTGTTGTTGACTTGCAAGGTCAAGCTAGGGAAAAGATGGGTGGTTTTGCATGGACTTACACCTGGAGAGCTCAGTGTCTGAGCTTAAATCAATGACATTAATGCAGAAGGTGGGCTGCAGCGCCAGGTGTAAGCTGAGAACTGACCCCACTTCGGTATGGCTGAGGTTAACTAGAGCAGAAAAACAGATCAGGATGTCCCCATACAGGATTGCACCAACCTAAGGGCACTGGTGTAACCCCACGAGCTTCCCTTTCTGCGGGGACATGTCGTCCTGCCCTCCGAAATGGGCATTTGTCCTTTTTAGGTATGCTAACGGAGCGGCGTTTCCTGGCCGGGCTGCCTGCAGACCCAAGGACACCCCATGACATTGACTTACACTTAGACCACCAAGAGAAGATCATCCAAGCAAGGTCTCAAGTCTTGGCTTGAAAGACTTGGGTTTCTCTTCCTGCCTGCTCTTCGTGGGTGATCTTGTGCAGGGCGCTGCATTGGGAGCCACGAACACCCTGCGGCGCCTTGCTCCTGCTGACTTCCCAAATTTCATCTCCGTGGAGCTGCGGTCACAGCCCATGGTGGTGCCTGTTTGCACTTTGGGATGAGTTTGCAGAAGAGGGATGAGAACATTTCCTTACCACCCAGGGATGCTATAAATACAGTCAAGATTATGTCACGTGCAGATGAAACGGGCCGTAAATGTCCATCAGAGACACCCGTACAGCAGGAGAGCTGCAGATCTCCAGGAGGTTGCCCTTGGCAGGCGAGTGTCCAAATCCCCTCGGCTTTCACGGCTTGCTGACCAGGGATGTGAGTGTTTTTCCCTGGGAGCAGGGACGTTGCTTACATCTGCGCTGTCAGCGTGCCACGAGGATTTCACAGAAAGCCCCATCACATCACGTCAAAAAGAAAGCTGTGACCTGCAGGCTTCATGAATATGCCTTCTTTCCCTTTTTTTTTTTTTCCACATTTATTTTTTGTTGTTGTTTTTTCGCTTTATTGGCCTGACCAGATGTTCTAAACATCTGGCCGCAGCATGTTTATTTTTTAGACTCCTCTGCCTTATGTTAGTGACACAGCAGCGGAGAAAGGAGCAGGAACGTCTCCGTCACATCTTCTGCCGCGCCACCCAGATGTTTCGGCATCTTTGCTGCTGGTCCTCCACTGCCCAGTGGCACCCAGTGACTGGGAGACTGTCCCCTGTGTCTCCTGCCCAGTTAAACTGGGCAGCCTCCAGTATTTCCCAGTGCCAGGAAGACTAAATTTGAGGCGTGGTGTGGAAAGAGATGAATAATCAGCGGGGCTAAGTCTGAGGTTTGGCTTTGGTAGGGCTTTGCTTCGTGACCTAGGGAAAATGCCTCTCTGACGCGCTTTAAGTGCCAGGTAATAAGTCACACGTAAAATTTTGGCTGGAAGTTTTCCCCGAAGAAAGGCAATGATAAAATACTGTCTTATTTTCTGAGTGAAAAGATTTCACAGACTTGCCTCAACTGCAGAACGGAAATATTATTAGGAAACGACAAATCAATATTTTTTTCGTTATTTAAAGAAAAGAGATAATCTGTAACAAAAATAAATTGGGGGCATAAGGTAAAACATTTGTTTTTCCACTTTTGAGCTGAGAAATCCATTTTATATCTGTGTGTGTGAGGAAAAAAAGCCGTGCACACGTTCTGGCCGCGCTCCGTTTATGAGCATCCCCAGTCTGTCGCAAGAGAGCACGCGCTGTCGGCTCTCCAGCTGTGGTTTTGAACTGCCGGCCTGCGGCGAGCAGGAAAGTAATTACTCTCCAGCGCCGTTTTCACGGCTCTCTTTTATGGAGACAGTATTGTCTGGAAGCAGGGGCTGTCTCGCTAAATATTCACTGATAAAGCGAAACAGGAAATTTATCTAACACCTCTGCGGAGCCGCGGCAAGCGGGATGCTGGAAGACTGGAAAGCGTAAAAATTATTTCGAGGTACAGAAGTCCTTGGCCTGGGCTCGGGGCCGTGAAAATTGAGGTTGCTCTGCTGACATCGGTACAGGTTTGCCGCAGCGAGGCGAGGAATTGAACGATCGCAAAGGCGTGTTCCCAAATCAAATTGTCCTCCCGTGTTGTGGTCTTAATAATAAAGCTCCAAACCAGCTGGCTGATCTGAAAGCGAAAGGGGATTTATATTTTTTTACTTCAATTTTCTTCAATTTTTTGTGTGGGAAAGAAGATCCAGGAAAAAAGCCAGAAGGGAAAAAAAAATAAATTTTTATAAAAACAAATGTGTTAATTCTCCCATCTCCCCATCTCCAGGGGAGCGGGTAGAGCTGTGAATCAGGACTGCTGGATCTCATTTTAGAGAAAGGTTTTGAGGGATGCCGTGTCTCACCGGCCACTGTGGATGGTGCTTTTAAGGAGTCACGGAAGAAACGTGGAGCCACCGAGGGTTTCGGCTGCCGCGACAGGTCGCTGCATCCCGTCTCCCGGGTGTCTCAGCTTCGTGCAGAAGGGATGGACTGTTTTAGTGGGGATCGGGATGTACGGAGGATTAGAGGAATTACCAAGGGCTTGCTGGGCACTGCCAGCAAACTAGCAGGGGGTCAGGAGGTTATCAGCATGATGGAAAAGCTATATTTCTTGTATGTTTTTTCCATGAGAGGAAAAAACCTCAACTGAGTTGGAAAAGCCTCATCAGCTGCTCCTTCTTGGTGGCACTGTCATCTAAGGGGACATCCAAGAGGCTCTGGGTGCCCCTGGGAAGTGACTCCTGAAGGAGGATTTGGTCCACAAAGTCCTTCTCCTCATGCTGGGAGCTGATGGAGGGCACAGGGTGGTCAGATGAGGCATGAACAGAACTGAAGGAAAGCTGTGAGCTCCCCGGGGCTGGCCTGAGGAACATCCTCCGGCTGCAACTGCTACGAGAAAATGGAGAACTGCCTCATCTTTCTCTCTCTCAGTTTGAGGAAGTGAGAGGGAAATCTCCTACTGCAATGCGCCTGCAGATGCTGATGAAGAAGTCCAGCAGCAGTGTTTGCACGGTGCTGGAGAAGGATGTTGAGTGTGGGAGGAGGCAGCCCCCAGCCCAGCCAGAGAAGCCGTGGTCCTCATGGACACGGGGTGCCCGAGATGTGCCTCATGAGAGGACAGCGATGGGTTGATCACCATGATGCAGCCCCAAAGCTGGTGAACCAACACTTGTCTGCAGCGTAGACAGCGATGATGTCCACCTCCCCATGAAGATGTTTTCTCCCACCTTATCTTTGCCCTTTAACAAATATGGGGAGGTAGAGGGGGTCCGTGAGAGCCTGGGCAGGGATGGAGGGGAGCCGGTGGAGCAGAAGACCCCATTCTGCAGGTTCCTCCCCCAGCCTGGCTCCCAGCACGGTAACATTCAGAAATGCTGGCACCTTGTGGCAGCTTGGAAAAATAGCATTTATGTCAAAGAGCCCAAACCTGCTCTCTGAAATCCCTTGCTATTTCGGGTCCCCTTGGATGGAGAGGAAATTCTGAGAAGCAGAGAGAGAAATTGGGCATGTTTGTTTGGGGAGAAGGCCTGAGGATGCCAAGAAGGGATGTGGAAGTCCTGATCCTCCCCCCGTGCTATTTCGGCATCGGCCCTGGCCCAGCTACGCGAGCTTTTTGTAGGATGTGGTCTTTCAAACAACGAGCTTCCCAGATGGATTTTCATCCTGATTCTTCCTCTGTACCATATTTTGCCCTCCCTGTGGTGTCTGGGCTGGGAGTCTGTGTTGATCAGCTGAGACCATATGAGACGTTTTCCCCTCATCCTGGCAATCTCTCTCATCTGATTTTGGAAGATCTAAGAGACCTGGAATTTGATGGCAGTTCTGTCCCCTTGGCCAGCAGCACCAGGGGTAAAAAATATCCGTGGGCTTGGCTCAGATTTGGTCCAACTCTTTTTGCTGGATGGGCTGCCAGGTTGCAATCCTTATCTGGCAAAGGAAGGGTTATTTAAACCCGATGAACAAGTGAGTTCCCACAGACGTTTAAGGTTGACTCATACAGGTGCTCGGCGGATGCCAAATCTCCTCACTAAGAGTCTGGACAGCCCTCCTATAGAAGCACAAATTTTTATCTCGGTGCATTAAATTGTCACAATGCTTCAGAGCAGCTCCCTCCCGCTCCTATGCCACTCTCCCAGCGCTGCTTTTCCACGCTGTCTGAGATGCTCCAGGAGCTCCAAGGGCCATCACTGCTTTACTGCTTTGAAACTGGCTTGGGGACCATTAATAGAACAGGAAACGTCAAATATTACGTGGATATAAATAACTCAGTCAAAGTGGGTTGCAAGAACATCTGCTTTTGCATGCTCCTGTACAGTCTGATGGCACTGGGGGAGAAACAGAGAGATAACTCCCCAATATTTCTCCATAGAAAGACAATTTTGGGGGTCAGCAGGGCCATGGCTTGGTCATCCAAATCTGCCCGATGGGAATCCACGATTAAGGATGAGTCCAAGTCAGTAGCGTAGGCAGTGGACATATGTCCTACCTCCAAGGCACATCCTGCTTGTCATCAGCTCTCCCAAATGCTTCCTCCTGCTTGCCCATGTTAGCTGTCCTGACCGGGTTGCGGCTCAGCCAACTGGCCGGTGGCCAAGGGCCGGCTTGCTCAGGCACTGGGAGATATCCACTGGAGAAACCTGAGATAAGAGGACGTAGACCTAGGTGTCCGTACAACTGTCCCAGGTTTTTGGGACAAGCAGACATCTGCATGGAGGCTGGAAGGACCAAGGTGGCTACACGCTCCCAGGGAGGATTTCTTGTGAAACGTGTGCGTGCTGGGTTGCATCTGAGAAAGATTACCAACTTAGAACGCATGTGCAGACGTGCTGAAGCCATGTTTTTACAGCCATGATGGAAGGTGATGCTTGTAGAGAAAAGACCAACTCAAGATAGATCAACTGCACCAGTGGGAAAGAACAGACACACTTTTGGGGGCAAGATCCTTCTTCAGTGACTACCTTCTGCTTTTATTTTACTGGTGAGACAGCCTGTGAGTGTTTCTTTACCCAGAGAGGCTTCTGACATGTAAGCCCAGCTCTAAATAGCTTCCTCCTTTATTAGAAATAACCATTGGCACAAGCTGCCATGGGAAGTGATGGATTCTCCATCTCTTGAAGTCTTTAAATCAAGACCGGATGCCTTTTTGGAAGAGATGTATAGCCAAACAGAAATTATTGGGCTCGCTGTAGGAATAAGGGGATGGACTCATCTGGCCTGCGTTAGACAGGAAGTCAGCCTGGATAATCTATGGTCCTTTCTGGCTTTAAGATCTCTGAAAGTTCAGATCTGCAGCCAAAGTATGGGACTCTTCACGTGCCTTTAAAACAAAAGCGCCCCGGGGTATGGGAAAGCCTCTGAACTGCTTGGAAAGCTACCAGTACCTAGGGATTTCTTTTCACTGGTACCTGAAACAATGCCATTCCCCAGTAAATTATCTCTTCTCTAGACTTCAAATGGGGGCAAGAGCTCAGAGGGCCACGTGGGGACCTGGGAGGCAGACAGGGAACTGTAGGGTTTGGGTTGCACCCCTGCTTGGGGAGATGACTGCCGCTGGAGGGACCATGTGCTGTGCAGAGATGCCAGCATGAAGAAATCATAGAATCGTTAGGGTTGGAAGGGACCTTGAAAGGTCATCTAGTCCAGCCCTCCTATGAGGAGCAAGGACATCTCCCACCAGATGGGACACCTTCAACTAGATAAATGCTCTGGCATGGGCCATCCAGGCTGCTGAGTTTGGCTACCCAGCTCTGCTGCTATGGGATAACCCCTTGGAGAGAGAAAGAGGCGCTGGGGAAAATTTTGGGCATCATCCCAAGTGTTCACTGGTGTCTGGCTTGGGTCCTTCGCACTTACTGGTTGGCTGTAAAGCAACACTCCCTCAAGGGGATCTCTTCCCCGGGAGGAAAATGGGAGACATGGCTGCTCAGTCAAATGCAGGAAAATAAGAAGTAAACCAAGGCGTCATCGATCAGAAGGAGGAGGGTAGACAGGCAGGTCGGGAGTTCAGGAATGAGTCAGTGCCAGCTAGGTTACCCCCAGCCTGCGCGCTGTGAGCTCTGCGCGCCGGCCGACTCCTGTGCCGTGCAGTCGAGTATGTCACCACGCGAGGTGGCTTCGTTTCACCCGCTGGGGACCCCCCCCTCCTCCTGCCCATGGCTTTCGTTGCCCCACACCTGCCTTTTCAGCCCAGGTGGTGGTTGTGGTGGTTGGAGCTGGGAGCAGATTGAGCCTCTGCCGAGCTCGTTTCACGCTACCCGCCAAAAAACCTCCAAACGATCGTGGCTTTTGGCTCCCAGGGATGGTTGGGCACTCAAATCATGATTGCAAATGCATCTTCTCCACCGTCCATCCTTTTCCTAATCCTTCAGCATTTAGGGGTTCCCCTTTTACACCCTTTTCTCCCAAGAGAACTCATCTCCCAATAATTTCAGCAGCAAGGAAAAGCTGGTGCAAGCTCCCCAGCCCTGCAAGCAGAGCAGCCAAAACGAGCGGAGCACAGAGAATGTATTTTTGGCTCCATCTCCTCTTTTCAGCGCTTGGGAGATGAATGTGGAAAGCGAGCCAGAAAAGCCAGCAGTGAATGAATCCACTGGGTGCAAAATTAAGACGAAAAGCACGATCCGGATCTGACAACAGCGATGTCGCGTTCCAGACCTTACAAAGGTGAACGGAAAAGAACGGAGGCCGAGGATGAGTTTAGGAGTTTACAACCCTCATGCGTGTTTTCCAGCTGAACTAAGAAGAAAAGAGCATGTTGATGATGACTTTTCCCTCCCTAAAGGAGAAAAGGGGACAGAAAAGGAGTCATTCTTCAGCTACCAGCCTGTCTGCACCTGCCAGATCTTGTGACCTCGGTGGGTTTGCGCTCCGCTTGGCTGAGGCTCACTCATCTCTGACCCTTCTCACAGGGTTTGCTGGCTCCAGCCCAGGGCTTGCAGTGCCGGCCAGACGGCACCAGGCGGCTCCCGATGATGCTTTTCAGGCCAGAGCTTGCAGCGAGCTTAAAACAATTCCAGAAACAGAGGGAAGTGGAGAGAGTCGCTTCAGAGAAAAGGCAAAATGTAAAGTATGTGCCTACGTTGAGTCCTGAAAATAAAAAGAAAATGAAAAAAAAAATAATGAGAGGTACCGGGAAATGTGTACAAGTCGTTGTTGGCGCGACGCACCTGGCTCAGACGCCGTTTCACGTAGCGTGCGTCTTTTAAGTGAAGTCGACAGTTTAGAAACTGTCTTAAAGAGTCCAGATCCACTTTCACCTGAAAAACAAGCTGCTCCGTTACTGGAGAAATGCCTCTCCCTTTCCTCTTCTGCTTAATTTAAATGAAAACACAATAATGTCACAACCCACTTGTGCTAATAGATGAGAATTTTTAAGTAGGGTTGACTTGCTGCTGATAGGGAAAGGAAGTGAAACTGGTTAAAGTGTTTTCTTTCGCTACCCAGCCAGAAAGAAAGAGAGGAGACTGATGCATTATGATTTTTTAGGGGTTGAAATGGAAGGGCTTCACCGGAACACCGGTGAGGATTTGATTTTAATTGGAAAATGTGCTTTTTTGGAGCGCCGAGTCGCTTGACCTCTCGCTCTAGCTCAGCTCCCGACCATTTACGAAAGTAAATCCGCTCCTTTCCTACGCCGGGGGGGTGACAGCACTTCCCTGCCCTCCAGATGTGCAGCGAAGATAAACAGCCTGAGGGCTGTGAGCTTCTCCAGATGTTGCCGTGGGGGTGAGCGGAGGCAGAAACAACCCCCAAAAAACCAGGATAATGCCCTGTTTGGGTGCTCCGGGTCCTCACGAGCGCAAACCTCACAACGGCGTGGCGTTTTTTGCCAAAGCAAGTGTGCTTGTGTGCAATAATTCTCTTTTATCAGAGAGCTGGACGCCCTCACCTTGCCCCCCGGGTGAGGATTGCCTTCAGGAGGCGTGCGTGTGCTTTCCCAGCCGCTCACAGCCCTAGGAGGCAGAGGGGAAGCAGAGATGCTTCCCTCCCATTGACAGCAAACCCTCTCTTGAAAACACAGCGCCCGAGATGCGGCTTTCTGGGAAGGTGCTGCCTACCGCTGCCGTGAATTTAAAAATAAAAAAAAAAATTAAAAAAGCTTTTAACGGTGAACTACAAAGGTTTGGGGTTTTGATAAAGCGAGAACAGCTTCTACGACGCTGGGGTAGGAGCAAGCTACGGGCTTCAGCATTACAAATAATTGCGTCAAGGAGGAGAAGAGCTCGTTGTCTGTAAGATGTGGAGGAACTTCAAAGCCCAAGGCGGGTCTTAGGTGGGAAGGTGGTCCCTAAACGGGTGCTCCACTCTGGTCGGGTGGAGGCTGCGGTCATCTCCGCCTCCCATGCGGTTTGCCAAAGCTCTCGGTCACGCGGCGTGCGCCCCAGAAGTGGCTGCCCTCTCCTAGCCCGCACCGTGACCTCTGGAGGGGAAAAAATACGGTGGTCTGAGCGGAGGGAGGGCAAATCGGGAGTTCCTGAGCAACCCTGGAGGAAAAATAAAAAGAAGTGGGGGAAAAATAAAATGTCAGCCCCAAATCCCCTTGTTCCTTCCCCATGGGCTGCATCCCTACTTTGCATCCCCTTCTCCAGCGTGGGAAGTGGAATTGCTTGCTCGAGCATTGCGGGTCCGTGATGTTTCCAAGCAGGATCACCCTAAAAGCACCCAGATGGAGCCGGAGGGCCCGCGGCCGCGTGCTGCGCGTCTCCTCTTGATGAAAGCCAGCGGGGGTTTTCAGCAATAAGGGCGGAGTGAAAGCAGGGCCTCAGCATTCGGCTCCTCGTTATTAAATTGCTTCTAATTCCAGGCAACGTCCCAGGGCCTGCCGACAGGGCTGTGTTCATCATGCAACAAAATAATAGCCATCATAATTAATAAACTCTAATGGGACAACACAGAAGCCAGAGCACAGGTAAATGGCAGAGGATCCTTCTGTCTCCAGGACCAACCCTTCGCGCTCCCCTCCAAGCTGAATTGCTGTCCCGTTAGCCTGGGGTGGATACGTCCCACTCTGGTCGCCGGTCGTCCTCACCTCCCCGTCCCCGTTTTGGCCTCTGCGAGTGTGGTCGGAGGAGAGGGAGAGGATGGGAGTTGCTGGGAGAAAAGAGGGGAGCCAGGGGTGCCTAAAATAAACCTGATCCGCACACAAGTGTTATTGCAGCCGTGCTGGGGAAGGCCAGGACTGCGTCCTCCCGAGGGGAGCGCTGGCCGCCAGCAAAAATCCTCTTAACAACAATTAATGGCATCTAATTACTCTTTCTTTTGTCTTTTATTTAGCAACCGGGCTCAGCCCAGGAAGCCCTGGCTTCCACTGTTGGTCTGTTTTGGCTCTGGGGCTGCAAACGGCCTCATTTCTTGGACAAACACGACCACGAAGGTCCCCAAGATCCTGCTGGTCCTCTCCTACACACCACGTACGCCCAGAGGCCCTGGGTAGAAAAGGGAGATGCCCTGCACCATCGGCATCCTCTCTGTGTCTCTGAGATGGAAAAACATCCCTCCTTCCCTCCCCAGGTCCCTTTTTCCCCAGTATCCCTCCAGGGGCTCTGTCTGTCCCAGGGAAGAAGGCCACCAGCTCAGAGGTGTGAAATGGTTGCCTTAAGCCAAACCAGTGGCCCCACTGTGGGCTCATACTGGGAACCAGTTCTAGGATTTCCTGACCCAAAAGCGGTTTCTTTAGCAGCCCTCAATGGATTTTTCTTCCTTGAATTTCTGGAGCTAGTTCTTGACCCCGTGTCAGCCTTTCATCTCTTCTGGCCGCTTGTGACGGCATCCGTTTTGGTGTCCCCCCACTACGGCAGACGAAAGGGCTGGGAGATGGGGATGCAGCAGGACTGGGCTCCCAGCACAGCATCTCTGCGGATGCGGGGGACGAAGGAGCGGGACCATCTCCACGGGGGGGACCGAGGACCGCGAGCATCGTTTGAACCGCTCGGAAAAAGCACCGCGCCGCTGAGCGCGGGAGGGGACTGGCGCAGGGCAGGGCGGCAGCCCCACGTGCGGGCAGGAAGAGGCAGCTAAAATAAGCAGACGGGTGGAAAAGGGAGGAGAGACAATTCGGGAGATAACAGAAAGGTTAGAGAGGAAAGTCGGAGGAAGCGAGCCGAAAACAGCCTGAATGTCATGAAAAGGTGAAGCCGGGCCTCACGACCTCCGCAGAGCATCAAGAGCAGCAAAACCGTGTAGTGACACGCGTGGCTGGGTCGAGACACGCCAAAAAGCTGGCCCCCTGTGTCCTCCTCCCTCTGGCATCGCCCCGGGGGGTCACTGGGAATCGTCCGTGGGCTCCCGAGGGCAGGGTGCGGGGAGGAATTATAGTTTTATTCCCGCCAGAAGATGACCGCGCGCTGTTTTGCAATCTGTCACCGGCATTTGGGAACGGGGCCCAACTACATGATGGGCTCCGAGTATTCCTAGCGTGGGATGGTTTTTGTTTCAACGGCTCATCCACGTGTGGGAACAGAGCCGGCATAACACTTCGCTGCCGCTTCAACCTCACCGCGAGCCAGGCCGAAATCCTCGGGGGCTTTGCGTTTTCCGAAGGCTCACGACCGAGCCCCCAGGTGCCATTACCTCATGTTTGTTTGCAGGGGCTGGGAAGAACACCAGCAGCATTTGGTGTCAAAGCCCTGCCAGACACCTTGATGTAATTCTTGCGGCACCGGGGATGCTCTTTGGCCCTTACGCTTCGCTCCCATTTCCTGACTGCCAATCTTCATTTAACTCCTCGAGCTCTGCCTCACGACGCAGTTGAGGAGGGGGGATGAGCCTCCCGGCCTCAGCGGAGGAGCTGGGATGCAGCAGCTGGAGAAAAAGGAAGAGGGGAGATAAAGCCCCCTCCCCAACAAGCCTGGGCCGCAGCTGATAAGAGCCCTCACGGGGTGTAATGGGAGCCCCGGCCGCCTGTTTCCTCACAAAGTCATGACTCAGGGATAATGTTCACATCCTCCGAACGGCGAGGGAGCTAAAAATACAGCCAGGAAAATGAGAATGAGCAAGCGAGCATGAATGAGAGCGTGAGCGAGAAATGCACTGGGGAAAAGAGAAGAGGAAGCATGAATGAAAGAGCCTGGGAGCGAGGGAGGGAAAACAGCCGGGCCCTTCCAAGTTTCCAGGCTGCAAACCTTTGCTTGCGATCGACGCTCTGGCAAAGGCGTGCTTGCAAGACTGTAAAGCCATTCTGGGAATTTGGCTTTGCAAGCATCACCTCCCGAAAGCGGGAGGGCAGGACACCCCGCTCCCGAGCGGCCGCGTCCCCCCGGGGAAACAGCGGGGGCTTGCCTCAGCGTCGTCCGCGAAGGAGGGCATCCCACGGATGCACGCGTCGTGTGGAGTCTCTCCTGGAAGGAGGGATGTGCCTCTGCCAGGGCAGGGTGGGCTTGGGGAGCCCCACCGCTCCCCCAGACTCTGTTTCTCCATCATTTCCCAGTGGATTTTTAGGGTTTTTTTTAAAATAAGCCTGTTGCAGCGAGTCGCCGCCTTCCCCCGCTCCGAGCCCCAGGCACCTGCACGCACACAAGAGCACGCTCTCCTGAAAAACCCGATGATTTTGTCCCCCACCCCACCCTACCCCACCCCAGCGAGCGGCTGGTCCCTGCCCGCAGCACCCAGAGCGGGCTGGCAGGGGACCGGTCTCCCCGCCGCATCCCATCTCCCGGCACGCGCCGGAGCCTTGTTTCAATTATTTCCTCCCAGGGATCCGGCTGATCTGACACAGACCCTCGCCTGCCACTTCCCTGCTCCTGGATTTTGTTCCCGGTTTCTTTTGTCCAAGGTTTCCTCCGAAGGGTTGGGCTTGGGAGAGGGATGTTGGAGGGATGCTGCTGCGCGAGGGAGGGAGAAGGACTCTGAAAATCCCAACTGGGAGTCCATGGCTCTGTAAGAGACCGCGTTCCTAAGCGATATATTGGGGGAAATATAAATAAAAAAGGATTACTGACTCCTGAGTCATATGGGTCCTATAGGCGTTACAGGGCTTCTGACAGCGGGAAGTCGGTCCCGGCCGCTGTCTGGGTGCCTGGATGCCAGCGGGTCCCAGAGGGACAAGAGCAGCTGGCAAAGGCAGGCTAAATTCGACCTGAATCACAGATAGGAAACAAGATTAAGCCCTTCTCCGTCATCGCTGCTGAGCCCAGCGCTCCTGACAAAGGCCCCAGGGGTGAGCCTGGTGCGAATCCAAGGAGCCAATTTTAGAGCCCGCTCCCCGCAGACAATCTCCGATTGTTTGGGCTGTTTTGAAGTTTTCCCAGCCGCACCGTCATCGCATCCTGTGACTTGGCAGGAAAGGCTTTTTGCGCAGGCACGGCTGCCAAGAAGCCCAAGAGGTGTGACAGTGTGGGCCGCACGTCCCCTCCACGTCCCTCCCCGGGCTTGGTGGCCCTGGGTGGAGGTGGCAAGGGAAAAGCGGGTGGCTCCGGGTGGCAGATTGCCTGCCAAGGGGACCGGTCACTGATGTGGCAGCTCAAGGCTACCCACCCTGGGGGTAGGGGACCCCTGCGGCCGCTGCAGCTCTGAGGAACCCTAAGGAGCTCAGAAGCAGCCACGAGATGCTGAAAGGAGCAGGAGATTTTCTCCCAGGCTGGGGGAAAAGTAGTTACAACTGCATCACTCCTGCTAAAAATCATCTTTTTCCTCCCATCAAACTACCAGCCCCACGCGCCTTCCCATGCACCCCCAGAACCGTCGCACCCCCCCGGCTTTTCTGCTCCCTCTTCGTGATCCGGCTTCGCCCCTGGCTTTTCCCTTTCGCCCGTCGGCGGTTTTGCCAGCTCTCTCTCGAACTGGGAAGCGGCCAAAGCAAGCAGAGATACCTGAACCTGCCGTCCACCCACTTCTTGTCTGGAGTCAAGATGTTTCAAAGCTCTCCCCTTTCTATTTCCATCCTCATTGTCATCCTGCTTTGGGAGGAAGGTCTATTATTCCCTCCCTCCTTTTCTCTCTACAAAAAAATGGGACATTGTTTCTCCTTTCTTTGATTTAAAAGCCAAAAACAGTTATAGGAAACTGTTCAGCAGATGTTTTACTGTATGAACCGAGGGAAAAAAATAAAAAGTAAAAAATAAAAGCTCTCCGATTTTGCTTGAGGATCTATATTTAGCCTAACACTTCCTCCGATTCAGGGTTTGTGTTGGCATAGACGAGGCGGAGGTTTGAGCACTTTGATTGTAGTATTTATTTTATTTCTCCCATTTGCCGCGTCCATTAAAATCTGGAGCTGCCTGCGAGAGCTAACGAAGCTCATCCAGGGAGGAGGTAAATCCAGCTCGCTCTGTGTTTCACTGAGGTCCCTTTCAGCCCACAGATGCTCAGGGAGGGATTGAAAAAAATAATTTCTCACCCTATTCGCATTAATAAGCGAAGCTGTGTCCGAGCTAACGGCAGTGCCCTGGGCTGGTGTCCAGGGTGGCCAAAATAAAACGAAAACCCCAGCTGAGATGTATGAGGTCTCGGAGGGAGCTTTATAGGCACGGAATGCACCGATGCCTTGAGCCCCAATTCTGCGCGACACGCTGAAAATGGCGTTTGCTGGTTTTTGGAAACAGCTTCAATCAAGACAGTCAAAACTCTTCTTGTAAACCTTCCCCAGGCCAGGCTCCCGCTGACTTCAAAACAGCAAGCGCTCGGTACCGGCTGAGCCAGACCTCCCAGATAAGGACGAAGGTTGGCATTGCGAGCCCTGTGTGTTCCTCCCTCAACCAGAAGGAACAAGAGAAACTTTATCTTCTCACCGTGAAATCATATCGCGAGTGGGCAATAAAAAAAGCCACCGCAGGTCTGGGAAAGGCTGGGTGACGACGGCACCTCACCCTCTGCGAAATGTGGCCTCCATCACCACCCATACCCTGGTCCCAACTGCTTGCGGTGCCACTCGACACGGCAGACCAGGGAGAGCTTTGCCGGTGGAACACTGAGACTTGGAGCTTGCCCAAGGGACGGAGAGGAAGCCAACGCTGCGTTATCGCTGCCTGGTGAAGGCTGAGGCGTTCCCCATCTGGGAAAAGCATCTGGAGCGGGAGTGACAGCCTGGTGACGCTCCGCCACGGCGCTCTCCGTCAGCTCCTTTTCTTGCCCTCTGTCACCCTGAGCCAAAATTTCTGTATCCTGCTGCGGGGCGTACGGCTTGAGCTACCAGCTGTGCCCCCGGGGATGTCAAGGGAAAACCTTAGGGAAAATCTCCTGGGATGCAGGTTGGCACTCCGGATACGTGCGCAGGCGCAAAAGATGTGGAGAGCCCAACCTAGGACCAAAAGTTACGCCTGTACTTCATTACTACTGGGATTTTTCAACGAGAAAAAGCCACGCTCTGTTCTTATTCCCAGGGCTGTAATCCTGGAGCGTCTCCACCGGGATGGGAGATGCGGGTGGGCAACCAGGTATAAGGGCAGGGAGGAATTAAGCAGCGCTGGGACATGGGCTGACCTTAAATGTGACACTGGGCATCACTGGCCCAGTGATTTCGAAGTTGAAATCAAAGCCGTGTTCCCAGACAGTAATGGCTTGTTTGTTGTCTAAAGATGGTGGAAAAGCAGATAAAAGCCATAGCCCGATGACCTGTTTGATTTCCAACAGCGCATTGTTCCTGCAGTTTCTAAATAGCCTGCGTTAGAAAGACAGAGCCATTAAAAAGGCAAACTCACCCAAATTCATGGGCCGAGCTCTGGGATGCTGGAAGGATAAAGATCTAATTCATAGGAACATCTTTGGCTCCTTTATTTAGGATTTCTGTATATTATATATGCAGACAACCAGGAATGTCATTTTTTTCCAGACTGTTCTTTGCATAAATTCGGATTGTTTGCTGTTCATCAGCTAACCCCGCCATGACCCCCCCAGCCCCTCCATCCCCCCTCGCTCCGCTTAAAACCCGCGGGCCCATGCCGGCTCCCGCAGACCTCTCTCTGTGAGTGTTGGGAAGGGGGAAAGCAGACTGGGGTGTCTTTTTTTTGGAGAGCTGTGGAGCTGCAATAAGGTTGGGTGGGTTTGTGAAGCACCTGGAGCAGGTTGGAGGACGCTGGTTGAGGGTCTTCACTCTTCCCAACCATCCTTGGAGGACATGGCCATGCCCTCGGGGTCAGGTAGTGCTGCTACCTGGACCAGGAGATGTGAAGGGCTCCTCAACGCAGCCTGGCTCCGGGTGGAAACCCGCTCGACCCCGAGGAACGCTGATAAATGAGATGCTGCTGATGCTTCCCCTCCCACCCACACACTTCCACTTTCACTTCACATGTGGGACCCAGCACTGGGATCCCCAGCCTGGCCATAAATAACCCCTCCAGCACCAGCCAGTCCTGGCGACAGCGTGTGCTAAGCCTGCCCGTACAAGAGTTATTTTTCTTCTTTCTTCCTCCTGGAGCTCTTGGCATCCTTCATGGAGGGAAGTATCACATCTCTTGGAGGACATCACCTGTGTCCTGTTATCCCATCCGAGCTCCCGCATTAATCGATGGGCAATACAAGAGAATCTGTCCAAACATGCTTGGTGGAGCTCAGGAATTAAATACGGAAAGACACAGCTATTCCAAAAGCCTAATCTTTGTCAGAGACAAAGTTTCCTTGACCTGGAACCATGTGGAAAATAAGCAGAGAGGTAAAGGACATGGTAATAACTCCTCTCCACAATTTCTGCTACCATATTTTTTTCCCCTCCTGCTCAAAAAGGATTTGGTAGGATATATACATTTTTGCCTTGGTTTAATTAGAGCACTGGGCTGAAATGTCACCGGGCACAACACACGGTTCCTTACGCAGAAACACAGGATAACAATATTTTCTTTGCCGGGCACATAACTCACGGTTCTGGCTGGACGGTAGTACCCAGGAGGGCACGGATTTCAGCCCGGAATAATCCTGAGATTACGGTAAAAATCACCGAACCCGTGTTGTCCTCTGCTGTGCGTCTGTCAGCTGATGGGGAACAAAAAGATCTGGTTGATATTGGAAAAAAGCCTCAAGAAAGAGAACTTCCCAGGTTTATTATTTGGATATTAACCCAAATGCTATGGAATCTCTTAATTCTGACGTCATTCGAGCTTTTTATCTGCTTCACCCCCAGCACGGTGGCATTTCTGACGCGAGCCGTGAAAGGAGGAGGCCAGCGACTTCAAAGGACACGCTGTGCCGGGTGGGAGTCAAGTGATGAGGCAGGGAACAGCGGGGATGGAAAGCTCACCGCTCCTTTCTCCAGCCCTGGCATTACCCACGGGATCCCCGCTCTCCAGGCAAGGCGACCCACGCCACAGAAACCAGTCCGAGGGCAGCCGGCGTTCAGATTTTGGCCGGTGTCCTCAGACAACAGCCGCAGCAGTAACGATAATTACAGCCTCCCATTCGTTATCATCATCGTTTCGCCGTAATAAGCCGCTTATTATTTTCAGAATGGATTTTACGTGACATTTTCGCTGCGGTGCTCATCTCATTTTTTAAACGAAGAGGCAAAGGGAAGCAGTTAAATTCTCTGAATTCATTTTCTGTATTTTTAAACCGGCTTGAGAAGCAGTTGACTTTTGAAAAATGTCAAGATTTTTATCGACGTTTTGAATTTCCCTACAGCAAGACGCAGGGAATATTTTAAGAGATAAAAGAATATAAAAATATCTCTCTTTTCCCCCCCTGTGCTAATAGGGAGTTAAGTAATAAAGAGCAAGTGATTAACTGGCTGCTGAATCCATTCTGAAGCCTGGCCAGATGTGTTCGAGCAGGGGTTGTTAGTTGATTTTTGCATTTTTGTAAATCTGATCTTTATTTTTAAGCTTGCCTAGGAAAAAAGCACTTCTGAAATCTGGCTTTATAGTCCTAGATTAAATGATTTTCCAAGAGGATTCTAATTGACAGATCTGAAGAGGGAGTGTGTGATGAAATCCTTTTTTTTTTTAATTATTTCTGGGTATATCGAGTCTAATAAAAGATCCCCCTCCCAACCAAGAGGCCAAATTTTTCTTAAAATGAGAGAACTGGTAAATGATGATTGATTTTCCAGCTAACATTTTTATAAATGATAATTGATTTACCTTTTTATTACAGCTTCCAGGAGTTCCCGCGGATCCTTGCCCTGCCATGTCAACGGTGTGAGGCACCTGCAGAAAAAAAAATTACAATGATATTGACGTTGGCTTTTGGAAAAGTGATTTTATTTTTGTGCTTAGAAGGCAACGTTTGCAAATTTGCATCTTAAGGGCTCAGACTGGCGAAGCTACGGCTCAAACTTGCCCAGAGATGTTGCCTAACCTCTTCCAGAATGAAAATATGGACGGGGCTCGGCGTTATTTTGGGGTTTACCTTATATATACACGTCTAGGCATTTACAGGCACATTTAGAGACTAAAAATGAAAACTCAGAGTCGGAGGAAGGAATTTTTCCATGCATTCTATCACAGCCAAGCCAGTCTGACATCTTGAGACGCCGACGTTATTTGAAGTTTGCTTCTGCACGGTTCTCATACCCCTCAGAGAAGTGAGATAAACCACGTACGAGCACGTTTAAGAGCAATTAACTCAATCCATACGACGAAGATTTAACCATAGCGGCTTCTAGCCTGATGTAAGTCACGTGTGGACCAGTTTCACACCCTGAAGTGCTTTTTATTTACTGTATCCATCGCATCCTACCAGAGATGATGGATCCGAGCTCCTGCCTGTCCCCAGGATGGAAAAACCCAATTCTCCTGCTTTTGAGGACAGGTCTTTCCCCTCCACTTGGGCAGGGCATGCAGCATCCTTGGGCTCCATCCGAGGAGGTAATTCATTGGGTCTTCATCCCCAGCCTGCTGGCCAGGAGGAATGAGGTCTGGTGGTGGCTCTGGTTCTCTTTCGAGGCCGGCCAGCGACGGAAAGCCTCGGCACCTGGAGACCAGATGGTGGTGGAGCGCTGCTGAAGCATCTGGGCTACAGGCCGGGTGTCAGCGCCTCGATTTTGAGGAGGGGCAGGAGGGAACGCCGCTGCAGCCTGGGCAAACCTGCCGCAATATTGGCAAGCACTGGCAGCTCCTTGATCCGGCTGTGTCACCATCTCCCAGGACAAACAGTGGCCAGGAAGGTAGCCCTCCAAACCAAGATCCTCTTTCTTTGCTCCCTTGTACCGGGCTCAGTGTGTAACGCCACCAGATTGAGGCACTCAGGGTCTTTTTATCAATTCCTGCTCTGTTTTTTTTTCCAGCGTAATGTGGAAATGATGATACTTACAGATCCATAAAGGGTTGTGGAAGCTTATTACATGCAGCTTCTTACCCTTAGGAGCTTATGATCCTCAAGCGGGACCAGTCTGCAGGATCTCTCCCTGGAAAGTAATCCAGGGGGGTGAATGGTGGAAGGGGACAGTCGGTGATGCTCTGGCTGTGATGAATTTTACCCAGGTGATTCGTATTCACTCCTCAGCTCTAGGATGCAAAGCGTGACCCGTCTCCAGTCATGGCCACCTTGAGTGTGATGCTGCTCTCATTTTCCATCCACTCTTCCCGCTGCAAAATGGTGGTGAGGATTTCCTAGGAACACTGGCCCAGGTTGCGCAGAGAGGTGGTGGATGTCCCATTCCTGGAAACATTCAAGGCCAGGTTGGCCAGGGCTCTGAGCAACCTGATCTGGTTGGAGATGTCCCTGCTCCTGGCAGGGGGGTTGGATGAGATGACCTTTCAAGGTCCCTTCCAACCCAAACCATTCTGTGATCCTATGATATTGGGAAAGGGGCTGCTTCTGCCGGCACCTATGTCCAGCGCTTTCCAGGAGGAGCCTGCGTGCCCCTAAATTTAAGCAGCCTAGCAGTGAAACCTCCACGAGACATCTCCTATTCAGTAAAAACATGAATATCTACTTCAGCTCGACATTAAGGAATCATTTTATTTTTTTACGAGTACGAAGAAAATCCAAACCATCTGGAATGGAAAGTACTTCTCGTTGCACAATGGCTTCATGATAAATTTCGCGAACGATCCAAAATTTAACCCAACTTTATGTCGCACGCTGAAGCAACCGGCTGAGATGACCGACGTGACAGCGGTGACCCCAAAACCGGGTGATTGCTTGCAAGCCAAGCAAGGTGATCTACACTGCTGTGGGAGAAACGGCCGAAACTAGAAGCGTCTCCATTTCGCAGCCACGCGGTCGATCGGACAGCCGTAACGCAGAGGCTATTAATGTTTAGATCACTGTATCGGAAGAACCGCCTGCTGCGGAGCGAAGCATCCAGCCCGGGGAAAGACATCTTGCTCGCAGCTGCTGGCGGGGTTATCCTGCAGCCTCGGGAAGAGTTGCCCAGATTAAAAAAAAAAAAAAAATCGATTGCTGGATGCTATTCCGCTCCTTTGGCGTTCGGACGTGACCGAGCCTTTGTACCAAAGCCCAGGAGGCTGGAAACTTTCCCGAGAAGATGGGAACCCTGTAAATAATTTCCTGCATTAAAATAGCTACGAGGGCGACGCGTGCCGTAGGGCTGCGAGTTCAACAGGTAACGGTCATTTGGGCCACCTGCGGCGGCGTGTTTCTGAGTTAAGGCAAGGACTAAGGTGGAGATTCATTCTCAGGAGCTCGAGAAAACCCTTGGAGGATGTTTGAATAGCTTTATGTGCATAAATATTGTTTTGGTTATTATTTTTTTTTAATTTTCACTATGTGCATTTGAGCGATCTCCTGAGCTGGGGGCGGGGGGTGAAGAACAGGGGAGTCCTTTTTGCCTGCAAACACTGGTTTTGCACTTTGGATTTCCCTGGGAAGTGTTTGGCAGCAGCAGATGCCACAAAAGCCCTTTGCAGGCAGAAATTATTCCCGTGACAACAAATACACTTCCAATGTGCACATTGGCTGGGAGCACCCAAAAAAACCCATTTTTGGACTGGGAAAGGAGATCCCCAGGAGCTTTTTCTCTCCCCAGACTGACCAGTGCTTCAATCTGGATTTCCAGTGGCAGTACGTAGATGTTCACGCTGCTTTTTTTTTTTTTTTTTATTGTGAGGATACTGCAAACTTCCCTGAAAACCAGCCACTCCTGCAAATATTCTGGCAAGCGTTGAGGTGGTAAGGGCTGAGTCCCACAGCCGTGTTCTCTTTTTTTTGCTCTTCTGGTACAGTTTGCTATTCAAATTTCTAGGGAAAATCACCAGCAGCTGTTCCCAGCCTCCCATTTTGCCCATAAAGACGTCCCAGGACAGCACATCTGTAACCCTTGGGGGCTTTGCCTCCCTCCTGGGGCTGCTGGCAGGGGCAAAGCTGGAGCAGATGCTCACCAAGGTGACGTGACAGGGATCTGTGCTGGAGCTGGAGAGGATTTTCAGCCTGGAGCCCTCTCCTGGAGGAAAAAGCAGTTTTGCTGCCTGGAGAGTGAGAGCAGGAGAGGCAGGATGGGCGCATCCTCCTGCGTCCAGGATCTGGGGGTGGCACTGGGGTTTTGGAGGTCCCTGGCCAGGCTGCGAGGGTCAGGCAGGCAGAGGGCTGGGAGGTGGCAGCCCCAGGTCCTGCTCTCCCAGAGCGGAGCGGATAATTTAAACTGAGCTTTTTGAAGTCAGCCTGCTACAACCTCCCTCCCTTTTCCTACTCCACCAGGAAAACGCTCTCCTGCCCTTCTGGTCCTGGCATCCTCCTCCTCTCTGGAGAGCCCCTGGCCTCCTTTAGCATCCGTGTTCAGTCCTTGGGGTGATGCAGGCTGGGACCATCCACCTCCATCAGAGGAGGGGGCTGAACCAGTGGCTCCCAGTGCTGCCCGAGCATCTCCGCTCTCTGGTGCCACACGTAAGGGGAGATTGCTTCAGCCTTTATGCTTTTTAAACCAAGCAGCGGCTACCACAGCTTTTTTTTTTTTTTTTTTTTTGACATACACTACAGGCTGTAAGGGGTTTTGGGGCACGATACTGGGCTGGATCCTTCCCAGGGCTGGGAGTAAGGCAGGCACCAGAAAGCACAGCACTCTGGAGCCAGCGATGCCCTGGGATACTCACGGGAGCAGGAAAGGCAGAGGTGCCCAGGGGACCTTTTTCGGAGGAAACAGCAGTTTCTGCCATCAGGCACCTCCAGGCAGAGACGGCGGCTGAGCCGATGTTGGCGGATCAGGGCTGGAAAAACTGGTCGTGCTCTGCGTGCCTGCCTTTTAGCCGCCGTGCAAGGATAAACTCCGCTTCACGGGGACTCCGGGGGGCCCGAGTAACACTTGCAAAGCACGCTGGAGTCCTCGGATCGCTTTACAGGACGCAGGAGCAGCACGATCCCAAAAGGTCACCACGACAGCCCGGCACCCTCCAACAAACATTTTTTTTTAATTTTTTTTTTTTTCCCCTCACTGGCGTGACATCTGCCAGCGGTGGCTTTTTTTTCCTGGCTGGCGGTGGTCACCGGCTCGTGAGCGGCGTGAAGCTGGCTTTTCCCACCGCCCTGGGTGCGGGGTTGACCACTCCCCCTCCCTTTGAATAGGCAGCCCTGCTGCAAACACTATGGTATTTCCATCCTCTCCAGCTCCAGCGCAGAGGATAGCACCAGGTAGTTGGGAAGAGATCGGAGACAAGTGTGGGAAGCCGTGGAGGACATAAGCTTTTCCCCCTGCTCTTTCAGCTAAGTAGTAAGTGGCGGTGGGGAGAGAGACGCTTTAAACTCTGTCGTGGGTACCTGTGTTCCTTTCCAGGGTAGCTAAGATTTGTTTTGCCGGTGATTTGATTTACTCTCTCCATTTCCAGTTTCACCCAGTAACTGATTCATGCGTTTGCTAACAGTACTGCAGGATCTTATGTAAATGTCTGAGCTGATGCTTCCCTTAAAAAATCCCTTTTTTTAAACATAAAGTTTATCTGGATGTTTAGGAGAACATGATGATTTTCCTCTTCTAGGTAGAAGGCTGCGCCCTGGCATAGTCACAGCAGATTCAATTTGCGGTTCCTTGTACGTTTTGAGTCGCATTTTGGTTTGGCTGGGGGTTGGTTCGTTTTCCTCGCGAGGCAGGGGGAGAAGCCAAGCGCCCGAGGTCGGATGCTCGCTCCACTCCTGCGCAGAGACAGACAGACAGACAAGGAGCGGACCCCCCCTCAGACCGCGGCTGGTTCCTGTCTTTGGGGGGATGCTTGTAAGGGGGTTCGCTGCCGCCTCTCCGCACGTTTTCGGTAGAAATGCTGTCCCCCAAAGTGCCACAGGTGCCAGCGTTTGCTTTTGGGAGGAACTGGAGCCCTGAGCGTGACAGCCTGCTGCGCCGCTGCCGTTCCTTGGGGAGGGCACAACCCTGCACCCCTCACCCAGCCAAAAAGAGGGAGTTAGGAGTCCCCGAGGAGTGCAGCCAAGGCCTTCCCCCCTTCCCGTTACTTTCTAAACCATCGCTTTGCATGCGGCAACTCATTTGGTATTACAGTCACCATCCACTTCCCATCCTGCGCTGTCAACTGACACCTTTGGGGGCTGTGGGCTGGGTCCAGAGCAGTTTCCTGCTTACGGGCTGCTCACGCTGCCTTAATTCAGCTGCTTTTTTAAGCTCACCCCTGCCCGTCATGTAAACGATTTTCTGGGAAGCCAGATTTTTTGGGCTACCCAGACATTTTCACCCTGGGCAGCAGGGAATGGCACCGCTCACCCCAGCAGCTGGGCTTTTTGTGGAAGTTCACCACTGGAACTTCACCGCTGAGCTTTCGGGTACCACACGCCCCCTCCAAATCAGAAAACACCCCAGTGCTGTTTTCCTCTTTATACACCTGGCAAGCTGAGGCACAGAGAAATGAAAGGTAACCTAGCTTTCTAAAGAGGTTTGGGTGAAGTGAAGTGCTTGGTGGCATTTTCAAAGCGCCAGCAGATCTGGGCAGGCTGGTCCCAAGCGTCCTGCCAGAGGTCATGCAAGAATTTTGGAGGAAAACACAGGCTTCCTGCTGGGCTCTCAATTCCTGACCAAGTCCCCTTTGCCACGGGGCAGACTGGGCTCACTGGGACAGGGAACGCTCCTCGCAGAGCTGTGGTGTAGGGGATCCCTCGCTGAACAGCGGGAAGCTCATCTCCTTCTTTCCTCCTTTGCTTTGCCCCAGCTGAGGATCTGGCCCGTGACGTTGTTCTGTGAGTCTATTATTTCACAGAGGGAAATTAATGAGTGAAACAACAGATGACCTAATTAACCCCCCACCACCACCCACCCATTCGCATCTTCCTGTGATTGCAAGGAGCTGCTAGGATCCAAGAAAGCAGCGTGATTTAATGGTAACAACCTCTCTGGTTTAGCATCCTACCTAACCCCCACTCCTTGCCACGACCCACGCTGTCAGCTGGCTGTAGATCTGGCGGTGGCATTATTTTAGCTTAATTATAAAAGAGCAGCTGAGTAGTAGACAAATGAGCCAGATAAAGGAGCAGCCTAAAGCAGAAAGCGGTTTACCACCAAGCGCAGAAATCAAGGGCTCGGGGGCGCACGTGTATACGAGACCGGTCCAAACTTCAACTCTCCTGGCGCTATCTTACGACCGCTGTCATCCATCCCAGCCAGAGTTTGTCCAGCCAAACGGGAAGGCTCTGAAGCCTGGGATCCCCTGATACGAAAAGGAGACAGGAGGCCGATCTGTTAAAAAGCATGGTTTAGAAATAGGCAGCAAGAGAAACGCGCATTTCTATCGCTCGTATCCCTGCACGAGGGATGCTCCTTTTCTTTTAAGCTGGTGCCAGGGTTTGATGAATTGAATGAGGTTTTTAACATGCCAACAGATCAACAAACACTCCTTCCCCTGAGAACTGAATTGGCAGGCGGCCTGGAAAGTGCCAGGATTCCAAGGGTTAAAGCCTTGCAGAAGAATGTCATTTCCACGAGCCATCTTCCCCACCCCCTCAAAGATGATAAATTAATACTCCATGCAAAAATAAAACGGCTATCGCTCAGCAGCTTTGGGTCAGGGATTGTCTTGGTTTATTGGGATGGAGAAAAGCGCCGGCTGTCTTGCAGCTGTCCCAGTTGTGCCACCCTGCAGTGCCACCTCTACCGGGTTGCCAGCCTGGGGCTGAGGGAGATGGGATGGGCAGAAGCAGAAGTTTCCTACAACATGGAAATCGAGGAGCAATCTGAGCCAGAGGATTTTACAAGAGGCAGGGGAGACCCATGCACGGAGCACTGAACTGGGAAACCGAGATGGGAGCTGCTGGTCTTGACTCTGCCATGAGAAAGTCACTTTGGTGTCACTGCGCTTCCCTTTCCCCATCCTTAAAACAATATAATACTTTTATATTATATGGGAATATTGTAAAGGTTCCTCACACATCCACTAGACAAAGTTATACTATACTTTTTAAAATCCTTCCTAAATTCTGCATAGGTGTGTGTTTTAATCGTGAGGACAAACAGCTTTTCCCTTTTTAAACTAAGCTTGCTGATCTCTTAAAACAAAAGGAATCTCCTGTAAAAGAGGAGAGTTGGATGTTGAAATGAAATTAAAATTTTAATTTAGCTTAGAAAGAGTCTAACAGCTTTGCCTGGTACTTGATCAAGCCCCGAAATAACTGCTGTTTCTCCCACACATGTTTTCACAATAAGAGCAAACAATAAGACTGAAGTCAAGCTGTTAAGTCATTAAGGATTTTACCAAATGGCTCTGATTCCCCTCTATTAATTAACAGCTTTCAGCAAGCCGTGGATCTTGATTATCTTGGTGTAAATCTGCCGTGATTTCCTTGGTATCAGCCCAGTTACCTGCCAGGAAGAGCGCGATCACTGAACTCAGTTCAGCCGCGAGCTCCTGAGCCGTCGTTAAAGCCATCTAACGGTGTCCAAGGGGAGGAGAGGAACTATTTAGGCTCTTATTAGAGGAAGCCAAAGAGAAGAAAAATATCACTCGAACATCAGGGAAACTTGCTGACAGTGAGAGACGTATTGGGCTGTGAAGTAGTTTCCTATGGGAAGTGGTGGAAGCTCTGTTAAATTTAGCCCGGACCAAGCACTGCAGAGCTCCCCTTCTGCTGTCATCTTGCCTCCCGTTGCTGGCCATGGATACCTGTTTTTCCAGAGCGCAATTATTTTGTGCACAGAATCCGCTCACCGGCTTTTTTCAAGCAGGGCTTGCCTTCCAGGCTCCCTTCACAGCCTAAAGCCTGTGTCTCTCTGTCGTTTAACCATTGTCAGCCACAAAATCTGGGGAGGACGACTGAATTTAACTCACGTTTCAGTCGGATGGCCAAGGACGGGGGTGTAACAGTTTGCTGAGGTTTGCACTTTATTTCTCACCCCTGCTTGTGCTTTTTAACAGTACAGCTTGCAGTGGAAGAGAAACTGAAAAGCAAACTGTCCTTGCTGTAAATCTATCGGAGCTGCTGCCTAGAGATAATAATTCCCCTTTTTCCAGCCCAGGGCTGGGGTGCTGCTTTACAGCTCTGGCAATCTTATTGATATTCTTTGCAGCACGAAGCCTTGTCCGGGGTGTCAGGATGGGTTTAGCGCTTCTCCTGCCACCGAAGCACATGCTGCTTCGAGCATCAACGTGTGGTACTTTGCTGGAAGGTTCAGCCGGCAACGGCATCCCGAGAAAGATGCAAACGACGTTCAGCGAGGCGTGAAAGCAGTTCTCGAGAACCGGTGCGACTGAGGTGTCTTGATCAAAGGAAAAAAAAAAAACAAAAAACAAAACCAAACCTCAACCGCCTATTGCACAAGCTGCAAAGCAGGAAAATAAGCTGTTTAGGGGGACTGCTGGTTTAACTGCTATTTTAGTGCTGTAACCTCGCTCTCCGACACGCGTGCATCATCGGAAGAGCTGGATCCATCTGGAGATGTCTCTGCCTCTGTTTTGCCGTGTCTGCCTTGCTTTGGTGCAGCTCGGCAGCGTCAGTCCTTCCTTTAGAGCGAGGCAGAGGTCAGACACGTTCACCTGAGACGGTTTACACTGGTTTTAAGTTCAGGATCCAGTTGCCCTTCGTTAGCAGAGCTGCAGAAACGGGCTCCCTGCCCCTTCTTGGTTTCACCCAGCTGCAGGCCGACCCAGCTGCCAGGAGATTGAAGCGAACAGGTTTTAACGCCTAGTTAGAGCAGGCTGCTAGGGCTTGCACTGATGCTTAGATTAGTTCAGGCTTCTCAGCCGCAGTAACGTGCAGTGTGTGTGTTTTTGGTGTTGCTTCAAGCGCAAAGAGAAATAGGCTCGGTGTTCTTTTCACCGCGTAGGTAGTTTTCAGTTTTGTGAATTAAAAAGAGAAGGCTTAAAAAAAAACCAAACAAACCGATGTTAGAGCAAAAAAAAGTGAGTAATAACAAGCAGGAAATGATGATAATAATTTAATACGCGTACACGTGCAGGTGTTGCACGTTTGGCCATTAGTCACAGAGCGCGGTGGGAGACGCTATCTGGAGTCCCTGCTTGCTGAGGTGGGGAGGGAGGCACAGCTGAAGCCGGTTCTGCCCTTCGCCTGGATGTTTGCTAACCGCTGGCCGGCCCCCGGCAGCAGAGAAGCCCCCAGCCCCATCAGCAGGGAAGGAGCGGAGGGGTCTCAGCACCTTTGTGAGTTATTCACGGGTGCAGCGCAGAATTGGAGGCTGAAGGTAACGTGGTTGCGCCGGCTCTGCCTGAAAGACGACTCGGACAAGTGTTTGCATCTGCGGTGGTTATGGTTGGTAGCACAGGAGGTCTGCAGAAATCAAAAGGGAGGCATTTCGGAGGAGCCGGAGCTGCTGTGTCCTCAGAGAGGTTAAAGCAGTGGCAACTCTTCCGTGCACCAGCACGATGAAAATAGCCGTTCCCCTTGGCTCCAAGTCATATCCTGCCATATCCCTTCCGAGCCCTGGCTACTCCCCCTTTACTCTTTCCTCCCGGCACCTTGAACTCATATTCCCCAAAATACAGAAAGTGGCCTTGCGTTTGCCACTGCGCATTTAAAGGAGAGGTGGAGAAACATCTATGCATCTGAAAACGGAGCCAGACCGCAGCTCCTTCGCCTCAGCTACACAAACGAGCTAATCGATGATTAAAAATCACATTTAATGAGCAGCTCTGGTGGAAGGACTTGCTCAGAGGAGTGCACAGCGTGCTAGGAACAACATGCGAAACTGTAACACGGAGCGGGCTGAGATGAATGATTGCTGCGCTGCTAAGTGCTCAGGAAAACGAACCTGGGTCGCAGCAACGCGACAGAGAGCTTTAGCAAGGGGGAACGTAAGCTGATGCGGGAAAACAGCTGATGTCTCTCGAAAACAGCAAAGTTCTTTGTGAAACCGATTGTTTTTGACAAAACTTTGACAGGAAAGATGTTGATCTCAACAAACTGGCCTTTTTTTTTTTTTTTTTTTCTTTTCTCAAAGAATTGGCAACAATTTCCCAGCGATCCTGCAGCAAAGGAAATATGATCTCATCTTCCCCCAGAGTAGCTCCATCAGCTTCCAGGTGATAATTCATTCACCATTGTCAGGCGCTCATCAGTTTACGCTAATGGCTCCATGTGTTTGCATTGTTGATTACACACATCTAATCACAATATCTGCTATTAATACAAATATTTTTCCTCTTAACGTTTCCAGCTTAAGCTCGTTACGATGACGGTCTGGTCCTAGCTTTATATGGCTGGGAGAAAGCGCAGATTTAGCTGATGCTGTCAGTTTTCACGCCTTCTGCGTCAGAGCATCTGATGTCCCTCTCAATTTCCGCAGGCACCTCTGAGATGATGAGTTACTACATGGACACAACCATCAGTAGCGCAGCCCCGTATCCTTTGGCTCGCCCTGGAGTGATGGTAAGAAAAGATTTTGGGTTATTTTTCTATCCCTAGCAGCAGGTTTTCTCTTCGGTTGCTGTGATTTTGCCAGCCCTGTTCACTGACAGGGCTTGCTAAATCCTTTCAAGTTTTCACACAACTCGGAGCAGCCTCCGAATGCTGAGTGTTTACCCAGAGCTTGCAAACCTCAGCTGGAAACGGGATCGCCGCGTCGGATTTCCTGCGCTTGTGTTCAGAGGAGGATTGTTAGGGTAACCATTGTCCCGGTGCCACCGCTCCGTGTGCTGACCTTCACCTGCTGTGGATGAACGCAGTGAGATCAGCACAAAACAGATCCGGGTTTGGAAAAGGTGCGGGTGGTTTGGTTGGAGTTTTTGGACAATTTTGGTGCTCCTCTCCCAAGCCAGCTCCTTTCTGTCCGTGCAGTTGATGCGTGGTTATGTGTAGTGTATGTTACAGTGTGATCTGGGGACTTCCAGCAGCTCTGGGACACGTTTGTCAGCGCTTCGACCCTTATTTAGAGAAATCAGACCCTTATTTAGCGAAATTGTATTAATAGACATTTCTCCAAAGAAATGCTGGCCAGCGTTAAAGATCCTAGACAAGGTCAGGTGAAAGCCGTAACTCTGAGCTGAGACACCAGGCTGCACAGAAGACTTGCTAGAAAACAAAGTTTTCGCCAAATTAGGAAAAAAAAAGACCACTCTGACACATGAACTGTTTCTAACATGGCTCGATATTTTTCCTTTAAATGGTTCCAAGCGTGCATTTGGCTTTTAAATATTGATTGGAAATGAAGCAAGAGTATTTCCCTGCAGGGAAATAATAATATTAATAAAAAATGAAAACATCCTGAATGTATTTATAGGTATGTATATGTTGTTATCCTCTTATATGGGGATATATACACATATGTGCCATATATGGTATATATGTATATACATGTGTGTATATATAGCAAATATAAGGTATATACATATATTTACACTATATATACACGCAGTCATAAATATATGTGTATAAAATATGTATGTATAAAATAAAATGAAACTTATATCCTGGGATTATTTCCATATACTTATATATGCTTGTATATCTAATACAAATATTTTCTATACAAAGCACAAATATAACTTTATAGACAATAAAACCAAACGTGTAATATATAATGACAGTTATAACCTAGGATTATATACGTGTGTGTATATATGTGCCTATATCACACATAATCAATACATGTATATACATATATAATGTATTACGTGTCAGCATATAATAATACAGTATATTATGTAATATATATATAAAATACATAAGTTTATATAAATATACACACATGTGTGTACTTCATGTGTGTATACACACACATATATGTCCATGGACACATAAATATAAAGACAACTACCATAAATATAAACACAAATATAAAGATAAACATTAATACAAATGTAATAATTGCAAATTATTTCACTAGAAATAGGAATATGAATATAAACATGACAACTTGCCCCAGCGGCCACCAGCGTGCCCACAGTGACCCAGGCAGGGCCGCGGCCTCTCCACCCCCCCCACAGGCCCCCCACATTTTTGGGGGGAGGCTCTGGGGCCTCACACTGCCAAAAAATAACGGTTTAGGCTGGCGGGGCTGAACGGAGCCCCCTCTCATGGCGGGTGTCCTCCTGCCGCAGGCCCTGAGGGGAGCCCCCTCACCTCCACCATCTTGTGTGCAGCCTCACTGCGGGCCTTCATTTTTTTTTTCCCTCACTTTTTTTTACAAAAAGGCCTTTTTGGCCTCATCATGTCACCTCTCAGCCAGGTGAGTTTGGATGATACCGTTTCTCCTGAGCAAACCCTACCGGCCCAGAGCTTTGTGCTTGACTATGGAGGAGGGGAAAGGCACACCGCCGCCTTGCACAGAGCGGCCATTTCGTGGTCCCGCTCACCTGACGCTTTTCCCTCTCCTGCTTCCAGAAGCAAGGTGCTGCCGGCCCCTGCGAGGATCCCTGGGTGACCTGCGGCTTCCAGTCTGCCTGCTGCCAGCCGAGGACCTGCTGCCCGGTCTGGGACGAGCCTGCCACGCAAGAAGTGCCCACCGGCCTGGAGCACTACAGCACGGGTAGGACACCATTTTGGGGCGGGTTTTGGCAGCATTTTCCAGTGAAAAGACGAGCCTTAAATCCCTGCTATGCTCTTCTTTGTTGTCCAGTGTGTCCCCCTTGTCTCCTTCCTCCTAAATTCACTTTCTGCCCCAGTCCTGGGGTGGAAATTTTAATTTATTGGGGTGTTTTCCCCCTAATGCAGCCATGGGGCACCTACCACAGCATCGCCATGTTGGTAGCTGCTTGCTGGCCATCAAAAATCTCCCTTGGTGGAGATGGGGCCAGAAAGCAGATAAAAACCTTAAAACCTCTTTGTTTAACTACACACCTCTTGTCAGAGTGATGCTGAAGGATGGAGGCTTCATTCTTCCCTGCCAATGCGTGGGTGCTCAGCTGGGACTACTCTTTTGGGGAGTGATTTTGATGCCTTGCCTTTGCATTTAAAGACTGCAGGCCTAATTACTGCTTCTTGGGGTCTTGACAAACATGGGAGTCTCCAGGAGGCGGCAAGGTGGACCTGGATGCTGGTTGCATCTTCAGCGTTTCCAACTTTTCTCATACGATGATGGTCCTCACCGGTAGCTTTGGAAAGGCAATGTGGGCTCCATGGAGGGCTGCAAGGAGCTGCAGGCTTCTGAGTTTTAATTTCACTGTGGTAGTAATTTTGGGTCTCTTGCCCTTGTAGCTCATCGCCTTCCTCCTTGAGAGGGTGGTGGCATTGTCTTTGGGTAACCACAACTGGAGATGTGTGGCCATGCTGTGCCGTCAGGGCTGTGTGGTTGCAATGTGCCGCACAGCTAAAGCAATTCACTGACTTGGACTAGATGATCGTCTTCTCGAACACATTCATAATATGAAAGTCGTTGCAAAATCGCCGATGACTAATTCTTGCCCCGCACGTTGTTCAACCCGTGAATCTTCAAGCTGAGCTTGCAGTTTGGGCAGCTGCTTGTCTAACCAACGGGCAGAGCAGACGTCGGGCAGGCAGTCGGTCCTCCTGCCCGTGGGATGGGGGATAAGCCATCGGCAAAGAGCCCGGTTGCTCTGCGGCGGAGGAGAGGGGCTCAGGTACGCCGTGGCACAGGCCAACCGCAGGAACGAAGGGAAAAAGCTCAAGTTGCACGAATGTGACCTTTGCAAAGGGCCAATATGAAGTTTATGTTTCACTTAAGTCCCACATAAGCCTATCATGAAGCGCTTAAATCCCATGTAAGCTTTTGCGTGGCATGTGCTGGTCTTCTGTGACTTGTTCCCGGCTCGTTACTTATGCACATTGGCCCCTCGGGAGGGGAAAAGCCCTGATGTTTGGAGACTTTTTGCAGCTAAAGAGTTCAGCAGAACCAGTGACTGTTGCGGTCAAATGTACGGTTTGAAATCTCTCCTTGGCAAATATTCAGGCATTTCAATTTTTTTTTTTTTTTCTCCTTTGGTGAGCACTTGTGTGTAAGCGGGAGATGGACGCTGGAGCAAAACTCTGCTGCCTATTCCCAGCCGTTCTCGTTTCAGCTATTTGCTCAACTCCTGTGGGTGACCTCTCTCAGCATGATGTCAACTCCGCTCTGATGAAATCTGCCCTTGCAGCATTTGGATTTACTCAAACGTTTTGCAAAGCTGTGCCTGGAAAGTTTTCTTTGTATTTTTTTTTTTCCCCTACCCTCTCCCCTTTTCTGTGAAAGTGCTTTCTCCAGGGACCAACATATCTGCAACCCAGATCTTCATTACCCCATGCTGGGTCTGTGAAATTTCTTGCTGCAGAGACTGGACCCTGGTTCAAACCTCAGTGAAGACAAAAAAAAAACCCAAAACCTGTCATTGTCTTCAACAGGTTTTAATCAAATTTTCAGTGCATTGAGACGGGTTGGACAGGCCTCTGAAGCTCTTGCAATACCTAAGAATTTCTTTTCAGTTCTTCCTGTTGCAATGCAATACTCTTTCTCTGATTTTTTTTTTTTTAAATATTGATGTTTCTTCAGTCTAGAGTAGTTTCTAATTTTAAATGAGAGGAAGCTCTTATTTGTATATATCGCTAGGAACAGTCTTTCATTTCTCCTTTGTGTTTCGGGTGCGCATTAAAACCATTTGTCATCTATTCTTCCGGTGTACTAGAGGCTATTTTGGTTTTCATGGTCTTGCTGTTGGTGAAAGAAACAAGTCAACAAGGAAAATGCAAGTGTGAATATATCCTCTCGCAACAGAAACCCACAAGATTTCTAAAAGTTTGAGAGCCGCTTGCGTTTAGAGAAGATGCTTTGCCTTTGAGGCTTGGGGGAGTTTCTTTACGTTGTGCTTGAAGTCCGATTAGATTATTCCGTGATAGGGATAAAGGACAGCCTGATGTGGATTCAGCTTGTTGATAAAGACAAGAAGGGACGGTGGTGTTTTTTTTGGTTTTAAAAGCAAAAATTTGGAAATGGTACGGAGTCGGTTTTATTGGTCAGGTTGTGGTAACAATCTGCGCTGCATGTGTTGAGACCGTTACTGCCCAGAGAACAACCTAAACTGGGCCCACAGCAAGCAAAGGATTGCTTTGGGCCCAGTTTAGGGCATCCCAGCGGCGGCAGAAAACATCTGCCAAGAAGGGAGCTGCTGCCTGGTCATGAAAAGTAGCTCTGCTCCTCAGACAGGTGGGAATCGGAGTGTCAAGGCCATTGCACCTCGGCTGAACCGTCTGGCAGCCCAAAATTAAGGGTGCCATGCGTCTGGGCTGCTGAAAACTTAGCGTGGTATGTTTAATTCACGAGGTAACAGCATCCCAATATTTCCCTCTGGTAATATTTTTTTGGCTGATACAAGGTTAGGCAGAGAATTGGAGCGGAGGAAAAGATTGGATAGCAGTATTATCATTTCAGCACGGACACAGCCCTGGCCGCGCTGCCTTTTTGAGCCAAGGCCGCTTTGACAACCCCGTCCACTCTGAACCGGTTTGTTTTCCTTACTGATAGGGGAGATAAAGCTGTTGTTAATGGCAAGCGAGGGACGAAACGACTCCGGCTGAAGAAGTTTCTGTGACTGTTGTGCTGAATTAGCACGCTGAAGGTTCTTCCAGCCTTTTGGACACTACAGGAGCATTTAGGGGAGCGATCCTGCTTTTGAAGCAGATGGGATTGGGATTTGCAAGGCAAGAAATGAAATTAAAGCTTTTTCTAGAGGAGAAATTAGAGCTGTGGGTCTGATGCTGCCGTGAAAGCAGCTGTGGGAGACCAGCCTTACCCAGTCCCTCGGGGTATTAGCTTAGTGCCACCGCTCGGCTCACAATATTTTGGGTTTATTAGCTTTGGGGGTGCAAACCTGCATCCGATGCCCTGGTGCCTCATGGACATCGTGTCCCTGCAGCCCGGGCAGGGGTTGGGTTTGGCAGGAAAGCAAAGCCCTCGGAACAACGCACGAAATAGGGATGCCCCCATCCTGCCAACCCTGGCTGTGATCTTCCTCTAAGCCCAGCTCAGGCTTCAGGCAGGCGTCCCACGGGGCAAACTCCCCCTGCTTTTCCCCACGTTGCTCCCTTCTTTGCCGTGAGACCTGCTCTTTCCCCGGTGGACATCCCCGGAGGAAAGCTCTTTCTGTGAGCGGTTTCTGGGCCCTCTTCCAGGCCCACGCTCGGAGGAAAGGGGGCTTGGGGGGGGGGAGGAGAGAAGGGGGGAAGGTGAAAGCTGACCAGGCTCAGCCCGATGGTTTCTCCAGCTGCAGCAGATTTTCCAAGCAAAGCTTTTTTTAAAAAAAAAAAAAAATCTGCATTTTTTTCATGTCCTTTTATCCTATTTTTAACTGTGGCCTCCTTCCTTTTCTCAGCCTCCTCCAACACTTCCCCCCCTTCCCCTGCGCTGCTGCTGCCTCCCCCGCACGCTCTCCGCAGAGATGAATGGGCGTCTTTTCACAGGGCACGCACATCTGCTTGCGGCTGCGAGACCTCGCAGGACTTCTCCCGGACCGGCCAGTCTCTCCTCTCCCTCCTTAATAAACGAGGAGCAGGCAAGGGAGGACGTGGAGGAAAGCGAAGGGAAACAGAATAAGAGTAGGGGGTGAAAAAAAAGGGGCGAGCCACCATGGGAAGGGGCGAGCGGAGAGCCGAGGTGATGGATGCTAATTCATTCCGAGGCCAAAGAAAAGCCGTGCGCAAAATCTCAACCTCTACTCAAGCTGCTGCCGGTCGTTTCCCCAGCTCTTCAAGGCCGCTCGCTCCAGCCCAAGGGATGAATGAGCCCTTTCTGCTGGGCTCCGTTGTCATCCTCTGGCTGGCGTTGTCATCCTCGGGGTCTGGCGCTGTTTATAGCCCGGTCGGAACGGGTTTTTCTTTGACCCTTTTTCTTCCTGGCAGCCTTTGGGTGTTTCATGGGCTGCTCGTGGTGTCTCAGACCCTTCTGCAAGGGCCCTGTGGAGGATGCTGAGCAGCTACTGGTTTGCTGTTCAGTGGGAACTGGATTCAGAGTCCAGTTTGGGTGCATCCCTGTTGTTTCCCAGGTGAGGTAAACACGTCCAGGCGACCCTCTGATACCTAGTGATGTTCCCTCTGCTGTAACCTGCTGCAAGTCAGCACTTGGAGAGGTTTATTTGCGCTGAAGCACTTAGAATGACAAAAATGCAGGCTTTCACTTTTCCATTTGTTTCCTGCCTGACTCTGGAAAAATCCCTTGTCTCGCCTCTCAAAGACAAAACCCAAGGGAGCTCCCTGCGCGCTGGGTCATCACCAGAGAACGAGCGCCGAGCTCTTTTCCCACTTGAGCTGCAGACTGGTGTCAGCTGGGGATCAGCTGCCGCGCGGGGAGGAATCGTGCTCCGAACAGGGCGTTGGTCCCCTTAGATGAGGCTGGGTGAAAGCTGGAGGGTTGTTGGTTGTTTTTGGGTGATGTCTGGGGATTTGCTAAGATCCTCAAGAATAACAGGGGGACGGGAGCTCAGGAAGAGCTGCACCAGGATCGTCGCAAATATTAACAGGAGCACTTCGCAGCTTCAATGTGCCATGGGGAAGGAATAACTTGATGTAGAGTCAAGGAGGAAAGGGACGAAGCAACAGACTATCTGTGGTGCTTTGAGGACAACTCCAGAAGTTGTCTTATTTTGGGATGGTCTTGGAGTAGGATTGATCCCTCTGTAAAGACGGGGTGAGGTGGATGTACCTGGTTCTTTTTCCAGAGGAGGTGGCTATCCTGAGCCACCAGATACATGCTTCAGACAGGCCACACAAAGCACAGCTGCCTTTTTTTTTTTGAGCTTCCCCAACCTCCTTCGCCTACAGAACAGGAGCGCTTGCCTCTGGGGACAGCGAGCAGCAGAGCACCCTCTCTAGAGGATTTGGGGTGCACGTGGCCAACCCTTCTCATAGCAGCACCTAGGTGGGCTTTGCCGCGCTGGCGTGGAGCAGGGAGGGCAGCGGGAGTGAAAACAGCAGCTACTATTTTCTTTCTGACCGGGCAGGGCTGGCTGAGCGATGCCAGGAGAGCAGCGGGGCAGGCAGAGGGGGACGTGGGGAGCGCGGGGGGCTGGGACCCTGAAAACAGCCTGTTTCCTTCAGCTGCTGGCAGCGTGAAGCACCTCTCTCTCCCTCCAGATGTTCGCTGTGTTTATAGCTGCTGAAGCAAGAGGCTGAACTCTCTCATTAATACGTTTCTCTCTCCCTTTCTCTCTCTCTCTCTCTCACATTGAAGCCAGAAGTCTCAGCTCAGAGGTTGCAGCTGGAAACGAGCTGGGGGTGAGGGGTGGGAGAGAGAAGGGAGGTGTATGCGAGCCTCCCATCCCATTCAACTCCCCCTCTCCACTTTCCTCCCCCCGAATCCTCCCAAAATACACATGCCCCGAAAAAAAGAAAAACACTAGCAGATTTTTTACTTCAGAAAGTAAACACTTAGGCCATGGGGGTCTGGAGGTTATGGGAAAAGAGGAAACCATTGGGCTAATCAGGCCGGGACACACTTCCCCTGCTGAAATAAACCAGAAATCATTGCATTACAGGGCGCCGCCGCGGTTAACCCTGGTGCTGCCAACACAGCTGAGCGCCGGGGAGCTGCCACGAGCCCCGAGCCTGCCCACGCGTTTTCCCCGGCTCCCTGGTTTTTAGCCAGGGCGAAGTGCCGACGCAGAAGGGGAGCCAACGCTCCGCAGCGGCCCTTTGGCAGGGCCGCCCTTTGGGAATGAGCCGTTGGGAATTTTTTAGTAGGAAATGAGGCCTTTTTTTTTTTTCCTATGGTTTATGAGCCATCCTATAGAATTTCATCGTTATTCTTGCCTGAGAACTCTGCCTGACGGTTGCAAACCTCTACAGAGAGGAAATCTTTCTCTGCTTGAATCAGCGAGATTCGGGGGGCATTTCTGCAGAGCTTTGAAGGGTTTTCAGAAAGCTCTTTTTTTTTTTCATCCATGCTAAATGATTAGATTGCTGATTATTTGGTTGGAAACCCTTCGGGGAGGAATCCTTCTTGCTGTCTTTTACCCCTGTGCTTGCAGAGCACCCAATATATGTGATGGGGCTGTAAGATGGGGGGCCCTTGATGCTGCTGCAGGACAGAAAATAACGGTTGTCCAGGTGTAAGGGAGCTAACGGGCCCTTTGTGCCAACTTGACAAAGACATCTCGATTTACCCTCTGGAAACCTGGCCTTGGGCTTCCCCTGGCTCCTTCCAGAGTCTGAGTTGCACACTACAGATGGCTGCTCACTCCCAGGTCTCACAGGTTTTGTTTCAGAAAGGCTGGATCTCTAGGCATGAAAGTTTATCACTGGAAATGAAATGAATATTAGAGATTGCCCCTTGCTGTGAGGCTGGGTCCGTTTGATCAGAGCTCCTCGCCGTGATTGCTGACTCCCTTTACATCCTGCCAGGCGGAGATTTCCAGAGAAGCCTGGGTGGATTTTGCATCCAGCCCTTTCTTGCATCCAAACGGCTTTGGAAACCCCAAATCTCAGCAGGACGCCCGTGCCGCCACGGTCTGCGATGGAGCTCACGGCGCAGCACGGTGCTCTCCCACAAGCCTTCCCTCTGCTCGCGATTACTGATAGGGGACAGGGCTGAAAGGAAAAGCCAGCGTGCAGCCAAGGGAAAGTGATCTTTCCATCACCGCCGCTGCAGAAGGTTCTGCCTCATCCGTTACAGCGTGAGCGCTGGCGGTGAAAGGTGCCGTCACCGGTTCCTTGAGCCGTCAGCCCAGCTCTTGCAACATTCCCACCAGAAGGCAAATCCCCAGATAGCCCACGGTAGGGGAGCTGCAGGCCTGCCACGTCCCACCCCGCTATCTCAAGAATGCATTTGAATAGTAGCTGTGCCTGCAGCCGCTGGAGGTCCAGGCTTCAGATGGAAATCAAGGGCTATGGAGATAGTCCCACAGGGCAAATTTCAGAATTTTTGGAGTTGGTGTTCAGCTCAGATAAGCCCTTGAGAGCTCAGATACTTTATCTGAACCTTATCTGAGCTATTTGCATCACTTCAGTCTGAGAAACCAGGCTGGCAGACATTTGGGGAGGGGGAGCAGGTTGTATTGACATGGTCTGTCTTCTTTTTTTATTGTTATTTCTGACACACAGACACCTCCAGGAGGGCTGAACTGTCCTGTGCCCCACGCAGGCTGAACAGACGAAGAAATAAGCCTGAGCTGCTCCTGTTGTTAATTGTGGGTGGAAATGATTCCTCCTTTTTAGAGCAGGTCTGAGTTTTCTCAAACGCAGCGTGCTTTCTGCGCCTTGTTTACTTGTTTCGTGCACGCGAAGTTTCTCACTTTGTCTGGAGCTCCAGGGGGGGAGATACGGGGTCCGTTCTCTCGCTGCTCTCTTAGCATCTCTCCTCTTCACTCCTGCTTTGCAGCAATCAACTCTTTGGCTGAAAGGAGCCTGCAACGCCTGGTCTGTAGAACGCAACATCCTCTTCCCACACCAGGTTTCATTCACCTGAGCTCGAGGTCCTGGTGGCTCTTCCCCAGCATCCGTGGTCTTTATATGGAGGAAGGGTTCCCGGGGATAAGAACAGCAGATTTAGGAGATCTGGCTGAGATTATGGGGTCTTACAGCTGGGATTTGAAAGACCTTGGCTGCATCTTTTAACAGAAACTCTTTAGGCATCTAAACCCCATCAACTTCCATCGGAGTGAGATGCCCAAATCATTCAAAAGGCTGCCTGAGAGCCTTTTCTCACGTTGGAGATGCAGATGATTAATTCATTACACATTTTATTGTGATGCTTAATTCATTGAGGTCAGGCGAGTGGCTGGAAGTCCCTGGAGACATCTGAAGCGATACCGAGCTGTTAGCGTGGCCCTTGAAGCCGCTGAACACGTGCTGAAGTTTACACAGCCCACCGGACAGACCTTCCCCTGTGGGGTTTTGTATCAATAGGCTTTGAAAAAAAGTGGCAGCGGGTCAATTGTTGGCTGTGTCACAATAGATGAAGTCGAGTTTCTTGCTCTGCAGCTGGCTCCTGGGAAGGGAGGCGGCAGGCAGGGCTGACACGTTGTGCGTGTATGTCAGGAAGATGGTTCTTCTGTGGAAGAGCCATGGGAGGGTTGAAGCAGGCGGCTTGGTGGCCTCCAAATGACTCGAGTGAGAGGTGGGAAGAGCTTGGGATGGAGGGTGGATGCATGCAGGCAGTAGGCTTATGAAAGGACATTCTCGGCCAGCGTGAGCAGCGCAGGTCCATCCTTTGGGATGGTCTTCAGAGACCTCTGATCCCCTCTTTCAGTTCCTCTTTCAGTGTTTTTTCTTCCTCCTCAACGCTGCAAGGGCCGGTTCGGATTCAAGGCCAGGCTTTAGCCATTAAACCCCCTGCAGCCCACAGTGAGCCTGCGGGAAAAGAGGGTTGGCTCCAGCCCTCTTGGTGGGAACACTGCCGTGGATTTTAGCGACAGGGAAGGTGGGCGCGCACACTGAAAAGCCATATAATAAAGTTCATGACAGGACTTCCCTTCCTGGAAAGGGAAACAAGGCCGCTGACACGGCATACGCTGCGTGAGCGGGGTAGCGAAAACACTTGCAGATATTCCTGCTTCCCGTAGCACGAATGGGATGGAGCAAAACAAACTGCTCCAGCGAAGTGGAGATTTGATTTCTAAGAAGAGCTGGCCCGAACTTCTTCTCCCTAACTCATCAGCAACTATTTTTCAGGAGTCAAAAATGCCTTTCTCCCCTGGTTTGCATGATTCACTCTCCACATCCTAAGTTCAAGGGGGGCCAGAGAACACTCGTTTTGGCCAGGCTGATGTCAGCATTGAGGTAGGAGAGGAAAAAAGCAGATGACCCAAGGGAGGCTGCTCATGGAAACTTTCTAATTTGGTCAGTTCTTGGCATCTCACAGAAGAGCCGGCACTTGGGAGATTTCACCCCGGCTTCGCAGGCTGAAGAGGCATGAATAATTACGGGAGGCAGTGATGGAAATAAAGCTGGCATCTCAGTCCTGCCCTGGACCAGCTCTTTGCCACGCCGCGGCCTTGGGGTATCCACATCTCCTGTGAAATGTCTCTGGAGGTGATCAGACCTTCTCTTCCCCTTGCTTTACTGCCTAACCCCGGGAGACCAGATGCTTCCTTTGTCTGGCAGCTTTGGTTGTGTTTCCATCCAGGCAAACAGCTACTACATGAAAGTAGTAGCTGTTTCCCTTGCTTTAGAGTAATCAAAATGACAGGATAACGAGGCAACCCAGTAGCCTGCTCTGCCTTCCACTCGTGCCGAGTTCCAGGCTGGGTGTCAGCTCAGTCCCCTATCTCGATGAAATACGCCTTTTTAACTTCGCTCCTCGCTGCTGCCAAAAGTGACAGATTGTTCTTGCGGAAACCATCAATATTTTGTCAAAACGAAATCCAAACATTTCCAGCCAAAACTCAGCGTTTTCTGGTGCTGGCTGTGTTGATGCAAAAACAAATCTCCGTGGGAAATGCCAACATGGAAAGAAAATTGAGAAATAAGTCAGGCTTTTCTGCAGAACACTTCTGCTGGCTCTCTGAATCAGATGTGTGTCTGAGGGCTGCAGAGCAGAGGGTGGTTGAACCCAAGAGCTTAATCCGGATCACTCGCATGTTTATTTAGACCAGATTGGTGTAAACAGACGCGCTTGTTGACATGCACGAGGAGCCTGGTCTGTGCCACAAAGTATGCGTGCACGGCAAGTACTGATACTCGCTCCCTGCTTTCTGATATCAGAACGTGATGCTTCATCCAAGCTACAGCTTCAAGTTAAGGGAACTGATTTTTAAGGTTTCACCCATCCACTGTTGCCTCATTCACATCTTCCTTCCCCCTTCATTTGCACCTAGTAAGGCTGTCCGTCTGCCTCTGTGTTTACTGTAGCAGATCCTTCCATAACCATCCATCTTCCCAAATCCCTCCCCGGGGGCCTCGCGGCGCTGCAGTCAGCAGCTACGGTGGCACCAAACCGCGGTGGGAGGACTTTCCGCTCCACACCCACCTGAAAACGCAATGGTTTTATCGGGGGCTCTCCCACGCCTGCCAAGTGCGTCGCGATGCTCCCCTCCCCGTTGCTGCCGCTCCTCACTTCATTAGCGCTGGAGATGTTTATAAATGGAAGAGATAATATTTTTCGTTTCCAGTTTGGGTTTCCAGGGCAGCCACTTTCTAAAGCACTTAGGAAGTTTAGAGAAGACGAGGTTATATAAACGATTCCCTCCCGCCCCGGGCTCTTATTAATCAAGTGGCTTGTGGAGCCATTCCCAGAGCTTTGGGCTCAAGGGCACTGGCTGGGTGAGGGGAGGCAGGCGGATCGTACGAGACATCTTTCTCTTGGCTCTTACCCTTTTTTTTCGGTAGGTTTGCGATGAATGAAGCAGTCGGACCTGGCTGTTGGGGTTTGAGAGCAGATGGAGGGCTGAGTAGCACGCTCCTAGGTTTCATTCAAACTCATTTTTTGGGCTTGACTCTTGTTTTAGCCCCTCCTAGGCCTTCTAGTGGGGCATGTAGAGTCTTTTAATGATGACTTACCTGGCCCTGTTGATAATATCCCTGTAAAATTTGATTATTTGGTGTAAAACGTTTGCATTTCCTGAGTAAATATGATTTCAATAGCAATAAGCACCAAGTCGATCTTTGTGCTTTTACAAAAAAAAACTCTACAGACGTGCATACACAGACACATTAATTAATATATTTCCTGGCAAGCCCTGACACTGTTCTAAAGTTTCCCAGCATTTTCCCACCCAGGCTCCAAGCGCGGCTGCTACCCAGGATAGCTGTGAGCAGCATGGGCGGTTTGTGGGTTTGGAAAGCAGGAGCAAGCGTTCATTCCCATTAGAACGAAAGCAATCTCTGCTCCTCCTCTGTGTCCTTCCTCCTCGCCGCGAGAGCTGAGGAATGGGGTCTTTCTGTTTTCCTTGGGTGGATGGAGCTCTGTCTGCAGCGGCAGGTCCAGCTGTTTCAAGCCCAGAGCCCAAGGCCCACAGGAAATTGGCTCATTAATCTGTTGACCCACCTTCCCAGTTTTCCAGCCATACTCTTTCGGTGTGAAAACGATGATTTAAATAGCCAAGGGTGGATAATAATGATTTAAAGGGGGTAAAGGGAATATTCGCAACTATCGCTGAGCAGAGACTTGGCAGAAAGAACCTGTTTCTTCCGGGTCTTGGGAGCGTGTGAGAAAAGGTGTTGAACATCTGGAGCCATTTAGTGGTTTCGTGCCGTTGGGTGAGGCTGCGCGCTCGTGGCGGCGCAAACGTAGCTCTCCCCAAAGAGCCGGGATGGGAAAAAAGGAGAGAAGCCGTTCACGGTGTTCGGCTTGAGCAAGTGCAGGTTGGGCGGTGCAGAAGAGGCGTGTGGAACCTCTTCCAGGGACAGGTGATGGCTCAGGACACCTCCAACAGCCCCTGTCATGTTTGGTGTATGCTCTGAATGAATTTTCTTGTCTTGCCAGAAATAATTTTCAGACTGGAAGGCAATTCCAAGCATCAGGTATAGATTTTGTTTCATCTCACTCGTGATGCTAAAACACAAATGGGGCTTCGCTCGAACTAACTGGGCAAAAAGAGGGTTTGTTCACAGATTATCTTTACTTCACTTTTTTGTTTTTCCATTTTAAAATTTCATCCACTTTTAAAGTGCAAAAATAGGTTTAATGACACCACTTTCCTTCTTTATTTTCTTTGCGCTGTTTTAGCCCAATGAGAAGCATGTGAAAAAAAAAAACAAACAACCCAAACTGGTTTCCATCAACTGGGAACATATTTAGAAAAAATATTTACGTGTGCTTTTTCCCTCCAACTATCAGCAAAGCCCCAAAAAATAATAAATAAATCAGCTGGTTTCCCAACTTTTGCTGCAGGTGGTGAGGAAGCAGATCGGGAGGAAAACCAGTTTGTGCGCCGAACCCCCTTGTACCTCAAGGTGGCCGTCCAACAGCTTCCCAAAGAGAATTAAAAACCCTGAAATAACTGGTGGTGACAATAATAGCTGTAGATACTTCCACTGGAGTCGCAAGCCCCTGCCCACCAGCTGTCTCTTCCCCATTGACACCAGTAAGGATTTAGGACCGAGGCGAACTAATCAGGAGACCCTCATGGGGAGAGAGGCGTGTTATTTAATTAGCTTTACAATGAACTGACTGGGAGGCACGTGGTGGCTCTAATGGAAGGAGATAGATGTCCTTTTAGCTGGGCTAATTGTTAGGAAATAGCAGAGCCTTTGTTCGGCCCCAGCATGTGGCCTGTGATCTCCCAGAGCCCAGAGGCTGCCCCGCTTATAATTTTAGACAGATCTATTCAAGCCTGCTCCGTCGAGCGGGGCCGAACAAGACGGGTATTGTTGCAGAGCCAAGATCGCCGTCCAAGAAAACCACCCTGAAAAACCCAAACACGTGTAGAGCGGAATATTTCTCTGTCGTTTATTCACGATCCGGCCGGGTTGCCAAGCGGAGACAATTGCAAGCGAGGAGGTTTCCAGTGCCGGGCGAGGGTTTTTCCCTCTTTGAAAGGCGTACGCTGGCGAATCCTTCATCCCAGGAGAAGTGCGGCGGGCCAAAGGGGTGTCTCTCCTATCTGAGGAGGGCAATTTATTGCTGGTGTGGGTCTCATCCTGTGGTTCCCTTACTGTGGGCATGGTGTACGCGGGGTAATCGTGCCTGCCGCCGAATTATCTCCATAGACTGGCTGTAGGCACTTGCCGTCTCATGATCGTGGTGGGACAGTTGGGCTGGAGGGTTCTTGGCCATTGTGGATGTCATTGTGCCTCCTGGGGTCCTGCGCAACAAGGGGTGAGCATCCCAGTTCTCCTTCCTGAGCTTTCCTCTCAAATCTCTCGCTGGAGAGACCCTGCCCCTGAGCTTTTCCTTCAGGACTGCTGAGCTGATGCTTCCAACCCCTTGTGAAGGAAGAAAGTGTTGTTCCATTAAAGAAGGGAGATGGAGGCACAAAGGTTTGTAAGAGGATATGTGGAAATATTGACCAGAAGTTAAACTTCTGTCTCTTGAACCCCTCTGTCCTGGCCACCATGTTAACCCAGGGATCATTTCACTCAAGTGTTTTATTTCCACACATTTCCAACTGGATGCGTGCAAGCATGTTCTTCTGGTGGCTGCCATTTCTTAGGCTGTGAATTTGTGTTCTAGAGGTTGGTGCTGGACTGACCTTCCTTGGGAGGTGCTTGTGTGGCTCCTGGCACTTTCACGAAAGTTAAACAGCAGATGAGCGTTAGTGAATGCCGTCTGGCTGTCCAGGAGATCTGCTTTGTTAGCACCGATCCTTTGTGATCCCTCACCTGCTTCCCAGGGAAGGGGATCTCGAGGACCATCAGAAATCGGTTCAGTAACCTCAGTCCCCAGAGACTGGTGAGTGCCAAGGGTGAAGCCGCAAGCAGAGATGTGTTGCTTAAGCCTGAGCTGGCTGCATTCCTTTCTGCTGTGAAGGAGGCTGCGCAAAGATCTGCCCAAAGATGGGAGGTCCTACAGATGAGGTTTGTCATTGTGAACATCAAGAGTTAAACAGCAAAAATCCTCAGGTTCTGTTTACCAGGAACCCCGTGCTGTTACTTGAGGAGGAGAGGGAAAATGTACCGAGAGCAAACAGCGCTGCAGAACATCTTACGAGGATTTTCCATCCAGCCAGTTCTTCCAGCAGGGTAACAAGTGAGTGACAGCACCCCCTGCCAACGATGTCGAGGGCAGAATTACATTGCTGGAGCCCAGATTAGCTAATCAAGTTAGGAATCAGCATGGGACCTCTGGGAAACCAAAAGGAGGAGGCACTTGAAGATGCTCAAGATTGAGGTACCTACGGCGTGTCGGCTCCCTGGCAGCCACGCGGGGATGCGTGCACTGGAGCCCTGACGCCTAGCTGGCCACAAAGATGCTTTTGTGAGCCATCTCCGCTGGGAAGTTAATGAGAGCAGGAGTCGGGGAGGCTCGGAGGCGGCTTCCTCTGCTCAGGCCTGGAGGGCAATCAGAGGACGGTATTGTGGCAGCGCTGTCTCCGGGCTGAGCTGGCGACTGAAGCCTGGAGCTCCACAGCTTGAACAGAAACTTGCTTTAAATGCAGACAGCGCGGAGGATGAGGACTTTCCGTGCCTCCGGCCCCGCAGCGCGGAGCAGCCGGGGGACCCCAGAGGCCACAGCCATCTGGGTCACAATGCCTTCGCGTCGGTCATCGCCTCCTGGCCACAAACGCTAGATCTGAGAGCTGCCTGCCCTCCCTACAGACAGCCCCGAGGGCACACGCGATGCGGGACGTGCTGACTAACGAGCTCTGTTTCCATGCCTGCTGCTGAGCCAAAAAGGCGAGGCTGTAGTCACCAGGGCTACTAATCCAGCCTCCTTTTACCAGCGTAAAACAACTCACTCAGATACTTCCCAGCTTGAAATAATATCTCATATCATTTTAAATTCCAGGAAAGGTATCTCCCTGGGGAACGGTCGTGGCAGCTGCTTGCTCCTTCCTCTCATTGCAGTGGGCCACCTCCACGCCCAGAGCCACCTCCCTGCTTTTTCCTTTCTTACAGCGGTGGCTGCTGCTCTTTCCACCGATGTCCCCCGTACGATAAATTCTTTCATGTCTCCGTTTCATTACACTTGATTTTTTCCCCCTTCCCTTTTGCTCCTGATTTTCGTTTCATGCCCTCTGGATATTGTTTACTTGACAAAACATCAAACCAAAACCGTGACCGCTTGCGGTCATTAAAAATCCCACGGCAGTTTTGGGGAAGGCTCCAATTTGGCTAATTACGTTCTGCCATAAATATCCCCCTGCAGTTTTAATTGGATATGGTGTTCTTCATTTCCTGTCCGTAACAGCTGGGTGGTGTTGCTCCCCGTTCTTACGTAGCCGTTGTATTTTACCCCAGAGGTGGCCGCGTTTTGGTAGCAGCGGTGCTAGGAAAAGCTCCTTCTTCTGGCTACCGGCAACGCCTAATCCTGAGCCTGCTCTAACGAGAACGGGGAAATCCGAGGAAGAAGAGAAGCTGTCCCAGCTCTGTAACGTCTGGAGAAGAGCCTGTTGGCAAAAGGGAGTGAATTTGGCCCCGCTGAAGGGAAAGAGCTGGCCCCAGCTAGGGGAGAGGTTGTGGAAGAGCAGCCCAGCCCGCACCGCGCGTTCGGAAACCACGGCGAAGGCTCCAGTCTTGTAATACCTTTCCTCAATGCTAAATGATGATGATGATTATTGTTATTCTTTCAAACCAAGGTTAGTCAGCGTCCCTGGGAACAATGTGGCATTACTGCCCGTCCTTTCTTTGTTCCAAACTGTTGGAAAACAGTCCGGCTGCATTGTGGAGGGAGGGCAGATGGTTATCTCCCAAAATCTTTTGCCTGTATTAATGGCAGGGGGGCTGTTCTCCGCAGCTCCGCGTCCTCCCTCACAGGAGAGAGCCTGAGTAGATACTAACGTTGAGTAACGCCAGAGTGGAAAAGGAGGGTGAGACTTGGATGCAGAAGAGGAAAGATTTTTCTGAAGGCTGTGAGCAGCAAATAGGAACCAGTTGCTGAGGCGAAGTCATGTTTGGCAGGTCTTGGACTCCAAATGGTCACATCCCAGCTGAAGAAACTAATCAATGGATTCCTTCCATGCCTTCTGCGAACACTGAGCCATTGAGCGGCTCAGCTGGAGTTCAGAGCCAGGGCTTTCATGTTGCAGACTCTGAAGTGAACACAAATTAAGGCGGCCAGTAGGACGGAGTGGAGTTCGAAGGAGATATTCAGCTGCCCCGGGAGGAAATCTCTGTCCGCAGCCTCTCCGTTCTTTTCCTCCACTTTGGGGTTTTTCGCCCTGGTGCTACTTTTGGAAGCGTTTCTAATTTCCCCGCACGTAGAGGCTGCTGAACATTGCACGAGGAAAATGAAAGAGAAGTTTGGGAGGGCACGAAGCGGGGCGAGGCAGGGGAGCAGAGGAGCTCAACGCTTCGCCACAGCCACGCTGCACCAAGCTGTGTCATCGGCTTTGCGGCATCAGGGCCGAGCCGGGATGCCAAGAGCGCGTGTAGCTTTCCTAATAAAAAACACACAAGCTGCGAGAAAGATCTTTATTAGAGCCTTTGTACCGGGCCAGAGGAGAAGGAGCCCCAGTACAGGTGCGCTGGAGTTCAGCCAGTCCTTAAGACTGAAACGCTCACAGGAGAGGCCGAGCCAAATGCATCCCATGGGAGCACGGCATGGACACCGCAGGGACAGCCGCTGCCTCCTCCGGTGCTGCTTTTGAATCCCATCAGCAGCTCCATCCAGGGCCATCTCTGCTCTGAGAGCCTTCTCCTACGTGGCGTCGACAGCCTGTCCCTGTCAGCGCCCGCGCGGGCGAGCCCCGGCGACCTCCTCTTCTGTTTCAGCCTGGGGATTGTGGTTTGCCATGCTCGCTCCGAGCAGGGTGGATTACCGAGCGCCGCCGAATCGAGGAGGGGGAGCGCTCGGGTCATTTCAATACGGTTGGGACCGCAGGTGCTCACTGACGGCTTCATCGCCCCGGCCCAGAGCTCGCAGCCAGCTGCGTAAACCCGTCCCCCCCCGCGCCGGCGCGCATGCATGCACGCACTCTCCCACACTCGCCCCGCCGCAGGATCGCAGCCTGCCCGTGCGCGCGCTCGCCCGGGACTTTGCGAAGTATAGGAAGGGAAGGATTGTCAGGCGGCGATAACTGCATCAGGTTTCTCTTCCCAAGCCTGCTCTGGAAGGGATCATATGGAAAGGCAGCTGTTTCTCCTGAATCCCCTTTTGATTTTCGACTGGAAACGTTCGGCTAAATCTCCTCTCTGTAGTTTCTTCCTGCAATCATTGCTGGCCATCCCGCGCGGGGAAGAGGGGAAAGAAACTCAAAACGAAGGGCAGGTGCAAGCCCATTATCCTGTACAGGGGAGAGGCGGTGGGGACTGAGTCGTCCCTAACAGCCGTCCTCCTTTCACTTTCGCATTTCCAGGTTCATTCCTGTGCTAGGTTTCAAACCAAGGACCCCGTGCCCTGGCTAAGCACAGCTCGGGTTCTCCAAAGCACACGGGAATCTGTGGAAGGAGGTTCTATATTGGTCATGCAGCGAACCGCTGCTCCTGTGCCGCAGGAATAGGTTGCCCGTAACTGAGCCTGCAAGACGGTTGCTGGTAAAACTGGAAACGTGAGCGCTGGTCAAGGGGCGAGGCGCCTGAAAGATGAACTTTCAGCTGGCGCCAACAGCCTGCCCAGCTTTGCTAGCTCCCGAACTTCCCGCTGCCTGCGTCTTGAGCCATCCGCCTTGGTCAAACCGGCTGCTCGCGCGAGCCAGAATCAGGCTCGCCATTTCTGTCCCCGGCACCCCGCAGCTCCTTTTAGTTACACGAACTTTCCCGCACCCCTGAAGAAGCTAGAAATAATCCCGAGCCGTAACGTTTGCATCCGCGGCTCGTCTTTCAGGGCGTTTGAAGGTCTCAGTGGTGGTGGCCAGCAGGACCCCGGTTCACCCCATGGGTTAGCTGGCGGCCTCGAGCCCCGGACGCGGCTGTCCCCGTCCCCCTGTCACAGCCGGGGTGCTCATTTGAGCCCCGTTTTGATCAGAGCAGCCCGCTCTCCGCCAGCATGTTGGAGACTGTTAAGACTTTCGGAGTGAGAGAACCACAAGAGCTTGTTGCTAATGACTTTTTTTTTTTTTTTTAACACTTCTACCGGTAAATTGACATCTGTGAGTCATAATCTCCCTTCTGCTCTGCCGTTTGTGGTCTGGAGTTTGTGCTACCTAAATATAATAAAACATATTTCATGTGAAAACCGATATTCTTCTGTTAACTTCATGCCATGCTGGCATGATACTCATCTTGCATCTTTAAGATGCTTTTTATTTAATCAATTCCCAAACTTTTTTGGCCTCCCACCTGTACGCCTCGAACAACCACCCCTGGCCGTCACCCATCGCCACATGCCCACACACGCATGCTCTGCCCTGACCGTGCCCGCAAATTCGGATGCGCTTGCGGGTAGGGAGCAGATCAGGCCACGCCGAGCGGGCAGCAGCGCGGGTGATGCGAGCGCGAAGGGGTGATGCGAGCGCGAAGGGGTGACGATGTGAGTGTGAAAGGCGGTGGCTGGTGTTGAGACAGGCAGGGTGAAGGCAACTGGCTTCAAGAAACATTGGTTTTTGGCGGCGGTGCGTGGCCAGCAGCGTTTACCCGTGCTAAAACTGCAACTCCCTTTCTCCCTGGGTGTTTTGGGGCTGGGATGCAAGCAGGGATTGTGGTGGAGCCCCAGCAGCACCCAACTTTGTCCTGGATGTGCTGACCCCACCCTCCATCACCCCGCATCCTCCATCACCCCGCATCCTCCATCAACCCCCCACCATCACCCCGCACCCCCCATCACCCCACATCATCACCCCGCACCTCCATCACCTCGCACTCCCCATCACTCCGCACCCCTCATCACCCCATATCTCCCATCACCCCGCATCCCCCATCACCCCACACCCCCCATCACCCCGCACCCCCTCCCCCCAAAACTTCTCGCCACCCCGGGGTAGCGCCGGCTCCGCTCCCCGCCGTGCCGGGTGCCGCCTCCGGGGCGGGGGCAGGCGGGTCCCTCCCCGCCGCTGTCACCGCTCGGGGCCGGCCCAGCGCCCTCCCCTCGGCGGCTCAGCCCGGGCCGGGGCGGTGGCGGCGGCGGCGGCGGCGGCGGGGGGACGGGCGAGGCGGAGCGGCAGCCAGGGAGCGCGGAAGGGGCGGCGGAGGAGCGCAGCGGGAGCGAGGGAGCGCGGAAGGAAAGAGAAGGAGAAGGAGGAAGAGGAGAAGGAGAAAGAGGAGGAGGAGGGAGGCAGGCAGGCGCCGGCCGCCGCTGCCCCAGGCGCCCGGTTCCGCGCACGGCAGCCGCCGCCGCCGCCTCCCCGCCCGGTCCCGGTCCCGGTCCCACGCCCCCGGGGCGCTGCCCCAGCCATGAAGGCGGCGGTGGACCTGACCATCATCAAGACGGAGAAGGTGGACATAGAGCTCTTCCCGTCCCCCGGTAAGCGCTCTGCCCTCCCCTCCGTGTCCCCGTCCCCCCCAAACCCCACGTCGCGGGGTGGGGGGGGAGCCCCGCGGATCCCGTCCACAGATTTCCCGCAGGGAAATCTCTCCCCGCTGAGGGTTCCCCGGCTCTTTCCGCAGCACCGAACTTGCTTTCCCTGGAGTTTTAAGACTTTCCACCCTCCCACACCCCTGAAAAAACAACTCGCCGCCCCTCCAGCCTCCTTTTCTCATGCTCCTGGCATCCTCGCCAGGCAAGCACCTCCGGCTGGGATGCGCTCGGATGGTGTGGGGTTTTTTTTGGTTTTTTTTTTTTTGTGTGTGTGTTTTTTTTGGTGGTTTTTATTTTTTTTTTTACGAGCTCCTCAGGGCACCCTTACCCTTTCCCGAGTGGGTGAGCCACGCCGGGACCGGCAGCCCTGCAGAAGCTCCTTATCTGGGATACATCCCCCCCCTTCCCCAATCCCTCGCTGGAAATGTCTCGCGTGGTCCAAGCACTCCTGGTATGTGAGAAACCAAACTCCAGCGGTACCTCCTCTGGATTTACCACCTGGAAACCAGGAAAGCTCACTGCTTTGATTTTTTTTCTTTTTTTTTGTTTTTTCCTTCTCCCTCTCTGGAGCTGGAGAAATGCGAGGAGGAAGGGTGCAGGAGCTATCAGGGAAGACAGAAACATCTCACTGAAACGGGGCGCGCGGGTTTTTTTTTTACGTTGCAGCGATAAGTTCAGCTGCTGGCTGTGGTTCATGCGAACAGTCGAGCCTTTCCCATCAGAAGGGCTGTTGTTCCCATGCTGATGTCGTCTGACTGCCTGTTGACCCCCTCTGCCTTCCTCAGCCGAGGTAGAGGATGGGGCCTGGAGGGCCTGCAGGGGAAAAAAAAAAAAAAAACCAAAAAAGCAAAAACTTCTCCTTTTGGTTACAAGGGAGGGTGAAATGAGTCCTGTTGCTTCATCTCTGCCTGCTGTAATTCCACAGTGGAGGTTTGTTGGATTTTGTGCAGCGCCGGTGTGCTGAGGAAAATCAAATTAAAGAGGGAGTTGTGCGTTCCTTTGCCAGTTAGCAAGTTCCTAGCAAACCCAGAAAGGGGGCTCAGCTCCACCTGCGCGTGGAGAGGACGCGGTGCCCGGTTATCACCGTTTCAGCGCTCTGTGCCCCTAACAGCATGGCTGAGCTTGGCTTTGAGGCGTGGGCTTTGAAGGGCCGGGCTTCCAGATGCAACGGGGATGCTGAGGATGGCTCTCCAAAGCACCTGTGTGGGTTAAATGAGAGGCTCGAGTGGAGCTGAGGACCTGGTCGTGCCTATTTCCTAAAGCTTTGCTGAAAATAACATCATTCCTGCGCTTCAGGTGGTGCAGCGGTCTGTTTGCTTGCAGGGGGAGAAAATGGGATGGGAAGAAACACCTGGTCCATTGGGGCAGGGCCGGGAGGATGTGGGCTTTGTTTGTTTTTCAGTTCAGAGCGAAGTATCCGTTTAAATTCACACATCTCCTGGCACGGGGGAGAGCGCGTAACAGAGGCGTCTGTGTCGTGGAGGTGTTGGAGCAGTGGGTCTCGTGCCCAAAGTGAGGACTCAGCGTTTCGCGCTGCCTGACATCGATTTGCTTCTCTCCGTGAAAGCTCTTTTGCAACTTAGGTCAGCCAGCAGTTTTTAGAGTTGACCCAAAGTTTAAACTTTGGCAGGAAGAGCGCTGCAAAACACAAACCAAAAAGGTAAAAAAGAGCTGACTCCCTATCGACTTCAGCTGCAGTGGCTTCTGTTTTGGTGGCTGCGCTAACGCCGCGAGCCAAAAAGGTCAACGTTGTCAATTAGCTGGCTTAACCTCATTTCCCCTCGAACTTTTTAGAGAACGCTGAAGCTTTCTTGCTTGGTCGGATTGTGAGAAGGAGTCTGGATGCTGCTAGCTTATGTTTCTGGGATCCAGCCTGTGTAGGAGACAACTTTTCTCTCCTGTGTGGTTTGGACTGCGTGGGAGGGCTTAACTGCTCCCTGATGGCTCCTTCAGCCCTTGGTCTGGTCTCTGCCCATCAAGTGTGCCCTTCTTTTCAAGACGAACATCTGAGGAGGAGTCCAGCCCCTCATTCCTTTGCCTGCCAGCCAGCAGCAAAGCAGATTTGCTTCACGGCATCCATAGGGTTAAACCTTACACAGGGAGAGTCCTTACAGGCATGGATTTTCAGTTGTGCGAGATGTTTAATGTGCCAGGTGCTTGGTGCCCTGTAAAGCTGCCGAGATGCATCGGCGGCCACGCTGCACCGTCCCCCTCTCGCTCCCTTGAAATAAAACCCCGCTCCAACCCACGCGCGTAGCCACCCTCTAAAAAGTTCCATGGGATTTGCAGTGTGGCCAAAGCGTTTAAAAATAACCCAAAAGGGATGTGAAATTGTGCAAAGCTTCCAAAGCCAAATTACTTGGCTGTTGCCAAGCGAGAATGTGTGAGTGAGATGAGTAGGTTGGGAGCCAAAAACCCACGGTGATGGGCTTCTCCTTTCACATACGAGTCCTGTGTGCGTGGGTTTTCGCTGTAGGGATCTGACAGAGTAGATGGTAACATCAGTTTTGATTGCAGATACACGACTGATCCACCAAAGGGTTGGTGGGACTCGGTTTACCGGCTTTTTTTATCAGACAATAAAAACCCAAACCGCGCGAAAATCAACCCTAACGGGAACTTAACCTTGGGACTGGAAACGGCTGCCCTCCGCAAATCAATGTGTTCCCTCCAGTTCTGCAAAGCTCTGTTTGCTCTCTGTGGTCGGAGTCAACAGCGGCTCCGCAACCCTTGCTGGGACCTGGCCAGTGTGTAACTGGGACTCCCAAGTACTGGGAGATAACGAGGTTTCTTGCTAACGAAGCTGCTGGCTCGCTGCCCGCCGGGATGTTCCCCGAGGTAGGGTAGAAGGGCTGAAATGATGCTGGGCATCCCAGGTGAGGCTCCCATCCTCCTCCATCCGCTCCTCCTCTTGCTTCCTTTCTCTGGCTGGGTGTTACGGGCGCGGCGGTGGATTTGTGGCTGCCTGGCACGAAAAGAGGAATTGGTTTGTGCAGAAACCCTGAGTGCCAGGGGATGGCAGGACCCCGCGGGTTTTGGCGCTTCCCGTGCGCACCCTAAGGATGGCTGGGACACAGGCGCCTTGTTTCCATTGGCCTGCGCGTGGGTGGCATCCCAAGGCGGGTATTTTTATCTGGCAAGAGCCTTTCCCTCTGTTTGGGGTTTGGGATAACGCGGGGTCAGGGCTGATGCAAGGTTTCTCCCGCTGTGGTTGCCGCAGGGTTCAGGGAAGCCCACGGCTTCTGCGCAGTGTGTGTTCGGATGCAGGACCTGCCCGAATCACGCCTCTTCCCCTTCCCACAGCCCAGGTCAAGCTTTTATTTCTGTCCTTCGCTTTCGCTTTCAATGCAGCTTGCATTTAAAAGGAGTCTTCTGGCAAAGGCAGACCCTCCTCCCTGGTGCCTTGCCGCAGGAAAATGGCAAAGCGGCACGCAGGAACTTGGAACATCTCCTCTCCCAAAAAAGTTTGGTCCCACTTTACCCTTGCAGCGCGCTCAGCCTCCAGGTTGGTGACTCGGTTTCCCCGCTGCTGTTAGGAGATCGGTCTTGTTGGTGGCTTGCGCGGTCACATCTTTGTATCTGGAAGGAAACACAGCAGCAGAACACCAGCGTTTCCCTCTCCGCTTCCAGATGTCCTCCGTCCCTTCCCTAGCATCCTTCGTACTGGAAGAGCATCTACCTGGCCTCACCGGGATGGGCTGTGGGCACGCAAAATGCCAGGAAGCCTAGGGAGAAGGAACAAGCGCTGAAATGCGATTTCTGGGATGCGGAGAATTGCATCTGGCATCTTGCTGGATGCTTTTGCTTCTGCCTCAACAGCAAAGGTGAGAGCTGGGCTGGGGATTGTGGACGTGAATCGCCAGCCCAGACTCTAAGAAATGGAGGGCTTTGGGCTCCTCTGGCGTTTTGGATGCTGATTGCCTGTGGAGGAGGTGAGAATTAGAACTGAAAAAGAGCAATTCTCTTTCTATGCGCTGACAAAATGCCCATTACTGTGGTATCCAGCTGGGATGGGGGAATGGGAATTTCCCAGGAGGGAGGGGGCTGGCTGCCACCAGCTCCAGCTTTTTTAGCATCAACTTCTCTCTGCTTAAGGGCCAAAACTGCGCTGGAAAGAGGGCAACTCCGTAGATCTTTCCTTCAGCGATACACCGGACACAGCGCATCCCTGACCACAGCCTCTTTTCCTGGGTACACGGAGTGAGATTTCCAGGAAAAAAAGGAGCAAACCCCATTCCTTCCACTTTTTCATCATGAACTCCCCAAAGCATGTAACGAGTGTGTAATTACAGTGTTGTTACACCAAGCGGCCGCTAATTTGCCGTGTAATTACAACGTGCCATGCTTTGATAGGCCTTATAAAATGAAGGGATAACGCAAGGCTCATGCTGGAATGCCGCGCTCGACCCAAGGCGAGCCGGCGAGGAGGTCGTACGCCGTCCCGCGCTCCCAAATCCATAGCAGATTGCTGGCAGGCGGGGAAGCGCGCGCGCGCTCTCCGGCAGGACTGCGGCGTGCCGGGTTTTACTAGGTGAACCAGCTTTTGGGCACAGTGCTGCGAAAAACCAAGCGACCGCATCCTCCCGGATGGATCCCCGCTGGGTGGCTGAGCTGGGGCGCAGCAGGGACGGGGTTCAGGGTGCAAAGGTCGTGTGGTTCCGCCTTGGGATGATGGGTTGGTGCCAGAGGCAGAATGGAAGGTGGCTTGGTGTTCTTCACCGGTTGCCGTTTCGGAGGGAGCAGATACATCACAGGCTCTCGGGGAAGAGGTAGGTGTGAGGAAGATTTTTGTCTGAGTAGGGTTTAGGGATGTAAACTTGCACATCTGTCATCCCAAGTGGCTGTTTTCAGTTGTGGTACTGGTATCAGCTGGGATTTTGGAGAAGAACGGAAGAAATCCAGGTGAATTTGTCCCAGACGAGGAAAGGGAGTGTTTTTTGCACTGTCAGCTGGTCCTTGCGCGGGCAAATGACATAATTTAGGAGAGCACTGTCACTGCTGTCCCTTGAGTGGATCCAAAGGATGGAGCTGGTGGCATCTTCCAGGCTTACAGATTTCCCTCGAGGGAGGACCTGTGCTTGTTAGGATGGTGCCACGGGATTATTGGAAGTGAAGGAGGAGGAGATCAGCCTTGAGCATTAAAATGCCACCGGAGCCAGGCACTGACCGTGAGTTTGGGGATCCCCACGGAAACTGGGGTGTTCCTTACGGATACAGGATTGTTCCTCCGTAGGCTGAGACCTGACTCCCCAGATTTACTTCTTGCCTCCGAATTACGGGCCAGTTTGCGGCTCGTCCCGCTCAGCGTAGCTCCGCTGAAGCCGAGGACGCATGCCGCGACCCAGCGTAAAGCCTCATCCCGGCAGGAGCCAGCGGGACAAATCTGTAGCTGATATAAACTGCGCAGCTGTCTCACAGCCAAAAATTGGGCCTGCATCCCTTTTTTTTTTTTAAACCCACAGCGTAGTTATGCATCTCAGCTCTTTTGTTCCTCTTCCGTGACTAAGCTGCTCACTGCCTCTGCCTCTGTCTTTTTTTTTTTTTTTTCCTTCCCCTTCATTGTGTAGTTTATAATCTTCCAGGCTAGATAGAGAAAAAAAATTTGTTTGCAGCGCTGGCCAAGAAGGCTCTGGTTTCCCTGGCGTGAGGCCATGCTTACATCTCCAGTCAAAATACTGCTGGTTAAACAATAAATATTTATTGATTCTCCTCCAAGCTCCTACATTTTTCCCAGGTGCAGTGGAATTTGAGGCTGGGGGGGAGCCACTTGAGTCCTGCCTATTGCAAAAGCGGTGAGATGGCTCCGGAGATACCGGCTCTCTGGAGGTCTGGGATGCGAAGGTGACCCTTGCGAAGCTGCTGTGTGGCCCCTAGCTTGTGACATCCTCTCTCTTCCGTCCGATCCTGGCTCCCCCAGGTTTGAGGATTTGTGATTGTGAGTGCCGCTTTGGTGGTAATTATGTGAAATTGTGCAAATCTCGCAACGCTGCCTGCGTATCTCCTTGAACATGGCATGGATTTGCGTCCGGAGTTTGACGTCAAGTCCAGAGAGGTGGTAAAAAAAAAATTTAAGAAAAACCCAATCTGAGTGGTTTCAGTTTGTAATTTGGTTAAAAGGCTCAGCCTTCGTATCTGAATTGTAGACACTCTGCTCCCTCTCCGGTGTGGTGGGTGGCTCGAGGTAATTTTTGACTTATTTAGCCCTGGATGGAGGACACACCCAGAGCTCTCCACCGTCGCTCACCTCTTTCTGAACTGTGAAATGAAACTGCACGTTTTTGTGTTGAGGGTTTGGTTTTTTTTTCCCACTCAACCGGCAAAAATCTGAGACCTGGTTTGCTCCTCCATCCTCTGAGCAGCATCGAGTCTTTGGGGCAATGCAAGACTGGGCAGGTGATCATTTTTTCCCCATTGCCTCCCCTGCTCTTGCTGACCTTGCCCCATTTTTTTGGCGTGCCTTGAATTGCTGTGGACGCCTGGCTCCCTGCGTCCAGCGACCCGCTCTGCGCGCCATCCAGGTGAATCCATCGTTTGCAAGAAGCCAGGATGGCTGCGCTGGTGCGTTCGGTCCCACGTCTGGTCCCTGTAGCCGTGCAAGAACCCGCCAGCAAAATATTACGAATGCAAGGAAGAAATAGCAACTTTCTTTTCCCAGAGAGGAAAATCCCCTCGTTCCCGTGGCTCCCTCCGCTTTGGGAATGAGAACGGAGCATCAGAGGCCACGTTGTGCGTTGTGGATCGGGAAGTGCAAAGTGGCAGGGCTCTGTCTGGGTCTGAGCATCATCCCATGGCTGGTAACTGTGCTTAGGAAGCCTTTCCGGCCGGAAAGCGGTGTTGCTGGGATGGCTGCGGAGCTCCAAGCCGGCTCCTCGCCCCAACTAAACGTTCGGAGCTCGTTAATGAACGCAACACGTTTTCTTACATGGAGGGGGATTTTAAATTGGCTCCACATGGATTATGTACGTTGTCGCACTTTCCCGGAGGGTGATGGCATGAGGAGGAATGTGGGTTTGATGAAAGAAGCCAGACACTGAGTCCAAAGCCGAGCGGCTCCCCTCCCCGTGCCCCCTCTCCCCCCCCATCTCGTTTCAAATATTTGACGTGATTCCAAGGCATTCTTCAGACGGCTGGTGGGGAGCACAGAAGGCAGCCAGTGGGACTTGGTTTTTGGTTTTTTTTTTTTTTTTAATGCAGCATGCTTTTGGGGCCTCTGACCCCAAAAGATGTTGAAGAAAGGCTGGATGAGACCTAGTTTTTGGGGAAACTGAGGCACAGTTCCCCCACGGCACTGCAGGAGGGACCTGGGAGCATCCCCAGAGACGTGCTCCAGGCCTCCCTCTTCTTGCAGTATTTAGGTTTTCTTACGTTACCCCTCTTGCTCCTCCACACCACCAAGTGGTCCAGGACCCAACTCCCTCTCGGGACTTCCAGTTTGACTCTGATTTGGGCTGGGAGCTAAACTGGGGGAGAGGCGAATAGTTCCCTCTGGAACCAAATGTGTGAGGCTTGTGTGTCCTCATGGTGGCTGGAGTCCCGGGCTGGGATTTCCGCCGGGATGCTGCCTCTCCTGGGATGTGCTTGGAGATCTCTGGATGAAAACTGCTGACTAAGGGAAAGCTGGCGCTGGCGTTGCAACCAGTAGACCCCAGGAACTGGAGCCGGACACCAGGAAGCGCTTTGGGATTTGTTTTCTGTTGCTTTCCCCACCTCCTCGTCAGCACCATCTATCACAATAATCAAAATGTGGCTTTTTGACCCACATGAAAGTTTTTTTTCATAGGTGTCTGGGTGTGTTTGTGCAAAACCACTGAATTTTGGTCAGTGTTCTGGAAGCAGCAAGGATTTTTTATTTTATTTTTTACCTTTAAGTTTTGAGAAATTGTTTACTGAAACCTGAACCGTCAGAAAAAACAACTTGCAAAAGCTGAGTGCTCCTGGCTTTTTCCACTGGAAAATTAAAAAAAGATGTAGTGGAACACGTGAAATTTGGGTCTTTTTTATTTTTTTTCTTTCTTTTTTTACACATTATTGTTAGAAGCGGTTTTAACACGCAATGCCAAGTGCTTTCTCTTTTAAAATGCTCGAGGCGTGTTACCCAACCGCTCTGTCTCTCAGGTCAGTCAACGCAATTCCTCCTCGTTTGCAGCCGGTGGTGGGGAAAAAACTCCTTTACTCAATCCCCAGCATCAGCCAGGGGCGGCAGATGCCGCGAGCGGGTCGGTAGCAACATCGTGGCCTCCCATCCCCGTGGCGTTTCCCGGCCTCCTCCTCTCGAAGGGATGCGGAGAAATTTGGGCTTGGTGTCAGAGGACCGTCCCCCGTTCTGGGAAGGCCGCGGCGCTGGGAAAGTTTTGCTTTCCAGCGTCAGCAGCGGGGTTTCGGAGCTGCCACGGTAGCCGTGGCCCGGCGGGGAGGTTAGTCACTGGGGCTGGTTTCCATCCCTTTAAGCGGCTCCAGATTTGAAGCTGGCTCTAACGCTTGCGACTTGAAAGGCCCCGGCCGTGCGCCTGTTTTGCCTTCGAGCTGGATGACTCTGGCGCGGTCCCGCTTTCAAACAGCCGAGCCCCGAGCAGGCCGGGGCCGTATGGATCCTATAGAGTGACCTGGCCGCGCGTCGGGCTGGCGTAACATCGGCAGGGCGAGGAGAGTCCGTAGGGATGAGGGGGCTGTCCCTCATCTGAACTGGTCCCAGGCTGGACCGGTCCTCTCGCCGCTGGCCCAGGCCGTCTGGCATCTTCAGGCTGTGATTGAGGGCTGGGGAAGCCAAGGAAGAGGCAGGAGTTTGCTGGCTGCCAGTCCCAACCGCTCACTGAAAACTGGAGTTACGCCTGAAAAAAATTTAAAATGAATTAAAAAAAAAAAAGGAAGACAGAGGGAAAAATCCCAGAGAAAAAGAAGGAAAGCTAAGCGGAGGGATCTGTGCCTTTAAACAGCTGTGCGTAACTGCGCTCGTTAATCTGGTGACTAATTTGGTGCCTTGCAACGCAGCGGCGAAGGCGGCTGCCAGCTCGGGCTGCGTCCCCGGCTGAAGGCTCGAGGAGTCATCGCGTCCCCTCCCTCCTTTCATCCCGCTGGGGCGCCGATCCCCCCCTCAACCCCACCCCATCCATCCCACCGCTCCCCATGGCAATTTATTTACTCATCTGGAGGGCACAGCCCCAGCGGTCTCTTGACTCAGCAGTCCGGGGCCGATGGGAGCCACGGGAGCAAATTCCAGGCAAGAAATAATCTCATGACTTGTCTCGGAAAAGATTGCTCCGAAAAGATTCCCTTACGGTCACGAAGAGCTCCGTGCCCGCCCCTCCGGCAGAGCCCTGACAAGGCTCCCGATTTCCCAACCTCGGGGAGCCGGGGCGGCGAGCCAAGGCAGCCCGGAGGGACTCGTCGGACCTCTCTCCCTTGGAAAAAGAAGGATGGAGCCGGAGACCAGGGCAGCACGGAGGCCCCAGAGCCCGGTGCCTGTCCCCTCCCTGGGGCACAGGGGTGTGGGGAGCTGGAGCTGGCTTGCCAGGGCAGGGACCCCCAGTTGATTTTTGGGTCATTCCTCTTTTTTTTCTTCCTCAGCTTCCCAGGGAGGGGTTTAAACCCTTCCTTCTCCCCCAGGCAGCTTTGGTTCTTCGACTCAGCAGGGCTGGCACCGTGCATTACTCGTGAATCGTATTTACGCTTCTTTTTTTTTTGCCTCTTGGCTTTTTTTCATCCTACGTGTCTTTCTCGCCCCGGCCTTTTTTTCCCCACCTCCTCTCCATTCCAGAGTCACTTGAGTCCCATCCTCCTTTGAAGGCACTTTGGGAGGTCTGGTCCCATGCCCGGTGCTGGGGATGGGATTAGACCAGGTTGGGGGTCGCTTTGCAAACCTACATTTTTCTGGGAGAAAGGCTGGAAGGCTGGCCTCGTGGGCGGGCAGGGCTGCTGGGCTGACGGCTCTGGTATCTCCTTCTCAACTGGGATCAAGGCACCGGATCAAGGGGACCTGGTGACTCCCGAGCACACCGCTCCTGGGGCCGTGACCGCAGGGACACAGATCTCTGCGGGCATCCTGCCTCCCTGGACGGGTGTCCGTCCACCACAGTGGCCGTGCTACCTTTGGAGATGAAGACGCCCGGGGAGAGGAACCAGCCTGTGGCTCTCGCGCCCCACACGCTTATTGGTTTCACCCCGGCCCCTCAGCAGTGGGAGCTCGGGGCCGAGGGTAGCAGGCAGGCTCACACCCCCGAGCCACCCATCCAGGGCCCTGCCCAAGCTCCTCCAAGCTCGTTACGGTCGATGGAGGATTCCCGGAGTTCCTGGCAAGGGTTCCCAACTCCTGAGTCGCCAAATGACACCCCCTCCTCCATTTACGTCTCCTCCTAATAGCCTCTTGGCCTGAGCAGCCGAATTCAATCAACCCCTTCACCATCTGCTCCCAGGCACTTCTGCCGGGGAAGGCTCGGGGCCAGAGAGGCTGTAATTCCTTAATAGCTTCCGGATGCTGCGCGCGGGGTGGATGTGAGGGCTGCGAGTGTCTCGGCCTCTCTCCCCCCAGCCTTTGCTGAGGTTTCCAAGCTTTGGCTTCCTCTTGGGCAGATGCAAACACCTCCAGCCGCTCTGATTTATCCCTGCCCGCCCTTTGCTCTCCGGGCTGAGGCCAATAGGTGACATAATCCCTGTCCTGGACAGCCCTTGGCTCTGGGATGGGGATGACCAAAGCTGATGGAGCAGCCCAGTTAATCTTTGGCTGCCTTCCCCCGCTCACTCCCACCTTCTTCATCTTCCCAGGGCCCAATCTCTGCGCTCATCCCTTCTCCGGTGGGAAGTTTCCTAGAAGTTGGAGCTGGAAATGAAGACTTTCATGGGGTTGTTGAAGAAAATCCTTGCTCTCGTGCGTGGGGATGCTCGATAACCTGGGGTAGCCTAGAAGGGACAAAGCCCAGCAGCTCTGTTCTTGCCCTGGGATGGAGGAGGCTTAATCTTGGGGTTCTCCAGATGGGCTTGGCTCAGGAGAGCAGGACCTTGCTTTGAGCATCCTTCCCCTCTTCTCTTCAGTTGGTTCCTTCTCCCCTCCTCTTAAATGATGCTGTGCTGAGGGATGCAGATAGCTTAGGGAAGACGCTTGGAGCGTGCGGTGAATATTGCAAGCTACTCTGGTTTTGATTTCGTGTGTGTTTGAGAGCCACGGAGAGGGAAGAAGGATGTCTTCGGAGAGGAGGGGTCAAGGTACTCGCAAGTCTTCAGTGGCAGTAAATCCAGCGATGCGAAGAAGTAAATCCCTACCTAGCACAGGGGAATCAGAGGTATGTGGATCATTCTGCTACCTGCCATCTCTTGGCAGCTGCTGGCAGAGTTGAGTATTTGCTCTGAAGAGTTATAAATAATTTGGGTGATTAAAGTGATTAATTATTCTCAGTCTGATATTATTTAGGCAGAGCAAACAGTGCTGAGATTTTCCAGCCGCGCTCTGACCTCCCAACCCTGATCTGTTTGCAAAAGTCTGTGCAATTATTTGTTTGATTTCAACTCTAAATACCCTAATCTCTCCTCTTCTCCTCTGGAAACTACAAAGCCAGCTCAGCCTGATAAGGGAGGACAGACCTGGGAGTCCTTGGTGTGTGGTGGCAGGGCCGCGGGCAGGATGGCAGTGGGTGGTGAGATGGGGACACGGTGGTCACTTGGTGAGGACACGGTAAAGCTTTCAGGCTCCTTCTCCTCCTCCTCAGCTCATCGAGGGCTGCCTGTGCTTCCTGGGCAGAGCCGAAACACTCCCAGCTGTACAGGAAAAAAAAAAAAAGATGCTGTCGACAGCGTAATAGTAGAGAAAGGGCTTTCTCTGGGTAAGGTATCAGCGGCAATCCCTCTGCAATCCGTGGGGGATGTGATATGCTGCAACTTGCACCCTCCCGTTGAGCAATCGGCCGTGGTTTGATCGCCGCCTTGGCTGCACGTCTGGCTGGCGTTGCCCTGAAGGGAAAGGGTTGGCCGGGGAGGCTCGCAGAGGTGTGAGTGGGATGGGCGGCAGGAATCTGCAGCTGCGGAGCGATGTGGCAAGCTTCGCCCCCGTAGCTTGCCGCCCCGGGGCGCGAGGTGACCCGCAGCTGCCGAGCCTCCCTTTCCTCGTCATCGGCTCCATCCCTTCTGCATCACTGCCTTCGTGCTCTCTGCATTGTGTGGAGATGTCCTGGGCTTGAGGAATGCCGTAGGAATATCTGTGGGCATCTTCCACTCATGACCGATGGACATTTTTATTGTGTGGACGCCACCAGTGTGTCTCCACAGCACGTCCAGCCCTTCCAGCTTTGACAAACATTCTTGGTTTATGAGTGAGAGAGCTGGTGAGTGGTGGAGAGTGGCTTTGATGTGGAAGGACATATTTTTGGGGGTTGAACATCGTTCTAGCTCGAGGGCGCTTTAGACTGCGTCCTGCCATGTGGTGCCCTCGTGTCTGGCGTGACGTGGCGTGGATTCAGCCCCGCAGGCAAGGGCTACGGCCGAGACACAGAGAGATCAGTTTATGCAGGGCTTGAGCTGAAAATCAAGTGAAGGTTGGGGAATTCCTTGGGACTCATCCCCATTCCTTGGGATGGATTGGAGGTGTTTGGCTGATCGTCTGCATGTCTAATCCCTTCCTGAGCCAAGGAGAACGGAGACTCCTGTTTAAGGACCGGTGGGCTCCCAGCAGCAGGGACATCTGTGGAGCCTGCCTACAGCAGGCGCGTGTCGGATCGTGGGGATGGGCAGCACAAATAATTTGAGTTTTCATTCTGGGTGCGGAGTCGTTTCACGTGGCCGTGGGTAGGCAATGAAGCCATCCCAGGCTGTGAGGTCATGTGTGGCTGCTTGCAAAATGCATTGGCACGGCGTGTTCCTCAGGTGCGTTCGAGCTGGCTTGGAGGGGTTGGGATTTCTTTGTGGCGTGATGAAAGAATCATAGAATCATAGAATGGTTAGGGTTGGAAGAGACCTTCAAAGGTCATCTAGTCCAACCCCCCTGTCAGGAGCAGGGACATCCCTGACTAGATCAGGTCGCTCAGAGCCTCATCCAGCCTGGCCTTGAACGTTTCCAGGGATGGGGCTTCCACCACCTCTCTGGGCAACCTGTTCCAGTGTTCTATAACTCGCATTGTAAAAATTTTTTTCCTAATTTCCAATCTAAATCTACTCCCCACTAAAGAGCTCAGCTTGACTGAAGGTTCCTTGGCCCTTAGCCCTGCCAAGAGATCTCAGCCTTCCCTTTTCACACTTTCCACCCTAACAGCATCTTCCTCACGCGACATACTGCCGATTAACCTCAGCCCGGCCTTGCAGAATCTCTGCTCTCCCTTTTCTGGGAGGCTACTGTGCATGGTTTGGCAGCCCCGTCCTTCCCTGGAGCAAGCGGTTGGAGATGAATCCCCATTAAGTGTCCAGATCCCTGGATGATGAAGGAGAGGGAGATTATTGCCTGGAGGAGAGGGTGAGAGCTTGTTTGGATAGAGAAACGCTCAACCTAAACTGCTCAGCAGTACCTTGGTAGCATCCCCTATGTGCTTTTGCACCCCAAGGTGCTGAGATGCACCCTCATCCAGGGACAAATCCTCCAGTCCCATCACTTCTTCATTGAATGGCATTGTCGGCTGGAGATCTGAGGTGAGAACAGCAGAAGTCCTGGTTGGAAAGAAATGGACGCTTTTGTGGATGGTGGGAAATGCTGGGTGTGGACAACCTGGACCACTGATGGCTCCTCAGAGTGCCGTAGCCCAGCCGTGGCTTTCCTTTGGGAGGGCTCAGGCTGTGGTGGAAACCTCCAGGGCGGTGAAGCCGGCGCGGTTGGCCTCGCAGGGCTCCCAGCCCAACCCGAAGAGAGCGAGGAATTTCAAGAGGCTTCTGGTCCCAGGCATGAGCCATTTGAATACCTCGGGCAGCCTTCCAAGGAGCAAATGAATATCTAGTTGTTTGTTCGGTAGGGATCGCTGGGTTTTTGTAGGTTTTTTTGTTTTGTTTTGTTTTTTTTTTCTCATTGCTGTTGAGCAATTTGAGCCTCGCGGCTGGGACTCGGGGTGCGAGGAGCCGCGTTTTAGCCGCTTGTTTGCCGAGGAGCACCTCCCCGAGCCAGAGCGCTGACGCAGGCATGACCTGGGCTTGCTGTTTCCACTTGACCTCCTTCCAGTCGGGGCTGGGTGTCCGTTACAGGCTTTGCCGAGCCCACCCCACGCTCCCGTTAGCGCGTGTGTGCCCTGGGCATGGGGATTAGCGTTCTTTAGCCGCGCGGTTAGTGGGGATTAGAGCGAATTATCACGGGAAGCGTGTCTCGTAGGTTTTCCGCGAGGCGGGGAGCATCCTCCCGGCCCGGCTGAGGAAGGACTGGAGGCAAACAAGCCTGAAAGCGAGATGCTAATCCTGTCCTTGGAGGGGCCGCCCCGACTCGTGTGATGTTCAATCGGGAAAGCAGGAGGGCGAAAGGCGATAAGGGCCCCACCGCTGCAAGGAGAGGCTTCCACTCCGGAGCAGGAGTGGTTTGGGCATGTGGAGGTGGTTCCTTGCCTTGGCTGCACCCTCTTGGCCTCGCTATCTCCAGAGCTCAGCCTCCGCACGGGTTTCGCGCGGGTTTAATTAACCCTGGGCTCTGCCGTCAGGCCGGTGGGTTCGGAAAAGGCTTGCGCAAGTTTGGAGTTGCGATGCTGTTAAATCTAAAGCAAAGGGAGCCATTTCGACGCCGATTCGAGAGTGTTTGCCTTGGCGGCGGGGCTTGCGTTGGGGTAACGTTGCTTCATCTTGATGGAAAAATCATTTTGCTGACTGCTTTGCATAGTTTTGATGAGTGGTGTTAAACCGTGGCCACGTTCCCCAGCCTCAGAGGTGGCTGCATCTCCCTGCTCCTTCCTTTTATCCATCTGTGCTCCTTCCAGCAGCTGAGATGATGAGGATGGAGTGAAGCCCTCCGCTGAGGGAAGCCCCTATGAAATGTAGGTCCTGTCCCTGCCTGCTGAGGCCAGGGAAACTTTCCAGTAATCGCAGCCAGCGTCGACTCAAGGCTTGTGGTTTTGCTTAGCTTCGGCCCAGGGCTTTCTCTAGTGCTTCTTTCCCTCTTCTCCCCCACAAAAACCGGGGAGGACGGAGCGAGCTGCCCGCCTGGCTGCCGTTCCCCAGCGAGCTCCTGGGACTGCAGGGGATGCCGCTTTCCCAGGATCTCCATCCAACACCCACATCGTAAAGCTGGGAGAGGGAGAGAGGGAGTGGAGAGGAGCCCGAAGGAGGGCAGTGGACAGGCTCCCAGGGCGAAGCCTGCGACTCTGATGGCATCGGGATAGCGGGCGAAGCATCCCTTCACCTGCCCCTGCTGCTGCCTGGTCGCTCGCCGGCCGCAAGACACCCAGCGCCCAAACAAACCCTCCCTCATCTTTCGGTTGCGTCGTGCCCAGTTTTCCTCCTGGGCTCCTTTTCTTGCACCCATGCAAGGGTGTCTTCATTTTACAGAGGGGTGAAGCAATTTCCCCCAAAGCTTGCGGCCGAGCGGAGCACCCTGGTATCTCCCCCTCACCTTCACCTTTCCCCTTCCTCACTTCCTGTGATGCTCTAAGTGCCCAGTGTCCAAACTTGGAAGGGATGCTTTTATCTGCATTTGGGGAAGACAGTTTTCAGGCTCTGTATCTGGGGGAAGAGCTGGCCCCCATGACACACCGCATCTCCATAAGAAAGCTGCTGCCGCCGGAAGAAAGCCGGCTTTGTTGTGCTTTCTGCAGCGCTAAGCAGTGTGGGCTTTTGGTTTCCTCTCTTGTTTTTCTCTTGAAGCCCAGCTTTCATCTCAGAATATTTATTTTTCGCTGCTTGAAGGAGCAAAAGAAAAAAAAAAAGACTTATTTTTCTTTTTTTTTTTAAAAAAAAAGAAATATATTTATTTTAAATTAAAATAGCAAATCTGTGCCTTTTGTGCCGTTCCTCGCGGAGGGAAGCAGGGCCAGTCTCTGGTGGGGGGGAGTCAGACCTCCCCTCCGTACTGCCTGCTCCTCCGCCTCTCTCCTCCCGCCCCATCCCCGCATCTCCAGCAAACGCTTCTCCCAGCGCTCACCCCGTCTCCCTATCCACCCTTCCTTCCCATTTTTCCGCTCGTTTCCCTTTTTTTTTCCCCCAGCTTTCTGTTCCGCTTTCCCTTTTCCCCCTCTGAATTTCGCTGCCCTTTCAGTCCGAGCAGCCCTAATTGGAACAGGCCGGCTCCTCTCCTGCTTCCTGCGTGGGAGTGAGAGGCAACGCTTGTGAAAACAGTTCAAAAGTGCAGGCAAATTTTTGCCTAATCCTGCCTAAATAACAGGGGGCTCAGCTGGGGTTTATTTGCCTGGGTGTCCCTGCTCCGAGAGCCGGGGGGCACCTGGGAAAGGCAAAGCTGCCCCAAGGGGGACTGAAGATGCCTGCTGGTGGTGGTGGTGGAAACCTGAGATGGGGAGATGGTGCCTCCAAAGTGCCCGAGCCGCTTCGTCGGGGAGCGTGGGAAGGGTCTCAGCTCCCGGCCCCCCTCTCCGCAGCCTCCTCTCATCCTGAGAAAGGTTTCTCGGCTGCTGAACCCTGGCAGCTGGAGGACGTTGGGAAATCTTCTGTGTTTCAGCATCCCCCATCGCTAACCCTGCCGTGGTTTTAGTCCTCGTGAAGACTGGGATAGAGGGGGCTCAGCGCCGTGGGGGACGAACTTGGCCTTGGCGTGGGCTGGAAACGGGGAATCTTGGTGGTCATGGGCTCACCGTGTGCGCAAGAGGGTAGGAGAACCAACCCATGTCCCCCTTGTAGAACCTCTGAGAAACTCCTCCTGCTCCATCGCAGACATCCAGCAGTGAGCGGACGTCCTGGACCATGGACACCTCGAGGTGGGGCGGCACTGGTGGCTGTCGTGTGTGGGAGCTCAGAGGAAGATCTCGGCTAGCTCGGGGATGGAGGACTGAGGTCTTTTGAGGGAGACAGCCTCAAATCCATGCCGCCCTTGGGTCACAGTCCCAGAGAGATGATTTTTCTTGACTCTCTGCAAATGATCTGGTTTGAAATGAAGATGTATCTTCTCCCAAACTTGTCCCCATGCCTCTTTCAAGCCATCAAAGGGCCTGAAATGCTCAGGATATCAGGATGCTGTGGGGTTCCCGGGAAGGGGAGGATGAAGAGGCTGGGAAGGGAGCGAGCTTTTACCTGAGACAACAACGCGTTGGGTTCCTGACCTTGGTGTCCATCCATCCGAGCGAGGGCAGGAGGAGGCCACCGGGTCAGCTGGCTCCGCTCTGACCCACCGGCCACCCATTGACACGCAGCTACTGGGTAAAATAACTGGGATCAGACAAGGACAGACTGGGGCCTTTGATGGAAAAACAAGTGAGTGGCCGAGGGGAGCTTTGAAGAGGCATTGACCTCGAGTGGAAACGCGGGTGAAAAATGACTTTATTCCCATCCTCCTGCTCAGAGCATCTTTTTTTTTTTTTTTTTCCCCCTTTTCAGCGGTTTATTTTGCTTCTGCAATCAGATGCTAATGCTTTGGCGTGCGGCGAAGTCGCTGGCATTTTAAGGTCAAAATCCCTAAAGTGGGAACGTGGCTGGGAGATGAACTCGGTGATTTTGCCCCCTTTATCCATCTGCTGGCTGCTTTTCTCCCAAGCTCCGTGTCCGCCGGTGCAACACCTCGCACAAGTGGGGTGGTGTTTTTTGGGGCAGATCCCCCTTGGCGTTTGGTTTTTAGAAGTCTCCAGGGTCTCAAAAATGAGCCCTCAGCCCCCTCCTTGCTTTGGAAAGCTGCAGCCGGATGAATCCATGTCCCTCTCCGCCTTCCCAGCACACGGCAAATTACTTATCTCTGCTCTACAGATGCCGGTGACATAATTTTCCAGAGCGCCCGCGACTTCTGTTAGTATTTCAGACTCAAACCAGGTCTCCCAGGAGGAAAATCAAATGCAGTTCCCTGTCAGCAAGAGGAGGACACAGCATCTGGGCAGCGAAGTGCACGTGGCAGCCGCGGGGATGAGACTTGAACAGGCGGCGTAAAAACGAGACGGCAAACCGAGTCCGGGATGTGACGCCGTGGTCGCCCGCCTCCCCGCTGCTCTGCTTGCTTTTTGGATTAAAACCCTGAAATTTCTAAACTGAGCTTAGGTGTAACAGTTGGGTTTGGCGCTGGCGGATGCTCCTTCCCACCTCTTTCTTCTGAGCCCGCGTGTGTGACGCCTGCGTGCATGTGGGTCCTTTGTGGGCAGCAGGAGGTACACGAAAGGAGACGTTTTATTTGCGCAAGGTTTGATTAAAATCTTGGGAACGGGTTTCAGATGGCAGCGAGAGCTGAAACCGGGGGGAGCTCAGCCCGTGTTGCTTTTGTTCCTGAAGTTCTGCTTGGCTCTGATCTTCAGGCATCCCAAGCCGAAGGTGAGGACGTGTCTGCGGGTGCCAAAGGGCATCACCAAGGGCTGGATTCTCCTTCCTGAGAAATAATTCCCCCACACCCAGCAAAGTTGCGTCAGGCAGAGCCCATCACGCTCCTGAATGCTCAGAGATTAACGAAGAAAACAATATTTAAGTAAATTCAATATCTCAAACCCATCAGAGGCAGAATTTAGATGAAAAACTCTCTGTCCCCCTCTTTTTCAAATCACGCGGCCAAGGCTGGTCCACAAACACGTACGCAGAGCTTTACAGATTTACCCGTGTGAGCTTTTCTGTAGATGTGGGACGCTGCTGACTAAAACAAGGCTTCTGCGAGCCTTTGCAGGCTTGGGGCTTTTTGGCCGTTTTGTCTGCTGAAGAAATTTTCCCTAGCAGCTACCGGAGCAAATGGAGATGAGAAGCCTTGGAATGCACATTTTTGGTTTATTTTGGTGTTTAAATAGAAACCCTCCTCTGGCACTTCACTTTTAAATTTTTTTTTTTTTTTTTTTGCGTTTGAAAATAGACTGTTTGCTTCTCCGATGACCTCTCCCTGGGAACCGCTTTTAAGTCTTCCCTGTTTTGACATGTTTGCGCAGAGCTCAGCGTTCACCTTACCCAAACCGAAACCTTATCCCCCCGCTACTGAAAAAATGGATTCGCTGGGTATGTGCAAAACCCAAGCTCGCTGGGGAAAACAGGGTGATAGAGAGAAAAATACGGTTTTGCACGCGCCTCACCTTGCCCTGCTGCTCTTCGTGGCTTTTGCCTAAGGAGGTCACCTCCGCACAGGTTTTCCTGAGTGATTCAGTGTAAAAATTGGGGTTCGAAAACATTTTCTTAGTCTACGTCTGACTCATCTTCCCATAGCAGCGGGAGCAGCGAGCTGCCGTTTACCCAGCCGGCGGAGGGGAGCGGATTCCTGGGTGGTCCCCGTGACCGCAGAGCGCGGAGAGCCGAGCATTAAAATGTAACATGAGGATGAAGGGAAAGGGGCACCGAACCACTTTCTCCCAGCGTTATCTCCAAGAGGCAGATGGGGAACAGAGATAGGGAGGGTGGCTGCTTGGTTTTCCGTGCCCTCTCCGGCCCAATCCTGTAAATAATGAAGTGTAATTTGCCAAATAGCCTTTGAATGTTGTATTTGCTTTCAAAGGTCCCGATTATTTCCACAGCGGCAGGGAATCCTTGATTTATGTGCCGGGGTGAGGGGGAGGAATTGCGTTCTGAGAGGCTCGGTGTCGGGGATTTTAGGATTTTACTGGACCGACCTGAGCAGAGAGTTGTGCAAATCGTTACACGAGTGACTTGGTGACTGATGTTAGAGGGAGCTGCTGGTTTGGCATCTCTTGCGTGGGGACGATAGGTTGAGCTGCAAAGATGGAGACAGAATCATAGAATCACAGAATGGTTTGGGTGGGAAGGGACCTGCAAAGCCCACCCAGCCCAACCCCCCTGCCAGGAGCAGGGACATCTCCAACCAGATCAGGTTGCTCAGAGCCCCGGCCAACCTGGCCTGGAACGTTTCCAGGGATGGGGCATCCACCGCCTCTCTGGGCAACCTGGGCCAGTGTTCCACCACCCTCCGTGTAAAAAGTTTTTTCCTTATGTCCAATGTAAATCTGCCTCCCTCTATCTTAAAACCATCACCCCTCGTCCTCTCACACCAGGCCCTGCTGAAGAGTCTCTCCCCACCTTTCCTGCAGCCCCCTTTGGGCACTGGGAGGCTGCTCCCAGGTCTCCCCGGAGCCTCCTCTTCTCCAGGCTGAGCAGCCCCAGCTCTCTCAGCCTGGCCTCACAGCAGAGCTGCTCCAGCCCTCTCAGCATCTGCGTGGCCTCCTCTGGGCCCTCTCCAACTGGTCCATGTCCTTCTGATGTTGGGGGCTCCAGAACTGGACACAGTACTCCAGGTGGGGTCTCACCAGAGCAGAGCAGAAGGGGAGAATCACCTCCCTCGACCAGAAAAAGTGATTTTGTTTGCCTTGGCGGTGGAATTGCATCTGGTCCATCCAATTGATGACTTGAGAAACGCTCTGCAGCGCGCTCAATCTCACCCTGAACTCCCCATGGATGCTTATCGACCCAACTCCCAAATTCCCTCTTGCAAAAAAAAAAAAAAACAACCCAACGTTGTCAGAGTGGAAAGCGGCGTTTTGCACCGGGCTGCCCTGACTCGCTGTGGAATTAGGGATGCACTCAAGGCTGCGTGAAACCAGCACTCGCCAGCATTTTGATTAAATCAGAACTTAACCTAGAGTTATGGTCAGGCAGGGTGGCTGGAGTTCCCACAAAACAGAGAATTCTTTGACTTTTGATGTCTACATCCAGACGTTCGTGAAAACATCAAAAGAGCTTGCGCACGTTGTCGGTTTTCCACTGAGAACGGTTTTCATTGAAAAATTTCCTGTAGGTTCCAGTACGAAACCAGCCTCAGGACTGACATATGAGACCGATACAGTTCAGTTGTTGTATGAGATTTTCCTTCTCTCCGAAAGATGTTTTTCAGGAATGCTTAAAATCTATGAAAAAGAGCCAAACCTTTATTCAGATTGTGGAGAATTTTTTTCTTTAATGGTTGCTTTTGTTTATGAAACTCTCTGGCTGCCTCCTTCCAAAGAAATTAGAAAAAGAAAAAAAAAAAACAAAAAACCCAAACACGAGCTTTGCTTCTCACCAGGACTTACTCCAAGGCCTGGCTCTCAGCTTGGCCCTGCACTGTCCCATGGGGGCGGCTGAGCATTGTTCGGTGACTCACCCCGAATCGCGTCGCTCCGTGCTACGGGCCGCGCATGATGTCACTCTGTGCTAATGTGGGATTTTCCAGCTCTTTGTTTTCCCTCCCTCCTCCAATGGGTTTTCTGCTGCTTCTTCATCCCGTCTCAGCCTGCTGTCAACTTATTTTTTCCAGGATTGCTTGTGATTCTTTAAAATGTTTTTTTTTTTCCCTGGATGACCAGAAGTGGAGCGGGAATTCAGAGGTGCTTTTCTCCCTGCTTTCTCCTACACCTTGGTGTAGGACTCTAACGTCGTTGGTGTCTGGAGCTGCTCAGCTATCTCCCAGGCTCCAGATGCCACCTGAGGTGACGAAGCCCAGCAGGCTGATGCCTTTGATATCACGGCTGAATTTCCAGCAGCGTATCCATGGTTGACTTGTAGGGACACCATGTGCACGATGTAACCTATCTTACCAGACACGGCTTGCTATAAGCACACTCATTTTTCGTGTATTTAAGAAGTCCACTCATGGACTTGCAGAGTATAGATTTATAGGTCTGGGTGTGAAAATTTCAGAAGAAAAAAAATAAATGGATGACTGTTTTTCTGATGAGGACTTCTGTCTTCTCTCCCAGTCTCGTGTCCTCATCGCCATTTTTCTCTCCTGCTTCTTTCAGATATGGAATGTGCGGATGTGCCTTTATTAACTCCCAGCAGCAAAGAAATGATGTCTCAGGCATTGAAAGCCACCTTCAGCGGCTTCGCGAAAGAGCAGCAGCGGCTGGGAATCCCCAAAGGTAAGACATGGTGTCCCGGTGATCAACTGTGGTGGACGCATAAACCGTGTCCTCCTGCCCTTCTCCACATCGGCCATCTCTTCCGTTGATTCTCTTCAGGTAGCGAAATGGAGAAATGGGTGGGAGAAGGGGTCAGAGAACTGGTGGGATTTTGAAAAGTCTCAAAATAATCCAAAGCTTGTTCCTTGTACGAAATTTCTCCGCAAACGAGGCTGATCCAAACTGTGGTGTTCCCTCACCACGCCGATGGGCTGCCAATCTTTATGGGATAGCACTGTTTGTGTCCTATTTGCCTGGGGAAATGGCTTGTGGTTGCACATTAATGGATGTCTTCTACACCCGCTCATTGCAGATCCCCAGCAGTGGACGGAGACGCACGTGCGGGACTGGGTGATGTGGGCGGTGAACGAGTTTAGCCTGAAGGGAGTGGATTTCCAGAAGTTCTGCATGAATGGAGCTGCCCTCTGTGCCCTGGGCAAGGAGTGCTTCCTCGAGCTAGCGCCTGACTTTGTGGGAGATATCCTTTGGGAACATCTGGAGATCTTGCAGAAAGGTGAGTCCTGGAGTTTTCAGGGTGAGTGACTCGCGCCGTCCTGGCTAGCCTGATTTTGGACCTTTCCAAAGCCCTTAGCTCGCAGCCTCGCTGTGCGATGAGGTGTTCACCTTGAGCTTTAATCCCAAAAAAAGCAGCTTTCAAAGCCCAGTTTTCCAGTAGGATTTCAAATGGGTAACCCAACGGGTCCTTGGCAATGTGAATCCTGGCGCTGCTTGAAAGAGGAAGGGTGTTTGCACCGGTTGCTTGGCAGGACGCTGTGCCTGCCTGGAAACGACGGTGGGATTTTCCAAAGCATTCTTCCTCAGCTCGTTCACCTCCCGTAGTGAATTTTACTACTTCCTCTGGTAGAACTGAGTAAAACAATACCGCCAAAATCCCACCCTCATTTCCCAGTTGTGACTGGAAGCTGCTTTGCTTTGTTGCGTGGCCCGAAAGGTGCAACGGCATTTTGTTAACGGTGGCCAGGAGAAGCCGTTTCTGCCAGTCCCTGCGTGCCAGCATTTGAGGACTTTAATTTTCAGTGACTGGGGACACACACGTTGATTTTGGGTGTTGATTTTCAGCATGTCTGGATGCCCGGGGTGGTTTCTAAAGAGCGAGTGATGAGCTTAACACCTTCAACCGAGCCACAAGCACGAGCAATTTGGGTTCTTTCCCCAGCTCGTTTTTGTGCAGAGCTCTTTGCTTTCCTGGAATATCCCTTGTGCTGTCATACCGACCTTGTGTGCTTGTCAACTGGCCTGTACTGGTGGCAGGAAGGGGAGGGGGAGCAAAGCTATGCCTTCCAGGAAACCATTGACAAATGGATGTTAATTGCTGATTACTAATTTTACCGCTACCTGTGGTTTGCAAAAGGTAAACACGGCTCTTCCCAGGGTCTGTTTTTCTGCTCTTTGCCTCAATATCTGTTCTGTTCTTCTCATTTTGCATAATTTTTATTGAGTGCTTATATCAACAGCAAGCAGTTTAACCAAACAAAGCAAAACGTTGCGGTCAGTCCAGTTTCTCAACGCTATAAGCCATCCCTTGTAACACAGCTCTGCCTTCCCTCAACTCTTCTTCGTTTGTTCGGGCTGTAACCCACCGGAGAGGGATCCCCCAAGGCGTGGGGATGAACTTGGTGCTGTAGTTTCACGGTAGGGTTTGGATCATGTTTCCTGATAGCATGGACACATGAGGGTGTTCAGATGCGGCAACGATGAGGATGCAAAAGGTCTGAGATAGAGGGGAGCGTTTACAAAAGAACTAGAAATCATCGAATCACAGAATGGTTTGGGTTGGAAGGGACCTTCAAAGCCCATCCATTCCAATCCCCCTGCAAGGAGCAGGGACATCTCCAACCACATCAGGTTGCTCAGAGCCAATCGCAAGACTCCTGTTGCAGCTTTTCTTCCAAAACAATGAAAAAGAATAAAACTGAGTTTCTTTGTCCCGACACCGCTGGCATAGCCCTGGGAACCAAGACATCTCCATTCTGCATTCAGTTTTACTGGTGGCTTCATCACTTCTTGCATAATCTGTCTGAGCCGTAGCTTCTATGGTGGGTTCTGAACACGCTTCCCAGAAGGGCAATATCTGTGAAGTACTTGGAGAATAAGTAAGAACTTCCAAGAAGTAACCAGCCTCACCCCAAGGACTAATTTCTGTTCCCTGTAAGTCATGGGACTCGTCTTACTGGTAGTACATCTCCAAATTCCTGACAAGATCTGGGTTCTGTGCAGACACAACGGGCAAAGTTGTCCCTGCCACATCTCTCCCCATGCAAGAGGAGATGGTTGTCTCCACTTTGCAGCTGGGAATGTGAAGCGTGAAGAGATCAAGCTCACCCATGGAGCCGGGGTCCAACATTCCAGTCCCCATCTCTTCCATCTTCCCCAGCCACCAACCATCATTGCTTGAGGGTGTCGATGCTGGGAGTGCTGGTTAACCCCAAAATGTTTGGCTTTACCTGTAGTGGTGCGACCGCCGCCGTCGGGTCGCGCTGGGCCAGGCGGTGACCTTGCTGTCCCTTCAGCTAACGTGCCTCCCTTGCGAGCTCTTTCTGCGAGTGACTCATGTACCACAGGCTGCTCGGGTTTTCAAAATGACAGCAGATGGGCGACTTTTCCCTGCATGGATTCGGGTATTTTCAGGCATATTTTTTTCCAAATTTCTTCCTAAAATAACTTCTTCAGTTACCAGCAGTCAGCAGTGCCCTCCGCTTGACTGTAAGCAAAGCTGGAGGTTGCTCTCTTTCTCTGTGGTCACCCACCCTGCCCCTTGGCAGACACCGTGGGGAGAGGAAAGGAACGTTTCTCATTAGATCTCTCTGTTTGCACAAAACCTCCTTTTGTTAGAGAATATTTTCCACCCTGCAATCCCCAGGAGAGAGGGCCAAAATTAGGCTCCTTGCAAGCGAACGTGCGTTATCTTCGGTTCGCTTCTCTTTAGCCTCGGCAGAAATAAACATAACCCAGAGTTGGCTGTGTGGTTTTTATTTTGGTTACCCTCTGCGAAGGAAAAAAAAAAAAAAATCTCCCATGCCGGTATCTGCCCACATGCCGTGCTGGAATGAGTAAGGTGTTCATGGAAAAATCGGTCAGGGTAGGAGCAATTTGGCTTTTGCATGGGAAAGCAAATTCAGCGCCAAGCCCAGAAGTACCAAAGCGCTTGGAAAAAGCAATGGAAAGTGGGGAATCCGTGCTTTGATGTGTTACGTGCTCTTTCTCAGTGAATTATCCCTATAGAGAGGCTAAAATCCTGTGTGCTGCCCATATATAAACTGAGGAATCCACGTCAGGATCTGGGTGACGGAGGGCGTGACAAAGCTTTTCTGAGCATGGGATCCTCAGCCTGCAGCGGCTGTAAGGTAAAAAGGTGCTGCGTGGGCTGAGAATTAGGATTAATTTGGCATGGCAGGAGCTGGTTTGGGTACGCGTTACCCGCTCACTTGCACACACCTACTGCTGCTCTAAAAATAGGGGCTTTTTCAGGAAAACAACCGTCCTTGCATGCTGGTTTTTTTTCACGAGCTCATATACGTAAGAGCGATAAGCAATCCTCAAGAGAATGAAAGATGACCAAAGTGAAGGCAAACAAGGAAATGATGCAATTAGTATTTCAGAACCACCTGGAGCCTGCGATTAGGAGAGTTGTTGCTGGTTTGGTTTGGTTTGTTTAAATTTGGGCATGCCCGCAGCAAGAATTCCCAAAGGAACCCAAGTGGGACTCGTTTCAGTGGGATTTCAGCTCCTAACTCATTTCTCTTCCTTTAAACGTCCCAGTTTAACCCGGAGAGGAGGGTTTTGGGAAGTTCAGACCTCGCCACGTTGCGGCAAGTCTTGCGAAGCGCAAGATGCCTATGGACATGTGACAGTTCCTTCCTTTTCTCTTTGCAGAAGAGGTGAAACCCTACCCAGCAAACGGAGTGAATACCACACATCCAGAATCCCGCTATACTTCGGACTACTTCATTAGTAAGTCTCAATTATCTCTCTCAATTATCAGTATCATGCAGCTTCCAGGTGTGAAAGTGCCACCTGTTAAAGGTTTGTCTGCATCGCACAAGGACCACACCGTGCGGTTGTTGCAGAGCATGCAAAGTGTTTAATTTCATCTTTCCTAGTGTTCTGGGTTTATTTAGTGTATTTTTTGGTGACTGCCCTGAGATGCTGTAATCTGAGTTTACAAGCACTATTGGTTTGAAGCCGTAGCTTAGCAGACCTGAAAAACAACCTCAACCCTCCAGATCATTGGGAAATTAAAAAAAAAAAAAGTTAAAAAAGGAATAAGTGGGGAAAGAAGGCTTAATTCTGGATTGCTAGGTAGAAGCCTAGCAAGCAAAGAGATGAGTCGTCAGTCTGACCTCCTGCACTTCCCATTGCCCTTGGTTTGGAGATGTTCTTCAAGGGCATTTGAAATCTGTGATGTATTACATAGAATCATAGAATAGTTAGGGTGGGAAGGGACCTTCAAAGCCCACCCAGCCCAACCCCCCTGCCAGGAGCAGGGACATCTCCAACCACATCAGGTTGCTCAGAGCCTCATCCAACCTGGCCTTGAACGTTTCCAGGGAAACCCAGCTCACCTGAATTGGGATTCCAGGTTCTGGCCAGCGAGGAGAAGTGACTGTGGAAGTAACTCACCTATTACAGTCATCAATGAAACGTCTTTGCCCTCTGTCTCCTTTGCTGAGAGTACACTTTCCATGATTTTCCAGCTTTTTCCCGCTAGCAGCTTGAGAGGAGTTCGGCATCATGCACGTTGATGATGGTTGAGGATGTATTTTTTTTTTTAAGTACTGCAATAATAAGACACCATCTCTTACTCAAAATTAGTTCCCAATTGTGCCAACTATTTCATATCCAAAGGCAGTCTCCTCCTTTATTGCAGAGCTCAGATCTCACAGTGCTGTGGGAGACACAGAGCAACGCTCTGGTTTCTTTGAGCTGTTTGTGTTTGGGCTGCTTTCTGACGCTCCTGTTCTGCCAACAGGTTATGGCATCGAGCACGCACAGTGCGTGCCTCCCTCCGAGTTCTCCGAGCCCAGCTTCATCACAGAGTCCTACCAGACCCTCCATCCCATCAGCTCGGAAGAGCTCCTGTCCCTCAAATACGAAAACGATTATCCCTCGGTCATCCTGCGGGACCCAGTCCAGACAGACTCCCTGCAGACAGACTACTTCACGATCAAGCAAGAAGTCGTAACGCCGGATAACATGTGCATGGGACGTGCCAGTCGAGGTAAAGTTGGGCATCTCCTAGGGTTTGCTTGGGTTCTTGCCACCTCTACCTATATCCACAGAAGCGCTGCCTTCCGCTCTGTAGGAGACGGGGCCACCAAGGCCATCAGGGCACCGTATGATGCCAGTAATGAAGCCGTATATCTTACGAGGTTGATGGATTCCCTGGTGGCTTGAGCCCTCCCTGCCTTTCTTTCCAGGGAAAACAGGAAGAACTCTCTTTTCTCCCCTCTTTTTTCTACAACATCTGCAAAAATGTAGTGTTTCTGCCTCTGGACTTTGATGTCAAACATGAGTGAAGTTGAAATGGGCTTTAAGGTTATTAGGGAGGACAGGCTGCTGTGTGGTTGTGTAAATCTCATTTTCCTGGGAAATCAGGCAAAACCCCACAAATCCTTCACAAGTTCTCATCAGGAATTACTGTCCAAGGCTCTGAAGGGTTTTACACTTGATGGTTCAGAGTCTTTCTCCATTATCTCCATCAATTTTGATGGCTGGTTGCTTGAATTGATAATCTGTTCTGGTGAACCCAAGCCCTGTGCTTTGTTAGGAGATGCAGATGTCACGAGTTGAGTCAAGGACCCCCCGAATCCTTGTGCTACAAACTTACATCTCCAAAGAGTTATGGATCCGTGATTCCTGTTTGAGATGGTGAGCTTTAAACACCTAAACACTTTTGAGGATCTGAGCCCCAATGCCTTTTGAATTAATGTTATTAAATTCTGAGCACATGGGGCCCAGATGCCTGACTGCTTTGTCGTTACATCGCTTAATGCAGGGATCTGGCTCATGGTCTATATTCAAAGCAAAAGTTTAATCCGTAGAGCTCAAAGTCACTTCCAAAGGGGTATCGTTATCTCCTGATTCCAGGTAGGGAACCTGAGGGACAAGGAAGAGATCTGGCCTGCCTGCCATCACACCCTGAATAGAATCCAGGTGTTCCCATGCCTAAAATTTAATACAGTAACATAGAATCACAGCATGATTTGGGTTAGAAGGGACCTTCAAAGCCCACCCAGTCCAACCCCCCTGCCAGGAGCAGGGACATCTCCAACCACATCAGGTTGCTCACAGCCCCGGCCAACCTGGCCTGGGATGTTTCCAGGATTGGGGCATCCACCGCCTCTCTGGGCAACCTGGGCCAGTGCTCCACTACCCTCCGTGTAAAAAAAATTTTCCTAATATCTGATCTGAATCTTCCTCTCTCTATTTTGAAACCATCACCCCTTGTCCTGTCACACCAGGCCCTGCTGAAGAGTCTCTCCCCATCTTTCCCGCAGCCCCCTTTGGGCACTGGGAGCCGCTCTCAGGTCTCCCCGGAGCCTCCTCTTCTCCAGGCTGAACAGCCCCAGCTCTCTCAGCCTGGCCTCACAGCAGAGCTGCTCCAGCCCTCTCATCATCTGCGTGGCCTCCTCTGGACCCTCTCCAGCTGGTCCATGTCCTTCTGATGTTGGGGGCTCCAGAGCTGGATGCAGCGCTGCAGGGGGGTCTCACCAGAGTGGAGCAGAGGGGCAGAATCCCCTCCCTCGCCCTGCTGCCCACGCTGCTGGGGGTGCAGCCCAGGATGCCGTTGGCCTTCTGAGCCGCAAGGGCCATGTTGCCGCGAGCCAGGTTTGATGTTGAACGTTTAAATGCACTCATCCAGCTCAGAGAGCTGAAGACAGGCTGGTTCCCTGGGAAAGCCCATCACGTATGCGTTGCTCGGTGGAGCTCATTTTGAATTTCTCATTCTTTTTCCGAGCTGGGAGAGCTAATTTCAGGGAAGTTATTATTTCTTTTATTACCTCTGCTTCTGCTGCTGGCAGAATGTTAATACGAGAGAGGTGAGCAGGACGACACGGTGAGCCAAAAGGGCAGCGGTGTTAGAATTTTAGGGAAGCTCCTCTTTCCGGGGTTGTTTTTCTGCCTGTCTTTCATCACTGTCTTTCCCTTTGCTTGAACACAGGTGATTTCATAATAATCCTCATTGAAACGCAATGGTTCTCGCTGGCGAGCCTAAAAAGACAGTTGCCTTTTGCCTTTCTTTGGGCTTTAGGAGTTAATTTTGTGGTCCCATGGGATTTGTTTTACTTTCCCTTATCGGCGAGGGCGGCTGGTGGAAAGAGTAGCTGCCAAATGCTTAACAAGTTTCTCCCGAGTAGGTGCAAGGCGTGATTTTTCCAAAGGCTCACGTTTAGGTCAAATTTAAGTGAATTTTCAATGAAATGACGCAAGATACGTCTCCGACACGGTGGCTGTTCATCTGGCAGATGTTTAATTCCTTTTCGAAATGAGCTTGTGGCGCAGGACTTCTCGGGGAAGCGGTTATGCCAATTAATGAACGTGCGCGAAGTGGTGTTAATTTTCCCCTTGCAGAACTCGGGAAGTGACTGAAATTCTGTGAAATTCTCAAAAAACAAAAAGAAAAAAATAAAATAAATTTGAAGCATGGGTATTACCAGCAGAATCAAGCCGGTGGATCCAAACTCTGAGTAATTTTGAGCCAGCAATCAGGGCAGAGCCCACAGTAGTTGAATCTTTTTTGCAGCGAGTGCTCTTCAAACTACAACACAACAAATATTTGGGGGAGCGTGCCAGCGCCCTTCCACGTTCCCGTTCCCCTGGGAGTTACGATCTGGGCCCAAGCCGCGGGTAGCTCTGCCAGTGGAAATTTCTCCAGGAGTTCTTGCACAATCCCAGCAGCTGTTTTTAGCCCGGTTTGGGAAATTAGTGAACTTGAATGATCCTGTTACGCTCTTGGTTTGTCAGTAAAGACGTTGAGCAATCGGCAGCGTCCGGGAGATCAGAGAGCGCGATTTCAGTTTGTTCTTTGGATCCTTTTTTAGCTCTCTGCTCTTAGGCTGCCTGTAGTGGTGTAAATCAGCACAGGACTGCTGAGGATCTGGCCTCTTGTGTTCTGGTCTTTACTAAAAATACCCCAGAGAGCAGCCCTGATACAACCCAGCTGTGCTCACCTTCCCAGAGCTGGAAAAAGAGCTGTTGGAGCTCTCGGCCTTTTCCTCTCCTCCTCCATCAAATCTGCTGCCGTCTGGGAGTTTGGGGGTGGAAGCTGGTTGTAACATACGGCAGTAAAAAGCTGCTGTATAATTTCGCAGGAAACGTCAAAAGGAAAGAAGCTGGGTGTCCAGTGCCCTTGAGTACGGCTGAGAAGCATCTCCATAGGTCTAGATCCAATATGGGACTTGCTGGAGAGCCATCTCAGCAGCGTTCCCAGTTTCAGGCCATAATTTTGAGTTTGTTTGGAGATGGTAGGACAGCAACATTTGCCTGGTTGCCTCCTCCTGGCCATGGCCAGGCCACCTCACTTACCCTTCCTTCTCGCCAGGTAAACTGGGCGGGCAGGACTCCTTCGAGAGCATAGAGAGCTACGACAGCTGCGACCGCCTGACGCAGTCCTGGAGCAGCCAGTCCTCCTTCCAGAGCCTGCAGCGCGTCCCTTCCTACGACAGCTTTGACTCGGAGGACTACCCCGCCGCCCTGCCCAACCACAAGCCCAAGGGCACCTTCAAGGACTATGTTCGAGATCGGGCCGACATGAACAAGGACAAGCCTGTCATTCCTGCTGCTGCCCTTGCTGGCTACACAGGTAGGGTCATGCTCCTCAGGAAACCGCCTCTTGTGTCTTGGGTAGAGCTTCTCCATCGGTGGAGGACAGAGCCTCTCCATCGGTGGAGGACAGAGCTTCCAAGGTCTCAGGGTTGCCCAAGGTCTACCTTGCTGGTTCAACGGGCTGGGAGTGAGGGGTTTTGGGGTACCCTTGGGGTCAGCCACATGCCTGAGAGCACGCAGACCCCCAAGGCTGTGTGTCCTTCAAGCGTGGGCACTCCAGGCCTCATGGAGAAGGCAGGACCTGGCTGAGCGCAGGGCGTTTGATACCTTGTGTTTTCATTTACGCTTGGATGCCTCCTGCTTTGGTCTGGTAGGAACTGGTGTCTGGTTTGCGCTGCTGAGAATACAAGGTCGTAGAGAGCCCTCGTTTCCCCCTCCAACACTTTTACGCAACGTGCTGGCCACTTGCTTGCGGTTTCCCACCTTGGGCAGGAGCGGCTGCATTTCTGACGTTGCTGTGTGTGATGCGAAATGTTCTTCTCCCCTTTTGGCATGGAGGAAGCACTTGGTTTTGCTTCTTAACCTTGATGAGAGGCAGAGATGGGCTGGTCCCAAAGGAGACCCAAACATTTTCCATTCCTTGCACTGGGAAGGTGATAGGCCACGGAAAATCCGGCTTTTTATATGACAGCCCTCCAGCAATCTGGCATCTCCAAGGAGAGAAACCTGGTGGGACGGGGCTTCCAGCTAAAATTGAGATAATCCTTTCCACTCCTTCTGTGCCATGCCTTTTCCCCTGTATTAAAAGTAAAATTCGTAGCCGACTGCCAGTTCCCCTTTCCCTCGCACGCGCTGATCTCTCCTGCCCCAGCCGGCAGCAGCTGCGGCCCGCGGGAGCCAAGCGCGGTGGAAATAGTTTGAGCAGATAAAGATCATCAAAAGGTTGAGAGCAGATCCTGAGGTGCGACTGTCCCTGAAATCTCCTCCCACGCAGGGCTCATCTCAGGGCTGGTATCTAGTTTTTTGTAAGTGGGGGAGAGATGCAGAGGGGAGGAGAGGTGGGGAGATAATTTTAGGAGCTACGTGTAAAAAAGGAAGTGGTTTGTTGCTATAGCTTTAGTTAGAAAGAAGGCTCAGCCCTGCCTGCTGAATGAGCGTGTTTCGAGCAGGTCTATGCAAAATAAAAGCGTGCTCTGCTATTCCTGAATGGTTTTCGGCTGTGGGATGTGGTGGGGAGAGACAGGAGCGGTAGGAGGGGCTGCACCCAGGGACACTGTCCTCCATCGTGCCATGGAAGTTGATTTTCCTAAGAAAAGAGACCACTGAGCACAATTTGCAATTTTTCTTCCTATTTTCTCCTGATAACGCCTTTCACTGTGGCCCATGGAAGTGTTTTGGGTACCCAGTGTCTGGGCAGGCGCATCGAGTGCATTTTAACAGCTGGGGAAACTGAGGCACGGAGGCGCTGACAAAACCAGGAGCTTTATTTTCCCAGCTGGATGTTTCCCTCCACGTTCGCCGTGGCTCACGGAAAACAGCCGCCCCCGTAGAGAGGTGGCGTTCCCAGTTCCCTCCGTGAGCGGGGAGCCCAAGTCGGTGACTGGACCTTGTGTTTTGCCAAGCGGTATTAGCACCCCAAAGCGTGTCCCTGGACCCGTGCCACCAGGAACAGGAGATGTTGGTGAATGCAATGCCAGAGCACACTTCCAAACGCTTTGCGCCACGTAACATTTTCCCTTGCATCATTTCAAACCCCGTTTTGAGCCAGGAAGGTAATCCCTTGGCCCAGGCGTTTTGGTGTGATCAATAAGCGGGAGCGCCTGATTTTTTTTTTTTTATTTTTTTTTTGCATTGCTTCACTTGAGAAACTTTAAATGGGGAGAGGAAAATCAGAGGTTTCCAGAATCAGCAGTGGCTTGGAAATCCTTGGGCTGGAGCGCTGCATGCTTGCTCTGAAGGCTGCTGAGCAATAATTCACTCCTCAAACCTCCCCAACCTGCATTTACCATATAAATTACTTTATATTTCTGTATTTCCACAAAAAAAAAAGCGTGATGACTGGCCACTGAGAAGTGCTGGACCTCTCTCTCGGGCCAGCTGAGCAAGGAGCGTGGGGACGCTGAGGCAGAACTCCTCGGTCCTTCTTTTTTTCTGCTTTGCTCTACATGACTTTTACTTTACTCGCGGGAGGAAGTGCTGTCTAGTAGCTAGAGCAGAGGAACTTGAAGTCCGGGCTCTGTTTGCAGCTCTGGTGAGGAGGTGGAGCCTCCAAATGAGCAGAGCAGGGGATTACCAGCCCAGGCTCCCAAAGCGGACCCCTGCTTTCCTTTTCTCAAATGATCCCTCCAGCCCGTGTCCAACACCGGTCACCAACCAGTAGAACACCCGCCAGAGAAGCCATGGCGTGGCACCTTTTGGGACTGGGAAGGGTGAAACCAGGGAGATCACACCCTTCATCTCCAGGGCCTTCTGGGTTGACTTGAAGAACTTGACAATATTGTTCAGGTTTTGGTAGTAGCCTGTTTTGCCGGTGGCCCAGGGAGGTGGCACGGGGCTTTATCGCAGCCGCGGCAGATCTCTGATGGTATCTGCCCTAGGAGGCGCATGCTTTGGTGAGAAGGTGCATTTTGGCGGAAGCTCCATTTGCGTTTGATGTGTTCTTCACCCAGCTCGCGAGCAGCTCTTCAAAGCTGCATTATCTGCCCCCACATCTTGACCTAATTTAACAAGTTGCCATGGTTGCTCGGATCGAGGTTGATGCAATTTTCTTATCTTTCTTGAAGGAGAAATGTAGCTGCTCAGGAGTTGGTGAACTTCAGTTTCCATAGCTGTAGGGCTCTGGACATCTCTGGTTTTGGGGCCAGCTCTCTCAAAGCTTGGCCAACGTGAGTCTTACATTGAGCCACACTTTTTTTTTTTTTGACATGACCTAGGAAAAGGAGATAGAATACATCTACTACATTTTAGTCAAGCATCTTCTCTGCAGGCAGATGTGCTAAACCTCACGTTGGCCTAGCTGAGCTCGGTTTAAGCTCCCTCCATGCAGCAGTGCAGTGTGGGCAGGCAGCTCGTGCTAGGTGCACGCTGGGTCAGATCCCTCCATACTTGAGCCTAAATTCATTCATATTTGAAAGTATTCATATATTTAGACTCTGCCCTGTATGCATTTTCCCACTACTCGGGTCCTTGTGCTACTGCCCTCCCGGCGGTGGAGGTCCAGGGGAGGTTCAGACCCTCCCTCTGCCCCCTCGTTGGTGGTAGGCACTCAAGGCTGAACTGGTTTTGGCTTTTTTTTTTGAGCGCCCCAAAACACCTGCGTGGGTTTCTAGCTGAGCTGTGGTGTTTGTTTGCTTGGCGGCACGCAGGGACCTCAGCATCGTCTGTGCAGGCCGGGGCTTTCCACCTCGTGGTGTTGCCGCAACGCCAGAGCTGCAATGTGCCGAGCTGCAGCTCCGCATAGCTGAACGGACTGAGCAGGGCAATTCCCCTCGCGTTTGAGAGGCGAAAGGAGAAAAAATGGACAAAAAAGGGGAGATGAGTACCCAGGAGCACTTCTGTCCACCAAACTGTTTTGCCCTGGCCAGATCCAGCCCTGATCACCGCTATCAACATTCACAGTGCCGCGTCAACGGGGCCCAAATTTGTCTGCTAAACACATCTGCCCTGTCGCAGTCGTCTGCGGCGCAGAGCCCGAAGCCTTTGACGAGCCTCCGTTTCGGAGTGATGCTTATCTGTGACGCAGAAGTGAAAGCACGCAGCTGCTGTTTTGCAAGAAAGTCAAGCCGGTGCCGAAGAAAGTGGGTCTCTTTCAGGAGAACTGGTGTGCTGCTTCCCCTCTTCTTCTTCTTGCCTCTGCTGCTGGCCTCAGGCTTTCACCAGCAAGCTCCCCAGATGTGCTGTGGTCATGGGCGTCTGAAAATCCACCAGCAGCTGGCTTCCTGACCCCTCTCCCACCATCTGGGTGGATCTGGTGCTCCGGCTACCCTTGAGAGCCGGAGTCCGTGGAGGAGCTTTCCTAAAAACATCAGCGTCCTTCCTGCTGTTAGCTCGCTCGTTCTGGGTCTTTACCTGGCTTAAGTGTGACCAGCCAGTGTCTCCTGCCCACTTTCTGCCTCTGGTGCAGGGCCTGCGTGGGCTCAGCGGCCCTGTTTGCTTCGGGAGCTCGAGGGTGGGGCTCAGGGCTGGTTCAGCAGCTCCAGCTCCACCTGCTAGACGTGTGCAAATGACAGTGAAATCAGCCCCACGCAATGCTGCCCAACCGTGACGGTGGCTGGGGTCCCACCAGAGCTTCTGCAGCCGCCAGCAGCAGCTTCTCAGCAGCCTGGAGATGATGGCAAAGCAGAAAGTGGCTTGGTCCCTTCTTCCAGCAACGAGCTGGAGCGTTGCATGGCAGCTCTTGGCCTGCAGGGCCACCTTCAGTGGGAGGTGTGAAGGTCACGAAACCCCTTGAGCTTTGCCAGATGTGAGACCAGTTCTCCTAACATGCTATTCCTCCTGAGATGCATCAGGAGAGCAGAATTGGTCCAGAGTGGTCTGCTTGGACGCTCTTCTGCCTATAAGCATGGCCAAAAAGCACTGGCTCTCCAAGGAAGGTGCTTTCTGGGTCCTTCCTCGCTTTCTTTACACCTGCTTTTTGGAGATGCTTCCATCTGAGCTCCACTACTGCCCTTCCACCTATGCAAAGCCAGTGCTTCGTGGTGGCGTGACGACCAGCGCCAGTCTGGGCCAGAGCTGGGGAAGAGGTGGTTGGGCTCGGTCTAAGAAGGAAGCGACGGGGTCGAGCTTTGCTGTCCCCCAGCGCAGTGGGGGAAATTGGGGACCTTCGGCGCCGCCGTGCCGTCTAAGGGGGTTTGGGCAGGGTGGGCACGTGAGCGAGGCGAAGGCTGTTTTGGAGACGTTGCTACGCCAAGTTGTTTTGTTGGGTTGGAACCACAAACCACAGAAAGAAGAGTATAGGTGCATCGCTTTTTTGAATTTCAGCAGGGATTTTTTGTCTTCTTTTCTTGTTGGTTGAAAGAAGGAGAACAAAACAGAGGCCGTTGAGAGGGGTGGAGCTGTGAAACTGTCTCAGAGAGAGTGAGGATGATGTGTTCTGGGCCGTGCCTTCCCGCGTAGGGCGCAGATGCCCTTCAGCCGCAGCTGGGTGGTGCCACCATGACCAGTAAAAGTGGCCGTCGTGCATCTTTTCGTTTCAAAGGGTAGGAAGGTGGTAGAGAACCTCCACTCCTGACCCCTGGCGCAGGGATGGCGTGACACCCAACCCCTTGCTCTGGGGACACCCACGGGTGCCATCAGAAGACTGGTGCCGAGAAGGCACCGCCATGCAGCCAGCGATCTTGGCCGTTATCCGGCTCGAGAGGCATATTTTCGCCCTGACGCGGGAGAATTCCTGCGGTGTGACTCTCCGTGCTGAAGGACCCCGTTCAGTGCCACCCAGGGCCAGACAGGGCCCCCATTGTGTCCCCGTCAGGCAGGCTAGCCCCTCCGGCAGGCGCTATTCTTAGTGCTGGAGGTCGCGACGGGGCAGGAGGACATCCCACCGCCCTTGCCTTGTCTTTTGTGGAGCAAAAGCCGGGACTGGGCTTGCTCTGGGAAGCCCCTGGATGCGTGTGGTGGGACCAGCACCATAAAAAGTGACCCATGTCCCTCCACCCCACAACACTTGGGGCTGCATCCAAAAAAAAGGCTGCAAGAACACTCCAGGGGTGGTTGTTTTGGGAGGTAACCAAGCCATCAGGTCGCGTGGTGGGCTATGTCCTGCCTCGGGGCAGTCGATGTGGCTGCGTGTGCTTGCACCGTGAAGTGATCCGGACTAAACGTCGCGATGGGGATTTCCAGCCCCGGCTGGGGATGAACGGAAGGGCTGAAACAGAAGGGATGGAAAATGGGCACTGCTCCCAGCTCCGACGGAGGCGGAGGTTTGGGGTGTGGAGACAAGCCTGGCAGCTTCGTGCTTGCCCTAATAATTTTGGAGATGTGACGTCCTGGGGGTGGCATCTCTGCATGAGCCAGGGGTCACCTTGAAATCTTTTTAGACATTGGGAAAAATAACTCCCTCCTCCTTGCTGGTCTGCAGAGCAGGCCAAAGAAGCTCGTTTCTGAATTCTGCACTAATTGCAGCTGCATGGGCCCACCAGACCATGCATGGACCTCCAGCACCCCTTCCCTGACCATTTCACCTTCCTACCCCCCTGTGATCTCCCCAGAGCTGTTTTTGGGCGCGCAGGCTGGGGCATGTGGCGGGGTTTGGTTCCTGCCACCTCACGCATCGCCCGCCTTGCTGACATTTCGGAGTCGTGCCCCGGCGGCACAGCTGCGGGGCCTTCCCCTCTGGCAGGGCGTGTGTTTATAGGAGCTGAGACATGTCTGCCGTAAACACATTCTTGACATAATTGCTTGTCCAACGTAGAAGAATTTGGGGTTTTACGCGTCTCCCGCGGGCAGCTCGGAATAGACCTTGGGAATTCCTGTTCCGAGGGTGGCACGTCTTTCTTCAAAATTCCAAAATGCCCGGCCGAGCGGCACCCGGCCTCCTCTCTTGCTGGAGAGAGGTTGAGAAGTGATTGGGTTTCCTGACACCTCTCCACGCCAGCTGGCAGCCGAGCCGCGAGCACCAAGCGTGAACTGTGCCGGCCGCTCGGGTTAATGATGCTTGAACCACCCCAGCGTGGCCCAGGGGTGTTGTGTGCCCAGGTCCATCTTATTTTAGGGAAGGAATGAAAAAAAAAACCTTATTTTTGGAACCAAATAGATGCAAGGTGATGAAACCGGTCCAGCTTCACTCTTATCTCCCAGGGCTGTTTCTCTGGTAAACTGGTTTGGGTGTTGGGTGCTCTCTGAACACGTGTAGGGTGTTGATGTTAAGTCAACGGGCCAGGAGAAGCCAGACCCACATGAAATCACCTGTGATTCCCTGCGAGGACCTCATTTTAACCCAAGATTTTAGCCGTGTTTCAAGCTCTCTGCTATAAATAGGTCTAAGCTTTGAGATGCGGTGGCGTTTCAGGCCAGGGTTTTGCCTCTTCCCTTTCGGATGAGCGGCAAAGTCATCTACCTGAATTTCCTCCCTCGTTTTGGCTGGATAACCCCACCCCGTCCCTACTGGAGAGCATGGTGGCAGAGTCAACGTCTTGGCAAGCTCCCGCCGAGAACGACGGGCTGGAGCCTTTCCTTGCCGAGCGTCCCTTCCCATTTATGATCACAGCGACGCCGTCAGCCCTCTGCCGTGTGGGAAAGCGGGAAGAGCCCTCTCTTCCCTCCGCGGATTATCCCACAGCCACAGCTCTGACAGCCGTTTGCGGAAACAGGCTGTTCTCCATCCCTTTTTCTTTTTTTTTTTCTTTTTTTCCTCTGCTTGAAGCTTGCGCTCATTGCTGTCAGCAGGCGGGTTTACCCCGGTCTGCTGTCCTAATCCAGCCTGCGCAATTCTTTTTGTAATAAATCATTTCCCCTAGCCGCTGGCTGTGTTTATTGTTATTATTGTCAGTCTCATTATTAGTGATATACTCTAAGCTGCGTTGAAAACGTGGCAAAACCTCTCCTGCAACACGTTGCCCGGAGCTAAGCGCAATATTTTGGGTGCGGCTGTGTTTGGAAGTTGCTCATCAAAGAGATTTTAGCTTGAGGGCTTCTCTACCTTTGATTGGGACACGCAGAGGAGAGATAAGTATTTCGAAATCACCATTAATCCGGCCAAAACGAGGCCGCAGAGCCGTGGGCTCTCGATGCCGCGCGCTGGGTACTGCGGGTTGGATGTGTTGGGCGCGGGCCCACGAGGCAAATTGCTGTTGGCCACAATTAGCACTTGAGGGAAAGATGAAGACCGCGGCGTCGTAAGGAGAGGCTGAATGTACGTGGCCCAAGACGCTACGCGCCGCCTCATGTTGCTCCGACCGGATTTGGGCACCTGGCAGCCGCAGGGAGTTTGCGTATGGGTCGCTAAGACCACGATGGGGAGATCCACCAGTCCTAAACTGGTGAGATCTGCCCGCCAAGCCAGCCCGCCCCTGCCTCCCCCACGCCGAGCTCCGTGAGCCAGCCCGTTCCTGCAGCAACACGCCCTGGAAGGAGGCCCAAACGATTTTCATACCTGGGTCTCCCATTATCTCGGTAAACAGCGACGGAGCAAAGAGTCAAGGTCGGGAAGCGGGAGTCTGCCGGAGTTCATGCGATGGCCAGGAGCTTTTTGGCACGGGGGAAGCTGCCGTGCTCTTGTGCCAAGACAATGACTCCTCCCTGTGTGGGTGCCAGAAGAATAATCCTATTTATGTAACGTGAAGCGCAGCATTCCAGTGCATGAATATTCAGCTTTTAGTGCAAATAGGAAGTTCTTTCACCTTCAGAATTTGACTCTCAAGCCGTCATCTAAGCCCAGATCTTGCCCTGTGGCTGCTGATGTTTTTTTTTTTTTGTAGTCGGTTTTGTTTTTTTCAATGAGCACTGTTTGGTTGTGAATATTTTTCCCTGCCCCGGGACAGAAGGGGCGCGCTTTTCCTGGCGTTAACGTCTCGTGCTTCCTTTGTCTTTCTAGGCAGTGGACCCATCCAACTGTGGCAATTCCTGCTGGAACTGCTCACTGACAAGTCCTGCCAGTCCTTCATCAGCTGGACGGGCGACGGCTGGGAATTCAAACTTTCCGACCCAGATGAGGTAGAGTGCCCTGAAATTAAGTTCACAGCCCAAATTATTCAGAAATATTTGGGTGGATAACCCTTCCCTCCTTCCTTCAGGGCTGAGGGTTGGGCAGTTGCATTGTTCTGGTCTCAGGTATGTGTAGGGGGAAGCAATGAATTAGAGCTCAGCTGAAAACTCGTTAAAAATCGGGCTGCAGTAATACCTAGGAAGCAGTAATTTGTGCCCAGAGTTGGTGGAGAGAGGTGTAGTGCCAAAGCTCTTCAAATGAGAGAGGTGGTTCTGCCCTTCTACTCCACTCTGGTGAGATCCCACCTGCAGCACTGCGGCCAGGTCTGGAGCCCCCAACATCAGAAGGACATGGACCAGTTGGAGAGGGTCCAGAGGAGGCCACGCAGATGATGAGAGGGCTGGAGCAGCTCTGCTGTGAGGCCAGGCTGAGAGAGATGGGGCTGCTCAGCCTGGAGAAGAGGAGGCTCCGGGGAGACCTTAGAGCGGCCTCCCAGTGCCAAAAGGGGGCTGCAGGAAAGGTGGGGAGAGACTCTTCAGCAGGGCCTGGTGTGACAGGACGAGGGGTGGTGGTTTCAAAATAGAGGGAGGCAGATTCAGATCAGATATTAGGAAAAAAGTTTTTACACCGAGGGTGGTGGGGCACTGGCCCAGGTTGCCCAGAGAGGCGGTGGATGCCCCATCCCTGGAAACGTTCCAGGCCAGGCTGGCCGGGGCTCTGAGCAACCTGATGTGGTTGGAGATGTCCCTGCTCCTTGCAGAGGGGTTTGACTGGGTGGCCTTTGAAGGTCCCTTCCCACCCAAACCATTTTGTGATTCTATGAAATAGGATGGGTGCAGGTCAGACGGGCAACTTCCCACTGGTTTTGGGCAGCAGATGGAACGTTCATTCCCTTCCCTGACTTGTATATCCTCATGGAGTCGTCTGCAATGTTCTACCATTGCGTGGAGGTTGGTTTTCCCAAATGTGACCTGTGTCCATCTGAAAGACGAGGAAAGTCCTCTCCCTTCCCTCACGTCCAGCACTGCTGCTTGCCCGTGGCTGCCCAACCACACCAGGCTGATTTTTCATTCCCCTCCTTGACTCTCCCCACCCCTCTCCCAGGTGGCCAGGCGATGGGGCAAGCGGAAAAACAAACCCAAGATGAACTACGAGAAGCTGAGCCGTGGCTTGCGTTACTACTACGACAAGAACATCATCCACAAGACGGCCGGCAAACGCTACGTCTACCGTTTCGTCTGCGACCTGCAGAGCCTGCTGGGCTACACCCCCGAGGAGCTCCACGCCATGCTGGACGTCAAGCCAGATGCCGATGAGTGAAGGGAGCTGGCCGGGGGCGGAGGCTCACCCCGTGTCAGTTTGGAGAGTTGATGGGACTTTTTCTGTTGGTTATTTTTTTTTATTTTTGCTGTTATTTTTGTCGTTTTTTTTTTTTTTTTTTTTAAAGAGCAACTCAGATTTGATGTGTTGAGGATGATGTTGGGTGGCGGAACAGGCAAACTTCTGTCCAAAACCTGAAAAGTTTGGTTCAGAGAAGGATGGGCTTTTTTTTTTTTTTCCTGAAAGCTCCAAGACAGGCTTCTTCTGGGTGAAATTCTGAGTTTTAAGAAAGCCAGAAAAATGTAGCTCACTTCAAAAAAAACCTAAACCCTCCCCATCCCTCGCTGTTTAGAAAAAATATCAAACGGATCCCTTTGGTTTTTGTGTTACTCACACAAACTGACAGTTCAGGAAATGACAGTATTCCCCAGGATTTGAGGATTTTAAACTTTTTTTTGGGGGACGGGGAGGGAAAGCCAAAGTGGGTGGACATTCCTGCTTCGGGGAGGGGCAATATAGGAAAAAACCAAGAGCGGTTTGTCGTTCTTGCTGCATCGCCTTTCTCTTGGTTGTCTTCTGCAAAAGACAGAATTTTCGCTAAGAGGGATCAAGACTTTTTTTTTTTAATTTGTTAAAGTTTTATTTTATTAAATTTTGTGCCAGTATTTCTTTTTTTTAATAGTCTTAAGCTCTACGATGGTCTCAGTATTGCAATATTGTGTGTGTTTGTTTCTGTTATGCCAGCAGAGAGTTTTATCACAGTGAGGAAAAAGAAAAAAAGAAAAAAGAAATTTTTTTTATGTAGACCCCACTGGAGACGTGCAGCGCTCCGACTCAGCGTCTCCGAATCGTAGGTGAAGGAAAATGAACTCCAAACTGGCTCCCAGTTTGGGAGCTGGGTGTGCCGCTCTTGCTTCCAGTGCCACGCGCTTTGCTGTGCCGTTTGCTGAGAAAACCGGTTGGAATTTCTGCTTTTTTTGTTGCTGTTAGGAAAGGGGCTGCGTTTTGTGCACAAAACCGATCAGGATTTGCGAGGAAAATATCTTTCCGTGTTTTCCAAATCACTTCTTTTGCTCAAGGAACACTTTGGTGCTTTTAGAAAATTTGAGTTTTTTATTTTTTGAAGAGGAAAAAGGAGAAATTCTCAGGTTTTGCCTGTGGTAAATGGAAAATATAAAAGTGGATTGGACGGGGAAAATCAGGAAAAAGGTGAAAAACCAAAGGGAATGTTGTTTTCTTCCTGTTCCGACCGCCTCTCTCTTTATTGCTGTGTGTCTAAACCAGCCTGGGCACACAGAGAAGGGAAATTGTCCTTGCCAATGGGTTCTTTGCTGCTTTTCGTCAGCCTGATCCTGCAAACTGGCAGGGTGGGATTAACACGATGCGTCTCACCAGTATAAACCAGAGGTCTCGTGCCGTGAGCGCTTCCATACCCAGACATAACCCCGAAGCCGGATCCCTGCGGATCTGACTGCGGAAATGGGGTCTTGCCCGCACTGAGAGCCACGGGACGTTTGCTTTTTAAAGCCAGTATTCCGCGTTTGAACCAAAAGTCCCTTCTTTTTGTGTCGTTTGTCTGTCCGTCTGTGTGTTTTACGTACTTGCCTTCCTTACAGAGGCACTGGGAGACGGTAGCGGAGGGCGAGGCAGGGAGTGGCTTTCCAGAGATGCTTGCCGGGTGATCCCAGGCAGTCAGCAGGACAGGAGAGCCGAAATATTCGGGCACGTAACCCCAACATCGCATGGGGTGCTTGACTCTGCGGGCAAGGTGATGCTTGGAGGTGCTGGGCTCTGCTTCCTCCAGAGCTGGGGGCTCTTACAGCACCTCTGCGTCCCTAGCTGGGAGTTTTGGGGCAAATCAGCCCCAAAACTGCTGCGTGCTTAAAAAAAAGGTGACGGTGGAGGGGAAACGAGCAGGCAAAGAGGGAGCTCCATCCAAGGTGGGGTGGAAGCAGATGGTGGTTTAGGCAAGGGAGCTCACAGGGCTGGGACTGCGCGTCATCCCGCCGAGCTATGGGAAGAAAAGGGTGAGGTGGATGGAAAGGAAGGAAAATGAGACGGAAGGAAGGTGGAAGGAGCATGCAGCAAAGGAGGAGCGTGCAGCTGCCTGCTGGGAGTTTGAACTTGAGCGCATTTCATCGGGCGGACGGGGCGGAGAGAGCTGGACAGAGGAAAGGAAAACGGAGATGTTGCGCATGAAGCCTGGCTGCAGCCGAGCGAGGTGTGACGGCGCAGAAATGGGGAGGAGCAGTTAAGGAGCATCCCAAAAGGATACACTGTCCGGTTGGATTTTCAGCTGTCTTGCGTGCGGCTGTAAAGTGCCCTTAGCCCCTTCGTGGGCCGCTTCCAGCGTTGCTTTGAAAATCCTCCTTGCACCCCCCTGCCCCCGGCACCGCGACGTGCCCCGGGACGTCTCTCCTGCCTTGCTGGGATGCTCCGCTGCAGCTGAAGTGCCTTGTTCAAGCAGAAAACAGGGATACAATTTCCGTGAGACGGAAGGAACCGCAGGTTCGGGTACAAACCCCATCCTTCTGCCAGGGTAAAGCCCTCGTCCGCTTCGCTGGGCTTATTTTTTCCAGGTTTCCACGCTGAACCTGTGCATGGCTGGTGATTTTGGAAAGATGATTTAAAGATTAGAAAGGGTGTGTTGTGCAAAGCAGCTCTATTTTTCGGAAGGAGCCCCTGGCTGGAGCTTCTCCATCGTTTCTCCTGGCCCTTTGCCATCCCAGTACAGTCCCAGGGCCATCAGGTTCATCATTTTACATCTATTTTTCCTGTATTTTTTCTTCCCATTCTAGAGACCATCCCGGAGAGGGCTGTGTGCTGTTGATACACTGGAAATTTGCTTTTTTTTTTTTTGCTTTTTCTTTCTGCTTTTTCATTGCGTGTTGACTTACGGCGAGGGATGTGCTGGAACCCAAACCCTTTGACCTCCAGTTCTTGGAGACCATGGAAATTTGGTTGTCCCACCCACACGGGATGGGTTTGAGAGGGATGCTGGTGATGGGGCTCGCTCCTCTGCTGATTTCTCTGCGTCGGGGCAAGCTTCACCCTCAACAGATTGATGCGGCTTGTGGAAATTGGGGAATTTTCTCTTGATTTGGAAGCTTGCGAGCAACTTTCCAGGGCTTCCATGGTCGATATTTGGGACCTCAGTAAAAGGAAGAAAAAAAAACCAAAAAACCACCCAACCTGATGAAAAATGCAAGCGTTTTGTCTGCCGCCTGTCCCTCTCCATCTCTGTGTGTTGGATGACCGCAGGCCATGTGTGTAAATCCAGTTTATTGGATTATTTTGTAATAAAATCTGTTTTATTTCCACGCTGCCACCATCCCGCTCCAGACGTGGGAGAAACAGCCAAATAGGGCACGAAATAGAAAATATTGTGAGATTTAACCTTCTCCCATCTTTCCAAACCAACTTCTCCTCCAAAAAAAAGTCCCAGTACGCACCAGTAAATTCAAACGCTGTGGGAAACGTCTCGGTCTTCTGACTTTTGCTCTTCTGGAGGGGTTTTCTGCGGGGCGTTGGGGCCTGGTTGCTTGTTCCTCGTTAGCGTTGCTAAAATTTGGATGCCTTGGCGTGCTCTGCTCTCTGGTAGGGTCTATATAACATCTGCGAGCTGTTGTCTACATTCCAAAGAGGTTTAAATAAATGATAAATCTATGTATACATATATGTTATAACAGGATATCTCCAGGAATTAACTGCCTCAGTAGGAAAAAATAAAAAAAAAGTCTTTTTTTGTTTTGTTTTGTTTTGTTTTTTTACACATGGGATTTTTTTTTTAAGCTGATAAACATAGAAGAAGAAGAAGAAAAAAGATATTGTTATATTGTACTGTTTGACTATTTTCCAACGTGTATTTTCGTATAATTTATATTTTTTAAAAGTGGAAAAAAATTTTAAAAGCGGGATGAAAAAAAAAAAACAAAGGAAAAAGCAGGTGCTTTTTAAAAAAAACTGAGCTGAGGTAGCTTAGAGATGTAGCGACGTGTGTGTGTGTCCGTGTGTTGTGTTTTGTTTTGTTTTGTTTTGTTTTTTTTTTTTAAAAGAGACAAAAAAAAAAGTCCCTCCTGCATTGAATTGTTAAAGAAGGAGGGGATTGGTTTTGTTTTAATTGCTGATGCTGGCACATCATTTTGCTGGAGAGTTTTTTATATACTGTAGCCTTATTTCATATTGTATTTTAAACCATGTGAAATTAAAAGAAGAGTAATTCCTACCCCTCCGTCTCGGTGTGCTTATTGGTTGCCTTTACTCTTGAAAATCGGGGAGAAAAGTGCAAAAACTTAGAAGTCCCAGCAAGTTCTGGGTTTTTTTTAATTATTAAACAAAATTGTGTGGTTGTAGGAAACCGGGGTCTGGCTGGAGAAGGGAGATGCTGCACCCCTCTCGCTTCGGGTTGTCCTCTCCAGCTCCTCGAGACCATCACCGCTCCGCACTGCTGTCCCAGGGGCAATTCCAGGCTTTCCAAATGTCCTTTCATCGTGAATCGCCCCTGGGAACTTGGGATGTCTGTGGTTTACCACCCCAAATGGCTTTTACGGTGGTGTTTTCTTCAGCAGGCTCTTGTGAAATCGATGTAGCCAACCCAGCTTGTCCTCGCCATGGCACGATGCTGCTGGGCGTCCACCTTCCTACACGAGATGTTGGGCTGTGGTCCATCAGGAGGAGAAATCTGCCTCCAAGCTCCTAACACATCAACTCAGATTGTTGTGCTTCAGATCTTTGAAAAATACTTGTATCTTTGTACATGGTGTTTTTCCCGGCGGATTTCGTCCTGGCTCTGGTGTCTCCTCATCCTTATCAAGTCAGGAGGAAATCTGTGTTGTGCCTTAATTGGACAGGGCTTTGATTGGAACTCATTAGCGTGTAGGTCTGGAAGTGTTGATTAACGAGCCAGCATCTCGGAGAGCTTCAGGGTCCCGGAGCCCACACTTACTCACAGGGCTGGTGAGTTTGTGCGGTGGGAAATTCCCAGAGGACAATATCGTTGAATCAGCATGAAGTGGATGAGACGAAGTGTTCGGAAACGCGCCATGCGGATTTGTTGAATGCCGAGAAGGGCGGAGGAGTCATCGGCATAAAGAGGATGCAACGGATGAATCCGGGATACGGAATATTTATAACAACTCCATTTATAGCAACACAGCTTGCAGCCAGGCGGGAAGCAAGATGTCCTGGGGAAGGACTGAAGGAGGAGAAGTGGAGAACCATAATGGTCCACGTTCCAGCCGTAGCGTGATCGCAGGATGCCGGCTGAACGCCACTGGGTTTCAAAATCTCCGGGTCTGGCAGAGAGGCTGGCTGAGACCCCAAAACCCTGGGGTCACTGGGCAGGTGTCCCCCGCTCCATCCTTGGCTGGGAGATGGAGCTCCAAGCCGCCGCGGGTCCTTGATCTCGCCGTAGCTCTTTTCATCGCAGCTGGAGCCGCCGGGCCAGGCGGTGTGGCCTCGTGCTCGCCAGGGCCCGGCAGCCCTGGGTAAATAAACAGCGAGCGCGGCTCCTTTCCCGTCTGCTGCTTTCAAGTCTCCGTGCGGCCTTTCCACACCGGAGGCTTTTCGGGGGGGCGGGGGGGGAGAGCGGCTAAAAACGAAAGGGGTGACCGTGTCCCAGCTCTTCAAAGGGATTTTTGCTTCAGGAGGGGAGCAAACCTGTGCAAAACCAGAGCATGCTGCTGCTCCTTGCAAGTGAGAGGGAAGGAGAGGAATTAAAAACTGAAGGGGAAGCTGCGCCGCGGGCAGCCAGCGTCCCTCGTCATCCTCCCCCAGCTATGGCAGACGATTGCTTTAACGCTTGAGCTAAAAATACCAGGCAGGGGAAGCCCCCGCGCACCTGGGCTGCTCGCTAGGGAAATGATGGCCGGCGGTTAACGGCCCTGGGCCGCGAGGACCCCACCTCCCCGCTCCCCCAAAGGAAGCACCCGGGGCCGGCGGACGAAGCCAGCGCTCCCCTGTTGATGCCCCTGCCCCGTCGCCCCATCTCCGGCACCTGGTGCAAATAACCCACATAGGAAATCTGGGATGGAAAAGCGGAGTTTGGGGAGCGGGAAAAATAGGGAATTGCGCTTTTAGGAGGATTTTGCGCAGCTTGTTGGCCCCAGGTGCTGTTGTCTGGCTGCTCAGGCGCGTGATTTAAACAAAGCCGGAGCAACGAGCAGGGATTTTTTCCTAGCTCTAGCGCATACGTCCCCGGGGATGTACGCATCCAGAGCGGGAGGCAGCGGATCCCCGAGACCAGGGGCTGGCGGTTGTGGGGCGGAGGGGGTTTTGCACACTCGAAAGCAGCCACGGGGGCCGAGAGCTGCTGCTCTAAACAGGGGCCGGAGAGCAAACGGGGTCTTTTTCAGGTCAGTGTCTTGAAATGGAAGAGCTAAACTGGTGCTTGGGGGAAATAAAGAGAGGTTGGAAGAGGAACTGAAATTACTGAAGGCTGAACGAAGGGAAGGGCTCTCTAGAAATCTCTGAGATAGAACCGGAGGGGTGGAAGGAGGCGGCGGAAGAAGAGAAACGTGAATGTAGGGGGAGGCGGGAGGAGGATGGGGAGGATGGCGAGGAGGCCGGCAGGGTCCACAGTGGCGGGGTGCTGAGCTTTGCATCTTCCCTTGGTGATGCGGGGCCTGCGGACGCGTGCGCACCCTTGCACACCCATGCCGAGTGCTCGCTGGGAACAACTACGCCAAAATAACCGGAGATTTAGGGCTGCTGGGAGGCGTTCAGCCACTCAGGCCTCATTTCACCACCCTGGGCTCGCTGCGCCGCGGTTGATGCCGCCCTGGTCGGTGCCCGGGGTGCCAGGGCCGCCTTTCGGAGTCAGCGCTTTCCGCTCCACGCTCTGTTTGCTTTCCACGGCCGGCTCCCTCCCGCTGCGCCGAGGCCTCTGAACGCCATCCAACAGCAACTTTCCGGCTTCTCCAGCGGCCTTTCCCCCTCCAGCACTGGCAAACGCTGCCGTTCCCTGGCCTGGCTTGAAAGCCGGTCCCACAATGAGCCATTGTGCCAGGCTGCTCCGGAGGGGAGGCAGCGACCGGGGCCAAAAACTGGCTGCAGGGGGGACCGCGTGCCTGCCAGCACCCAGCTGCCTCGTGGGGAGCCCAGGGCTGGGGATGCTTCCCAAAATGCTGCATCCCTGGGATGGGGATGCTCCCCAGAATACTGGGATGGGGATAATCCCCGAAATGCCGTGTCCTTGGAGTAGAGATGCTCTCCAAAATGCCACATCCCTGGGATGGGAATGCTCCCCAAAATGCTACGCCCCTGGGATGGAGATACTTCCCAATATGCTGCATCCCCAGGGTAGGGATGCTCCCCAGAATACCACAACCCAGGGATGGGGGTGCTCCCAAAAATGCCGCATCTCTGGGGTGGGGATCCTCTTGCCCCCAGCAGCCTTTCGGGTTCTGGGATGGGAGCAGAGCGCTCAGGGTCATCCCCAACCCCCTCCTTCCCATCTCCTCCTGGTCCAACTCCAGCAAGGGTGGAAAAGGCATCGCCGGAACGCCGCCGTGTATTTTCAGCTTCGATTAGTGACATTTACCAGCTGGAAACGCTGAGGCGAAGCCAGAGCCGCACGACTGGCTGGCTCGGTGTGGACCACCGGTGCGCCCGCCACAGACCACCGACGAGCCCGGGGGGGGCCCCGAGCCCCAACCCAAACAGCCCTGGGGCTCACGGGGAGCTGGGTGCAGGCAGCTGCGTGGGCTGCGAGGGATGGAGGGGAGAGCAACGCTCTGCTTTCTGACAGAAATCACTCTTTGGAGTGCCTAGGCACTCCGAGGAAAATTAAAAATAAAAATTCCTGCAGTGAACAGGGTGATTTTGGGCCTTAACAACACGCAAAAGCCAAACCCTGCTCTGCAGAGCATCGCTTCATCTGGCTTGGACCCATCCTGTCCAGGGGTCCAGCGGCCTCTGAGCCACTCGAAACAGGGTCGGCGGTGGAGAACACACCTCGGTGGGGACGCCGGCAGATGTGGAGGGGCCATGCCCCCCCTGCAATGCCCCAAACCCTTTTTGGCCCAAGCTGGAGGCGTTTCACAGTCTGAGCACCATCAGCATCTGTTTCCAATCCGCCTGCCAGCTCGTGCTCCTCTCCCCGAAACCCCCCCCAAAAGTCCCTCTCTTCTGCACTCCCCCAGTCTGGGCAAGCGGAAAACCCTTGTCGGAGCAGAGCTCCCCGTAAATCACCAGGCTCTGCATCACTGGGGGGCTCGTTTTTCATCATGAAGGCACCAAAAAAAAAGAAAAAAAATAGCGAACAGGGGAAATATCTCTCTCGGTATGAAAGTGGCACGGCGCCGGGTTGGCTTTTCCGTCCTCTGTGAGGAGGGAAAATCATCCTGCGGTGATTTCAGCCACCCAGCACCTGCCCGAGCCCCCCGGGATGCCCAGCACCCATGGGTGCCTTTGCAAAGGGCATCTATGGGTGCCCTGTGCTGGCTGGGTAAATCAAAGCGGTTTCAGCATCTAAGGAAGCGCAGCCTCAGGTATTATAGAAATTATGATTTTTGTTTTGTTTTGGTTTTTTGAGAGATTTTGTTTGCTGTATGAAATTTCCCTTGGTGTTGCTGCGGGGTTTGCCGGGTTTTGGTGAGATCTGTCCTCAATTTTAATATCTATGCACCTTATCCCCTGGTGAGATAAGGATAACAATCCAAAAAGAGCAGTTTTGAATCTGATTTTGGGGTGAATACACAGGGGAACATGAAGTAGGAGCAGTGAGGAACATCCCTGCGGTGCGACAGCGTTTGGGCTCCGGCAGCACCCGTATTTACAGCCGGAGTGGAGGAGCTGCAAAATTGGCCGCGATTCAGGGCGGAGCAAGGAAAATTATTGGAATGAGGCACCAGGAGCTTCATTTCTCTCCCTGTGAGTAGGAAAGGACTCATCTGGCTCGCAGGCTCCCTCCTGCCACAGGGGTGAGAAATTTTGGCGGCGGAGGCAAAAACCAGGCGACAAACAAATTGAAAGCGGAAATGAGGAAGATGTATTTAGAGGCGAGGTTTGGTCACCGCTGGAAGGGCTTGGTCACGACCACTGCTCAAATGGAGCCTGAGGGGCTCTGGTTTTGCTTTTCCCCCTTCTGAATATTTGCTCTAGCTCAAAGAAATGCATTCCTTGCGGAGATCCCATCAGGCTGTGCAGGTAGAGATGCTGACAACAAGCCTGGGATGAGTTTTGGGAGAGTTTTTTGCAGCCAGATCTCATTTTTGAGCTAGAAACGTACGTCAGTGCCAACGGGATGACCCATTCCTCAGTAATCCCAACGTTGCAATGCCGTAGCAGTACCAAAATGGGATTTTTGCCTCTTTTCCTTCCCAACCACCTAGGGCTGCGCCAACGCAGCGCAGAGCTGGTGCCCATCCCCAAAGCTTCACCACTCAAACCCAAAATGGTGGTTGCAACCAGACACGCAGGGAAAAAGCCAGAGCGATGCGGTCGCCTTTGCCTGGTCACGGTGAGTCATCGGCAACGTCAAGACCGGGGAGGCCGTGCCAACTGCTTTGCCACCAGCAAAGAGAAAAAAAACACCCGAAGGCCAACCCAACAACTCAAACAAAAACCATTTGCAAGTCTTCTCTGGAAGAGCCGCCCGGTGCATGCACAACGCACTGGCAGGAGAACGCGATGCAATTTCCATAGGAGCATTCCTGACGGCAGCCTGGGGATCTGTGCGATCCTTCTCCGTTAAAATTAGCAACAAGGAATGTGCAATTCCTACCGGGATGGCTTATGGAAATGATAAACACAACCAGAACAAATAAAGTTTTATGTGTGGATGTGGAAATCTCAGCAGCTGGAGCATTCGATTCCCCCACCGTGAGCATTGGGCTTGTAGGAGAGGGGGGAAAAAAAATAGAGGGCAGGCTGCTTCCAGAAGTTGCACATTTTAGCTAAATTAGTTTAATAAACAGTTTGGTTTGTGATTCAAACTTGCTTAACCACACAAGCAAAACTGATACAAATCAGTCGTAGGCTGGTATGCGCTCGCTGGCTGGGTTTGCACGAATCTACAAGCTGGTCCTCACTCCACGGTGCACGTGTGGAGATGACCCATGGCAGATCTGGGGTGGGTTAGCCCTGGGATGAGCTGGATTAGCTCGGGAAAGAAGATAGAAGAAGAATTGGAAGAATTTAGCCCCAAATCTTTCCTTGCTTTCCTTGACCAAAACGAGGTGGGACAGGAGGAGCACCAGCACGGAGGAGGTGATGGTCTTACTGCCTGGCATTGCGTGACGACCTGCAGCCTTTCTTCTTTGCCGAGCACATCCCTCCTGTACCCGGCCGGTCTTCCAGACTCCTTGACAATTTTCTCAGACATTCTTTTTAAGCCGTAGAGATCTTCATTTGGGGTTGCCGTAACGACAGAAATAAACACAGAAGTTTCTGGTGGTGGATAAAAATGACTTGTGGTTTTTGACTGACCAACTTCTGTGCATTCGGCTTCCAGATGCTTCGAAGAAGACGGCTTTTCAGAGAGCGCTGATGACATTGCTTGGGAAAAACAGGGCTTTTAAGAGCCATTCAAAGTGGAGACCCAAAATTCAGGGCATGGTGTTATGAGTAGGAGCTGATGGTGCTACGGAGAGGGGGATCTAAACTTAGCACCGTACATGATGGTGCCTTCCCACGTGCACTTCTTGTGAGTGATGACGGCGGTCTGCAAGGGTTAATCTGTTCAAAAAGCACCTGGTAGATATGGTTCACATGCTAGCAGATATCAGAAGTGCTGACAAATGGGAACTCAGTTCTTGTCTTCCTTGTTTTCCCCCCAAAACGCTGACAATCATTGGGGGAAGTACCCAAACTCAGTTACCCATTTCTCTCTGTAAGCTTCATCTCACCCAACTCCAGCCACCAAAATTGCTGGCACAGTCTCTGACTCGTTCGTGAAGCCCCAACACAGGGATGTGGTGGACGGTAAGAGCAAAGTCTTGGGGTTCTCCAGCCCTACATGCCCTGGTGAGGAGTCCCATGGTGGATGAAATCCCAGCCATCAGCAGATGCGTTTTTGGGAATATCCCTTGGAAAACCAGGCAGGGAGGAGGCCAATAGATCTCCTTTGGGAAAAGCAAAACCTGTAGCAGAAAAGCTGGTGGTGAATGAATGAAAGTCCACCAAAGGAACTCGGAGCTGTGAAGCTCTCAGCCCACTAGCAGGGCTGCCTAACCTAAACCAGATTTCTGTAGGAAATAACTCTAGGACATTTCCACCACAAACTATGCACTGCTGCTGCTTGGATAAGGCCGTACACTGTCATCCCAGTCTATTTTTTCCCCATCTTCCCTTCCAAGCATTGTTCCAAGCCTGAAGATGCTGCCGCAGCCGGCTGGGTGCCCTGGGAAATAACTTTCCCACCACTTTCTCTCTGCCCATGAAGGACACGGGGGGAAGCAGACAAGAGGTCTCGCCGAAGTCAGCGGGAAGTACGCGGTTGTGTGTGCGTGTGTTATTATTTAGGAGCATGGCTGGGAGGAGGCGATGTTGGCTTTTCATCCCCATCACCAGCAGAGCAAAGCTGGGGTTGAGCTGGTTGCTCAGGCTCCACACAGGAGAGCGTGGGACGGGCTGGGAAGCAAGAAGCCTGGCTTGAAAGTCAGGATGGAGAAGACAATATCCATCTGCTTTCCAGGAACGGAGGACGAACACAAGGGACCGTGACCTCGAGCAGAGTTGAACGGGCCAGCGCAGCCCCGGCTTGCTCTCCTTTTCTGTGCCGGATGCTCGGAGACGCAGGACATGTCTACCCTGCAGCCCCATGGCTCTGCCAGCTTCTTGAATTGCTGAATGAAACAAAAGCTTGAAAAGGGCGTAATTTGCATTCCTGGAAAAGGCGATAATCCCTCGAGACAGTTTTCTAGGTGAAGAATGGGGTTTCTGACAAGTTGGTAGTTTTTTTTTTTTTTAAAGATGTCTGCTTTCCATAGAAATTCTGGGATTGACATTACAAAAGAGGGGAAGGAATCAACACAGACTTACACAGAAATACTGTGTGGGAGTAAATTGGGTCGAGCTTGACTTTTAGCTGAAAAATAACAATTTTCTGGGAGTGGGGAGGAACCAAATTAAATCAAAACATATTTTGACCAACTGTCCAAAAAAATCCCAACATCTTTCTCTCCCAAAGGCTCCCAGGTACCAGAGTCTGCGACACAAGCAGCTTTCCCAGCATGGCCCAGGGTCTCTTTCTTCCATCCTTTCCACATCTTCTAGCTCTTTCTGCCCCAAAAAGCAAGCCTTGGTCTTACTGAGACCTGTAACCCTAAGATGGACTTCAAAAGCTTAGAAATAGCTGACCATGGGCAGGTATGAAGAGCTGCATCTTCTGAGACGCAATGTTGATAAGATTGAAGTGAGAGAGCGGTTACCCATCACCGATCGCAGAGGAATAAGCAGGTAAAGCAGTTAAATGTTGGCTGGGAAATTGAGTCAGATATGATTTGGTTGCTGGCATCTCCCCCAGGTGTGTAAGCAACAGCATGCTGGTATTTTGGGCAGCAGAATTCTCCATCTCCAAAGACGATCTGGCCCTGAAGATCCTTTCGGCAGGAGCAGGGGATGGAAGTGAAAATGGAAAATGTTCCAAAAAAAAAAATCACAGTCTACAAGCGGCAGGGATAGACACCTCCATCTGCCTGGGCGGACAGAGGTGACCCAACCAACCTGCCAAGGTCTTGCTGGTGCATGGCACTGCCATCAATGTACCCCAAGTAATTCATGCACTTCCAAGGCCACCTTGTCTTTCTGGGCAGGGAGAAGTCTTCTTTCCAGGAGATGAAACCCGTGGGGTTTCAAGGCATTTGGGGATTTTCTTCCTGTAGACCTGGGCTGGCTGGTGTGAGGGCAGCAGGAATCAAATCTCCAAGCATCCATTGGCCTCTCAACAGCAGCTGCCTTGGCCCGAAGCCCGGGAAAGGATTTATGCCGTTGAGAGCAAAAGGATAAACTTCACCTCTGCATCGCTGACAGCTAAAGCTACCTGGAAGAGGAAATTTTATTTTTTAATGCGGCGTTATTGGAACATCTGTTGGAGAAGGAGTTTGGGGAGCCTGGGCATTCCCTCCTGGGGCTAATCCAATTAACCCAGCGTGGGGAAAGCTTTATGAGCATGCATGGGATTGCCATGGTCCCTTTGGGAGAGGGGTACGTGGGGTTTAACCCTCCCAGGGGAAACGTGGCTTCACCTCTGAAGACCAACCGCAGGAACACGGGGGCTGCTGGACCCAACCTTGGTGCGCATGGACTGGGCATGGCCCTAAAGTTCTTCCCAGCTTTCCTTGATTCCTTCTAAAATCCCCCCATCATGTAGGATTTGGGAGCAGACAGCTCTGATCTTTGCAATTTGAACCGAGTAAAGCAGATAAGGAATGAAGTAAAATTGAATTTAGTGATCCTTTCAATAGGGAAGGGATTGATGTTAGCTGAAAATTGCCGGGGGTGAGGAAGATACTGGTCCTGGAGGTTGATTTCTGGATGTCCCCAGGACTTTATCAGCAGTAGTGGGACAGGGATGGAGGAACACTGCTTTGATCTCCTTCATTTCGCAATGATCATTGCAAATCTCTTAGCACTGCTCACTCCCATTTCTCCCCGTATTGCACCATTGGGTTTCCCATGGAAGAAACTGGGACCTGAGAAGGAAAAAAAATCTTCTGCAGAGAGCAGGGAAAGTGGGGGCACCTTGGCAGCTGCCAGGACTCAGGGTGCTCCACCGCCCTGCTCCCACCCTCCCGGGGAGCTGACTTCAAAACGCCGGCCGGTAACGTGAACCCGCCTGCCCAGTCGGAATGAAGGGTTTTACCAGAGCTGGTACCAGAAATTCCCCAAGTCCCTGAGCAGTGTGTAAGCCCTGAGTCTAAACATGTTCCCTGGCATTAATCACTGGTAATAGAAACCAGAGCTGGCTCTTGTCCCCGCTGAGTCAATGCAACCCTTGACAACGCGTTGGGAAATACGCACGCAGGCTGAGAACGGGGCATGAAAGAAATTCCAGGCAGGGCTTTTTCTTTTCTTTTCTTTTTTTTTTTTTTCCAAGTGGAATTTCGAAATTAGAAAAACGTAGGGAGAGTAAAAATAGAAACACCAGCAGAAACCTCAGCAATCTGCTGGCCCTGAACCTCCCTCCTCTTCCTCCCTCTCCTCCCTTCCTCCTCTACCTTCCAGACCGGCTCTTCCCAGTCCCTACACAGTTTAGCTGGCTGGGGGGAGCGAGTGGGACCTTGGGGCAGAGAAAAGCCTCCCGTGATCCAGTTGGCGAGTGGTTTCGTGGCACCCCGGCGCAAAGGTGTTGAGCCACACCATCCTCCATGAGTCCCACTGTGGTTTCAGGTGCCACCACATGACGTTAAAGCATCCCATTCCAACAATTCTGCCATAAGGAGCAGAGCCATCGCCCGCGGGATGGGATCTAAATCCTTGCTCCCGACCCTTCTCCATCCCTCAACATCTCATGGTTGGATCTTTCCCTCTTTCTCCAATTGTATTTTATGGGATGTGCTCAGTGGAAACATCCATCTCCCACAACTTCATCTGATGGTGTCAAAAAGCGAGAGGATCGTTTCTGAGTTGGTGTCCATAAGCATCTGGAGTCAATGGGTTGTTCTGGAGCATCAGGGCTCAACGTTCATACAAAGAAAATTGCAATAATTAAAAAAAAAAAACACCACCACCCCAGGTCCCCTAAACAGCCATGCAGATTTTCCCACCATAAGAAAACTGGGATGTTTTATAGAAATGTTAAAAACGTGATGACAATCCCAGCCCCTCATGCTCTTCCCTGGGGGGATGCTGAATTCCAAACATCTCGAAAGCCCCTCGGACCCTCGTCGCGTAGGAGTTATCCCTCTTGTTTGGTGCATAATAGGAACGTTTTCTCTTTAAATTCCTACTGGTTTGACGCTAGTCAGACAGAGAGAATGTCAAGCCTGGGGGCAGCACATGGAAATATTACTTTAAATATTGGTTTTTTTTGGCAAAACTCAGCTAGGCGTGAAGTTTTAGCATCTCCCTATGATAAGCAGGGAAACTGAGGCACGCAGTCAGGTATAGGAGATGGCAGCAAGTTTACTCCTTTTTATCTTCAGCATGTTCCCCACTTGCCCAAAAATATGAAGAAAAGAAAATGAAAATTGGATATTTTGTAAAAACTTCTTTCTTCGAGGCTCCATTGAAAGTGCCCTGAGAATAATACCGTGCGTTTGCGTTATCATAGCATGTAAGAGCCTTGCCGAGAGAAGAGGTCATGTTTATCTGTGATCTGTGAGGAAAAAAAAAAAATGGGGCAAAAAACTGACAGTTCCTGCCCACGCGCGGCGGTGTTGAAAGAGATACTCCGTCCCAGATGGATGCAATTAGGGAGAAGGCAGCGAGAAAGAATACTACGCAGGTGCTGTGGGACGTTTCTGGAAACTTCAGAGGCTGCTTTGCCCAACGCTTGAAAACTCCGCTCCTATTTACTGAATTATTGCTGTTTCCTCCAGTCCGGGAGGCTTAGGAAACACTTGAATGGTGCTGGAGGATATTTTACCTTTTTTTCCTTTCTCCTTTTGCTGCTTTTCCCAATTTTACACCCAACGGCATCCCGAAAACATGGTTCTCGTCGGCTTGCTGCTATCTGCAACCCCGTTGGAAGAGCTGGCAGTTGGCACGGCGTACCGCTCACCGTGGGACTTGTGGCTTAGAAATAAACCCTTTTTTCTGCTTTGATTATCCTCCCCAGACAAAAAAAAAAAACAAATTTTTTCCAAGGAAAGCACCGCGGGGAGGCTCCTCACTGCTGGCCGGTCACTGTTGGTCGTGAGAACTTGGGTTTTTAGGAGGGATTTTGGCGACTCAGTTTGTTTGATTTATTTTTTTTTTTCCTCTGGCAGAGAGAAAGGAGATGCAAATGGACCTGGACAGTGCAGCCGAAGGTGGCGTTGCTCCGAGTGGAGGGCATCGCACGTGTCCGCAGTCGCTTTTGTTTTGTTTTGCATGAATGCTTGTATGAAATGCCCCGTCTAATCCCCAGCACATGGAGGGGAGGGCAAACCACATCCCTGCTCCATGCCTCAGTTTCCCCATCTTAAAAATGATATTGAAAAGCATTTCTCTGTATTTTTTGACAGCAAGTATCCCCAGGCTCTGCATTTTAGGAGCTGAACAGCACCAGTGGGAAGGATGGAGGAATGGGAAGAGAGACCCCCCCAAGACTGGGGGAAAGTCCTGCTTCCACGGCCATGCAAACAGCACAGCGAATTCCCGATAGCACCATTTTTTTTTCAGGGAGAGGAGGAGCCACTTTTTCTGCCTCCTGGTATTTTTAGCAGCTGCTGCCCCTGGGCAGCTCGTCCTAATCAGTTAGCCGCCATCTCATGTTAAGAAATTTTGGTGACAATGCATCTTACGCGGGGTCATTTCCTCCAGGGCAGGCTCCTGCTGGCCACAGCAACACTGCAAGCTTCTGTTTCACATCTGGTCCTACTTCTCCTGTGGCCTTTTAGGTCACTGGCTCTGCCCAGCTCATCTCCCCTTTCACCCTGGCTCGCTTGGCGGGGACAGAGAGAGGGAGCATCGTTCCCTCCCCATCTCCCGCTGTCGCTGCCTGCAACGCCCCCGCAATGAGTTTTGGCGTCTGACTGTGTTCCTCACCCCTGTGCAAGGTCATCTGTGCGGGTCACATTTGGTGGCACCGGCCTTTGACCCGTTGCTCCCAAAAAAAAGCAGCTTTCCCCATCAGATAACTCTGTGTCAGTGAAGCATCGTCGCTGCAGCTCATCGCTGAGCCTGATGTTGTATGAGCATGCTGCCTGCTTGCCATCTACCTTCCCACCCAGAATTTTGGGTCCAACAACCAAATTTATCATGAGCATAGAGGTGCTGGGCTGCAGCACAAGCTCAACCCCTTATTGGACATCAGAGAATCTCCACTGCAGCGTCCGTGAGCATGTCGGAAACTATGGTTCCTGCCTGGTGAAATTAAAGTTTTGGCTCCCTCCCAAAAGCAATCAGCTTTCTGCTTTCCAATGAAACGACCCGAGGGAATACGGTCCTCGGAGGAGCCGTGGAAATGGAGGTTCAGCAGCAAAGTTTCTGGCCCTGGAGCCTTGGGGTTTTTTTCATGAAATCTCACCAAAAAGTCAGTAAAATTTCTTGCCCGCTAGTTTTATATGGTGGTGTCTCACCTGGGCGAAACATCACCCTCATCCATGTGTGGGCTTCGCCTCTTGACTTATTCAGTTAACACCAGATCGGGATGGGAAGGTCCCCAAGGCCACCTCCGTCCTTGGGCAGAAGAATGGGGCATCCCTGGGAAACCAACCGCCTGGTTTTAATTTTCCTCTCAATCCTTAGAGAAAAGGAAAACAGGAAGATTTACGGCCTCCCTTCTCCTCCTCCAGGTTTATAAATAGCATTTATCAGGTGCTGGGCACATGGTGGCTTTTGGGGGAACGGCAGAGAGGGATCAAAAGCAACGTTGGGTTCCTCCTCCTCTCCCCTTTCAACATGTGTAATCTCTGCTCCCATCTATTAACGGCCACATTAACCTCTCTGGTTCAAACTGGAGATTTGCTGGGGGGATTTCACCTCCTGAAACCCTTGAACCCAGCCCCCGGCTTCTGTGCGCCAGCCCCAACTCCTCACCGCTTTGATGTTTGCTCTTCTTTGCCCTGGGAAGTTCAGGTTATCGCGTTGATGGGGGGAGAGGGAGAAGCTCCAGGGGTCCACGGGAGACGACCCCACTTCCATGGGTACTTCGTGACACTCACACCATTAAAAGTGTCCTTGGGCTGAAGGAAGGCAGCTTGGGGAAGAGAAAAAAACAACCCCAAAAAATAAAACCCAAGAGGATGGCTGCATGTTGTAATGGCACAGAGGTGGGTCAATAAGTGGGCTGTTCACAACTTTGGGTTTTACCATTATTTTTCAGTTAAGAAAGTGATTTATATTTTTTACTGTGCCATTTTCCTGGAACGGGGTTTTTTTTTAAGATCGAAATTTTTCCTTCTAAAAGAAAAGTTCAATTCGAAAATGAAAAGGTGAACGGCACTTGCAACAAAGCGTGCTGCAAAAGGAAAAGAAATGGATGAGAAGGGTCGAAAAGGCAGAGAGAGGAAAGGTGTTTTAAAAAAAGAGGAAAATAATTTCTACATTTTTTCCCTCTTTTGCCTGATTTTCTGCAAGTGTGTCCTTAATGATGGCCTCCTTGGGGTGCTGGAAGGGTTGGCTCCACCAAAGAGCTGTAAATCTGAATTATCAGGAAAGGAGATTTTTGATACCAGGAAGTAAGAGCCTCTAAGGGCACTTTATAGAGAGAAAATAGCAACTTTAAAACTTGCAGAGCTCAGTTTTTGAATCACCCTTCTAGCTAGAGCTCTGGTTTTGAAACACCACCACATTTCATCCAAAATGCTCTGGGTCTCCGTGATGCCACCGTTGGCTGACGTAGTCGCCGCAGGCTGCGAATCTCGGCACGCCTCCCTAAGACTACAGCCTCGTGACAAGAAGAAAGTACCCAAAAATCCTCAACAGGAGAAGTCACGGGCTGCCCCTGGAAGGTGTCATGCAATAAAAAATGTCCGGCGATGTTTTTCCGTCAGCCTTTTCAATACTTTTTAGGGAAAAGAGAGTTTTCCCAAGCGGTGTCGGTGCAAAGCCGGAGCTGTTCGAGCAATGGCGCGGAAACCATGAGCATTTATCTTTCCCTGCTCCGAGGCAATTATCACACGATCGTTATCTCCCACCGTTAAAAGGAGTTATGGTGCAAACACACGGCGTAGCAGAGCACCCAGGGGCGCCCCAATCCAACCGAAGATAATGAACCCAACCAAAGATAACATTTTCCGATGGGTATACGGCTTCCAGAAGGCTGCTGGTAAAGTTGTGCCGGGATTAACCTTTTCAGACCCCTCTCTGAGTCTGGAAAGCAGTTGGTTATTTTATTTTTTTTGGAGATGTCAGGCCCAGGAACAAATAGATGAGAGAAGTTTTCCAGCACTCGATGATTCAAATCTCCTTCCACTTACAAAGGAGTGGGTTTGGTTGAGATTTTTTTTTTTTTTTAGATGCCTTTACTGATTTCAGCCTAGCTTTGCATCAGCAGAGCTGTAAATGGAAGGTTCAAAATCTTCTTCAGTAAACAACGCTGCTCGGCCCACATTTGGAGCCGATTTCCAGGTGATATAACTCCATGAACGTCAGCAGGAATGGACATGAGGTTGGAAAATCGTTGTCAACAGAATTGCAACACAACCAGCTGCTGGCTTAAAGTTGCTCTCTTAAAGTAAAATGATGAAACGGTGGCTTTTTTAATGAATTGCTGTGTTTTAAATGTTTTTTAAAATGCTTTTTTTTTTTGCCCAAGTGCCTGGAGTCCTGTGTCTGACCCATCCTGGCAGCCCTCCCTTGCGTGCCCCGTGCTCTTGCCTGAGATGTAGTATTGATGTTGATGGGCGTGAGGCATCTTTTGGCCTCACAAATAAGTGAATCACAGACTTTCCGCTGCTGCTGTGTGCCCTCGGTGTACACCCACCGGGGAGTGGGACTTTCCAGCCCCTCTCAGAGGTGACCTTCTGGCCAGCTGGATTTAAGGGATTTGAGCCCGCTTGCATGGCTCTCCCCAACTCCCGTGGCCTTTGTGCCTGCTGTTTTGCACAGCGTCTTTCGTATTTAGTTTAGACGTTTTCCAGACTGACATTATCTCCTGGGGCTGGCCGTTCCCACCATTACGGGTGCCCCCGTCCAACCGGGGGCAGGTCCACGTTCCCGCGGTGAAAGTGGCAGCTGAACCCTGCTACTGAACCCATTCATCCAGAGCACAGGGGAAGAGCTCGGCCGCGTGCTTGACATCACCTCGGTGGCCGACACGAGCCAGCAGATGCCGAATAAAAACTCCAGCGGGCAGTTTCAAGTCCTGTCCATCTGTCCAAGAGGTCCAAGGCTGTGCAATCTCAGGCCATCGCCCCCAACAAGCTCCTTTGAACTCCAACCCACCGGGCCACGGCGGCCACGAGCGAGCGTCAGTTGAACAAGGTTTTAATCTGGTCGGATGTACTTAACGCACCGACATGTCTTAAACTGGAGGAGATCTAAGCCCTGCCTGGCAGGCGTGATGGAAAACAGACGCGGTCTTTGTTGGCGCTCTGGCTTTGGAGGTCCTGGTGGGAAAAGCGTGATCGGAAGCGCTTCCCCGGATGTTTTGTGGTGCGCAAGCATCCACCAAAGATGGGTGAAGTGAGGGGGAAAGGTAAAAAACCACAGAGAGCGGAAAGGAAGCAAAGGAAGGTAAAGAGAAAAGGGCACAGAAGGACGAGATGGTGGGGATGAGGCACCAGGAGAAGGCACCAGCTTCTCAACAAAAGGTGAGGGCAGTAGAGCTGGCATTTTCCTGCTGACTTCTTGTTGAGAGCAAATATTTGCGAAAGAAATTGGTATTTTCTTGCTCTTCCCTGTTTCTCTTCAAAAAATGACTTGTTTCCAGGAAAACCCAAGGCCCAACTCCTTTCTCATGGAGTATGCATCATAAACAGTGTAACTTTTAGGATAATTCTTATTTAACCTGAGCATCCTCCATTTTTTAAGTCAAAAAATAATCGTGCAAAACCCATGGTTTAGGTGAATGGAAGACGACATGGAAAGGGTTCTATATTCTGCAAAATTTGCTATGTTGCCAGTTTTTCTTGCCTTCCAGAATAGTACAGAGCCAGGGAGCTGCTGCCCACTTCTACCCCCGGCTCTCTCCGGCCCCGGTGAATTTATCCCAGCAGGAGACCTGGATTACAGCCTGGAAATGGAAGAAGGAGCAAAGGTGAGCAAGGGAAATCTCAGCTCCTTTTCCTGGCACTCCCACAGCTGCAGTTGTCTCTGCACAAAGTCTGTGTGATCTATTAAACATCTCAAATAAGGATTTAATTTAGTTTTAATAAGACAGTTTGGGAGATGTTAATTAAATTGAGTTATTAAAAACACATGGGCTGGGCTTGGCTAATACATTTCCTTTTTTTATTAAGTCCATTAAAAAATAAGAGAAGATAGAAGAGGGGGGAAAAAAATCCTGCCTTTAGATGCAGAAATTAATTCAAAAGCTCTTCCGTTGCTGCATTGAACGTGTCTCAAGCATACCACGAGATGAACAAATACCGAAAAACCAGCCAGGTGAACTTAAATCCTCCCAGGCTCAGCAAGACTTGGCTTAAGGGTGAAGCCAAAATGATGAAGCTCCTCGAAACGACATGCCCAACTCAAATCCAGAATTTCCTCGCACCTCCATCCCTGCTGCTGGATGTCGCTGGGTTATTGATGGGAGCGATGCGGCCACGCGTCGCCTCCATCCATCGCCTTACGCTCCAGCCAGGAAAACTACAGGAACGCAACTTAGTGTCTCGCCTAATCTGATTTTTCCTACCTCTGGCAACAATGCTGCTGGGAATCTCTTTAGTTCGAGGGATTGTCAGGGTGATTTGGTTAAGCTGAAGAAAAACTCCCACGCGCTGTAAAAACGACAAATATTTTATTAGCTGGAAGCGTAGCCGGCCGTAATTAGCTTAGCAGTCCTGAGTTAATAGATTTATAATCTTGAGAGGATCCAACGCGCCAGTGAGACAATCTGAACAGACCTGTGCAGGAAATTTATCCCGTAGTTCCCTGTTTAACCTATTCTTTATGTTTGGGCTAGGCGCACAAGTTGTCCTGCCTCAAGGGCCGCAAAAGGTGGAGAACCCACCCAGGCTTTATCCCAGCTCTCTCCAACCTGCAATTCAAGGTGTTGCATTATCCTGCGTTATCCACCTTAATTTCTCTGGAATTTCTTCTTTTTCCAAAGGCCCTTTTGCTGTTATTAATGGTGGATCAATACTGGGAGGTCAGGTCTCCCAGCTACAGATGTGGCTTGGACGGTACATGGCCCTTCCACACTTTTTTCTGCTCAGCGTGCGAATGGAAAGGGATTAACAGCAGCGGGGAAAAAAAAATCTTAGGGACCTGATTATATCCACCAAAGCTCTGAAATGTCATCACTGGCTTGAAGACATGGATGACTATTTTTGGAAACATCTCCAGAGGTAGGTTTTGGAGCGCTTATTGGATTTCCACTGGGCTTTTGCCCAGAGTGTCCTGCGCTGATGTCCCTGCGCCCCACGGATGTATACGGTGGGGAGATGTCACTCTGCCACGCGCGTCTCCTCCTCGCAGCGGTGTTTTTCTTCCTGTCTAAACAATCTTCTGCTTATCCCAGTTCCTTGTAGCCTGGATGATCCCGGAGGATATAAAGAGGGAAGGGATCAGGGCTTGGGAAGGTTTCTAGAAGGACTGGTGGGGGAAGTGACTTTTATTTTCCTGGTGTGAGCAGAGGGACGTTGCCACACAAACAGTTGCGAGAGGCTTTGGTCAATTCGAGGAGGGGCAGGGATCTGATTTTCACTGAAATCTCATGAATTTCCAGGGGACTTGTTTCCTTCTCCACTGGAAGCAGTGGTTAGTTAAGAAGAAAAAAAAAAGAAATTTTTGGCTTTTTGATAAAAAAAAAAAAGTGAATTTCTTCCCAAATTCCCCCATTGCAGGGAGTGCCTGAGTGCCTAGGCTTTGGCAGTCCAGTTGCGTAGCGGCATATGAGGCTCCGCAAAACCTCCCCGTCCTGTACCAACCAGCATCACGGATCATTTTCCCTGCTCCGACCCTCCTTGCTCTTCCTTCCTCCAGCCCAGGGCACAGGGAGACACAGCCACCTCTGCTTTGGAGTGGAATGAAGGACATTTTACGGAAATATTTCCCTTGTAATATTTTAGGGAAATATTTTCCCTTGTAACACCTTGCCTCAGCTTCCCCATCTGTAAAACGGGTGGGTTCATGTGGGCAGTGCCACACGACGCGGACTCCATGAGTCCAGATGTGTCCTGGGGACGTTTTTTAGGTTTCATGCCATCTCCTTCCTCCCAGCCTGCCCACACCGCGCTGGGGACCGGGCTCCGATAAAAGCTGCTGAGTTTACAAAGAGAGAGGCTCTGGTTTCCTGAGTTACAGCAGCGAGGCGAGAGGAGCAAGTGGGAGGCTGCGATGTGGCTCCGTGCAGGCGCTGGCTCGGAATGTGCAGCGAGATGGACCTGGGAGACGCAGCGACTCCATGGACTTTGGGTGATCCAAGAGGCATTGAACCCCATGGGTGTTAGGGCCATAGAGCTGAGATTTAGTTCTTCTCCATCTCAGGAAAGGCTGAGGGAAAATAAAATCTGCGTGCCCCAGCAGTTTTCTCCCTGGGTAGCCCAAAGCCCGCTTGTTCAGTGTGGTGACGACGTGAGATGTGGGGCCACCTTCACCCAACGACCTCGATGGTTGTGAAGCACTTTGAAACTGCTCCCATAGTTTCAGGGCGCTGATTTCGGAGTTGTGTCCACGTGGGATCTGAGGCATCCGCCTCAACGCGAGGTGACCTGCACCAAGCAAGATGGATCACACAGCAAATAAAAAACCCACAACACGAGCACACACCTCACCAAGCGCTTGTCCACCCTTTCATCTAGATGGCCAGGAGATAAAGAAACCCACAAGTCTGCATGCTTCTTTCGAATGACCTGAATATAAATAAAGGGAAATTCCACTTCCACTAACCGGTCAGTACAAGAAAGAGCTTTTCCTTTCCAATCACTTTATTTCAGATCTTTTTCTATGTTCAGTATAAACCCAACTGGGCTTGGTGTCCCATGGTGCACAAAGGCTTTGGAAAGTCTCCTCTGGATGTGGAGGAACTCTGAGTTTTTTCAAAAACACCATCAATGTGTGACCCTGTTCTCTCTCTCTCTCTGCTTCTCCGTATTAATTAGAAGTGGAGTTGGAAGCTTTGTAGGCTTCAAATCTAGGTAGGAACTGTATTTTTTCTGCAAATGAGGGAAAGAGCAGAAAGTGATGGGGGCATCTCTGAAGACCTCAGCGACAGCACCAGGAGCATCGATGCAGTTAGGGACTTGTGTAAGGACTCGACCAGGAATATCCTAAGGGAGAATTAATGAAGAGAGAAAATTTGGTGGAAACACATGGCAGGATCTCACAGCTCTTTCAGAAGCATCTTGGCCATCATTTGGAAGGAGGGTGGATCTCCAACCTCACCAACATCAGCTGTAGGTTCCATGCTCATTTGAGGTGGGTCACCAGCACCATTTGGGCTAAACCTCCGCACCATTCCTGAAAAAAATGAACGTCTCCTGCTGCCAACTGCCGTATCGCACAACCTCTGTGTTTGTTGGTGCACAATTTCTTTCACCAAAACATCCCACCGTGACGCTTCTTTGCAGGAGTTTCAGGGGGATGAGGGTGATGCAGGATGGGATTTACACTGGCAAATGGGCTTGTGGTGCTAAGGATGCACGGTGCATCCCCACAAACAGTGATCTCAATCATCTAATAAATAAAAAAGCACATGAAATTTTATTTTTATATTAAATATTGATTAATAGGAGCTCTATGGATTTTTTTTTTGCTTTTTTTTCCTATATTTTATGAAAAAAATCCATGTTTCCAGGTGGCTGCTCCCTCCTGGAGGTGAACCTACCGCCAGCCTTGCCGAGCGGGCAGTCCAGTGCTGAAAAACCGAAAAACCTTGGGCTGGGCTCCGGAGTAGGAAACATCTGGAAATATATTTGCTTCGCCTGTCATAGCCAGATAAAGAATAAGTGTTAAGTGACAGCCATGGACTCTGCACATCTGACAGCCCAGCCGGAGCTCCAGGTGGGATTTCAGGGGGTAATTCTCTCTTGGCAGGAGAGGATCAGGAAAAAACCCACAAATATTAGAGCTTCATGAGCCACGGCAGTGGGACTGGGGGGCTGACGCAAGGCTATTGTTCGCACGCCGCTGTTTGCACGTCGGAGGGGGAAAAACCCGACTCATGTTCCTCCAGCGATGAGTAGACGCGGGGATTGACGTCCCCACCTGGACCCGGAGGTTGAGGGCCGAGGAGCTGGCGGCCAGCAGCAAAGATAATTATTTATACAGCGTTTTGACTAATGAATGGCTTTGAATGGGGGGTTTCCTGGTGAGCTTGCTCCACCCGGCTTTTGCAAGGGTTAGATTAACGCTGGGAGGGTTCTTGTTTGGCTTTGTTTAATTCCTGCTGCTGGGAGCCGGGGGTGGGGTTCGGGTGGCGGGAGGGGACCTTGCTAGCGAGGGTGTTGGATGGAGGACCGAGTTTGGCCCTGTGGGTAACCTTTGCAAATGATGAGGTCAGCAACGTCCCCATTTAGGTGAAAAAAAAAGTGGAAAAAATGAAATAAATCATCCCCCAGCTCAGCGCAGCGAGGACGATGAGGGGAGCAGGCCACCCTTCTGCCCAACCTGCTGATCACAGCATCTTCGGAGCAAACCCAAGGGTTTGTTTTCCTCCTTTTTGCCATTTTACCCTCTTTCTGACTTGAGTGAAATGCCTTTTCCCTACCCCTTGGCTCTCCCTCTACCAGGACAGCACCATGGTGACGACCAGGGAACCCTCGCACTCATCTACCCACCCAAAATCCGCTGAAATTGGGCTTGGGCGCTCCCATTTTCTTGAGACACCTTTTCTCACTAAATACCAGGTTATTTTTTTTCAGCCTGAACCGTATCCCTTCAGCAGAGAGAAGCCCAAACCCCATCCTGTTTTGGCCCAGCCCCGTCGCAGAGGTCACTGGCGGGGAGGTGGAAATGCCGACGCGCTCTCAGCAACACCCGCGCCCCAGTGAATATTCTTTGCCAACGTTGTTAATTTATCTCCCCAAACAATAAAAGGTATGTGGGCAAAAGGTCTCTTCTGCTGTAATAAATTGTGTTGCACATGATACTAGGCCACAGTGTAGATTTTTTTTCAAAATCTACGTATCTGACATGCTTGCATCAAGGCATGGCAATGGCAATGGACCACTGGGCTACAATCCTCTACCTGCTCTAGGAGAGAAGAAAAAGCCTTTTTTGGTCCCAAATCTGAGCCTGGATGTTGGTTTTGGGGTTACGCAGCATTTCAGGGAGGTAAAGGGACTGGAGATAGCCCAGATCTTCTGGCTTGGTGCAAAGCATGCCTGTCCTGGAGGAAGCAATGAACACAGAGAGGGTTTGATCCAACACACGGACAAATAACACGGGAGCTGCTCTCCCACGAACAGCACCCATTTTTCCTCTGCAATGGATGATCCGTCTCGGGACCAACCCAATCGGGCATGTGTGACCATTTACGATAGTGGTAGGATGTCTTACAGCACATACTGGCTCAACTAACTTTTTCCCAAATTTCGGGGACCTTATGGATTCGCCAGATGCACCCCATGCTGCCGTCCCTCTCTCCGCTGGAAGGATAAATAGGATTTTACAGAGGTCTCTGAGGAGTGACTGGGACCAGCTCCTCCCGTAAACAGGAAAGCGAGGAAGTGAGGAGTTGAGCCCCGGCTCATCCAGGACGTGGGGTGCGCGCCGGGGCCATCGGCACACAATGCTGTGCCGGAAAGGGGGGTTATAAATACCCGAGGTCAGGGCCAGGCTCCGGCAAACAATAGGGAGCGGGAGGATGGAAAAGGCTGACGAGGACGAGCTGCTCGCTCCGTGGGGCCAAGGCTGCTTTGCTAAGCGATAATGCAGCGGCGCAGCTGGACTCCTGGTGTTTTAGGGGGTGCAGTTGACCTCTGTGGGGTGGTCAGTGTTGTAGGGTGTTGGGTGTTCCCTGAGTCACGTGGTGACGCCTCCATCAGCAGAGCTGTGCTGGATTCTCTGCAAGGTTGGGTCGTTTGGTGTGGGTTGGACTCTAGGGGTTTCAGTTTGGCAGGTGAAGCTCCCTGTTTTTTCCTAAAAAAGGGGTGCATGTACCTCCATGGATGCCGGTTTGCCGTGGCAGAGGTGGCAGGGGACACAGCACCCAGTTGACGTTGGGCACGGCGATTTCAGGTACTACCATGGTTTCACCTTGAGCATCCCAACAGCCTGGAGGTGAGGGATGCTCCACATCAAGGCTTGCAGGACTTTGCAAGGACACCCTACATCTAGGCGGGAGCCTACACCAACGCAATTTTAAATAGAGGTGTTTGGTAGATGCTCATGAATGATGTAGACATCTTAGGTTGCTCTTCCAGAGCTGGCTGGAGGCAAACACACTTTCCCACCCTGCTCCAGCATCTCATGGGGTTATCTCTGCACATTGCTGCTGTTTTCGAGGACACAGGAGGCTGCGACGCTCCCCAGCTGTATAATCCCCAGCTGTAAATCCCAGCTGGGCCATTTTTTGCCCACAAAGCCACCTCTGCTCCATGCTAATCTAAAGACGTCAAAGGAAGCGAGCGCCACACGTAGATAAACCAGGATAAAGGGGGATGCTGCAGCCCAGCTCAGCTTCAGCGGGGAAGGTCAGCGATAGCCGGCCGCTGCGGGTGCCGAGCAGCAGGACCTCCCTCGATAACAAAACCCAGGTCAGGGCCGGCAAGAATTGCAGGAAACATCTTGGCCGCTCATGACGGTCGGCAAGAGCATCGTGAGGGGAGTCCGGCCCCTTCCTGTGTCCCAGACGCGGCATGGTCCCTTGGCGCGGGGACGCTTAGGAAGCTAAAAACTCTCTACAGGGCTGAGCTCGGAGAAGGCCAGATCGCCTTCTCCAAGACGGAGAAATCCTTCTTCTCTCTGCCAATTCTCCCCTCATCACTGACCCCGTTAAAAGATCGCATTTCCCATTTCTCCTCCTTAATGGTGTCCCCGAGGAGACACCACTCGCTCTTAATGCCTCTGCCCCCTCTGGGAATTAGTTAAATGACGGGGTTAATTCGGGAGGGGGCAGAGGATGCTGGAGGTGCAGATATCAATTAACGTCGACAGCTCGGAAATAGCTGGGAATAATATCTCCCATATCCCCACCTCGGAGGCATTCCTTCGGGCAGGAGCCAAAATACCGCCGGAGTCTGCTCCTGTGGGGTCTTCTCTTCTATATTTTAGAATCATAGAATCATAGAATTGTAGAGTCGTAGAATCGTAGAATTGTAGAATGGTTTGGGTTGGAAGAGACCTTTAACGATCAACGAGTCCAACGCCCCCCAAGGAGCAGGGACAGTGGAAACATTTCAGAAGTCGCAACCCAAATATCACAATGGAAGAATGCCAGGAAAAGCTGCTCCCTTTTCCACTTCATCGAGGAACGTGGAAAAGCAGTGTAAAAACCCCAGGAGAAATAATTATCAATTTTCAGCCGGAGCTGCCTGGAGCCGATGGGGTCCTGCAGCCCACGGGCATCAGCCGTGGTGAGAAGGTCAACCCTTCCATCCCAGGAGCTGAATTCCATCCCCGAGAAGGGGGATGACATCCATGCGAGTTGTATTGATACAAAACAAAGCTATACAGGTACAAATATACCTAAAATACGGATTATAAATACACAGAAATGTATCGACAATTACAAATGGGGTCCAAAATGCGTAAGTATCTACTGTTACAGGAGATTTGGAGGAGTCTCTATAGAAAATCCTTCCAAATAACCACTTCTTAATTTCATCTTTTTTTTTTAATTTGTGGTTTTTTTAAACACTGTATTTTTATATATACTGCCATTTTTAAGGCAATGGATATGGAAAGCACATAGAGAAAGGCACCAGCATCACACCCAACACTTTTTGGGCCCTCTTGTGGTGTTGGCTGTGCCGAGGGTCAGCTCTGCTTCCAAAAAAAACCCCAAAAATAAAAGTAATTTTAATATTTTGCCTATTATTTTTCCTTAAATTAGGAGAAAAAAAAACTCACTTTTTTTTTTTTTTAAAAATTCTTTTCTTAAAGCACACCTATGGAAACAGCTGTGCATCTGACCGGTTGAGACCTTTCTCTCTTGCACCTTTTGAACCAACGAACGGCGCGTGAACACTCATTTCAAAACTGAAAAAAAAACCCGTTTCGAAAAGCTAAAGGTGGAGTGATGCTGTGGGAGGAGAAATAGGGCTTTTTTTTCCTAACCTTTACTTTTCTCCCTTTCCATTTCAAAAGAAAATGATTTTACAGGGGTCTCTGGGAGCTTTGAGGGATGGTGGATTTATGAAAAGCTTACGTGTTCCTTTCCAAACTGTCTTTCTGAAATAAATAGATGTTTATTTTGGTTGCAAAGGGGAAAAAAAAAAATAGAATTTCATTTCCTGGCTGGAAACTGCAAATATTTTAACAAAGGGGAGAATGGGAAAAGGCAACCTACAAAGCATCCTCCTTGTATATTTGGGGGTCATTTATTAAATAAACCATGGATAATAAAATAATCCCCAAAGACACCGTATCTGTCACATCCTATCCCCATTTTTCATAGGAAACATGTACCCCTCCACTAATATTTTTTTATTTTTGGTCAGAAATAGCCATTTCTAGGGGTTGCAGCACCAGTAGGCAGATGTGGCGTTCTCACCATGGGCTGCGAAAGATTTCGGGGTGGTTTTCTGCCATCTGCTACCCCGGCATCCTCCCTTCTGGCATCTCCACGGGCAGCCAGGTTGGGTCAGGAATCAAAAAAAAAAAAGGATGCAGAGGGAATTTTGATGGATATCCTCACTTGATTAATTTTTTAATAACTGAGGGTATACATTAAGTATACAACACTCAGGAACAGAGCCCTTGGGATAAATATTAAAAAAAAATGTATATATATAAAATTCCTCTCAAATCTGATTAGCGCTGGTCCTGCACCGCGGGACGGGTGTTTCGGTGTGGGGTTTTACCGTCGATCCCATTTCTCCATCTCTCCGGCCGCGCTGTTGTTTTTTGGATTGCATTACACCTCTCCCCAGTGGAAAGCTTCGCTCCCTGGGGAGCAATAAAATGGATTAAAAAAAAAAAAAAGAAAAAAAAAAAAAGAAAAAAGAAAGGTCTTGACCCCATTGGTAAAAGAGTAACAGCGTTTCTCAGGGAGAAAATCCTTTTACGAGGCGGGGAAGAGGAAATTTGGGGTTGGTGGGATAGAGCCGGAGGGAAAATGGGGATCAAACGCTCCAAGCCCACTCATTTAGGGACTGCTGAAGGTTACAGTAGAAAGAGGAGGGGATATAATTACACCAGGCTTCGTTAATAAAAATGCAGAAGGGTGAAGCGGGGGATGAAGGCAAATCCTCGGGCCCCGGGATGCTCCAGCCCGTCGCTGCTTGGCAAACCAGGCTGAGAAAGGTGGAGGCTCTCGTTTTTTTTATTGGTATTTGGGCTGAATCGAGCCCAAATTGCTCCCTTCTTCCGAGGCCTTTAAAATATTTTCTCATGGAGAAGGCCTCATGGCTGATTGAAAAAAAAAATTAAAAAATCGAAGTATCCGTGGAAAATTGTTTTTTTACTAAATGCAAATTGTCACCGGGGTTGGACGCTTTCTTTCCAACTTTCCCATTGAAAGAAAGCTGGAAAGTTTGATTTTTTTTTTTTTTTTTTTTTTTTAAATTCTGGAGGTTTCTGGTTTCTAAAGAAAAGCCTGGATTGGGAGGAAAAGGGAATGGAGAGGAAGGGGAGAGTTTATTTTCCTGCTCCTGGGCAGACCTCTCCGTTTAACCGGGGGGCAGAGAGGAGCTCGCCGAGGATGCGCATACCCGTTATTTATTGAATATATTCTTTATCATTTATTGATTAAGCCTTGATTGGGAGAATTGAACAGGCAAGGTGGCTTCTTTTTTTAATGGGCAAAATACAAATTGCCACAGGAAAATATCTGCTGCCTTCAGAAAAGGGGGACACGGTCAAAATAGAGAAGGGTTTGAATTTTTGGAGGTGAACTTGACCTTTTCAGTGTTGTTTCCTTCCCTGACTCATTGACAAAGTTTTCCTGGGTGTGAGACTGTTTTCTTACTGGTTTATTACCAGTCCCTGATTTACCCCACCAAAATCATAAAAATGAGCTCCAGTAAACGTGAAATATCGTAGCTGGCCATGATTTATCCCCGCTGGGCAAGTCAGTCACGTCCCCATGCTGTGCCTCGGTTTCCCTATTTCCACAAGCAGGGTTTTTTTCACCCCTGCGAAACACATTGTGACCGTGAAAATGATGCAATTAAAGGCTTTGATCCACAAATGGATTAAAATCCCCTGAAATAAAGCTTATCGCAGCATCTCAGCCAGGAGCTCCTGTGTTTTCCTCTGCGACCTCAACTCCTTTCAACCAATTTGCATCGATCTGCAGGTTTTTAGGGGAAGATGCTCCATCTCTATTTGCAGATCTAATCTGGAGGAGGGACTTGAGGGCCATAAAGCCATTTTTTTTGCCCCGGAACGTCGCATTTGAACTGCTCCCCCAGGTTTCTCTACTGTATGACTGCTCAAGAGCTGGAGGAGGAGCACCAACCCAACCACCACCGCAGTTTTGACTCTTGCGGTTCCAAGCCCTCGGCACCTATTTGTTTTGTTTTGCCTGTCTCAGGGTCCTCCGTTGCTATTCAGCTCTTTATCTTGATCGCCAGCGCTTCGCTCAGCTTCTGGGCAAAGCATCTGCAAAACAAAACAAAATTAAAAAAAAAAAAAATTAAAAAAAACCAAACCAAACCCTCTTGCCTTTAAAAAAGAAGCTGCTACCAACCCGACCTGCAAGCAGAAATGAGACGGGGAGCTCTTTTCACATCTACCCGAAACCGATATCACACATAGCTCTGAGTCACCCCGCTGTTTGCCTCTGGTTTTTTTTTTTTTTTTGGGGCGTACATGGTAACAGCCAGGCTCTCAGCATGAGAGGACGCGTAGAAATCAATTTGCTGCGTCTACAGAATTTGCTTTTCAGAGAGATGAAATGTAAAAGAGATGTTTAAAACAAACACCATGTCTTGTGGCATGGAGAGCATCCAAAAAACCTACCCAAAAGCCTCCTCTGCTGCTGAGCATCGCTGATGGTATGGCCCAGTTTGAGAAGAAATGTAGGTCCCATACTGACTCCTCGAGATGCAGATTTACGAGCCGAGTGTGAGCTGTGCCATTCTGAAAAATTTCTGTTGGCCATAGCAGAAACTTTGGGTTTAACCAAATTCTACCTATAAAAACTTTGCTCCCATGCTGGACCTAGGAACAGTTCCGGATGCTCCATCACCAGCTCAAGCTGAGGAGCTTCATCCAGCTGAGTACTTCTTCTCTCTTTTCTCCTCTTTTTCTCTCTTTTCTCCTCTTTTCCTCTCTTTTCCCTTTTTTTCTTCCCCTGTAGCAAACTACCTGCAAGGTGGTTTCAGAGCAATTAGTCAGACTCTGGAGGACCGTCTTTCAGTCCGTGGGCAGCAAACTACTCTTTGGGCTTGGGGTTTTCAGAGGCATCACCGAAAGTCACTTGGACTTGGGTAACGAACTGCCACTTTGGGCAACGATACGCCGCTTCCACCCCTGCAACCCTCCCACGGCGACCACGGGCAGGATTTGTTGCAAGACGTTCGTTGCCTGTGGAGCACAGGTTCACTCAACCCCATCTGAATGAGGTTCAACCTCCAAGGTTTGGTGCTCACTTGGGTGATTTTTTGCTCCTCCACGTTGCACAGTGAAATAAATCTACACATTAATAAGAAATGATCTCAATTAATAAGAAATATCCTCAATTAATAAGAAGCATCCTCAGTGGCATGGTCCAGTGCAGGAGAAGACAGTGAGAAGAAGCTACACTGCTCCTCATATTTGCCCTGTGAGCTACTGTGCACCTTCCTAATGGGATCCGATAGGATCATCTCCTGCGTTAACCCTTTCCCTGCCACTGCTCAGGATCCCAAATGCTGCTGCAGGGTTGGAGGCCAGCTCCCATTGGGGTGATCTCCAGACCCTTTATTGCACTAGCAGATGCTGAAAAGCCTTTGCCAAGCCACCCTATGCTGCACATAAGGAGCCATCCCAGAGTGCCAATCTCGAGATTTCATCCACATCTGATTTTATTTTAAGATATTTTTGCACCCCTACATGCCTACAAGCAGCCACCAATCTGTGCAGGGAACCTGCGCTGGATAACAATGTTTGGCTGAAGGTTGCCACTTGGCAACAACGTCGGTCAAACACATAAACTAATTATGGGGGAAAACCAACGATTCCTGGTTTTTTTAAAAAGCTTCATCTCTGCGAGGTGGTTAATTACAGATCGAGCTGCAAGTGGTTGTAAGTGTCCCATTGCTGCTGTGCTCTATTTCCAAGGGGATTTATGTGTCCAGGCTGGATGGGAGTGGATGACGATCATCTCAGAGCCAGGATCTGGAGAACCAAGCCTACAAACAAGCAGGTAAATCCCTTCCGCATCCCTCCAGCCGCTGCGGGGAGGCCGCAGTGGGGTTGGGGGTCCTGTTTATTGGCAGGGTCTTGACCTCCCCCCCCTCCCCGTTTATGACCCCCCCGGGACCTCCGCATGGAAAGGGGATTTGTAACGTAACACTAACAATAACACAGCGCAGACAGCCGTGACAGGGGTCGTTTTCTCCTACACGCCGCAGCTGGCTCCCTGGGATGGAGACGTGCGGGTGAACGGGCGAGGAGGGAGACGCTCAGCCGCTTATTAATAGAGGGGGTTTTCTCCTTGGGTTTTGGCTCCTTTTAATTTTTTTTTTTTAAAAAGAAAAAGTTTCTGAACACTGGGGATGGGAATGTGGCAGCACGGCACGGCTGAGCCGTGGTGGATGACGTCTCTGTGCCGCGCCATATACGAACATGAGTGACAAAAAAGAGCTTTCCCAGAACATTTCGCCTCGGCTCCGCCGGCAAGTTCAAGTGGTTTCTTTTCTGGAAACACATTACTCTTCCTCCCTACAGATTGTAGGATAGAAGAGGAAAAAAATGAGAAGAAATGATGAATTTCTGGGAATGCTGCAGGTGGAGAATCCAGCCCAGTGCTGCTTTCACATTCGTTTTCCAGCCTGGATGATGCGGGATGAAGAAAGTGAACAGATTTATAGTGCAGACAAATCCTTCCGTGCCTCAGTTTCCCCAGGAAAGCATCGTGTGTGGTGGTGTGGATCCTATCTCCTCTGCGTGTACCATGGGGTTATTCCTTGATCTTATTGCATGGGAGATGCTGAACCATGGGAAACCCATGGGAAACTCAACACTTCTGCCTTTTTCTGCACTTTTGGGCACTTTTCCTACTGCGGTTTGAGACTGAAGCCTTTACATATAAAATGAGTTCAGCCCATCCAACCCAGCTGGCTGCAATGAAGCTCCTGTCATGGCAAATCAGTACCAGAAGGTGGATGCGAACGGTATCGTGAGCCCTCCCTTCTCCCCCATCCCGGCATGGACAGGACCTCAAAGTTCATGAGCTCTTTTTATGCCTCCCCTGGGAACAGGCAAGGATTTTCTGAGCCTCTGAGGTGCCCCGAGGTCATGTTTTTGAGATGGACTTGGGTCTAGAGACCTCCTCAATTAAAAAGAAAAGAAAGCCAATGCTCGCTTGTAATGATGGGATTCCGGGAACCGAGGCTTTTAGGAGAAATCTAAAAGAGTGTGAGACACAAAACCGACTCAGGTGACCTGGCACGGGCAGGCAAATTCAGCAGGCTGACAGATACAGAGAAACTTCACTCAGCTTCTGTAGGTTTTTTTTCAAGCTTCCAGCTTTCATCGAAACGAAGCCAAATGAGCTTTGCGTTTGATCTTGAAATGCAACCCAGAGATGGCCCCCATACCCTTCCAGGCCTTCTGCACCCCAAATTTGCAAGGAGGCTGTAATATCTGCAGGTCCACCCGATGCACCTACATCTCCCCCACCCCAGCAGTGTTTCTATCCACGCTTTCTCCTGCAGCGGGAGCCTACGAGGGTACTGTTATGAGCAATCTCAGCGCAGCAAACCCGCAGCCGCATCTCTGGCTCTTGATTCAGCTGAGTGTGGTCGTACTTGATCAGGCTTCTCCGAGATGTCCTCCAGAGCTACAGATGCGTTGGGTTTCTACACAGGTTGGGCTTTGATTACGAGTGTAGACAAGACGGACATCGAGAAATGGCTCTTAGTGACAGAGAAACAACCTGAGGAAAGACAGGTGTTGATTTCAGAATAGCTGTGGGATTTTTTACGGGTAGGTCGCGGGTAAAATAGAATTAGGAAGACAGTGGGAACTGCAAGAAGAAGGACAGAGCAGGCTGCTGAAGAGGACTGCAAGGGAGGAATGGGGGTGATAGGTTGGCTTCAAAAGCAAAGGGAACTGCAAACAAAAGATCAGCTGATGGTGCTGTATGATCCACCTGAGTCTTTTAGGTTTCCAAATTCTGTGTCAGTGGAGATGGCAAGTTTACAGCCCATAGATGGCTCTGGTTGGGGGGTAGTTACGCTGTTGGATGCCTGGCTAGCAGGGAAAAATGCTCCTACACTGCAGGGAGCACTTCATTTCCTTGGGCATCTCCATAGATAAGTGAGCCAGGACCCGTCTCACCATAGTTATGAGTTTCTATCATGATAGTAGAGATATCTCCCTCTTCCCATGCATCACATCTTCACTGGTTGAGGAAAGCAGGGACATCTAATGGGGACATCTGCTGCATCCCCTGGTCCAAGCACAACTTCACGCAGTGAAATCAGTCTGCAAACCCAGTATAAACCAACCAAGGACTTTCCCACTACATCCAGATCACGCAGCACAGCCATTGCGTACGTCCTACATGCTCCACAGCTGAAGTGAAGCTTGCCACCTCCCTACAGCCACAGCCTAGGAGGTTTTCAGCTGCAAACTGTTTGGTTTTTTCGGTGCAAGGCTTGGCTCTGCAGTTTGCAGTTGGTCTGTTGAGACTCAGATTTGGCAGCGGTGCTCGACATCCCCCATCCCCGGGGGATTTTTGGTGGCGTGGGTACCAACCCCCCCCGCTCCTTCCTCCCACGCTCTTTCTCTTGGCACCATCTAGTGGTTGTAGGGATGGAGATGCCTCTTTTGCTTTTGGGTTGGGGTGAAAAGGCCATCTCCTCCTCTTCCTCCTGCTTCCAGCCCAGCTTCAGTCCTTTGGGATGCTTTGGGATGCCTTGGGGTGTCTTTGGGATGCTTTGGGATGCCTTTGGAACGCTAGAAGTGTGAAACCCAAGCCCTACAAGATGAAAAGTCTTAGAGAAAAGGAAGAACCCAACACTCCCGCCTCAAAGGGTCATTGGCAGCTCTTGCCAGCTGACCAGAGTGGTTAAATTTCAGTGCATGCGTAAACTGGTCTGAAACATGTATTTCCAAGAGGGAAACATCTCTCTTGCTCTCCCTCTCCACCAGCCCATAAACAAACTCTGCAGGAATGAAGTTTCCACTTGGATACCATTTAAAACTGTGGGGTGGCTGAGTTTTCTTGCTGTGCGTGCTCTCTTCAAAGCCAGCATAGCCCATGCAGGCTGTCATGGACTGGCTTTAAGGCATCTTAAGCAGAAAAAAAAAAACCCAATTCCCTCCATCCAGCACTGAATTCTGTCCTTCCAGGGTGGTTTTCTATTAAATTAAAGGAAAAAACACTCATTTTCTTATGAAGATATATTCCTTAGATTCAATGTTTGCAAATTATACTGATTTAGGAGCCTTAGGAATGAGATTGCAGCTCTTAGAAGAATTTACATGGAAAGATGCTGATGGCTGTTTATGTAGGATTTTTTTTTTTAAATGAAACCCTTGAAATCTTCCAGTAAAAAAAAATTTCCTTAAAAATACAGAACTGAAGAGATCAATTATAATTTTTCAAACCATGGCTATGGGTTTCTGTGCTCCTCTCAGGAAATTCCAGATGAAGGAGCGTATTTCATTCAGGGAAGAAAAGCCAAATACGAAAGGAGAAAGCTCCTAGAAAATGTTCACATAGCTCAAGGGCTTTGAAACCTACGTCTCTATTTCTTATAATCCTAGTGACAGACTTCTGCTTATCCCCAAAGCAGAAGCACTGCCGAAAAAGTCGAGGGGTGCGCTTCCATTTGCCCTGGCATCCTCCAGACACAGAGCATCTTTGCTTTGCTCTTAATATTCAGTGTAAGCGGTAGCTCCGAGGCACCCAAAAATCCCCCGACAAGCATAAAAAAGCGACGGGCAGTGGGAATGTTTGCAAGAAAATGTGATTTCTGTTGAATCCGAGGGAGATCAGCAGCGGTTGGGGGCTTGGAGGGGGAGGAAGGGGGATTTAGCTGTATGTCTGCAAGGCATCAGGAGGATGCGGGCAGAGAGGGCTCCTGGAAGTGACGGATTGCCTACAGAGGCTGGATGCAGGGTGATGGATGGAGGTGGCCAAGGGTGTCTGCAGGCAGCTTCGTGAGCATTTTCACTCCGATCCTTGCACTCTGCGTAACCCAAAAATCAGCTCCTGGTCCCCCTCCAGACAGGGAGATCCAGGTGGGGAAACATCTGGGCAAGGGGAGATGGGAGCTGCAACCCCTCTCGGGGTGGAGAAGACCAATCTTTTCGGTCCCAAAACAAGGCAGAGCAGTGGATCCCACTGGCCATCACCTTACCAGACCTTCCCATCCCCTCCAGGCTATTTTAAACAGTCGCTAAAGCATGGCAGAAAACCCCGGTTCCGTCATTTCCTATTATTCAAAAATAAAAAACAAATGTTGGGCCGTACAGCCCAGAGTTCAGATCAGGGGAAAATCCACAAATCTCTTGGCCGTCTGGGATCTTTTGTTTATCGTTGCACTTAATCCCATTTTTGGGTCTCCTGGGCTCGGGCTCGAAAGGAAGATAAATGAGGTGCATCAGAAACTCACCTGATTAACTTGGCTAATTCAATGATTTTGTTCTTTTCCAAGGCTGGTTTGGAAAGGGAGCAGGAGGAATTTGTGCATGCAGAGTCCCAGCCTCACGAAGGCAAAAGAAAAGGGCTTTTTTTTTTTTTGCTTTTTTTTTTTTGGAAAGAAAAGTCTACAGGGAGGCTGTCAGCAAAAAAACACACTGGACTGGATTTTCTTAGCATTTCAGTTTTGGCCACAGCCAGCGCATCGTGCTGCTATCCCCTGCACCATGTGGTGCTGCAAAAATAGCAGCTTTTCTCTCAGATGCCCAAGAAATCTGTGGTGTAGCTGGAGACCATCCATTGCAATGACGTACCCACCCTCTTTCCTCTGCTTTTGCTGAACTTAAAGGTAAAAAGAAGAAATTTCACCCTGCTTTTGGAGTGGCTCGATCTCTAAGAGTTCCATGCTCCGAGGCATGGAGTTTGCAGGGGCACTGTCTCCCATCCCAGAAAAAAAAAAAAATGAAAACCCCTCAAATTTTCCCCAGGACTGAGGGAATCAGGACTTCTCCTTTCCCATGTGAGATCCAAGCCCTGCAGCGGGCAGGGAGGAGGATGCTGAGTCCACACCTCTCTCCCACTGCAGGATCCGGGTGAGGGGTGGGGAGAAGACGTGAAGCCAGACCTAGGGACCATCTAACCTGCGTAAGTTGGGTCTTGGAAAAGAGAATGGATTAATTCTGGCTCCCAAGATGGAAAAAACCTTGCCATCCAGCCTCATGATTTTAAGCACCCCTGCAAGATCATCCCTGCAAGGGAGATGCAGCGAAACCCCCATCACTGGAGGCTTTATCCCAGATTTTATCCCCTATCCCCAGGGGCACCTCTGCTCTCTTTCTGCAGATGATCTATTTTACTCACTTTATCTCACCAGGTCCTCATTCCCTCCCTGAAAAAGAAGCCGTTCCCACCCATCTGGTTTGGGTTAGGAGTTCGTCTACTGAGCGCATCGCCGGGGTTGCCGGTGGGGGCTCAGCCCCAGCCGCTCACGCCCCTCGCCATGCCCCGTCCGCCCCCGTGCAACAAGCTGCTGCCTCCGACATCTGCTTCCAATTGCTTCTTCATCTGACCAGAGCTGGGAAAAGCCAAGCTTTCCCCACGATTCGGGGTCTTAAACGTATTCTGTGCGGACAAAACTCACTCTCTACACCTGCTCTGAAGCCATCCAGGTTCAAAAACCCCACTCTGGTAGTTTTTAATAGCAAAGCAGGGTCTTTTTGTGCCAAGTAAGCAAGACAGATTTGAGATTTTCTAAAATATTCAGCTTTTCTCCAGGCGTGCATCAGCATGCAGCCAGGCGCTGGTCCTGGAGCTTTGTGGTGGACAAGTAATGCGCGTGCCCAAGCAGGATTTGTGCTATTCCAATTCCTCAGGGAACTCCTGTACAGAGAAGGCAAATCTTTTAGTTGCCTTTAATTCCTCTCCAATGTCACAACAGTCATTTTGTTCTTGGCCCATCCTTGACGTGGAGCTGAGACCCGAAAGCAGCATCCCACCTCCTCACAGCGAGTGGGCTGGAAACCTTTTCCAGGCCAGTCACGAGAGGGAGACAAAAAGCCAACAGCAGCCGCAGATTTGGACTGAAGACCTGGTTTTGTGGGGACAAAAAAAAGTAAAATGTTGTGTTTCTGTGATGAGAAGCACAATGTTTCAACTCTTGCATTGGGAGTTGAGTAGGGAAGTTGTATGGACCCAAACGGACCCTGGAATCCAATATTCAGATCCCGTTTCACAGTGCAGCATTGGTGCATCTGAAACCACCGCAGCCCCGTCTCCCTCGAGTGTTAAAAGCTGGAGAGAGCATAAAAGAGCCGTCTTTAAAACACTCAAGATGTACTCAAAGCGTGGCTGCGATGAGCTGTGAAATCTCAGGGCAGAGCCAGGGCTGGGAAAGAGAAGGGGAAAACCTCTTCTGGAGGTTGAGAGGGCCCAAAACTTGCATTTTCGTGGCAAAAATAAAGCAGAGAGTGACTCCACAGCAGGAAAACCCTTACTTCCCCCCGCCGTGAGTGGGATGAAGCCCTGGAGAAACCTTCTGGTGGGGCTGGTTGCTAAAATCAGCTTGGAGAAACCTTGGGAGATGGGAGAGCGAGAAAGCATCTGCGTTGCTGGAAGAGGCTAAGCCAACCGTGGGCTCCGCATGTGGGGTCTTAGAGGGGCTCAAGCCATCTGAGTTGGCAAATTTTGCTTTATTTCCCCCCAAACTGAAATGCTGGCAGAGGGCTGGTCCTACCCACCGTCTGCCTGCTGTTCCAGCAGGGAGAATTATCATAGATATTAATAGCTGCCCTTGATTTCAACTTGCTGACACTGTGAAGATGGTTTTAATTAAAACTCGTTAGCAGCAACCTGTTCCTGAAAATTAGCGTAGCTAACCGAATTACGGAGCCGGTTTCTTGACGACGCTGCTCTGCCCAGAAACCCGTCCCGGGCGCACGTGTAAATCCTCACCTCGCTCCAATTCTCAGTGCTAACAGCGGTGGAAATCCCGAAATGAAAGTAAAAAATTTGGGGTGCTGCATGGCTTGGGGTGCTGTCGCATCCAGAGGACAACCCTTTCCAAGGCACCAGTCCTCCTTGGAGATCTAAGGTCTGCGCAGAGCAGTGATTTGAGCTCTCCAGGCAGTTTAGGGTGTGGAAGGGCTGTTTTGGGTTAAAATTTGAGCTTATTTCCTGGGCATGACCTCAGACACATCCGCAGGTGAGCAGGTCCCAAGAGCATCCTCAGCATCCTCACCGCCGGGCTTTTCGGGTGCCTCCTCCCCATCCCTGTCTCGTGCCAGAGTTTTGGGCGAGAAGCAAAAATTATGAATGGCTCCTTCTCCCCTTCCCCGCCGCCAGCCCTTTTCACTTCTGCTTCGCCATCCCCCACGAGCAGCTGTTTCCTATTACCGTAAAAGCTGACAAGGTGCAGGGCTGGAGCGGAGCCTCCTTTGGCAGGTAATTTTGACGAGAGGCAGAGGGCCGGGACCGGGTGTCTCTGATGGGTTTCCGGGGCTGTTATCAGCCCGACGTGACCCCCTCTTGTCTGCAGACCTGCTCAGTGTGCCGGGGGGGGGAAAACGACGGCGGCTGGGTGGTAGCAGCTCTTGGGAATGGGGCTGGGATATCCCCAATGAGCTCAAGCCCGCGGGATATTTCCAAACACCATTGCTTTTTGGTTCCATTCCCGCCGGTGAGCGTTTCACCTGTCTTCAGGAAATATATCATTGGAGCTCCCGGCTCGGACACATTTACAACCTTTTATCTTCAGACGGCAGAAATAACACAGCTGCGCCCTGGGGATGGATCATCTGCTCAGGCCTTCAGCCACACTGGTATTTTTTGTCATGCCAAGGAGAAGACATTCTCCCCTTTCCCCTCGGCTGCGCGTGGCATCTTCACCCGCACCAAGGGATGCAGGCAAGTGAGCGCTGCCGTGGTTTGGTCGGGATGCGCAGCCAGCTCTCCAGCTTTTCCCTGCCAAAGCAGGGGTCAGCTTAGGCTGTGAGGCCAGCCAAGGCTTAAGGATTAAATAAATTTATTAAATAAACCAAATAAATCAATACTCCGTCTTCTGGGTGCCTGTTGATTCACTTCCACCGTCCTGGATGAAAGCAGCACCATCGCTTGAAACACGACCGGTACCCCCGTGCCTCTAGACGAATTAATAACCTTCTTCCCAGTCAGACACATTAAACATCATTTTGTAGCTCTGCCCAGGGACTGGGAGACGTGATTTAAGTGGCAGCGGCTGGAAAACGCACCATGCCGCGGGGGAGAAGGAATCGCTGGTGGGGGGGGGTGGCAAATGCAATTTGTCTTCAGCCTCTTTCAAGCAGGCTGTAAGAAGTGGTTGCCTTGAGTTTGGGGTACATGAGAAGGTTCAAAATTGGGGGTCTTGAGTCAGAAAAGATAATTTCTTCCCCGGCTTGGCTTGGCGAGGGTCTGCGTGCTCCCTTTCTCCTCCTCAGCGATTACTCAGCTGAACTCATGACAATTTTGTCTCCCTAGAAACTCCGTGGACAGGCCTCATTTGGTTTTTCCAAGCACAGCTTATCCGTTTCAATTGTCCTTCATTAGCCGGTAATCATATAATTACCCTCCCTTTAACTTCAGCCCGGGCTGTGCAAGCAGCTCCCCGACGCGCCGTCCATTCCCCATCGCCAGCCTCATTAGCAGGGAGATGCCATCCTTCTCTAACGAACTTTCCAGCTCCAACCACCTTGCTCCCTCTTCCAGCACCCAACCAGCAAAGCCCAGATGAGGCAGATTTGGGCTTGCAGAGGGGTTGACCAGCTCCCACACCAAGTCCCAGGTTCATTTTTTTCCCAGATTTGCTTAAATTTTCCTGGCAATCCTACCTCAAATTGCAAGGATGGAAACATGATGCTCCAGAGCACCTCCCTCCATCAACCAGCACAAACTGGTTCTTGCTGGACCCAAAAGCATCGTTTCATCTTAGCCCCCTGGCAAACGAAGCCCTGCAGCCTGGCATGGAGAAGAATGAGGATTTTTAGGCCAATTGCCTCTTTGTGGTGATTTTTAAGGAAAACAGCAGAGAAAAATCTCGCCGAGTCGGAAGGATCGAGTCCAAGTGCAACAGTTGAGCGGGGCCCTTCGCACTGAACCCTCTTTGTGCGGTGGCTGTGACCCGACGCTGTGCTGGAGGTTTTTCATACCAGCATTTGTCGAGTGTCGGGTTTAATTATGGGGACTGGTGTGGTTTTTTTAATCCGAGGTTTTATCCGCTTCTCAACCAACAGTGTTACAGGGAGATCGAAACTCGGCAAAAATGGGGTGAGCTTCTCCTTCTCACCTACACGGAGGTAGAGAGAGGAGTTTAAATGCTTGGGGTCTGACTAAGGGTGGATGGAAAAAGCCAAAGAAGCTGAGCGAGACGTTGTGCTGCCCTAGGGATGTTCCTGCATCCCTATCCTGGGCCAAACCGATGGCTTGGGAGCTCTTTCAGAGATGAAGCTGCTCCCAAAGCCCAGAAACCGTCACTCTTTCTGGACCCAAACTGGTTCTCAAGGTGGAAGTGTGTAGGAATCAGCTCTAGGAAGGCGGTTGTCCCATTTTGGGTGTTATCAACAGCAGCACCCTACCAGATGATGCTCCATTCAATGTCTTATATATTTTGTGCATGTAATTTTAGACGTATTTTTTTCCAAAGACACCACTTTTTCCAACAGCAGGACCACTTTCCTGTGCTCCCCAACCTCTTTGCCGTAGCTACATCCCCATGGAAGCGCAATGTGCTGAGCTCTCCTTGATTTTAGGGGGATGGATGGGGGTCCCAGGACGATGTGGGATTTGATCCTTAGGGAAAAAAGCCCGCTGTCCAACCAGAAGCTGGACTCCAGTGGTGGTCTTGGGTTTGAGAAGCACTTCAGGATGAAAGGAGTGATAGAAGTGTCAAATATTAAACTAAATAGCTCTGGAGAACTCCTGGATGTTTTAGGAGCACTGCCAGGCAGCGAGCTGAATAAAGCCAAACTCTTCCAGCGTATTTATTTTTTGAAGGCTTAACGTTGTTTAAACAGTAAGGTCAGAGCAGATAACAAGGCTGGGAGCACAAGCCCCCGGTTCCCATCCTCCGCAAATCAGGCGATACGCCGCACGGAGCGACACGAAGCCAGTACCCCTAAAACTGAGGGCAACGTGAGAAAATTTGGGGTCTATCCTGTGCGCCGCTGTGTTATCCATGAATGCATAAGCACAGCAGGTCTTGGGCTGCCCATAACCTGCCCATGCTCCTGTGCTCCCTGGGTGGCCCAGGAGCCCTCAGCCCACTCCTGGTACCTTGGGCCACCTCATCTCCCGACGACGGGGTGCAGAGATGTAGCTCGGGGGACCCAGAGGACACGGAAGCAGCAGAGCCAGGCCGAGGTCGTGCTTGCAAAGCTCCCTCCTGTCATTTGCTGATCCTAATCAGGCTGCTGTAAAACCTGTGATTGCACATCTCATAAGCGAGATCACAGGGAGAACAGGAAATGAGCTAAGTTAATCAAATTAGATGAAAGACAAGGAAAAAGGAGTCTGAAAATCCCATCTGGGGAACAATTTTATTAGTGCTTTGCACTCCTGTAGAACATTTTTGATAGGGAAGCGCCGGAGCATTAAGTCATTCAGGAGGTGCCACTCAGCAACCGCACTGTCAGAGGCAAGCAGATGAAGGTGAGCATCGTTTCCACCACACCAAAGTCCTTCTGTTTTGGGCCATACGGGAGAAAATCAAGACATATTTCTCATCCCACTGTTCTCCCTTTGCTAAAATCCAAATAAACCTGCACTTCTCTTCCTTTGTGAATTAAGGAATTTCTTGTCTCTCGTGTCCTGGTTTTAGTCTTTGCTTGTCCTGCAGTGTTCAGCATGACGGTGAGGAGTCAGATCTCTCCTCTCCCTGCTCTGGGTTACAGAAACGCAAATGAAAGGAGCAGGACACATCTTCCCATCTTGATCTCACATTTGGTTCCTTCTTCCTGCCTTTCCCTGAATTTCCTTAACAGAAGGAATGAATATTTCATTACATTCCTTCTGACATTGACTTCTCTTGCAAGTCACCACAAAAGCCTGGCAAAAATAGAGAAGATGAATGCAAAATAATGTGTATGCATCATGTTAATCCCATAACTTTCGGACCACCCAACAATACAGAAAACAGACCTGACACTCAATGGGGATTTTACTTTTCCCCACTTTTGAGGTCCTGCTGCCCCATCCAGGCTCATTTGTGGTCAGTGGGTGACACTGAGCTTTGATAGAGCTGGCATCTCATGGAGGCTCCTCATAGTTTTGGAGATGTCATGCCCAGGTTGTATTTAGCAGCACCTGGAGCAGACGTCTCAAAGAAACATCATCTCTTTTGGCGTTAGAAAAGCTGAGTGTTCATCCTCTCAAGGATCAGATGACAGCCAAGTGAGGTGGTGATGGTTTGAAGCCAGACCAGGATGTGCTGGTCCCATCTCTAAGAAAATAAAAGAGTCATGGCTTGGGATACCTGCGCTGGTGTATAAACCAGGTTATTTTTCCCATCAGAGTCAGGTTAAGAAAGGAGGAGACCTCATTGGAAGAGCTTCCCATCTGGAGCTTCATTAACGCATTCAGGTTAATGTGTTAAGACTCAGGGTTCCAGAGCTCCCAGTCAACCCTTTGGCATCATTTCTGGTAGCGGCAGGGCTTGGAGCTCACCCTGTTGCAATCCCACCTAGACCTCAGGTTAAATACATCAACGGGGCAGAGGAAGAGGAGCCAACACCACTCAACAAATACTTGCAAAGAAATTCAGATTGAACAAAGCCTTGACCACCTTCCAGCCCCAAACAAGAGCTCCTGTGCTTTAGCCCACCACAAACCCACCCCGACCACTCTTTTAGCCTGCTTGACCTGCATTAGCCCCGTTTCCCTCTGCGAGCAAAGAGGGGGAAAGGGTTTGACTTGCAAATATCGTTTCAGTTCCTCGTCGAGAATCGAGCATTCTGAGCAGCACCGTGTCACCACCTCCATTCCCTCCTGCATCACACTTGCACCCGAAGAGGTGCCGCTCGCCCAGCTTTGGGGATGCAGCGGAGATGTCTGAGTTGCAATATATGTCGTGGAGAAATTCATTTCAATTACTTGCTATGACCTTGGTCTCCAAATATCCATGTCAAGCATCCCTGTCCCCACCACCCAGCTGCCACAAACCTTGACATATTACCCATTTATGGCCTTTTTTAGGGTCAGAAATCCACACTCATGTTCAGTACTGGTACCTTCAGTACCTGGTAGAGGGTTTTTTTAAAAAAAAAACTTTTTTTTTTGCATGTAGCATCTTTAAAAAAAAATCCCCAAACTTTGTCAGAAAGTGCTAGTTTTGACACAACTGCAACTGTTTGCAGGAAAGGGCTTTCAAATGAGCTTCCTGTTTCAAAAAGAGAGAAAAAAAAGCTTTAAGAATGTCCTGAAATTGTCAAAAACATCCTGTTTTGACATTCAAAGAAAATTTGTCTTTTGGTAGGCAGCGAGTTTGTTAAAAAATAATAATTTTGAGAAAGAGTGGAGGAAAAAACCCCGACACCCCACCCCAAACTGCAGCGTGCTTCAAAGATGTGGGTGAGCCCAATTCAAAGCTTGAGCCTTTTGATTTCTGGGTGTTGAAATGAAAACTGCTCACTTTAGGAAGCGGCAAGGTGTTCGGTGTCTCAATATACAGAAAAAAAATCCCATCACGGTTGGGTCACGTGCACGGTTGACTCATCTGATACTGCTGGGATCCAGGTTTATGGAGGAAAAATCCAGTAATAACAGCATTTATGACCTGTTAGTGATGGGACAGTCCTTTATCCTTGGAAATACACACAATTCTGGTATTTAGGAAATAGAAGAGTGTTGGGAAGAGGAGGTTTTAGGAGCTTGGAGATGAGTCTACTCTACCAAATGCTGCTCATGCTTTTTCAACTGGAAGATGCTTGTCACCCTGAAAGCATCTCGGGGATGTTCAGGCCCGAGAGTGTTTTCAGATTGGCATGAATTTGCCAAGTTTTTATGCCCACCTTAAATCTGGGTGCTCGTGGCACCCATTTCAGAGCCTGGGTACCAGAGGTGCGGTCCCAGTACCGCCAAACTTGAGGTGTTTGCATCCGCGCGTGAGATTTGGACCAAATCACTGGGGTGAAAGCGTCAGCAAGGAGCCAAGCGAAAGTTCAGGTCAGGTCGAAGCAAAGAGAATTGGTGCCAAGAGCTAAATTATGTTCTGAGGATGGCAAATTGTTCTTTTGATTTCGAAGAGGATTTTTTTTTTGCTAAAGTAGTAAACCCTGCTGTGCTGGCTCCATTTTTAAGACCAAAATATCCTTGAAAAGTGAAAAAAAAAAACCAACCCAACACCCAAACATCCTTTTGGAAAATAGCAAGAGGTAGAATGGCTTGTCTGGACGTTTGTTTTTTTTTGCCAAATTTTATCAAAATTATAAGTCTGAGCTGGTGAATAATTTCCTTCCTGCACCCCACGAGCCTCCTCAAATTCTGCTTTATTTTAGTAAATTGGAACACCTTAAAAACACAGAAACCCTTAAGATGAGAGATTTTTCCCTGCAGCACTGTCCCTGCTGGCTTTTACATGCCTTTATGGCACTTTGAGATTTTTTGCTGGTAAAATGGGATGCTAACAGTTAATGAATTTCATGATTTATAAGCCCTGACACATAAAATTAATAAAGAAACCGTGGAGAAAATGCAAATGTAGGACTAAGGAAGGAGAACACGTTGCTAACTGGATTTCAGATGATGAATATCTAAGTTCGCATGTGATGAAAAAGCAAAGCTATGAAAGGTGTCTGCAGTCACCAAACAAAGTCTATTAAGCCGACTTGTTCTGGATAGTATTGAACAAAGCTCGGGAGAAAAATTGGATAAAATAAATGCTTTTGATTCTGTAATGTGTCTTGAGCTCGGGCCAAGGGCTCAGATGGTTTTCCTAAGAACTACGCCGGGTTGTTTGCAGGGAAATAGCTCTTTACACTCGAACAATCTCTGGTGAAATGCATCCCAGCTGCACGCTGTGGAATTCAGATGTCACTCTGGTCTCCGCAAAGCCTTCCTCCTTCGCAGATGCAAACGGGTTTAGTCTTCCGAGTGCTTAATATTAAGCAACAGCCCTAAAAAGTGTGGGTTAGGTGTTCTGTAGAGCCGAAAGTCTGCAATGTCTTAGACATGTTGCTGTAAATTTGGGGGCTGTGCAACCTGCGAGCATCTACGTGTGTTGTAGGGGAAACGGGAGGGGAGTGGGAGGATGCTGCCAAGCAACCCTGCTGCAGAAGTGCAACGCTGCTGTGGGAAAACGGGGTGCAATCAGCTGGTTTTGGTGCCCTGGGGATGCGAGCAGAGATATCTGTGCCCTTTAAGGGTGCCAGCTTTGGTGCAGCCGTATTGCACCCCACGAAACCTCTCCAAGTCTCATCTGTTCCTTTTGAAGCTTTGTTCTTCCCTCTCATTTCTTTTTTTTTTTTTTTTGCTTCACTCGGGCCAAACCCTTTTGCCAACATGTTTCCTGCTTGCAAACGAGAGCGAAAAAGGAGGTTTTGGGGGAAAGGAGCAATCATCTGGACATTTCTGGGCCTCTGATAAAGGGATGGGGGGTGCTGGCAGCTCTGTCAAACCGCGGCTGACGGTTTTGTGATGTGGGCTGCGTAATGTCCCATCTGGGAGCGAGTCGAGTCCAAACTCACCCACTCACATATTTTCCAGAGATGTGTTACTGCACATATGTTCAGAGGACAGGAGAAACCTGTTAAAGAGATAACCCTGCCGCATCCCAGCGCCATCCTCTTCCACGGTCTACTCTGCTTGCAGGATCCTTATGCTGCCCTCATCTCAACCCCGCAACCAGGGAGACGGGCAAGTCCGGCCGGAAAAAGAGAAAGGAAAGCACTTGCCAGTGCCTGGCCAGCGTTAGCATCACGTCAAAGCCTTGAAAGCCACTCAAAAGCAGCCGTGTAGGGAGAGAGATGGGGTGCAACGAGGACTCTACGCTGGGTGCAGCAAGTGGGTTCCTGCCGCAGGTTGTTAAGGGGAGTGGTGATGCCATCCAGGAGATGTTCGTGTGCTGGATCTTGGCACTGAGGGCCGGACCCTGCCCTCTTCTGTGGCATCTGAAGTTTCTCTACCCATATCCTTGAGGAAACACCATGGTGAAAGAAGAAAATCTGTAAGGTGGTGAAGGGCTCTCAGCAGTGCACCACCTCCATCTTGCATGGGGGAAAGGGTCTGTTGTTGGGCTCAGCCCAATGTGATGAGACTGAATAACAAACAGACTTTTATGAATTATCTATCAGAGCATCATCTCTCAGGTCTGGAATAAAAATTCCACGCTATCCAAGCAGAGCAAGAAACCCCATGTATTCCTCCAAAGCCTTGGAAGACGCATCCATTTTCTTGAGATCCTCATCTGAGATTGATAAATCCCAGTCTGCAGCAGCCTTTTGCCCCTAAATCCCTCCAGATCACCATCGTAGTGACTACCCCAGGATGTGATAACAGCCTGAAAATATTTAAGGGATGTAAATAAGGGGAGAGAAAGCACCGAGGCGTTGCTGAGAGCAAACTCTGCTGAACCTACATGGGATTGGAGGAGCCTCATGGGGGAACTGGTATGGCAGGACTGACATCTCAGATTATTGTGTCAAAGAGCTGCCGTGGATATTTTCCTCCTCCCACATGGATATTTTGCCATAGATATTTTCTTCCTTGCACGTTAAAACTTTAATGCACATGGGTTGGCATGCACTTCTAGAACCCCTTGATGACCTAGATGGTCTCTACTGTCAGACATTTTATAAGCTTTATGAGTTTAGGAACTTTAGGTTCGGAGTTAGAGCTTTCAGTAGACCCCAAATTTTCTTTTTCAGAAAAGCTGAGTGTCCAGCGAGGCAGAAAAGATGCAGTGAATGCTTCAGCATGTGGATCGCACCCCGTGCTTTAACCTCCTTCCACCCCAGGGTGAGGTGGTGGCACCTGCCTCAGTCCTACCCAAGATGTTTTCCCAGTGTGTTCTCAATGCGGAACATGGGAACGACTTGGAAATGGCCCTTCCACGGCCCTGGGTGGGGGGGATGCAAGTGCTCGCTGCTGGATAGTCCAGCTGGAGCTGGGAAACAAGGTCTTGGCAAGCGATTTTATCACCTCTACTCATCTCAGGGGCCGGCTGCCAGGCTGTTCAAAGGTCAGGGAATTAGAGATGGATGTTTGAGCAGTATCGTTTGCATCGCTCGCTCTGCTATTATGGAAAAATGTTCCTGTTTGTCCATTTCATTTTACACCAGGGTATAGCCTGGCTGGCCGGGAGCTGGCAGTGACCTCTTCTTGAAGGGCCAAGACTCTTCTGCACACACGCAATAAAATAAATCGCTTGAGCTCATTGCATTGCAACTTCTTCTCTCTCCCGCCTCAGCACCGGGAGGCTGGAGCCAAAAAGCCATCGCGGCAGGCTGCTCAACCTGTGAGCCATCGGCCGTGCGCGTTTTTTGTGCCTCCAAGGCTCGTGATTTTATAGCCCCTTTGCTTCAAACCATTAGAAGCCCCCTCGTGCTCTTTCCTTGCTCTTAATTGACATCAAATCGTCCCGAGCCCTTACAAAAAGAGGATCTGTGGGAGATGCAGGTGACGTAAAAAGCTGGAGGTTGCTTAGGCAAGAGGCTTGGGTGACATCCTTAGGACGAAGCTCCAAGCTACCAGCTTTAGGGAGATTTTTTGCACTTCAGGCCAAGCTTTGAAAGGATAATATCAGGCATGTACCAAGCCCTGGATGCTCCCTTCTGCAATGAGCATCCATCCTCCCACCCTGTCCAGCCATCCCAGCAGGGAGGTGCTGGGGTACTGAGTACCATCCTTGCTATTGCGGACAAACGATCCAGAGGAGCCTGGACAGGCTGGAGAGGTGGGCCCATGTAAACCTCATGGAGTTCAACCAGGCCAAGTGCACCTGGGCTGGGGTAATGGCTGGCACAAATCCAGGCTGGGTGGGGAATGGATGGACAGCAGCCCTGAGGAGAAGGACTAGGATGAGCTGGTGGATGAGAAGCTCAACATGAGTCGACAATGTGCCCCTGCAGCCCAGAAGGCCAACCGCATCCTGGGCTGCATCCCCAGCAGTGTGGGCAGCAGGTCGAGGGAGGGAATTCTGCTCCTCTGCTCCGCTCTGGTGAGACCCCCCCTGCAGCGCTGCGTCCAGTTCTGGAGCCCCCAACATCAGAAGGACATGGACCAGTTGAAAAGGGTCCCGAGGAGGCCACGAAGATGATCAGAGGGCTGGAGCAGCTCTGCTGTGAGGCCAGGCTGGGAGAGCTGGGGCTGTTCAGCCTGGAGAAGAGGAGGCTCCGGGGAGACCTGAGAGCGGCCTTCCAGTGCCTAAAGGGGGCTGCAGGAAAGATGGGGAGAAACTCTTCAGCAGGGCCTGGTGTGACAGGACTAGAGGTCAGGGTTTTACAATAGAGGGAGGTAGATTCAGATTAGATATTAGGAAAATTTTTTTTACACTGAGGGTGGTGGAGCACTGGCCCAGGTTGCCCAGAGAGGCGGTGGATGCCCCAGCCCTGGAAACATCCAAGGCCAGGTTGGCCGGGGCTCTGAGCAACCTGATCCGGTTGGAGATGTTCCTGCTCCTGGCAGGGGGGTTGGACTGGATGGGCTTTACAGGTCCCTTCCAGCCCTAATGGTTCTATGATTCTAACCCAATACATAATAAATATATAATGGTCCATAAATCTTTATTTTTTGGAGCACTATTCCAAACAGCCAGCCTCAGGTATTTCTGGCTTGCTGGAAGAGGAGCAAGAGCACCCATTAATAAAACGATTCCAATGCTTTTTCAGCTGCATCAATATGAGAGAGCAGAACATTGTCACATCTTGTGCTGCAGAGAGCAGGGACTTTCTGTGGAGGAAGGCAGTGTCCTCGGATGTGCAGATGTTCTGGGGCTCTCTGCTGTACTAATGGTGCATGAAAGCAGCTTATTAGCATGCAGTGGGTAGCAGCAAATCTGGGATTTGTTCACTTAGAGGCCTTTTAATACACAGATATCTGGTTTGTGAGTTTGTGTTAGGCATTCTTTGCATGCCCCTTGAATACGTGCAGAAATGTGCTCATGCAGGCTTTGATGTCTGCAATATTTAACATCATCCCTCTTCCGATCAACTTCCCAGCTCAGGATTTCGTTTGGGGGTTACTTCTGCCTGATGCTTACATTTCTTCTACCTTAGCGCAACATCTGGGGAGTTTAACATGTGCTCAGGAGGGCAGCACGTGATTAATTGGACATTAAGTGATGGACCATGTCTGAGGCCATTGCACGTTGTATTAATTACTGAGTGGCTAATAACAACCTTCTGCCCCTGGTATTTATAGAATAATAAAATCTGTCCATGACACTGGTCTCACATCTGGCGAAACTGGCAAACACATTTTCATTTACCTCCCTTCTCCAGCGTAATAATAGCTTTCAGATTTCCAGCGGGACAACTGGAGATCTTGGAGTCTTAGGGACGCATTGCTAACAGCTCCGGAGTGAAGGGTGAACTGAGATTTACACTTCAAACAGGACCAAACCCCTCGATTCCTCCACTTGCCCAATGTGGCATTGCGACTCTGGGATAAAAAGTTGAGATTTCGGTGTACTTCGCTTAACGAGCTGTTTACGAACACGGCAGCTGCGGTTTTGAAACTTTTCCCTCTGTTCTTTCACAAAATAAAAGCATCCCGGTAACCATCAGTGTTCATAATACCCACACGAGGGATGCTGAGTGCCATCTCTGCAGGTGCCGGGAATGGGCGACCTGGGTCTATACGAGGCAGATATCGCCCTTTCCCTCTGCAAGGAATGTTTGGGAGGAGAAGTGCTTTGAGGAAGGGCTAAAAGGGGATGCAATACTCCAAAAGAGAGACTGGAGAAGGACCCGTGTTGGGGAAACTCAATCTCCTCCCTCCGGCTCTTGAAATCTGTTGTTGCAGATGTGGACGGTCTCCTAGAGTGTGTTCAACTTTGAAACCTCACCTTAAAGAAAGTACTGAGGTACTTTCCCCATGCCCTGCTGCTCAGCTGCTGGTTTTTAAAGGCTCTTAGCAAATCCCAGAGGAGTGGGCATTTCTGTGCCAACAGAAGACTGGGGAAAATTGCTCCAGGGATGCTTAGGTGGTGACTCTAACCCAAATAATAAGTAGGGACCACTCATGGGAAGGTAGACATGGGGAATACAATGTTATCAGGTCAAATAGTGCAGATTGTCATGGCCAGCTTTGGTCTGAGGTTGATGCTATCGTGCAGAAACCCCAGAGAAATGAAAGTCCATGAGGGAGCGCATCGTTTGCTGCAGTTTTCTGTTATACTTGTATTCCTCCAGAGCAGTCTTTCTGGGTCGGAGATCCTGAACTGTCGATCTTCAGGCCCAGGCTCCCAAATCACCTGAAAGTGGTGGGGTTGGAGGACAGGGGTGCCAGTACAGGATATTTTCAGGTGCCAGTACAGGATATTATACAAGGACTTAGTTGGCCAAAGGGATGCTCTTCTCTAAAGCTCTTGGGGAAAACCTGCCATAGGATTTGGTTTCGTACTTGTGCGGGCAGCAGGGAATAGGTTAAGGATGGGGCGTTCGTCAGCAGGCAGCAGAACTCCTCATTTCCCAGGAGATTCCTAATAATGTCCGATCCGTCCAAGCTGCTCCACACACATAGCTGGGAGGATGCATCCTGTCCTCTTCCCCCCTCTCCTCCCTCAAACAACGGCTGTTCTCTGAGATAGAGCCCCAGTTTGTCTCTGTTACAGCCCCCCATGAGCCTCACTCGCCTGGAGGAAGTTATATCACCCTCCAGGAATTGCTAGGCGAAGGCGACGTGCTGAAGGTATGTGCCGCTCGTAATCATCTTTGGCGGTGGGCCAGAGTCCCCCCGCTCCATGCTATCAAAGACTCTCTGTCTTATCGCTGGCCGGGAGGCCATGATGTCACTCAGACACCAAAGCAGGAGCCACAGGAAAATCCAGCGTTTCTATAATCCCCTGGTCTCTTAGTTGAAATCCAGCAGTTCCTAGCAAAAGGCTTCCTGTGGCCATTCATAGGGTCTTATTATTGGAGAAGAGGCTAGAAATAGCCTCCTTGTTGCTGCTTGTAAGCACGAAGGTCACAGAGATGGGGCAAGTCCTCACATCAGGGAAGGGAAATGGCTCCCAGCGAGAGCCTGCAGCCCTGGGTTTCCCTGGGACGGCGTGTGCTGTGGTCAGTCTTGGGTTTTGCTTCAAGTCTTGAGTGATCACCCAGAAAAAAGTGGTGAAAAACTTGAAATTGCAAAATAAAGTTGATAAATTAAGTCAAGAAGCCTTCTGAAAGTGCAGCACAGTCCATCCAAGGCTGAATGTTGACTCTCCTCCCTTGTGCCTCAGCCTGACAGAAACTTTATTTTGGCTTGGAGTAAGCTCATGAACTTGAAGCCCACTAAGGAAGACCATGGTACACTGTAGAAGGTGGCCAACTTCTTCTTGACCACTGGAATGGCAGTGTTTTGGGGACAGTGAAACATCTTCTGGCCACCTCCAAGCATCTCATGTGTTCATGCCCCATACCCCGGTGAGCGGCAGGACGAGGTTCCCGTGGGGCATCGGGGAGTACTTTACATCAGCGTTGGTCCTTTGAGGCTTCCTGTCTAAAACCCCCTTTCATCTCATCCCCTCCCCGATGCCTCTCCCCCCACACACACTTGTCACCACTTCTTCTCCCAGCTCTGGAGACATCTGCTTTGCCCGTGTCTTCTAGCAATGCCGAGGGCAGGGCGAGCTCGTCAGGAGAAATGTCATAGCTCTTGCTGCCTTTAAACAATAACTTCTGAAAACATCTGAAACAGACATAATTCTCCTTTTCAAGGGCCCTATCTGAGCAGCTCCCCAAATGCTTTGGCTCTGGCTTCAAAGTTGGCGTTCGGCTATAAATAAATAGCATTTCATTAAAAAAAAAAAAAGGGAGAGAAATTAGCCAAAAAAACTTATACAAGCAGAAGCTTAACCAATGCCAGATAATGGGGCAATATGGATTTTTATTTTTATCCACTTGAGTCCATGTGCTCTTTATCTCCCACTGTAATTTATCCTTATAAATTAGGTTCACGATATTAAAATAACATTAGAGCCTTTACCTACCACAGAGAAAGGCAGTGGAGTTTCATCAAGTGCTTGGAGATCCTTAGATGAAAGGGACAACGACCTTGACCGAGCAGCCTACTGCTAATAGTTAAATGCCTGCAAGCACTTTGCTGAGTAGGGAGAAAGTCTTTAAAGATGAACCTTAATTGGTCCTTAATTGGCAGATTTGTACCCATTAGGGTGATACTGGGTAAGGAGAGCCTACAGTTACTGCTGACGCCTGCCCTGAAGCTGAGTTTTAGTCTCTCTTCCAGAATGGTCTCTTTTTCTCCTCGTGCCTTATCAGCGTGGCACCTTTGCCCACTGATGTACCTGGAAGCTTTTTCCCACCCCAAGGGCTCACAAGGGTGGTACAAACCTTTCTCCACCTTCTCTTGCACCGACTCTTCACTCGTATTGTTTAAATCATGCCCATCAAAGATCTTAAATCACTACAGAGTTACGGAAAGAGTTATCTTAAGCTACCCATGATCCTCAAATGATCATCCAAGCTCTGTGATTGGGAATTGTCCACCTCACCCATCCGAGGCAACCCTCTTGCCCAAGCTGGTCTGGTTCTCCAGTGGGATCTTCAGGGTTTTTAAGAAAACATTCTCTTGGAGCTGGGCCGGGAGAGACAGAAGCCAATGCTGCTGGGTCAGTCAAACCCTCAGAGCTACAAACGGCCACTGACCCTGACTCTGCCACTTGAATTTTGTCTCCCCAAGGCTCTTCTGGGAGTCTGAGGCCACGCTTCCCTCCAGTTCAATGGGTTTCTTGACTCACTATCTGCTTTTGTGGATGTAGCATCAGCAGCACTCGGTTTTTCTACTCCATACACAAGCTGCATTTGCTGCTGCTTTCTCCAAGCCTGAGTTTCCTCTAGCTTTAACATCCCCCAACATCTTTGATGCAAAGAGTACCTATTTCCTACTATATGCAACACAGACATGTTAGTCTGGGATTTTCTCTTCTCAATCATCTTTCTGATGTATCTGTCCCAGATTGTACCTTTGACTCTGTAAATTTTCCCCATCAGTGGTGAGAATTCAGACTCAGCTATAAAATGGATGTTTCATTGATGGATTTACACGGCTTAAACCTATTGATTGGTGCCTGACCCTATTGATTTCAACAGGGGAGCTGCACACCTTTTGCGAGAAATCCCCACACCTTCTTCAGGCAGCTGTGATTTTTTTTCTGTGACAATGTGCAGCCCAAGGAGGCAGGAGACCCCACGCTTAACCATTTCCATCTGGAGACAGCCAGCTTATTGCCGCACAGTGCCATGTGAGCCTCCTGTTTCCAGCTCTGATCTCTTCCAAACCTGGGGAACACCCTGTCCAGATGCCCACGTGAAACACATCCGCCACTTTCTTCCCTGTTGGCTCCTGAGGAAAGAGATAAGCAGTTCCTAACTGCAAACACAGTTTGCACTATTAATATCCAAACCTCGGAGATGTGAGCGATGTTCTCTAGAAGATGGGCTCTTTGCAAACCTGCACGTCAGAACTACATGCGCTTGCTGCCCAAAACAGATGCCCTCTTTACCTTTCTTCCTCCTATTCCCCAAACTTTATTGCATTGCGGTATCGGAAAGACTAAGTAGGGTGCGGTGCGGCTCTCAAAGTAACACCAACTGGTGTTTGAAAGAAGAGCCCCAGAGGAAGAGCATCACTAGACAGCGGGGATTTCCAGTGACTCATCTCTAGTACCAGAAATGCTTTAAGATGTTGAGGAAAAGGGAGGTGAATTGCGCTGGGCTGGTTTTTACCTGCAGCCACCTGCTTATCAGATGTGCCCAGGGTAGTTTTTTGGTTTTTATCTGGAAAAAAAGTGCTTTTTCTTCGAGTGCACCACAGGTGTGGCTGTGAAACCCCCAGGAGCCGTGTAACATTCATGGCCAAAAGTGACTCCTGGTGTCAAAGGCTTGCTCAGAGCTTTGCCCCACTGTAAGCCTCTGTGGCCTTCGGCTTTCCAAAGGAAAAACAAAAAATGGGTCAAGATGGGCAAAGAAATAGTCTGCATTCCCTCCTCTGCACAGCAAGCACTCTTCTTTCCTTAATGCCCCCCCAAGTCTCTCATTCAGCAAAGTAATCATGCTTTTTTTTTACCAGAAAAATACAGTTCCCTCAATTTACTTTAATTAGATCTGCCTTTGACCATGGCCCTCAGACCTGGAAGACAAGTGCCACATGCCGTGTTTTGCTCCCAACCCCAGCAGCTCCCCTGCCTCCTCGGGAACACCACGCAGGACAGACATGAGATTAGTGCCTGAGAATGCCTCGTCCAGCCTGAGCGCACAGAGATAAGAGACAAAAATACGTCTGTCTTGGGTATGTGCCTGCTTTCCTCTGTTGCTGGAGCGAATAATCTGATTTTTGCTGGACGGCAGTCTGTCAGCGCCACCTCTTGGTCCGTGGCCCGATGGCTGTGCTCATCCCACCGCCATAGGCATCTCCATCCCACCACCATGGGCATCTCCATCCCACCACCACGGGCAACCCAACTTCACCATCATGGGCAACCCAACCCCACCACCACGGGCAACCCAACCCTACTGCCGCACTCATCCCTAACCCGCTGCTGTGAGCATCCCACCACCACACGGATGCTTCCCACCTCCCTCCTCAATGTGATTTCCCTGGAGTGTTCAGGCTCAGGGTATGATAATATACCTGAGGTCTGCAAAGCATTAAAGCGAGGATATTGTCAGATATATGAGTTCATCGGGGAAATAGGCCAGACGCTTTTGTTACCAGGAGAGAAACGACTTCTTGTCCTGATCCACTTTTGACTTGCTTTGTCTTTATTGTTATCTATCAGCACCTTCCTTACTCATTTGGAAGAGCTGCTTGATTCCTGTAGTTGACCACCTTCTCCCCCGTATCCTCAGCAGCTGCTGTAGGACCTGGCACGTCAGGGAGAAAGCAAAATTTTTCTCAACAGTCTGCTTTCGCTTGATTCCATAACATTAAGAAATAGAAGTTATTTCTGGGCAAATTTGTTCACCTTGTCATCAGTGCAGATTTTGGCAAAAAATGAAGATCCCTCTGGTTTTTCTTGTTTCTTTGAAGGAAAATATGCTTTGAAAATCAAGACCAGGTTGCTGTAGGAAACGGGAAAGGGTTCAGCGCAATGGAGCTCTGCCTGGCATCGCTGGTGCAGAGACCTCAAAAGACATCCAAGTTTGATCTCTTGTTGGCATCTAACCCTTGCGCTTGTGAAGCTTCTCCTCCCCACTTTCACCAGGGTGTTCTTACCAGTGGACACTCTGTTGACTCCCTATAGGCTTTGGGAGAGGAAGAAAAGTCTGGATCCGCCAAAATATTTCAGAAACAAAGGAGATGCTTGCGGCTCTTAGACTGCAGCAATGCCCAGAGGTGGGAGAAGGATGCAAACCCCTTTGAGTGACAGAGCAGAAACTTCTCAATTTACCCCCAAATGTATTATCTCCTTGAGCAGAGTAAGAAATATCCCCAGGTCTGTGGGCCATAACTGGTGGAAATTTCATCGATGAAATCCAGGAAATGGAGTCAGACAACGGGAGACATCAGCAAATGCTCAGGCATATAAAAATATCACGAAGATGGCTATGAGAATGAATTAATTGCTCAGATTTTAAGCCACCTCTGGCTTTTCAGAGATTTCATTTCTTCCTTATTCTTTTTCCTTCCTTCATTCCTGCCTTCTGCATTTTTATTTTCTCATTTTAACGGGGACTGAGCACGGCAAAGGGAGGAAAGGGGAAAGGGCAAAAAGCTATTGAGGGTGCAGAGGTTAATTTTCTAATGAATTTGGCTAATGGGAAAGATGCCTTGCAGAAGATCGCTCGATGGCAATTTAAAGGCAATTTCAAAAGCCAATTAAAGCATTTTCCAACTCTTTCACCCGTGAATCTTTTAAATGCTTTTTCAAACTCTGCTTGCTCAAGTTGGGCTTTCATGGCAGGAAAATAGACTCAAACCAGAGAAAGCCCCAGGAGAGCAAGGCCATGCCCATCAACGCAACATGAATTTTGGCAGCAGCTCATCCTCCTCCTGGGACCTTCTCAAAATAACCACATAAATAGAATTTGAAGAAAAATAGCAATAAAGAACAAAGGGGAAGCCCCCTCTTGCTTCATAACCATCTCCTCCCCTCCTTGACGAGACCCAAAGGATGGGATTATCCCGTTTCAACAGAACTAGCTGTGTCGGCCTGTCCGAGGGAGGGGAAGAAGAAGTCAACCAGCTTGGGGCTCGTCAACTTCTCTAAGTTGCTACTAAATTAATTTTCAACTAGACTTGCGGACCTCATGGAGCCCGTGGAGGGATGTGGTGAAAAGGCTTTCCCTGCACGCATTTGGGATAAGCAACTGAGCCTTCAGCAGTTTCACCTCCGCAGGGGAGGTTACGACTCCATCAGCTTGCGCAAAGTCTTGGCTGCTGCATGTCCTGCTTAGAAGTCACCACACTCTCAAAAATGGAACTCTGACAATTCAGATCCCCAAAATACCTGCTGAATTGAGGTTTTGAGGACTTAGGTTTTAGGCTAGGAGGGCTGGGAAATGAGCCATAAAACACACCCATGTGTGTGCGCACCGTGAATTCATTAAGTGAGATCTCTCTCTCTCTCTCTCTCTCTCTCTCTCTCTCTCACATCTGTGTGTGCAACTCCTGCTTTCTGGGGTTGTGACTGCACCTGAAGAGCAATGTTCCTTACCACCATCCTCAAAAGCAGACCACCTCTTCGCACACCTGAGAAAATGAGATGCATGGACGGATGCCGGAGCCATCTGCCTGCAGCCTGTGATGGTCCGGCAGCGAAGGGAGGGTAGATTCCAACAAACCTGGCAATCCAAGCTGCCTCCTGAGATCCTAAACGGGTCCGCTGGTGCCGAAAATCCACCTGCGCAGGCAAATGCCTGCCTGTCCTGCCTCGTTCCCCCAAGCAACCTAGCGCAGCACCCCGAGCATCGCTGTGGGCTGTGCTAACGTCCTGCCTCTGTGCTCTCCAGGTGCTTGTAGATTTCAAAGAGAGGTTACGGCTTTACACGACCATCTATGCATTTAGCTCAACATGCATTTAACCTCAGGATAGGAATCAACATGCTCTGCCATAGAAAGAATTACAGTTTTCCTGGGTTTTTAACTCAACTTTTTAAAAAGTACTTGCCAAAGTGATTCTCTGGCAGATAGTGAACTCCCGTGCAAAGCACGTGTTTGCTGCTAAAGTATTTTTGGCAAATCAGGGTGGACTTGAAAGCCCATGCGCTCTTTCATTCTTTCCTCTTGGAAAGAGGAACAGGTCCGAATCTGAGCAATCGAGCAGCTGTCGTTAGTAGTTACGACAGTCAGTGTTTTTGAGAGGGCAAAGCCATCTGGGTTAAAGAATACAGAGAACCTGCAGACAGAAATGACGAGAAAGGGTTTCAGAGTACAGAGTCAGCACTTTCTCCCAAACTTCTACTTTAGGCTATTTTTAATTTACGATGGCACGTATTGTTGCTTTTATTTTTTCCCAGGCACAAAGATAATGTGTATGGATGGGGCCGGGTTCAAAAAGTAAGAAAGAGATTGTGGAAGGGAAGAAAAAACCCAAGAAGAGAGGAGGACCTCCACAAGTGAACTCAGGACTGACCTGGAGCACGTAGCTAACCCTTTCTTAGCTTAATTTAGATCAAGCGTAGGTGTATTCAGGGGGAATATTTGGATCCCTAATTAAGAGTAATGATGTGAAAGGAAGTGCAAGCATAGTGAAAATGGATCAGAAAAGAATTAATTGACTGATATGGGTGTTCAGAGCACAGAGTTTGGGCTATTTCTGTTCCATCTTGGGCTGGAGTGACGCCAGGGTAACTCAACGGGCTGCGTGTGGGGCAGGGAGCAGATGGCCCTGTCGCGTTGTATGCACCCTCAGCACCAAATTCACCAGGCTGATCTCATTCCCAAGTCATTTTTCCATTTGGATTCAGTTCAGCCTCTAGTCCTCAGACCCTCCAGCGAGCACTGGTAAGGAAAAAAAGCGACCTTCCCACAGAAAATCATGATTTTGTCCTCAAAATGGTGGGAAGTCCAAGCTTGAGAAAATTCAGCAGTCATAAGTCGGGGTACATCGGTGGGATGCTGGGGGACCCACAAAGGAGTAAATGTCAGAGAATCACTGCTCCTAAAATTATCCTTTGTTTGTTGGCTACTCGACGCAACCGCTGACCTCAGAGCACTAATAACCCTGAAGGTCTCAGGAGGCTTTTCAGCATGTGCCTTTTACTGCAACAAGCTTTGGCATCTAAAATGTTTTTTCCCCTTTTGGCTTCTCCTTTGGGCTCAAAAACAACAGGGTCAGATCAGTCGTCAGGCAAAGGGATGAAGACAACCCTCGCTTTAAAACACAGAATTATATCATCAGTTGCCAGAGGTCACATCCTGCTGTCTTTTTAAAGATAACTCCAGCCCCCTCCCTATTTCCCTGGTCCCTTATAAACCTGACTCGACCCGCGAGACTACACAGCGCAACATCTTGGATTAGTTACGGGCTTTTCAGATGAGCTCCAACTCATATTTCATATCGTTCCCCCTCAGCCATAAGATTCGAGTTTGTCACATTTGCTGGAGACGAAAAGTACAAACATGTTTTATTCATTATCTGGCCTCTTCTCCCCAACAAGCACCTGCAAAACATTTCGGCTCTAGACTGGATCAACAAGGCTTCATTAGGCATGACACTTTCTCCCTGCCTTGGATGACAAAGCTACATTTCATCCCTGCCCTTCTAGACCGTAAAATTGCCTGGAGATCATCACCTTGGAAGAAGACGGACTCCCAAGACCTCATGACAGAGGTGGGGGAAGAGCGATCGAGGGGATTACGCAGCCCAGATCATTGCGAGCTGAGGGACGTGGAGTTATTTTGGCCTTGTAGCATTCAGAATGCACAGTCCTGCTTTTTCAACAGGGGAATGGGGGAGCACGGCTTTTGCAGTCTCATGCAGGGAGTTTGCAAGCTATTGGGAGCAGATAGCCTCTATTATTGTCTTTATTTTAACCAGTAGCCTGTATTGGAGCCATGATTCAAAGCTCCTTGCCCGCTGCAGCCTGAGCCTTTCCTTCTTGCTGACTCCTCTCTCTTGGCCAATGAATATTTATTGGATGCAAAACAGAAAAGTTTCACCAGGAGAGGCAGAGAAGAGGTTTTCACTGCAAAACTCAGCAGCTTGGAGTGAGTCTTGGAAATAAGTCTCTCCTCTGAATCAGGCACAGTTGAGGTCTAGGTGCTGCTTGATAAGCTTAAATAATCAAGAAAAATATTTGTGAATGATCGCCAGTCCCACGATGTCTTGGGCAGAGAGCCCTCCTTGGACCATGAGCATCACACCTCTGCCTCATGGCTATTTTATTTGCCCAACAATTAGCTTGCCTAGACCCCACATCTGGCTGTGCGAACCTTCCCTGGGGACCGAATTGCTGCCAGCGACTCAGTTCCCCAAAATCCCAAGTCCTGGGGTTTTATTCCTTTACATGGATCGCATTTAATGCTGCGTTGCTCTTTGCTTGCTGCCCCAGGTGTCCTTGTTCCATTGCTTTCCTTCGAATTATCTTCATAAACCTACAGTTTTCCTCTCTTCGCCTTTCCTTTTTCATTTCCAAAGCCTTTAATCCCTTATTTTCCTTCCTTCTCTTCTTCATTTTTCTGAACTACGACACGTGTTCAATAAAAATGCTGGGAAAATATTCATGAAGAAACACTGATCTAGGATCCCCGAGATCCCGCTGATGAGATGCCTATTGCTACGTGATTAAAAGAAAAAAAAAATGAAATTGCACTTTTTGGGGGTAAAAGCAAGAAATAATCATGGAATCACAGAATGGTTTGGGTTGGAAGGGACCTTCAAAGCCCACCCAGCCCAACCCCCCTGCCAGGAGCAGGGACATCTCCAACCAGATCAGGTTGCTCAGAGCCCCATCCAACCTGGCCTGGAACGTTTCCAGGGATGGGGCATCCACCACCTCTCTGGGTGACCTGGGCCAGTGCTCCACCACCCTCAGTGTAAAAAATTCTTTTCCTAATATCTAATCTAAATCTACCTCCTTCTATTTTAAAACCATTACCCCTCGTCCTGTCACAACAGGCCCTGCTGAAGAGTCTCTCCCCACCTTTCCTGCAGTCCCCTTGAGGCACTGGGAGGCCGCTCTCAGGTCTCCCCGGAGCCTCCTCTTCTCCAGGCTGAACAGCCTCAACTCTCTCAGCGTGTTCTCACAGGAGAGATGCTCCAGCCCTCTGATCATCTTTGTGATCTTCTCTCCAACTGGTCCATGTCCTTTTCATGTTGGGGGCTCATCCCAAGAACTGCTACGCTCACAGCCAAAGGCTCTTAGCTACGGAATGGAGTGTACTGAGGATGCAAGGGTGTATCAGGTTTGCACTGATGGCTTTGGCATCAGCAACCTCCCCATCTCAAGGGTTTCTGCAGCTTTTTTATGAAAAGCCATTTCTTTCTCCGTTTTCAGCCCTCTGCCTGGTGATTTTTTTCAAGCGGTTCCCAATCCTTGCAGTGGTGAAGGCAGGGATTAAAGGGGAGAAAACTGTTGAATAATCTCTTTGAAAAATGCCGCAAGATTTGTCACATCAATTATTCAGCATCCGGGCCCAATCGACTCTGGATGGAAGATGCTGCCAACACAAAATATCCTTTTCTGTGCAGTTTCAGAGCAGGAAAGGGTCCTCCCAGGGGGGAAAAAAAGCAACATTTTGGCATCATCCAAAAGCGCCTTTATGTTTTTCCTAAGGCTGCCAGGAAAACTCATTGGTCAGATCCTGGCTGAGGAAAGAGGGGCAGAGATTTACCCATCCGCCCGCAGAGAGGGAGGATGCGCCATCCCCTGGGTACCAAAAGCTCTTCCGCTTCACTTTGGGCAACCATCAACCTGATTTCCAAATACGATGGGCAGAGAAGGACCACGGGAGGAGCTGGACCCATCCCTTTTCTCCGTGCCCTTCAGCCGGTGTAGCACAGCACACATTTTGCTAGAAATAGGTGAATTTTCAAGCTACCGAGGAGGGGAAAACAGCCTTTTTTCATCCTTTCGCCTGCCTTCCTCATTACTAACCTGTCTGCGCACAAGCGGCTTTTTCATTGTGCGGCTCCCCAATGGTGTTTTGCCAGGTTAAACATCAGACCTCTGATTAGATGTGTCCCTGGGGGCATCGCTGAATTTTGCTTTTAACCCCTCGTTACTCCCTGCCCTTCCCTCCCCATCCCCTGGCGAGGCCTCCCTACCCTTTCCTGTTATTGTCCTGCCTGCCTCTGATAAGATTAAATACGTGCCCTTCAAAAAAAAAGGCCTTTTTTTTTCCCTCCCAGTACCTCATTGTTCTTCAAAGAGATGGGGAAGACAAGATCCCGCTCCTAACTCCCACTAAGAAAAGTCCGTGATCTATGAGGCTGAATAAACAACCCCGAGTCCCCACGGTGCATGAGCGCAACGTTCGCCTCGGTAATTGAGGAGAGACCTTGGATTTTGCTTTTCTGATTCAATACCAGGGTTGTGAGAGACCTTTTTCCTCTTTCTATTTTTCCTTTCATTCTTTTTTTCTTTCTATTTCTTTTATTTCCATTTTTTCTTTCTATTTTCTCCTATTTTTCAATTTTTTCTGATTTTTTCTTTCAATTTTTTCCTTTCTATTTTTTCTTTCTGTTTTTCTTTCTATTTCTTCTTTCTTTTTTTTCTTTCTTTCTATTTTTTTTCCTGTATTTTTTCCCTTCTATTTTTCCCCCCTCTCTCTTTTTTCCCTCCGTGAAAAGTGAATCGACACTCCACAGGCCACCTGCGAACTATCTGCCCTGCAAAGCCCTTTGATTCTGACGATGCCGAAGGTTTATGATGACTCAGGGCAGGGGGTTATAGATGCGTTATGCTTTTTGCTGGAAGCTGTATCTGGAAAACACATACCTACAGTAAAAATATGGAGACGCTTTGCATTTTCACTGAAACATCCCTGACAGGGCTGGCTGGCAGAGGAGGGAGGAAAAAAACCTTGAATGAGCCCCAGGTGACCCAAAAGGATGAGAATTTGCTTTGGTTTAGTATGAGATTTTGTTTGCCAGGGCTTTGGGACCGCTGTAGGGAAAGGGCGGAGGTACGAGTTTATTTATAGGGCTGTTTCCTACGGGCTTCGGCTGTGACAAGTAAAGTAAGTGCATTTACATAGATATATATACTAAAAAATATATGATTTTCACCCTAAGAAGAGGAGACAGGTGCAGGTTGGGGTCTGACAAATCACGGTCAACTCCTCGCCTTGTTCATCTCATGCATCCTGCTGCAATCCATGGAGCTGGGTTGCTCACCCACGAGACGATAGGAAACAACCCCCAGATTTAATATTGGTACATCACAGGACCCCTAAATCCATTTTATGGGCGTTTTTCCTTTTTGTGATGCCCTCCGTGGAAGCAGAGAGTGGTGCTGGAAATGTTTCAGTCGTTCCCATTCCCAAAGCCCGGAGTCGGGGTGTGGAATGGAAAAATATCCCGATGCCAAGGGTTCGGTGTCCCAAAGGCCGGATGTGCCCCCAGTGTCAAGTGGCACTGTCACCATCAGAAGGGTTGAGCATCATCGGGTGGCCTTGGGGGAAAAGGTCAGGGTTCAACCCTGCCATTGCCCTGTAAATTGCTCCCCCAAAATGCTGCCTCAAAAGTCCCTTGCAGAATACTGCAGAATGCATCTCTGTCTCCGAAGAGGCAGCCCAGCACTCCGTGCTAGAAACCAGATCGGAAATTGCAATTACTGCCCCGTAGGAAAGCCCAGCTTTTATTGCAGCCCTGCATTGGAGAAGGGGGAAAAAAAAAAACAAAGCCATCAAAACTGCCTTTTCTGGAGCAAAATGCCATTTTATTTTCTCAAAAATAACCAAGCGGTTTCAAATCACGTTAATATTTATGGCTGCTCTTGCTGTGTGTGGTGTCCTATGGAAAGCATCTCCCTGGAGGCATTGTGTCCGCCGCCCTCTGAATCTTCCTTTTCCCCTTTCCCGAGGCTGGAAAACTTTTACCTTCTCCAATACTTGTCCAAATCACAGTGAATTTTACAACAGGGGAAATTTCCCTGCTCATGAGACAAAGGTTACAATGTCCTCCTCTTGCCACTGCGTGAAAATATCCCCCTTCCCCAATTAACCCATCTCTCTCCCAGCCCGTAGGTAAAAAAAACCCAACATCTAATACTCCCCAGAGCGTGTCCACGGCTTGACAGCCTTCAATAGGTTAATTTTTCAAAGCGGTAAGCTGATATTTCTGCAGAAAATGCACATCTGCAGGGTAAATGCTATTAAGTGTCGGTGAATTATGGTCCCAGAGTACAGATCACTTGAGCCTTAATGCTACAAGCACCTTAATGTTTTTTTGAATGAAGTTGCTGCTAATTGCTTCCATATGATTTCTTTCTTTTTTTTTTTTTTTAAATATCTCTTAGTTTTTTTGTGCTTGCTACCATATACGACGCTGCAAATATCGAGCAGGGAAATACACTCTTTAAGCTGGGATTAATGTCCACTCGCGGGTGGGTGTTCAGCATGGAGTTTTCCTCACAAAGCAAGCAGTTGCTCTTAGCCCTAAACCAAATGAGAGTGAAATATGGAAAATTCAAGAGTTTTTCCCCAAAACTCAAGGGATTGAAGTCCCACCTTGATGATGTCCTGCACCATTCTTTAGGCAGAAGCCTGTCTTTAGCCTCTTTTTTGGCTTTCTAGGTCAATTTTTCCCAATGCAGGACTCAGAGGTGTCTTTTAGGTGTTCAAAGAATCTGTAGAGGTCTTCAAAGAATGTGTAGATGTCTTCAAAGAACGTGCAGATGTGGCACTTCAGGACATGGTTTTGTGGACATGGTGGTGTTGGGTTGAGAGTTGGACTTGATGATCTTGGAGGTCTCTTCTAACCTTAAAGATTCTATGATTGATTTTTTTTCCCCCAAGGTAACGCCGTGCTCTCCACCTCCATCTACCGCCCCGCCTGGGTTGTTTCTTCCTCCAAGCACATCGTGTGTAGTTGAGGCTACCAGAGGCAGGAGAAAATGACTTTTTTAGGAAAACTCCAACTTGTTAAGTTTTCTGGAGCTGGAGAGGTCTGAGTTCAAACACCCTGCGTGGCTCTGGTGGGAAGGCAAGAGGGCAACGCGATGCAAAGCAGAACTTTGAAAGAAAGCAGAAGGTGCTGGGTGACGGGATCTCTGATTTACAGCCTGTATTTTTTACGGCCGGGTCTCGAGGGTTTACAGTAGAGCCCCAAAGCAGCCAAATTAATTAGTCTAACGAAAAGCCCACAGGCTGCTGGAGGCTGATGCTATGCATCAGCCCTTAATTAAAGCCTAAATCCCTTATTCTGGTCATGCATAGGTGCACCTCCGTTGTCTGTAACATAATTAACTTCTATAGCAGAGGAAGAGAGAGCAAAATACGGCCCAAAGGATGTGGGTGAGGAGATTTTTAGCTGTTGCTGCAGTTCAGTTCAGGTCAGGCTGTCCGCGGGGACTGTGCTGGGTCTGATATTTACTCCCCTCCAAGCAGGGCCAGAAAAGGTAAAAGCATTTGGCTCCCGGGCATGGAGAACACACACAGGGACGTCAGGATCACTGAGCATCCGCAATGCCGCAGGGACTGGAAAAGGACCTGGGTGTAACTGCAAAAGGGGGAGATTGATCCCAAACAATGAAAAATCTGGGTTAAAACCTTTCTGAGCACTGCAGCGGTGTCAAAGCGCCTTCCCCTGGGTGGGACGGTCATCGCACATCCCATGGAAATGCTGACTTCAGGGTTTTTTGGGATGGAGAGCATCCGAGGAACGGGAACTGCAAAAAGCATTTGCGAACCGAAGCCAGGGAATTTCTCATGGCTTAGTATAAAACAAACTCTCTCATTCATGAAACATCTATTTCTGCCAGGACTAGTTTGTCATCCACCTGTGCTTGAGTCACTTTGAGTTGCAGTTGTCTCCCGAAGAGTGACTCTGCATGTCTCTATGTGCCTGAGAGGGCATATGTATGTGGCTATATCTGTATATCTTTGTGTCTTAATAGCTATGGAAACACTCAAATTTTAAGGAAATTAATTTGAATTAAGGGAAGGAGTTAACTGAAAGCAGACTTGCTCTCCCTGATGAACTGATGTTCCCCATCCAAACTGGGAGTGTTGGTTCACACCGCCAATCAATCGGGACCGGTCTCATCACCAAGCTCCTCATCGCTCCCTCGATGGAGGCTGATGGGAGCTGCCTTTGGTTTAGGCCAGGCTTATTTGCTAGACTAAACACAGCCACATAGAAGGCTGCATTGAGTGAATTAATTTGACTTCAGTAATTAGCCAGAAGGAAGTTTACCCCAGCCAGTAAACCTTAGCGGACAGGGAATTCATTAAACATTCCTGTTTTGCCAAGCACAGGCCTGATTTTGCAAGTCAAAGATTTTATTTTTTAATTGCATTTTCTTTAGTGGTTTTGCCAGGAAAAAAAATCTGTGCATGTCATTTCCAAGCTCCAGCAGCTGAATGCAGCAGAGACAGGCACTCAGCTTCCCCAGATTTCGCTTCTTGTCTTTTAATTCAGGAGATTTATTGACTCACAAGTGATACGATGACTTTCAAATCAAGGAATGGAGAACTTGAGGCTGATGCTGAACATTGCTCTCCATCAGGGTTTCGCAAATCAAGGCAGAACCCTCTGCTTTCAAAGGGGAGAACAGAAAGTGCTACTTCAGGGACTTTTTTTGGGCTTTCTCCTGGTCTTTCACATGGTTTTCAGATCCCTTTTTGAGGAAGGCACGGCGCAGGTGAGAGACTCTCCAGATGTTCGGGGCCAGCTGGCTGCAAGACCTGTCTTTCATTTCCCAGTGCGAACCAGTGGCACCAGTTCTCCTCCCAGTGCTTAGTCACTCTCCTGCTCACAAGCTTCATCCCAATCCGTGTAGCAGGAGTTAGCTTCATCCCAACCCATGTATGAGGAGCTAGCTTCATCCCAGCCCACGTACCCGGAGTTGGGTCCATGTCCTCTTCTCTTGCTTCTCTATCATCTGGGCTATTCCCAGCCAGCTCTGCCTGAATTCCTGTAGAAGGCGAATAAAGCAATCCCCTCCATCATCATCCTCAAGGGCAGTTGAGGGGCTACAAGCACCAGAACTGATGTGCTGCCAAGAAGTTGCCTTGGCTCAAGGGATGATGTGTGTGGTGGCAAGCCGAGGGGCTGCAGCATCAGGGCTCCCTCCAACTCTGTGGTGATTTACTCCAGCGGGAGCTGCTGGCCATCCAGCATCTTGGAGAGGTTGATGGCAACCAGATGGCCCAAAAGCAACAACACATTCTTGACTGATGAGATTGGACCTACACGCAACTGTGTGGTTCATTGGGTGGGTTTGTACGGCTTTCAGAGAGAGCGGGATGCCACCTTTCCCTCTTGGCTACTCCAGTAGCTGCTGCTTTGTACTCCCAATACCAACTCCAAGAATAAGCCCAGACAGAGACTGGAGAAAGTGTATTTAATTTTCCTTTATTTCAGTCTGTTGCATTTCTTCTTCGGATCCGTTTTCTTGGCCGACTCTAAAGCCTGGTGCTGGTGGTGGCTTCCTCAGGGGCTGTTTCGTCAGCAGGGAGCAAAAGGAGTCTGCAGCCTCCACTCATCCCAGCTATCAGAAGATAAAACCATGATCTTTGGCAGCAAATGACAGAAACTGAAATGCAGAGCTCTTCAGGAAGCCCTCACAACTTGCTCTCGGGCTATCATGAGCTGTAATTGTGGGGAGAGGAGGGAGAAATTGGGGGGATATGGAGGTTTAGCATCAGGACTGCCCCCACCACCTCTTTTGAAAAACACTGAGTTGGGGAATAAATAATATGTTGCTTGACAGAAGGTTGAGGCAGATGACCATCTGGGACCTTTAGGGACACATTTCCTGGGGCAGGTCCAGCTGGAGCAGAGTCAAGGGCAACCACAGGACCCCATCCTGTCCATTGTGTGGTATTTCCCCAAGCATGGGCAGTTTTGGAGCACGCACGTGCTTTGTATGGGCTTGAGATCACACCAGTGAACTTGTATATATCTGGTGCCCAAAAAAACCACCATCATGCTGGTCCCCCACCCCCAGTTTCTGATGCAGGTTTCTCCTTTCGGTTATGAACTTCTTTGGGGTTGTCCCTCTGCTCTTTAAGCCTGATGTTAAAGGGAATCGCTTTGGAAAGGGATTTTTCCCTGAAAATCCAATTTTTCTCTCTGTTCCTGGAGAGAAATGCTGATAAACATTCATATTTTGTTGTATTTTTGCATGGGGAAGGAAAAGAAGTTACGCAAAACATTAGTCCTGAACAGAGCTGTGGACAGGCTGTGGCTGGGAGCACCAAGCTCTGCTGCATCAGACCGCTCCTTCTGCAGCCTAAAAAAAAAAAAGACAACTTCTTATATTTCCCTAACTCTTTTCTCCTATGCTTTTTTTTTTTCTTGAAAAGGGGAAAAAAAAAAAGCATTAGTGCCCAAGGCAAGCCCAGAGTCCTCCAACCCTGAAGAAGAAAGAGCTCAGCCCTCTCCTAAGCAGCCCCAAATGGGATTTTTTTTTTTTTATGATGGTTTTATAGTGTTAGCTGTTATCCTGGCAGGCAATCTGCACTGAGGATTCAGTGTGCCTCTGCATGTATTTATCACATTAACCATAATTACCAAGGATTATTTTCCGAGTGGGGAAACTGAGGCACTGAGCTCAAGCTATTTCCAGGTCAGCACAGAGGTCTGGCTGCACCACCAGTCTGGTGGGACTTGTATTCTGTTGATGAAGACGTTAATTAATTTAAGAGTTTAGGGTTTAGGGATTATGGGTTGGTAGTCTGGATGGCAAATGCTCCTCTTTTCCCATCCCAGTTGCCCTGGGAACGCCCATCACAGGGCTCAACACCAGCACCTCACGGGCTACCCTACCCTATGGCTCTGGAGATGCTTTCATGGGAGAAAACAACTCCCACCTGCTCATGAGCCCATTGGAAAGTCTCCATTTTTGAATCCAGAAAGAAAATAAAAATTGCAAGTTATGCCTTGGAGAATATTGATGCTGACCCATCACATTTTGGGACAAAAAGGACGCGGTGAAAAACAAGACTTTATCTGATGAACTTGAAAGGCATCCCTTTGGACAGGGATGCACGTACGTAACGTGGGTGTTAGGGAGAGCCACGGGTGGTTTAACTCCTCCTGGCAGCATGCTCCTGCACTTCAGGGCTTTCCAAGGGGGACAAGGGGAGGGTTCAGATGTGCCTTTAGTCTGGGAACTCAGAAAATTAAGCCGGGAAATGAAAAGGAGCTAGAATCCATTAAAAGAAAAAAGAAATCTTGGTCACATCACAGCCGAGGATTTTAAAATTATTATATTAAATCGTTTGCTGAGAGTAGCTCTGTTGTACAAGATCTGAAAGGCATTTTTTCAACATTAATGGCTTTCCCGTGGCAATTTGTATAATACTTTGGATTGTAACACTCAGTTGGGACGGCTTCATTTGACTTTGTTGGGGTTGTGTAGATGTCAGTGGCAAGAGGTTTGAAGATCATTTTAGCAGCTCATTCCCCTCAAATCGAGCTCATCCCCCCAAACTCAATGCGTGAAAAAAAATCGCAACCCAGTATAGTTTTCATTTCGAGAGTCACAAGGTATGGGGGGAAAAAGGCTCAGGAGAAAAACAAGGGTTTTGGCCATCGGTGCTTGCTTCTGGCATCTCCTAGGAGAGGGGCTTGGGTTGGAGGTTCTTCATCGGAAGGGCTGCACTGCCATCTCCAGGGCTGCCTGCGCAGCCCAAGAGACATGTCTGCAAGCTCCAACAGCATCCCTGGCTAATTCTGCAGCTGTTTTGTGAAGAAGAGCATGAAAATATTTGTGTTGGACCTTTTTTAAACTCAAACCTCTCTTTTCTTTCCTTTTTTCTTTTTTCTTTCTTTTTTTTTTTTTTCCTGGAAGAATCTCTCGCTGGGAAAAAAAAAAATCCAGCCTGGGCATTTTGCTTCAGCACATGCAACACGTGGATGCTCACAGCGACGACGGGATGTGGTGATGCACCAGTAGACTGCTCCCATCCCTTTCTAGGTCCCCAAAATCTTGGGGGAAATCAGAGTTTTCCATGAGAATCCCCATTTTTTAATGGTTTTCCTTAAATTTTCCGGGTGTAGAAAATGTAACTGTGTGCTGCTTCTCCCTTGCTGCCACCTCCCTCAAATAGAGGTGTCCCCCAAGTGTCACACCCCTCTGCTCTGCTCCGCTCCAGTCACTTCTGCCGCAAGAGGGTCTGGAGGTGGCCTGCAAGCATCCATCCATCCATCCGCGCACCGTGCAGGGTTGCAGCATCCCAGCATACCCATGAGATGGCACTGGAGCTTCAGTGTTGGTGCCAGCCCCGGGCAGATGCTCCACTTTCGATTCAGTGGGTAGAGTTGTCTCTTTTTTGGGCAAAAATTAAAGGAAAAAAAATACGGTTTAAGGTCCCCAAAATTTCTTACACTTGCATATCTGACACAAGGCTGGGATTCCTCTTCTTCCTGGGGACCCAAGCGAGGTGTGGAGCGGCTCATAAAGAGGGAAGATGTTGGAAATCAAACAATTTGAGACATGGGGCATGGAGCAACCCAAAGCAAGCTGGGGAGCACTTTGGAAACTCTCCACTCGCCCCTGCTTCTGGACCCTACCAGTGGCCAAGGAGGTGATGCAGAAGCTGCCAGGCTGAGCTTTCCCACGCTCTGCTTAGCTACAAAACCCCAAATCGGCCCCCAAAAAAAGGGCTGAGCATGCAGGGAAGGTGCTAGCAAGGGGCACAGGGTGACTTTGGGTGTCGTGGCCCTACAACTTCATTATGTGAACCCATCTTGCGCCTTGAGGTGGTTTTGGGTGGGTTGCTCGCATGATTCAGGCCTCACTCAAAGGCGATTCCTTCAAGATGAAGCAGTTGGACCATTTCATCCTGTATTAGGTGAGTGCAGGCTCCACTCGTGTTTCGAGTAGTAGTGATGTGTAGGTCAGGATGGACATCTTGAAGAGTGGCTGTTTGTAAATTCAGGACTTGCACTTTCTTAAAAACCCCATAACCTTCACCAAATATATCATTTAACTCCCTTGCATCCTTCCAAACCACAGGCCCGTGCCAAAGGCCATGGCGAGGTGAGATGGATGTCCATACGTCATGGCATGTTGCCTTTAGCTGTGCTCCACAGATGCATTTGTGCTTCCCACATCCATGGGGGATGGATTGTCCCCACAAAACGCAACACAGGGACTTGGCTTCAGGATAGAGATTTGGTACCCATGAGGCAGCAGAAAGAAGTTACCAAGCTCTGTGATTCACCCCAAGACACATTTTCCTGCTGCTTCAACTCCTCACCTCAAAAATGAAGATCATTGCTCATGGGCGATGGTGGACAGTGGCTGTTGAGGTCAAAAAGAGACTCCCAGGAGTTTAGGCACATGGACCACCACAGAAAATTCTCCATCCACCCCATCAGCACCAGCCTAAGGGATCCCTGTACTCTTACCATTTCTCCGCTCTGCGTTTCTGCAGACAGACACTGTCGCCCTTGACCAGTAATGGGATTAAAAAGCTATTTCCCACCAGACCTAAACAAATAAGTAAAAAACCTGCCTAAGATTGGCACCGAAGCACATATTAATATCAAAGCCACTGGGAAAAACCAGCAGGGAAAACCTGGCAAGCGAAAACCCGTGTCAAGAAATCACCTCCTGGGACAAATGATATTAGACGCTGCCTGCGCGGAGCTTTGCTCGCCGTTCGATAGCTCCGAGGTTCACCACACGCTGTCGTATACCCATGGGAAAACAAACATAATTCTGTCCAGGCAACTCCATCCCCTTTCCGCGTCTCGACGCAAAGTAGGTGAGATAAAGACATTAAATGTAAGCAATACACAGTGATATTTTTTTTTTGAGGTTTTTTTTTCCAAAATCCTCCTTTCATCCCTGTGTTTGCCTCCTCAAATTTTTCTGGGCTGCCCTTGGGGCAACAAGGGGTATAAATACACCATGGTTTTCACTGCTTAATAACATATGGGTATACATATACATCTATACATCCAGGGCGCTCTGCAAATGGAAAATCGGCAAGATATATCTTGCAGATAATGATTGGTATTATTATTATTGTTTATCAAGCTCAGGGAAAACAATTAAAACTTCTCCTAAAAAAAAAAATTAAATAAATAAATAACCCTGCAAGAAATCAGAGCCCACATTTAATCTGCAGTCTTCAAAAGTTTCTTGGAAAGCTTAATTAAATGGTAATTCATCTGTGCATTGGCTCTGTCTTGTAAAGCCTGATAATGCCGGAGTCTTAATTAAAAAAAACTAATGCAGCTTTTAGTTTTTATTCTGCTAGTTCAAGGGGAAAAATCACCAGCCAGCGCTGTCAATAGAGCTGAAAGATGCCTCAGCGTTGCATTGATTTTATTCCATTTAAATTCCCAGTGTCAGTTCAGGTAATCATATTAAAAGCTATTTCAAATTTTTTTTTATTTGTTTGCTCTTACGGGCAAGGTGAAAGCGCACTGGAGGATTTTTAGCACCTGTAAATATTTCACCCCAAAGTTGTGACCCCAGAGCTGAGCATCTTGCACGGTGAAGAACATTTTTCCCCTCCACTTCTGTTTGGATTTTCCCGATAAGCTTTCAAAACCACCACAGGACGGAGTTTGGTTCCTTTCTCTTCAAATGATGGAGGGTTGGGTTTTTTTTTTGCAGAAAATTGGAGAGTTGGGGTCATCTGATCCATTTTAGATGTTCCTGTTGGGTCAAAATGGGCTTTACCCATCAGCATCATTCACCATCGCTTCTGCCATCCCCAAATTTTACCAGTGCCAATGAAACCCTGAGAGCTCCGGACAGCATCCCAAGAATTCCCACTCCATTTGTCTCCAAAACCTCCAGCTTAGCCCTTTTTGTAATCCATTTTTAGGGAGTTTTGCCATTTTTTTTTTCAACAGTCAGGCATAAAAAACCACCCCAAGCCAAAGAATCTCCTGTTCAAGCATCTCTCGGGAGGCCACCTGGAGAAAATGTCCTTGTGGCAAGAGTTCTGCTGCCAAAAAGTGCCGGAAAAGGGTTGATCTTGCTAAAAATTTTACTTCTGCTCCAGCCCCCGAGGAAGTTCTGGAGAGTCTTAAGTGGATTTACCAGCTTTGGTGGGTTTAGGTAACATCGTGCTAACAACATCAGGGCTTCGGTGTCTTTAATCGCTTAAAACGAAGAAAAATGTTGGCGGGGAGAAAGCAAACCATCTCCCAGAGATATTTTCCCATCTTTGAATATCCATTGGGATAGTGTGCTGCTGCATCACTGCTGGGAAGTGGCTTTTTTTTGGGAAAAACCTCATCCGGATTTTTTTCTTCCACCCTTGTGCCGCGCTCTGCTAGGGAATATTGAAAAGTTTCTCTGACTTTGCTGCCGGATTTGGTCTCCTTGCGGCTACAGACAGTGATATAAGGACCTCTTTAATGCTAATTAATGCAATGACACAACAAATTAATACTGTATTAGGCAAAGCTGTTAATTATACCCAAATAAAACAAAAGCAAAAAGGGAATCAAAGTGGGGAGAAATGACAACCAGCACTTGGCTCAGCTCTCGGCATCCTTCCCAAACACCTTGTCCTGGTTCAGCCAAGGGGAAAACCAACCTCAGGAGCATCTTCTTGGTGGCCGTGAGGGATGCAGGTTTGATGTGGGAGGAGAAAGAGGTCTACCATGCCCTTTGAAGGAGCTCGAGGTGCTTGGCCAAGGATGGAGGGCTTCATCCTCAGTATATCGATCGGGAAAACGCAGGCAGTGGGACTTTCCAATTGCTTTGAAGTACCCACTGCCTTGAAATCCCCGTTGCAAAAGGGAGTCCATCAAAGAGGGACAAAAACCAGAGCCTATCCTCTCTCTGTGCCTCAGTTTCCCCATCCGATGCAGTCCCATCACATCCCTGTGTTGACTCTTTAGCCTCGCAAAACATCAATTAGCGAAGCGGCGATGTCTGGCATCCTCCTGACGTGAGGGCAACCAGTGCTGCCTCTTCCAAAAGGCATGTAATTTGGTTTAGAAAGCAGAAGAAAGTATTTTTTTTTACTCTTCTCCCCACTTTATTTCCAAGCTTGACATTGATTCAGGAATAATTGGAAAATAGAGAAGCCAAAGGCAGATTTTTTCCCTTCCATTTAAAAAATTATTTTTTGTTGCTAAACAGAACTGAGGTAAAATGTATGAATTTTTCAGGGTGTTTGGGACAAGACGGGGCTGGTGGCTGCTGGTGGATGTGGGAGACAGTGCAGGGACTGCATTGGGGTGTCTATGCAGAGCCTCATTGCCTTCCCCAGGCCCATGTTACCTCCAAACTGGGCTCGGGGTGGGGGGATCGCTAACTGAGCCCATGATGTTGGAATGCAGGGTTTCGCTCACCGTGGCTCCCCAGTTGAGGAGCAAAGCAAAGGGCGAGCAGAAATGCTCATGGTCAAGTGTTCAGGCTTGCAAAAAACCCAGCAGAGATTTGGGGCTGTGGCTCTTCCTTGGATGTCTTGCTTTGCCCCGTGCCAAGAGGTGGCAAAGGATGCACTGGGCCTTTGGCATTGCCACACTGGGTTGGTTTTCTTTAAGCAAAACTGGGTTATAACCCTAACTAGACCAACCTAGAAGGTGCAGAGCAGCCCTGGGGCTCATTCTGCCACCCTGCAGCCCAAATTAATGTCTCCAGAAGAATTTTTTTAGGGTTGAGTTCAGCCGGCAGCGGCTTAACCACTCCATCCCATGTAAAAAAAGTGGTAACGGGAAGGATGCAACGGGCTTGTAGCAGGTCAGCTCAATGCATAAGCTTCTCCAAGCTGCTGTTCCTTCCTCTCCTCTTCTTCCAAACCTCTATCATCGGAGATTAAGGCCCTTTCATAGTGTCCTTCCCCACTTTGTTTACTGCAGGAGCTGGGATGAGCCTCGCTTTCTCCTTTCAATGCCACTAAGAACATTCCTCACCAGCTTTTCTCACGTAAAGGGACACGGTGCTTTGGAGAAACCATCTCGACGGCTTATTTCTCTTCACTCGTTTTCACTTCCCCTCTGTCTGCCTCTCGCCCTGAGAGCTCGACTGGTAAATGAAATATCGCTGCTGCAAGCTACTCCTCTTTCAGGGAGGAAATTTGGGGATTTTGGGGTTGCTTCGAGTCTAAGCTGGAGGATGCTGGGGTCAAGAGGATTTGGGTGAGAAGCAGAAATGGGCTGCGGTGTCTTGGTTTCGGATAAGCAGCTTTTGTGCATCTCAGAGGAGGAAAAATGAAACAGGCACAAGCTACCAGACTTGGTATTATGTAGGGGTTAGCAGGGCGATGAAGGCAAGGGGAAAAATAATATGTCTAATTCTGACTGGATATGGATAAAAGCATAAATAATACCCTTTTTTTTTTTGGTAAAAACATGCAATGCAATTATATGTAATACACCAGTAAGGAGCTGGACAGGACAGCTGAAAGGTCACATCGCCTGGTTGTACCCCCTATGTCTCTTCAACATCCCCCCCAAAAATGAACGGCCTTGAAAAGGTGAAAGAGCACGCTCGCCAAACTGGAATTAAATGGTGCTAATACAGGCTGAGTGACTGCTCAGGGTAATAGCAAGAGAGAAAAATTCTTTGGCATGTATTTATAAATAATAAAGTATAATTTATTAATAATCTGGAATTGAACAAAGAGTCTATGAAGCTTAATTAATTTTGACTTGCAAAGTGCTTTTGAGATTATTGGATAAAAGCTGTTACAGAAGTCAAAGGTATTGCAAGAAAAACGTCTCAGCATCCTACAGGAGCCATCCCACACCAAAACCTGGCAGGAGAGACCCAGGCCATGCTTATAACCCCAGGGACAATTTTTTTTTTTACTGTGGAGCCAGAAGGATATTTCTCCGCGGCGTCACATAGCCGTGCACGGGGACGGCGAATCGGTGCCCTGTTGTGTCACCCCGTCCCTCAGGCAGGACAGTGCTGGGTCCAGGGCCCGATCCTGCGGGCAAAGGGATGGGTGCTTGTGTTCACACTTCAGCATTAAAGCTAGTGTGAAACTGCAACAGCTCCAGAATTAATTTTTTTTTTACAGTGAAATGAGGCAAAATTGAAAAATGAGCCCTTCCCAGCTCCCTATTTTTAATTGTTCTTAAAAGGAACAAGAGGGAGAGAAAATCTGTTTGGAGATTCAAAACCTGGGGAGATTTTGAGGCAGAGGACAAGTAATTCCCACCTTTTTCTCTGAAAAAAAACCACGTCCAGCACCGGTCTCTGAATCCTGCTGAAAACCATCTCTGACGACATAAAAATGTTGCCCTGCCCCAATTAGCTCCTTCTTACGGCTCCAATTTGCTTTCTCCCTGGAAGAAAACACAACCCTGGACAATTAAAACCATATTAAATCCGGTTCATCAGGCTTCGAGTGAGTTCATCTAATTAAATGCCTCCAGCAAAGAAGCTTCTGCATGATACCCAGTTGACCATCCTCCACCTCACCAAAGCCCGTGAGAGCTCGGGCATCCTTCATCACCCACCTATGGGTTTTAGATGAGCCCTGGCATTATCCTGGGATGGAAAGGGCATGTCAAGGTGCCCCAGGGACACCTCATCCCTCTCCGCCTATAGCCCCTGAAAAGGCTGTTTGCAATGAGGTTGGTGCGCTTTGAAAATGTTTTTTTTGAGTGTTCTTCAAGCCCATGGACTCTGAGTATGGTCTAGTTGGTGGGGTGTTGGTATTTATGGCTGGGAGATCGCTTATCAGCCCCTGCTTGGAAGAGTTGTGGGCCATGGGGAAACCGAGTCACAGAGAAAAAAACTTTAGTTATCCCAAAGTGAACCTGTAGATCATCTCTAGCAGTTGAGGGGGAAGCAGAAGTCAGGGACACACCAGATTAGGGGCTAGAGGTGGTTTCTGCTGCAAACACCTTCTGTGGTGGGATCAGACTTAAGCTGGCTTCTCTTGCCTCAAAAAATCAGTGCAGTGAACTTGTGCGAGCTCTACCTCTCCAGTATCACCCCCAGCATTCCCAAAGAGCTTCCAAATACAGAGGAGGGAGCTCGCTGCCTCATCTACCCATCAACAGTACCCACCAACATCTTCCAGGAAGTGATTTCTCCCCTCCCAAGCACCATCACCCAAGATGACCCCAGTCTTAGCACTGGGACCACCTGCTCACTGGGTCTGCACTTGCTCATCATCCGCCCTCCTGCTTTAAACGAGCCTTGTTGTGCATCTTTCTCTTCTATTTTTATTAAAAATTTAATACACAGCCAATTTGCCCTCTCACCAGCACCGACTGCAGCAGCAGCCGCCGTAAGTATCCTCCAGAGAAATAAAAGGAGGCATTGTTGAATGATGTACAAGCAACAATTATTATCTGGGTTACATCTTTTAAAGTATATATAGCTTAAAAGGGAGGGCTCGGTGAAGCTGGGAGGGAGGAGAGATCTCTGCTTGATGGGAGAAGCTTTGATTTACACCAGGGAAGGTTTCTCTAAGCCTTTTGCTGCTCTGAGCAAGGGGGAAGAGAGGTGATGCCCTGAAACCTCCCGAAGCTTAAGGTCCTTTGCCTACATAAGCTCCTAGTTCATGGTTGTTGCCCAAAATGTCTTTTTTTTTACACCAGAAATACCCAGTTGGAGCTGCATTGGCCAAAGAAGAGTTGGTTGTCGATCACCGTCTCTGATCCACGCTATTTTTGTGCTTTCACCGTTTGATGGAGAAACAGCCGTTGATGGGATCTGTCTTCTCACTAGCTTGATTTCTAGAGGAAAATAAATATCTGCTTTATAATAATAATAGTTTTAAAAAACAAGCAAATCTGTCTAAGTTAATGAAGGCTGCACAATCAGCCTGCTGGCATAAATCATGTTATTTTGTAGAAGACGTTGACAAATGACACCCAAAAGTGTTGAAGAGAGGAAAACAAACACCACTACTCCCCCCCCCCCAACATTTTGGGGAGGAATGCAAAATTTGACAAATGCATCAAAGTTCCATCTCGTACCGTTACGGTTACCCCAGATAACGGGCTAGAAAAAAAAAATAAACAACTGACTGTTGGAAAAAAGGTTTTTTAAACTGATTTCATGCCAGCTTCAAATGGAAATGTCAAATATCCAGATTGGAATTTATTGATTTTTAAAAGATGCTGCTTAAATTCATGGATCTTCCTTGTATTTTCCCATCTCACTAATGCACATCAACCACTCCATGACTTCTTCTTTAGTTTGAGCCATCCTGAAACAAGACTTTTCTGTAGCACTGAGAAACATCATGGTCTTCGGCTCTTTATTTTTTTCTTCTTCTTCTTTTAAGTGCTTTTTAAAGTGCCACTGTGTTCTTTCGGAGTCATATTAACCATGCAATAAATTTGCATAATGTGGATCCATAATGTTTAATCAAAGCCTCTCTGGAAAGCTGTTATTGTCCATGAGCTCTCATAAATTCTCACTATCACCTCCGTGTTAAATACTAAAGCTGCCCGGGGTATATTGTGCACTAATCACCTGCAACATTGAGTTTGAAAGAAATTATCCTTTTTCTTTCTCTTCCCGTTCTGCATGAGCAACCTAAACCTCCAAAAGCCCCGTGCGGTGGCATTTTTAGCAAGAAACACTGCTGGAAGGGAGCAGGTCACCTCCAGCTTTTTAAGTCTTTTCGGATGCATCTACGTTAAGCTTGGGCTATCCTCCAATTTTCTTTGCCAGCATCCAGAGGTTGCATTGTCCATCCCCATCTAGTCTAGTCTAGTCTACTCTCACCAGCACATTTAGCTGCAAATGTTGTTATCAAGTTACCCTGGGGATGTCCATCAGCTCCACTCCGGTGTCTCCTTCGAGACCCATCTGCTTTGGTGAGCATCCTCAAGCTGGAATAAAATCAGGAGGGTCCCTTGATGGGCGACTTGAGGGGCAAGGGCTCAAGGCGGTGGAGAGGAAAGCGGAATAAATTGGGAAATGGTTTTTGGATGCCTCCAAAGTGGAAATGGGAGTGAAATGGAAACCAGACAAAACTGGTGCTGGATTACCACAATTTCTTTCCTGCCTTTCAGTAACTCAAAAAGTTAGGCCTCAAAGATGAGGGAAAAAAAGAGGACAAGAAAACCCAACCCATATGGTTTCCTAATTTCTGTAGATTCCCCGATGATAAGATGATCTGGATCAGCCCTTGTGAATGTATTCACTGTACAAAGAGGGCTACAAATAATAGCAACTTAAGGGAGGTGACATCTCCAAGCCTCTTAGGAGGCTTATTCTATAACAACATTAATTCAACATAATGCGTTCATGAATAGAGATGGGGCTAATGCAGGTTTTGAAAGTTAGGCGGCTTATTCTTGCCCATCTTCATTTAACTAAGTGCCTAGTCTTGAAAGACATCACAGTTCCAGCTTATTTCCGTGCTTTCCTTGGGAAAAAAAAAAAAAAAAATTTTTTTTTTTTGGTGTGCTTTCTACCCTCTTGCTGCTGGGGTTAGCTCCCCAACTTGAACCTTCCCAACTTTTTATTCCTAAACTTTAGGCTTAAACTCAGATTGATAATTCAATCCTATCTTGTGTGCTTGTTTCCTGAGGCGTGGCTGCACTTCCAGTGCCAAACACCACAGGCTCAGAAAACTTCCACTGGGAGCAAACCCAGGGTACCGCCTGTGAATTTGACAGGCTTTCATTTCTAAGAAGTGGAAAAGGAGCAAATTTTACTCTTCTTGCAAAAAAAAAAAAAAAAAAAAAAAAAAAAAAAAAGGTGGAGGAGAGAATAGCCCGTGTTGCCCATGACTGCAAGAAGGATTTGAGCTTGGTTAATCTGGGGTCGTGACTTGATGAGACCATCTCTCCTCTCCATAAAATGCCCTTTTATTACAGAGGGATGGGACGGGATGTGATCACCACATCCTTCTCCTTTGGTGTCAACCAAAGTTGAAGAAACCATGGGGGACATCAGTGGTCAGCGTATATCATGAGTTCATTAGGCAACAGTACCTGTTTGGGAGAGTCGCAGACCTCGCTGCCAAAATCCTTCACTCCATGGGAGCACATTTCCATTTCCCACTCCCTGCAAGGGGGAGGATGGATCGCCTGCTTGGGAATCTCCAGGAAAACAGCTCAGCTGAGGAGCAGCCACCAGGCAGGGAAGGGTCAAAAGACCTCAAAAATGGGACTAAATTAAAAAAAAAAAAACCCAGCTAATGTGCTATCTCTCCTTTTCCCTTCGGTACATAGGAGCATCCCTGTTGATTTGAAAAAAAAAAAAATCAAAATAAATTCTATGGGCTGAGAATGGTAAGCTTCAAAATATACATGTGCTTTTTTTTGCTTTCATTATTTTAGAGATTGGAAACATTTCTTTTTTCACTGCCCACGCATCGGAGGCACATCTGGACCATGCATTCCTCAAGCTGCTGCCAGCAACGCAAACCTGGGAGATGAAATAAATAAATGGAAATGAAAGCAACTCACCCACAGTTGAAACGTTTCATTCTTGCTAGAAGACAGGAACACCTTCTTTCACCCCAATCGAAAGGTTTTGTTTCACTTGACTGCTTCCTTTTCATTTGATTATTAATTATTTGTACTTAAATTACCTTTGGGCAAGCAGGGTCTCAAACCTTACCTTTGGAAACCAGAAGTGCAAGACTCCTGGATGCTCACGCTTTTTTTTTTCCACTTGTTTGCCACCTACCAGCCAGGTGGGTGGATAACTCAGGCCAACGTCAGGTCGGGCTGAGCATCCGCTCAACTGCAAGACGCTGCTCTGCCCAAGCGGGAAATCGCTCTTCAAAGACGCTTTCCTTCACCAAAGGGAAGAGCTACAACTTTTCATCTTCCAGTTTTCTCCCCTTTTGCCTCACAACTGGGGGAAGACAGAAAATTACTTTTTTTCCCCTGCAATTACCTTCAAGCAGTTGGCTTTAATCCCCCATTAATCTGCATTTTCACCCCAAAGCCATCTAGCATCACTGGGTCAAACCAACCTCCCGGAGCCTCCATGAAGATAGGGATGGGCAACCCTCTAAGGCAGATTTCGGTGCCGTTTGTAGCGTCAGCAGCAGCTGGAGGTATTTCAAGGTTGCCTGAGTGTAAGCACGAGCATATTTTAGCACACAGTTTCTAGGCGACCGATGACGCTGCCTTAATTACAAAAGCAGGGAAATAATTCTGACTTCGGAGCCAGGAGCGGGAGAAGATGAACAAGCGGTGATAAGACCCTACCTCAAACACAGATAACTTAGAAGATTAGCCAGGCAGACAGGCCTGGTGCTCACCGCTGAATTGAAGTCAAATAGATGGCTTAATGCCGGCATCAAATAAAAAAAAAAAAAAGTTATTTAAGGATTTAAATCTTGAAAGACCTCGTTTCCCAGCTGGCCTCCTAATGGAATTCATGTTAGTCTGGGGACCAGATCCTGAACGCAGCAAAACGCATCCATCGCAAGCGCATTAATATAAAGCTGCCGTAATGCATCAAGAGCCTGTGTATAACGTGCCTGAGATGGAATAGTCAAAAGCAGGGCCAATTTCTCTTTATATAGAGAAGCTTTTTAGAAGATAGAAAGCAAAGATCTCTCCTACAAACCTTCTTGACCCCTGGTGTCTTTCTTCTTGTCCTCTGCTGCAAACGTTGTTGCTCTAGACCCCCATTAACAGCCCATGTCCATCTGCCTCTTTTATTTTTTTCTTTAAAAACAATTTTTGATAGGTTTTTGGTGACTTTTCTCCCTTGGGATCTGTCTTCCCCTCTCCCATGTGTCTTACAGGCGAGAGTCCAAAAACCTCTTGGGTTGCTGGGCACTGGTGAACCCTTTGAAATATTCTGTGTCTTGATCCCAAGAGAGAAAAATGACTTTTTTTTTTCTAAATTGGCTTTAAAAAAATACAGTTCCTGGAAGCATCATTTGCAAACCCATCCGAAATTTGCCATCTGACCATCCCCTGTGCCTCTGGCCTGCGCCTGATTACGAGGCAATGATTCAATTTAGTAATATCTAATTTTGATTGCAATATCAATAAGGAAAACTGCCAGTCAGCTGAGCAGCTCAGAGCGTACGAGTGCATTAACCTCCTCCAAGTGAGAGCATCCTTAATGCTTGGCGATGGAAAGGCAATTGGGTGCTAACAACATCGGCTTTGACATCGCGTTAGAGCGAAGCCCCAAGCCAGCGTCAGGCTGGGGGGAGCACGGCTGAGGACATCTGAAATGTTGCTGGGGTATCATTTAGAGACGTTTAAACAAATATGGCTCAAAAAGACCTTGATCTGAAGGTAAATCTCACCCTGCGTTTCTGAGCTGCCACCCAGGCGTCTAAAACTGGCAGATTTGTCCCAACTCATCAGTTTTGTAGCAAAGACCTGAGCTTCATGTTCTGCTTTCTCCTCGATCCACTTCGGCATCCTTCTTCCTTTAAATTCGAGTGCAGGGAGCTTGGCCAAGGTAAGGGAAGAGGTTTTTTGGCACAGTTTTAGGAGGCATCACCTTACTTTGTTGACCAAATCCCCTTGCTCAGCTGCCTTGCAACAAGAGATGGATGGAGCTCCATGAGCTTAGAATTAGGTAAGGTTTCCTCCACACCTTATCCAGCATCCTGGAGTGATTTAAAGGATTTAAAGACACCTGATTTATGACAGATCAATGTACTTGGATAAAGAGACCCTTTTCAACTCAAGCAAAGAAATCGGATATTCCCAGAGGCAAGAGGCTTTCTAAGCTTGATGGATCTAGTTGGATCTGGTGGAGCAAATCCCAGGAGCCTAAAGGTTTAAATGCCTTAAAAGTTTAAATATTAAAAAGCACAGATTTATTACACAGAGTGACCTTTAAAACTTGTCTCATTAAACTACATCTTCTGGCCCTTCTGGGCCTTGGTGCCTCTGAAGACGAGACTGGGAAGTTCAAAGCAATGAGCAAAAATGGTTAAAAATGTCACCATTTTATAGACTTTTCCACAAAACTGAAACTTCTAAAAGGAAAAAAAAACTGTCTTCATATCCCTGTGGGCTTTTCCATCCCCTGGAATAATATTTTCTCTCTCTGTTACTGTTTTTCATTTGAGGAACACCCCCAGCAAGGAAGAAATGCTTCTGCTGCTGATGCGCCAGTGTGCAACACCACTTGCTCCACATCGCGCAAAAAATAGAGACAATTTTATACCACCCATGTCCCTGAAGAAGCCCACCCCCAGAGAAATTTAGGGGCACAGGGGACTAGAACATGTCTCTAAGGTCTGTTTAAATCTCTGCCTGCCATCATGTTAACAAGAAAAAAATACCCAAACCACATTTAAATGCTTAAATTCCTTTTACGTCCATCTGCGGAGAGTCATGCGTACGCGATGGAGGCCAAATTATTAATTTCCCGGGTGTTACGTGTGCATCCCTAACGAGAAGCAAAGGGTGAGATTGAATTAGGGGCAAGACGAGAGGTGGGGTCGCATCACACACGTGGGGGGATGGAGAGGACGGGGTTGACCCTGTCCCTTCCCAGCGCTTCCCTCCCCAAATTCAGTTGAACTACACGTGCCGTTGGCTGGGATTAGACACCCGACGTCGTCGAGGGGATTTGCAGGAGGAGAGCAGCCGCGGTGCTGAGGGATGGCAGGAGTGAGCTGCGCGAAGAACCTCGGGAGACAAAAAAATCTCCCTAAGAGTTTTCAGAGGGAGTTTGCAGCACGTTTCACTTTCCCTGTCGAATTCCCAAACCCCTTGACTTTTAAAAGGGCTTTTAAAATGCCAAGTGTTTATCCAAGGTCCCGGTCGGACCGTGCTCCAAGCACACTGAGGAGAGGCAAGAAATACAATGGCTCTGCTCCGTGCCGGCTTGGGCTGCCCCAACTTATTTCGACTTCTTTTCTCATCTATTTACAGGATTTTTTTCTCTAGGACCAAGGGCTCCATCCCGACCATAGGGTTGGAACCCAATGCTTGGACCGGTGATGTGCCAAGTTGACTGGAGTGCTTTAAAGGGAGAATTTTATGTCCTTCAGAGGAGTTTGGCAGAAATGTACAGCGACAGAGCCATTTGGGCACTTTGCGAGTGAAAGATGGCTTCAACTTTCTTATTCTGCTCTGATAACATCTAAAAAAAGGAATTTTAGCAACCTTCAGATGTTCCATTAACTGCAGGGTTGAGTTATGCCGTTTGATATTAATACGCATTTTTAACACCCGGTGTCATGTAGCTGCCTGTTTCTAAATTGAAGCTTTTTGGAGTTTCGTGAATCTCCAGTTTCACTCTTTCTCATCCCGATTTGGAGAAAAAAACCACAGTTTGAGAGGCTGGAAATTTCAGCGCTACAGACGGTCTTGTTTACAGCTCATTTTAAATAATAGTTTGCAACGCAAATTGAATAGGAATTGGAAGGGGGAGGTTGTTTACTTGCTCTTCAGCTCAGTCCCAGGTATGTCTGTCACTTGGAATAATTAATCTACAATTAAAAAAATAGCTCGCACCAAGTTTGCCGAGTGCATCTTCGTTTTTATTTTCTCACCTGCACCTAAAAAGAAATAAATAATGTGATAACTTCCCCAAATGCAATTTGCTGCTCTTCACCGTAAAATCAACCTAATTATAGACACACGTATTAAATAAATGTCACAATCATTGCGGAGCCTCAGTATTTAAGAGGAGACATGAATTTGTATCGGTAATTTTGAGCAAAAGCTTCATGGTTGGAGAGTTTCAGTCCTTTTTGCAGTGGGGCTTGCGACTCCATGACAGAGAAAAGCAGAATTTGATGAGTTTGGAAGAAAAGATGGAGAAAGAGGGATTAAAACCAAGCCTAAAACCCCTGGCCAAGGAGGTTGAAGTCATCAATTGATTAATGAAAGGAAATCACACTTTCCAAATGCTATTTGTTTGAATGGCCACACAGTTCCCTTCAGCATCTCGCCGAGCGGCTCTGTGGGTGATTAGGTATTGAAATCTCAGTGTGGATCACACCGCTTCAAAACCTGCTTTTCCAAACGACTTTCATGAACATCGTGGGCCGTATCGACAGCAGTATTGTGTTTCCCCATGGCCCATGACATCCATGTTAATCAGAGCTGAGTGAGCATCATCCCCTCCTCCCACGAGGATGCTCGGGGAGACCTCACTGGGTGCAACTCAACAACAAATTCCTTTTTATTCCCACCTCAGGAGAAAAAATACAGCTCAAATAATTCCATGCTCACTTTTCCCTGCCCCTGGGTTTTCCTTAGGACATGGGAAGGGAAAATTTAAATATTTTGCTCCCCCTACCATCTGTTAATGTGAGGTCGATGTTTTTTTTTTATAATTTCACTGATTTGTCCGCAATGAGGCTCTAGCACATTGTTGGCTGCCGGCATGGAGGGGAGTGTTGGGGTTGGCCCAGGGAGACTGTGCTCCTGCCCCCAAAACCCATCAGCAGACCCTAAAAATCTGCATTATCCACCACAGCCCCTGGTCTCCCATGGGTGGGGATCTTGCAGTGTCAGTGACATCACAAGTGTGTGGATTTTCCGGTGTCTGATAAGGGTTCAACTCACATTAAAGCTGCCCTTCTGCCAGTCTATTAAATCAGTGTTTTCCCTGAAATGAATAAGATCTTTTTGGTCAAACCTGGAGAAAACTGGATTTAGCCCAGAGGCTGCACGGGAACAGCTGTGGAAATGTAGATTTTGCAGGAAACACAGCTCCTGCTCACCACAGATCAGCACCTGCTGAAAACCTCTGGCTTTCAGAGAAATTGAAACTGGCACTTTGCTCAATCTGAATTTTTTTTTGTTTTTCCTCCAGGCTCAGGACATGCGGTTTGAGGAACCTGGAGGGAGATGTGTAACCTGTTGTTGATTTTCAGGAGATATTCGTTCAACCACCCACGCTAAATATTTTCAACAGGTTTATCCGGAGGGAGCAGCAAGAGTCTCAGGACACCTGTAGGAAATTATTTAGGGTTTCAGCCAGCTCCCTGGTGAAGCATGGAGATGAGAGCAGCTTGGCTAAATGCCAGACCAACGTTTTTGGGGGCTTTTTTTTTTTTTTTTCCATTTTTTTCACTCCACACTGATTTGTCAAAACCGACACAGAAGGCTCTGACCGAAAATATTTTGGGGGTTGAAGCAAATCTGGGTATGAAAGTTGTCTGGCATCTCGCCAGCTTGTGCATCTGGTCTTTTAAAAATTTTTTTTAAGCGATTTAACCTTCATGCTGGTCACGGCGGGGACATTTCCTGCAGAGCATCTCATCCCGGCACATGCAGGGCCTGTTGGTTTTACGCTCTTAAATTAATTCGGCGTCTTTCTGCAGCTCTGATATAAAAAAAAAAAAATCCCCTCCCTGTTTGTGGAAGGAATTGTACGAGGGATGCGCAGTCGTGGATTTTATTGGAGCTGCCTTTCAGACTTTACTAAGCAAATGAATTGCAGGAGCACAGAGAGAGGAGAGGGAAGTTAATTGGGTAGCATGGCTGCCTGCAAGGACACAAGTGCCGACGTGTACCTGCTCCGAAGAAGACCTTGACACCTGCGAAATAGGGTGATTTATGAACCGTATGAAACTATCACTGCATGTAATAAACCCCAGCTTGAACTTTATTTTTTTTTTTTGCTGTATTTTAGCAACTCACTGGCTTTCAGAGCGATGTAGAGCGTCTGATCTGCTGGGTACGAACTTGTGGGAGCCAGTCCTTCAAGCTTCTTCCTTTTCTAGGATAAGTCAAGCCAGGACTTATTTTTCCGGGGTGAATTGCTCCTAAAAAGTCAGTCTGTGGAGGCTGTGTACCAAAAGTGAAGATCTGCTGCAGCTTAAATGCCATCCATCACCATTATACCCAACCCACCGGGGCATTCCTCAGCGGCTGAGATGTTCTGGTCCTGATGGAGAGATGCAACAGGTCTGGCATGAATAGCTCAGCCATAAACCAAAAACACCTTTGCTTTCTGGTTCTGTATTCATCCCTATTTCCTTACATACTCTCTCCCAGCTAAAATCTCAGCTTGCTTCTCTGCCGTACCCACGGCTTGAGCACAGGTAGCACTTTTTTCCCTGCTTTTCTTTTCCCAGGACAGTGCCTGATGGAGACCGTGCTTACATTTGTCGCTATGGAAACCATTGATTGCCACTAATGAAGCCTCTCTGTCCTCCTGGACTGCTTCGGCTGAGTGGGTATGTGTTGGATGCAACGGGATATTTTCCGGTGGGATCTCACCATTCCCCTGCTGGGGTTGGGTTTTGCAGTGAGGGCTCTTGTGTAGACACAGCCATCCGTGGCCTCCAGTCTGGATCTTCAGGGCTCTCCATCATCCTCCCAGTTACCAAGACGTTTGCTGGGATGGCAGAAATCAGGATGATTTTCACCAAAGTCTTCCTGCTTTTGGCTTTCTGCAAGAATTGGGGTGAATTCTGACTGGTTTGGGGACTCTCTCAGCCTGACAAATAGATGTACTTCAAAAAATACCCATTTAGGGTATTTTTAACCCCCAGGAACAGCCCATTTTGCCTGGATGGTGGTGGTCAACATCTCCCTCTCGGCTCCCCCCGCTGATATTTGTACCTAACTGGTCTTACACAAAAGCTCCTTCAAAGCCATAGCTCCTTCCTCCCATCTCTCCCCAGCCTAACCTCCACCAGCCACTCCAGTCTGCAGCTGCTTGTTTGATTTTTAATTATTCTTCATTATATTTAAGGCAGTTTTGCAAAAAAAAAGAAAAAAAAAGGGAAAAAAAAAGAAAAAACTTTATGGCAATTTAGTCTGCTTTGTAATTAGAGCCGGTGATTAGAAAATCTTTTGCTTCATGATGGAGTTTTCCTTTAAAAAGGAAAAAAAAAAAAAAAAAAAAAAAAAACCAGAAAAGGGGAATAGAAAAAGGCCGCCAAAAGAGCTCAAAGACTAGAATTAAACAGATTATATCTCATTACTTCCAAATGGGAAGGAAAGTTACAGCTTATTAGAGCAGTTGCATCTGCAGCTGGGGAGGAAGGGAAGCAAATTCCCCCCCCTCCCCAGTAGCACGCTTGGGCGCAGCAGCAGGTTGCAACAGGCATAGAGGGGGCTGATATTTTTCCAAGTCTTTTGGTAGATTTTTTTTTTTTTGGTGTTTTAATCGGTTTATGTTTCTTTTCTTCTGCTGGGTTGGCTTCGCAGATAAATGCCACCTTGGTTTCAGCCCGTTTAAAGGCCAAAGCTAATTAAATAATGCATCCTGCGCATCTCCCCTCCCCGCTATCATTGCATGCTCAGCGCTCAGGGAGGGGGGTCCTGATGAAGAAAAGGAAGAAAAGTCGAATTTAGGCATCTTAAAATGAGTCGTTTAACTGCCCGAGAACGCTTTTTGGTCCCGGCTGCAAAAAAAAAAGAGATATTCAGGTAAAAACATAAAGTGAAGCGTCTATTTGGGCACACAGCAAGCACGTCGGTGTGGATTACAGGGCTGCTTGGCATCCTGCCCTGGCCGTCATCCCTCCTCTGCAATCAAGAGTCCATCTCAACTGTATCAGCGGCTGGCCTTAATTCCAGGGGAGGGCCCCCAGCGTTGCTGTGCTGTTTGTTCATCCCCGTGGCCGGCTGTGAAAGTGTGAAAAAAAAACTGAGTTGAGCAGAAAAGGAAGGGTTTTGGTTGCACCCTCTGCTGCTGCTTCAGCATCAGTTTAGTGCACAAAGCCTTGAAGGGTTTTGATTCCCCCACTGCGCAGCTCAGAGAAGACTTCTCATTATGTGGAAAGACTCTCAGGAGATTTATCCTGATGGGAAAAGGGGTTTGGTTGAGGGAAGGATGAGCAGAACTGTCTCCTTGAAGGTGGACCCAACACAATCATTGCACACATGGGCTGAGTATTGTGGCATCATCACACATTATCACCCAGGGTCTTCCTTATCTCCAGGTTTTGGTGAGTTTTCAGCATAAATTTTTCTTTTGGGATGAAATCTGAGCCCTTTTATCCACCTTTGTTGGTCCCAAGAGCGTTGGGAAGGGAGCTGGGCAGGCACATGCAGAGCCCTCTCTTCCCCAAGACAAGGCTTGGTATCTCCGCATCCTCTGGGTCTTGCCGGTCCTCAAAGAGTGGATGATGCTGAACTCTCAGTGTGATGCACAACTCCTGCCCAAGCCAGTGTCTGACCTTAACAGAGCAAATCAGAGCTGGAGATAAATAGAGACAGACAACGAAACCCACTTAACTGGAGCTCAGAATCACTATTGGCACCGTCATCTTCCCTTTATTTTCCCCCTCCCAAGGAACTTTTTCATTAGCCAATAACAAAAATTATGTAGGTGCTTGACATCTCCAGAGTGGTAGTAGATTTGCGGCGTGCATTAGCCGGAAAGTTTATCCCAGCCCTTAATAGGCTTGAAGAGGGATGGACGCATTTTGACTCAACCAGGGGAGCTGATTGCTACCTAAATAACTAATTCGTCTTCGGAGCAGACACCCGTCAAGGGCTCGTAGAAAAGGAGTTACACCCAAGGTCGTGCCAATTAGCTGCAGAGGAGAGCTGCGGTGTAGAAAACTCGGAGATGCAAACAGCTCGGGATGGACACGGATGCTTGGATCTGGGGTACCTGGCTTGGGAGGGATTTTGGCTTTTCCGCGTGGGTGGACATGGCTCAGGTTCTGTTAGGGATGCCCCGAGTCAGCCCTGCGAACCAACTTCAGCTATTTTTCGTGTTGGGGGAAGAGAGGGTGGAAGCTTGGAAAGGTTTTTGAGAAGTGGAGGAGAGAGTTACTGGGAGAACGCTTGAGCGAGATGAGATGCTAAAGCTCTGCTTTTAAAGGTGTGACAGATGGGAGAGGAAATAAAACTGCGCGAGGATCTAAATGGGTCATGGCAAAAAAGCTTTTCAATAGTTTTTAGTGTCATAAGGGATCCATAGAGCATCCTGCCCGCCCATATAACTCAGCCCATTGAACTCCACCGGAGCGAGGGCAAGATGTTGGCTGCTTTCTGGTCTCTTCTGTAGAGGGGAAAAACAACCAGAGTCAGGATTCGAATGTCCTAAAACCCCAGCACTGCCTTTGCGCTCACATTTTTCTCCTTCACCGGGGATATTGCAATGAGGTGGGTGAGGAAAACCATGTGTCCAGAGCACAGCTTTGGGCAGGAGGTCAAAACAAGCCCCAGATCTGTCCCCCCATCCCCAAACCCATCCCACTGGCCCCACACATGCTCTCCAGAAGATAATTTTCCCAGCAATAAGTGTGAGCTGTCACTGTCACAGCCTCCCGTGGCTCGTGCCGCCTTGTGATTGAAGCTTCCATTAACTTGCATTTCCCTTTTATTTTTTTCCCTTTTTTTCCCCATTTTTTTTTTTGCTTGAAGCTTTTCTCGCCTTAATTTGATTTTTTTTTTCCTTAAGCGCTGTCGCCACTGCTCTCATTTAATAAGTAGTAAATCAATTTTGCAGAGTTGCTGCAGCCCCACTGCTCCCAGCCACGCTAAAATGGGATGCTCTGATTAATTTTTTTCCCCCTCTATTTGTTTGCTGGCAATTTACTCCAATAACTCCCCCCCAGTGACTCGGGGGCGCACAAATGCCTATTTCCGAGGCACTGATGTTTTGCCCCATGGCTGATGATCGCCTCTGGAGATGATACATTTCCCAGGTGATGCTGGGTGTGATTTGGTGTGGAAGCGTGGAGCGCTGGCTGTAACTTCCCTTGCCTGCAAGAGTTGTCTAGGAGCAACAACAAAAATCAGCAAGAAAATAAAACTCTATTCCTGTTTTTTAAGGTTTTTTTTATTTGTTGGATAAGCTCTTGGGATGTCCAAAATGGAGACAAGTGTTTTTTCTTGCTCTTTCCTCTGTGCGTGTTTTCTCTTTGCTTTCTTGCTGGGATCACTCTACTATTCCTAGAACTCTTCTCATGACTTTCTTTTCTTGCCAAGTCCCTTCATGCAGGTGAGAATATTATTCTGGGATAACAATGGCCAGAGACAAAGGTTAAAGAATGGTACCTGTCCAAAAAAGAACGCAAAACTGGGCTTGTTGCTAGAGCGTGTAAGGGAAAATCGCACTCGTGATCCAACAGATCCCACCATACAGTGCTCTTGCATCATAAACACACCGCAGATTTGGAAAAAAGAATAAACTTGTCCTGTTTTCATGTAGGAAAAGGTGAAACTGGTCAATGGAACAAGTTATGATCTATTATTCAGGATAACTTGGAAAGCTTTGCCATTTTTGCGAGGGGGGAATTAGGTTCTGTATAGCACTGGAGTAGTTAGTTTTCTACAAAACCCCTGAAAGCCTGTATTCAAAAGATAATAAAACTTGATCAGTTCACCTGGGTTTCCATTTTAATTCACTCTGAGAGAGTATTTAAGCCTTTCTCCCTGTTTATGAAGACACCTACTCTATCTAGCACGCTGGATAATAGACCTAAGAGTTATAACTTGGTGATAAAAATAATGCATAGATAATGGAATAACTATCAAGTGCTTCCTCCACGAATGCAAATCGGGATTTTTCTCTCTGTGCTGGTTTTCCCCCACATAGAGATTTTTACAGCCAGGCTTTTGACCAAGTGGAGATGTTGCGTGGAAAGGCAGTAAAGCAATTAACAGGCTGAATCTCGAGCCGAACCATTTTGCAGGAACACGGAGGTGGAGGTAGCCACGTGGCACATAGGGGCTCTCCTCTGTCAATGTGACTTTGCTGGGGAGACAGAATCTGGGGTGTTTTTGGCACAAAACCAGGGAGAAACCATCCACGGGAGTCGTCTTCGTTTACCACTGTCCTAAGAGTAAATCTCAACAACCCAGGACCAAAGCAACCATCAACTGGGCTCCATCATCCAGCCCTATTTTCTCAACTAACCATCACCATTTCTGCCATGTTTCCACCCTCCTCTGCTCCAAAAAAAAAAAAAAAAAGCTCAGAGTCTCAGGAAGGATCCAAAACCTTCATGGTTGGCTTGAAGCTTGGTGGTGGCTGCACGGAGCCACGCACGTCTCTTGCTTCCATCTTAAACACTCATCTTCCATCTGCATCCATTGCAGAAGAAAACACGGGGTTGTTTTTGGAGTGTATGGCCACGCAACCGTGTTCCTAAAGGCTGGTCATTTAGTGTTTTCTTTTCTGGGTGATTTCGAGCTGTCTGAGACCCCTTGGGAATGCTCTGAATGTAAAGAGGGGTATTTAGGGGTTACGAGCATACTATACATAAGGGTGTTGTTACAGTCATTTTTAATAAAGCCTTTATTCTAATCGAAATTGTGCTTATAAAACTTAAATGAATCCATAGAGCTAGTGGGAAAAGAAATGGGTTCTTGCCAATTATTTTTTCTTCAAAAATACTTCAAAGATTAAAAAAAAAAAAAAAAAAGAAGAATCAACCCACTCCATTCATTTATTTATGAATTAATAAAAGCAAGAGAGAAATAAGCAGTTAACATGCATAGATTTCGAAATCCGGGGAGATTTGGGGGATAATGTAGTCTGACCTTCTGCCTACCAGAAGCAGGTTTCAGGGAGGAATGCCTTCACCGCCTCTGCTGAGCTCCAGGGCCACAGCCCAACAGCTCTCCAAAGGGCTTGTCTACACACACGGGCCTGAAAATCCATATGTGGACACTTCTTAGACCAAAAAAGCTCCTTTTTGGCTTTTTCCCCCTCTTCTTTTTTTTTTTTTTCATTTTACCTAAACTAGAACTCAGGAGAATGACAAACATTTTCTATTTTTTCCTGCAAAAACTCTTTTACAATTTGCTCTAGAAAATCCCTTGCGCTTTAGATTCTTTAATATTTATTAAATCTCCATGTTCAGACAATAAAAAGATCCTTGCCTGCTGATTTGCAAAGCAGCAGATGAAGGTTTCCCCATGCGCCTGGAGCATCTCTTCAAGCGGGCGCATCCCTTTTTTCGGTGGGAGTCTCGGAGGAAATTGGGACCATCCACATTGCGAGCCGGACACAAGGTGTTTTGACCCGTATTAAGTTCTCTTTCCCGTGCTTGTTCCTTGCGGCTGGACTTTGCAGTTCAAAGGTAAATCATAAACCTCTTTTCAAATTATTTTACAGTGCTGGGAATCGCCCTGAAACACGATAAAATACTGCAAATAGACAGCATGTTTGCACTCAGTTTATCTCATAAAATAAATCAGATCAAGACTTTGCTGAGTCAAATCAGTCTGTGGGACTCACTAGTGCTGGGTGAAACAAAAAAAAGTAGCAATATTCAATTTTATTTTTTAAGAAAAATACTTTTAAAACAGAAAATCAGACAGATGTAAGTGATAAAATCCATATTCTGTGGGTTTTAAATGCTGGAGAGGAGGAGAAATAAAACACATACGTGGGAATATGTTTTCTGCCAAGATAATATTTCCATTACACGTAATGATGGAGCTGTTTGGATTTTCTCTGAGGCACAAGTGGATGCTCTTCGCATGGGATGCTCTTCTGGTCTGGCCTTGGAAATGCCTCTACATGCATCCTGACCTCCATGCTGAGACCGAGGACCGGATACTTCTCCACATTAGGATCAGAAAACATCAAATGAGGTTCTTAAAATGTGGCTAGCTTGAAAACTACAGCTGTGAATCCTTTCTGTGTTCACCGAGAGCCAGAGTTAATTTAGAAGAAACTTCACTGCAATGGTAGTGCAACAGAGCCGAACACGCCTCAAAGGCAAACTCAGCACCTTGGGCCACTCATTTGCTTTTAATTTCAAGGTAGAGGGAGAAATTTTAACAAAAGGGGAGGATGAGAGGCAGCATTGTTACCTGGACCTGAATCTTTTGTATCTCCAACAGGAGATTTTGCTGAGCTTCAACCCACACATTGATGAGGCTCCCCCTTCTTAATGGCTTTATTCTCTTCCATGCTGCCGTAGATAACTGGTTCCCACCAAAAAAACCTTATTATTTTTCAAGCAGGGCTCATTTCCCACTCCCTTTTTAGACTGGAAGGGTATGGAAAAAAACTAAGAGCTGCGCACTGTGTTCAAGTTAAGAACCGTGATTATCCTTTTGTAGTGCTGGAGTTGGTATTTTCACGACACTGGTGGTTTATTTTAAGAGCATCTCTTTTGAGGTGAGAAATGGATGCTTATACTTGAAGTAGACAGAGAAGGGCAGTCAAGGCTGGTTCATCTTCCTGGAAAAGGGAGGGGCTGGGGCTGTGTAGGGGGGCATCCAAATTAAAGTCATTGAGTCTTCACCATGGGAGCATCATTGTTAAAGCCTAGATTAAAGAAGAACTTCACCATCAGCCCAGGGTTAGACAGAAGCAATTCAAGCTGGCTTCGTAATGCCCACCCAATTTATTTTGTCAAAGTTGGGCTTGTAAAGATCCACTCTGGCTTCAGCACCCATCCCTGGAAACGTTCAAGACCAGGCTGGATGAGGCTGTGAGCAACCTGATCTGGCTGGAGATGTCCCTGCTCCCTGCAGGGGGTTGGACTGAGTGGGCTTTGAAGGTCCCTTCCAACCCTAATGATTATATGATTCTATGATTCTGACTGCAAAACCACATTTAAAAAAAAGCCAATGAGAATTACATTTCCGGGTGTATAAGTTGCTTTTCTCAACATGACTTTGGAAAGACAGATGGAGATCTGAGATTTTTCTTACTGTCATCCAGACTTGTGTCTGGACACCAAGTAGGACAGCAGAAATGGGTGATGAGGGGCGGATACAGCTTGCCCAGGGTTCAGAACCAAGTTGGTCATGTTCATAGGTCACTGACGGATCTCACCTCCCTAAAGACCTCTTTCTGCACCTTCATCCATTGCATCTTTCTGGGGCAAAGAGCAAACCTACTTGAACCGTGTCACCTCGCCATACCATCTCATTCTCTTCTGCTTGCATTTAGAATGTCAATATTTTGAGCTCTGTTTGATGACACTCCCAAGGTCCTCGTGCCGTCCAGGCTGGATCAACACCTGCCAATCCTGCACCGCTGGGGCGGGGAAGAGGGCGTCAACCTGGCTGAGATGCACAAAGACGCTGCAATGATAATAAATTGGCTTGTCAAAGAGGAGGGCAGATTTGCTATTAATGGAAATAATAGTAGATTACATGGGCTTTTGTCACACAATATAATCAAAGGCAGGATCAAAGGGAGGGAATATAGCAAATGGTTAGCAGGCAAGACATGCTAATGAGATAAAAATGCTAGCCTTGCCACCTCTCCGAGCTTCAATTGAAGGATAATTGATACTAAATAATGTAATTTTGAGCTGTGGTGAAATGCACTTAAAACCAGCAGACAAGGCTGTGAAAATGTTTTAGTTTTTCTGTTACTCTGCTGTCATTTCCATCACTTTCTTTTTTTTTTTTCCTCTCCGTGTGGCAGCTGATTGTGTGTGTGGGAGCTGTTGGACGAAAAGAGAATAAGTGAAAAAACCCTTACTTTGGCAAAATACCGGTACATTTATGCAGCTTTAACTTTCTGATTTAAAGCCCTTGGGTTTGCCCCTGTGGTAGGTCACCCAAATTCATCAGTGTTTGGGTTTGTGTGGTGAGGACAGCCCAGCAGCAGCACCGGCACTGCTCATTCAAAGTCCCTGGGGATGGCACCGCTGTGCGGTGGCGGATGCGCCACCTCCGCTGGCATCACCATGCTCTTAGGCAGCCGCTTCAGCTGGCTCAAACACAGGCTGCTGTTTCAACCTGCCACTTTAAACGCGATTTAAAACTACCCGCTATTTAAATGTAAACCGATGCGGTTTACACGATGCAATGAAGTGCGGAGGGTTGGCGTGGTGCGGTGTCAAAGGGATGGTGTTTTATTCCCTGAAGCCATGTTGGCTGAAGCTCCACTGCCTTTCAGTCAGCTCTGTCTAGCTCGAGGATTTCATGATAGTCTAAAATGCCTTTTTTTTTCCCCCAGAAAACTTCTCTATTGCCAGAGAAGATGCATCTTAAATGTTTCTTAGTGCTTTCTCATGGCCCTTCCTACATATTTTAGGGCAATCCTGACCCCTGGCACTGTCTGATTTGAGACTTGCTTTCTGTGTCGGTGTTACCAGACCAGGAAAGACACAGATCTCCTTTCTTCCCTTGTAGGACTCATCTTTTTTTTTTTTCCAACACAAAAGATGCATCCGTTAGAGTTGCAAGTACCAGCTCAGAAGGCTCGTCAATCACCACCCAACAAACCCAACTGCCAGCATGAACTCACCAGAAGACCATCTGGAGACTGTCAGCAGATGAGAAGGGTGTTGTGAAGTCATTCCCCGAGTTTTGAAAGCAGCGGGAAGTGCAGGAAGCTGGATACTGCCTGAGGACAGCACAAGAATAAGTCTTGCTTGGGGCAGAGCTGGCCCAAGGAGCTGTTTATATCCGGCCCAGAAGATCCCACGTGTGGAAAAGCTTGTGCAGGAACCACAGGCTTAAAGCAATGACAGCTTGCACTAAGATATGAGCATCCCAATAGGGGAAAGATGTAAATTAAAAAATAGGGTTGTCCTCCTCTGAGGAACATGTTTTTGGAACTGGAGGGAGAAATCTTCATCCTCCCTCCAGTTAATGACAACCGTTGGTCCCCATTGGGCGTTGCTGCTGTAGACGATGAGCACATCCGTACTTTTAACATGTTCAAGTTGCAGCAAAGGTCTGGGAGTACGAAGATACAGAAGTGCTCTGCTGAGTGTGGGTGGAGAAGAGGTGTTCTGGGGTCCAGTAATGGCTGCAAAAGACATCAGCGGTGCAGCCGATCTGTGCAAGAGCATCCGTTACTGCCAAGTTAGGAAGAGCTCTGTGAGAAATGCAATGAATGACAAGCTAAAAATAAAAATCACTTTGGTGTTTGCAGATCCAATTTTTTTTTTTCCTACTTAGGAGTTCCTTGTGGCAAAATTAATCAAATCAGGACGTTCCCCAGGAACTTTTTGTTTTGTTTATTTATTGCAGTGAGTTTGGCTGAGCAGCTTCCCTGCAGAAAGAAGACTGTTAAGTGTCACGGAAAATAAATAATGAAAAATAAAGGATCTTTTCTCCTGCGTTCCCAGCCCTTCTTTGCTGACTGATGCCAAAGGAAATTACCAAGGCTAAATTAAGACTAATTTTGCCAGATCTCTTCTGAAGAACCTTGGAAGCATTTTTTTTTCACAGAAGGATGCCTTGGGGAGCTTAGCTCAGGAGAACACGTGAGATCCAGGTTCGTGTAACCTCTGGCCTTGCTACAGGCTCAATGCTCCATCAGTGTGAGGAGATGAGGGAGAGGTAATAAATGGATCCTGCTCAATTAGACTCTCAGAAACACGAGTGAAGTCCGAATTTCAGTGCACTCTCAAATGCAGCCACTAACCTGCCTCTCTCCTTTTCTTTTGAACCTCGCTGACCCCTACGTGCTGAATTCCTCTGCCAGGTTGCATTAAAACCCACCACACGTCTTTTCCTCTGTCCCAGCTCCTTGGTGAACATTGCCACATCCTCTTCTCCTCACCTCCCTCTTCCTCTGTGCCACGTAAACTAACCGCTGCCTTTCCTGCCCTGTTTTCCCCTCGCTCAAAGGCTGAGGCTGCGGCTTGTGTCCCATGTAGCCGGGCCAACTTCCAGCTCACCCGCTTGGATGCAGAGATCGGCACGGGTCACAAAGTCAACCATCACATGCATGAGCTGGAGAAAAGGTCTGTGTGCACACATCTATGATAGAGGTGGACCCTAAGCAGCTTGTCCTCTGCAGCTCCTCAGCATCTCCCGTTGAGTGTTGGGGTGGAGGTCAACGAGCAGAGTTGCTAAAATGATAAACTGGAATTTAATGAAGGCAACACCTTCTCAAAAATGTGTCCAAGCTGTCAGGAGAGCTATTTTCACACTGAAGCCATATTTCAATGGTTCGTGTACTTTTAAGTCCACCTAGATGTAAAGAAAACAGAGAAAGAGGGTTGAGATGGGATCAAGCTCCTGGGCTTGACTTGTCAGCATAAAGGCAAGTCGGTGCCAGGAACTCCTCATTTCTGGATAACACAATTGTATTTGCAGGATTGCTTTTTATAGATGCCTTCATCTCCTCTAATCATTAAAAAAAAATATAAAAAGGAAGGCCAAACGTACACACACAGATCCAGCGAGGTTCTTGTGTTCTGCTTAGACAATTGCTACCCGTTTGGAGTGTCGGCACACGCGTGCTTAGAGAGCGTGTGAACGTCAGCATCTTTTCACATGAGATGCTTTGGTCAAGGTTCTGCATGCGCTGTGTCGATATTACCCAGAATAGAAGGATTATTTTCCTGGGCATTTGATTATATGGTTGTGGTTGTTATGGGGATGATGAAGGTAAGTGATTTATGACAATATTTGAAAGAATCCAAGCAGTTTATTGTGTTTGTAGCCTTGTACATGTGTCTACCTTGTGCACTCAAGCCACATCGCATAAAACACCAGCGTGAACTACCAACAGCCGCGTTGTGAGCAGAGTTTCTCGGTCGTTCCTGGTGACAGGATCTGCTAAGGTACAACAGCCTTTTGCCACTCTTACCAAGGAGAAGAGAGTCACAGAGTCTGTGGTTCATTGTCTGGAGAAAAAAAAAAAAAAAAAAAAGTGGAAAAAATGGTTCAACTCAGGCCAGAACAAAAAGACATTGTCTCTTCCTGAATTCCCAGTTAATTCAAGATGGAAGAGGTGAGTCTTTTTAAAAATTCTTCCTCTGCTCCCACTTCCATCTATTCTGAAGTGAAATAATAGCACTGCAAATCAAAAAGCCAGAAGCCACATTTTAATGGTGTAAAAATAAAACATTTTGAAGCAGTTGACATCTTCGTCCTGTTGTTTTGTCTACGAGGCTTCAGTGGTGGCTTGCATTCAGAATGAGTGGTTTTTTGGGTCTACCCAAGAGAGATTTTTCCTAGTAATCTACTACTGTCTGGAAGACAAAAAAACCAAAAAAACAAAAAAACCAAAAAAAAACAGCAAAGGAGTCCAAATAAACCCCAAAAAACCCATTCTGCCTGGGTCTCATTATCATTGTTTTTTGTTTGCTTTTATGAGTACAGCTAAGAGCTGGAGGACAACAGTCACTGCTCTGGCTCTGCTCGAGCAGAGGAAGAGAAATCGAGGTGAGAACTTTATATAACTTGCCCGTGGTCATACAGCAGATACGCTGCCAGACGACGGCTGGGCAAGGTATATTTAGAAATGAGTTAAATAGAGCATTCAGCCACCTGGGACGGAAGCAGCGGCTCCAAGTGCTGCTTGAAATCACACACGTGGGCTCGCGGTGGCCACCGTCCCCCACCATTTCTTGCATGGTGTCCTCGCTGCGTGTTTGCTCTCTAGATGTCTTCCAGGCGTCTCGTCAGTCACGATGCTCAGATGGAACCTCCTCCAGTTTTGACATTGAGGAACTTTCTCTGCAGAATAAAGCATCCTGTAGGAAATGTTTTGAAGCTGTGGGAGTTGAAAAAGAGATTAAACAGAAAAGAAAGATAAACTGCTGCGTCTTAGAAATGTGATATCTGCACTCGGCCCATGTCTAATGAAGCAGTTGGTGTAAAGCCTCCCTGGAGAGGTGATGAATATTGCAGCTCTTCCAACCCAATCCTGAAGCCATCAGCTTTGAATATCAGCTTTGTCCCTTGGAAATAAGGAGTCGAGAGGGTGATGTTGTGAATTGGGGATGGTTGGGAAAGATCCCGGAGTCAGGGACGATTCAATGCTGCTAAAAAATTATCCTCTTTTTCCCTCCCAATCTCTGTTCAAGAGTTCTTGGTTGGAGTGAGAGCTACAGCTTGTGTGTCATTCTCCAAGGCCTTTTTTACTTGCTAGTTCGCTCTTTTTTAGCATACATTTTGAAGGTTTTGAAGGCCTGCGCTTTATTGATCAGGCTACTCTCAGCTCCTTTTCTCCAGCTCTTCATTAAAGCTTGGATCACACCTTCGGAAGGTGTCCCTCAAGGTTTCTTGCTTGTAGGAACCATATGATTATGGCTAAGGCTGTTGGACTTGAGACCACGCTTGATATTTCCCTTTTTGTTTAGTGCAGAGATGCTCTATTTACCATAAATTTTGTTTTCACACTTGTTTTCCTCTGGCCTTCAGAGTGGAGAAGAAAAGAAGGCCCTTGAATTTTCTTTGTTGACTTCATTGATTAGTGTGTCTTGGGTTTCATTCCATTTTTTAAAAAACAAATTTATGAGAGATGGGATCTTCGGAGTTTTTCCTTTAAAGTGAAAAAGGTCATGTTAATTAACCGTCCTTATTATGACAAGCGGCGCTAAGGACCGAGTGAAGAATTTTTTCTGTTCCTGCCTGCCTGTAGGAGTTTGTATGATAAGGATACTCCTATGCACATAATACAATCATTGTCATGTCTTCAGACTGTTATGTAAACTGAATAGCATGTCACGCTCTTCCTTTTTTCTCTTTTAAATTAGATGAACTGATGTTTCAAAGGGGAAGGTGGAAATTAACTCCTTAAACACTGGACACCAACAAGAGACACTCAGAAAAAGCTCCATCAAAGTTTTCTCTGCCGTCTAAAAGAAAGTGTGAAGACTTATCTGGAAAAAAATATTCATCAACTGGAAAAAGCCAGAGCTTCCTTTATGGTTTTAAAACCTTTTTTTTTTTTTTTTTGTGCTGCTCATTTGGGGAAGGTGTCTCATTTGAAAAACACCTGCACTCATTTAGAAAGGAATGAGTCGGGATAATAAATAGTACCCCCTTGCCATTCATTGAACCGGGAACACTTTAATTTTATTTTTTCTTTTCTCCTTCCAACTGTTACAAAATAGACCAAAGGAGGGCTATTTCAGATCAATAATCTTTTTTTTCCCCCTCTCCCTTGATATTCCAGGTCAGCTGGCAAATGGAGAATTATTCTTTGCACAGTTCTAAAAAGCTCCCATTATCACCCATCCGAGATGGCCACTTGCCCCAGATAAGGAAACTGCTGTCTGAGCGAATGGGTAATAAAGTGAATTGTTTTTGGAACCAGCAGCCATCAGGTTTGCCCTTGACGGCACCTTCTTCTTTTCCTTGCTGCATCCTGGCCCCACATTAGGATGCTTCAGCTCAGGGATGAGCAGCCCTCAGTCCCTCCTGATTCCCTTTATCCACGTTTTTTCTCCTCACTCTCAGCCCAAGTCGTTCATGCCATGCTGCTCCGTGTCAAAAATTCATTAACTAACTTTGCATTTTGATGGTAGACGTGGAAATGCCATCTGCTACCCAACGGCTGTGCTTTCTCATCTGCCCAAATCCTGCTGAACCCCGCCAATGTCACTGAGATTGGTTGAGCTGCTACTCGCTTTCCTGTTATTAGCAAATTAAGATACACTTCCCGCTGTTGATTTCCTCATCTAAACACTGCGCTGGGAACAGAAATAACCCTATTACTGGGCCAGGATATAATTTAGCCATAACACTAATCTTTGCTGGTCTGAGACGGGGTGTTATTCTGCATCTGTTGTTATTCTCTATAGCCCTTATTCCTAAAGCTGGGGAAATACATTCCCTTATCAAACAGCTTCATTTAAGTCTAATTAGATAGAGGCCCACAGGTGACTCAGTCTAATATCCTCCCCTCCGTCGACGCTACCTTAAGTACCCCAGGACGTGTGCTTGAGGAAGCCTTACTGCAGGAAAAAAAGCTCAGCTCCAGCAGAGAAAAAGTCCGTTTATTCATGCATCCTTCTGTGCTAATGTGGGCCAGGCAGCGATTTCCACGCTGATAGGGAGCATCGGGGACCGTGAGGAATAACACTGGAGTCATGATGGGCTTCCCGTTGAGTGCGATATGGCTCGGGGTAATGGTATCGGCATCTGCCTCCTCGTAAAGATCCGAGATCCTATCAGTGCCAAGACGCAGGGGGAAAAGTGAGAAATTCAGGAGTTTTGGTGGTTTGGGGAGGGCTTTGAACGGCTCTCGTTGCTCTCTCAGGGTGCAAGAGGTTGGTAAGGTGCTAGAGGAGGATTTTCCTAAGAGTGGGATTTGCTTGGCCATGATTCAGGGTCAGCCAGTGGCTGGAAGCTCCCCTTACAGAAATAAGTTGGTTTGTCTCCTGCAGAGAGAGTTCAGCCCTTGGCCATTGCAGCTTACATCTGGGTTTTTTTTTGATGCCTCAATGATGGTGTCCATCTAGGTAACAAAAAGGAAATGCCCCCAATACGGTACTGCTCCTCTTTGGTGCTGGAAATAAGCTGAATGAGGACGTTGGGCTTAGGCAACCCACTCTTGGACATCTGACATTAGCAAAGATGCTGGTGGGAGGAGGAACTGAGTTAAATTGGGCACAAACTACCTCTCCAGTTTCCCTTCCACATTTTTCATGAGTTGAATCGCCTTTAACGGCTCGCTCCCTGTCCATCACTCCAGTGCTGTGCTAAAATGGACTGAATAACGACTTCATGTGAGACCTTGAGCAAAGCATGCAGGTGCCAGCTGGGAATGTCACCCACGTTGGTGGCTTTAGATAAAGAGGAGGGTTTATCTCCCTCAAATTCAACCTGAAATAGTCAGGATTTCAATCATCTGCCTCCCTGGAGGGTCTGGTTCCATTTCATGGAGACTCACGTGTCCCTGGGCAGATCTCCACTTAGGGTGGTGACCGGAAGGATGTGGTGCTTGGTCCCCATCCACGTGCGGTTCTTGGCAGCGAGGACCGTCGTTTCATCGACATTATTAGAGAAGGCAGAGAAAGGAAGGGGTTGTTCTGAGAAATGACCAAGAATGAGAGTCAAGTTTCTTGAAAACACGTGACTCCACTTTTCAATCCCTTGTCACAAAGCCAGGACTTGTAGGTTCAGCACAAATGCGCTCACAGCTTTCATGTGAGTATCTCATTTTCTCATATTGACCCAGAAGGGTTTTGGGAACTTGGTGAAATCAATGCTTTTCTGTGAATTGCTCCAGCCTCAAAGAAGCTGCTATTTCCAGGCTTCCCCAGAACATGTAGGAAATTTGAATATTTCTTCTGGAAGGGTTTGTGGTTTTTCAACCCATTTGGGTTATTTCGCAGAAGGGAAAGGGCTGCCCAGGGTGCAGGCGAAGGGACCAGACACAGATCACAGAGGCCACTCAGCATTGGAGAAAGAGCTGAGGTCGAAGCAACATTTACCTCCTCTAGAACTCAATTAGCAAAAAAACGAGAGTAAAATGAAAGTTATGAGAAAAAACCTGACCCTGCTCACAGCGTCGTGACTTATCAGCAGCGTAATTCAGCACAGAGCCGTTTGAATGGGTGCAAGTGTGCCAATGTGCATCAGTCAGAAGCCAATCTGCTCTGCTTCTGATGATTTCCAGTTGACTTGATTATTATTTTTTTTTTTTTTTTTAGCCCAGGCAATACTCACAGAAATTCCTTGGGGATTTCAGTTGAGCTGTGAATTCTTTGGACACTTACAGCTATTCCCAGTGCTGGAGGCAGCTGCTTCGCTGCTCTGGTGCCCTGCAGCAGCGAGGCGAGAGTTCAACCGCAAAGCACCCTCGACAGGGAGCCAGGGAGTTGAACCCAAATTCACCCACACCCTCTGGCACCCATCTGCCCGGTGAAGCCAGCAACCGGGAGCGAACGCAGCCAAATCGCCACTGATTCCCCACTAGGCTCCCGTGGGATGCTTGATGTTGATTGCTCTCGTGGGCTTCAAACCCCTGTGCTCTTCAAAGGGAGATGTCTCTCAAGGTTCCTCCAAATCCCAGATGTTGCTTCAACCTTGTCCCTCCAAGCAGGAACCTCTGTTGGTGAAGGAGTGATCTCCCATCAGCGCTCTCGCCTGCCTCCCCGCTGCTGCTCCCAGCCACTGATCCAGGTCTCCTCCAGCGATAATTCTCCGAGGTCGCCGGATCAAGCGAAGCAATTTAGAATAAATTGTCGTCGCTTCAGACTTTTGCATTAAACTCTGAACTTTGGGAGCTTCGCCACGCTGAAACTGTTGGCTATGAGCACCCGGAGGGATTTGTGTTTATTTATATCCAAAGCGCTCCTTACTGCGCAACCTGCAGAGGCTAAGGAGATCAACAGGAAGGAGGGGAGAGCGGGGGAAGCAAAGAATATGTCTTTGGCCTTTCTTTCCTCTTTTAAAACCCAAGGGCAACTCTGAGCTTAATGGCCACCTCTCGCGCAAGAGGCCAGCAGAAGGCCAGTGCGTGGTCAAAATTCAGCGAAAAAGGCCTTTAAAGGGGATTTCTGCTTTGCAGGATCTGTCTGAAACACTTTTCTGGAGTTCGTTCAATATGGCCATAGCAGGAGGCCGTGTCCCTGCGCAGTGCTGCTGCTGCTGAGTGCCTGTTTGCTCTCTTTGTGGTGTAGAGGAGATGGGGAGGACCTCCAGGGACCCCAAAAAGCAGGAGCTAGGCGCAAAGATATGAGCTCAGATAAATCTCCAAATATCATCTGAAAAACATTTTAAATTTCATGTTAAAATTTGCATGTCTTAATAAAAACAGTGGAAAAGTCACGATTTAGTCACCTCTTTTTTCCAATTTTCTGAAATACCTTGGATCAACCCTAAGTGAATCTCACTCAAAGTTCTGGAAAACTTCAAATATTAATGGAAGAAGGAGTTTATTTAGCACGTTTCTTGCCCAACTCACGCTACAGCTGCATCATCCCCTCACACATATTATGGGTTGGTCTGGATTTAAGCGGTGATGGAATTAACAGTCCATCTCCACGACATGCCCATCTGCTGCAGGTTCTGTGACCTACATGAGGTGAAATGAGGATGAGATTCCAGCCAACTCCTGGAATGGGAACATTGCCCCATGGTAAATGTAAAGAAGCATTGGCTGGCCTGAGTGATGTAAAATTCCGTCATGACAGGCACGAGAGACACCTTTTCGGTCCCTATATCATAATTCAATCATGTTTCAGGCTGGGTTTTTCATATGTGAGTCTGAAAACTTACAGAAAATTGAAATAAAAAAAAACATATAGGAGATTTATTCCCATTCCCCTGAATCTAGATGCTGTTTTATTTTAGGAAAACTCCAAATATTGTTAATTTAGTGGTGCTTGTGTGTCCATGGCTTACATCCCAACTAGAATTTGCGGACCTACAGATGTGCCTTTCTTTCCTCGTATTCCCAACCCATGCCTTTTAGACCAGATGGAAAGTTTACCCTTCCCAATCTAGCGCTATCTCTGCATGTAAATGAAGAAATTTGAGCTTAAAATCTGTCAAGCCAGCACCTTCCCCCAGGATTAAATTGACTTTGAAAGCATACGCTTCAAAAATACCCAAACAAACAGGAAAAAATCCCAAAAGGAAAAGAATTAATAACCACAGTGTTTTCTAATATGCACACTAGACAACTCCTTAAATCTAAATGAAATCTATATTGCATTCATTTTCTATTTTTGAGCTGAGACTGGGCTAGTTGGGCTCCACATTCATCCAAATTTCATGCTTCTCCTTTGAACTGGGTTTATCGGAAATGTTCGCCTTCTTTTTTTTTCCTCCTAGTTGACTTACGGTGAGTTTTTGAAACTCAAATCAAAGCAACAGCCTGCATGGCAGGAAAGAAAATTACTGTCCTGTGTCCTTGTTCCCTTGCATGTGTTTTTGTGCACGATGCTCTGTGATGGGCAGGATTTGGTAATCACTTTCAGTGGGGACCCAACCTGCCAAAATCCCGCTCCATTCCATGGACCAGCAGGAGAAATCATAGTTGTGGGTGTTTTGAAGAATGCTATCGGACAAATATAATCTGCCAGTCACATCACTGCTGGGATTTATTCCTGTACCTGTGAAATTGGCCTCTGTGACAACAGGTTTCGGTGAATTGGGTGTATTTAATCCCCTTTCCACACTAGGCTTGATCATGTCTTCCCCAGAGATAAGGTGCCCACACCACTCATCTTTTCATGGATATGTATTTTTGCCTCTTTCACTATAAAAAAGGGAAGATAATTCCTACCTGAAATCAATTTTATTACCTCCATAGAAAATGCAGCGGATCTACACACACTGACCATCCTTCACGTCATCTTCGGTTTGTCAGGGAGGGAATTGGGAAGATGTCTCCTAGCCCATTTGATTCTTGCTGAGACACCTTTGCCACCAGCCACTGCTTTGCAGCATTGTGAAAACCAGACCTGGGGTGTTTCCCCAGTGAATTTTGTTCCCTTTAGTTTGCTGCTGTGAAATGCAGCACTTTGGATGAGAGATTTGGAGATGTGGCTCCAAAAGGCACCAAAATTTCGTTGTTTTCTGCTCCGTAGCATTATTTATGTAAGTGTTTCTGTGGTGTTGGTGGGATCCCCATGGCAGCATCACAGGCAGGGGATTTGCCACAATACGTGAAGGATCTTCAAGACCATGACCAGATTTTGTCTGAAATTGCCTAAACCCGTTCCCAAATTAAGTGGGAAGCCAGTAGACAGATGGACATCCTGCACACAGCCACGAGCAGGACCAAGGGGGAAAACCCTGCAAGATCCCCGGTGGACCAGAGAAGGAAACCACAGAGGCAACAACATTTATTTAAATTTTCCACGGCTGGAGGGGCCCCGAGCATCGTCTGTGTCCTGAAGACACGATTAGAAATACAAGCCCGAGCAAAAGAGCAGATGGCCAGCAGTTGTTCTGCTGTCTGCCTGCACCTGCCAAATGAGCTTTCTGCCCCGAGCCGCAGCGATTTCCAAGTGCTCTTGAAAGCAGAAGGAGTTGGCAAGCCAGCTGCCGCTTCCCCGTGCCGTTGACATGATGAAGCCGGATTTTGGGAGCGGCGTTGGGAAAGATCATCAGAGTTGTGTCCAATCATTAGAGGGGGAAATGCTAAGGGGGAAAAGGATTAGAGATGTGGAAGAAGAGATGCCTTGAAGACCTGAACCTAAAAACTCTATCACATAATAGCATCAAGGCACGGAAGTCAAGTCTCTTTTCATTTGCATCAGGGAGAATTTGGCAGGTCTAAGATTATTTATTCACCCACAGGCTGAGTTTGCTCATCCCCAGAGGTCTTGGCTTCCCCCCTCCAGTAAAAAAAACCAAGATGCCAAACCATCACGGGCTATTTCTGCAGACATTTCCATGCAAACCCTGGCCCCGCTGAAGCCGATTTTGTTATCAGCTTAATAGGGCCAAGACTTCAATTCATCCTTGCGATAAACTAGAGAAATGTTGTTGGTCTTGCGTTTTTTAATCAAATAAGATTTTTTTTCTCATAGGGAAGGCCATTCGCTAGCCCCGAGATTGCTGCCCGACTTCAGCATGTGGAATTACAGATACTGCCAGCACCTATTAACTCTACAAATCTTTGCATTGATAAGTAAGGGAGAGATTTATGTCTTAAAACGAGAAATATTATCCTCAACAACAAGATTGAGCCCATGGATCAATCCAAATCAGAGTCTATCAAGGAAGTAAAGGAAGCAATTGGCATTAATTGGTGTCTCTGGCATTTTAGCCGGCTGCCAGGAAGGCTGGGAGGGAGTTTCTCCCTTGGACTTGGGGGGCTTCTGGCCAAGGTCAAGTCATTTTTGGCAAGTTATTGGGGAATATTTGCAGAGATTCCTTGGTGGTGCATTCTAGCACCTTCAAGGAAATAAATCAAAAATCTACTCATAGGGTTAAATGCGCTTTAAAAATTAGCCTCTTATTTTTGCATATCAATTAGCTAATAAGCCGCAAACTGGATCTTCTCAGATTAATTCCCGTGCATTTCATTTACTTGCTACTTTTTATCCTGCAGCCTTCTATCCCTGGGCAGGTACTGGCTGCCATGGGCAGGATTTCTCTAAATGCAACTGCTCCTGGGGGCACCATCGTGCCATACCTTTCCTAACATCCCCGAAAGTCAAGGCCTTGTGCACAATCTTCTGGGCTTGTACCCCAATAGAATACTCAACCTGGATGTCCACCATCTGTTTTTAAAGGAGTAGCTTTTATTTGCTTAGGTGTACCTCAGACCCCTCTTCTTGAGTGCCTCTGTTTGAGCTGAACAAGCTGGCAGGGAGCTGGGGATATCTCTTCATCTGAGCTCTCGTCCCCAAGCTATCAAATCCACCTAAATGATTCCTGACATCTGCTTGTCTAAACTATTCTTAGATGGAGAGCCGGCAGCCTCCCCAGGTAACCGTTTCCTTATCAAAGCCAAGCTGTGCTGGTACTCTCTTCCTAATGCGCCCTGGAGGAAATCACAAGACATTGCTAAAACTTTGTAGGTGTTTAATCTTCATTATGAAGGAGTCTCAAGCCACCAGATGGGTAACGGATGGGTCTCAAGATACAGATCTGCCGGTCCGGGGAGATTTGGACTGTTCTGCAAAGTCCCATCTCGCTAGGAGTGTGGGTAGGGCAAAATCTCATCCTCTACGCATTTGGTAAGAAGGCAATTCATTTTTAAGTCTAACAGTTGCAGAAAAAAAAATAAAAGACCTGGAAAGACTTACTTGGTTCCTAAAACCTCAGAAAGCAAATTAACCCAAGCTTACAATCCCCTGCTTCATCTTAGCGACACCCAGTACCAGGCAATTCCCAGAAAGAAATAAAGACCCTGACCAAGCATCCGCTTGCCCTTCAGAAAGGAAATCCAAATGAATTAGAAAACCCTTGAATTTCCCTGGATATTTCCGAGTAACCCAGTGGGACGTAGAGCTCTGGAGCAAACGAGAAGGATTTGCCCTCTCGTTCGTCTCCAGCTAGCTGAGTTCGTTCGGTTTTGCAAAATCAAAGCTCATTTGCCACGAAACGAAAAGAAATTGTCTCTTGGGAACTGGAAGGGCTCCAGAGAAGAGCTGCTGTCATGAGAAAAGCTTTGTAAGCTGACCCATGTGGGATGAGGTTAAGGGAAGGGAGCAGGGACAGCCCCGAGCAGGAGATTGCTCATTCCTGCTCCCAGCTGCGGCTATAAATAAAGATTGGGATCTAAGATTAAAAAAAAAAAAAGGAAGAATAACTTGGTTTATTCTCCTTTGTCAATGAGAGAGGACAGCTTTAAAGTGACCCAAGAATAATATAGAAATAATATAGAAAACCACAAGCCTGGTTTCCTAGAAATTAAGGCTGAGCTTAAAGCAGACCTGCCAGCTCAGCCAGATCTGCTGGAATTTTTTTTAATGCCTGAGCCCTTCGTGCTATTTGGGCCTGTGCAAAAACAGAGCTAAAAAAAAAAAATACTTTATGCCCAAGTTTTCCTTTTTCTGCCCGTTTCCAAGAAGAGCTGCCGGGCTTGAGTAGGAAACGCGAAGAAAGATGAGGTTGCGAAGAAAGAACAAGTCAGGTCAGAAATGTTATGGCCTCCCGGGGTCCCTGCCAGGTTTTTTCCCCCCTGGCAGTATTTCCCCGGTGTGAGCATTGCCAGAGGGCAGAAGGGGTCGGATAAGGCCCCGGTCGCATCGGGCTCCAGCATCTGTAATGAGCCATCACCGAAGCCGGGGGCAGAGCAGCCTGCTGCCGTTCGGGCATTAATCAGATGAAACGGGAAGATATTAAGGCGAGTGCTTTTTAGTGTCACATTTTGTTAGATCTTGGGAGCTGACTGCTGCCACGGCACTTTCCACTCCCTCCCGAAATGGCCTGAAAAAGGCCTAATGGCTTTCATGGTGAAGACATCTGTTATTAGACCCACGTGTTCTGTCCGGCACTTGAGTTTTAAAGGCATTGCTAAGAAAAGGTCTGAGGGCCTCCATGTAGCCTCAGAGATGTAAGTTGAGTGACTCACAGGACATTCACGCAAGGATCGTGCTCTCTCCAGCTATCAGCTCTGTCCTTCTCCTGCGTTACATTTCTTGATGGCCCCCATGCCTTCCTCCTGCCGCGGCCCTGTGTTGCTGTGGCATGTTTGGCAGCTGCCAAAGACCTTGTCCCTCTGCTCCTGAAGCCACTACGGATCTCACTGAAGCCTGGCGTGGGTTGCTAACACCCTTCAGGAACCTTGACAACCCTTTGGTGGCCACAGCATCTGTCACCCCAGATGCCAGCAGGGATGTTCCCGACTGGGCCCTGGGCATCTGCGGAGGTGGTATGAGCCTCGAAGGATGCAGGAGTCACCATCTGCCTTCAAGTCCATCCTTGAAGGTCAGAGAGGAGCACACATGGAGAGGATCTGACCTGGTGAGCGCTCTGATCACTGAGCATCCATTTTTTCCTACTTTATGAAAGAGCAAAACAAAAGAACCAGCCAAAATTATCCTTTTCTTTATCCAAAGCAGCTGACATTTGAGTGTTTCACTCAAAAAAAACCCCCAGCAACCACCATCAAACCCTGCCTTCCTCATTCAGGGAGCTGCTGCTATGTTTTGTGGGATCTTTGATCATCTTGCTTGTAAATTCTTGTACCTTTCTGGGAAAAGGTGCATATTCTCTTCTTATCACAAGATAAAGGGTTTTTTCTTCTATAATAGAAGCTGAAGGTTTCTTGTGTTTCGTTGCACTAACTGGACTACAGGGAGAGGAGAAAGTACGTTTAATGTTCCAGATAGACGTCCAAGAAAAATCAAGAGTTGAATAAATGGAAACTCAAGCAGCCCAGCTTACCTCTTTCGTCTGTAAAGCAATCACGTTCAACTCTGTCTCCCTTCCTGGTGTAATTCTGCCTGGTTTAGTTCATTTTTAGGGGCGATGGGCTCATCACTGAAGGGCCAGTGCTGACTTTGCAGTTGTCGGTGAGTGCAACCAGCTTGCTAAGAGCCTGGACATCTTGTCACCAGGCAAAAATAGGGACACAAATTGGGAATTAAAGAGCTGGAGCTTCAGTAATTGGGTCTTAGACAGGAGGTGGGACGTGGAAGAGAGGTGTTAGGTGCCTGGGGAGACATCAGCCCTCTGCAGACATCCAGCGTGAAACATACAGGTTACGTGCATCACCCGGGGCCTTAGCTGGCACCTACTTACCACACCGTCTTCTCCTTAAAGAGGAGACTGTCACACCTGCCTGCTGCCTTGATAGGACATTGCCTGTTTTTTTTTTCCAGCAGGGAATCCTCTCCCAGCTTCTTTCTCACTTCTCCATGTGTTATCATTCCCCCCCCCCCCCCATTCTCCCTGGAGTTTTGAAGAGATAAGCAAGTAGATGAGAGAAGGAAATCAGTACGTCGCTTTCTTGATGTATTTCCAAGGGCGGCATTTCAAGGCTCAGGCTCTAAAGAGGCTCTAGGGATCCATCAGAGGTACCTTCACCCTCATCATTAAACAGTCACTTTGCCTACGGCTCTTTCTAACTCAAGTGTCCCATAGCCCTTGAAGTCAAGTGACGCACGATGGTTTGCATATGGCTCAAGTTTAAGGCTTTGCGTCAATGGGGGGACTATGGGGCCAGAAGATTTCCATCTTGATGAATTTCTCACTTCAAAATTAAATAAAATATTCCTGATCTGATAAATGCCACGGCATGTCCATCACCAGCAGATGGACAGACACTGTGTGTGCAGACTGCCCATTGCATTAGGGATGCCTCCACCGGCATTTCTCCTTGTCTTCCTACAGCCTCTCTCTTCCCATGTCTGTTTATAAGGCGAGATGAAAATAGTTTTGTGATGTATTAGACCCCATGAATAATGCACTCGCAAAATGCCTCGGTGCAACCGAGCATGTTTTATCCCATCAACGTGATAAATGCAGGTACAGTTGTTTTAATTGTGGAGATCATGTTGTAGCGAAAACAGATCTCTGCTTAGCCTGGGGGAACATTAAAGTTCCCCTGGTCTTGACAAACCAGTTCATTCACACATCGCCATTCGGCTGCTTTTATCTATGTTGTAGGATAGGTTGGGTCCAGCAAAGGGTGAAGGCATCCGCAGCTTAGATCTCTGCTGTTTCACCCAAAAGTCTCCACAGCAGAAACTAAAATTGAGGATTGGGTACGGCCGTGTGCCCCAACTCAACCATAAGTTTATGGGCAATCCCAGACCTCAGGGAGATATTCAGAGCTGGTGTAATGCACAACACTGGGTGTAGGATTTGTCTAGAAATCTGGTTTAAAGGATGTCTATCACGTTCCTCATGCTACCTCAAAGGCCACCCATACAGCTTGGCTCTCCCCATTCCCACCGGAGCAACACGGAACGGCTCACCCCCATCTTTGCCCCCCGTCCCAGCTGATATGGTGGGCATCAGGCCTACGGTTTGGACCCACAAAGTCCCTGCAGGGCAAAGCGCCACGTTGGGTGTGTGGCTGGAGCCGCGGTGGCTCTCCTTCCCACGTTGCTTTGTTTTGGCATTTTCGGCAGCCCAAACGGGGCACAGGCCAGAGGCAGGAGTAAAATATCTCTGTAATAAACTGAAACATTTGGCTCTTTGAGCTGATGCCAGCTTTTATAACAATTTCCATCTTAAGCTGGCTCAATACATATTTAATGAAATCTTCTATAAAACCTTTAACAGCCCTCAATTCATTTCAAGTGGTAAATGAGTCAGCAGTTTGAAATGATGAGCAGGATTCAGACTCCACTGTCGTTACTTAAGGAGAAGTGGTGATTCTTTTTTAATGCTTTTCCCTCTAAATAACATTTCTTTTTCTTTTTTCTTTCTTTTTTCTCTTGTTGCTGGTGTGATGCTGCTCGATAGAGGCGAGGGCAGGTACAGAGGCATGAATCCCCCAACACTGGTACCATCCCTCTGGTCCTTGCAGACAGACCCTGCCAGCCCAGACTGATGTACCTCACTGTCCTTTATCCAATCTCTTGGTGGAGCCAACTTCAAATACAATCTGTCTTTCCCTGCCTCAGTTTCCCCATTTGCTTGGTGCCACCAACCTCCTGCAAGGCATTTTTGAGACCTCTTGAGGGAGATCCCAGCTCTTAGCGGAGCCTGAATACTGACGGCATGGGATGTGAAAGCATTCGGGAGGTGGACGTCACATCCACCACATGTAGCCCACCCAAGGAGCAATCACCCACCCTGTTATTCCCATTTTCCCTGGGTATCAGACAGCAAAATCCCCTAAAGAGTGCAAAGAAAGGCAGACACCAGCTGCGTAATCGCCGCTGTATGGTACCTGCTCATTTGAATCACGAAATGGCATCTTTCTTAAAGGTGAGGAGACTTCCACGTTGTCTCATTCCACAGCTCACCTATAAAAGCCAAGCAAGCCTCGCAGAACATTTCAATTCTCTTGATCACTGTAATTACTGGACGGGATCCAGTGCTGCTCTCTGGCTCGCACGTGGCAGCAGGTTAGATGGAAGGGGTGTGGGTAAAGGTTTTAAAATAAAGTGAATCACAGCTCACTTTTTCTTGTTTAAAGCCCTTTATTTTGCATTATATCGATTTTTTTTCTCCCATTTCAGCAGCTCACCACAATGCAACGCAAGCGTGGGGATGCATCAGGTCATTTTCGGCTGGGGTGAGCCGAGGTTGTGCCACCGTCTGTAGTGTAACATGGAGCCAGGAATCTCCACAGGGGAAAAAGTGCCCTTAAATATTGCTTTGAAGTTTCGGTGAGCAGACGACGGTGGTACACGGCCTAATGTGGTCCTCTGGAGCACAGTCAACCGCTGGCTCTGCCACAGGATGGCATGGCCGGGGTCGACTCATCTAAAGCAATTTGATGGCAGGTTGTCTAGCACCCCCATGGCTCCAGTCATTCAGCATTTCCAATTAACTTCTGTGTTTAAATGGCCTGCATTCTGCTGAATTCGTATCGGATGCACGACGGGTGGCCAGCCCTCCTCGTTTTGTTCTGGAGCCGCTGGGAACCAGGAGCACCGGTAGTAGCTTCCTGGGTAGATTTGTGCAAGGGTCTATGGTTGGGGGGGCTATATAGGGGGGTGGGGTATGCAAATTAATCACAACTTGGAGAAGATGAGCTGAGGAGAGAGCTTGGAACCTGGTATCTGCTTATCCTAAGGGCCAGGTGAGATGTGGATCTGTCTGGTGGGCCAGCACCCCTTGGGTACAGCTCAAATTTTAAGTGGCCAAGGTGTGGTATGGCCAGATGGAAAAAAAGAAGAAATTCCACTTGCTACCCTCAAGTGCATGAAGCATTTTCTTCCAGGTCTACCCTGAATGAGCGATATTTCTAGCCGAGATGAGGAGGTATTGCTGTTAACGTGCGAGACCCAGGTGAGATTGCCTCTGAAACCTGCCGTACACTTTTAACAATCACTATTGAAAAAGGTTGAACCGGCTCTTAGAACAGCTGCTAAAAAGAGCAACTTCATTGTCCTTGAGAAAGGAGAGCAATCTCAGGAGAGGGAAGGAGCAGAGCAGGGCTCCTTCAGCCTACCTAAGCGAAGACTGAGAGGGGAGTTGGCTGCTCTCTATAAATATGTCAGAGAAGAAAGCACAAGGGGAGGAAATAACAACTTAAGTTAAAGATCATCATTGAACAATGGTTAAATTTAGACTGGGAGACAAAGGAAAGATCCTAACCAGCAAAGCGATTTGGTTCAGAACAAGCCAAACTCCTTCAAAGATTAAATTTGATTAGCTGGTGGACGGGATGATGTGAGGCCAGACCCAACTTGACAGCCAGGATGGTGGTGGCTGCAGATAGAGTTTGGTCAAGGGCAAGCGTTGGGAGATGACCAGGAGTTGTAGGAGCCCACGACACGTGTCGCAAAGTGCCCCAAGGAGCAAAGTAAGCCCAAAATACAATGGGAAATCTTCCACTCCAGATTGCTGTGGTTTTAAAAGCTCAAATTTTAGCGGTTGCTTCATGAGTGCATGCTACTAATGAGATCCGAAGCTGCTAAATGTGCGGGCTGTGTTTTAAATTGTTAATCCCTCTCCAGATCCATCAGCAAGGAGCACATCTGCCAAAACCAGTTGACTCCCAGCTGATCCCATCTATCTTTCATGTGACTCCAGTAAAGGCAACCTCGGTGGCCACCGTGCCAGGATGGGACCTGTCACTTCTTCTCAGCCCAAGGGAGAGCCGATGAAGAGTTTGTTAAACAAAACCCATCTCAAGCTGTTATCTTCTACACGCATCACCCAGATTAAATGGCACTTAATGGAATAATGAACCATGGGGAGAAACATACAAGGGAACGTCATTAAATCTTGTTAAAAATGAATAAAATTCTGAATCAATTCCCACTAGTGCATGCACTGATATTTCACATATCTTTAGGAGTTTTATTATGCATTCATGCATAATCTGATATAATGATGGCTATTTTCCCCCAAACTCCTTTCTTCCTAATAAAAATGAGCAGGACGAAGAATCCACTACTTTATTCTCTCGTGCTTTTTTTTTTTTTTTTAAAGCATTGTATGAAATATTTAAGCATTGTCTTTTTCTTCTTATGGTCATGCCCTTATTGTGTCAAGTCAAATTAGTTAAGTATACAAATGAGAGTAAACAAAGGTGACAGATAAATGAAACACATGGTTACCAAAGTGTCAGAGGCCCCTGTGTACGGTCCATCCATAGGTTCCTCAACGGAACTGTCGCAGCCCTATGAGAAGTTGAGAGGAAGAAGCTCCAGGCTTCAAACAAACAAGTTTCTCAAAGGACCAGATGTTTTTGCTTCCCTCCTCCTTCCTTTCCTCCTCCCCATCTTGCACACTTTCCGCTCTCGCTTCAACATTGAGTGTACACTATGCCGAGCCAAGCAAAGAGCGGAAAACAAATTCCCTTGAATATTCATATTTAATAATATTTGGAAAACACCAGCGTGTAGAAGTTCCTGCAAGGTTTGGGCCTCATACTAAGAGCTGGAAGAGCATGGCACAGCCACAATATGAGCTTTGAGTGTGTTTAGTATCTCCCAGGCAAGCTGCAAAAGCTGGATGAGATAAGCCAGCAGAAACCTAGAAAAACTTGGACCGCAAAATCGTCGGTGTAAGGACCAGATATACAAGTTTGTGCAGTGCCCAGCACTTTTGCACTGCAAGCTTAGCAAAGATCTTTAATTGCCTTAAATCCAAAGCCTGCGAGAAGTTTTAACGCATATTTTTTCCCCCATTTGTAGCCCCAGTTGTGGGATGTGACCATCGTGTGGGAGATACTGGGCAAGCTCATAATAGAAGGTGCCTGAGACCAAAAAAAAAAACCTCAAAAAACCCAATACAGAGACAGATGGAAGAGCAAAAAGTAACAAGGAGGCAATATTGGTCAGCATGTTAAACAGGAGTCAAGGCATGATAGACAGCACGACACCAGCTGCTTAGCTGTTGTCAGGGTTTTAATAATAATAACAGGCTTGTTTTGCATAAACTAGCTGTGTGCATAATTCATAGATGTAATAAGCTGACCATTAGGAGAAGTCTCAGCTCACCTCCTAGCTGCATGTGGTCGGACGGAGGTATTCGGTCTGGATCGCGGTGGAGGAGAGCCATTAAGGAGGCATACGAAAGAGGATAATTTATTCTAATTTGAAAGACAGCCGCAGCTTGACCCTTTTGTGTTCACTCACCTTGAACAGAGCCAGTTGGGCTTCACTAGCTTGAATTCTCCTCAAAAGCAAAATTTTCCTTCAAATCTTCCCCTGGATTGCAAAATTCAGGGTTTGCGCTGGGCCGGTTAGTTTTTAGCAGGCGTGCTCTGTTGCTCTGAATCCAATCCCGACATTCAGACCGCAGCCCAAATTGCAAAAGAAGGGTCCTGACTTTGCAAAATCCAAGTGCCGCACTTGAAACGGTGGGCAAGGCAGCTGGGATAATTGTTGGTCTATCGGCAGCCACGTTGGGAGAAGCTTCGGAGAGCCAAGGGATCTTTAGCAAAGGCGTGACAAGAGCTGAATGTAAATTAGAAATGTTCAGATACAAATTAAACGGCAAGGGTAATTAAGCTCTGGCTCGGCTAACTGAAGAAGGCGGTGAAGTCTTCACTACTTCAAGGTGCTGAATCAAGGCACCGAGTTTTCCTAAAAGCACTTCCCAGAGGAAAACCTTTTGGAAGTCAAACTAGATGATTTTGTTTCCTTCCGGCCTCAAAACTGTGACTTTCTGACTTCTTCGTTGCATATTTATGGTGCAGAAACATCAAAAGGCCACGGCTAGGTCAGCGGGAATCGTGCGACTGTGAATTGTAGATTCCATAATCACATTTTCAACTGGAATTGATCCTCAGACCGTGAAGAAATTTGCAAATATTTTTAAACGCGGAATATGGCGGGGACTTTTTCAATCTGTTTGCAGGCAATTTGCAAACAGAAAACCTTGGCAACGTAGACTGAATACGTAATTAATGCCATGATTTATGCGCCCGGCTACAATTTCTCCCAGCCTCCCTTCTCCACGCTAAACAATTTGGGAAAGGAACGACTTGTTTGCCTCATGCTTCATTTTGCTGGTAACACTCCCTCTAATCCTGTAGTCTGAGCTACCCGTACGTGGAAAGGACATCTTCATTTTCCAGGGGGACAATAAAAGGGGAAGGCGCTTTGCTTTCCTAATGGATATGGGTAGACAGGGCAACTTGTTCTTCTGATGGGACTTTTAGTGGATCCTCCTTTTCCTTTCCCAGCAAATAAACTTGCTCAACACCTTTGAGGGGCAGAAGATGCAAACTGATCTGCGTGTCACGTGGATGGAGCAGGTATTTCTAGCAGTGCATGAACATAGGGGCGCTTGCATCGCAGATGAGCTTCCAAGCCACGTTCTCCTCCGGCACTTCAGCATCTCCCTGAAATCCTACAGAAATATCTACATTTAAATCCCCAAACCCCTTTTCTCTTTATCTTTTGGGTTCCAGTACAGAAAATAGGTGCTTAGTGACACCCAGGACAGCAGGGAGGAGGCACGTTGGGGAAGTAGATCTCCCTCTTTCCCAAAATGTTTGGAGAAAACCGGTGCACGTTGGAAGATCTGAGATCTATTGGTTTCCCATTACACCAAAGCTGCCCTGCGTCATCCCAAGGCTATTCTCACAAAGTCTTTGGTCTATCAGAGGGTTTGCAGCCTCACATCTGCAATTCTGGCCCATCTCTCCTTCCCTGGGTGTGCCCCTGAGAAAACCGGGACCAACCTCTCTTGCCTTCCAGTTGTCTTCTCCTCCCATTACCTCTTTGCCTTGTAGCCCCTGCTTCTCAATTCCATAACCTCTGGCTGGAGCTGCTTGAAGAAAAGGGAACTTTGCTCATTTTTCAGTAGAAAGAAGAAGAAAGGGAAGGAGGGAGAAAGGAGTAGAGCCTTCTTTTTCCCCCAGTCACTTCTTTCTGGCAGAGCCAGAGTATGATTGATAGAAACAGATCCAGTCTTGATATTAAGACATCAAGTAATGGAGAGCCTACCACAGCTCTTGATAAGACTTTACTTAGCCAGTCCTTTAATACATGTGTATCCGTTCTTCTTCTACCTTAAAATGGGGACAATTATAGTTCCTATTTCTTGTTCTTGTGAGCCTGAAGTTATTAAGGTCTGTGAAGCATCTCAGAGCTACTAGAGTATTTTTCTTTTCTACCACTGGAAAGCATCCTGCTCTCTTATCTCACAGCAAATGATGTTGTCTCCAAAGCATTCCTTATATTTAGGTGAATAGACGTCCAGCAGCAGAGGGGCTTCAAGGAGCCAGAGCAGCTGGGACAGCCAAGTCAATGCACACCAACCACTGTATCATGATTTTGCATAATATTCTAGAAATCCTTCATTTTGCACAGGTCTTTTCATGAGACAATCCCAAAAAGCTTAATTTCTGCATTTTCCAAGGGAAAATAGACTCTTCGCAGCTGCAGACTCAGCGGGGTCCTCTCCTGGGAGGTCACCAATGCCATTGACTTTCAATGGACCATCTGAGGTGGAAAGTCATCTCCAGCTTCATTTTACGGCCTGGAAAATTGCAGTGAGGAGACACATGGTCTCCTGTCATGGTTCCGTCCCCATCATGGTCCCATCTTTGTTGAACGCGTAACTAAAATAAGCCAATCCAGGGAACATAAAACCCTGCCATGAACTTCAGCCCCTTAACAAAAAAAAACCAGCAGGTGGACTCAAAATTCTGCAGCCCCCTCTGAAATAAAACTGTTTGAATAGCAAAATAAATCCCCAGGGGCATGCTAACTGCTCGAAAGTTTGTGGGGCAAATCCTGGGATGATGCAATTTGTCTGTCAAATGAGAGTGAAAAGGAATAATTACCCCAAGAGTGAAAACTATTATCCTTTTAGAAAATGACACCAGAGCCGAGATTTACTCCATGCACAGGTGCTGAGCCCCACAGCTGGGATGGAGGTGAGATAATCCTGACAAATACTTTTTTAAAAAATCAAAAAAAATTCCCAATAAAGTGCCATCTCCACCTTGGAGCTATCTTTTCGTAATTGTGGGATGCTGGTGACCTTTCACAAATAGCATTTGCTGCTCCCAAGTGGGAGATATTCATAAAGAGAGAGAAAAGAAGGTAAAATATCCCGAACCCCCCCATGCTGCGCCCTCATGATGCTGGGGGATGATCTGCTTGGGTTTTGCTTCATCGGGACCAAAGTGGGTGTTTCAAAGCTCAACACTCCTTGGCCAATGGACTGATGGGCATCAGTGATGCTGGAAGCATCGCTTCAGTCCTCTGTGCCTCAGTTTCCCTCTTTGAAAATATAGATTTTATTTTATTTTTTTTTTTAACTGTGAAGAAATCGCTCATTTTTCAGGACTGGTGAACACAGGGAAGTGGGCGGTGAACACAGTGGTGAACACAGCCGGGTGGGCGGCACAGGCAGCGTACGGCTTGGGTCTTGGCTGGTGGCAAACCTGCTCCATCCCCTGCCCCAGCAGCTCACCGTGTATTCGCTCTACATTTAATTATGCATCGTTTCCTGTTCTCATTAGAGACCTTCAAACAGCCTTGAAAATATCCTCATTCAGGGCTTATTTTGTCCTCGTTAAATTTTTATCTCGGCTAAAGGAAGAGGATAATGGCATTAAACCTGATGCAGAAACACACGAATGAGATACAGCCATCATCTGTCTGCCCACCCTGGCCGTGCAAATACCCGCCTTGAGCTTTGTGGCAAAACCGTGATGGTTTTAACCCTTTTGGAAAGCCAAGATGCATCGTTCATGCTGCTGCGTGAAGACAGCCTCTCCAAGCCGTAGCCCAGCGCCTCTTCATTAAAACTCTTGGGGAGGGCTTCAAAGGGGAAAGGAATTTTTTTATTATTTGCATTTTTTATTATCCCCGTCACCCTTTGAGCCTTTTTTTCCCCTCCTGGCTGCTCTCTTTTGCTTGCAGTCTCTGCACTTTTGGGGCTTGAGTGAACCAATGAGCAGCCATGACGTAGCTTGGGCTTTGTGAAGGCTCTCTGCTCATCTCCTGGGGCTGGTTGGGCTCTGCCATGGGTTACCCTTCCCCTCTCTCCTCCACCTTCCCAAACCCTCCATCCAGAGAGAGGCAATGAGTTTGCAAGTGATTGGCTTGGAAAACCAAAGCAAAACACAGAAAATGTGCTTTCAGGATGCATTTCGACCCCAAATACATCCAGAAATTTCCCCCAGTCTTCTCCATCCTTGCCTTGCTCTGAGCCTTCTCCTTACACTCCTTATCACCTCAGCTCCTTAAAAAAAAAAAAGATTGAGGCTCCCTATCACTAAATTCATAACTATTTGCCTCCAATTTCCCCCAAGGGAAGGTTATTAGCAACAACTTAGTGTCTGATGGATGGCTGTGTTGCTGAGCCTCTGTTTTGCATCAAGGCTTCTGAAGATACATCATTTAAATTCACGTGGGCCGGCGTGTATTAAATAAACGCTAAGAAAAATATTTATTACGGCAGGGAAATTGGACTGCAGCTTTGTACGTACGCGTATTTATAGTGATTTAACAATCAATTATTGCATTGGCAGTCAATACTCGACTTATTAAATCTTTGCAGGAAGTCGCCTCGAGAATTTTTGCTTTAAAGGTGATTTTAATTCCCTTCTGTAACTGTTCTTTTGTTTCGCCGTTGGCTGCCCACGAGCCATACCGCCTAGGTATGACGGACCCTAGATGGACTGTGGCGAGGAGGCTTGCGGTTGTGTGTTAATGGAGCCGTGAATTGATTTTATTTTCTGGTCTTTATTCACTTCCCTCCGCACTCCCCCAACCTTTTTATTTTTTTTTTCCTCTCTCGTAAAGGATAATTCATTTTGTGATTGCAAATAGATCACTGTAAACGCAGTGTAATGGAGCAGTAATTACCTAAGAAGTGATGGATTTGGGTGGATTTTGTAGGCTAAACGACCCGAGATGTACTGTACAAAGTAGGAGCAACTATTTTGAAGCTGATCAATGAAATGCTGCGAGTTTTCTGCTTATTCCTCATATAATCAGCTGCCGGTTTAACCTTTCAGGGGGAGGTGAAGCTCCCCAGGTCTCCCTCGCAGTGCGTTTTATTAACGCCTTTGGAAACGGAGCCATCTTAGACAGCAACTCAGCAAACATTGCCAGAGCATCTGCAAACCCATCATCTCCAGGACGTCATTTGACCCCTTATTCTTTAGTCAGGTGCCTCTTTCCCAGGCAGGAAAAGTAATCTCTCAGCATATCTTGCCCTCGCGGATTTGGGCACCGCTTGGGTTGTGAACATGGCACAAAAGTGCCCTTTTTGGGGGAGTAGTTTGCAAATTTTTGAAGCAGTGGAACAAGATTCTTACGCTATTGAGGGGACGCGGCCGTGTAGAGCATCCCTGTGCAGCCCAGGGCAGAGGAAAGCAGGCCTGTGAGAATTCGAGGATGCAGTCAAGTCATCTGGCAAACGATTGGTTTTAGGACAAGCCACTAGTGGGAGCCGTGGTCCCACGCAACCCCCAGCAGACCCCACGCTTGGTGGCCAAGGGCAGAATCGGTCCCGCATCCCTGTCACCCTGTCTGAGCTTTCGCCTCCCTCATGGGTTTGCCAAAGTCTTTCCCATTCCTGCTGGCACCCATCGTCTTGCATTTAAAGACAGGATTTACAGGAGGAGAAATGAGGGAACATGAGGATGGCGGGTGGATGGAGAGGTCCCCTCTGCCCTTCCCACTGCGATGGAGATGGCCGTGGCACCAATGGGGCACACTTTCCTCTCTGGCCCTGGAATAAGGACAACGTTTTGTACTCCCACGTGTTTTTTCTGAAGGTGGAGTGAGATGGTGGACTAGTAAGAGGTCTTTACTCACTTCTAAGATGGAAGCAGCTTTCAGGAGCGTTTCTGAAAGAGTCTATCAAACCATCTCCTTTGTAGTATTGGTTTGGCATCAACCCTTCTCCTCTCCTCTTCCAGCTAAAACGCATCTTTCCTATTCTATCTCCTCTTGGGGAATTGCCTGAAATAATTGCTTTTCATGGGTGCATTTTGGGGGTTCAAGGCTCAGTTACTGCCCAAGTACAGGTCAATGGTCACAGCTGAGGGACGCAGCATCAGAAACACGCCAGGCCAAGCAGCAAGAGAGGGGCGAAACGCACAAAATTCAGGACGCCTCCACTTCCAGACCAGGGCATCCAAATCACAGCTGAACGAGCAGCTCCGCGTTGTTTGTTCAGACCTTACCGGCTGGCCTGGAGGAGAAAATGATATCTTATTAGGGACGCTAATAATGTTCCAGATCATCCTCCGTACAGAGCAGATCTGAAGGATTAGCAAAACAAATGAAGTAATGACTTTTCTGTGAAATTAAAATTTGGTAAGATAATCCAAAGAGGAAATAGAAATTTTATTTCAATTATGCATTAAACTTTCTCAGCTCATTTTGGGTTAGGGTTTTAACTCTGTGGGAAATTTATAACAGCGCCGGGCCAGAATAGCCTCAAACCTTGCACCCTGCTCCGGGATCGCGCCATCACACTGATGCCCTCCTGTGCACAACCCAGCATGCTTACAAGCGTGCATGGCAGCCCCTAAACCTGTCTTTTCCCAACTAAAATCCAGACTGCAAAGTGCAAGGGTGCTGCATGGGTGAGATATTTTGTCCTCTGTAATAACTGCATGAATAATTAAAATTCCTTGCATCACTCGTAACTGTGTCCTGGGCAGATAAGCGGTTAACAGATGGACCATCCTTTTTCGTTACTGCATCGCAGACCAGAGCAGCATCGGGAAGGTCTTGGGCTTAAATTGGGAGAGGGGTTTATTCCTGGTTTGATTTTGGAAGATTCCACTTTGTGCTTGAACTCTCTGAGTTCATGGTGGTGCCATCAGCCTGAAACGGCTTACTGGAGAGAAAACCAGCCTGGCAGGTGCATTTCGTATTTTAAACAAGTTTTATCTATTTTGGTCAAACAGAATTTAATAAACACTTTTGCTTTTCCCGGTGAGGAGGAGAGGGATGAGTCACACCACGGCAGCCCTGAGGATCTGTAGGTATGAACAGGGCAAGGATCTACCTCCAAGTCCATGAGCAATTACTTTCCAGAGCTCCACCGTACGATGTATGGCGATGCTACTCTAAAATGGGGGTGTAATGAGTTTCTGGAGCTCAGAGGACAGTTGTGACAAAGCCACACTTGCTGTCACCAAAAGGTTAATCACCATGAAAGATCTGACCAGGGAGAAACCTTCAGCAGAGATTTTATTCCACATCCTAGTAGCTCTTAGGATCTGCTAATGTCCAGGAAGGAAAAAAATGAAATAAATAAAATTTGGGTAATTCATTAGCAGCCATAATCTAGAGTGTGTCACATCTGGTTAAGCACTGCAGCACATGTCGTATGCCTCAAAAGCAAGGAAATGAGAGGTTAACGCATTTCCTTGGTTTTCCGAGCTGTCTACAGACCGCGCTCTTATCTTAATTGATACAGCATCAGCCTTTCTCTGCACGCCTCCAACAACAAGCCCGGCTTTTTGTCCTCTCCAGCTATTAAAGGCTCCACTCTGGACGATAGAAAGAACAGACGGGCTTGCTGAGGATGTCATTCTCTTGGTGCAAAGCCCCAAATCTCCTTTTTTTTCCAGCTTCTCAGGGCACAGGAGGCATTTCATTCTTCCAGCATTTGAACGCTTTGCGTTTGGGCTCTAGAGCAGAGGGTAGGATCCAACCCCATCCCCAACTTGTGCGTTAAGGAAAAAAAAGAAAATCACAAAATCAGCCCATTTCCCATCCCAGATGGGAACACGTTCTGGCCATCTGGAAGCAGGTGGCCGTGGGCAGGTAGCATATGATGCTCACAAAACGTTGCTGTGAAATATCACAGTTTCAGCATTTTTTTTTTTTTTTCCCATCCTGGAGAGAAAAAAAAACCCCACACAACCGGTATCACTGGGACGTATCCAACAAGCTGAGGCTGGTCACAGCCGCAGTAGGTCACACGTACGTCTAGCTGTGGGAAGAGGATGAAAATGGGTTGACACCTTCATCTGAAGCCTCCATCAGGACACGACCGACGAGGGACCAGCTTTTCCCTCGGGGCTGGATACAGGATTTTTGCACCTTAATTTAACCACTGGTTCCTGAAACACCATCATGTCCATCTCAGGACAAGTGTTGAGATCATTCTTCACCAAATAATTGAGTTCCCAGCACTTCAGCCACCAATACCAGCTTTCTCCCAAAGCTCTCCATGCCTCCAAGAATCAAAGTTCCTTCTTTATTTGTATATATTCTGTAGATGCTGCCAGCAGGGTGGCAAGGATTTGGGGCGCAAATCTGCTGAGTAAGGCGGTGTTTATTTTCTTTCTCCGCTTTTCCCCTCCGGAGGGCATTTTCTAGCCTGTGGGTTGACGGCTGGGTTGCCCGCATGGCAGCGTAACTGGGTTTGCAGACAAAGGAGATCGACAGCTGGGTGATGATAACAAAGTCAATAAATAAAACTCTGGGTCTGCGTGCTGATAAATCTCTTACCAGGGACTCTGATTTAGAGAGGAGAGGGGGGGAAAAGGAAAAAAAAATTTAAAAGTCTCTTTTTCAGCAATAAAGCTTGAAAAGCACAACTGTAAATCGTTGGGGGCACAGCCATCCCCTCCTGCCGCAATGGAGCCTTGAGTTATTTGCAGCTTTGGGAGGGACGTGTCCTACACGTGTACGCGGGAGGTTGTAAAGGGAATTGCTCCCTGACCTGGCTGGGATCGGGATTTGGTGGCACCTGGGAGCTGACAATGGTGGAGATGCTGAATCAGCAAGGAGGACAGCGATGTTTTGCTTATTCAGCATCCAGATCCTGTAAGACCCCTGTGAGTTTGATTCCTTGGGCCAACGGGCAAATCAAAATATATGTAGGAATAATAAAAATTACATGTGGGATTTTAAAAAACAAAATAGAAGGGTTTCCCTCGGCTGTGATACGAGCTTGCGCATCTCTGCGTGGGACATCAGCACCAGGGACAAGCCTGTCTCCGACGGGAAACAGCATTAGCAGCGTTTACCGGAACGACGCCCCAAAATAGTCTCATTACTCCTCAATATGCCTTGTCAGCAGCCGGCAGTGAAAACAGTCCGCGCGGATGCCTTCAGACTTCAGCAGAGCCATAATGGGAAACAAATTGCGCGAGACTCCTGGGCGATGTAGTGATGGCAATCTGCATTTGTGCTCTCAAGCGAGTCAGGCTTCAGCCGGGAATTCGATAAATACTGGTAGAGTTCATTCTCCAAGAGCATCTCTTTGGTGACGGACAAGATTGACAGCTGTCAAAGGAGCTGACGGCTTGCCATGCTTCATCCCTGGCATAAATGGAGATGGAGAAGGGGAGCTGATGGATTTTGCAAGTCTAGAGGACCGAAAATCAGCGTACAGGACAGCCAGCCCTGGAGCAGCCTAGGAAAGGAAGCAGTTCCCTATGGGTATTGATGGGCCAGGAGGTGTGCAGGTCTCTTAAATTCTGCCAGAAGTGGGAAAAACTCCACCAAAACAAAAAAAAAAATGCTAAAAATGGTACTTGCTTGAGTTATTCCACAGGCAGCCTTGTGTGCTGGCCTGCTCTTCCCCATGTATTTCTTTCTTATTTCTTTCTTTTTTTTGGTGGCATGAGTGGTTCAAGTTGTCTGGGAGGTGTCACGAAGCTGGTTTAAGATGTCCTGACATATCTCCAGCTGCTTTGCTGGATGGTTTCAATTCACCTCCTTCTCCCCAACCCTTTGGCCGTTCCTGTTTCCAGGATTATTCCCTCCGAAGCCACCAACTCTGCTTTTTAATAAAAGCTGAGACTCCTCTACAGCCCTAGGATCAAGGGCTTCAAGGCAAAATCCACCAATTTTCACAGTACGTAGACCCCGAGAACCGACAGTGCTTCAGCTTGGGGCTTTTCCCACCTGAAGTTGATTAAACCGAAAACCAGGGAGCCGTAAACGAGCCGTAAGAAATGCCTTATATTCAGAAAGCCCTGGCACTGCGGCGGGCTTTGGGTTGACTCCTTCTCCTGTTTTTTCCCTCTTTTATCACCTCTTGCTTTCACGGGAATGGCATCAGGCAGCTCAGCCACCACTGTTCCTGCCTCCTTGGCCATCACCACCCTTTCCAGGGATGCAGGAATTTGGGAAATGAGCCCGAACCCTCCAGCAACACTCTTCGCTTTCATATTCCAACCTCCGCACCTCCAAGTCATTCCAAAAAATATCTACAACGCCACATCCAGATTTCCTCCTCCCCTTGAGCGTTGTGGCTCTGGGCAGGTTTTGACCTGGTGTTGTCTTCTGGGGAGTGGGTTATTTTTTGGTTTTCTGGATGCTGTGAACAAAATCCTGCCTCATTTGGGTTAAAAAAAGCCTTTTCTGGCCATGTCAGCCTCTCGACCCGCAGAGCAACGCTGTGGTTTGGGAATATTTGCACTGAACGCAGTGCAATCATTTGCTTTTTACATAACAGCAAAGTTTTTTCGTAGGAGAAGTATTTAATTTTAATTAGCGGCCAAGATTGCTCTTTCTCGTCTTCTGCCTCCGTAATCCTTCCCTTAAATTAAAATGAATTTTTTGTAGTGGGAAATTAGAAAAATTATTACAGATTCACAGGAAATAGCAGCCTGTAGTTGAAGCCCAGGTCACCACGCATCCCGTTTAGAAGAAAACTGGGATGCAGGTGGCTTCAACCCATCCCGTCGGCCTTTCAGTGTTGGGTCTGGAGACCTCCCCACACCTTTGGGTTAAAACACATGACGCTTAATTGAGTTATCCAAATTCTTCTCCCCTTACCACCAGGGTGGACTTCTCCTGGGGTTTTGAACCGAAACAAATTGCCTCTTTTCCTAGTTAGATCTCCCCGGGGTGAAACTCTGCAGCAAATTAGGTATTAACATCTGTACAGCTCTGTTATCTGCCATGCCAATCACAGCTCCGTAATTGCCCGCAATGTCTTCCCTGAAGGATGCCTGCTTGTATGTTTAATAAAACAACCAACCCGGGTCTCAAATTTCCTCGCTCGTATGAAAAATTCATAGATGCCGTTGCCAGTAAGCGTTGATCAGTCGTAGGCCTGCTGTCGGCAACGAGGGGAAATCCCGAGCCCAAGGAGACACCAGCAGCGTGAAGGTGTTGAGTGGCTCCTCATCCCAAGAGATGCAAGGGAGGAATCGAGGCAGGGAAAGGAGGATTTGGGATGAAAAACTCTTTGTAGTATTAGGTTGGTAAACATGGACTTCAAATATTCACCAAGGCCAGAAGTGAGTTTTAACTGAACCCCATGGGTCAACTGGGGCTTTCCAAACTCCTCGGCGACTCGAGCGCCGTCGGCAAGCGATTTCAAGCTCGTCTGCTAAAATATGCACCCGAAAATGTAGTGTAAATTGTATATTTGATTGTAAAAATTGCAGTTCATGCTGTGTTGCTTAGTGACATAAATCATCCGGCGGTAGGGCAGAATACTAATGCTCGACTTCTGGAAGGAGCCGACACGGAGCAGCCTATGTAAGGATTTATCTCCCAACCAAACACCACTCCCAGGAGAATGGCATGAGCAATTCCGCATAACAAACACATCCCTCGGCCGCGGGATATATGCACGGATGCAAACCTGGAGGAAAATGTATCCAACAAACTACCAGGAAGAGGCTGGTGTGGAGGAGAGGAGCAGGGCAAGTTTTCCGCCCGAGTTTGTGATGCTGATAGTTGCTGATCTGTCATCATGACCGGCCAAAAATCAAAATGAAGGGGAAGATTCATACTAAGATGTTGCTTCATTTTTTTTCAGAAGTGGATTTTACAGGTTGAACATCCCGAGCTGCTCTTTTCGGTGTGCGGAAACTGAGGCACAGGAAGGAAAGAACCCATAGCAAACTCAGGGTGGCTTTGAACATGGATGAGCATCCACAAGGTGATGCTCAGAGCTGTATCCCTCCTGGTTTTTTGGCCGCCTTTATTGACCATCTGGCTTTACCATCCCCTTCAGCTCTTTAAACCATGTCAGCACCTGCCTTCGGATGGGACAAAGCCACCCTGGGCCCCATCCCGGCGCCTGGCAGCTCCCAAAGGATCCAGAAATCACTAGGTGCTCTGCAAAAAAGCACCAGGCTCTTTGAAAGCACCCTCTCCTGTCTTTGAAGCCGAGCAGACAGCTGGCAAGTTGGGAGGAGAGAGGTGTTTAATAATAATTAGAGATGTTAATAATTGAGCAGATGATGAACCTGGGAGTGGGGAGATTAAAGCTGAGATTTGCCAAAGGGGTTTAGATGTATGAGCCCAATAAAAGAGAACAAGAGGAATTAGATTAAAATGAGGCTGAGTTCCCAAATCCCTTAAGTCTCAGCAATAGATGGAGGGAGAAACGAGTTATGTCCGTGCCCTGCTACGTCCTGGCACCAGGTCAGGCCCTTTGCAGCTCTCACAATGGTTGTTGTGGCATTGAGCCACGGGATGGAAGGCAGGGAGGGAATATTTGTGTTGCGTTTAAGAGGCTCGTACGCATGATGGGCTACGATGACCCATGGTCACTTGGGATTTGGGGGATGCTCATGTCGGCCCGCATCATCGGCGGAGTTACCTGCTCCTCCTGCCAAGCCTGCAAAGCCTCGCTCTCCCAAAATCCCTTCTTCCCAACAAGCTCTTATCTTCCCGGAGCTGCTTCCTCGGGCGTTGCAAATACCACAATCCTTTTTTTTCCCCGAAAGCTCCGGAGGGGAAACTGGGCATTTAATTTCCAAATAAACCTCTCGGATTTTTTTCTTTATTTTTTCCCCTGCTGCTGCCAAAGTGGTTGTAATAATAATAATTAATCATAAGCAAAGCTCTCTCTTTTGAATGGGACACTATTAATACGAGTTGGCGAGCTCTATCATCCTTTACAGACATTAACTAATTAATCTTCAGAATGACAGAAGGTGCTTTTTACCACTCGATTTGCGATGAGCAGGGCAGCAAATCCCTTCCTTCCTGCCCAAAAAGAGATGGGTTGGGCTGGGGAGATGCTCAGGAGCATCCCGGGGGGACCAGTGTCACCTCATCAGATTGAATATGTTTATAATAAAAGAAATAAATCATACGACCCCCGGGTCGAAAAGCCGGAGGCTTGGAGCACAACATCCCTATTTTTGAGCAGGGTCCCCTTCCACCGTGGATCTGCTCTTTTAATGATTAATAGTTTATTCCACTTTTCCCTCTTCCCCTCTAATTTACTGACTTTTTTTTTTTTTTTTCCTCTCTCAACTAGAACAATGGGAGGGTTTTGAAGCTGGAGATGTAATAACGCTGGAGTCTTCAGTTTCCCTGCTACAATTCCTCATTATAAACTTATTTCCCCACGATTTGAAATATAAATGATGTCTTTGATGTCTGCGTTTTTAAAATTACTCTTTTTAATTTTCTCCTTTTAGTTTTTTTCCCAACAAGATGCTCTTCGTCCCCCACCCCCCCCCCGCCGCCCCCAACCACCAGCACGGCTTAACTCAACCCCGCTGCTCCAATGCGGCGTTGTAAACACGGCTTGGGCAGAATAAATAAAATGCCTCGAATTGCAAGATTTTGCTTTGAACAAATGAGATAATTGGGGCAGCTGGAAAAAAAAAAAAAAGAACAGAAAAAAGAAACAGCCTTGAATGCGATTTCTTTTATTTATTTATTTATTTTTTAAGGAGGGGGAAATAAAGCACAAGCCTCCCAGTTTTTGAGCTTTTATCAATAAATAAGAGGCAGCAAGCCCATCTGGGCAAGGAGCGCTGTCAGATGTCCCTCCGAGCTGCATCCCTGCCGTCATCTCCAGCTCCTTTTCTCCACCAGTTTGCAGAAGTGGTGCGGGACGGGGGGCTGCGATGTGTTAGTTAGCGGCGGGGAAGCGCGTGCTCTAGATAAGGCCCTGCCAATTTTCCTCCAAACTTACTTAATTAAAAGCCGGAGACTCCCAACGCTGGGGTGATGCCAACTCCGCCATCGTTCCTCTGCTTTTCCCTGAAAATATTTTAACTTTTGCTTGAGCAAAAGGGCAGCAGGGATGTATATAGGGAAAGTATTTTTCCCACCAGCATCCCTGGGTGGACAAATGCCCCATATCCCATCAAGCTTTTTCTTGGCAAAGCCAATGTTTGCAGGCAAGTGGGAGCCCACCAATGCCAAGCTCTGCCTGCCTGATCCCGGCGCTAAAAACCCCATCGCTGAGAGTTTAATTAAAAATGATTGTTTCCTCTGCGCGGCGAGGGACCCGCCCTTCGCTTGCAGATGGATCCGTGGGAGCGGGTTCAGGGCGGTTTGTGTTATTGGTACCGACGATTAATAGAGCACGGGAGAGAGGGTGGCACCTTTGGGAACAAACTGGGAAGAGGGGCGAGGAAGATGGATGCCAGCCCACGCTGACAGTATCCCCTGGGATTGCTGGGGAGATGGAAGATGCTTCCCGAAGAGCGGCATCAGACTTCTGCCAAGGCGGAGAAGTCAAGGGGAAAGCACCGCTCTATTCTTTTTTTTATTTATTCCGTTTAACATTTCCCTCGCCTGATCCTTCGGCTGAATTTCCAGAGGTGATGTGTCTCATCAGCACCGAGCACCCGAGGAAAGCAGAGACTTTGATGCCATCCCAGCTGCACGGCCCTGCGTTGGGTTTCTCCAAGGGATGCTGGAAGGAAGCATCTCCTGGAAAAATTAGTATCAAGTCGGGGTGTTCCTCTACCCTGTAGCATACTCAAAAATTGTTGGGGAACGGGGATTAAAACTGGTATCTGGTCATCACAAGAAGCAGCTCCCAGGGCAGAGAGTAATCCCACTTCACCAGCTGGTTAAACAGGTTGGCGAAAGAAGGCTTGAGAGTGGAAAAAAAACTCTTGAAACACTTAAAAACCCATGGAAACCCCCAAATCCAGGGCAATTTGGTCCCATCTCATGAAAAGCCTGGCACCATCCTCCTGGCAATAGGGCCTGAGCATCCCTGCAAGGCTGTAAATCGCCGGGAGGTGACAAACATCCCGGAAAACGGCTCCATGGCGCACGGGTACCTTGAAACAAACGGCAAATTAAGACAAGAGTAGATAACATTGTATTTAAAGTTCATATTATACTTGTTTTTAACAGACCCCCAAGCTGGATATATTATTATTTTATAAAAATCGCGTATCAAAAAGAGAATCAGGCTCAGATGAAAAATTTAACAGTGAGTGCGATTTAAGTTTTCATCTTCTAACTATGTCCGGAGAATGAATGTCTTCTTGAAAAGGACAAACCGCGAATTAAAATGATAGTCAGATGATAAAAACCTTCACTTAAAATATATATTTCTTCCTCATGTTATTAATAACACAAGAGATTAATATTTTAAAGTGGTTGAATTTTAAAAAACGTCATTTCCAAGCCAGATCGAAAGCTTTTCCCTGAGATTATAGCATCGCAGGGAGGAGCACTCCCTTTATTCATCGTGAGAGCACTATGTATATTTTATAGATGTTAAATATAAATATCCCTTTCCTCACCCTCCTCATCCTCATCGCATTTTCCTGTGTCTATTTGCACTTTGAAGCCAACACTTGGTTGACTACTTTTGAGGAAGGCAGAGATTTGCCCTGGGAAAGCCAAAAAAAAGGACATTTTTCCCAGCAAAACCGCCAGCCCTAATGGATGTTCCACTTTAAAAGGGCACGGGAGCATCTCGGTGCCAGGTCCTCGTGCGCTGGAGTGGGAGGGAGAAGTCCATAACTCACTGCCGGGCCCGGGATGCATAATTTATCCCTTGCAATTCTCCATCAATTGGTTATTAAAAGTGGTCTCCCTGTGACGGGCTGTACTAAGTAGGTACCAGGAAAGAGATAAATCTAGTCCCCAAGGTAGCTAACTCCCAATTACGGTCTGTAGGGAAAATTTCACTTGCTTTGCCACAAAACCCTGTGATTTTGGCCCATTTTGGGGTCAAAAACTAGTATTTTGGAGCAGCATTTCCATGTATAACCTTCACGAAGGTCCCTGCATCCTCACGGGCTCTCCGATGACCGTGGGAGCGTGGATATAATAATTTATTCAAAAATCAACTTGTGAGTTGCTGGCATCCAGGGCACCATTTTTGGAGAGCTTGAATAGGCAAAGAGTCATTTCCCTCAACGGCTTGTTGATGAGGCACAAAGAGCATCACTGAGCTAAACAAAATGGAAATAATTAAGAAAAAAAAAAAAATCATTTCCCCGAGCAAAGCACCCTCCAAGCAGCCGTTCTCTCCCTGCTAAATGCCAATGATTGGAGCTGGGGATCTCGTTGCGATAATGACCATGAGCTGATGGAGGAAATCCCTGGGGCAGAGGAAAAGATTGAGGAGAATAAAACTGCTCAGGCTGGAAAATCTTCAGCAATGGGAGGCTGCGATGCTAGGGATGGTTTCATTGAGGCGAAGGTGCCCTGAGCCACACTGGATGGTGATGGGGGAGTTAAATTGCCTCGCTCCGATTGCGTGCCAGCAGCTTGTGTGGTCTTTTTCCTTCCCAGTGCGGATATTTGGACACAATCCACTTCCCCGTGCTCAGTCACGTCCTTTATCCTGAGAGGGCCAAGTTTGCACAGTGGCTGGTGTTCTCAGCTGCGCTTTTTTTTTTCAGAGAGTGAAGGGGAAAGAAAAAGTTGAAGCAATTGTCTTTTATTTACAGCAATTAAAAAAAAAGTAATAAAAAGTCCACTGTAAATAATAAACAAAATTAAAAAGCAAATGATCACCCTATGTCCAAACTCCACTTTTTCCATGTGGAAAGCCGTATCAAATAGCCCCATACCTAAACCTCTGGGTTTCCCCATTCTTGCCTCCCACGGGATTTGTTTCCATGCAAGCTTGTCGCATGTTTTTCTTATTTTCAGGTGTTTTTGATCCCTTGTAATTTTATTATCCCCATTTCCTCGTGCTCAGCAATGCATCCCAAGGTACTGCAACGACCTGAAGCTCTCTGCATCCAATTGCTCTGCTTCTCCTTACCAGGCATCATCTACAAAAAAAAAAAGAACCTTGTGCCATAATAATGTCTCGCTGCTATAATTTGGAAAAAAAAAAAAAAAGGAGAAAATAAAGCAGAAAAAAGCCAACAAAACTTATAAAAGGGGAGTGTTGGTGCACATGGGCCCAAACGGAGGAAGATGATACTCTTAGGAAATGAAGGAAGAGGAGTGGCTCCGGACACATAAATGTCTAAGTGGGGATGTTTAAATAATTCAGGTTGAGGAATGAATAAAAAGAAAAAGCCTGGCCAAAGTGGGGAATGGCTCAGGAGATGGCAGATCCCAGCACGGCCAAAGCAAGGGAAGACTGGACTGGGCTGAACCAGGCAGCCGGGAGGGAACGGCCGGATCCCGCACACCTCCAGATGCTTTCCTCCACCTTGGAGGGACAACATCAATAGATGGCACTCCAGAGCTGCTCCTTCCTCCTCTTGCAAATCTCCTACAGATGGTGGAGAGGGGATGGCTCAACTAGGGGGACAACTTCTGGAGCGAAGAGGCTCTTCCATGGCCTTACATCCTTCCTAGCCTCGCTTGGAAATGCAAAGCCACGTGTTGGAACGTATTTTGGGTGTCTAGGCACAACAAACACTCATTTTAAAATAGAATTAAAATTACTAAAGACTTTTCAAGGACACAGATCTAGGCTGGTATCAGGATACCTCAACATTCCCATCTCCAGCGCTCCCGGGACCAGCAAAAGAACAAAAAACCCAGGGAGAGAAGGAGGGCAAACCCCCCTCAACCTCCTCCACCAAATTGCTTTTACTTAACAGTTTAGGTCAGCTTCAAGTAGGTCACAAGGATGTGTGTATCTTCAGAATAAAGTCTTTAATCGGCTGATGGATATGAAAAAATAAATTACAGTGGCAAAATGTAATAAACGTTAAAGGGAAAATGATGAGGGTAATATAACTACATTGATTTAACTAGGATGATATAGAGGAATTGTCTGGTTTATAGGTCTTTAGATGTCTATTAGTGGCTCGGTATTAAGGAATAGGGCTGTTCTCTTGATGTACTTAAGAGCTGTCAGTAATTCCTATTTCACAGTCCACTGCTTCAATTCAGAAAGTGCGGTGCAGCCCCAGCGACCCCATCCCGGGCTCGCTGGAGGGTGACCGCCTGCCAAAGGTTTCCTTTTCAAGCCACCGGCGAGCTAAGCAGCCAGATGATTCAAACCTGCGCCGCGGCGAAGAGGATCCAGCGGTCCCCTCCCTGAGGTCTGCGGTGGCATTTGTTTTAATAACTTCTTCGTTACGCCCCGCTCTTCCTCCGCTGTGGGAAAACTCAGTTCATTTTGGGGGAAAAAAAACCCCAAGGCTTCAACCTGCAGGGTCCAAATGATCTTTTCCCCACATTTAGAGTTATATCTGCCTTTTCAGACCTTTAAATGTTTCTTTACATCTATTTGTGCATGCTGAATTTCACCTGAGGGGTGGGAAATTGGTCTTGCTCTTACCGCGCTCCCGTTCAGCTCTTAACGAGAATTTCAGCTCAAGTCCCAGGGTGCTGGTGAGGCCGGCCTTAACGAAATACAGAAATATTTTTCCAAAGCGGAGATGGAGGCGGGGAGTCGGGAACAAATTCAGCCTCCCGGCCCTGCCTGACCCATGGCCAGCCAGGTAGGTTGGTCCGCAGCCAACTCCAGCTACCCATCGGATGCGTGTAATTTGGAAAAGATGTTTGTAATTGAGAAAAATAATCCTGGTTGAATTTCCTGGATGGAAGAGGTCATGCCTGGCCGTGGCAGCCCAGGACTGCAGAGATATTTGTTGGTTTTCCTTTATCCCATTTAATCCTTAAACCCCACCAAAGTGAGGAGTATCCCAGCCCAGCAGCCTCCATCATGGCTAAAACCAGAAAATTAAGTTAGTCTAAACAAAAATATCCAATGTCGTTCTTCAACGTCAAAAAGGATGGATAAGGACAGTTCTCTTCCCAGCCTGCTCATCGCAGAGAAATAATATCCTTAATTAGACCTGTAGGGTTTATGTCCATGCTCAGGTGACGACGGTGGCTTTTCCTGGGTTTTTCCTCCCAGGACAGCTCACACAGGAGCGGATGAGCTCCCCAGTGCCACCAATCACCTTCCCCTCCGCTTACCACCCTGCCAAAAAACATGATTTTATAAAAACTGAAATTTTCTAGGGCCAAAAAAAAATTTTCCACCAGGAAAAGACAAACGGGTTGGATCATAGCAACGTTTGCTGATCCTCGACATAGCCAGGGGAGGAAAGAGCATTGCTTCTTCATCCAACCTGAAAGAAGGAAACCAGCTCCAAGTTTATTGCAAAAAAAAAAAAAATTTGCAAGAATTGCTTTTCCTCTGGGAATCCTACCAGCCTTGGGATGCTCCTACCATCCTCCCATTGGGATGCATTTCCATGACGCACAGCATCCTCCTGGGGACCAAGCTTCATGCCACGTTAGAGCACGTTGCAGTTGGATACAAAAAGGTTCGACCCTCCGATGATGGAACGGGAGGGAAAGCACCGAGCTCTACACCAAAATCTAAATAAAACACTGAATAAAAAAGAGACAGGATGGATTTGATCCCCAAACTGCCTTTTCCTGCTTCTTCGCAAGAATGAAACATTTCAAAAAGTATCAGAAACATGATGGAAAGTTGTTTTTTTGATATTTCATAACATTTTCACCTACAGCATTTTGACTGTATTTTTTTTTTCTACAGCTTACGAGTAAAAGAGGTTTTTATCGAAAATCTGTTTTTCAGGAACGAGAAAATCAATAAAAATATATCAGTTCAAGCCTTTGTTAAAGAACTAGGAAAAAATCCCCCTGTGCCAAAAAGAATGTCTAAATGTCTCTTTCGGATCGGGCACCAAACTCTTAAATGTCTCGTTATGCCAGACTAATCCTGCACTTAACGTAGAATTTTTTTCTGTAAGTTTGTAAAGATCCCGGTGCCACTGGGAGTGATTCATAAACTAAATAAAAAAGGGCTAAAATAATCAAATAACTGGTTTGCAACTATTTATTTGGCCAATTCCAGCCATAACTGAATTCCTGAGGCTTCGATAATCTCTTTAGCATCGTCGGATTGGGCTCTGCGTGTGACAGTTTCATCCGTTGCCACTCCCCTCCCTTCTTTTTATTAACAAACAGAAAAGAGGGTCGCAGTGCAATCGATCTGGCATTTTTCCGAGCATCTCCTGCCCTTCAAGTGTCAATGTTTCACCTTTGGGAAGGGCTTCAGAGAGCTGGGAGCGATCTGCATCCCGGCACGTGTATCGGGCTCCCTGGGAGGCATTAGGGCGATGCAGAGATGCGTTCTGCTCCGGTAAATCCAGGAATCATTTAACGGGAGGGTAAATTGAGGAGTTTCTCCAGGAGGGCAAGTTGAGGAATTAGGAAGGAAAAAATGAGGGAGAAAAAGAAACTCCTCAAAACCCTTTGGCACCAAAGACCTAGGTGGAACGTAACATCTTGAGAACAAGATAGGTACAGCATGTAATGGAAAATACAGATACAGGCAGAAAGAAAGTCATCAGCACCAAGCTGTTTTTTTGTGAAATGTTTGCCGGCACTAATGTTGCATTTCTTACCCCGAAAAAAAAAAAAACAACCAAACACGAAGTGATGCTTCATGTTCAAAGACTTCTGGTCCAGGCTCCCAGGTTGCAAGCGTTGGGATTTTGGGTCGAACACCCACCGAGGAATCTCCCTCAGCCCTAAGCTGGAAAAGGAGCCTGGTTTTTTGGTTTTTTTTCTGCTAGCCAAAGACAAAAGTCCCCCTCCTTGCTCTGCTTCTGCTGGCTTCTCCGTCACCCCAATTAAAGGGCATCCAGCGGATGAGAAAACCTTCCCGGCATTAATCACAGCGGTAACAACCTGCAGCCGCTGGAGCAGCGTAATAAGGTCACATCCAGGCAGCAGAGTAACCCACTCCTCCTGTCACCTCTCGTCAGCCCTTTCTCCCCAAATGCCCTTTAATTAAGGGTCACTAAAGACTTTCACTACTTGGAAACGATCCCGAGTCCCCGTTTTTATCTGCAGCAGAAGGAATGGGCATGGATTTTTTGCAGCGAGGGGCTAAAATGATGCTCCAGTAATGGACACTGGTGGACATTAAAATTAAAGTAGTCCCCTCTCCAGGCTCCCCCATCAGCTCCGTGTCCTTTCGGCACTGTCCGCCTTTGGATAAATAAAATATTAGGCTCAGCCCTGCAGACGGAGCCAGGAGAGGCAGAGTCACCGCAGGGGTCACTTCTCAGCCCTCTCCTTCCCTGTGCGCTCAGCTGCTTCCCAGATGCTGACTAATCCATTCGTTATTAGTTAATAATGAGCAACGGCCATTAAGGGTGAGGACGGCATCTTCCTCTGCTTTTTGCGGGGCCAAATATGCTGCTGACATGCGATGAATAAATAAGACTGCAAGGAGGCAACCCACGAGTCTCCACGGGACAGGGATGCATCTGCCTGCCCTGTCCTTCTTTCAGGGACGTGTCCAGGTCTCCTTCTCTCCACATGTGCCTTCAGACCTCGTGCCATGGTCAAAGTCTCCGCAAAGCTGTCATGGAGGTGGCCAAAGCCTTTGGGAAATTGGGATTCTTCCCTTTCCGCCACTGAGCAATATTTGGACCCATGGAGAACAGCCTTGTGTTGGAAGGGAATGAAATTGCGGTGGTGGCTTCTGACCTTGGTGAAGCGTGGGGAAGCACCAGTGACCACATTAGTGGATGATGGAGGTGAAGGAGGGGATGGGATGTCTCATTATGGGGCATTTTGCCCACTAAGGAGCTGCCTGGAATAAAACCTCCAGACATTACAATGTCCTAGAGATGTGCCATCTCAAAGGACACAGCTCCCCATTCATGGTTTTTCGACCTGGTGACCAATTCCAACCTGATTCCAAAAGACATATATCAGTCTCAAGATCATATTTCATTAAGAAAGGAATGGAGAAGATCCTACAGTGCCTGTGTGGAGAGGAAGGCCACAATTGCAAGCCCAGCCCTTAACCAGACACTAGAGATTCCCTACCAGAAGGAGGTACAAACACCTTGTCCCCAAGAAAGCTCTCAAACCTCCTTAAAAAATCATAAAACTAAATTAATAAGAAATCTGGGGACTCTGTGGGTGAGCTGCAATGACCGATAAGCGATAACTAGAGGCTCATGTCTGTTTGCTCCCAGGGGCTGCACGCTGGGAGAGGCATTTTGGACTGGTGGCCAAAAATGGGGGAGTATTTGTCCAGGGACAATATTCCCTAGAGGGAGGAATATTCATGTCCAGGAGCTCCATGGGCTCATCAGGCACCAGCAGGAACCGGTTGCCTTAAAGCGGCTGGAAAATTGAGTGAGCTCGATGGAGAGCCACGGCTGCAGACGAACGTCTCGGGCCGCCTCTACCTGCCAAGCTGCTAGCAAAACAGATGGCTCCAGGTTAAATGTGAATTGCAAACTCAAAAAATAAAAATGGTGTTTGTGCCCTTCCCTGCACCTTTATGATATATAAAGAGACGGAAAGCGGTTTTATTTCCTTGAGAGAAAAACTGTTGTGGTTTTGGTTTTTTTGATTGAGTTTGGGAGGTTTTTTTTTTCTGGTAGTAGGTTTTTGCGTGTCACAAACTGGGGGAGCTCAGCTGCTTTTGGGGGATATCTCAGCTCTGGGAAGGGGCAAAGCTTTGGAAAAAAAGCAAAGATGCAATGCAATTAATTGCACAAAACATGGAAATAACACACACTGGGGACTCCAGCATCCCTTGTCCATTTTATAGATGTGCAAAATGTTTCAGAAGAGCAAGAGAGAAATGAGAGGCTCTAACGAGCCTGTTCTCTACCCTTGGCAAGCCCAAACTGGGACCGGAGCAGGGAAAAGCCGTTTGCATCTCCCAGAGAGCTCTGCAGAGTCATTTTTTGGAGAGGCGACCGTGAGGGCCCTTTCCTCCTTCAGCAGGGGATTACAGCGTAATTAAGGTGGCACATCAGAATAATTACCTCTCCCAGCCAGGGAGCTTGTCCCTGGTTCCAATTTATTCTCCTGGAGTGGAATTAGCTGGGAAGTCATTTGTGAAGGGCTGGGTTTTTTTGTTGAGTTGGCTTCAAAGAAGCCAGCGAACAGGTAAAACCATCCCCTTCAGTCCCACTTTCCCTTTCTTTCTCGGCTTCGGGGGCAGATTTATTCCCCGTGACAGTCACTCAATGCCATAATCCAATAACAGCCCATTCACCAGCTTTAAATACAGGTGGAACAATTAAAAAGAAAAATAAGATTGTGGTTGCTACGTACAACGGGGAATTTAAATATCTTTTGTTAACGTAATGATCACTATTCAGACAGAGACAAAAGAGAATATGCGTCTTTTTGGAAAATAAATCCAGCACTGCTTTTATTTTTTCCCCTCATGTAGTGGAAAAAATATATTATTCATATTGAGACAAGGACCAGCTGAAGGATTTGCAGCTGAGGCTGCGGCTGGAGCGGCAGGAGTTGCGCCTGGCAGGTTCGGAGTGAGGTGCCGGCTGGGAATGCTGCAAGAGAAAAATCAGCATCGTTGCAAGCAAAGAGGCAAAACCCATCATGGCTTCACCCAAAGTGGCAATTTCCTCTGGCAATTGGTGAAACCGAGCGATTTGGTTTGGTTTTGTCAATTAATTAAACTTCTGGTTCACCTTCTAAAGAAAAGGAGAAGGAGGGGGGAAAGCTTCTTCGGAGCTTCCGAAAATATTGCAGCAAAATGTTTTGGCACTTCTGAAACAAAGCCTTTCACTTCAGAGATACCAGGATGAAACATCTCAGTATTTTTCAAAGGTTTTCTGCTCTTTAATTCTTTTTTAACCTGAAATTATTCATCTTATTAGCATAATCCTGAATTCACACTTCTCTGGTCCTCCTCAAACATCATTTCCAGCAGATGCACAAACTGATCAAAAAAACCCTTTGCAGCGTATTCACTCAAGGCCATCTTTTTGCCCGTATTCACATTTCATTTCTGACTCCTCATTCTCTCTCAGCATGTACATCTACCAACTGATGGTGAGCAACGCAGACCCATGAGAAACCTGTCTTGGCTTCCCAAGATGCCCAGAAGAGGTTTGAGGAGCCTCCAGGCACGGCCCTGAGGTGGGAATACGTGCTCGTCTACGATGCCAGAAACACAAATATGTGTGCGTGGTGCTTGGTTTATTGAGATAAATTTGGAAGATGTTCTCCTGGCTTTATATAACACGAAGGCGACGCGTGTTTACTTCTACCTGTCGCTGATATAAATACTTGCAGATACGGTCCGTCTCGGTTTGGGGGCATCCTCATCGCTTTCTCTACATTCCTGTGAACTCTGCATCCCTCAAACATCTTTATGTCCCAGATGAACATCTTTACCCACAGCTGGGTGCATTCCTCCAAACGGTATATCCACACCTCCTTGCATTTGGATGTGCCTGTGGCCAGATGAGCCTGGCTAGAGAAACTTGTGGCTCCCTATAAATCTCCATTTCCAGGTGCGTGGAAAGGCGGGGTCGGGCATGTGCACACCCAAATCCAGGAGTAATAAAATGCTGCAGGTAGGGGGGGTCTGGGGGACATTTCTCTCCTCCTCAGTTGGTCAAAGCCACTTTGCTGTCTGTATAATTCCTCAGATTTCATCAGAAAGGTGTTGAAGGCGGCCTCCCAGCGTGGGCAAGAGTTGCAATGCAAAAGGACGGATCCAAACTGGTTGCTGCTGGTATGGATGGGGCATGTGGAGATGGCACGGGGTGATGCTTACCCTGCCTGGTGGCATGGGAGCTTGCAGTGGGCTAGGCAGGTCACCAAGGGGGGCTTTTGGGCGGTAGATTTGCACACACCCCTCGTCCTTTTGGACTATCATGGTGTTAAATAGTGGAACGGGCCACTTTGCGCTATTTATGGGTCTCACCTGGGCCCTTTGGGATCACCCTGCCCCGGGTGCTGGCACCTGAGGCAGTAGGAGAGAGGGGATGCAACAATGCAGTGCCAGATACAGAAGAAGCTCAAGGCATCTCGTTAGCTGAAGAGCTGGATTCTCATTTACGCTCCAAACTCTCCAGGCTGCGCGGCGAGGGCAGCAAACGAGGCTCCCGGAGCCCTTTTATGTTCAGAGCAGCTCAAGTGTAAATGAGAATCAGCCCCTCCAGTGCCATGTTTTTTTCTTCCAAAGAGAAAAAAAAGTCTCCTTGACTACAGGGAGTGAAGTGGGTCAAGATGGTTTGGGGTTGACTTAAATCTCCTCGACGCTGTGGTGGGTGATGGCTGTCCTTCACTTGAGAATGGAAATGTTTAAGCACCTTTCCAAGGCAAGAGTAATTTGTAAACCGAGGCACGGCATCTGTGGAAGAGAGAAGATGCTCGCCTCATCACGCCTGTATTAGAGCAAAGGGGCTTTCCCAGTTTCCCTTTGAGCAGAGGTCTCTGAGGAGGAGAGCACAAGCAAGCAACGGCCAAGGTCAAGAGACTCTTCCAGACTTCACTCAAAGAGAAACGACATCACAAAGACATGCCCAGCAGACAGTGAGTTTCGCTGCAATAACCTTCCTGAATTTTGCGCTCCATTGCCCTGATAGAGGACGCAGTGTTGCGAGCATAGTGAAATAAATCTGGGCGCGCTGAGAAGCTGCAAAGGCTGTGTCTCCTGCTGTCGCAGATGAACCGCAGTGGGGAAAGGAGATGGACCCATGCGTAGCCTAAATACCTGGGGACAAGCGTTAATTAGTGCAAAAATGAAGGGAAGAAAAGAGTGATTTGACTGTGACACACACAAAGATGCTCATCTTCCATGGAGTGGGTAATGAGGTGGCACCAAATTAATATCTGGGGCTGGAATGTTTTCAGATGAGTTGATGAGGACATGTCAATGCCTGGGAATGGGGATTTTGGAGATGGGGCTGTCAAGACCCCCCTGGGATCTTCAGAACCTGTTGGTAAGGTCACTCTAACCTTATTGAGGACACCCCCTTCCACAGAGGGTGCCTGTTCCCCTCCCAGAGACGTCCCCGCCGTGGATCTCAGCGCTGGCACGGCCCCTTCTGGGGCTGGGGACACCAAAGCAGCCCGTCCCTGCCATCCCCGCTCCCGTCACTCCGCACTGACGGAGCGATGGGATGAGACGCGCTTGCTGATTCATTGCCTCTCCTGGCGACGTCGAACAACCCTCTCAGGAGCTTCCCGTAGCACTTAATCAGAGAAGAGCTTGTCTGTGGCATCTTAAGGACTTCTCAGGTGAGACGCATCCTTCCCTGAATAATAAAGCGAGCTAACATGCAGGTGGAGAAAGGACAAGATTTTCTTTGACACTGCAACTCTTAACGTCTGATTGCAGCCTATTCCCATGACGGATGCGCGGAGAGGCGATGCTTGCTTTGGCGCACAAACCTATTTACTGTCTTTTCACCATTCTCGTTCCGCTGAAGCCTGAGCAGCCTCCAGCCCTCACACAATGATCCTTGCAAGGTGAGACAGTGTTCTCCTTGCCCCGGGAGGCGCGTAGGGAGAATTGAAGTCACTTGGCAGGGGTTGCAATGGATCCAACTCTGATTTCCCAACAGAAATCACCCTAATTACTCGCCTAAATCATCACGGGTGAGCTCTGACCTCCATATTCTTCCTTTGCACCAAGGAGAAGACGCTGGAGGAATCTGAAATTCAAATTCCTCCCTTTCGAGGAGCTTGCGTTACAGCAGCTCGCAGGATCCAGCACTCCGTGTGCTGGATGCTGCCCGCATCCAGCCTCTCCATTATTATCATCGCTATTGTTATGGAATAAATCACCCCTTAAGCTTCTCTCTTTCATTGCAAATTGCCCATGAAACACTTGCAGTCTCTGCAGCGAGGCACCCAGGTTGGCAGACTAAATCAGATCAGTAATCAAATCCAGATCCCGTCTCCCGCTATGAGTTATTAGGACCAGAAGATGTTGAAGGAAAAGGCAAGAATCTCCACGGGATTGGAAAGAAATGTGTCAGAAAGGTTTCTTCCGCTTAGATCTGAACTAGAAAGGTCTGGAGCTTTCTCATATACGTTACTTAGCCAAATATTTGAGGTCTGGGTCTTAACAGCACCCTGATGCCTGAAGCAACCAGACCTTGGATCAAGGAATTTCAGCAGTTATCATCACAAAATAGAGAAGGAGCACAGGGAGCAGGGCAGGTAGGGCCAGCAAGGATGGAGCAGGAAGGCAGCTCCTGAAGTTTCTCCTAAACTTGGACAAAAAACTATTTGGAGCCATAATTTGTGCAAAAATGTGATCTATGTCTGGTCCTGAATAAAGTCCTACACCCAGCTGACAGGGTATGGCCCCATTCGGCATTTTTGTCGGGGCATCGAGAGGTGAAAAACTGCCCTCGGTCTACAAGAGCTTCTTTTCATTGGTTTTTGTTTTCCTTGAGCTTTAGGCCCTCTTGCCCATATGTTCTAATAACAGCCTTGGTTTTTCCCTGCCTGCGAAGCCCTCTGCCCGGCACAGCCAAATTGCCGGGGAGAAAGGGCCCCGGGGAGCCAAGGAGCATCGGCTCCACGCTGGGGTCGATACCGAGTCGCTGTCTCTAGTAATTGGACTCCTCAGAGAGACAGGCGAAGCTGCGGGCTTGAAACAATACTTGCACCTTCTTCTAGGATTTTTGGGCTCAAAATCTACCTGTCTGGAGAAATTTGATGTTTTTGCAGAGGCTGAGGATGGGGAGAGGGCAGTGCATGTTGCGCCCTTGTAACCTCCCTTGAATTAGTCAGTTTGCACAAGAAAATGACGTTTTCTTCATTTGCAAGTGAAGATTCAAGGCTTTATTTCGCACAATGTTTTTTTTCCTAGCGTATTTTGTCCCATTCCCCTGGTGCTTTGCTTGGCAGAGAAGCCAGTGCCGCCTGGGCTCGCAGCCCCCATCTTCTTGCCGCTCCAAAAGACAGTCAGCTCTAGAGAAAGCAAATGGGAGGATGGATTTTATTTTATTTTACACCATTTTAATAAAGTGACAGGGAAGAAGCTGGATCCCTCATGACATATAGCAAAATCCAAACAAGCTTGAAGCTGTCCCTCCACCCTGCCCTCCATTTCACATTTGTTTCTATACACGGCTGAGCTCCGAAGCGTCGGCAAAGGCTTAGAAAGGATCTTCCACCACACAAAAAAAAAAAAAAGAAGTGGTTCAAAAGTGGTGGAAGGAGATCAAGCACCCGGTTTCTTCTTACTGAAGAACCAGAGTCACTCATGGATGGGTTTGATCCCTGCTCCAGAGGAGAGATTTCCACCCTCTGGATCCTCGCTGCCTCCCGTCGCCTTCCCCACTCCAGCGCTTCCCCGAGGATTGTGCCTAAATGGGATTTAAACTCCTCCACCCTTATCACAGACTACCAACAGCTGACCGAAGCCCAAGGCTTATTCTTTCTCACTCTTGAAAAAACATGTATACATACATACATCTCCTTTTTTCCGGCTGCTGTAGCATCGTCTTTACCCTCTCCCATTTGCACTTTCCCATTCTTCCAGGTTTTGGCGGTTTTTTTTGCATTGCTTGGCAAGGGGCACGCGTGTTTTCAAACACCGCAGCCTGGTTAGCAGGGCTAAACCTTGCAGGTACCACCTCAGGATTTAGCCCAGGGGCTTTGCCGGGGGAGGATTTCGCAGTCCCAGGGTCGGGGCACAACCACCCTGGAGTTGTACGTGAGTGCTTACAGGCAACGCGTATTTCTAGCTATATAAGAGATTATATCCGAACAGTGGGATACAGCCTATAAAACCAAAAAAATATTGACTTGCCCCATGCAGTACTTACGCAGCTGTAGAAGAAATCCCTCTCTTTTTCTCTCTCTGCCGATAATTAAAATCACCAGCTTCATGTTCCACAGACTGTCCTCGGGAAGGCTTTGTGAGGGGTCGGGGTGACAGGGAATTTTGGCGTGCTCAAACAGTAGCGCGATGCTTTATATGCTTACCCTTGCACCCCAAGCTTCATCCCTTCTCCAACCTCTTCCGTTGGCAACACTACGACTCACAGAGGGTGGGTGAGAGGGGGTTTAAATTCCCTTAATGTGATAAAACCGGGGCATTGGACCTGAAGTAGGGTTCCCGACATTGTTCAGTAGGAGCTTTGGGTTTATTTTGGCAGCGTCATTTCCAGAACAAACCATCTCAGTCTACCTGGGGAAAAAAGGAAAAGCCTGTTCTGATTGTCAGAGCCATCATTCTCTGTGAAGACCAAACTGGGAGCATCTCCTGCTGGGTGCCTCCGCCCTCGCCCTCACCATGCAGCATCCCAAAATAAAGATGATAGATAAAGGTAAAGGTAAAGGTAAAGGTAAAGATAAAGGTAAAGATAAAGATAAAGATAAAGATAAAGATAAAGATAAAGATAAAGATAAAGATAAAGGTAAAGATGTAGACATAGACATAGATGGAGACCTAGATGTAGACCTAGACGTAGACCTAGACATAGATCGAAACCTAGATCTAGATGTAGACAGATATAAATACAAATATAGATACAGACACGATGCTATGAGAAAAGCAAGTTATTTGGGGACATTAGCACAGAGTTTGGGCCACTCAGACCCTGCTCAGTGCTATGTGGAGAGAAAAACACCATCCACAAGTTGAGAGGTGAAGAGGAGGGGAGAGAAGTTTGAGCCGTCCCGCTTGAAGCTCCTGCAAAAGCCTCTGCTAGGACAAAAAGCATTTGTTACATTAATCGGTGCTGGAGATAGCGCCGAACAAATGAAAGTTATTAAAGGAAGGGAGATGGATGGAGCTCAAGGCGTCCGTTTGTTTTGCCAGCGCCAAATTCGTTTCCAGAAAAAGCCCTTATCAATTCCCAGGGAATAGTTTGCCCTGTCAGTGCCGAGCGGGTGTTAATGTTCTTTACGGCTCCGTTAGAGCCGGTGCAGTGACACCAATCTAAATAAGGGAGGAAGGAAGGCTTAATCAGCCTGTCACTGACCAGTTATTAACATTTTAGAACAAGGGCATTAAAGGAGAAAATTCTGAGAGGTCAATTTGTACTTCAGGAGAGAAGCCAAAAAGATAAGGAGGAAAAACTAGGAGAAGAAAAGCAACGTCCACCAGTCAGCAGTCACGATGCTGACCATGAGACCGGGGTGGGTGTGCAGGCTGTTGGGGTACCCAAAAAATGCAAAAGACCTGAGATGGTGATGGACTGGCACGGAGGGTGAGAGTCTCCAGCTGAAGCCAAGCTTTCCACCCATGTCCTTGGCAGCAGTGTCTCCCCGCCTCCTCACACTTCACTTGTGGTCTCTGCATCCCAGAGGCGGCTGCAATTCAGCGAGGCCGCGTGCGATTGCTCCGCAAAGCCCTGTGGGATGAAAGCTGTGTGCTTAGATATGCTTTATCCCTTCCAACCCCTGACGATAATCCAGGATTATTCCTTCCAGTATATGATTATATTTTGCCCACTCTCTTTGAAACGACATGGTTCTGGCCCTTTTCCCCACAGCTTGTCCCACCAACCCTTAGGAAAAGTGTTTGCCAGGCTCTGATTAAGCCCTGCTTGCAGCAAAATCCCGCCAGGATCCCAAAACGACTTGATGTGCATGTCCCTCACGGTCCGCACCAAACCCCTCTGCTCCTCTCCCCTTTATGGAGCTCAGCATCCTCCAGCCTCGAAACAGCCATCGCCTCTGATGTCCCCATAGGGACCATACAGGGACCAGGCGTAAAAATGCATTTATTCACCTCCTGTAATAAATAAGCAGCTTTGCCTGCGATGGTGGCTTCTGGGCGTCTCTCCCCCAGGCAGCTGGATCTGTAGAGAAACATCATCCGGGCTCCACTGGGGAGCACGGTGTCAGCCGGGAAGCCGACACTGCTGCTCCCCGTTAGGTTTATTTGCTAGACGTGTTGCTGGGTCATTAGAGGAGCTGCGTGATCGCTGTCTGGCTGCTTGCAGGAGCAGCGAGGCAGTGGGAGAGACAGCAGTCGTCCCTCAAATCATTTCTCCAGGGGGAATGTAAAGAGAGAGAAATAAAAAATTTTTTAAAATAAAATAAAATCTGCAGCAGAGGAGTCAGGAAGGCCAACTTTTCTAGGTTTTTTTTTTTTTTAAGAGAGGAAGGGACGTCTCTTAAAACCAAGGGGTTGAGTGCTTCGAGATGCGGCATTTGCATCATGGAGTTGCCTTCAGCCCCCATTTCTGTCATAAAGGACAATTTCTTGCCCAGTACCATCGTGGATGTGATTTAGGAGGGATCCAAAGGCAGAAAGGTGGCTATATCCTCCAATCCCTCTGGGCCAGGGCTTAGCATAGCCCTCGTATACCCCTCCGGGGTCTGGGGTCCAAGTGGGGATGCTAAGTCCGTAGCAACTCATTGGAGAGAGGGAAAAACTAATGTTGAGCCTCCAGTCCCAATCCACGCTTCTCTGATGGCCCCTCTTACAAGATTCGAATCCGTGAAAGATGGTTTTAATACCCGGTGTGCCGCAGGGATATTTGTTCGGCGACAGCTTGTGTTAAAGTCAACCAGCCTGAATCCACCCCATAAATAAACCGATGCCGAAAGTTGGGCTCACCACAACGCGCATGGGAGGGGAACGAGGGAGATGGATGGATTTTATTATTGCCATTATGGCAATTATTATTATTACTATTTATTGGGCAAAAAGAAGGAAAAGCAATTCTTTCTGCAGGTCCAAAGGCCCAATTGCCAGGGCTGGCTCGCAACGACAGAGTGCCGCGAAGCAGCACAATAACGGCAAATTATAAATCATCGCCTTTTGTTCTGGATTGAATGCTGCGAGTCAGGGACTTCCCCTCCGTCGCCTTCACATAAACGGGGTGAGGTGCAGGAGGAAAACAGACACCATCACTGACCCCGAACCCATTGGAGATGGTGTGGCCACGTGCTCCCGTGATGCCCCGGTTGCCCCCCCAGCGCATATGGGGCAGAGGACCTGGGCTTGCCTGCGATGGGCCAACACAAACAGCAACACAAAGTGTTGAATTTGGCTTCCCTTTTCTCATTAGAGCTGATTATACTAATCAACATGTTTGTTTGGGGTTGGGTATATTTTATTGTCATTTTTTTTCTATAACTTTATTTATTTTTTGGAGCTAGAACAACACGGGTTTCGCCAACCGGTTGTAAGAGTGGGTGCTTGCCAGGGGAGATCCCAGACCTACAGGGAGCGGCCACCTACTCCTGTAAAGCAGGGCTGGGAGCTGCAGGGCCTTTTCTACCAAAGGCACCACGTCCTTGTGCCTTTTCGGCACGCCATTTCTTTTGCAAAGTGCCCTGAGCCTGTTTTAAAAGGATTAGCTGCCTCCTAGCAATTCAGCCATGACTTTGCATAAGAAAATTTCCTTGCGTGCCCCAGTTTCCCCCAAGGAAACACAGGCTTCACTCTCACCCCGCTATTAGATTTGCTTCATCTCTACAAAGCATCTCTAATGCTGGAAGTTGGGAAAAGTGGGGTATGGTACCCAGAGATGCTTCCCCCATGCCTTAGATCTTTTGGGATGGAGCACCTTAGTCAAGCGCACAGCTGCCGAGTTGCTCAGATTTTCAGCGTTCCCACACTTCAGTCCCTTAAAACTGAAACAAATGATCCCCTTGGATTAAACAGGGTCATGGCTGTGGAGTTCATTTGAAAGCTGTTGCCGTCAGGAGCGTCGAACTGCCCCCGGCTTGCCGGGGCGCGTCGGGGAGAGCCACATTACCTCCTCAATCAGCATTAAATTCCTGATCAGCCTGGCTGATTTCTGAAGATCTCCCATCTAAAGGTCAAGCAAATCATCTGCTGCGGAGGCAGAGAGAGGGGACAGCAGGGAAGCAGGCACCGGCGCAGCGGGAGCAAGAGACATCGCTGCCAGCTGTGGACCATCTTCATTTTGGGAGCTGGTTCCTGATGCTGGCCGAGCCCCGGGACCAGAAGGGACAAGCAAAACCCTGAGGCATCCCCAAATCCAACAAATCCGGCATTTTCTCCGGGAAAAAAAAAAGTCTGTCTGGAAAGAGGGTGAGGCTGAGCAATAGGAACATTGCACTGTCCAGAGCAAAAAGCCTTTATTATGTGGAATTTCTTTTCTATAAATCTTATATATGAAATTTTAGGGAAAATAGGACAGATTTTGGTCCAAAAGCCAAAACCTGGAGTTGAAACCATCCAGTAGAAAAGGAAAAGGAGCACAGCCCTCCTTCAGCCAGACTCACCCCTCCTCTGCCCTCCTCTTCCTCTCCCTTGGGGCATCCAACCTCACATCCCGAGAGGCAACCAGACCCCCAATAACCCTCCACCACAGCACCCAGCAAACCAGCCACCACACTGCCGCCCTCCTCCCTCACCCCGTCAAGAAATCACAGCCATTCATTCTGGCGTCCCTGTTCCTACCAGGCGGACGAGCGATAACGCGCTTGGCCCGTTAGAAGATTAGTCTCATTGTGCCGCGAGGCACCCGGCGACACCGTCAACGAGGAACTTACAGAATTAGGAGCCGGCATTTAATCGCTTTGCTGGTGGCTGACTGTTATTAAATTCCCCTGAGTTCAGCAACTTTGAAGCCTGGCTTGGTTTTTTTAAGACTCAGAGCAAAGCTCGGAGCTTTATTTGGAGTGGTCGAACCTCATCCATGGTCCGAACGAAGGCCAAAATTGAGAAGCTTCATTTAGAAACCAGAGGAAAAAAAAAACCAGCAAGAGCATAGACTAGAAGAATATTAATATTTAATCACGGTGGGCCAGAGGTTGCCGAGGCAATCGCTGTTAAATGTTATTGAAACAAAGCATTCATATTCCCACTATAGGGACAGTTTAGAAGAGCTGCATTTCTCTGATCTGTGCTCAGGATTGGTCCCACAAGTAAATCTTCCTGTTAGGACTTTTCCCTGCAGAGGGGAAGGAAGGGATGCCCACATAAAAGGGGCTTTCAAAGCTACTTTTTACAGGAGCCCTTTCTCTCTGAGTCAGGGATGGCTTTGAGGATGCCTGGATTTCCACCAAAAAGCAACAAATATGTTGGGGAAAAACCAAGAAGGGCTTTCTCGATTCAGCTCTCCTGCCAAATACTCCCTCCACCTTCTCTCTTCACTATCTCCCTATCCAATATAAGATCATCTTTAAAGAAAACATAATTAATTAAGCGGTCCGTGGCTCTGCTGGTGTTTCACTCCTCCACTTACTTTTGGTGGCAACCTGCCCACACTTCTTGAACCTTGGGCCTTGGAAAGTCCCAAGGAGGTGTTTTGGAAGAGGCTTCAAGGGTTGGCGTGGTATCCCAACACCACAGTGCTTTAAATCCTGCAAGGGGTTAAACCCCAGGCAGCAGCTCCGCGCCACCTGGTTTGACATGTCATTAGCAGATTTGATATCTCACTTTCGTCAAAGCAGGATTTCTTCCCGGAGAATTAATTCTAATTTTTTGCCCGCACACAAATCATTAGCCCGGCTCTCCAAATGAAGTGCTAACGTTTCCTGTCACCTCCTGCTCCTCACTCCCTGCAATTCCTTAAAGCTGCTGCAATCAAGCCCATGAAAAGCCAATCAATTAAGCCCCAATGTATCAAGAGCTCATGAGCCACTGTGAAGAACCCAACACATCATTACCAAGCTTGTGAAATTCCTGCCTAAAGAGCAGATGTGTGGAAAGCAAAAGCATACTTGTGGCCCAAGGTCCTTTTTCTTCACCATCACCCTTCATCTCCGTGCTCCTGGCTGTGTCAAGTCATCTCTAACTTCTCAAGTGCTTTATGACCGGAAGACGACACTTGTCTTCTCCCTGTTGGCAAAGGGAGATATTAGGTGTAGGCTGGATCTTCCGTTGTAGACATGTTGAGATGCTGGTTATGCCCCAGGTGATTTCATCATTCCTATGCGTTTTTTTTTCCCTTTGGAAAATCTCTTTAGATGCTTGAAGAGCGTTTTCTTCCCCCCCTCAGTTAAAAACTGAAACTCCCAGAATCCTACAAAACACATCCCCTCCAAAAAATCTCCCCTCCAAATAGCTCTGCTCCAAGCCACCAGCCTCAGCCAACCCTTCCCCTAAAGTTAAACCCAAGCATCTGCATGAAAACACAAAATACAGAGTTTGCCTGCCCTCAGATTTTAGAACAGAACAGTTGTCTCCATGGAAACCGATACTTTTGATATTTTTTTTTCCTTTTTTTTTCCTTTTTTTTTTTTTTTTTTTCACTTCAGAAACCAGAGCATCAAGGCACAGAGCAATCCAAGGGGTGAGATAAGAGCATCCATTTTAGGTACCAGCATTGCAGGAGGGATGCATCTCATTTTTCTGGAGAAGAGCTGTTTGTAGGGGATATATCTCCACGCTTTTTCTAAGCAGAAGACCTCAGTTTGGTTAAAGAAAAGACTTTTTCCTTAATATCTTGGATGTAGTGGATGTGGGCTCCCAGAATCTGGGCAGTCCCCTGTCAGCCTGGTGCATGCTTGAAATCCAGCTCTGTGCCTCCAGACTGACTCCATTTAGGCTTTTTGCTTGAATTGCCTTCAAGAGAGGCTGGCTTCACTCCTGAGGGATGACGTCACGAACCTGATGAAGCTTTCTTCGTGCCCTCAGAGCTGCTCTTGAGGCAAATCTCTCCATCACGATCTGAAAACATCGTGCCTACGTGAATGAAGACAAGGCTCACCAACGTGGCGAACATCCACCTTCCCAAATATTTTTTGTTTCCAGAGCTAAATACCTTCCCAAAAGGCAAAATCCAAATCTTACATCCAAATCACCCTAAACGTTGGAGCAAGGTGCTGACAAATGAGCTGTGGCTGCTCTTACTCAGCACCCTCTGATATCAGCACCCTTTCTCAAGGTCGTTCATCTCACCCAGCATCTCATGTCTTCCGTGAAGCATTCAGTACTGGCCGTCACTTGGGAAAAGGCTACCAGACCTTCATCTGGTGATGAAAAGTAGATTTTTTTTTTTAGTAGTAAATATGCTCATGGTGATGCACGTCTTTGGGTGAAAATTGGAGTTATCTCTTCTGTACATCCTCCAGGTCATTACTAAGCATGCCCCAGTGCCTGACATCTTTTGAGGCTTTATCTGGTGCTCTCAATCGGAAATTTCTTTCCCTAGTGCATACGAGATGCTTTCTCCTACCCTCAGGAGCCTGTTTTTCAAGGATGCCATCTCAGCCATATACGACTTTAATATACACACACACATTTGCCATTTCTAAAGCCCATTTTTTTTTTTCAGGATAAAAGCCGTTCTCTATTAATACCATTATCAATAGGTCTTGAATATTGCTGAACTTCCTAATTACGCCTGACGACATGCTAAATGACAGAAGTGAAGTTTAAGGTCAACCACAGAAAAAATTAGCAGTGGCTCCTGCCTCTTAAGGGGGCAGATGGAAACCACAAAATGGGTCTAAAATTTTCGCCAGGCAGCTCAACCTCTCCGCACCGTGCTCGGACCACGGCTCCGCTCTGCCTTGCACAAAATGTTCCCGAGCGCGGCTCCTTGTTTCCCTGATTTAAGAAGTTTGCCACGGCCCTTTCCCGGCAAGTAATATTTACAGGTGAAAACGCAGGGTGATATTTAGAGGTAAGTGGTATTTATAAGTACATATGCAGGGAAATGTTTACAGGCAAGATACTTATGGGTAATTATAGATCAATACTTCAAAGCAGAGTAAATAGAGAGGTAAAGGACCTTTGCTGGTGTGTTACAAATAAATATTTAGATATAACAGATGCACATAAGTAGGTGTAGGCTATATGGAAGAGATAAAGATTAGAATTTAGATGGAGCGCTTTGATAGGGAGGCGAGGCTGGACCATTAGCAGCACATCCATAACTCAGCAGCACGAGAGCACCCGAGCAACGCTATCGGATCAGCCCCACGGTCCATCAAACCTGGCGTCAGCTTTCCAAAAGCAGCTCCTAGCAGGGATGTCATTAAAGAAGTGAAGGTCAGAGAAGTCTTTTTTTTTTTTTTTTTACTGTTTAAGGAGCCCTGATGCCTCGCTACCCCACCGCCCCTGCACAAAACCTGGGACCAGAGCCACATTACGCCCTTCCAGCTCCCTCCAACTCCCCGCATCCAAATCTCCCTTGCCGATTGCACGGCAGCTCATGTTTGACAAAGTTCAGCCAAGCAACGAGCAGCCTGGAAGGCCCTGAGATCCTGTAGAAATCCCCATCCAATTTATCAAGTCAAAAATTCAGCCGGGTGGGAGCTAACTGGGATGAAGCTCTGATCAAGGCAAGAGATTACAGCGGAGCCGGTTACACAAATCACAGCTCTGACTCGGAGGGGAGGAACGGCAGGGTGAAGGGGAGTTTTTTTCCAGAGCTGGGCATAGCTGGAGATAAGAGCCTGTTGTTGGTAAATAAAAATGCTGGGGAATCGCATGTCTGATCAGTGTCCGCTCCCATCAGGCTTGCAGAAGCTGGCAGCATTATTTCCAGGCTGCTCACCGAGAATACTAAGGGCACTCGGAAAGGCAAGAACAAAGCTACAACTTTATTTGAGAGCAAAACAAAAGCAAACAAATGCATACCCAGAAGACCGAGCGTTGAAAGAGAGAGAAAGACTATTCAGCCGCCATCTGAAGCTGCTCTTGGACAGCTCATGACTGCTAAAAAGTTTCCCGAGGAGAAAACGTGGTTTTTATTTGTTTGTTTGTTTGTTCGCAGGGAGAAAACAAAGTGAAAGGGTTGCTGATGCCTTTAGTAGTAAATGAAGACAAATATCCCCAGGCCGCAAAGATTGCCGGAGTGGGAAAAACACTAGTCACATCATCTTTGAAAGTGTCCGAGCGATGCTTTTGGGGTCCACAGGCTGATTTTCCAAAGATGAGCTCTTGCACCCCACATCCCAGGGGGGCCTGACACAAGCTGCAGCTCTCGACATCGTGAGTGGGGCACCGACCTGTGTTCTCTCAAGAGACACCCCTTCTTGCTCCGAAGACGTCAAGAGCCTCAGAAACCCCTGATCCTCTGGTAGTCTATCCCAATGGCTTCGCATCCTCAATGTTTTGGAGGAAAAAAATGTCATTTCTCACTTAAATGTGGTCTCTCTCAGCCTTCAAACTATTTGTTCCCATTCTGCCTTTCTCTGAGGGCTTAAAGAGCCGTTTAGTATCTGGTATTTTCTCCCTGTGAAGCTGCTTAGACATGGTAATCAAGTCACCTCTCCGTCTCCTTTTTAATAAATTAAACAGATGGAGCACTTTAAAGCATTTTTTTTTGCCAGCCCTTGAATTATTTTTTGTGGCTCTTTCTCAGCCCTGACTTTCCACACGTGATGCTTTACTGGTGGAGCTCAACGAGGGCATGGCCGCCACCTCTCCCCATCCCCATCCCACTGGTGTCCGCTCCCCGGGTATCGGGGTCAGAAAGCTATGATCAGCCCTCAGTGAGGTTTTATAGTTTCAAACCTCTTGCCAGTCAGATACTTCAGACAATCCAGCTCATTAAATGAAAAGAAAGACTTTAAATTTACTGCCTCCATCAACGTATAAAGCTTCCTGACGGCCGCTGCCCAACCGGCATTATAACGTAATAGCCTTTTTCTTTTTTTCTTTTTAAAAGCAAGAGATAACAATTAAAGATTGGCTTACGAGCTAGCCCAGCATCACAAAAAAAGACACAACTTTATCGTATTACACAGCATCAAAATTAATTAGAAGTGTGTTAATCTCTAATCTAGGAAAATATTGCAGGATCTCTGGCCTCAATATAACATCCCCCATACGCTGACTGACAGCCTGCCCCTTTGAAAGTCTCCCTGCCTCCTCCCTGCAAAGAAACCTTTGCAAAACTCTGTGTAATCAATGTTGCTTTGATTAGTAAGATCTTCCAGACGCTCTGGCAGACAGCTCCCACGATGCCTGCTGCGGATTGCCTTTGTGTGCGCAACTCGGCGTTCGGCGAGAGCTGCTTGAACAGCGTGAGGCAGGTCCTGCTCCCGGTCCGCTGGCAAATCTTCACTTCAAATGCGTAGGAGGACATAGGAAGGTGCCTAAATCCCATTATTGCTCAGTGCCTTTGGGACTGGGGACGGAGAGAGCTGAGCAGGGTGGAAATGCAAGTGGAAGAGCCTTGGTTGGATATCAGGTGGATGTGGTTGAGCTTTTCCAGTAGTTTGCTCCTTTCTGCTTTGCTTAATTGAGCCATGACAGGGCTGAAGTGGCTTTGACGTAGCATCTATGATGCTACCCACTTGACCCCATGTTGACCAGGATTTGGGGAAGCTCCACTCCCTGGGTTTATTTAATTTTCCAGACCCATCTCTTGGTCACGGTCATTCCCCATGTGATGATGAGCAGCGGTCTGATCCACGAGTGAGAGGTACATCCCCTAAATCCCAGATGTGGGTCTATGCGCTGCCTCTCCAGGAGAGCTGAAGATGGACACGCTGGCTGGGAGATGCCCGAGGACCACTGCACTACACACATTTAATTTCAACAGGCAGTTACTGGAGCTGCACAGACATTGGAAACAAGGCTTGGAGTGTCACGCAGAGCAGTAAATCAAGGACAGCACAGCACTGTAATTTTAGTGACACTCTCTCTCATTTTTAAAGGAACCTCTTGATTTGAGCAGCCTGAAAAGCTTTGTATCCGGCACAGGAGGACTTGAGGTTGGGGGGATTTTGACTCCAGGAAGAACCTGGAGCCCATTTGTTCTGAACAAAGTTGTCCCTCCAGCATCCCTCGGGGCTGTTATCCATCCCATCCCATCCCATCCCATCCCATCCCATCCCATCCCATCCCATCCCATCCCATCCCATCCCAGCAGTGCTCAAAACTCCCCATGCCTTCAGGCAACAGCTCCTCTCCCCATTTCAAGCTTCAAGCTCCACTTACAAAGCTGAATTCCCTTTGGGATCATGATCTCTAGGGTCCTGTAGGGTCACCTGAATTCAGGACACACCAACCAGTACTTGCATTTCTCATAATAACCTGGAAGAAGCGGGAAAATGGTGGTTGCTCGACATTTTTCATGCAAGAAAGACAAGAAGCTTTGGGGCAACAGGCTTTTCTGACCCAGTCCAAATATTTCCATTTTTCAAGTGAAAAGGGGCTCGAAAGAAAAACAAAGGAACCTACATGAGAGGGCAGGATCCCTGGGTGATGAGCTGGGAGATGTTATTCAGCAAAGAGAAGTGCAAGGTAATGTGATGTGGGAAGACCGCTTAAACTATTCATGCACTGCAGCGGTTTCTGAATTAATTGTAGCCTGGCAGGAAAACACCCAGGCATCCTGCTGGATAACCTGATGGAAGGATCTGCTGTTAGCCAAGCAGCAATTAGGAGGGGAAACAAGTCATTAAGCTGCATTAAGACAGGGATGGAAAGTTTTAATGCTATGATATTGGTCAGCTGGGAAATTTGGGGAGAGGGTTGACTCTTTGGGGAAGCTCCACTCCCTGGGTTTATTTAATTTTCCAGACCCACCTCTTGGTCGCCGTCATTCCCCGTGTGATGCTGAGCAGCGGTCTGATCCATGAGTGAGAGGCGCATTCCGTAAATCCCAGATGTGGGTCCATGTGCCACCTCTCCAGGAGAACTGAAGATGGAATGTTCATCTCTGGAACGACTTGCCCTAGGACACACAAAGGGCTGTGGTCCCCGTCGTGCTGAGGTGGGATTGCCCATGGTCTGAAGTAGAAAGGCTTGGTTCCTGCCAAAAAATCAGGTTAAAGTTGAGGTCCTGCAGGCTCGTTGTGGCCATCGAGACGGGCTCCAACGCGGCACATCAGCTCCTGTAACTTTATGGAGTCAACGAGACTCCCTCCACCTCCCACAGCTGAGGACAGGCACGGGAGATTGAAAAGACTTAAATTTGTGCCTGCAATCTGGGTATCGCATTTCTTAAACCGCAGGGATCAATTTGTTATATCCCGGGGACATCAGCGCGAATGTACACACATAAATACACATGAGAACCTGCGCGTGTATATGGTTCCCTCCACCTGCTTTAAAATATCCTGTCAGCCTCCTCTTGATCCTAATTGCTGCTACACGCTGAGTTTATACCACAGACATAAATATATATTTATAATCTCCAAGACATCCTCCTTGCCAGCTGATAAATTCAAAGATGCGTAGATCACCCTTTGGGTGTCACCGACTGTCACTTGTCCTTTACGAAAGAATAAAGTGCAGCAGTCCTCCGCTTCATTTCGCACGTGCTGACGTTACACCTCTGTGGTATTTGAGCACATGGTAGGTTTTCTCCACAACTGATATCCTTTGGGGTGCCAGCGAGCGGATGAGGACCCCAAGGGTAGCAGGCCTTAGTGGTGAGGTGCTCCTGGAAAAGCATTTCGAAGGGTGAACGCCGCTCCTTCCGCGCAACATCCCTGATAGCTCTCTCAAAGTGAGTTTGCAGGACTTGAGGTGGGAAAATCCCTCTTGATTCCCTCCAGCATCCCTCAGGGCTGTTAAGCATCCCACCCCACCCCACCCCACCTCATCCCATCCCATCCCATCCCATCCCATCCCATCTTATTCCATCCCAATTCACCAATTCTTTCCTTTCTGTCCTGCTTTCTAGATGCCTTACGACCCTTTTATCCTGCAAATGCTGCCCTGGGTGGAGAGGACTCTGATTTTCAGGAGGAAGAGGGCAGGACCCACTCATCCATCCCCATCATTTCCTTAGAGCAAAGGAGGCGACAAGAGAAAAATCAGTGCGTGAAGCAACGTAGTGTTTGCCACAGCAGAACCTGCGGGTCAAGGTCTCACCCAGCACAAACTAGCCCTGTTCATAGCAGGACCCATCCTCCCCTTCTCAGCTGTGTCCTGGAGGAGATCAATAGCAGAGAAGCAGGAGGCCAGTTTACCAATACAGTCTGGATGCAAAAGCCGAAGGCAACCTAAATATTGACCATGATGCTCGTGAAGTGCTGAGAAACTGCGGCTTTACGGATCCCGGCGGCTGCTAAGTCCCAGCCCTCCCTGGCTGAAAAAACACAATAATTAGGGAGCTGGTGCACTCCAGTTCTGAATTTTGCTCCGTTTAATGAGCCCACTGTGCCAGCGCATTCACACGCCTCTCCCTGTAATTGCTTCTCCGTCGCCCCGAACACGGCACCGACGCAGCCTTCGAAGCATGCCGCTGGGCCGGGGCGGGCTGGATTCGGTCCCAGGCGAGCCGATGGGCAGCGGTGGAGCTGCAGTAGTCGGGTCCGGTTTGGACGGAGACACGTTTTGGGTTGCGTCTAATTCTCCCCGGGCCCAAAGCAACACCTCTGCGTATTTGTCGCTAAATCAATGTATCGGCTCGAATGGCAAAGGGTAAAAGTCAGCTAGCTCCTGTGCAAGCAGATGGTTGAAGGAATTTACCTAATTTAAGGCCATTTTAGACTCACAGGTGTCCACCCCGCAAGAGGAGAGCTGCAGCCTTCCTCATGCTGTGTCTCCGCTCCGTCTCTGCTGCATTTTCTTCCCGATAACGACGGCAAAGCAGATCTGGTGTGAACGGGGGTCAGCTCCCTGCAGGGCTTTGCCAGCTTCTGCCGGCTGGTGGTTTCGTCCATGTTGCATTTAATCATTTCTTTTGTCCATCAGATTTTATGACTCATTATTATTACAAAAAACCATACACACAAGTTATAAAATGCAGCTGAATGAGAGTGATATGATTTGTGACCCTTTTCAATGGGTATTTAGTGAATTTTTTAACATTCCCTCCTTAAAAGACAAGAAAATTCCCTGAGGAAGGGGGGAAAGTGTTGAAAACACAAATAAATAGGTTCTCTGTCAACGATTACGACTTCGAAAGGGGACAAAGAGCTGCGAGAGCCATCAGCCCAGTAGCCACCTTCCTTGCCGCTAGCCCTCACAACTCCTTCGCCAGCAATAACGGACCTCAGAGGAAAGCTGAGCTTAATTTTCAGCCCTGAATATTGTTTCCCCCCTCACACAGATTTTTTTCTCCATCATTTACGCCTTGCTCCACCCTTGAGTCCAGCAGAAAACAACGCAAATCGATGCAACGCGGATGCAGGAGGATGGGGATGAACAGGGATTTGAAGTGCTGTTCCCACGGAGGAAAATCTCCTGCTCCGTTCTGGTGACTTCTCTAGAAAAAAAAAAAAAGAAAGCAATGAAAAAAAAATTCAGTTTGCATCTACTCAGTGGAGACGGGTTTGTCTTTATTGGCAGCGCTTGTTAAAGATCCTGGTGAGGGGAGAAATCCTGACATGAGTGATTGGGAAACTCGGGTGATGGAAGAGGGAGAGCAAAAGGAAAAAGTTTTTTTTCTCTTCCCCCCTTGCTGAAGACAGCAGGAACTGGGGAAGGATTGACTTCGCACTATCCATCAGGAAAAGACTTTCCATCAGAAAGTGAGCAAGAAAAATAGCACCGGTGAAAATGGAAGAGGCCTGCAAGGAGAGCGGCCCCGCTCAGCGCTGCAAACTCTCCTTGGAGGTTGGAAGTCTTTTTGGGGGCCCTATGCACGGCAGGAGGAGAAGGCAATAAGAAACTGAGCATTGTAAAAAGACATGAAACGGGTGAAGGTGGGTGGAAGAAGAGCCATGTCAGAGCCATGTCGTAGCGGGGGCCAGGCCGTGAACAGAGGGGACACGTCTCGCTCCGTGGCTCTTTGAAGATTTGTCTGGTCACTACGAGCTTGGAAAACGATGCCGTCGGCTCAGTGGGTCTGCTTTGGCCCTGGGAACAAACATCCTGGGGGACTGCAATGGAAATATCCTCATTTCAGCTCAAGGCTGGGGTCCGGCTGCCCAGTGACACACAGAAAGCCCCAAACTGGGGGGACTTAATTCACCCCTTTTTTGCAAAATCCCAGTTCAGGTGCCCCGCGAGGGAGGGAGCCGGAGCGATTTGGAGCGAGGAGAGCTGTGGCGTGGCAGAAACCTCCGCAACGAGCCGACACAGCCCAGCGGGGACAGAAAAGCAGATTTTTCCCAGGATCCCAGAGGAGGCCTTGCAGAATTTGTTGTGAGCCAGGAAAGCATAGAAAAGTTGATGGAGTGAGGCTGAGTTTGAAGGAAAGGACATGCCCTGCAAGGACAATGAGATTTGTTACCAACCATTTCCATCACTCTCCTGTTTAGTCCTGTGCTTTCTCTGGTTTAATCAGTTCCCGCTACTAATTGGCTTTGCGACCACCCAGCCGCGCGGTGGGGAAGACCTGGAAAGACACAGCTCAGCCCCACCCAGCCCCAACATTTCACTCGTTTTAGATCTCATCACAATGCTCACAAAACCAACCCCAGCATTTGCATTATGCAAATTTGGCATATGCAGATCAGCCCTTCTGAAAATAATATGCAATCAGGCAATTAATGACTGCCTTGTCTTTAACTCACAGGTAGTTTCGGTTCCTGCAACTCTTAATTTTGGATTGCCCGGCTCGGCAACCTTAATAATGTCATTTTAACTCCATGGCGGCCATTCTGAGATGGATTTTTCTCTTTATTTTCCTACCCCAAGCCCACCGGTTGCCTCTCCCTCCACTCGCCCGCGGAGGCAAGGATGACAGAGGGATGCTTTTTTCACAGCAGATAGTGCAGCCATAAATTTCACTTATATCCAGTAAAACACAGGCATCCAATTAAACCCATAATCCTATAAACCTGCCAGCAATCAAACACACTTTTAAAAATCAAGACCGACAGGTACTTTAAATCAATACGTCCAGGTAACAACGTGCGGCTTGTTGGATCTTCTGACACTGCATCTTTTTGCTGCTCCATCACTGAAACAACAAATATTCCAGGCTGCAGGTTGTTTTCACAGCTTTTTTCCCCCCCTTTTAGCTTTACTAGAGTAGATTCCTGAGTGGCAAGCAATGACTGGGGATTAGGATCGAGGGGAATCAGGAGGAGTTTGGATCTGTTGTAAAAATTTGCCGCCAAAGCCCAATACAGCATTGCATCCTGTGTTATAAGACATCACCGCTCCTTGGCTTCTTGCCCTTGGAGATGTTGGACGGACCGATGGGTTGGGATAGACTGTTATTTTCCAGAGGGGAAAAAAATAAAGATGTTTTAATTTATGACCCGCTTTCCGATAACAGCTAAGGGCTCTGCCAAATTGGGAAATCTTTTCTATCGGACGCGGTACAAAGCGGTTGGCAACAGGAAGGGACAGCGCACGTGATTGATGTGAAGGAGCGTCATTGCCACTCATCACCCCGCCGGCAGCGCCGGGAAGAGAGGTGTCACCAGTTTTGTGGCCATTCGTCAGATCACCGTAGATAAATTGCTGGCTTTTTTCTCTGGTTTTGGGGAGATTTCACCCCAAAGAAGTCTTGCTGCCTCATGGTGATGGTGGCCTCCTTGGGGCTTTGCAGACCCATGGTTGGTTGTGAGGAACATGGGAAAATTAAACAAGAAAATATTTTAGTGTAATATCCAGGCCCTTGGTCTGCTACCACCAAATTAATACGGTTCAGCAAACCCAGAAGGCTGAGTAACACAGCACCAGCGCTCATGTCCTACTCCATCCACAGGTCTCAGCTTCTAGAGGAAAAAATTACATTGTGGGTGAGACAATGCATCGAGTGCCTCTTTGGCTCGCTCTGTGTATGATGCACCTTGAACTTTCTCAAAATAGCTTGGAAATGATGTTTTCACCTCCATTTCCGAGGTCACCTCGGTGAGGCTGGCAGGCAGCGTAATTCCCATATCCTGCCTGCCTGTATCTATGTAACATCCAAAATGGTTTAAAATGTTTGGTTTCGCAGGACATGAAACATGGAGGTCAGGAAAACAAGAGGCAGATGGACTTCCCCACCTCACGTGCTCCGTCTGAGCCGGCTCAAAACCCTGCTGAAGCCACGACCAAGCTTTCCAGCAACACCAGTATCTTTGCTGGGAGCTTAAACACCAGGCAAGTGGCAACAGGCAAGCATTTTAAGCATATTTAAGAGGGCTTTAAACAGTTTTATTGGAGCTATTTTTTTCAGTATCCTTTCACCTGTAAAACCAGGTACTTCCATCACGGGAGTCCAAATGCAATAAACGTGGCTGTAGCCATTAAAAAATCTTTTAGGCTGACCTGGAATAGCTTTTCTAGACCGCAGAAAGCGGATGGCGAGACTTGCAGCTTGCCAGGAGCAAGCTGCTTAACCATACGAGGAACCAGCGCGCGCCCCAGCCCAACGGACGGCAACTTCCCTTTTTTTTTTCAGTCCTTGCCAGCAATAAACCGTAAGCGTAAAATTAATGACCACTTCACGGGGAGAAAACGGGGCCATTGACCTGGGACTGAACTTCAGCCATTCGAGGGAAAGCGTTTGCTACTGTTCAAATGTTCATTTTCAGGAGTTGCGGAACAAAACCTTGATCTTCTGAATACAAAATGTTTCTAATGCTGTCTAGTTGCTTCATCTCTAATCCTCCAAAGTTCATTGTGTGCGGAGTGTCCAATAGGTTTTCACTCATTTAATCCTGAAAGTCAGCCGAAGAAATCTCCGGCGCAAATTTCCCACATGGCTACAGCTCCAAAATATTATTAAATTGGGAGAATAATCATCCAAGTGACACCCACATTGAAGGTCCCAGGATCCACATCCCAAGACCTACGGTCTCAGCATCAATCTGGTTATAGAAAAAGCCATTTTTTCTTTTCATAGGTTATCGGTACCTGGTCAAAGCATCAGCCCAATGCAGAGCATGTGGGAAATTACTCTCATACTCGTCCCAGGTGAGCAAGGGGTAGAAACCCACCTCCCATATAAAACACCACATAATACCCCTATAAAATATCATATTCACGACAGGCGTCGTGAAGAGGATCCACCTCATCTGGCGTGTTTAATCTGCTGCAGACCTGGAGTTAAGGAGGGAAAAAATATAAATCTGTCATTTAAGGAGTCCTGTTTCCTCTCCTGGCTAACAGGATTACTCAAAAATCTTTTAAATCAAAATCCCAGAGCCCGTTGTTGGTTTTTAAATGAGGTTGAACCTTTCTGGTGCAGCTTTTTTTGATCTTTCTACTGAGTGTTTACGCCAAGTCAGAGTCTCAAAACTTAGGCAGCTCTGAGCCAGATTGCTTGGAAAAAAAGTGGAGTTTGGGGTGAGAAAAATCACAGATTTTTTATCTCAGCACGCAGGGCTGCATGGAAAGCATCTCATGGGCTGGAGAGGCGGTTTTAGCCCAACAGGTTTTGGTGAGAATACCAAGCTGCTGCCATCAGTCCCAGGAGAAAGGATGATGAAAAATTGGCAGGAGTGCAAAGAAAGGCCCAGAAATAACCTGAGGGCCAGGGAAAATGCCTTACAATGAGGCACTTTAAGAACTTCACCTCTTTCTCTTATCAAGAAGAAGAACGAGAGTGACTTGATTACGGCACACAAGCACCTTCGCAGGGAGAAAACGCCGGGCATGGCAAAACCTCTTTAATCCATCAGCCAAAGGCACGATGAGAAGCAAAAGCTGGAAGCAGAAGTCAAATTAAAAATTAGGCACTGGCTTTTAATTTTTTAATTTTTTTTTTTCCATTTAACCATTAAAACAAACTACCAGCGAAGTGGCTCCAGTGCCACCGCGGTCGGTCCAGGCTCGGTGAGGATGAGCAGAGGCAGAATATCGGGGTTTATCGCACCAATTTTGGGGATCCTGTCACTCGACGGCCGAGCCTCGCATCGAATCTCCAGGCAGAGGAAGACTGCAGCAATCTCCAAGCCCTACCCAACTCCTCCACGCTGGCAGCCCTCTGCCAGACGGCGAATTTTGCCACTTCCCAGCCCCTCGCTCGCATCGCAGCCTGCAGATGCATCCGATCCACGCTGCAGATAATGACAGAAAATTACAGCGTAATAAGATAATGGGATTTATTTATAGAATTTGCTTTCCAATCACACCCACACGATGTGTGCATCCACACACGCGCGCGCGCGCGCACGCACATCCACACAGCGCTTTCTATGTCTATATATTAGCATAAGTGGTTGGCTTTGTGGAAGCAAAATGCCACCTGGGGGACATCGAGATGCTCCCAAGTGGTTCAATACCAGCGAGGAGGGTGCTGGCACATCACAAATAGTCCCCTCATCATCATAACAATGGCACCATATTTCCCTGACACTTTTATCTCAAAGTGCTCAGGGAAAAAAAAAAAATAAAGGGGGGGGGGGAAGAGATGAAATAAATGTAAACTGCTACACAAACCCCAGCATATGCGGAGAGGAGAATTGAAATGCAATGACAGATGTAACCGGAGACAAATCTCGTCTCCAATAGAAACAAGCCAAGGGAAATTTAAGGAGGCAGTGTGTAATTAGCTGGGGATGGTCAGCACAGTAGGACTCTAAATGAGCTTTCTCCCCCGAGGTGCAGAGGGTGAATGGGTCTCCAAATCCCAAATTGGCGTGAAGAAGTCCAGCAAGTGCAAACTGGAGGTGATGAAGCACCATAATAACTGAATTGAAGGTGTGGCGGCTGTTTCACCTCTTACTGGTGTCCCAGTTGGGTTTCCCAGTCCACAGCAATGCTGAGTTTTACCACGCAAACAGCATCGACATGGGGATGTTAAAGCTTTGGGATTCGCAGCCTTGGAGGATTCATCCTCCTGCCATGAGCCACTGAATTTTATTATTTCTTTCCTAATTCTTACCGCAGTCTGCATCCCGAAACCCAGCTACAGGGTGAGGACAGAAGGTGTTAATCAAAAGGTGAAGCAAAATAATCCTGCACCCTAATGAAGCATCCACCACCGACATGGGGATGTTTGCAGATTAAATGATCGCAGGGAAAAAAAATGTCTTTTTGGGGGAAAAATAAGACATTTTCAGCACCTGCAGACTTAATCAGCAAATGCATTTTTCACGTACACGTGTTAAACCGGGCCCCGCCGGGCACGGGGAGAAGACAGCAGGCATCTCACCCCTTGTCTTCAGCGAGGTGCAATTATTTTCTGAGGGTTGCTGAGCATCTCCACCGAGCCAGCTTCCCTGGGGAAGATCAAAGCCAATCTCAGATCAGGAGAGCCGAGCAAGATCTCTTCACGGTGCAGGAGAACAGGGAGGAGAGAAAAAAAATAGAAAGATGGGGGTGGCTGGGAGCAAGGGGAAGTTTTCTATTATTGGGGTTGGATAAAACCTAAACAAAGCCCGCTGTGGTTAATGTCTCACCTCTAACGACTCCATCACGGCCCACCAAGGAGCTGCCTTAGGCCGATGGCTTTGGGTGGGCAACGTAGGGTTGGTCGAACTCTGCCAAAGCTCAGCCACCCCCTTGTCCTCTCAGCATCCCGAGCTCATCTCAGCTCAGCTTTGCCGGTGGGGCAACCGAGGCTCCGAGGGTTTTTTTTTGGAAATGCAAAGGACTGAGAGGATGTAGATCATCTTTTATAGATACCGTTGCCTCTGGCAGAAGATCCAAAGCAAACTCCAGCACTTCACTCCTCCTTTGATTTCAGCAACTTTTAACCAGAGAGGAGAGAAAGACCCCCAGCCAGACCCCAACCCTGCAGGCGCTAGAGCCAAGGAGGATGCTCGAGGATGCCCCACCATCCCACTCCCTCCTGCCAGCCACCTAGCAGCAAAAAAATTCACCAACAACACTGATTTTGGGGCTCTTTCCTGGCTGTGGGGAAGGGAGGGGAGAAGGTACGGGACTGGCAGAGGTTCCCGCTCCCTTAAAATTTAGTTGTGCTCTATATTCAAATGGCAGTTTAATGAGCCTTTCCCTATTTCCAGCAACTTTATCACATCATTAAAGCGTAGAGATGAATAATACATCTAGCGGTTGGATTACGCTGAACTCCAGACCCAACGTAGCTTCAAACGGAGGAAGGAAGAGAGGCGGCTGGTGGACAGGGTGCTGGGTGAGAGCGGTAGCCGTGCTGGGGAGAGGACGGAGTTATTTTGGCTCTGATGTGCTCAAACCACATGCAGGGATGGCTGGGGTCCTTCCCAGCAAGCCAAACTCCTGCCATTTTAACTCAGTGATGAACAGGAGCTGCTCTTACCCAAAGCATCCTTCCTCCTCCCCTCTCTGGCCTGCAGAAATAAAGGAATAAATTTAATTTTTTAAATTATTTTAATCATATTTTTAATTATCGCTTCCAGCGAATTCATCCGCAGACACTGTGCTGTCAGCAAGGGGCTGAGTCAAGACCAAACACAGACTCCATGTGTGCCTCTGTCCCTAGCCCGGTTCAATCTCTTCCCATCGTTAAAAATGAAGCAAATTGGGTAAAAAGACCCGATCCAGGTCACATCACACCTCATGGAATGCTGGGCCGGGTCTTGGCCAAATTATCTCATTGCCAAGGAGGAACATTTGTTACGTCCGCACGGATGGGTGGGCAGATGGAGAATTTGCTGCACCAGGGGTGTCCTGCACCCCAAGGAAAGAAACCAAACCCCAAGGAAAGAAAACAATCTCATTTATTAAAATGAAAACTCACTTAAAGCAGGAGGAGAAGGCAAAAAAAAAGAAAGCCAAGAGGCCAAAAGAAACCATCTTTGGTTCAGGACTTGGGCGTATTCTCCTCAAGGGAAAAACAAGCAATTAATGCTGGAATGATTCACAGATTTTGTTGTTTGGGGCTTCTTTATGAATAAATTGTACTCATCAAAACTGGTCTTTATATATACGTATATATTTTTACCCATTGTTTGTGGGTATTGATTTATTTTTATCTTATTCTTTCTGATGGTGCTCACTGATGTGAAAAAAGCCATCTTGTGTGGCTGATAAGTCTGGAGATAACTGCAGAGGTCAAGGAACAGATGGGGAAAGAGAAGAGAGGAAGGAAAAAAGTTTCAGCATCTCCAGTTCCATCCTCGCTCCCTCCCAAACCTGCAGAAAAATAGCACTGAGTGGCCCAGAATGGTTAATTAGATGGATTTCTCCCAGGGCCAAACCAGAGGGAGAAAGGAAGGAAACAATTTAACTGTATTTCCTCGTTATCTGATCTCAGTCGTTTTAATTTGTGCTTTCTTTGAGGCTTCTCTTTTTCCTTTTTTTTTTTTTTTTTTTTTTTGTGTGTTCATCTTCTCCTGTCGTGTGTGTGTTCAGCTGAGTAATGGATGACATTGCAAGAAAATGGGAGGTTTTTCTTGTCTGGTCCAATAACCACTCCCAAGGTCACACGTGATGGAGGGAGACGGTGCTTTCAAGGTGAGGCAGAAAGGAGGAGAGAAATCCTTCTCTTATCAGATCTTAATAAAATAAATTCACTGCCGTATTCTCCTCATGAGCCAAGAACAGCCTCATCCTTTCCTATTTTTTCCCCCTTCAATGACGGTAGAGCTGGTCCTAAGCGACCACCCAAGGGAATCGAGAAAGTGATTGCTCGCTAAGAGAGATCAATCGTTAAGGAGAGGTCGAAGAGAATTGCGTCGGAGACCCAGGGATGCAAGGGGCATACGGGGCGGCCAAGAAATAGCTGAACCCAGAAGCAGTGACTCCCTAAAGCTGGAGGAAAGTCCCTTATTTGGTCTGAGGTGGGTTTTTTTTTTTTTCCCCATAACATTTCAAAGAAGCAATTTAGTAAAATGGCTATTAATTACGCCTGCCTTTGTTTGAGCAATTAAGGGGCCATTTCGCTTATGGGAGAGCCCAGACAGAGCCCAAATGAGGTCAAAGCGAAGCAAAGCAAAGCCACCTCAAGCTTAATTGTAAAAGCAGTTTGATGCTCGGGATTTGGCCTCTGGAGCTGCATTTAGTTGGAAGACCAAGGGAGAGATCTCTGCATCCTAAACCATTTGGGGAAGCAGAAATAAGGATGCTAACAAAGCTTTCGGTCGCAGAAACGACGTGATGGCAGGAGCTGCCCAGGAGGAACAGCAGCCCACGAAACCCTCGCCGGCGTGAGGGCAACATTACGGTGCCAACCCAGAGCGAAGCCGAGCCCTGCAGCTCTAATTAAAAGGGCCGCTGCAGCTAATGATCTGCCCAGCGCTAATTAACTTCAAAACGTGGCTGCTCAATACGCTTTCCGCTCAGCTGCTGGGTTTGCTGTTGTTCATGTATGCAAGTGCCTTCCCCAGGCTCCTCCTCGGTTCGTGTTTTCCTGAGCTGTCCCTGGAAAGATCTCCCGAGCAGGGATAACTAAATCTTTGCAAATCTCTGAGATCTCTCCTCCTCCTTCTCCTTTCTTTATGGTTTTTTTTTCTTTTTTAATTTGCCCGGCTGTGGTTCCAAGTCTCAGAAATTGGTGACTTATAATAGAAGTGTCTTCTCAACCATATTTATAGCATCGCACCAGCGTGACGTTCGCATGAAGTTCAGGTAGCACGGTAATTTAAATTTATCTCAGGGACACAGTGAGGATGCAGCCGTGTCCTTCGGGAGTGGATTTTCCCCACTTTCCCCCCAAGCTCCCACACACTGCTTAGATGGGATGATTTTTGGACACGGGATGGGATGTGATCTTTGCATCCTGGCTTTGTGTTGGAAATCAGCCTTCCACACCAATGTCAGTTGAGGAAACTATGAGCTTTAGGTGTCAAGTTTGTGTTTTTTTTTTTTTTAATTTGATTGCCTGTCATAGGTGAGAGGCTATTGCATAAGGGAGAAAGAGGACTCGCAGCCCAAAAAAATGATCTGTGGAGTCTTCATCCTTTGCTATTCCACTCTGCTCTCATCCCATCGCCTCCTCCTTGGAGAGATACAGCACTACGGAAGTGTGACTGGCAGCCAGCCTTTGCCATCTGCTCTGGCCCCTCATTACAGATTCACAACAAACATACGCGACAATTAGCTCCGTAAAAACATCTCGCGGATCATATGCGATGGAAACGCGGGCATATGCTCCCTGCCCAATAAATCCCACATTGGAGCTGGGTTTGCTCCTGAAGAAGACACCGAGGAAGAGGGATGAGGTGTTCTCCTCACCTACGCTCACGCATCAGAGAGAAGGTTTAGAAGAGAAACCCTGCTCTGCGAGAGGAGGGAAATAAATGATGGTGAGTGAGGATGCTTGGGCTTTACAAAGGGCTGAACCCTTTCAGTGACCAATTCCCCAAGGCCAAAAAGCACAGACTGGGCTTGATAAACCAAAAGTCGCTTGGAGGTTTGTTTCAGATGAGCGCGCCGAGATTTGCACAGGGTCTCCGCGTCTCCTCCGTTGAAGAAGCACCTCGGTGCGAGCGCCGCTGGTTGCATGAGTGACTGATTATGATGATCACTGCTCTCAGTAGCTGTAATTGAATTGCAGCTCGAAAAGGAGCAGCTCAGAGGGAGGACGGCAGGAATAATAGTTACCAGCGCCTCGGCAGCCCCCACGGACAGGCAGCGCTGGCACCAGGAGCACGGCTCCTTCGTCGGTGGGACGTGCCCGAGGGGCAGAGCATCAGCCCACGTGGCCGGAGCTCCTTGTCACTTTGAACTCCTTGCAATCCACCTGGAAACTATCCTGGATGTGGCAAAAAATTGCCTTCACAGCCCACAAGGCCACCTGTTAGTTCTCCAAGCTCCATCTGCTCGTCACCCTATGGACAAGGTCACTCCTTTCCATGCTCGGGAAATTCCTGAGATCTGGAGAAATCGACTTTTTTTCCTGTATTTCCTCTGCCAGCCCTATTCCAGCTCTCTGCAAAATCCAAACCTCTCCTCACCTCCTCCCTTGCCTTCCCTTTAATAAGCAGGGAGGGCAGAGAGCCCCACAGCTCGGGCAGCGCCGTGCCCGTAACCAGTCCCTTGTGTTTCCCCAAATTGCAGTTTCATTACGATCACCTGGCTTTGTTGTAGCAATAAATTGGGCGTGCGGCGTCAGCACATCAGCTTCTTCCAAGTGCTTTGATAAAGGAGGCCTCTGATACCTTTTTTTTTTTTTTTTAACTTCCCTTTTGCCCCAGAAAAGGGATGTGCTGCGAGGTTGCCACGCCGGGGGAAAGCGATGCTGCGGTGCTGGAAGGCTTTGGGTAGTTGGTTTTCATTTAAAAATGGAAATTATCACATCCCTGGAAGATGTTCCTGGGGTGAATCCAAGACAGAGCCTTTGCTGGGGATTTCTGGTTGTCAGCGGCTCGCTAGAAGGAGAAACGGCTGCTCCCGAATTGCTGGAAATTCCAAGCCACATCGGCACTTGGGAATTTCAGGAAGAGGTTTCCTTCTTTCCTGAAGATGATGCTGCTTCCCAGACTGCCCCAATTAATAAAAAACCCCAAATTGCCGGAAGGAAGTAACCTGGGGAAGCATTTCCCACATACACACTCCCTCCCAGGGCTCCATATTCCTTCCTTGTCCGTTATTGAAACTTTCCATCACAACCCCAAGCTGATAAGTCTCCACTGAAAATCACTTGGGATCATATATGGAGGAAGAAAATTCATCTTTTCAATCTGAACCTGTTGAAACTACTTATTTGATTTATTTTTTTTCTTTTCACTATCCTAAACTGGAAAAGAACTCCAAGTATTTTTTAAAAACAAATAATTTATCATTGAGGTTTTCTTACAGAAAATCAAGGTTTTTTTTTTTTCTAGAAAAGCTTCTCTCTTTTTCACTGTTGAATTAAATCCTCTCCTGGAAAAAGCTTCAGCTCCCTGTGAAATGTGGGCATTAACACCACTATTTTTCCCTATGAAAGGGGAAACTGAGGCAAGAGGATGTTTCTCCCTCGTCTTTTGCAGAGGATGAAGAGCCTGGGTTGTACCAAGAGCCACATCTCCCCAGCACAGTGAGAAGCACACGATGCTAAAAAGGCTCCAGATCAACCCAAAATGCCCCTTCTCAGAGTATAATATCTGCGTCACATTGAGAGGAGCCATGAATTAAACACCGGACAATATTATGCCCAACCAACTGCTGCTTGCTGAGCATCATGTGCTGAAATAGGGGCCAGGCTCCCAAAAATGCTCTCCCCATCTCTATCTCCCCTCCACCCCTCTTCCACCTCTCCTTTCCTCTCCCTCTACTCATCCCTCAGCCCTCAGCAAGTGCCACTGCTAAATATTACCCAAGGAAAAGGCTGAAGAAGGAAAAACAAAGTCACCGGACTGCGAGACAGATGATGGGAAAAGAGGAGATAAATCCTGAGGATACAGCCAGCGCGGGGAGAAAAAGACAAACACTGAAATAAATATGAAAAGAAGACAAGTTTGGGCTACAGGGAGCGAGCGAGCTGCAGAGAGAGGAAATAGCACTAAAACAGATGAGGTCTCCTGGAGACAAAGGTAAAATTGGGAAAAATGAGATCTAAACGGAAGGGGGATAAATCATGAGGGCAGCAATGTCTGAAAATTATTGGGAATGAAGCTTTCCCAGTAAGTGAGACACCTCCTGCAAGACCGATCTGCTGCAAGCAACAAATACAGCCATGGCGACAAGGACAAAGCTGGAGTGGGGTAGACAAATTTGTTGGGCAAATCTGACTTCTCCGCTTCTCCTAAAAAAGGTTTCTAGAGCCGCGTTCCCAGATGGTTTGGGCTTTTGGAAGCTCCCCCTGCTTGGTTTTAGCTATTCCTTCCCCAAAAATCAAGCTTTGGGGAGGAAAACTCTGTGGGGAACAGGTATTTTTGCACTTGGAGCTGTGTCTCCGAAACATCAGAAGCTCTTGATTTCCCCCCAAAAAAAATATTTCATCTGGGAAAAGCTTGCTCAGGCTGCAGCTGCCTTCTCTGAAGTTCAACCAGGCAAACAGAGCCAAGCCTTTCTTGCCACAGGTTTTTAGCAGAAATATTTCCTTCTACAGCTTCTTCCCAAGAGAAACCCCAATTGCTCAACTCCCCCCGGAGCTGCTAAATCCTCCACCGAGGGACCCGTGCCGTACCATGAGCTGCGGTGGGGCACCTCTTCAGCCCGGCGACTCCTGAAGACCAGCAGTATTTTTACCTTCGGGCTCCTTTCTTGCTCCTTATCTAGATAACACTGCACAGATAAATTACAGCAGCAATCCAAAATTGAAATCACAACATGCTTTACACCTCTGTGTTGCACCGCAAGCAAGGAAAGCTCTCCCCAGGCTGTAGGAAGGCAGCATGGGATTATTTTTTTTTTCTTTGTGCCAGGCAAAGCTGTGACATAAAGCCTACAGCTTGTTACATGTCTTTTTTTTTTCCACATCTCCCCCACTTTGCTTTGGCAAGGAACTGAGTTTTCAGCTGGGAAGAGCATGTGCCATGCCCAAACACACCCCCAGATTTCCAGTGGGAAAGCAACACACCAACACGCTCAAACTTGGCAGCTCTGTTTTAGGGGTTTCCGTAGGAAAAAAAATGCTCTGTTTCCCACCAAAAATCTACTTACTGCTTGCTCGTAAGCCTGCTGCAGCGTCTTTGCTCATTTCATAGAATCATAGAATCTTTGAGGTTGGAGGAGACCTCCAAGATCATTGAGTCCAACCATCAACCTAACACCACCACATCCACCAAACCATGTTCCGGAGTGCCACATCTACACGTTCTTTGAACACATTTGCAGCACTTTGTGGCTGGCACAAGGCTCTCAGTGTGGTTGGTGGTGGAATTGTGGAAATTCAAGGGATTTTGAAGGTGGACTGGAAGTTGATCTACATGGGGACAGCAAGGTCCTCTTATGTAGGGCTTGCTCTCCCCAGAGGCCTGGGGACAAGCTCATGGTTGGTACGTGCCCCCCCCAGGCAGCACCAAGGTTGCCCAACATGGTGGTTTCCCAGATCTCCAAAGATTTTCCTGAGGAATTTGCTCTGGACTCAAGCACAGAAGGGAAAACTCATGACCCAAAAGAAAAACGAGACACAAAAGCTGGTGTCAAAGCTCAGCCCAGCTCATGGATCCATCCAGCAGGTCCCTTTGATGTATCTTAATGTTTGCACGTCCCACACCTGCTTCCTCATGCCCAGTTTTTTATGTGCCCATATTCCCCCGGTGCTCACTGCTCTCCTGGCCTTTCCCCTCTTTTCCTCTCTCTGATTTATGTAATTTGAAGTCCTGGTTGCGAGCTGATATTATGACACGTCCAGACTTCAAAATAAACCTCCCTCTTGATACCGGGTTATTTTATTGGGTGCATCAAGGCTGAAAACAACCTCATTCATCTTAAGAAATGTATTTTCCCATTTGCTGTATAAATACATACATGTTTCCTTGCATTATTCACCTAGGCACGGCAGATAGATGAGCAGCAACAACGGCGTCACATTTTTATTTCTCATTCTGTAAGAGAAAAGGCACCGGGGAGGTTTGTGGCAGGAGCTCGGCGGTGTGGAAAAATCAGCTGGGGCCAAAGGTGGGGAGAAAATTGAACGGAGAGGAGATATCCCACTCCCAAAGTTGTCCAGGGATGGGGACAGGGTCTGGTCTTCAGGGTCCTTGTCCAGAGAGATGGTCTGGAAACACAGGAAATATAAGCAGAGTAAAAAGCCAAAGGACAGATGAAAACTAAGACAAGGAGAAAAAAAAAAACAGGCAGAAAAGAAGAAGGAGGGATGACAAGAGAAGGGAAAAAAAATGAATAATTGAAAGGCTGTAATAAACACGCTGTAGACACGCAGAAAAAATGCCTGTGTGAAAATGTAATTACTGGTTGTATCAATAACATCGGTGCACAAGATCGGCGGCACTGGGGTTATGACCAAAACAAGCCATAAGTCTTGCGAGTGCTCAATTCAGACGCGCCTTAGAAATCATCAGCATTAAGGTCCAGGCCTCTTAATTCCTCCACACCTCCGTGGTGATTTCATGACATAATAAAGGGGAAACTCAGCCTTTTTTTACATCAGTTATGAGGCTCATACAGATCAGGATAGTGGAAAGGTGCCTACGGCCAACAGTCTACGCCAACAGCCCCCATGGTCAACAACCCAAATGGTCAACAACATCAATAACCAAAAACACCGATGGTCAACAGCCCTGATGGCCAACAATCCCAATAGCCAAAAGTACCAACGGCCGACAGCTCTGATGGCCAACAGCCCCGATAATCAACAGACCCAATGGCCAAAAGGCCAGAGTTTGCCAACATGGCCTGGTGACGCTCACGGAAGCTGATTTCAAGTCATGCCTTGCCCTCATGAAGCAGAAAGTGCAGTAAAAGAGTTAAAACCCCACTCTCCTTCCTTTTGAGCCCAAGATGACTTGAAGCCTACATCTGCTATTTTTAAATCACTACTGGAGATATGCAGAGGATTTCTCTTAATTGGACATCATTGCCGACTGTAATGAGTCCAAAATAAGACTCTTTCTCTTCATTAACTTCCTGAACGTATTTGGAGCTTCATTTCATTGCACCAACAATCCTCGCTGCAGTGCTGTGATGGGATACTGGGTTCTTAATTGCACCCTGAATAATGGGATAGGAAAATCAAATCCTTTATCCCTAGGAATATTGACCTGCACTGCCGCAGCCTTGTGCAGCCTGGGGGCCTCGTTGGCCCTGCAAACTCATCATCTTCTGGGTAACAGAACCCAGTGTGCAGGTACCCTGTGGTGGTCCTGCTTCCTTTAGTTTCACCAGTACTCAGACTCAACTGGGAGGAAACCAGCCCCAGGAAGGTGACCGTGCTCCTCGCACACCGTAACCTGTTGCAGTGCTGCTCCTTCCTCACGCGCCAGCCCCGCTTGTCCCCAGAAGGGCTGACAAACCCAACAGAGATGCAGATTTAATGTTATCGGGAGATGCAGGGCATGTTTAGCAGGAGCTTGAAGGATCATAGCAAGAGGCCTGGATGTAATCCAGGCTGCAGCGGATAAGGAACTGAAAAGCTGCCGCTGCTGCTGCTTCTCCTTTTCCTTTTTCTTTTCTTCTTTTTTTCATTGGTTCAAGATTGCAAAGAGGCTGGGAGAGAAGAAAGGGAAACACGGGGACCGAGTGATAACGGGTGATGGACGTGAAGCCGTATCCTCACCGAGAATACCAGAGATTGCAAAGCATTGAGAAATCAAACTGACAAGTGGGAACACAGGCTCAGCATAAGAAACGGCGGCTTGATCAGAGCTCCTGCAGGCCTGGAGAGCTTTTCACTTCTCCTCACGATGGATTAAGTGGATGTTGGCGATAGATAATTTTGAACTCCTTCTGCAATGTGTTCTGGCTTGTCATATCCTCGGGGAGGCCTGGAGCCAGCAAGACAAGCACCCAGCGTGATGCTCGCAGACACAAAACTCCTCAAACAAGTTGAGGGGATCGGGAAGAGCCGAATCCTGCAAGGCTGGTGACACCGGGAGCCTTTTTACACCTGGCCAGCCTCCACCGTGGCTTCCCTGGGGCTGTGAGGGGTGGGTGAGGAACCAGGTCATGATTTCAGCTGGTTTGGCTGCAGGAGAGGACGTGGGTCTCGGCCAACGAGCAGCTGAAAATTCAGTAGGTTCCCCAAGAACCCATGGAGACGTTAATCTCGTCAAGCCTTGGAAGGTGGCAGGAATTTTTGGCACATTTGGGAAGGGAAGTAACTCTGGACCCCAAGCTGCTCAGCCCCAGGGGTGCAGCAGGAGGTTGCTCCATCTCCACTGTACTCACCTTGGCTCATCCTCTTTGCCTCAGTTTCCCTCCCACCCCAAGTAAAATTTGTTCCTACATCCTGGGGTAACCGAGTGGAGGAGAAAAGAGAGGCAAATATCAGCATGAGCACAAAAAAAAGGAGGAAAAACACCTCCCAGCATCAGGCAAGTGCACTGGGGCCCTGGGGAAAAAACATCCTAATAACCAAAAATATAAAAATACAATCCTTCTTCCTGATTATTTTGCAGTCCCGTGTGCATGGTACCAGCTCGGATCCAATCCTTGCTTCCCGGGAATGTTTTTCTAAGCCTTTTCTACCTGCCCCTTTCCCTGTACCGCTCTCCTCTGCACGGGCCGAGCCGCTTTCTGTTGTTGAGCGCAGGGATGAAAGGGCAGCGACGCTCGGCGTGTAGATCAGAGCCGGAGGCTCCTTTGAAAATCCTCAGGGCAAAGGAGCGGGGCCGAAACAGGATGCCCTGGCTGAGCAGCCATCCGCTTAAAATTGGCCGAGGAATCTAGCGGCTTTGATGAAAAATGCCTTCCGTTGCCTTTGACGCTCCGGTCCAAACAGCGTTAGGTGTTGAGCTGATAGCGCGGCTTTCACCTGAGGGAGCAGCAAGAAAAAAACATTCCCGGGTAGATATTCTGTCCTCTGCTGAACTGGGAGTGATGATAGGGTAGGTGAAGTTTTAATTTATAAGTTCAAGGGCAGTGGATGGTGGAAAGTGTCTATAACCCAAACGAGAAATAAAGATTGCGACGCTGCGTCAGCATAAGTAGCAAGCGCTCGCCCAGGAACCAGTTAAATATTCCTGGGCCAGAAAACCAGGATTGTAGTGAAAATAAAAACATTTATAGAAAGTCCTCACTATACACATCCATATACACAACTTTATGTCAAAAGCCTTGAGATTTCAGAGCACCAACATATTTTGGGGGTTTTTTTGCATATCTGATGAGCATATTTTTTTGGTTTTCACTGTTTTCTGCCTGTTTTCTCCACTGCTTGTAAGAAATCGGTTCAAACCCCACAAGGGCAGAGTTGAAATATCTTTGAGTTTGGATTAATAACGAGATCTCCGTATGGGCTGCGTAATAATCCAAGCCCTGCCTCTGCCACCCAGTCAGATATAGGTCAGCCTGCGATACCGATCTCCGATAAACCCTTGAGCACTGGGAGCGATCCAGAAAGCCGAAGGAAAAACGAATGCCGTGCCAATATGCAGGAAGGATAAACGAGATGACCTGTGTAATTACAGCCTTGTAGGCTTGACATTGATTTGGGGGAAAATAATGGGATGTCTGGTACGGGACTTGTTTAATAAGGAATTAAAGGGAATAACATAAAGGATGCCAATCAACAGGGATTTATGGAAAATAAATCTTGCCCAACGAAGTTGATATCTTTTTTTGATGAGGTTATAAATTCGGGCTGATAAAGGCGACGCTGTCAGCGTAATGTACTCCTGCAAGGTTGGGTCCTGCGTGACATCTTGATTAAGAAACTGGAAGGGCAGGAAATCACCATGCCAGAAATAAGACGAGTTAGAAACCGGCTGGTTGACAAGTTTCAAAAGGCGCCTCTCGATGCCGGAATCGACGGGGTCTTCTGCTCCCCGCTGTCTGCAAGGATCGGGTTGCTGCTATTTGACATTTTTATCAATGACCTGGAAGAAAACATCACGGCCCCCCTGATGAAGTCTGCAGCTGACACAAAGATCAGGGGAATGGCACGGGAGGAAGAGGAAAGGGCATCGATACAAGATGCATCTTAATAAAGCCGTGCGGCCGGTGCCGGAGAAGCAGGGCTCTTCCCTCGGCAGCGGGAGATGCGGTTGATAGGTGGACAGAGGATGAAAAGCAATGCTTTTTGGGCTGAAAAGCATCTTTTCAGGCTTTTTGTTATGAAAAGGCAGAAACTCCAGGGTATTTTGGAGCAAACGTGGTTTGGTTCTCCCCTGGGTAAGCCACACAACACCCGTGCTTTGCGCGCTCCAGGTCCATGCTGCTCTGCTCCCTCAACTTCCGCTCATTCCTCTCCCACTTTGCAGGATTTCAAGGACTCCCAGTGCTTTGACGCTATTGCAAATCCCACGAGGCACCTGGCTGAACCTTTTGCCTTCAAACTATATTAAAAACGCGGCACGAAGAGACTTTGCTGGAGGCCAGGCACTGCGGGACTGATGCTGCTCAGCAGATCTCCGCATCGGGTGGGCTTCAGGCAACACGCGGCCAAGCTCAACGCTCCCTGCTCTCCAGCTCCCATCCCTTTTTTCCAGAATTGCCTCCTTTCTCCTGAAAAAAAACCCTCTCCAAGCCCCGCATAGCCACAGCCGCTGTGATTTTGAAGCTGCCTTCTGCGATCTCTCCCAACGCCAAACACACACGACACTTCAAGGCTCTCCGTAGCGAGCATTTTATTGCTTCCAGAGCAGTTTTTTTTTTTTTTCGGCTCCTGCAATCCAATGCCCGAGAATAATGGACAGGCTTCAGCCGAGGGAATTTAATTCTGCTCCCGCTCCTTTCAGATCAGAGCCTGTGTCAGCGGGGTGCTCTTACAACAAGAGACTTTATTACAGCTTATCCAACACTTGGCAAGTTCTCAATCTGGAGAACTGGTCTGTACCAGGGAGATTGCTGCTCCGCGCGGCATGCTAATAGAGATCTATAGCTGCGCCTCGTACCTATAGGGAAGGGAAGGTTTTAAACCCTACGGCAGCAAAAAAGCACGCTGGAAAAACTTGTGGAGGTTTGGGGTTGGTTTGAATTGGAAGAGCCGCATCGCGTAGAGCGGTCCAGCTGGAGTTACTGGGCTGAATAACTCCTTCTCATCCAGTTGTTTGCATCCATGAGAAAAAGAAAGAGGCGATTGCACTGGAAATGTAGGAAATTCCTCAGGGAATTTGCCTCTTCTTCCAGGCAACAAGCAGGACCCGAGGAAATGGCCACAAGTTGTACCAGAGGAGGTTTAGATTGGACTTGAGGAAAAACTTTTTCTCCCAAAGAGTGGTAAGGCACTGGAACGGCCTGCCCAGGGAGGTGGTGGAGTCTCCGTCCCTGGCAGTGTTCAAGAGGCGGCTTGATGAGAAGCTACAGGATATGGTTTAGTAGCTGTGGCAGCAATGGTAGTGGGAAGACGGTTGGACTAGATGATCTTATAGGTCCCATCCAACCATGTGATTCTATGATTCTATGATTCTATGAATTTTTTACCTCTTTTTTTCATGTATGAACATTGCATTCACCTGCAGAAGAGCCCTGGGAACAAACTGACCTGTGGAAAAACGACCCACCTATCAAAACAGCTCATGGTAGCCCTCAAACCCAGCCTCCCACACTTTTTTCCTCTAATTTATAGTTTATATTTCCCTGCTGGAGCCAGGCAGAGGGAATGAAACCCAGGAATCCTGTTTCCTGGGCTCCTGCCTTGCCAAAATAGAGCATCTTCTGCCCTGAGCAAACATCAAACTCCCTTTAACGTCAACAAATGCTCCCCAGGCCTGGCCAGAGAGGTAACTTGAGGATGCCTGGCTTGTCACTGCAGATGACACATGCCTCTCTCTCAGGATGTGGTATAATGAGCTTCTTCGTGGTCTCCCAAGGCAGAAATGTATTTATGGCACAAGGGGAGATTTATATAGTTTTTTCTTTAAATTCTGTCAGCTAATAATAGCCGTGGCTGGGGCTGGGTTGAGCTGGGCTGGCGCACAGGTATAAATCAGGGGCGCGCTCTCAAGCCCTACCATCATTTTCTGCCATTTGGACACCAAGGAGATAACTCCGCGTGCAAACGTTTGCACCAAAGAGAGAAGGATAAGAAAATATTCCAGCTGAATTACCAAGGCGTGATGTCTTATACACATCCTGGTGCTCTCCTTGCCCTTCCCTGTCAGGGCATCCAGCCCCAAACCACCTGGATCACCGGGATCTTCTATTGCTTTCCAAGACTGGGACACCCCAGCAAGCAGAGGCTATCCGTGCGTATGGTGATTTATTTTCACCCTGCCAAGCGACCTATATATCTTCGGCCTCAACCAGCAAGCAAAGTTGATGAGATGCTTCCCATTGTCCCCTGGCGTCGCACAGCCTTGAATAGTACAAATGCCTTAAAGACAATTTTTTTTTTCCCAAACAAAATAGATGCGTATTATGGTTTTTTTGGTCCTTGGGGGTCGGAATAAAATAGCTAACAGGTTCCAGAGGGATGTATCCTGTTAATTCCACTCATGACAAAGGTCTTTTAAAATGCCACTGATGCCTGAAGTGCTGATGAGCTTCCAGGTTTGCTGATTTGCGGACCGTGGGCCGGGCTCCCAGCGGAGCCCATTAGACGGCCTATAGATAGGCGGCTGGATGCACCGGCACAAAATGCATAGATGCCAGTCAAGAGCTGAAAAGCATTACTAAGCAATTCCGTGCATTTCCCATCTCCTACAACAAGGCCGAGGTGGGGGGACAGGTTTCTGAAAACCACAGCAGATTAGCTCCTGGGTTTTTACTCTTTGTGCCTCGTTAATTATTTTAGGGTGGAGCTCAAAGCATCGTGATGGGGAGGAAGAATGCAGAGATGAATGATGACCTTTGAAGGTCCCTTCCAACCCTAATCATTCTATGATTCTATGACCAGGCTCTGCATGTTTCTTCATGTCATCACCTTGCCGTGATGCATCCTGCACGCTCTTCTCGCCCTTCACCCATTGCACCCAAAAACTCATGCAACCCACACCACAGGGTTTTTTCTTATTCCCTGTCTGGTTCATGCCACATATTCGTGCAAGTCCATCTTGAGAGGTTCCCATCGCAATGTCATCATGTCCACCTCATTTCTGCTCCGGGTTGCTTTATTCCTTCCTGCAAGGCCAGCCTGGGCTCGGTGGTGGACGGTGTAATTCAATAGGCTTGCAGATTTGTCTCAGGTCAATTTTAATTCTATTTAAAGGACAGTCAATAGAGCCATCTCTGGGGTTTTCTGAGACAGAATTTCATATTGCGCTTAATACGCGCTGAATGCACCGGCCGGGGGAGAAAGCACTTCAGCATCGATGAGACATAAAGGATGGGATGGGAAGTGCTTTGCAACCATTCTCCTTTGCTATTTTAGGCTTCGTGAGACCCTTGTGAGCTGGCTGAGGAAGGGGTCAGGGAGGAGATGGCTCCTGGTGGGATTTTTCAGAAGCACTCACGAGCCGCGGTGCAATGCCCCGCTCTCCTGATGCTCACGGAGGCACTAATTGGCCCCTTCTTGAGCATCACTAGCCAAAAGTCCAACCCAATGCCAGCCATGGGGTCCAGGGGAGGCGGCACGCAGCAAAAAGCAGATAACCCAAAAAGCAGGAGATCTCAGTACCGCTGCATGACCGTTACAACCCGCTCCACCTCCCTGTTCACCATAAAACAGGAGGCAAAGTCCCAGAGAAGAGCTGGATATTAATAAAGAAAGAGGGCTTTCAACACTGCTGCTCATCTAAAACATTCCCTTAAGTGCAGGACGAGACGTTCGGGCACTAAGACACCGTTTTTATGCGACTTAATAAAAGGGAAAAATGATATCGCCACTGGAAAAAAAACAAAACGCAGGCAGGGGGATTGGATTGCATCACCTTACACTCGGATCAATCCCAAGATCGCATCGCACAAGGAAAGGGGGGAGGCATCAGCGCTGCCTCCCACTTCTTACCTTAACGTGCTCAGGCATTTTCTGGGGGACAAACCCCAAATTCCAGACCCACCCAATAGCCTGCTGCCGTAGGAAAATGAGCGGTGATGCATTTAACCAGCATCCAGATGAGAAACGTGGGTCCACACCACGGCATAAATCTGCTTGTCTCACATCAAGGTGACGGCAAACCAGGGGTTAAAATAGCCCTCTGGGTTTTGCAGTGGGATGGGGGGCATCCCACGTTTTTTCGGCACATCACGGGGTTCATTCCCATCGCGGGGAGCACCTGGCTGTCTGCCGCAGCTCCAAATGAAATCGTCCGTTCCCTGCTGGAGATAATTAACATGTATCAGAGAGGAATTTAGCCGGAGTGGCTATTTCAGTAACACGCAGCGTTCTCCCCTCGTTTGGGTTTGTTTTCGGAATTGCACATAAAGTGCAACTGCGGCACATTTACTTTTCTATTATGCCGACGAAATTAAGTTAGATGGCCCTAATAATAGCATTGCCTTTAAAACAACGTTGTGTTTAAAGAACAAACTCTCCAATGTCGCCGGCACAGCATATTTGTCTTGTGCTTAATTTCCACTTGCTGTTGTATTATTAGACATTAACATGGTAGTTTTGTTTAATCTCTGGCTCCGTCGCCCATGGCTGACTCCAAACCGATCGCTCGCCCCTGTTGATGAAAGTCCTAATTCATCCTTGTTAGCACAATTAGGAGGAAATTGGATAACGGTGCCACTTCTCACAAAAGGTCTGGGAGAGGGTGAGTCTCTCCCCCGAGAGGTGAAGCCGGCAGCGTGCTCTTGGCTGCAGGAGGATTACTCAGCTCCTGGGAAGACAATGGGGACAAGTGAATTGAGACTTTGTGAAGTCTTGAAGCAGAATCTGATAGATTTTGTTGCTCTTTTCCCAGCACGGAGGTGGTAGGAGTCCATCCCTGAAACCCAGCGAAGGTCATCGTCATTTTGAGGTTGTTTTGAGCGCACCTACATGAAGGACGAAAGAAATGTGAAAATAACAGGATTATTTTTTTCAAAAAAAATAAGTCCTCAAAAGCTTTCAGAAAAGTGGCTGTGGAGTTTTTTGCAGCATTTGCTCTCCGTGGGCATCTTTCTCCCAACCATGAAGATGAGCACAGAAATGAGATGAAACGCTTTTCAAACCACGGCACCAAAAGTAATGTGTGTGTTTGTAGAGCAGTTCCCCCAGCCTCTGCACCTCCTGGCACCATTTCTTTAACCCTTATCTCCTTTCAACCAAGCTTTTCCAGGTTTAGTTCACATCCCTGCACCAAGGACCATGTACAGACCCAGAGTTTGCTTTGAGCGTTCCTTCACATCCTGGTCAACATGGGACCTGCAGGAAAGTCCACCCCAAAAACACGGGGGATCATAAAATCTTGGAAATTTACTGCGTCTCTGCGAAAATATAGGCACACAGCCCCTAACGCTTGGGATATCAAGCTTATGTTACAGACTTTTTGTATAAAATGAGGGAATTCAGGGCAACTAAGGAGGAGTCATTGTGGTTCTCACCCCACCTGGGTACTGGCCTTCCTGCATCTCAGAAAGCGAACTGAGCTAAACCAGACAAACGAGCTTTTATTGCTTAATGAAATCCATTCCTCGCAGGTACAACCAGAAAAGGTGCAAAAGCTTTCACACCAAAGGAGATTAAACAACTTGAGTTTCTCACCTTGGAAAAGAGGTGGCCAAAGGAGGATTTGACGGGGGTTTAGAAATCGTGGATGGCGCCAAGAGGGCAAAACGGAAATTCTCGTTTCTGCAAGCGACTTAAGATTGAAGTGGCACTTCAGGCACAGGCAGGTTTAAAGAAAATAGTTGGTAAAACTCTGGAACTCATTTCCAAAGTATTTTGCAGAAATCCAAATTGTAGATGGGGTGAAAGCAAAGGATTAGCAAAGCCAGGGGAAGCGGTCCATTCCAGTATGAAATGTGTAGTTGCAGATGTAATCGCGGCAGGAGGGCTACTTGTTTAGGAGTATTTCTAGGAGTACTTTATTCAGAAAAGGTTTTTATGTACATTCTGCAATTTTTCTGCCATTGCTTGAGATCCCTAAGGCCAGATCTGATCCCTCTGACAAACCCACAGGGTTGAATATGTATGAATAGCCCAAGGATCCAAAAAAAAAAAAAAAAAAGAAAAAAAAAGTATTAAACCCAGACATGCTAAATTTCAGTCAGATGAACTGAAATTGTTCAAGTCTGTTAAGAGTGCTGTGATCCAGACATCCCTCTACCCGAAAAATAGATAGGTAGGGTTGGGACATCTCCCAGGCTCCACACTTGCTTCTTTGCAATCTTTGGGATTTCATAGAATCATAGAATGGTTAGGGTTGGAAGGGACCTTCAAAGGTCATCTAGTCCAACCCCCAGCACCATCCTTCTATTTCCTTCTATTTTCCATTTCGGCACCATCCTTCTATTTTCATGGCTTGTACCACGCCCATCATGATGACACCGAGTGCTGGAATACCTCCCCAGCCAGCCAAAAAAAAACAGCCAGTCCCCCACAGGATTTACAGATTTGCCCAGCTGGAAAAGGTAGCTGGTACCATTGTCTCTCAATTCAGTTCTCACCCCAGCGAGCTGGGAAAATTACAGCAGAAACAATAAAAATAGACTGGAATTTGCATAGACACCCCTCTCCAATCCTCTTCCAGCTATTCTCACGCTTTTGCATAAATCAGGGTTTATTCATATTTTCAGGTGGGCTTGTTATCCATGCAAACAACCGCAACAACAACTCCATAAACCCTCAGCGGCTCTTGACCTCCACATACTTCTTCGTTTTTTGCTGGCGTTTCAATCCTCTTCCAGGGAGAGGAAACAACTTGTGTTTTCAGCAGCCATGAATATATCCTACTCAGCTGTCCCAGAGGTGGTTGAAGAGCCTGAAGAAGCCACTTGTGGAGGAGAGGTCCTCATGGCACAACGGTGGTGGGGATGCAAAGCTTGTGAGAACATTTCTGGCCATCGAATGGTCATCTCCAAGCAACCGTGTGGTAAAATTGCTCGGACGTAAAACTCTATGCTCAGCTTGTGGCAGGGGGTTAAAGTTTCCAGCCCCTCTCATTCGGGGTGCAATGATGCTCCCGGTGCTATGTCATCCACCACCCAAAAATGGGGCAGCTGCTGCTCACCCCGGAGGGTTTACCATTTGTGCTGGACCTCAAAATGATGATATTTTTGCTTCTTCTGAAACTTTTTTAGACAGGAATGGCAGAAGGCAATGCAAAATGAAGAGCAAAGAGCTGAAACTTGTCTTCTCACAGAGCAGAAACCTTTAATTCCCAGGTGGGTTACCAAAAGGCACATAGCGGGGCTGGGGCAATTTTGTCATGAGGGGTTGTTGGGTCCAGATATCCCTTTTCTGGGATTTTTTTTTTTTTTTTTAATTTTTCAGCGTGGCTTTCCTTGCACAGATCGCAGCACGCTTGGTAAAATATTAGCATGCAGCTCGTTTCTAACGGGCCTCGGGAAAATAGGCTTGGACAGTGAAGGGTGGAAGGGAAAGAGTTGTGAATAAATATCTTCTTGTCACAGTCCTATTAACCTCCTCTCAGTCTAATCCTGTCCTTAATTGACTTTATTCTGATTATATTCTCGATAGGCCTGTATCAGCCTGGGAAGGTGGGGTAGGAGGCGGTGATGAGTGATGTTAAGGATGGGGAATCAGCCGGAGCAGAGCAAAACAGCGGAGTGGCAAAGCACACGCACTCGTGTGCATGCACGTCTGCTTTTTGAAACAGCAACTGGAAGGAAAAGAAAGTGAAAACATCCCAGAAAGGATAAAAAAAAAATCCCTATCAAAACAAATCCCAAGCTACTGTTTTAATAATTAAGAGGCTTTAAACTGCCCGTTTAATACAGATGAAAATACCATCTGCAGGTAACAGGGAGAGGAAGCTTGGTGCCTAATCAACCATCGTCTTGGTAAAGCAACATCACCCCGTCCATCTGCAATCAGCGGCAGAGCAGAGGCTGCGATTCCTTGAAGTGGCTCTCCGCGAGGGTTCGGTAATTGTCTCGGCGGAAAGTAAGAGTTCCCCCTAGTGCAGAGTGATAAATCAGAGATAATAATAACTCTTTCCAAAATAATCCTCGGGCAGAAACAAAATCCAGTGGAGAAGGTGGTACGGTGTCAAAACCTGGCGCCTGGATGCAAGGGTTAGGCAGGTCTATAAACACACCGAGCCTTTCCTGCGCCTGCCGTAACGTGTTGTAATTAGTAGAAGATGCCACGGGATTTGAGATTTGCAAATATAAATGCAGTTTGCAAATGGGCATTTTACCCCAAACACTTGGGGAGCAAACCTTCTCTGATGGCACCATACAGATGCTATGGGTCCCACCAGGCCTTTTGGGTTGCACGTTCCGCTTGCTCCTATTTCCACCTACTGGAAGCAAAATCCCACAAAACCCCACTGTGGGTCAGCAAAATATAGAATCATAGAAACATAGAATGGTTTGGGTTGGAAGGGACCTTCAAAGCCCACCCAGTCCAACCCCCCTGCCAGGAGCAGGGACATCTCCAACCAGATCAGGTTGCTCACAGCCCCGTCCAACCTGGCCTGGAACGTTTCCAGGGATGGGGCATCCACCGCCTCTCTGGGCAACCTGGGACAGTGCTCCACCACCCTCAGCGTAAAAAATTTCTTCCTACTATCCAATCTGAATCTGCCTCCCTCTATCTTAAAACCATCACCCCTCGTCCTGTCACAACAGGCCCTGCTGAACAGCCTCTCCCCATCTTTCTTGTAGGCCCCCTTGAGGTACTGGAAGAATGCTCTAAGGTCTCCCCGGAGCCTCCTCTTCTCCAGGCTGAACAGCCCCAGCTCTCTCAGCCTGGCCTCTCAGCAGAGGGGCTCCAGCCCTCTCATCATCAATAAAAAATATGGGGAATCTGTCAAGCCACCCAACACCTGGATGAGAAGAAAGCCAGCAAACATGAAAAAAAAATCACCAAACTACGTAATTTTTTAAAAATTTACTTATTCTTTCCCTTATTCATTCTGATTTTTCTTCTTTTTACAAAAAAAAAAAAAAGTGTAGGGTTATTTCAATGTTTTGAACAGATTCTATTTACTCCAGAGCTGATAGGATTGATTTACAGCAACGTGATGAATGCAGAGAGGGGAAAAAAGATACCAGAGCCGAGCAGCGGTGTTTGATTTCAGGGCTGGTTTTGCGGTGAATGCTAATGCCAGGAGCAACTTCAGGCCGCGGTCATCTGAAAATGTAGGGCTGGGAATTGTTTTGCTGAAACTAGGATAAGAAGTGAGGAAAAAAAACCCACCTGGCTGCCCAAGAGACTTTTTGCGATGTCTTGGGGAAAAATAATTAAGTTTTAGTGTTCCAGAGATTTCCTTCAAGGTGGTGGGGGGATCTTTTATCTTATATTTTTATTTTTTATCCTTTTTCTTTAAGAAGCAATGGAGTAGAGGAAGAAAACAGCAGAGAATTGAAGTTTTATTTGAAAAGAAATACGAACCAAAGGAAAAGACAAACATTCAATTCAAAAGTTGATAATACGGTGAAAAGTTGCAAAAAAAAAGCCTAAATGATAATTTTTGGGCTAGTGTGCTTTCCAGAGCACATCTAGGGCATCTTCTGGGCACTAGATCTACTTGAGAAACTTCTGTTTGGGGTCTTTAGATCTTAAGCTAGGGTTTAGTTCTCGGGTTAAACCTTCTAATACATAAACGAAAATTCCCAACATCAACATCTCTGCAACAGCAAGTCCCATCCCAGTCCTACGCGGTGTCCTCAGACCGCTCCGGTTTGGAAACTCCCCTGCAGCCTTAAATCTTGTCTTTGTGGAAATAGACTACGACTTGCTATTTTGTGACCTTTAGGAAAGGAAAGTAAAAGGCAAAAAACTGCTGTCACGAGCAAGGCACAACCGATGGCCACGAACGAGCCATCACCTCTTTCGGGGACGTTATTTCCTACAAAGGTTTAGTTGGATCCCCAAGAGGTCAAAACTCTCCAAACTTTCCCCAATTTCCTTATCAATCATTACTCAGCTACAATATTCCAAGTGGAAACCTCCAACTTGACTTCTTCATGGCTTTATTCACCCATTTCTCATTCTTGTGCGGAAAAAGCAATGGTTTCTTATTTGAGACAGTGGATTAAAGGGGATGTGGCAGGGATATCACTCCTGCCATCGTGTCCCTTTCGCCATGGCCACACGGTCCAGCTCCATTGGAGCATCAGTGTACGATTCTCCAAGCACGAAGCACGCGACGTTTCGGGAGACCGGGCAGCAAGCTGGGGACGCCAAAGCAAATGAGCAATTTGCAAACATCCAGGAGGCCGAAATTTGTTGGCTGCGAACGTAGAAAACACCCGACTCGCCCGGACAGGGTGATTCAGGAGGAGCTCCGCATGGTGTGAGTCATCTGGGCAACATTTGCCGCTGGTTGGAAATGAAGCCAATGGAGTTGGAGGAGTTTAGAAGGAAAAAATAAGTCAATGGCAGCACCGGGCACTTTGTGCTGGCCAAGGTAAACGTGCACGGAGAAGGAACAGAAATGCAAGCGGTGCAATGTGAGCGGGGATGTTATGCAGCCGCCGCCACCCACAGCCGTGCCAGAGGGACCTGGGAGTTTTGGGGTGCAAGGCAAGGGGTGCACAGAACGGCGTGGGAAGGCAACGGATTTTAGCATGGAGCTGCAGAGCATCCTCCTACTGAAAAGCACAAGGGATTTATAAGCTACCTCGCAATGGGTGCTCTCTGTTTGAGGTCTCCTCCAGCAGATGAGATTAGGATGAGCCCTTTGGGGTAATTAACCCCAACCCTGATGGAGGTTCCCAACCCTGACCGGATGAATTCTCCCAAATTTGCCTTTCAACACGGTGATATGCGCACACGTGTGCGCACATCCCAGCCGCATCTCCTTGCTCAGCCTTTTTTTTTTTTTTTATGATCCTTGAATTTTGAAAGAGGCTCCTCTTGGCGAGGGCCTCAGCTGGCAGAGCCAAAGGAAGAGATGATCAAACCCAGAGGCTCCTGCCTCTTGTCTCTTCTGCTCAGCCCCGTTTGCAGTGCTGCGGAGGAGCCTTGCTTTTAAACAAAAGCTAAACTCTGTCAGTGGGAGAGCAAAGCAGGATCTCTCTGAAATGCAAATGCCTTTTTGAGAGCAGCCAGCTTTGAAAACAGGGATCCTGCTGACTCATGGATAGGAATTGGGGGAGAGCGCCTGCTCCTGTGCCCTATCCATCCCCCTCCCCTCCCTACCTCATCCTGGGGCTGCGTATATCGCCCTCATGTAGGCCAAGTGGACTATGCGGATGAAACGGGCAGGATCTACAGCCCGGCCAGGGTTTGCCTTGCAAAGCCATCGGTTGCCCTTCCGACAAGGCAGGGTCAGGGCGGTGCCGGCGCAGGGAAGGATTTAGCAACAGGGCAGCACAGATTTAAGCCTCGATACGTCAGGTGGATTTGGAGGGGCAGCTCTTCAAATCCCCTTCCTCCCCTTTTTCACCTGCAACATCTTTATTTGCCCTTTCCATTCACTCCTCCGGGTCATTCCCCGGTATTGAGCTGCATCGCTGCGACCCGACACATCTACAAATGTTTGTGGATGGTCTGCCTGTTTCTGGGTCTGCACATGAGCCCAAAAGTCTAGAAACATGGGTCTATTCTCCCTCCCAACCTTGGTAGCATCTCTCTATCTACTCCTTATTAATATAAACCCATAAACACTTGCAGAGTGTCTCCAAAATTCTCTTTTCGTGGGTGATGGGGAGCTGACAGCAGAGTTGTACAAAGTCCTCGGCTCCACATATCTGCCCGCAGACACCGCTCAGAGTCGTACGGGGTGAGATGTCCCCAAGACCCAAATTCCTGTCATCGGGCGAGCGATCCACATCTCCACCCAGCCCCTGGATTAGCACCCTGGGATCTGGGGTGCTCCTGGGCGGGGTATCTGAAATGAAAACATGGAATAACAAGCAGAGCAATAATGGAAATACCAGGGCTTGCAGCGATGCCGAGCTCCAGGGGCGTAATGGAAATTCAGACTTTTTTTCTTTTCTAATGCGCTTCTGCTCTAATAACCATTTATTTTTTTCCCCCCATGGCTTTTCATCTGAAAACGCTGGTGTGCTGCACCAGCAGCAGCTGATCAAGACTTCACACGTCTCGCTCATTATCCCCCGTTCCACATACGGGGAAACGAGAAGGATTTATAGCGCCCAATTTTGTCGAAGCCTTGCCCAAAGTGAAATACCCGGCCGTGTCTGCTCCGGGAAAGCCGCAGCTGCACCGGGTCTAAGGCTGGGAGAGGAGAGACTTTATAGGGACAGATAAAATCTTTTATTAGACCAACTGATCTAGATGGAAGAAGCAGACAGGTTTTAGGTGCACAGCCCCATCTTTAGGTCTCCGGTTGTCTGCCAGCAGCTCCAGAGCTCCCGCAACACCTTCCCCAGCCCTTCTCCACTTCCCAAAATCCCGGGGATGCAGGAGATGAATGACCACACTGGAAAAGCCTCCAAGTTCCAACACTGACCAAGTCCAAAATCCCACCTAAATCCTTCTTCTTTCGGGTCTCCGGCACACGGAAAAATCTCCATCATCTGGGTTTTTTTGCCATTTTCCCCAGCATCCCAACCTGTTTTCCCTTGCTATGGAAACTCACCTTGCGAGAAATGATGCTGAAGGGCGGGTAAGGAAGAGAAAATTTAATCTGGGTGCTGGAGCCACAGGCAATGAAAGCAGCGAGAAAATGGGGAGGGTTTAGAGCTAAGCACGGGAGGATCGTGTAGGCTCGTGGGATCAGATGTTGGCCAGGATCAGCGCTGATGGAGGTGGCACCCACAGCTTCACGATCTTGTAGGTGTTCAGGTGATGAAGAGCAAGGGAGATGCTGAAGGCTGAAATTGTGCTCTTGTCTTCTTGGTGCCACCTCCAGCAATGCTTTCATTAATTTTTGCATCCATCCCTTCCATCCATGTCGATTCCCATCCAAAAAACCCCCGAGTCCTGCCTCAGATGTAAATCCGCCGCCGGCATCTGCTGGCCGCTGTGCCCAGCTGAATGTCCACGGCGTCAGAAACAACGTGGTTCAGCCCTTCTCTTCTCCTCTCCTTGGCTCGTGTATTAATTCCACCGAGGAGCAGCCCCTTGCCCCCCAAATTATTTATAACTGCATAAGGCATATCAATAAGATTTCTCTCTCTTTTTTTTTTTTAATAATAAAAAGAGTTGATCCTGCTGGTAATTGACAGTAATTGTAGTAACCTGATAATAATTTCTAGCAATTAAGCACAATACTAATTCACCCATTTACTGAGTAACGTCTTGTCTTTATTTATGGGGGCCGTGCTGGAGTATAAATATCTTACTCACTTTGTTGGCTAATGAAAATTTACTAAGTAGCTTTTTAAAAAAAAAAAAATGTTTATTCATTTTAAGCTATTCTTAGCAATCACGTGTGAATAAGGAGTAATTGCTTTACTTCGGGATGGTAATTAGGAAGTACTAAGTCATTGTTTTCCTCTTGCGAGCGGATGGTTTTTTTAAGCGTGCATCTGCTCTCCCAGCATTAATCCAGCCCGCCAGCCCCGCATCCTTCTCCTGAGTGCGGAGATGGTGAAAGAAGAGGCAGGGAATTAAATAAAAATGGGAAGGGGGTATTGATACTCACGTGCGGAATCGCTCGTCTGGGGCACCCGCACCATCCTCCCTGTGTGGAAGGGATGCTCCTGGGAAATATGAAGAAGTCTTTTTTTTTTCCCAAAAACCCCAGAAAATGCTTTTCTCAGCATTAGCCACAGGACTGGCATGTCACAGCCTTGCCAAGCCAAGGGTCAACACTTGGAAGGATCTGGAGATGGCCCTCTGCTTGAGCTGGATCTCCAACCACAGCCCAACCCAGAGGGAAATGAGGCCAAATGATGTGAATTCAGGGATAATGCACACTGTGCCTCGGTTTCCCCATTTGCAAACTGGAGTTAATTCATAGAATCATGGAATTATTTGGGTTGGAGAGGACTTTGAAGACCATCCAGTTCCACCCCCCTTGCCCTGGGCAGGGACATCTCCCACCAGACCAGGTTACTCAACGCCCCATCCATCCTGGCCTTGGACACTTCCAGGGATGGGACATCCAGAGCTTCCACCAGACCAGGCCACTCAACGCCCCATCCAACCTGGCCTTGGACACTTCCAGGGATGTGGCATCCACAGCTTCTCCGGCGATTTTTATACTCGCCTTTATAAAGAGTACTGGGATCTCCTGGGGAAGGACCAGGCTCCCACACGGGGTTGCTGCATGGGATGTTGGGCACCGCATGATCGTTTCGAGGTGGCTGCAGGCACGCAGCACTGAACGTGATCTTTAGAAGCACCGAGCGATTTTTAAGTGCTTCTCTGAGAGCATTTACAGGGCCCTGATTTACCGAGTGCTCGGAGCAGCCTGTTCTTGCTGGAAAACAGGGCTCGAGATGCCTTGTGCAACATCTCCCAGGCCAGTTTCTCATAGAGACCGTTCGCATTTTCACATCCTTGTCCCTTTCCAAGCGTCCCTTTCCTTTTGCACTGCTGCTTTGAGCCGCGTTGCGGCTGCAGCCGGCCCCATAGTCGTAGCGGCGTGAGCTGCAAGGGCCAGAGGTTTCATTCTCCAGCATCACTGGGATTTTCCAAAGTATGCGGTCAGTGCCGTGTCCAAGATTGCAAAATTGCCATCCTTTATTAAAAAAACCAAACCCTTTTTACCCCTGCTCTGCACCCCTCCTGCTGGGTTTGGTGCTCAGGCGTGCGAAGGAGCGGGTGCAAGAGGAGGAGGCAGATCCAGGGCGCCCCGATAAATCCCCGCAGGGCTCACGTCCAGCGCGCCTGCTTCCAAGAGATAAAAAGCAAGCGCGGCTCCTCCGGGGCACGGACAGCGGGCTAATCTCTTCACGCGCCAGGTCCGTCACCGTGTCATGGGAAGCAAAGATGGGCGAGGGAGGGAGGCGGCGGCGTTGGGGCTGTGAGCATCCCAAACCAGGGGAGATCAGCCCCAACCATCTGCTCGAGGAAGGAGCAGCGACCGGTGTTTATTTTGCACGGGGAACTGGAAAGCATTTTTCTGTCTCTGAGCAGAAAAATAATCCGGCAGAAGGGCCCTGGGGTTCGGGGACGTTATTTAGGCGCTTTGAGATATATCCTGAGGTGTGACGCAGTTCTGATCCGTCCCACCGTGGGGATCTGGGGGGACATCTTGCAAAAATTGCAGATGCTGGAGGAAAATCACTCGAGGAGCCAGGAAAAAAAGAGAGCTGTAAGGACATATAAGCAGCTTCAGAGGGAGAAAATACTGGGCAGGGAAAGGGAAGCAAACGTTAGCGGCAGACAAATTCACGCCGGAATTAGGCACTCATTTGTAACAGGGAGGATGATTAACCCTGAGAATAAATCATCAGGCAAAACCGGGAAATACTCCACCTCTTGATGGTTATGAATAAAAAGCAGGGAGGGTGGGCTTTAACCAAACCCAAAGCCCCTCAGGGACGGTTTCTGGCCAAAGGTGGGAGGAGATGGACTGATGTTCCCATCGGATCGCGTGAGCACCACCAGTACTTCCAAAACCTGCCAGTCCGTACCAACCGATGGCTCACCTCTGCCCTGGGACACAACTGACCCATCCGGCCCTCTTCAGAAGGAACCACCACGAGACACCAAGTAACTGCCCGGTGCCAAATGGTTTTTTTTTTTCGCCCAGTAATAGAAGAGGATTTAAATGTTCAGGCCAAATTAAAGACCTCGCCAAGTTTGCTGTCAGTCCAGCAGCGCAATGTAACGATGGTTCTCACTTTAACAACCTCAGAAGATGGTGTCTGTCAGCTTTCTTGCTTTTTTTTTATTTTATTTTATTTTATTTTTCTTCCAAGCTTGGAAGCGTTGTCTTTAATCATATTCCCAACTCCTGGCTCTGTTACATTAATATCTCTTTATTTCTGCTGCATGTTGGATGGCAACCTCGGGATGCTCGGAGCCCTGTTTTTTTGGGCATTTTGCGGGGGGGGGGGCGACGTCATGGGGCTGGGGTGGCAGGTGAGTTGCTATTTCTGCCTGATGACTTCCAGTTTAAATTACCTACAAAATGTCCTAATTAGCCAGGTGCCATTTTAATCACCGGGGCGGCCGGGGGAAGGATGGGGCAGGCTGGCAGATGCAGGTTGTCTCCGCTGGAATTTTGGAAAGAAGGGGATGCAAACTGGCAAATGCTTGAAGTAAGGTGGAGAAAGGGGCTGGAAATCGCTGTGCGGTGCTGGATTGTACCCTTATCTTTCCTTTACGTACCCAAATGGCAGCATAGCAGCAGAGGGGAGCAGCGAGCCCGGCATCCCATCCCCATTCCACGTCCGGATAACCCAACGGCAGCGAGCAGGAGATGCTCCCAAACAGCCGTTATCCCTCCAGACGAGGGGCTTCGGCACCTGTTGCCGCAGCAAAGAAATTAATAGCATTTTTCTAAGTGGTCAACAGAGGATGTTGCTTAGCAAATTTGGGATTTATCACTCCCCTTCCCACTCCCATACTCATAACCCATTGGGAGTAAGTGAATCAGGTGGGTCCTACCCAAAAAATCAGTTCCCTTACGCTAAAAATGGGTTTGCTATTAACCTCCGCCAGCGAGGAAGGGAATAAAACTCCCAAGGTGAGAAAAGATGGGGCTGTGCCTCCCCAGACACCATCTCAGGAGGAATTTGGAGCGTTTCCGATCAAGCACGGCTCCGCAGGGACCGCTTTGGGTGCGCAGTGGGAGCTCAGCCGCGGGGAGGGCTCCCCGGGGACCCCAAGGCAGTGCTTTGAGCAAAGCTTCCAGCCTCTTCCCCTCACAATAAAGCCTTCCAAGTGTGAGCCTTTCAGTTTGCGGCACGGCTAACGGGAGGGATATTTTGGGAGCGGTTTTGTTCTCCTGCTGCCTTTCTTCTTCTTGCCTCCTGCTGCTGCTTAACTTTTTTGATCTCTCTTCTCCCCCTTTCCCTTCATGGCTCTCCCTCGGAGGTGAGATGCGGTTCCCTTCTCCCCTTGCCACGTGCACATCTCAGTGCCAAAATCCAGGAGACGCATGGCAGCGTGGACCATCCTCCTCGGGGCTCTGAAAACCGTAAAAGCTCAGGGATGCCTGAAGCAAGAAGGCCAAATACTCAGTGCATCCATCCCTCCCCAGCACTCTCCAAATCCCCTCGGTCAGCCCCAAACTCTTTTGGCATAATTCTTTACGTGGTTGCTTCCAAGCGGCTCGCCAAGCAGTTGCAAAGCCAACTTGGTCGCCCGGTGCAAAAGCATGAATCATTCCAACATTAGCACCGCTCGCCAGCAGCCAAGCTCTTGCAGCCTGCAAAAGCAAACGCAGGGTTGCAATAATTGGGTATTACTGCGTTGCAATAATATTGCAATTAAAAAATTAATAGCTATTGGGCTGCAAAAATACCATTGATTGGGCTCGGTAATATTGCAGGGTTGCAATAGTTGCTTATTATTGGGTTGTGATCATCTCTCTCAAGAGAGAAATAGACACCAAAAAGGTGCGCGATGCCCGTTCCCTTCACCCCCCCATCGCGATTCAGCTCAGGACAGAGGCAGAAGGCGCGAGGCCCCATCCCTGTGCAGAGAGCATCTTCCAAGAGCAACAGCAACCAAGATCTCATCAACCATCAGCAGAGCCCTCCGGATGCGTCCTTCAAGGAGCCGTGCTGTTTATTGGAGAAGTAATGAGATAATCAAGGAGTCATTTAGGCTCCCCTGGAGGTGGATAAGTGCCTCTGGTAGATTTCCATGCTGCCATCTCGCATGGACCAGGTCTGCAGGGACCCTCTCCCAGCTCATGTTTTCCAAGAGCCAGCCAAGTCCCTAGTCCCCAGCTAACGCCCGCAGTCCCCGCCAGCCCGGTTTCCCTATTCGGGGGGCTGGCGAGAAATATCTCCACGCACATATGGCATCTCGACTCCTCTGAGCACATTTTTAGGGCAAACTTCTCATCCCACGGCTCGCTCAACTGAAAATAGAAAGCTGAATTTGGGCTGAAATGCAGAGCTGTTGGCTGGGGAAGCGGCAGGCAGTTAAAAAGGAGGGGCTGCCAGGAATACTTTATATACAAAAAAAAAAGAAAAGCAAGAAAAAATGAGTTTTTATTTTTTAAGAGAAAGAGGAGGAAAAGTTGTTTACGGTTTGGATTCGCTAGGATCGTTTTGGAAAAGCTGAAACGCTGCTGGCTGCTGCAGGATGGAAGAGGGGTGCAGCTCCTCGCCGAGCCCGGGTGAGGAGCCCAAGCCAATGTTTTGCAGAGAAATGCAGGCAGATGTGGAGAAAAGGGGGAATTTGGGACAGCAGCATGCGATGTAAAGAGACATTGCATCCATATGGATTAAGCAGAGGCAGCTCCATGGTTTTACCTTTCTAGATTGTTTAATGTTCTGCTCATCTCCTTTCCAAGTCACGTCTTCCACTTGGGCTCCTCCAGCCCATCATGGGGTTGTTGGTGGTGACCATTTGGGGACACCTTTGCCCAACTGGGGATGTGCTGGAGTGGGTTATACACGAGTCAGTACATCACAAATGTATATTTAACACAAAATATGGAAATTCCCGCTTGTGTGGAGGATTTCATGATATTTGTCAATGTTTCAATTGGATTTGCAGCAAAAGCTGGGAATTTTCCGACGCTGCGAAAGGAACGTCTGCCAAAAAAAAATTCATTTACGCTTGAGCAAAACTTTGCATTTCCTCCAAACTTGGCCCTTCTCATACATCGCAAATGCAGCAGTAAAGTCTCTTCAGGATGAAAACAAAGACGACAGCAAATTAGACCTCGCCAAAGAGCGTCTGGAAGCCGTCCACCCCAGCTCTGGGGGTCCGGGTGTGATCCAGACTGGAGCAGAGATGTCCTTGGAAGCAAAGGTCATCCAACCCACAGGTGTGATGTGATGTTGTCCCAAGTCTTGTAGCTCCTGGGACCCTTCGGGATAATTTGTACAGCCCCGAGCACACGGATGGGCACGTTCGTGTTCTTCAAAAATGCACATTAATCTGCGATAACCTCAGCTTGGTACCCAGCCTCATCAAAGCCAGCGCTGCAAGCAGAGCTAGGTCAGGCTTTCTTCAGGCAGCGAAGAAAAGAGCTAAGGAAGGGGAAAGAAATGCTCAGAAAAAAAAAGCCATTTGTCCCTTCGGCTTTATGCCGGCTGCAGAGCCAGAGCAGCTTGTAGCTCCAGAGAACTTTTAATAGAAATCTTCGGAATGAAATGGGCTACAGCTGTTTGCCTTGATAAATATATTTTATGCTACATGCCTCAGCCGCCATCTGTTTGCTGATACGAGCATTTCTCCTCTGCAGCAGCTGAAGAGCAGTCATCAAAAGGAATAGCAGGAGATGGGTTTCGTTGCAGGTAAAGGGGAAGAGGTGAAGTGGCCCGTGCAATGGAGTTATTCTGACGGCTTAATGCGGCGAACCTGTTACCAGAACAAGAGGGAAGCTGATGGGTGGGCTGGTTTTTTTTCCGGGGGAATCTGGTCTTTCTGCTGGTGTTATCCGAGGGGAAATGCTCTGCGTGAGACCGTGGGCCACGGGCCGGGATCTTGGAAGGTGTTTAGATGTTTAGAGGTGCGGATAGCAGCTTTGGAGCAGCTGCAAGGGTTTTGGTGCTTAATGTTCACTAAAAATCACCACGCTGCATCAGGAGATCCCAGGAAGTGGTTTTACGCACCTCAATAAAATAAGTGACTTGGGTTTCTCCCCTTGTCATCTCTCCATCCCCATCTCCATCTTTTTTCCTGGGAAAAATCCCCTTCTGTGAAAGTACTTGAAGAACCACCCCATAAACCACCTGCCTTGGTGTAAAAGCCACGCAAGCATCCTGTCTCCAGCTGTTTTTCTCCCGCCCTCCCAGCATCATTTCTCCAGCAGAGCCATCCTCCCCTCCCTGCTTTAGAGGGACAAACTGAGATCCAGTAGGAAAAGAGGAACAGGTTGCCCAGAGAGGTGGTGGATGCCCCATCCCTGGAAGCATTCAAGGCCAGGTTGGACGGGGCTCTGAGCAACCTGATGTGGTTGGAGATGTCCCTGCTCCTGGCAGGGGGGTTGGACTGGGTGGGCTTGAAAGGTCCCTTCCAACCCAAACCGTTCTATGATTTTACGATTCTAACTCTTCCAGATGGATTTACAACCTCACCTCAATGGAGAACCCACCACCACCCCGACAACGCTGGTTTCATGGCTATTTGTGCCGGCTGTTAAAATCCTTGCCTTGCTGCTCTTTGCTGGAGCAAATTGCACCAATTCCCCCTTTGCCGTGACCAATTCTGCAGTAAAACCTCACGTGAGCAGCAGGACATGTGAGCATTTGCACAAGCACCCCGGAGGTGTCTGCAGACACTTACCCACTTGAAACTACTCCCCGATTTGCAGATATTCGGGCCCGTGGGGTCGTTCACGGAGCCAGGCTGACCTCCAGACACGAGAAACGCTGTTGGAGAGCCGGGTTTTGTTTTCCTATTTCCCCTCCTCTCCTATTAACACCCGGCCGTGCCACCACTACACTTAGCCTAGGTACGTAATAGCTGGTTGTCACTGGCACTCGTGTGCCTCGGCGACAGGTGCCCTAGCCAGAACATCATCACTATGATTATCATATTATTTGATATTGCCTCGATAGCTCAGCCAGGGTCAGGGTTGCAGGAAGTGCTACACAAATGTATAGAAAAAGGGAGACACGCCGGCGGGCAGCGGTGAGGTGCCCTGGCTGGGCAGGAAAAGGGGAGCAGCCGGTCAGGTTTAATTAAATCATGCCAAATTCTGTCAGAGGTCGACGTCACCCGTGGTCAGACGAGCGACGCCAGCAAGAAAATGCGGGCGCGAGCGCTGCCTGCAAGCGGAGATGCCGGGGGTGACGCGGGGAGATGGGCCTGCAGGACCCCAGGGTTCACGTTTAAGGGCAATTACGGTCTCTTTATTACGGTTATTCCTGGAAAACAGTCACCTCCCTTAGCCTGTGCTCCAGTTTGCCCCCGTGCTGCTCGCAAGCTGCGTCTTTGGCTCAGCACATCCCGGTTGCGGGTGCAAGAGGAGTCGTGCTGCCCTGGGGTGGGAAGATGCTGCCATCCCAGCCCACCAAAAAGGATCTCCCTGGTAGAAAATCCCTTTTGCTCCCTTCTTCTTGGGAAGATCATGGACTGGTACAAGGAGAGATACAGTCCTGGACTATCCGTCCTCAGCAGGGCTCTGATCGAAGCCCGGACAAGTCCCCTGGCACCAGCAGGGTCCGGATCAGGCCCTACGTGGGGCCGATTTCTGCCTGTCCTTCGCCACGTCGGTGAAATTGTTCCTTTTGTCCTGCATCTCTTTCTCCCTCTCCCCACTCCTATTCTTCTTCCCAGAAAGCTTCAAGCTTGAAGCACTTTACAAATCAAGGGGATTCAATACAACGCAGGAGGTTTTATATTTTTTTTTTCCTGTATTTTCCTCCTCCCCCCTCATCTCCGGCATCTTTCACACAACGTGTCTCCAAGCACTTGCTGGGGGAGATAAAGGCTGAGCAAAGCCCTTTTTCAGAGCTAGGCATCCCGGCGGCTCAGAAAAACGCCGTGAAGCAGAGAGCGAGCGAGGAAAGCGGCTATTTCAGAGCATGGGCACCTCGCAGCTCTCAAACCAGGGCTGGAAAAACCTGGGGGTACCGCAGGAAATGAGCCCTCCCTTCCCTTTAGCATCACTCAGCACCACGTCCACTCTTCCCATGTCTCAAATCACCCACTCTCCCGGATCTCCTCGGCCCCCTCTCTGCCTCCATCCACCGGGTCACAGTGAGAATTAGGGCTAAAAAAGATGATTTTGTCTTTCGGTGTCCCACGGATTGGTTCCCAACCTACGCACCACCCCAGCATCTCGGGGCCATCCATCCGCAACGCCACTGCTGCTGCGTTTCTACCGACTCGGGAGCTTCTGCTGGTGGGAGGCTGTGGATTTAGGTGCTTTTCTGTCCGCTCGCACTCATTCCTGTGAGTGATTCCTTTCAGCAACGCCAGGCACTGAATCACCAGTCTGTGATCCTGTAAAATTAACATGCCCCGCTATAAATAACCGCTCTCTAATGGGCTGTCACTTGACGGCTTTTGGAAAGGCTCAGCTCTTCTGAGCAAAAGTTTTAATGACTGTAATTGAAATTAGATGAAACCTATCAACGTTGGGCTTTCTGTGACCCATGCTAGGACAAAACCTATCACGCATCAGGGAAAAATTACCCGCCCTGGGACACGCCAGGCATGATGAAGCCTGCCTAACTCCGTGAACACGCTCTGAAAGAGCAGCCAGCGTGTTTTGGGCACGGCGCACACTCAGCATTTTCCCCTTCCCATTCAATTCCCCTTCCCATTCAGTTCCTTGTGTGGCTGCAGCAGCCACGCCACGCCACCCCATGCTGCCGCCCTTCAACGATCGCAGCACGGATGCGATTCGCTTTGCATGCCGCTCGGTGTTTTGTCATCTCATTTCCTCTCCTCCCGCGCGGACCCCGAAGGCACCCAGGCTGTTTGGGGCCGCAAACCCCCTGCGTCCATCCCCAGCCCACGCCATGGGATAACAAGTCCCTCCCCTGCATCACACGTGCCGCTTGCACACAACAAAACATCTCCTCTCTTGGGACAAGGGGGTGGCAGGGGGCAAATTAAGAGACGGTAAAGTGTCCCAGAAGTGCTGGTTGCCTTGGGATGCGCAAGGACGCTGCTAATGAGACGGCCGGGAAGGCGGGGATTGCTGTGGGTTTTGGGTTTGTTCCTAAGGGCCAGAGAAGAGGAAAACACAAGAAAATTGGGTTTTGGTTTTTTTTTTTTCTCTTGTGGTCCTAATAGGCCCCAGCAATTTACAGGCACGCAGAGACATGCAGAGCGATGCTTCACCAAGGGAAGGAGGCTGAAGGCACGGCAGGGAGGCGAAGGGGGAGATCCTGGGAGTGATTGCTGCAGGATTTTTGCAGCAGAAAGACCAGGAAAACATTCACGGAATCACTCGGCAAGGCACCTGTTGTGTTCCTGGGGAAACTGAGGCACAGGACGTTTCGGCTCATAGTTCTACAGCCCTAAAACACCGTCGGAGGTGACTTTTTGGGGAAGCAGAGCTTTGCAGCCTGGCCCCAAACACCGGATATTTAAGGGGAAATAGAAGTTAATAGTGGCCCCAGGCAAAATAAGGTGTTCGTTTTGCATGAAAACCTGAGAGGTTAAAGTGAGGGCAGATGTTTCCAAAAGTCACAAGGAAATGGGAAATTTCAAAACAGAAAAAAAAAAGGAGCTCACGGCTACGGGAGTGAACTGGCTGGTTGGTCTGCAAGAAAATACCATACGAATTTAGCAGTTGCAGAGGAATTTTAAAAGGATTGGTTATCATTCCCCATCAGAGACAATGTTTTTATTTCAAAATTGCCAGCAAACCCAAAAAATTTCATTTTGCTCTCTCTCTATTTGTAAGTGAATATTCACTGGGATATTTGATAGCTGTAATTTACTCTTCAAGCTGTGTAATTAGCCACCTCAATCAAACGGCATCATTTCTATCTTTGCTCGAAGAATAAACCATTCCTCTGCAAAACAAACGCCTTTTCCTCGACTTGAGCAAATCCCAGGGACAGGCTGAAATTTTGCAGCCAACTTTTGCTTTCAGCCGCTGCTCACGCTCATCACGGGTTTCGAAAGCTTTCTGGGGAAAAAAAAAAAAAAATGGGGCTGGGTATTGACTCACGGCTCTTGCTCATCTCCCTGTAACAGCAACCAGCTCGGAGAGGTGGGAGGAAGGATTTGACTATGTGCTGGCGTGGGTTTTTTTTTCCCCCTGTACTGCAGATTTTGGGGATTCACAGTATGGGAGGAGAAGGGGCAGGAGATGCAGCGTTACACAGAGGTTTTCCTTTTACACCTGAACAAAAGCAGTGCAAAACAATCTTTTTTTTTTTTTTTCAGTATATTTTTTTTCTCTTTTTGAGGAGATAAAATGACCCTTCTTTCCAACAAAGAAATAATTTCCCAAGGAGGTCAGGAACTGGAAATCTCCAGCGTCCCGTTTACCTCCCCATCGCTGGGCTTGGAGTTGTCTTTTATATCCGGGCGTAAAACTCTGCTCAGCCCGATTTCTCTGCTCGTCTCATTTTAAATTTTAGGATGTAGCTAGAGTTAGGTATAGGCATCGTAATCTGGGCACATTATTTACCAGCAGCGCTTATCCGAGGCCAGTCTCAGGAGATTTGCCAGGAGTGCTGGAGTTACAGCCTCCGCGCTGTAAAAGAGAGAGAAGGAAAAGAGGGAAATTGCCTTCTGAAAACCACCAGGACTTTTGGCTTTTTTCTTTTTGCTGGAGCTCTTAAATTCAAGGCTGGCTTTTGAGCCTGCTCAGTCCTTGTTCCTGGCAGACTTGAGAGAGAGACAGAACTTTTCTTCCCTGTTCTTCTTAGCATAACAATCCCTGGTTAACATAAGATTAATTCTTGTGCTGCAGTCAGGAAGCCACTCTTTCTCCAAGCCCTAAATAATATCATTCCCTTCCCAAATTTACACATTTATAAGGTTTGTTTTTTTTTTCCTTCTTTTTCCCCTTCACAGTGAAAAAAAACCCTGGAAATCTTGTAATCTTGAGATAAACATAACAGTGTGGAAGCTTCCCATTCTCCTCCAATTTGATTGCAGTGGCAGCAAAAGGACATGGGCCTAATTAAAGTGCCAATCAAGCAAAAATGGAATTCATTGTTTTTATACAAACGCTCCATTTAACCCTTGGCGGCCTGTTCATTTTTGAGGGATTTTATACACACATCAGTTTTTGCTCTAGTGAAAAGTCCAAGCCAGGTTTCAGAAAGAGCTTGTGGGATGAAAAAAATAGTAAAAAAAATACAACTAAAAGCCACATAAGTGGTGAAGAGGACAGGGTCTGTCTGGGTCCAGCAGGCTCATCACATACTTTCCTTCGCATTTTTCTGCAGCCAGCTCCTCTCTTGCAGACCACGGGAGGAGCTGTGGAGCTCCCTCCTTTCCTCCAAGATCCTTCTTGAGCCGGAAAGTTTTACGAGACCTGGAAAAAGCCAGGATTGGATGGTAATTCTTAGCAAGCACTAACGTAGTCCGCTTCTTATCGTGTTCAGAGATGTGAATAACACCCTAATCGAGAGGTTCTGCCCAGATCGGAATATTCCCAGAGACAGGGAATCCAGCCCGTCCATGCACAAAATTGCAGCAGGTTCAGCTCAGCTATTTTAACCTTGCACGGCGGGGACCGCGGACACGAAAGCAGAAAACCAGCTGAATGCAACACTCAACATGAGAATAACTTAACAGGAAAGGCTGCGTCAGAGCATCCAGGGGATGATTAAGGGATGGATCTTGATTAAGTTAGGAAGGCCTAACGAGAAACCGCTCGGTGATGGTGTTTGGCCACCTTTGGAACTTCAATCCGTCTCCACCGCAGTGCAACACAACCGGCTCCAGCTGTGACGGTGCACAGCTGTGAGCAGGGAGCAGGGTGCGAAACCCCGGGAGGAATCGGGGTAGGGCGATTTGATGAGGAGTTGCGCTCTTCCAGCCCTCGGGGCATCGCTCGGCAGCAGCAGTGCAGCGCGGAGAGGTGCTGATTGCATCCCGGCTCCTGCCTGCTGCTTGACATCCAGCTCCAGCCTTCCCTTGAGGCTGGTCCTTTCGAAAAGGGGATGTGTAGAAAGCCAAGCTGCCTTGCTATCCCCACCTGAAACGAAAATGGCATCAAAACACTTTTATTTTTCATTTTTAACCCTCAAAGCCTCAGTGCCTTTCTCCCCACGTGGCTGCTTCCAGGCCCTGCCTGCCTCTGCCTGTATTTCTCCAGTATTGAGATTTATCAAAGTGCCGCAAGCTGAGATTTTTTTTCTTGGCAGCTCTCCATACAGCTGGGAGAAAAATAAAAGGAGACAAGGAGAAAAAAATAAAGAGTTCCAGCACTCCCCACCTGATCTGCTTCCCTGGCCTCTGCCCGGGGTTTTTAAAGGGGGTCCAGGGGGTCCGTGGGGAGACAGGGAAAGGGACTGGGACTTTTTGGCCGGGGTTGCGCCTGCCCCCATGCCCCTGGCTTGCTGATGGGAAAATCAGAGTCTCAGATGTCTCCCCAAAATCTCAGAGGCACCTCAACTGGTTTTATTCCAGCCTGCCATCTCCAGGGATGCCCCTTGGCATCTCCGCGACACCTCTCGGCCCCAAACCTGCAGCGAGGTCCCCCAGTGAGTGGGCTTGGGCTGTGCATCGCTCCCGTTATTTGGAGGAGCAACTGCTCCCTCCTCCATTCTGTTATCCAAATAATTCTGCTTTCCAGTTAGAAGAGAGCTCAGGCTTTGAAGCGTTTGTCTTGCAGAAAGGCGAGCAGCGCTTTGCAGAGGGGGAAACTGAGGCACCAGGGGATGAACAGCCCTAAGGCCACGGGAAAAACGCCGCAGCAAGAGCAGGGAAAGCCGCCGAGTCCCAGCTGGGCGTTTTTACAGCAGGGCTCTGTACAGCTTTCACTTGTCACATGTATTTTTAAATGACAAGGAAACGGTTTTATAAAGCAGGGAAACGCGTGATTATTTTCCCCTCTCTCTTTTCCAGGAGCTTGGCTCAGCTTTGTAATACACAGGAATGAAATCCATCTGAGTTGCTGTTGTCCTACTGTTTAAAACTCCATTTTCTGTAAACATTGCTTCATTTTTATCAAGTTGCTTACATGTTTTATATTATTCTCTCTGGTTTTTGGTTTTTTTCCCCTCTCCTCATTTCGCTGCAGCGTTTCAGAAGATTTTGTTTCTTCCACTTCTCAGTAAATAGCCTGGAAGTAAGAGAGTCAAAGGCAGGCGGAAAGTATTCGCTTTTATTGTTGTGATGTTTTATATCTATTGCACTTGTCAATGTGGAATAGCAAAAGAAAAAAAAGGAGGAAAAAAAAAAGGCAGAAAAAAAGAGAAAGATGCCTGGTTTATCCCCCGTGACTTTCAGAAGCAAGGGAGAGGTTTATCACCCGCTCTTCCCAGCTTCTAGCACGGCTCTGTGCTATCAGACATCGCACGGGGCAGGCGTGCAAACCCCGAAGTGCGCGGGGAGACGCAGTCGTGGGGCCACCAAAGCCAAGGGCTGGAAGCAGGGCCAATGCAAAGGGACCCAACGCGGGGTTTCCACCTGCAAATCCAAACCTCTCCCACGGACACAGAGAGCTCTGCTCAGCACCAGCTGAACATTCCTCGCAAAGGCCATTGCACCCAGCGCCGCGATTTTCTCAGCTTTTTAATCAGAAAGATTCATTTCCTCCCAAAAAGCACGGCAGATTTAAATGAGATACCCAAGAAGAGCGTTTAATAATCAGTTTGCACGTGATTCTGTCTCCTGCAATAACGCGGTCGTGCGGGTAAAGGAAAGCCAGTTCCAGGCCAGGCAGTTTCACAGGACAATGCTCAGAGCTGCAGTCCTCTTCCAGCTCCACCAAGCTCAAATTATGTCAGAAACCTAATTTTTTTTTTTTTTTTTTACATGCATGGTACAATTGCCTAGTCCTCTAAATCAAATTTGACTACCAATGTAGTCGAAACCGCAGAGGTAATCAGTAATAAAACTTTGCACTTACATGCTACTTTCACTCAAGGATTTAAAGCCCTTTGCAAAGGTCAGTATTACAATGATGAGAATTTTCCAGCTGAAATGTTTTCACTGGGAAGGAGGGGAAAAAAAAAAAAAAGAGAAAAATGTTCTATTTTCCTGGAAGTTAAAAATTCTGCTGTTTTTAAATGCAGGCAAGAAATAATATTCTTAGCAAAAAAAAAAAAAAAAAGAAAAGAAATTGCCATGAAAATGTTAATGGTGTTTTGAAGCTTCACAGAGAAGTCTTACTTGTGCAGCAGCCTTGATATACATTAGCACTCCAGTCTGCAAGCAAACAACACTTTGCAGAATAAACTAAAACGTAAGAGGGGAAGCCTACAGATTATTTAAGAATCTAATTCCCCCCAAAATCAGGTATCGAGCGTTTTACTCCAGAAATATTTTTGTGGCCCTAACCAAAGTTCTTCCAAGGGTCGGAGCTGAAGTTGAGCTGACCAAGGCAAGCTGGTGGCAGAGGGAAAACACAGCCCTCAGAGCCCCTGTGGAAAAATGCAGAACTATGATAATTGCAAGCAAACATCCCCATTTTCGCACTTTTCTCTCCCAAATCGGTTGACAGGGTATGCAGGCAGGCAGGGATAGGAAAACCAGTGTGCACCTACAAAAATCAACAAAGCTTTCCTTCCTAAGGGACACAAGCTAAAGATAAAATAATAATAATAATTTAAAAAGCCCTTCATTTCCACAGTGACTACCCGTCCACAGAGGGCAAAGCCTGCAGGTGCCAGACCACAACACTAGCGTTTTAAGCACTAAATGTTAGTTTGTTGCTCCTAAACTGAGTTTAGTGTTAGAGAGTTAATTCTCCAGCTCAGCTAAACCAGCCCAAGCAGGCCACAAAGTGGAGCAGGCCCTCACAGCAACTCCCAGAGCATCCTCACCTTTGAGGTTCACCTCTCAGCACAGCAGTAAGTAATTAAGAGTCCACAGCTGTAATTACTTTCTGATGCTGGGGTTTATAATTGCGCTCAGCAGCACCCACCTGTCCCTCTGGACGGGGGTGAGGGAGTTCTTGGCCTCGCTGGTGTGGTGGTAGGAAATACTGTTTGTTCTTTTTTTATTTACTTTTTTTTTTTTCCTGAGATTCTCTGCTCTCTTCCCAAACTCTTGCTAGGAAAAAAAAAAAAAAAAGAAAGAAAGAAAGAAAATTAATTAAAGTGAAGAAGCAGTCCCGTTTTGCTCGGCGCAGAAGGTGCCGGCCTTGCAAACCGGCGCGCGCCCCTCAGGGCGGGAAGCGCGCGCGCAAGGTCCGCTCCCCCACCGCGCCCCCTCCCCAAACCCTCATTTTAAATTTCCTTTTAAGATTTTTTTTTTTAATCTCCCCCACTTCCCGGCACCGGAGGGGGGAGACGAAGAGGAGCCGTTGCCTCCTCTGTTGGGGAGTGAGGCTGTAATTGGGGGGAGGGCACTGGACGACCCCCCCCCAGGACTGCGAGGCCATGAGGATATCCCGAGGGGGCAGCCGTTATTTTTTTACTCCCCCCACTGGGCCTCGGCGTGAGTCTCCGCCTGCCTCCCGCCCTCCCTTCGGTGGGTGCAGCCCCTCCCTAAATTTCTGGCGAGGTGCGGGAGAGCACGGGCAGGTGAGGACGGGGCGGGGGGGGGGGGGTGACGGGAAGCAAGCCCCCTCCTCAAATGCGGAGATGGGGCAGGGGAGCGGTGTAACTGCTTGTGTCCCCGCTCCTTTGGGGTAGGGAGGGTTGGGGAGGGGGGGCACAAATGCAAAAACTGGCGTCCCCCTCCTTCCCCCCCCCCCCCGTATCCCATGGCGGGCAGGCTGAGCCAGCCGCGCAAGTGACTCCCCCTTTAACCATCACTTTCCTCTCTCCCTCCCCTTTTTTCTCTCTCTTCCCCCCCCCCGCTCCCTCCTTCCCCGTTCTCCTCAAAAAGCCGGCGAGCCTCGCTCCGCCACTCAAGGCAGCGCTGCCGGGGGAGGAGCTGGGGGGGCGGCGGCAGCGATGGAGCCGGGCGAGCGGAGCCGGCGAGCGGCAGCGGCCTGAAGCCCCCCCCACCATTACCCCCGGCGCCGAGCCCACCCTGAGGAATGAGAGCTTTCCAGGCAGACCTCCTCCTCCTCCTCCTCGGGTCCTTCCTCCTCAGCCACGGTAGGAGCCGGACTTAGTTTCCGAGCGGGGCGGGGTGGGGGGTCCTGGGGTTGGGGGGGCTGCGTGTGCTTTTTGCTCTTTGCAGAAGAGGAAGAAGGGCGAGGGGCTGAGAGGAAGGATTGCAGAGTTGGGGTTTTTTGTGCATGCATCTCTGGCGAGGCAGCTTGCTTTTTTTTTTTTTTTAAAGAGGAAAATCTTTAGCATGCAAATGAGTTCTTTCTGCTCCAGCTCCGTTAATTAGATCGTGTTTGTGTGTAAACACGGCTTTGCTCAGCAACAGCCACCCCCCCCCATCTCCGCCCGGTCCTTTCGCCGGTACCGGGGAGGCGATGGACGGCTCGTTTCGGTGGGGACGGGAAAAAAAAAGCCTCTTGCTCCGGTAGCAGAGGCTGGCTCCAGCCCGGAGGAGGTGGGGAGCCCCTGCGGAGGTGTTTGGGGGGTGTCACGGCCGCATCCCACCTCCCCAGCACACCGGCAGCAGGAGGGTGGGAATCCGGAGGAATTTGCCTCGTAACTTTCCCACCTGCTGGTCTCCCCTCCCTCAAATTAAAAAAAAAAAAAAAAAAAAAAGGATTCGGGGAGTGGGAGGGCTCTTGGGGAAGCTGTGTTTGCCACGCTGCTGTGTGCCTGGTCCCTGGACTATCTGTCACCTGTGGAGGACGCTGAGCTACAGCCAGAGCCGAGCTTCGCCTGTCTGCTGCTCATCCCCTCGCAACGCCAGTGTCAAGAACCATCTGTGTCACGCCGCCGTGGTCCCGGAGCCGGCTTTTGTGAGGGTACGGCTTGGGGTTGCTTTAAAAAAAGGAAGGAAAAAAAAAAACCAACAAACCAAACCAACCCCAAACCCACGCAGCTAGTCCATCTGTTGATTAAATGAAGGATAAAACTTTTGGAGAGAGTAGTGCTTCTCAACGGGCAGCTGGCTTTTTGCTTGGCCAGACATTATCCCAACATCCCCCACCATACGCTGCGCTTCCCACTATTCCCCGAGCAGGGACGCCTGTGTTTAGAGGTGGCTGCGCTTCTGGTTGTCCTTACCTCTTCTGTGCCTGGGCTCGGATGCGATGCTGGGCTCCCACGCTGCCCTCCCTTCCCCTTTTCTCTTTCCCTCTCTCTGCTTGTACTAATAATTCCTTCAGGGAGAAAGCAGTGTTTGCATTCGCCTTTGCTTCCGCACAAAAGAAACCCACTGTGTCTTCCGTGTAGGTTTCTGGCTGAACAAATTTGAACTCTCCCTGGTACAGAAGGGCAGCAGCAGGTCCGGGGGTATCAGCAATTTGGAAGCCGATCCCGGCCTTCTCGCAGCTCTCCCCGCTCCCACCAAGCTCTCAACTCCCTGCAGGTCAAATGGCAGTTTGCTAGCGGAGCTGAATAAGTTTGTCTGGGATCCAACGGGGATTTGTTCCTTTTCTTTCCCCTCCTCCCTTTCGCAGCCATTATTTTTAATAAGGGCTAATGCACTTTTTAATAGCGCTTGTGTTGGGAAGCTGCTGTGGCTCCTCGGCTCTGCTGCGCGTAGCCTGAGCTCAGTTGATTTCTTTCCCCTGTCTGTACCGTCAGGAGTGTGCATCTGGTACCTTGCTTATTCATGCCGGGTTAGGAGGCAGAGAGATAGCGTCTTGCAGAGCGTTTGTGGCTGCTTCTTCCCGTCGGATGAACCAAATGCATTTCTGTGGAGTTGCTGCTCCCGGTACGTGAGAAAGGGGCTGTTGGCAGCATCGTGGCTTTCCCCTTTGGGGCAAAACTGTGCGAAGGATCCCTAATAGGATTTCATGCAAAGGATTCCTTAAACCACACTGTACTTTGGGCGCGGAAAGGCCTGGATGTAGGAACAGAAGCTTATTTTCCAGCATATGTTGTGTTTGCCTCCCCTGGAGCAGCCGCTGTGGTTGTTCTGGTGTGTCCAGATGCAGTGGCATTTGCTTTCTGTGGGCAAAGGTGCTGCTAACAGCGGTGGGCCATGGGGATGGGATGTGATGTGTGCACCCAGAGAGCAGTCATGCTCTGGAGGGAGCTGGTGGGCCAAAACTCACTTGAAGGAACAACTAAAATCACTTGACCCTGCCCATCAGAGTTTTAGTAGCTCCTTTTTCTGGGCAAGGAGCAGACAGGGCTGCGTTTCCTTGCCTGCAGCACCAAAGTGACTTCAAGGGATTTGCCATAACAAGGCAGACAGGACTTAAAAATCCCCCTGAGCTAAGGGCAGCAGGGGTGGGCAGATCACCTCTGTTGAAAACCTCGCTTGCGCTCTGTGATCTGGACACCAGTTTAAAAAAAAAAAAAGCTCCCTTAGACAAAGCCTCATCAAAAAGGCATTTTCCATCCCTGGATCTGCGCACACCTCTGCCCTTGGGTTTGTACTTCAGGGGCCCTGTGCCTGCTTGTGGCACGCTGGCATCCTGCTGGTCCTGCAAACCACGCAGGCTGGAACTTCGGCTCCCAGCTGAGCTCGCAGGAGGAAGGTGCTTGTTGCTCCCTGGCTGGGGCCAGGCTGCACCTGGGTGCACACAGGCTTTGCTCAGCAGAGAAGGAGGAGGATCTCTTCTGCAGCTGCCTTCTGTGCTTCTCTGATCTAGGAAGAACAAATTGCCTTCCCTTGAGCATCCTCTGTCTTTCACCCTTGCAAATGGTCTGAAACAGCCTGTGCTTTCTCTTTCTGAAAGTCGATAGGTCAGTGTTTCCTGTACAGGGCTGGTTTTCCCCTGGTATTGCTTGCTCCTCCACTCGCCCCCCCTCCCCGAAAGCTGTCAGGACTGCAGCTTGGGTGGAAGGCGAAATAAAGTCGCAGCAGGATTTGCCTCCTGCGGAGACTAGATGTGTGGTGCCCCTCGGTGGGAAGAAATTGATGCTGCCGTGAAATCAGGTGCCTTTGCTTCTGCCTGGTGAGTCGCTTCGCCTGCCGTCCCTCTGCTCTGGTGTCAGCCAAACTGGGTGAGGCGGGAAGCAACTGGGGAGAGTGCCTCAGCTGTGGGAAGGAGCACCACTGAAGATGTACCTATCACCACTTCCTCTTCTTACTGGCCTGTACTGTAACAACCTAGATGAATTTGGCAGGATCTGAAATTTACCTTGGATGGGAAGATTTCTGCCTGTCTGGGGCTCTCTTTCCACAGGCATGTTTGCTTTCCCTCAGGGTGATGAATACCAAGTTCTCCGGGTGTTGCAGGGTATGTTTTTCTCCTTCACAGTTGGCTTGGTTCCTCCCTAGAAGCAAATGCTTTGCAGTCCTCTGTCAGAGGGGGCTGTTATTAGCAGCAGTGGTGCAGTTTCCCAGTGGCTTGTCATCAGCCCGCAGGTGGGGAAGGGTGAAATTACGCTGATGAGAGAAACCAGGCTGATTCTGCCCACCATTCCCAGTTAGGACTGGGAGATGAGGATTTTAGCATCTCAGGGGAAGCTGGCGGGTGAGAGGGAGCGAAAATGCAAGTTTTTGGAGTGCCTGGGAGGTGTGTGTGCAAGGGCTGGTGGCTTTGCTCCACTCTGCAGAGTGCAAGGGGCACTTGTGGGTTGCTGTGGCTGGCAACTGTGAGCCTGCTAATGGGAAGCCTGGAAACCTGTGGTTGTGATCCCTCCTTAAAGTTAATTCCTCCTGCCATGTAGAGAGCAGGGGAGCTTTGCAAGAGGAATGTGGTGGGCTGTTTCCTAAACCCAGCAGGTGAATCTCGGCACTGGGGAGCTGTTTGGGAAGTAGGAGTGCACCTGGTGCTGCAAAATGAGCAAAAGCTGATGGGCTTCAAAAATTCGCCTGACCAAGAGAGCTAGCAGCACGAGAAGCTGCTGCTGGAAATGGTTGAGTAGAAGACAGCAACGGTTTGGGAAGGAGCTTTGGGAAAATGGGAGGTGCTGCTGGTGGAAAGCTATGGGTTTGGCAGGGCCGCAGGACTTCTCAGCTGGGTTGGATGGAAGAGGAAGTGAAGTAAGCCTCAAGTTAGAGCTGGTGTCGTCTTGTCTGTGCTGTCCTAGGGGAAAAAGCACAGCATTGCCTCTTCCGATGTCTGTTTTAATACAACTTAGGTTTCTGCATGCTTCCCCATCTTCAGTCTGTGCCTCCTGCCGCGAGATTTGTGTGAGGTCCGCAGATGACTTTGCTCAAGCCGGCTTTCTTGCAAAATTTTGGTTATTTGAAAAGAACAAGACAGGAGCTGTGGTTTTATTCAGGTGCCTTTTGCCAGGGGGAGGAAAGGGAGGAGAAACACCTGCCCTGATGCTAATATTGCATCTCTGCTGGCCTCTCCCCTGCCAAGGTTAGGCGGAGGTCCCTGGGCGGTTTATGCATAGCACATCTCGGGCAGATGTCGATTACTTCTGTGCTTCCCTGTTATTTTAGGGGACACTGACTGGCGTAGAAACGTGCACAGAAATCCCTGACAGGTTGCCGGCACTGCGTGTTACCAGCTCCTGGTCTCTCTGTCGCTGGACTGTGTATGTTGGAATAAAAAGACTCAGTGCTCTTCTTTCTTTTGTAGCCGTAAATAAAGGGGAGAGGCAGACGTGCCCCTTCAGTTTATTCAAAGACCTTGATCCTCAGCCAATTCACAACTTTTTTTTCCTACAAGCAGCCTCTGATGGAGAGTATGGCTCACTTCAAACCTCTGGTTTCACCATCAGTTTTGCAAGTGTGCATGGTGCTCCTAGCTTCAGCTCCTTGGCTGGGTGGAGGGGATCTTATGAAAAGGCTGCTGGAGCAGGCTTTATATCACTTCCAGGATCCTTTTAGTAGGATTAAACAGCTTTTTTTTTTCCCTTTTATTTGTTTTAAAGATCAGCGAATTTATAACCACAATTGATGAAGGCCCTAGCTTAGCTTCTGTTCAGGAGCAACGCAAGTTTTTCGTTTGACTTCACTGGGAGCTACCTCTGGCCAAAGAGAGACAGAGCCACAGTGACCATGTACAAGCTTGTTTTATAAATCAAGAGGTAGTGAAACAAATTGGTTGTAAATCAGTCTCTCGTGTGCTGAGATTTAAGGCGGTTGATGGAGCTGTGAGTTTTTAAGGCGGTCTGCCCTGCCTTCGGGGCTGGCAGTTGTCCCAGCTCTTGCAGGGGGTGTGTGAATCCATCGCCTGCCATATTAATTTCAAACATGCCAGGAAACGTGAGGGTTTTCTTTTCTCTTGGCTGGGGAGAAATGAAACTTAAAACCCATGCTACTCTTTGCAGGCAAGGGTTGAATAGCAGGATCCTGATGCTGCTCAAAACTCGTGGGTGTCTGTTCCCCTACTTCGCTCCACCTCAGGATGCATCTACGCTCCAAAGGACTCGTGGCAGGAGGAGGAAAATAGCCATTTCTGAATTGTGCGTTGTGGTAGGACAGAGCAAACGCTGGGTTCTGGTCTTGGAAACCGTGGCCTAGCAGATGTCCTGGTTCAATGTGCCTTTTGAGAATAGTCAAGACTGTTTATTCATTGCCTGGCTGACAAGACCCGTGCTCAAGTGTTTGCCTTTCCCTGGTGGCAGCAGCAGCCTCCAAAGTGGAGCAGAAGGGAGCTGTAGGTCACTTGGCTGTTACACGGCTCTCCCTTTTACTGAGCTGCATTAAACAGCTTAAAAATCTGAATGTGCTTTGAGCGAACCTCTCAGCGATGGGCTCTGGGCGTCCTGCCTCGTAATGTCACATGCTGTAGAAGTGGGAGGTGGAACACTTGCATTGTTAAATTCAGATGCTAACTTCAGATCTTGTCTTTGTGCGTTCGTTCAACGCCCCCACTCGCAACAAAAGCTGGAGCTGAGCTTTTGGTCCACTGCGTTTTGAGCTCTCTCGGGGTGGAGCGGGATGTAATTGTTTTTTGAGGGCTTTGCCATAACTGCTGCTCATTAACCATTGATGCAGGCAGGCAGACTTTCAACTAGGATAATAGATGCTTTCTTTTGTTTCCAATTACTGTGTGTTTGGTGGAATTGCCGCGCCGATTTGATATGTATGTGGTCAGCTGGTGGCTAATTCACCTTCTTAAGTGCTGGTGAACTTATGTTCTTGGGTTGGTTGTTGTCGTTTTCAATATGGCATGTGGCAAAGCCGTGGCGTGTGTGCCCTGCCTGGGTGGGCCAAGGTCTGATGGGATGCTGCAGCATCTAAAGGCTGAAAATTTCAGGAGGCTTTTGGGTGAACAACCCTGTATTTGTGGGAGGGGAAACACAGAAAATGTTTGGTAAGGCTTTTTTAAGAGCCTCGCTGCCGGGGAAGATGTGTGCTGCAGGCTAGAGGAACCTTGCTAGTTACACATGAAATATGCACTGGTAGTGGGAGGGATGAACTTTCTCAAACTTCCTCTTGGATGCGGGATCAAAGCTTTGTGCTGTGGGTCCAATATTACTTTACTTTCCCCCAGGCAGGGAGCGAGTGGGAGAAGCCATTGGATTGGGAGTCCCACCTTACGTTTTGGGCAGGTATAAACTTAATGTTGCCTAACTCATTAAAAAATCAGAAATGAAGGGCCCGAGTCCCTGTCAGGCTTCCCCTCCTTCCACTAGCATAAATGAGTATTCAAGCTGTATGCTGCCAGTCAGTAAATGTCAATATTGGATAAGTGTTTCCTTTATATCACTGCAATTTAGCATAAGCTGCTTGGAAACAAATGTCTTCCATAAGCATGAGGTGTTTCAGTAAGTACACAGTCAACATTGCTATGAGGATTAAATAAATGTCAGCCCCACTTGTGTGCTCAGCATCAAGTTAAGACAGCTGAACTTGCATAACGGCCAGCGTGACGGTGACAACAGGAGGGATTTTGTGAGTCTCTGTGGAGAGCGTGAGGTGGATGGAGGTACCCGCATCCAAAGGGCGTGTGGAGATGGGGTGTGGGTGCACCTTGCAGCAGGGGGTAGCTGGTGCTATGGGGTGTGAAGGGATGCATGGACTTCCCTCCAGACGAACAGGCCTGCTCTGGAGAGAGCCTTTCTGTGGTGTAGCTGGCAACCCAAAGCTGAAAACTTGATTTAACCACTGTCAGCTTGAGCAGGTGGAGTTGCTGGCTCGGGATGCTTATCCTTCTGCAGATCTGCCCAGGCCATCAGCACTCCAGTGGATCTCCCTATGTCTTTTCCAGTGCAAACTGGGAGTTGCTTGGCTGCAGCTGGGAGAAGCAAGGCCAAGGGATGAGGCTTGGTGGTTGCCTGCTTTGTGGTGAGGAGCACCTCGTGCTTTGAGAACTGTGTGAGCCCTGAGCCTTGCCTGCAGCTCAAGGCTTTCCAAAGCCATGGAAATGCAGACCATCATAAAAGAGTGATGCTGGTCCATGCTGGCATGGTTTCCGCACGGGAAGGTGGATGAAGGGAGGTGGTCGCCTTTGGCTGCTTTGTCTTCAGCCATGTAAATGAGAGTTTCTCTCTGCCAAACAGCCAAGGGCATCTGGCTTCTGTAAAGGGATCTAAATCCAGCCAGCACATGAGAGTGTTGCTCAATTGTCAGCAGAGGCTCAAATCATTTCTTCAAGCTGCGTGTGCAGGAAAACTCTGCTCTTTACCGGAGAATCTTCACCGATGACCGAGATGTTGCTGGATGCTGTCTGGGTCGGTCCGTGGCAAGCTCTGCCAGCAGGCACAGAAAATCAGGGAGCATGGCTGGGGGGCTGAGCTGGATGTGTTTCCACTCCCAACGATGCAAAACTGCTGCTTTCTCCCCAGCTGGCAAGTAGCTGACTGTAGCCACTCGTTCCCGGCTGCACAGAAATAACTGTAGACAAAATTATTAGCAGTCAGATGAGTCCCATCAGCTCCTCTAATGCTTGTCTCTGCCCCTGGTCCGTGTGGACTTGTTACCCCGCGGAGTGGGTATTTTAATGACTGGCTATCGCTGTTCCAGGTGACTTGAGTGGAGCATCCCAGTTTGGTCCTAGCAGCCCTGGTGAGCAGTCTGAGGGGGTTTTTTGGTTTTTTTTTGGTGGTTTTTTTTTTTTTCAGCTCATTTGTAGAGCGGAGTCTAAACTGCGGCTCTCGCCTCGTTAGGCTGCACATTAACAGCGCTGAAGAAACAGCTTGCGGACATGTGGGGTGTCTTAATAATTCAGACAGAGGAAGGGAGCGCCGGGGCTGCACGGGGGAAGGAAGACGAGTATTTTGAATCTCAGACCCTGTTGCCTGGCAGAGCTAACGCAGTTTTTGTCCTCGCTTTTTCGGTTAAGCCTGGTGGTGGCAGCAGCAGCGCTTGCATGGAGCCGAGCGATCTGCTCTGACCTGCCAGTGCCGGGCTCCTTTGGCCACCTGCAAGGCGACCTGCTGGGCTCCAGCTCTGCCAGGAGGCTGAGAGCACCAGGCCTGAGGTTTGGGGTCCAGCAACCAGCGCTGTTCCCCTTCCTGTGCTGCAGACAGATTGGGGTGGGGAGGAGAGTTGGGGGCCTCCTGAAGTTCTCGCCCCTCTCCTGAGGAGCAGCGGTCGCCCCGTTGCGTGGTTGGATGCATCTCTGGACAACAGGGCAGACCTTGGGGTGACCCTGTCAGGGAGCACGTGGCAGTGGTAAAGATACCATCAGCTTGCTCGAAAAGCAGAAAGGGTGAAGGTGGAGGAGGAGAATGTGGGGCTGTGCCTGACCTCCTCCTGTGCTTGCCCTCCACGCTTGAGTTTGGTGGTGCAATGCATGGAGGTGGTGAACCCCCCGTGCATCCTTGGAGGGACATGGGCTATCCTGCAGCAGTGGAGGGGAATAGATGCCATTGCTGGTCAGCGGTGCCTTGCTGGGTTGTTTTTTCCTCTCTGCCATGAGCTAATCCCCGGAATGTGATTTAACACTCCTCTCTTCTCCCTCTGGCTGTGTCTTTAATAAGCTGGGAGTGACGGGGCCACCCCCCCCACCACCCGCAAGTGCTGAAGAAACAGAACCAACAGATGCTAAAATTAGGCACAGCTGTTTGCAGTGTTTTGTCCTCCCAATCGCAGAGTCTGACACTGTCTATGCTTATTCCTCATCTTGTCCAGAGACTGAAAAGGTTTAAGATGTCAAAGCCTTGAGTGGCTGTAAATTAACTCCTTCTGTCTAAGCTGAAGCCTGACTTACTGGTAGATTTCTTGTTGTTTCCTTTATTTGCACTTATAATGATGGAAATTGCCAGGGAACCTCAAGACAGGCATCTTCTTGCTGCGCTTGGGAGACAAAACTCCCGATTTTCCCTTGCTCGTAAGCTTCCTCACCAGAGACCAAGGGAAACATCTTCAGCTCTGCTGTCCCTCAGCCTTGACGCGCCTAAGCCCGCTTCGCAAGTGCAGCTTAGGTAACCACTTCAGTCTGTGCGTGCCTAAAGTTGTCCTGATCCCGCACCGCATCCTTGATATTGTGATCTGCTCTTGCTTTGGAGAGGTGGAAGACTTAGAGTGCTTTTTCTTGGTTAGTATGCAGCCTTTGCATTTGTGGTTTGGTCACTGGGGTGGGCGCCGTCCCACGTGGCTGCTCTTCCCCCACTGTCTGGGTGTGTTTTCCCCGACAGTGAACGTGGGAGGCTTCTTAAGAGGTGATGGCTCTCTGTTGCCTGCCACCCCATGGAAAATGTTCCTTGCCCTTCACTTGGGTTGCAGCGTGCGCCACCACTGCGTAGTGGGCTCAGCGTCAATGAAGCGGAGATCTGTGCTTCAGAAAGGGCCGGGGGGACGACACCTTCCTGGGAGAGCAGAAGTGCCTTTTGCTGTTAAGCCCGGAGCGGTGTAAATGTCGCCTCCTGACAGATCTGCGATGATAGCGGCGGCAGCGCTGCTGGGCTGGATGTGAGTCGGGGTCTTGTGTGGTGTTGTAAGTCTGAGGGATTTTTTTTTTCTTTTTTTCCCCTCTTGTGCGAGTGTCTTATCTCCTGCGGCAGGAACAGTTTCTGAAGATTCCTCTTGCTCCGGTCATGCTTAAAATGATAATATTGGTTTAAGATAGACACTTGTGATAAACTAGGCAACACGGCGCCCTTTGAAATCTTCAAAGCCCTCTTCCATCAAATGGACCGGCTAGAAAGGCAACTGCCAGGACATTCCGATTGCCACGCTTCCGACACTAACCTCCTCCTAAGTTGTCTTTTCTTTTAAAAAGCTGACACCTCTCGCCTTCCCTGGGAGGTGCCAACTGTGTCAATGTGGTACCCGCTACATCTGCTTAGCAGCTCTGTGCAGCTTCTTGTGTACTACATGTCATCTCCCAAATTTGCCTTTTTAAACCTTTCTGCCATGGAAGCAAACCAGAAGGGGAAGTGCTAACCAGGCCAAGCAGGTTTTTCCTGGGAGTGAGTAGGGATGGGGGAAGGAAAGAGGGGAAGAGCAAAACATCTCTTCTCGAGGAAGAGAAGAGGACCATATGCAGTTGCCACATGGCTGGTGTCCCTTGACGATACCTTTACACTGGTGGTTGTAGCAAACTTTTCCTCCAGCATACTGATTTTTTGCTGCAGCAGGTAGGTTTCTCTCCGTGGTTTGGCTTTCTCCCAAGCATACACAGAAATCCGTGTAGTGCTCTTAACCTCTGCAAGTTGCTGCTGACTTGAGCAGATCAGAGTTGCTGTCCCAGTGGAAGCATTTTGTTTGAGATCAGGAAGAAAAGTTTAAGTTTTGAAACTTGTGGAGCAGAGGAAACATCTGAGAATTGTGGATTGGAAACTTTGAAGTGGACTTGCCAAAATATCATGTTTTGATATTTGCAATTTTAACGTTGAGGTCAGGAAGGTTTGGTTTTTTTTTTTTTGTGCACAAAGGATGGTGAGTACCACTGTTCTCTGGATGAAGGAATGCTGGGAAGCTGTTGTAGAAATTGCTTGACTATTGATTACTGGTCATCCTTCTCTGGGGTTTGGAAATGGCGTGCAGATCTCTGCTTGACTTTGGCCTGGCCAATGAACCATGAGGGGTCTTGCAGCATGCCGGTTTGTGACAATGTATTTAGTTTTAGGACAGGGTTAACCTGGTCTGTGTGTCCATAAAGCATCTTGCTGTAGGTTTAATCCAACTGTGGTGGTGTTATCTAACAGTTTTTCCTCTTGTCTGGTCGCGTGTTTTTCTTACCTGTTCTGTATACAATGAGGATGTCATGTGCCAGCACGTGCCTTACTTGCTGTTCTCTGAAAGCAGCCTTAAAATCAGCTCGTCGTTATTGGAAAATATGGAAAGGCTTTAAAGGTGATGTTCATCTGGCCCTGGTGCATTGGGCAGGTAAAGAGGGGACCAAAAGGGAATTGAAGGGACTGATGGGCAGTAATGGGTGTAACAGTAATTTTTGTCCCGTGTTTTTAATAAAGAGACTGACTACAGACTTAGCTGGAGCCCCTGCGTGGAGACCAAGGCGTGCAGTTAAATTACAGAGCCTTCTTAATGAAGCCATGTAATAAAAATGAGGCATAATGAGCAAAGTGTAATAGTACTATTATGCTTACAAGTGCTTTAGCAGAGGGCTGAGCAGGCAGCGCCTGGATGTGCTGGGGGATGATTTCTCTGGAAGGAATGGCTTTCCTGACTGGGATGAAGATGAGGAGGCTGAGATGTATTTGGGAGACTTGGGAAAATTATTGGCTGGCCAAGTGACATGCTTTTCTGTCATTTGATGGGAATGAACAAGTGGGTGAAACACCAGACGTGGTTAATCCACCCACACTTTTGGTTTTGTTTGTAAGATTTTGGGCAAGTCTCTGCTCTGGGTTTTATCCACTTTATGTAACCTTGGAGAAGTCTTTGAGCCTCCTTGCTACACAGATGAAATTGTGAGGGGGTCAGTTCTTGTGACAGGAAGGTAAAGCAGTGGTTTGTTTTTTTTTTTTTTTAACAGCCTGGAGGCAGGATGTGCAGGGAATTGATGGGCAGGCTCGGAGAGGTTGGCCAGGGCTGCGGCAGGTTTGTGTTGCCAGCACCTTGATTTGGAGACTCGGTGCTGAGGTTTGCGTTAGCTGGATTGGGACCTCCTTTGGAGGTGGAGGTGGGAAGTGGATTAGTGTCTGCAGAGCAGTTATGTCTCTGCTGCTGTTAAATGTAGTTAAACTTGAGCGGCTTTAATCTAATAATGAAAGGAAGAGAAATAAGTGTTCTCAGTGATGCATGCCCCTCACGGTAAGTACTAATTGAAAACAGATATTTACTTTAAAATGAAAATGTAATAAGATAAATAGTGGGTTGAGAATTTTGTGCATGTAGGAGGGAGAAGTGAACGCATGCAGCCTCCCACCTGCTCTGCCCAGGCTTTGTGTCTGACTGGGAGCGGGATCTCCCGTGCCATGGGGCTGGTGGGCCAGGAAGCCTAGAGAAGGGGCTCAGAGGCTCATGTTAGAGCAGAGCTCAGAGCCTGACGTTCCTAGAACTGGATGTGTTGAGGTTCTCTTCATCTGACCTTGGTCTGCGGAGAACCTTCCAAGCTGGGCTTCTGTTTCTTCTCCTTTCAAACCTTTCCCAGCTGGAGCTCTGTGGGAAGGAGGGGTTAAAACTTTTAAAACTGGGAAGCATCATCTCCCTTGGCACTAGGATGGTGGGGCTGGGCAGTGGTGGTGACCCTCTTCCTGATGGTCTCTACTCAAGGTGCACCTTGCTGTCCTGGCTTAGTAGGTGAGGTGGCCAGTGTTGGAGAGCTACTGGCCATTGCTGCCTTTTTGGGGGCTACTGGAGGAGCACTGGGGGCATCTCTGGTCCCCTCAGGCCAACCTGAATGGGTGCTGATCCCTTGAGGAGACCCTTGGCCGTGAGTGCTGGGGGTACAGCACTCCTTGCCTCTTGCACTTGGTTTCTCCACGCTCCTCCTGTCCCCTGCAACCTGTCTCTGTCAAGTCCTCCTTCCAGCAGGCAGTCGCAGTGCTTTTTAAAGTGGTTTGTAGGCAAAGCTCAGTGCTGCATGACCGGTGACCATTAAAGGATGCTCCCTGACAAAAGCTCCCCCCCAGCACCATAATCTTCGGAGGGAAGCAGCCTGGCCCTAATCCCTTTGTGCTGGGTCCCTGCTTGTTTCTTCATATGGGTGCGTTTGTATAATTTGCATTTTGCACTCTGATCGTATGCATGGAATTCAGATTGAAATAGGGGCTTGAATAGATTTGCATGCTAATGAGGCGCTGGCTTTATTTATTTATTTGGAGCCCTCTCAAGCAGGCAGCAGTCAGCTGGAAAGCAACTTGTGCAGCTCTCTTGGTGACAAAGCTCTCTGGCAGCGTGAGGACTCTCGCTTTTTCCTGAGGCTCGCGTGCCCCCTGTGCGCGAGTGTTGGAAGCTGGTGGTCTCTGCTACAGCAGCTCCTGACCCATTGCTTCTGAGCCCTTGTGGAGGCAGCTCCATGGAACTCAAAGGACAGTTTCAGCCCACCTTAACTAACCAGAGACGCCTCCTTGATGTTATACTGGTGCTAACTGGGTCTGGACTTGCCACACGGTGAAGTGGAAACGCTGCTGTGTTAGAGCCAGCACGCGCCGCTTGGTGCTGAATGCAGTGGTCCACGGGCAAAATAATAGGAGTGTGCTCCAGTCCTCTCCTTGACTTTGCAGTAGTGCTCAGAGCGAGCGTGGGTACCTGCTGGTCTCAGCTGCCTGTGTTCCTCATCAGACCATGACCCTTCCCTTCATCACCGTGCCGTTACTTCTGGTGTCTTGCAGCGGCTGACCTTGGAGTGCTCCATATGGGCTTTGGCTGTGATGCCCATCAATCCTGCTCTGCCGCGGTGTATGGTGCTGCTGTGGTCCACCCATGCTGTTTTCCCTCCACGGGAGCCCTTCAGCCTCTTTCAAAGTCAGCAACAGAGAAGAAAGTTTGGAAGCGTTGAGAAAGTGTCAGACAGAAGGGGACGCCGAGGGCCGGGAGAAAAGCGGTTCCTGAAATGCCCCGCCGTTACTGGGGAGGAAAAAAGGCACCAAAGCCCAGGTGCTTCATTGAATTGCAGCCCCGTGTCCCTTTGTGTTCCCATTCCCTGCCCCGTATCTACAGCAGATACACCTGGCGTGTAGCTTAATGCTCGGCCTTTCTTTGCCAGCTCTCCCTCCCCAGATGACTTCTGCTGCAGCTGAGTTCGTTGCTGGCACGCTGAAAAACGGCCGAGCGAGGGCTTCTGAAACGGCAGCAGGAACTGGGTCACATCGCACTGCCCCAGGAGAGCGAGTTTCTCTCAGAGCAGTCTGGCTTCCAGTTATTATTTTACAGGGGATGTTAGAGGTTGATAAGGGAGCTGTTCTGACTGCCAGTGGGGCTTATTTGGGGCTTATTGTATGCTGCAGTTTATATTTTAATATAGTCAAAGGTGACTTACAACTTTAATATTAATTTTAAAACTGATTGCTCGATTTTTTTTTTTTATCTACGTGAAACCAGATTAATCTCAGCCTTCCTTGATCCTGCTGGTAGCTTTTCTTTCCCTGGTTGGAGACACGTGTGGTCTGTGTTGCACCAACAAAAGACAAGAAGGAAGATGTTTGCGTGGTGATAAATAATTGTCACGGGGTCTGCTTTTCTTCCAGAGAAATCTCTGCTCTACGAGCTTGACAATGGCATCAGTGGGAGCTCTTGCTTTTGTACGAGGCTCTCTGCCTCGCCTTGCGGAGCAGGGCTTTGCTGAACAATGTCCGGCTTTGTGCTTCCTATAGAAACCTCAGTTTTTGTCGTTGTGTTTCTCCCTGGTTTTGCAGGCTCTCCATAATACATCTCCTTCCCCGACGCTTTGTGCTGCCGGCATTACAATTTCTTGCACGCTCGCTGTGCTGCTTGCAAGATGTTTTGTGCCCGAGACCACAATATTTTGTGAGGTGAGAAGGTGGCCTTGTGGCAGAGGCAGTTGGATGGGCCCGCAGGGGGCTGGGGTTGAGTTATTGTCCTGCTTCTGGCTCCTTGAGCATCCTTGGGCGGTTGTGCTAGGCTGGAGGATCCAACAGCTGCCAGGGCTTGGGGATCCTTCTGCCTCTGGGTGGCTGATGCGGAGTGTTTCAAGCCACCCTTAATGCCAGGCGTTTGTTTGCCTGATACTTTGCCTAAATGTCCTGCCTTTTAAGATGACTGAAGTTGGGCACCCAAAACTGAGTTGCTTTTGGCAAAACTTGGCATTAATGCGAGGCTGCTGGGTTGCTTTTGGCAACGGGGGTTGGAAATGCTCTCTGGTTTCATAGGTAATAATCCCAGATCTTGTGGTTTCAGTGGATCCCCTTGGCTTAGCTCCAGGGCACTCGGTGGGTAGTTGTGTTGCTGTAGATGCTCTGGGCCTGGGAGCAGCCTTGCTGGTGCTGCCAGTCTGTGAAACATCAGCGAGTGCTTTGGAATTGGAAGAAAAGGATCAGAGTTGTGGCTCTGGGGACCTGTGGTCATGAATCTTCATGTCTCAAGCACCGCTCAGCCTGTGTACCACTGGCACTTGTCAAATTTACCCCACATGATGGGGTTACGATGCATTCTGCTGGGAGTATTCTCCGTACCTCAGGGGATGATGGCTAGAATCAGATGCTCTGTAATAACCAACCTTTAGCTTTTTTTCTGTTTTATGTGTGGGTAGCATTTCACTGATGGTCCATGTTCTCCAAAGTGCCTCCCAAAAGCTGCCCAGAGGGGAACTGAGGCACAGAAGTCTGCAGTAGAGACCTAAGGGGGGAAAAAAATAGGAGGCTTTGCTTACTAGAGCTACCTTGTGTCTGTCTTTCCCCCATGTTATGTTTCAGCCTGGAGTGGGAAATCATCAGGTATTGTGTTGGCTCAGAAGCCAGACAAAAAAAGATCTTGAGACAGTGATGAGACCGAAGAGCCATTAAAGGCAAGGCTTGACACAGTGCAAGCGAATGCCAAACAGCAGCCACATAAATCCCATTTGTTTTACATTTCAGAACTTAATGAGACAGAAATCGCATGGCAATTGTCATATGTGAAGGCAGAGATTGCTAGTTTGCATTTAACTAAAGCAGCTGCCGTATGCGGCACCAGCGCCTGAAACTAAGCCGTGATACCAGCTCGCTGCGTCGCCGCTGCGATGGGGAACGTACCTTGTGTAGCTGCAAACCGCCGCTTGCCCTAAAACTCGGCACCAGTCGTGTGTGTGTAAACCCCCAGCAGCCACGCCAGGATGTCTTGGGGTCTGGGAGGGCACCAACCAGCCTTACGCCTTCTCCAAGGCAGTCAAGTATCACGTTCTTCATGCAAGCTTTCCTCCATTTATTCAGAGTAAACCTATATCTATTTAAGATTAGCTGAACAATAGACAGAGATTAATGTCAAAATGCATTATCTTGAGGAACTTGCTTCATCTCTGCTAATTTGTGCCTTAGCTTGCCAGATAATGTTCATAAATTGCAAAAGCAGTATTTTTATATTAACATAAGCTGCAGGCTTTTTGACAACTGTTACAGAATGGGCTGTGTATGGAGCTCTGAAATTGATTTTTTTTTTTTTTTTTTCCTCCCTTTATCTGAACTGAAGAAGAAATGTTTTATTGGGTTAACTGAAAACAAGACTGAAAATATTTGTTTCAGGTCAAATAAAACATTTCATCTGATATGATAAGTTCTTTGTTCAGACTTAAAAAAAAAAAAAACAACTCCTTTTTTAAAGTAAATTAACTTCAGAGATGTCTTGCAGGGGAAAAAAAGTCTAAATGTTTCACATAGAGGGGAAAATGTCTAAATAAAACATGTTCACTTTTGACACCCGCTCCCCCCTTTCAGTCTGAACAATGGACTGGGTTTGATGGGAGTGCATGAAGAGCATCGCTTGACCCACATCTGTGTGTTGGGAGTATTATGCTGAAGATGCAGGGGGAAGAGCTAGTGAGTCATTTTTCTAATGGGTATCTTGGTAGGTGAGAGAAGTACTGAAATGATATATTTGAAGGAATAATGGGACCCTAGTTAGATGACTAAATCTTATTCTTAATCATCCCGGGGGCGATGAAGAGGGGAAATTGAGTTGGATCATCCCAGTTAGGTAAGTTGTGGGTGAATAGTATTCTGCAGCTAGCCTAGAGCTTTGGGGGCGAAGAGGGGGAACCAAAACCAAAGCGGCAGTCCCTGCTGCATGCTTTGCAACAAATCCAACTGGATCATCCCTGGTGTTGAACCAGAGACTGGCGTGGTCTGTTCTTGTCCAGAGAGGTCTCCTTGATGGTGTGACTCAGTGATGCTCTGGGTCACCAAATCCACTCCCTGCTGTTGATTGTGTTTCATTGGCAGTTCCCTCAAAATATTAAGTCTCTCTAGCATTTGGCTGCCTGATGAATCCTCATGAGGATGTCTGAGACCCTCTCAGTGTGAGGAGAAGCTCCCCAGGCCCTCTGTTGCTGTTGGAGCACTTGGAGACAATCCCCCTGAGATCTGCTGCCTGTTGCTGGAGTGTCTTAAAGTGAGCAAAGGCTTGTTTGGAAAAGAACTCAAGTAGAATCTCTGTCCTGGTCCAGGTCTTCTCCTGAACAAGCACTGTTTCTCTGGGCGTGTAAATTTGGGTGCCTCTTTTCCCAGTTTGTGCCTGGGGTGCTGGGAAGGGTGCTGTCTGTTTCAGTGGAGTAATTGAGCAATCACACTGTCCTGGACATAGCAACTAATGATTTTTTTCTGTATGATAATGTGTCTTCATTACTCTAGGGAAATCATTTGCTCCTGTGAAGACAGGCCTCTCATTCCTTTCATTGTGTGGGTTAAGGGGGAAGAGACTAATGGCTTAATTAAAAGGTTGGAGAGAAAAATCTGTCTTAACCCTTTTATTTTTTTTTTTTTTTTGTATTTTAAGAGTACTGTGGGTAGGCAGATTACATATGAAGGCATGCCACAGCCTGACTTCATCTAGTGGAGCTATTTGGTACCATTGCATCAAACGAGGGACAAAAATGTCAGGTCTTCAATCCGTCACCCGTGTCTCCCGAAAGCCACCTGCCCACTGGAGTAGGCTGGCGTAGGCACGTGCTGCGTTTCTTTGTGGAAAGCGCTGAGATTTATTCTGTGTGAAAGGGGAGCGTTATTTAAATCTGCACATTTTGCAGGATGTGAAAGCAGCTCCACATAATATACAGCCTTCCTCTCCGCTGGGACCACTCTATTAACATCTTTCATTTGTGTAGTTGGATGCTTTGCAGTTCCTTTTAGCAGTGATAATCCAGCAAAGACCTCTGTTGTTCACACTGCAATATTTATGGAGCCAGCCTTCCTTTTAATTTCCATGCCGCGTTTGGCCATATGCAGAGATATAACACAAACAGCAGCTTTAGTCACACAACGGTTCAGGCTTTTCCCTTGGCGGGATGCAGGGCTTTTCGGTGTCTTATTCGGAGCTGATTTGGTATCCTTTTGGAAAGGGAATAGAAAGGTTTGAGTGTCTGACAGTGATTGTGCTCTCCCAGGCTGCCCTCCAAAGACAAATAGCGGTGGAAAGCCCTTTATCGGGAACGGGTGAATGACTTTAAGCAGAGCCAACAGGACCAATGGGTCAACCACTGGGATTTTTTAGGGCGGAGGGGACCGGCTTGTATGTGTCCTTCCATCCAAGCCTTTGAACAAAGGAGCATCAGTGCAAGGCTTGTGCTTATGAGTGTTTCTGTGCTGGGATGTGGATGCTAATAGTTTTCTTCTACGTGAGGTTGGATGGAGCCTACGGCTTGGTCAAGGCAGGTCAGGTCCCATGGCCCTGCTGGATTTCATGTGTGCCTTCATCACTGCTGCGTGTGGTGCCTTTCCCTTTGCCCGCAGTGCTTCCCTCTGCTCTGTGCTCTCCCAAACCGGAGGGGAGAGCACTCCTTCCTCTGCCGGGGAGGAGAGCAGAAGGGAGCCTGGCAGCAGTCAACATGATGTGTGCATCCGGGCCGGTGCTCTTGAGGTTGGTGCTTTGGCTCGTTGAGGTTCTCGGCTTGGCACGGAGGCATTGGAGCACCCGACGTGCACGTGCATCTCTGCAGCGCTGATTCCCCAGCTTCTTTCTCTTCATTTTGCACAATTAAATATTAAAGCCAGTAAACACTTCAGTTCATCTGCGCAGCGCTGTCTGCCCAATTATCCTCCTGCCGGGCTGTTGTGCTGTGCCGGTTGCTTCCCTGGGTGCTGGCAGCCTTTAACCTGTACGCCAGTCATCGCTGCGAGAAAAGCCCCTGCTCTCCAAACCTCTCTTCCCATCTCTGTCTGCAGCTCTCTGGTGCCTTGGTGTTACCTCGCTGTGAGAGATCCCAAGGCAACGTTGGACTGCCCAGGCCTCTTTCAAAGGCTCAGAAGGAGCCGTTTGTTCTTCTAAAGCTGTTCTGTGGGTATTGACAAGGGAATAAAGGGAGAGTTTAGGTGATGGCTTCCTAGAAGCCTGCAAACACGGGTCAGACGTGTTGTACTGTGAAGTGCAGAAGCTGTTCGTGGCTCCCCGGAGCTGTGGGATGGAGCTTCTGCAGTTCGGTCCCAGCAGGCTTCAGCGCTTTGGAGGGGTCCGCAGCATCTTCAGAATCCTGCTGCCTCCCTGAAGCAGCAAGTGTGGCTGGAGGTGGGTTTTGCTGCTGCTAAATATCAGAGTTAGGACACTGGCTTCTCAGCTTTAGAAAGGTGGTGTTGCCAGATGAAGGGAAATTGCAACCAACTCTCCCAGCCTCAGTCAAGCTGTGTGGGGTTTTTTTGTTTGTTTGTTTTGGTTGGGTATTTTTTTTTTGTTTTGGTTGTTTGTTTTTTTGTTTTGTTTTTCAATCTTGCCTTTCAGGACTTTCATGTTCAGTGGAGTCCATTCCCAAGAAGGTTGGACTGGCATGATTTTACTGTGCTTTCAAAAGACATTTTGAGTGCTTGAACTCCTGTCATCACTAGGCTGCATGCCTGAATCTGGCCTTGACTGTGCAGGTTGAATTTCTTGCGATGATTTTCAAGGTAGTCTGTATTAGCAGCTTGTCCCCTGGCAGACAGATTGGTGTTAACAGCTAATAGGTTTTCTCTTTTCATTCGCTCAGTGGTGATGTGCTGTCCCAGACCTTGGCATCTGAGATGGCTGGTGTGAATATCGGCGTAATAGCGAGGAGTCCCTGGCTTGTTCCTGGGCGGTGATGATCAGCATATGCGGTCTTACCCCAGAACAAAATTCAGATGGGAATTTTTTCTGGTCTCCATTAAAACTTCTTACCCGTTGGGATTGCTATCGAGTGGGCTCTCTTGTCAGATGGTGTTTCCTTCCTGGATCAATAAATCTTGGTATTGATTTCAGAATAAGTTGGTATCTTAAAAGTACAGCGGGCAGCTCGGGGCTCTGCTGCTGTTTGAGATCTGAATCTCGGTTCCCTGCAGGCTGTATCTGTGGGTTGCCACTTCTGTCGTCAGCTGTAGGATTTAGTGTCTGTATCGCAAAGCCAGCCTCTCCCTCTGGAGAGGAGACTGGAGATGCTTCAGCTGAAGGGAACAATCCTTTGGCATGACTTTGTTTTGTCCTCTCGCAGGTCAAGGTCTCCTGTTTGCCTGTAGCGCCTGTCCCCGATGGTGTGATCCCATCTCTGCGTGGCACCAGCTCCCAGTGCTGGCTGCTGGGGGCACAGCGCTGCGGATCTCCCTCGTGTTCATTGGGATGGGTCCCAGCCCTCCCGGCTGTCGGAGGCTGCTGTGTGCCTATGGGTACAGTCTGCAGGAAAACTGCTCCTCCAGTCCTCCGTAAATCTTTCACGGCATGTTACAGCTGTACAAACAGCTTCAGGGCTCCCCAGGTGGGCGTCTTTCGGAAACCTGAGACCTTAGTGCTACCTTCGCTTGTGTCTTTCTGCAATACTGCTCTGTAGCCGTCCTCGGTTATTCCTGTTTTTCCCTGATGTCTAGCAGGGCAGAAGCTGTTCCTCTCTGTGCAGTGCATGGAGTTGTCCTCAGCTGCCGCTGATTTTCAGAGCTGTTGAATTGACCAGCAGCTCTGGCCGTCCTCGTCCCCAGCACCTTGCTTTCCAGCCCAAGGAGACCTCCTGGAAAGCCAGTTAATAATGCATGGATCTCTCTAGGCTAGATGAACTTGTCCCTGTGGTGGCTTTTGTCCTATATGAGATATTTCATAAGAAGCTTTACTGTTTTATACCAGCACCAGATCTTCTAGGCTTAGCTGGCTTAGAAGCAGCTGAAGCATCAGGCAGGATCTGTTATGAAATCTGTTGGGAGTAATGAACCACAGATGACTCTGTCTTCTGAATCGATACTGAGCTGCTGTTTCTAGAAGGCTGCCAACCACACAAATGTGAGGGTAGCAATGGGAGAGCACTTTTGCTGGGGAGTTGGGAAAGATGTTGGTACTGTCAAATGTCTGTGCTTTCCACCCAGGAGGCATCTGTGTTTCTGACTCGGGCGAAGTGTCTGTTCCTGTTTTCTCCCTTGTTCCCTGCAGGTACTGTGAGGCTTAGTGCAGCTTGTGCTTGCAGAGCACTTGGGTAAGGTGAGCTTGAAAAGCACAAAGTATTTATTATTATTTGCATAGCAGCCCCTGACCTGCTGTGAGGAAGCAGCCCTCCAGCTCTGCTGAGTAAATATACCTTCATTAAAAAAAAAACCTCTGCCTGTACTGCATTGAACCACTCTCTCACATTCATTCTGCTTTTTCATGTGTAAAAAGTCTGAGGAGTATTTGACTTTAATGAATTTTGAGCATGCAAAATGCCTGCTTGGACCAATGCCGTGCAGCGCCTTGACCCTGACAGCGCCGGTGACAGACCTGAGCAGCATCCGGGTGGGCTGCTGAGAAATGATTTGCTTAAGTAGTACCTCTGCACGCAGTTTAGAAGTTGCCTTATGGCTGGCAGCCTGCAGGCTTCTGTCCAAGCTGAATAACCAGTTCAGAGTGGTTTGGGGGTGGTTTCCAGCTTGGTTTGCTGGAAGGGTGCGTGGATTGGGGCTGTTGCAGTGTTCCTTGTTGAAAACGCTGCCAGCTCTAGCCCTGCTTCCGGGGCTTCACACTCACCCTTTAAAGCTACTTTAGTCCTGCTAGTGCAAAGCTGTTTGGATTGCAAATGGGATGCCAAGGTTTTAGATGCTCTCAGTGGCCCATAAAATCTTCTTGAGCTTTACATGAGGTTCAAGCTTGAAGAGTCACTATTTAAAGCAGTGTTTTCACAAGCGCTTGAGGTTGGCTTAGTGCTGCTCTTGTTGCTGTTGATTTAAGTCTAGTTCAAACAAACTTTGTTAGACACTGAAAATAGTCCTCCCTCCCCACCCCTGAGGAAGGCAGGCAGATAGCTGTATTAGAAGAGAGTTTGGAAACCTCTGAGTCTTGCTTTTCCAGCAGACTACAGCCATTTTCAGTTTGAATGCTAGAGAAGTGGACGACAAAGCATTGGCCATGATCCTTCAGCTCCCTGGCCTTGGCAGGTACGGTAAATCAGATGCTAGGCAGTGCTGGGTGTCGAAGGGGAGGGGTTATTCCTGCTTTGTCATTGAGCAGCATACAGGTTCAAATGGGAAACTTTCTCCTGCGAGCTCAAAAAAAAAAAATCTTGCTCAAAAAAAGTTGCATAGTTCAACAGATTTCCTTGATAAATTCCTGGAGCATATCCTCATCCTTCCCCCCGTCACCTGACAAATGAGGGCTTTGTCTAGCAGTCCTTACTGACTTATTTGCTTTTAATACAACTGTGTCACAGAATGAAGGACCCAGGCACTGTGAGCATCTTGCTTGTAACTTTGGGGTCTTGTTTTTAACTGAGGAACTGGGGTGTTTTCTTGTGGTTCTCGATGGTGCTGGTTTCATTAGAGGTTCTGTTGCGGATTGAAAGCTCAATTTGTGGCAGATGCCCGCTTGTTTTTCTCACCAGTCAACTCTTGGTGGGTACTGTCACACTTCTGCACCTCTTTACCTTTGCTTCCCTCTGTTCAAGTGGTTTATAAATGTGAAAGCCACACTGGGACCATGTTCATAGCTGTTGCAGGTGGAGACTCTTGTAAAGCTTCCACAAACCCCAAGCATATGCAAAGGATAGAGAAGAAACAACGAATGCTGCAGTGCCACAGAGTAAAACTGAACAAGCGTGATCCACCTATATATGCAAGATGCAGCCCGTCTGCATTTTGCTTCCCATGCAGTGGTCAGCAGTAGTCTTGAGGGCTCTGCAGCTGCTCATTGCAAGTTCTTGGTGCTTCTACCTAAAACAGGGTGCCGTGAAGGATTTGTGTTTCTGTTGGCTTTCTCATTAAGCCAAAGATGGGATTTGCTAAAACACTTAAGAGCTGAGGTTCAGCTGGCTTGCAGTAGGATCAGAGCTCCTAAAGAGGCGAGGATTTTAAAAAGCTGGTGTTACTGTCACCTCTGTCTTGGAGCAAGCAGTGTGGGTGTCTGTTAGAGTAACTTGGATGCAAGTTCATTTTCTTTTTATTTTACCTTTTGGTGTCCTAACGTATTTCATACTGAAGTGTCTTTAAGACAAGATCACTTTGTTCATATGGAGCATGGCAGCTGTCGTCCTAGCATCCTGCCACATCTCTTGCCAGTTTACGACAGGTGGAGAATTAAAACCTAGGAGGATTATACGCAGGCAAAATGCAATTACTTGGGGAGAAATCCACTAGGATTCTGCTGAATACTGTGTCTTAAAGGGACTTTTGGTGCTTCTTAGCTGTCTGGAAGCTTTGGGATCTTCTAAGGCTGCTTTGAGAAAAGTAGACTTAAGCACTGAGGAAGAGAAGCTTGCTGGATTGGAGGTGGTGTTGGAGCGTTCTTCATTTTGGCATGAAGTTCAGGCCATGAAATCTGGGGCAGCATGCAGTGCCACGGTGCAGCCTTTGGTGGCTTTGTACACCAGCGGAACACCGCTGAGGGAATGCATGAGTGCGTAGCCTGCCTGACGCTCGCCCACCCTCTGCGCACGTGGGCTTGGCCCACTGGAGTTGCATGCCGATTCCCGACTTCCAGAGTAAGGAATGGGTGGGCTGTACCTTTGTTCCACCATGTGCTAGCACATCTGCACACATCGTGTTACCGCTGATGGCCCTGCGGGGTCTGGTGACTGGAGAGCAGGGGGCTGGAATAGAGGAGCAAAGCAGAACCAGCCTTTCCTGTTGGAGAAACCCTCAAAATGTGCAATTTCTTCTGAGCAAACCGCTGGCTACTGGTGGGAGAGTTGAAAGGAGAACTGAATAGTGTGGTGGACCAGATTTCTCCAAGAGCATCCTTTTCAGATGCTTCCTTCACTGTCCAGTCGTCTTCGAGGACCTTCTCCAGCATTGTGCCTGGCTGCTGACCGTATTGCTCTTCTGTCTTCCTCCTGTTTGAGCGATGCTCCCTCCCCAAAGTCCCAGCACCATATGTCATTAAAATGCTTAGACATGTGGAAAAGGCCTTGACGGAGATTCAAGGAGACAAGGGAGACGCGGACGAGCAGAGGCTTTGTCAGATGGAATGATTCTGACATTAGCGACGCTAACCTGAAGAGAAAGATACAGCTAGAGGAGGGGGATGAATGGGCTGGGGGATGCGAGTTGACAGAGGCACGGAGATGGGCATCGTGGGGGAGACTGAGACAGAGGAGGGGTGGAAGAAAAACCGGAGTGATTTCCAAAAGCAAATGAAGGGAAAAGCAGTGGTGTGGGGATGGAGGGACCTGAGCATCATCTCTGTATCACAGTGCAGGGCAGTCTGACCCTGCCTTGCCTTAAATTAGGGAATGTTTAGGTCTGAGACCAACAGAGCAGGGTTTTTCTTTTCCTCCTCTGCCCTTTGGCATGCCAGGAGCTTGTCTGGGAGCCTTTCTTCCTTGACTGTTGTCGTGGTCCTACAACTCTTCGTCCTCCTACAACTCTGAGTAAAGCTGTTAGCTAGCTCCAGCCTCCACCCGTACCAGGTAAAAATGGAAAAATAACCCTGCAAGCATCTTGTGGATGGAGAAAGCTTTTTACCTTAGTTCTTTTAGGTGAGTCTGTCTCCTGTCACCTGCCGCTGCTTGCCCACTGCAGTGGTGAGGTGCAAGATTCCCCCTGCTATCTGTTGGTTGCATGGACCTTCCTTACAGAGACAAGACAGCACCCTTTTGCTGGTTGTTATCATCCTTTGAGGGGATTTTTTTTTGCCTGCAGAGAACACCTCTGAATTGCTTTGTGATGCTGTAAGGAAAACAAATGAAACCAAGCTTACCCTGCTCCCATTGATAGGAGGAATTCAAGCATTAAGCGTAGAGGTACGGCCCTGCGTGTTTGATATTCAGGGCAGGGAGCTGGTGGGGAAAACCCAGCAAAGAATTCCTTGTATCATTACTGCAAATATGCTTGTGGTTCAAAAAAACCAAACAAATGAAACACTTGGAGCTGGGAGGGGAGAAAAAAACCAATTCCCAAACAACATGCAACCTGCAACAAAAACACAGTTTCTGTTGTTTAAGCAGGCTTGGCTAGAAAGCGCCAGGAGGAATACCATCTGCAGCGTGGAGGGGAACAAAGCATCTGACTCCAGGTAATGTAACTCATTAATGAGGCAGGGCAGGCAGCTGCATTGTGGGGGACGCTCCTGCATATCCCTCCTCGCTGTCCTTGCATGCTGGGAGAGGCTATCTTTATTTACAAAATGCTGGAGGCCAGGAGCCTCCAAGCAGCAAGGGTTTGCCCCAAATGTGGCTCCCGTGCCCTTTGTTGGAAGGACTGGGAGGCTGTTCCCCGTGCCCCACACTGGAAGACTTGTCTTAAAAATCACCTGCTCGGAGAACATTGTCATTTCTTCTCGGGTGGCTGGATTACAGCGTGGCTGAAGATGAGGCATTTCCACTGGTTCCCAAATGGCGTGGTAGTCTCCTGCCCTTATTTTCTGGAGTTTTTTCTGTGTTCCTTGAGGGATGTGGTAATCCACCTCGAAATGTAAGGGCAGATATTTGCTTCTGGGCAGGCGATGCTTTTGCAGAGGCTGGGCAAAGGCAGCTTGTGTGGTTTTCTCTGCTACCTGGACACGATTAACTTTGGTTTAGCAGAACTTTATAGGGTCTCCCTAATTTCTGACCTGGTGGCTTGGATTTTTTTGGGTGAGTTTCTCCTCCTCCTTGTCTTCCAGCACTGTGGTGTTCCCTTAGATGAGTCACTCTGCAGACAGCCTGTTATTTTTCTGCAAGTAGCCTACATAGAGCAAACTTTGTACTCTTAAGTAGGAAGGCAAGCGTTCTTGGGGGAGACGAGCTCAATTTGTTTAACACTGTAATTCACTGTTAGAAATCTCTCTTTTGTCACAGACAGAGTCATTGGATGTGTCAGCCTTTGATCTCAGCGGCTGATCTTCTGCATGTAAGAAATTTCAGTAACACTTTAAATTATGTGTCTAAGATACCATTACCACCATGTTGCGCTTGGATTTAGGATGACTGTCGAGTGGAAGATAAATACTAGATGAGGCGCCTTTTAAAATACTTTGTTTTATTATACCGGTATTTCTCTCTGCTCTTAGGAACTCGGGAACTGCATTTTCTCCCCTGCCATTTTAAAAAATGCTCCACAAGCGTGAGTTTATGGTTCTCTGCCTAATTTGATAGATGTTGGTAAATGGCATGTCTTATAACTGGTGGCTTTGTGGCTAAGTATGCTTCGTGGTTGGATTCAGGTTTCCTTCTTGCTCTGCAATTAATTCCTTAGGTAATCTTGAGTATATTGCTTCAGGTCTGTCTTATTTTACTGTAGTATCTAGAAATGAAGTCCCTCCATTTAGAGAGGAAAGGCTAAATGAAATCTCTGGCAGCTGGGAGATCACCTGGTTGCAGAACAGGGTTGCATTTCACCCTGCGGTAACGTGTTGTGGTCCGTTGTGTTACACGGGAGTTAAATCTAGCCTTTTGCACTCATCTGTCAGGCTGCTGCGCTGAGGAGATTCACCTTGTTGCTTTTACACAGCTTCAGGTCCCGGTGCTTCACGTAACGGGATTGTCTGTCCGGGAGACAGCTTGGGGAAAATTTAAAGATGTGCTTTCTGCCTCCTGTCTTCTCGCTGTTGCATGGCTAGGAAAATCTATGGGAGAAAAATCTCGCCGGGTGCAGCAGGGAGTGCTTAGGAAATGCATACCGAGACTTTTAAATCTCCTCTGGAAGCGTCTGCCGGAGCGCCAACTGCATTTTGAAACCAAGCTTTAAACTGAGAGGCTTGAACTCCTCTTCTGTGCGTGCATGAGCTGGAAAAGGGGTGGATGACCAAGATCATGAAGCAGGACAGCTGTTTGAGGTGTTAAACGAGTACCCCTAGGGCTGGGAGAGGCTGTAGCCAGTTTGGCAAGGCACAGCACTCCAACTCAGAGCTGTCTGAGGATTTGCTGGCAGCTCCCTGCTACCCGGTGCCCCAGCCCTAGAACTTTTGGGTCTGGTTCCTGCCGATGACTTGAGATAGCAAGTGGCAGCAGGCAGTGCTGTGGGAACATCTGCTTCTGCAGCCCTTCCTTCTGCAGCTGCATCTCCGGCCATCCCACCCTTCTACGCGTGGTGGTTGAACCTGTTTAATAAACCGCAGCAGCTGAAGGGACTGGTTCCACTCCTTGACAAATACGATGGCGTGACAAGAGAGCCAACGTTTTTCCAGGGCTAACAGCCTGTAGCTGGTGCTGATAGCGTAATTTCCAAGCTGATGTTCTCTTTTGAAATCCTATGAGTGGGATAGGAAGGGTCAAATTTGGAGCTTTCAGCTACTTGACCTCCTGCTTTTATTTTAAACGGGCTGCGCTTGTGTTCTCTTAGCGGCCAGCTGCAAGGGGGGGTTACAAGGCAGCAGGCAGGAGCGCATGCCTGCACCACCGATACCTCACAAACGGATTTCTAGTCACGGTGGCGCTGGCTGCTGCTGGTTAACAGGTGACTAAGCCATCTCTGAATATATTGACAACGAAGTGGGTTTGTAAGAAGGTGGGTTTTTTTGTTCAGGATGAACTCGCGCTCTGAGCATATTGTGTTTTCATCGGAGGCAGGCTGGATGCTCCTGGAGGCAGGTACATATGTAGCAGGGGAAAAAAGGCTTTCCTCAGGTGGGCGTGAAGAGCAAAGGCACAGCGCTTGTTGGAAGCGGTGAGGTCTGGTTGGCCACCTACCTGCCTGGGGCCTGTGGTTTTCCACCAGTCTCTGCCTTCTGCGTTGAGCTTTCCCCTTTTGCAGCACGGGCAAAGCAGAGCTTGCTTCCTTTTGAAGTGCTCAGAGAGCTTCAGGAGGGAAAAAAAATAATGAAGTAGGGTGTAAGAATCTCTTCCTGTGGATCGTTATATCAGGAAATGCGTTGGGGGGGGGGGGGGGGGTGCAAACCAGACCTGAAGACCTGGGGGCTGGTTATGGGGTGTGATACGAGGTACCTGTGGCCGGGATGCCTGTAAGCATGTTTGTTTTCTGAAGTTTGTGATGAACTTATTGCTATTCCTCACAGCTAATGTGGGGGAAGAGCTGCTGGAGCTATAATATATCTGAGATAGCGAACTTTAAGTGCGGCTGCTGTACTGTGTCAAGACAGTGCTGCACAGTGCAGGTTAGCAGAGGTCCCTGTGAGGCATCATAATGAAACACAAAACCTTTCACCCTTAGCCAAAGCTTCTGTAAATTGCAAGCGGGGATTAAAATGGTAGCAAGAGCCCAGGGCCCTGTTCCTCATGGTGCAAAACACACACTGAATTCTGCTCCAGCTGGATTGGAAAAAAAAAAAAAAAACACACTAAGGAAACAAGTGTTATGGGGCAAAGGGGCAGGTCTAATGAAACTAACGGTGTGACCACATTCTCCAAATTAAATCCAGAGCAGTTGGCTTGCAGAGAGTTGGTTTTGCTCCCTGGCCCTGGTTACTTTTTTTATTCTTATTTAATAAAGCAGTCATGTAGTATCTGAAAGAATTGCAGAGATGGAGAATCGTTGGGAGGGGGAGTACAGGAGGAGGAGATCAAAATGGGTTTGTCAGTGCAAAAATCACATAGTGCGCGACAAAGAGACAGGGAGAAGCAGATCGCACAGGGGAAAATGAGACTGAGAAACAGCGAAGGTGTCAAAGCAGGTTTGTCGCTGACGGAGCCAACTGGAAGTGAAAGCATCATGGAGAACTAGAGGCAGATCGAGACTGTCAGGGAGATTTAATTTGTCTGAGGACTGAAAACACTCACAGCCCCACAGTGATTGGAGCGGACAGCAGGGAGGCGGATGCTGGAGGTTGTGGAGGTACCTGATGAAGTGCCCAGCTTGGGAAGGTCTTCTGCAGCCCCACCATTGTGTTGCCAATGGTGATGTCCAAGGGCAGTGCTGGTCTCTCCTGTGAAGTGTTGTGCCCTCTGGAGAGTTTGAGGGTCTTTCAGTACATTTTGCAATGAACACTTGTTTGAAGCCTCAAATATAATTTTCTGTTGAACTGAGTCATAGTTGGGGGAAAACTGGTGGCGTGTGAGGGACTGGTGGCCATCTCCATCTGGAGTTTGGGTGGTGGAGGACGAGCAGCGTGCCCTGCCATGGGGTTGCCCTCCTCCCTGCCTCCGCTTGCCAGCAAATTCCCTTTGAGATTCCTCTCAGACCTTTTAATATGACAGCCAGGGGATGCTGCTGTGCTTTATTGCCACCACGTTAATGAAAAGGCCATTGTAACTGAGCCTCTTCTTGTGACTTGAAGATGGATTTCCTCTTAAGACGAGTAAAATGAGCCATCTTCGTCCTGTGTGTAGATAAGAAGTGGTGAAAGATGGCTGGGGCTGGAGCATATTTTGCTGGGCGGCTGCCATTCTTCTGCCTGATGACTTGTTTAAAATCCCAAAGACAGTCCCTTCTTGTCAAGCAGCAGTATGGATGGCGCAGGTAGGGCTTTTTGAGAGTCCGGGGCACTGAGGACCTCGTTAAAGACAGGGAGGAAGAAATCCTCTCTGCTGTTGGGGGTCCCAGAGAAGGTCTCCCTCTGCTTAATGCCACAGATGCTGAAACCTCTGCGCACGATTGTGTTCTCCCCTGGTCCTTGCGCAGACGGTGCTGCTGCATCCACCCCCAGTGGCGCTGAGTGAGGTGAGGAAGCCCTGCAAGCTGAGGAGGGGCCGCGAGCAGCGGGAGGGCCGACTTCCGCTTCCCTTCCCGGTGTGTTGCCAGGGATGTAAACGTTGCAGAGGAGACGCTGATGCCAGAGCGTGTCCCAGCGTGGTGCTGGGGAGCACTGGGTTGCATCTGCTGTAAAGCCCCAGCTGTGATCACACATGCTCGTTGAAGCTCTCGTGCTGCTCTCCACCCCAGTTTAGATGCTGGGAGAGCTCTCTGGCAAGAGTTCATGGCAGTTTTTCCTCTCCGGCTTTTCCCGTGTGGTTTTCTTGCCTTCTGGCCCTTCCAGCACGTGTCTGAAGTGTCCTGCACTTGATGGGGATCTCTAGGTGATATTTTACAGTGGAACCAAAACAGAAGCAGCCAGCGTGTGCAGCAGTGCGCTCCTTCCCTTTCAGTGCCACGGAGACGAGCTTCAAGAAGACGCAGGGCAGTGATGCTGAGGCAGCAGTTAAGCAGATGAAGGGTCAGTTGAGGAAGACTCTGAATCTACACGTTTCCCAGGTTTCAGTATAAGGTGGCAAACGTGGGCTTGCAGGGCAGAGACCCTGGAAGCGGTTGAAGCGATGTTGAGTCTGACAGAGCTGCGCCTGCCGGGAGCTGGGCCCCTTGCTACTGAGTTTGATGCATCTTTTTCATTTTTGCACATTTCTGCGGCAGAAAAGCTTGGGTTTAAAAAATAGGGAGGGGAAAAGTTTCCTATCTGCTTTAAATTAAAATAAATCCAGAGCAGAGAAGGCCTTTTGTAAGGTCTGCTGAGTTAATGGATTCATAATGACTTTTAAAGCTTCACTTGGGTAAGAAATACTGTTCATTTCATAATTGCATATAAATATACTTTCTCATAATCCAGGACAGCACAGCAAAAGGAAATCTACTGGCTTAATTATAAATCTTTTTATTAGCTGGAACCCCCACTGGAATAAGAAAAAAAGCCACATATTGTTTTTATCTAAGAGGAGAAAAAGCATGGGGAAAGGGGAGGGAGGAGGATGTCTTGGAAATGAGTTATGAGGAATTAAACAGGAAAGAAAACAATCCTGAGTGCTCGGGACTGCAGGGTAGCAGTGCAGCTACGTGGAGGAGGGCTTACGTGAGCACTTCTCTCTATCGATCCGCGGGCACGCAGCACGCCTGCACTGGGTTTCCTGGGTGTTTGGAGCTCGCACTGAAGATCAGTTCAATATCCAGTTGGTGGCTTCTCAAACATGTTTTTTTTTTTTTATCACTTTGACCTGCCATGGCCTGAGCCGAAGCAGATTTGTCTCCTTAGCTCCTGTCCCCTTGCTGGCACAGGCAGATTTTTCTCTTTTAAAGCTGCGTCCTGAGGGCTGGGGCAGAAGGCTTAGGTGGAGGTGTGTGCTGGGCCCTGTGATTTGGGAGGCCGGGGAAGGGAGCAGGTGCCTCCAGTGGTGGTGCTTTCTTTGGAAGCAAGGTGCTGCATTTACTGTGGGTGCGACTGACTGAGCAGAGGGATGCTGGGGGTGGCTGGGGTCGGTTGCTTACTCTAGGAAAATATAGAGATGAAGTCCAGCTGCTCAGGCATTTGCCACCAGTGCAGAGCTCTGGAAGCCGAAACCATCTCCGCGTGCCTGCGGCTCCTGCGTGCTGGCTGCTCGGGGCTGAAGGGTTGGGCTGCTGCACCCACGCAAACAGCATCCATTGTGCCCTGCTACCCCGTTCCAGGGCAGCACAGTGCCCAAATGTGGCTTTTAAAAACAAAAAGGAAACTAATCAAGCACTTAAAGGTTGAGCAGCCTGTTTGCACCTGATGGAGATGAGGGAGGCTACCTCTGGAGCTGGGAAACCTGGCACTCTTCTCCTGCTCCCGGGCGGCTGCTTGCAATCACAGACCGGCTGCAAACCCTGGGCAGTGCCAGGCACCTGCCTGCTGCTCTCTCTGTTTGCAGAGCTGGCCTGGCCACGCTGCACCTGGCATCCCCCGGCTCGAGCAGTGTGGTGGGAGCGGTCCCTGGGCATCTCTAAAAATCCTCCTCGCTGTGCTCGTGTGGCCCTCGCACCCCAGGTCTCTCCTCCAAACAGGCTTCCCCCAACCCAGGGGACTTGCACATCTTCATGAAAATCCACCTGAGCACCTTCAGCGTGGTGACTGGCTGTGTTTCCCTCTAATAGCCTGAGGTTTTTTCCTCCCAGACACGTCTAATCCTTGAACCTACACAAACTTTGCAGCCAATGTCCCGTAAGTTTCTCAGCTCAGTCACGCCTTGGCACACGTTTCCTCTTGTATCAGCTGTATAAGGCTTGGTTTTTCTCCTTGTGAGCTATGAAATTCCCATCTAGACTGGCCAGCTTGTGACTCCTGACTGTTCTTCCACTCCTCTGGCTGCATTTGGGGAGAGCATCTTTGTGACAACTTCAGTCTGCATAACCAAAGAGAAGCACAAGAGCTTGCTGCCCAGTTGTCCTCATCTTGCTCCTCTCCTGAATTTGGGTGCTGGCATCCTCTGGGTTGTGTCGAAGGTGAAACACAACTGGAAAGTGTGAAATCGGAGGGGCTACGAGTAATTTCAGCTGAAAGAATATGTAAAACTCTCCCCCTGGATACAACCCAGTTCTTCAGGAGGATTTAAAATACCAGGGTGGCTGGGCAAATAATTTCCCTGTTTGTTTTGCCTTGTATGTTGAGAGATTTGATGTTAATTTGTTTCTTCTGAGGGGAACCCAGGAATATCTTCTCCAAGGTACATCATCAGTAGTTTTGGCTAGGTCTTCCCTGAGCCCTGCATGCATTGATGGAGGTGGGAGGGGAAAGAGAAAGCTACAGCAAAACCAGAGAATTAAAGAAAAACAAAGCAGACCAGGACAGTAATTTGCTTTTGGATTTTTTTTTTTTTGTGTTTTGAAAAGGAAGTAGAGGGGGGGAAAAATAATCTCTTCTCCTACTCTTCCCTCCAGAGTGTGGAATTAAATCTATAACTATTAGAGAAACATTTCGACCCAGACATCTTTTTTTCTCTCTGCTCTCTTTCTGTATTCAAAAGCCTCCAAAGTGTCAGCATGTTTCCAAGCAGGCGAGATGTGCGTAGCATCTAAACAGCGTAATGTCAGTGTGGTGGAGAAAATCCCCACCGAGGGCCCTGCAGGTCAAAGCAAGCTAATGTACGATGCCCTCCCCTGCACTGCTGAGCGTGAGTTGTGCTGATAAGACCCTGTATGCTCTGTCTGTTAAATCTTCTCTACTGTATAAGCAACGCGGGCGTGGAGTTATTTATTTATTTTTTTTCCTTCTTCCTCGAGTCGGGGGGGACCTGCTCAGCCATAGGAACTGGTGGTAGCCATCCTACTTGTGTTTATTTTATTTTTATTCTATTTTCTTTTTTTTGCTCTGTGATGCTGGTGACTTGTCTGGTTGCTTTATGTGCTGCTGTGACTTAGCTCTAGGGCCTGTCCTCGCGTAGTGCCAAGTGGTTCGTCTCTTCCCCGCTGTCAAGGGTGTGAGGTGAGTGCTGGATCCCCTTTGGCTCCTTTGGAGAGTGGCTGTGGTAAGCGGCTGATATTTCGCTGCTCTCAGAAGCTTTTCAGGTGGAAGATTTTTTTCAGGAGGGGGCTGCTTGGTTGTGGAGCTGCTGCCCCTTACCCCACCTTCCCCACTTTTGCAAGGACTGTCCTGTGCCAACAGGGTACCCAGTCATGGTTCTTCATGTTGCTGCTGCTCAGCATGGGCATTTTGGTGCCATTTCCCCATTTTCTGAGTCTTTTCCTGTCGCAGCCTTGGGGCTACCTGATCCTAGTGATGAATGCATCCTCTCCTCTGGACTGCAACAGGAATTATTTCAGCTCCAGCCCGAGCCCTGTTGCAAAAGGCTGGTTCATTAACCACATTTGCACCAGCTCGCTCAGCAAGGAGGGAGAGCGGCCGTGAAAGCTGCTAACGTGAGGCTTTTGTAGGAAACTGTTGGAGCCTCTCAGAAAAGAGGCCCTGGGGAGTCATTATCTGCTGCAGGGAGTGAATTGGCTGTGGATCTGCTTTGAACGTAAACAGGCGCCCAAGTCCGGTGTCGTGGGTCTCGGCGTGCCTGCTGCAACTCTTCAAGACTGTGGGGTGCTCTGGGAGCAGGAGGGTTGGTGACCACAGGGAAGTGGCCACTTTTTGGGTGGGAAAGGTTAAGAGCGAGATAAGAGACCTCTTTTCCGTATTTCCATATTAAGGACCTGCTGTGCCCTGGGCAAGAGGAGGATGACTGTGCAGATGAGAGATTTTCAGTGCTTGCACTGTGGGGATGAGGACGTGTTGTAGTGGAGTGACAGAGGGAGCCTGTGTCACAGAGAGAGCAAAAGAAACGGGGGAAGGCAGCCAGATAGACACCTTTAATCTTTCACGTTAACTGAGCCTTCTTGCCTGTGGTTTTAGGGAAAGCAGCTGGCTCCTGCTGAGCCAGGCTGGCAAATGAAGGAGAAGGAAAAAAAAAAAGGATAATGGGAGATCTCTGATGCTGAGAGTGGATAATGCTTGTAGGGGACAGTTAGGGTAGGGAGGAACAGTGTGAGGGAAATCGCTGACATCTGCTCTGACGCTCAGCCATCACACTGATTCCTCCTTGAATCTGACAATCCGCTCCCCCTAATCCTTAAATCCCCCTGATCTGCTGCAGCTGCCCTGACACTTCATCTCTGTGCAATCTGCCTGCCTACCTGAGCTCTGCCGGCTACTGGGTTGTGAGGGAGGTGGCCGCTTTGCTTGGTGCAGCCCAAGTGAGACCCTGGCCTTGCTGTCAGACACTGATGGCTTTCCCCACCTGGCTGATGGAGGCATGGACATGAATTGACCAAGCATCAGACGTGGTGAGGAGTAACTCCCGGTGGCTGTATGGAAGACTGTGGGGTTCTACTGGTTTGTAGGGTGGTTGTAGTCAGCCTGCAAATCCAGCCTTCTGACTTCTCTGCTCTCCCTCTGGTAACTGCAAAAAATATATTAGTCAAAAAATGGGGAAGCCTTTTCCCTGTGGGGCTGGTGGTCCAAATGCTGTGCGAAGGCTTGACCTGTGCTCTTCTGCAGCTGCAGGCCTTGACACAGGTTTGCGTTGCTTTGTCTTTGCTTCCCAATTATATTGTTAGTGCTGATGGGGTGTTTTTAGTGGGCAGTGCTGCTTTCCCCGCTGCGAAATGTCAGCCTCTCGAAATCCAAAGTTCGTGCGGAGACAGTTTGCAGGCAGCCTTGTCCTTCAGCGGAGGGATGTGCTGTGGGGATGCTGGAGGCTTGTCTCCGTGACCTGCGGGAGAATAACGCAGGTTTCCTCCTTGGTGAGAGTACTGCTACCTGGAGAAGAGAGGCATAGCTGTGATTGCTGCAAGGTTGTTCCTGTCCTAAGGATCACACGTAATTTCTGGTAAGGTCATCAGTATTTTTGTTTTCAAGTGCACGTGTGGCTGTCTGTGGGCCTTGCTGGAGTTCCTCCGGGCAGTACGTGGAAGCCACCAAGCAAATCGTCGGCTGATGCAGCAGTGCTCGGTGATGGGCTGATCATATATTTTCCAGTCCCTCCTCTCAAGGAAATCAGAGGCCTTTCGGGGAGGGGAAAAAAACCCCTCAACTGTCTGTCCACTGAAGCCTGTTGGCATGCAGAACACGCTGAGATGCCACCCGTCGTCTCTTTAGCACCTTGTCAGCGACTGAGACCGCATAGCCAACTGAACTGGCTATTACAAAATCTCTTCCCAGCTATTTTTACATTATATCCAGGTTTCTTGAGTGTGATTTTTTTTTTTTTTTTTTGCTAAGATTTTTCTCCCCCTCTGTCCTCCCAAAGTTGCCTGACTTTGCAGAGCTTGACGCAAAAACAGTGATTGGAAAAGTACTGTGCAGAGAGGCTTCCTTTAAACCTTTCCTGACTCCTGGAAACACGTCCCTGTGCCAAGGAAAGATGGCTGCACTGTCTCTGGGAGCGAAACTAATGCTGGTTCCCGTTGCTTGTGGACATGTTTATGGCATTTTAGGCTGGCAGGGATTCTGCTGTCGGGGAAGCACGTAGATGTAGCCTGCCTTGTTCCTTGTAGAGGTGTGATCTGGCACCAGGGGAAAGCTGTGTGTGCTCTGGGAGTTATATTGATCCTGTCCAGCACAACAAGCAGAGTGCTCCTGAATGGCATGGGCTTGCCAGATGGAGCGAAGCAGGGTTTGCTTTTCTTGGGGCCACGTCCAGCCGTTTGCTGGTGTTCTGCATGTGCGGTATGATTTATTGCTGCGGCAAGAGCTGGGAAAAAATACGCCCCAGAGCTGATGGTCATTAACTCAGGACATCCTGCACCACAGGTGTCCCGTCGATCCTTGGCTAGCAGGCTGACATCTAGGGATGTGTCACTAATTACTCTAATTACTGCTGCCTGGGACCGCCAAGGTCATCTCTCAGCTGTAGTTCCAGGCTTTGCTGTTCAGGCACAGCCCTGCCAGTTGAGCGGGAGTGATTTTGAATGACACTCAAAGACTGCAGGCAGTCGAGTGGGATGGGGAGGGAGAGGAAAAATATGGTCCATGCGTTGCAGAACCGTGCTACCACAGTGCCCAGATCTGGCACTTGGATAGCGATGCTCCTGTGGTCTCCAACAGCTTTCCCGGGAAGGAACAGAGGAACTAAATCAACGTTAGAGCTGAGACTGACTGTGCTCATGCGTACTGTTGGGGTGGCAGTGCCATGCCCCCCCAGCCCGTGGACAGCAGGGCTGTCAGAGCCAGAAGTAACTCGGGAAGAGCAAAAGGCCCTGGCTGGCTTCCCAGCCTTGGAGCTGAAGGAAGGATGTCCCCGAGGTGGGTGGCAGAAGCTCAGCAACGAAGATGGCACACTAAGTGCTGAAGATGGATGCCTGCCTCTGTAACCTTGTGCCTCGCCCGCTCAAAACCCTGCTTAGGACAGAGAATGGCTCGCTGCTTGGAGGTGGCTGAGGAATAGGTGACTCCTGTAGTTTTTGGCGGTGGGGAAAGAATATCCTTGACACCAGAATCTTTCCTGAATTTGGCTGTCTGGTTTAAATAAATCATGTTTACAGACATTACCTTGTCTGTACTCCCGCTTGGCTTCGGCAGTGTAGCAGCGAGGCCGTAGGCTCTTGCCAAGTCTGGGGAAATCTGAGTCAGCCTTGGTTAAGAGGAGTTGTGTGGAGTAGGATTATCTCCTCCCCGCCAGTATTTCTCACACACTTGAGAAGGGGGAGAGACAAGAGGTACCTCTTCCTCTCGTCATTGCCAACAGAAAAATTGAGGCTCCTTCTTGCTCTGTTGTAGCTAAATGAGTTTAAGCCTTTCTTTTTGTTTAGGTAACCCTCTCTCATTTTAAACATATACCCAGCAAGCCAGATTCATTACTTATTAATTTACAAAGTGGTAAATTTCAAAGCTGTCATAATGCTGAAGTCATGTTCACTTTTGTAATTAATTATGCAGAATAACTAAGTAATAATTTGTACATCATGATATTTTCATTCCAACATGAAAGCAAAAGACTCAGAGCCGTAACAGCCTCGGGCACGAAAGAGGGAAGGAGGAGGCTTGCAGAAGTGCCTGCGCTGAGGGGAATCTCAGTTCAGCCTTGCTGGCCGCAGCATTTTGAAGGAGCCTGTCCTTCCTTCTCCATTCTCTTCTGTGCTCTCCAAAAAGGTCAGCGTTGCTGTAAGGTTTGCATTTCCCAGCCCTTCTCTTGCACCTCACTGGCACGGCTGGTTTGCACCACCTCGCTGTTTAACCGGGTGTTGGTAACGACTTGCTGCGCTCTGCAGAGAGCTGCTCAGCCTTCTCTTTGGGGTGGTGGTGGACAGAAGGGCTGAGGCTGCTCAGATGGTGGCCCAGCACCTGTGGTAATGCAGTGATGGGGACCTCGGGGACCCTCTAGAGCCAGTGCTGTGTGCTGGCGAAGGAGAGCGGGGCCGGTGAAGGGTGGGAGGCTCTGACGTGAGGCGAGTATAATGCACAGCACTGTCTTTTTATCCAGGATGCTGAAAAACAAATGTTGATTTGGGTGGGAAGAAATGCTGGTGTCAGAGGAGCTCCGCAGGGAATAAAGCCCATGATTGTATTGATTTGTTCTTTTGATGCTCTTTTTGTTTATAAACAAAAGGAGAAATGGATTGTGTCTGAAAGTGCCGAAGACCTGAGCTGCTGAAGCTGAATGCGTGTGTACGAACACATCTCCAGGGACGGAGCAAGAGCTCATACAGACCGCCCCTGGAGCCGCGGTTTACATGCAATATGCTGCTGCTAGCTCTCGCTGAGGGTGCTCTTCGTCTTCTTTTCTCCCCTTGCTGCTTTGGAATGGAGTAGATCATTCTTCCAAACTCTTCAGCTGTGAGAATGAAAACTTTTAAATGACAGCCGAGAGGACTGGACTCACCTGACCTGTGGAGCTTGGGCTTCGGGTAAAACTTCAAGCGATCCTTGCGAAACTCCCAGTCAGCTCAGTGGCATTGATTTTACTCCGGGCGTAATGAGCCTTAGCAGCTCTGTCAGTTGCGCATCTTTGATCTCCGTTTTACTATTAGTTTCCTTGGCTCTCCAAAAAGCTCTGACTTTTGTTTCCCTGTCAGTTGATTCCTCTGATTTTTAGGTATTCCTGAGACAGGCCTGCTGGTTTCTGAATTGTACGTTTGTGTGTCTCCTGCCCCTTGAGGAAACTTCTGTTAGTCCTTGATCTGGTTCCTCCTTTGCAGACCTGGATCTCTTCACGCCTCCCCATGTTGATGCCGTTGATCAGTGAGGTCCCAGAGATGAGGACTGGAATCACTTTGGACTTGAACCTTCACGTGGGAAGCGGCCTTCAGTCCGGTGTCACCATCCCACCAACCAGATCTTCAGTGGACAATAGGTTGCTTGTGTTTTACTGCGTGTCTGCCACGTGCCTGGTGGAAGCCCTCCTGCGGAGGAGAGCCTCTGAAGGGAAGAGTAAGATCGTGAGCCTCCCACAGCTGAATCACCCCTTTATTGTTGGAACTGGCTCTGTTGGGAGTGCCGCTTCCCAGTCCTACTGTGGAAAAAATATTCCTCCTGACAAGTCCAATTCATTAATTGTGGTTGATGATGCCATGCGCAATTCCAACAGCAAGTGGCGAAGCGGATGTTAACAGCAAATGTGGTGAGGATTTCTTGACCGCCGTGCACTTCACGTCCTTCAGCGTAGCCGGTTTTGACATCCCATTAGCAGCGAATTGCGTTCCTACCGGTACAGCAAAGGCTTTTCAACCCTCTGGAAACAGGAATGCAATTTTTATGAAGTCTGCCTGTGCTTATTTTGTGAGAAAACAAAACCAAGATATTGAAAGCGAACAGCTTTCAAAAATTGAGTGGTGTAACAGTAAACTTGTAATTTGGGAATGGTTGTTATATTTACCATTGCAAAGATCAATCTATAGCTTTTGTGAGCCGGTTATTTTACCCAGTCTGGAGAACTTATTTTAATCACTGGAAGCTAATCTCATTTCCCAGCCTGAAAATGGTCCCAAACATTGAAATTATATGTTAATGTACAGAGATTGACAAAAGGAAGCTGGTTGCATCAACTTGGAATTAATGAAGCAATTCAGCGATGAACAATAATGCTGGCAGGAGGTGTTAAGGAGAATTGTTGCAGTTGTTAAATTTTGGCGCTGAGAGGCCTCGTTGCTCTGAGGAGATGGTCGGAGCACAGCAAAATGAAAATTACCTGGGAACTCCGGAGTTTTTTAGCCAGCCTGAGGCATTTCACAGAGAGCACAGGAGGATGCTGGTGGAGGGACTCCTGTTTACCCACAGGTGCTTTAAGGCACTGCTGAGGGAAGGGTCCTGTCTGCGTTTCTGTGAAATAGCAGAAATAAAACATTCCTCATCTGGTGGGGCTGTGCCCTGCTGCAGGCTGTGATGATTGGCTAAATTTTACTCTGTGTTACAGGGACTTCAGCTCCGGGGCAGAACGGTCCTGGCAGTTATCCCTTGTTTGCAGCGATGGATTTGCATAACCAGAGACAAGGCGCTCGCGGAGCAAGGGTGTCTGTATCAGCTGGCTGTGGTCAGGCGTGTAGCCGTGCACACACGACAGCAAGACCCCATGCAATTTGCAGGGCAGCTGAAAACTTTGCTTTTGCCGTGGATTTTCCCTTTTTGTGGAACACTCGTTAACCCAGGCTGGTTTGGGCCTTCTTACATGCAGTGCATAAACTGTGTTGTAGTTTTGGCTTGGTTCAAAGCGGTGCCTGTTCAGTTTTGGCTGCTGACAGCTTGAAAGTGTTTCTCCTTCCCCAGGATCAGATTTGTAAACAGCTCTGTGATGCTTGGTGGTCAGCAGCACACAAGGGCTTGGACGTGCCTGAACCAGGCTTTGATTCTTCGATCGGCGATGGAGATCAGCCAGGAGACACAAAGCGTAAAGCTTCACGTCAGGAGAGAAGGAAAACTTGTTAAGAAATAGTTTCTGTTCTTTTGAATAAAATTCTCAAGTAAGACTGAACAGAAAGATGCCAAGATGTGTTGCTGCTGTTAACATTTCAAGTCTTTGAACTCATACATGCAATACTTGAGAGACCAATTTGAAGAAACTGAATTCAAGGCACAGCGAAAATGCTTTAGAAGCTGCTGACTGACAGTGATAAACATGTGAAACCGTGAAGGAGCTGCCCAGCGGATTTTGAAGTAGCTGCTAGTGAAACCATTCCTTCAAGGAAGCTAAAGTTGAAAGTTGAAGCATGTTTACCAATTATTGACTTGTTGATTGATGGCTTAGTAGGATGAATGAGATGTGAAAACATCACCGCCAGTTTTCTTACAGAAGAGGGAGATTCTGCACGCTGCTGCAAAAGCAGAGCAGGACCATCGGAGGGGACACGGTCCTCTTTTTTTCAGCGTTTTCTCAGTGCCGTGGCTGGGAAATGCATCTTGTTTTGAATGTGTGTCTTCTGAAGCGTCTCAGGAGCGGAGGAATTGATGTCCGTGTCCAGGCTTTTTGCTCATCAGGCTTCAAATGGGATTGCGCGTTCCCTGACGTTAATGCACGCTTCAGGGCTTTCCTTGCCTGGTGGCAAACTGCGTGTGCCCGCTTCCCTACATCTTTAAACTTGCAGTGTGCAGTGCTAGGTATGCAGAAGACTGTCGGAAGTTTTCCTTTCCAGGAGGAAGGCTAGGACTGTTCCTGTATCCTGCTGGCAGTTAGATGTTCTCGGAGCACTAAGTGTTGGCAATAGACCTTTTTTGAGGTAAAATGCAGAACTGTTTGAAATTACAGCCTTCTCTGCTTGGGTACCTGGTTGAGGGTCCCAGAGGGCAGGAGGGATCTATTTTGGTTGGATATTGAATATAGGTGGCTTATTTTTGCCAAAGCACAGTGAAGTTCCTGGTTGATGACTTGAGTACACTGCAAACAAGATGCTTATTTTTAAAATCTCGAAGTCACTAAAAAATGTGGACTTATTTTTTTCCCTTGCAATAAAAGGTTAAAATGCTGAGCAGTGACGGCTGAAAATATTTCCATTTCACAACCCAGCGATGTTCTATGAATGTAGTGCAGGTTTGCAAAATTACTTCAAGCCCTCTCAAAGAGCTGAGCTCCGTGAAAATGTCAGTTTGGGGCAGCACTGCTTTGGATTTCAGGGTGAAGCGAATTCAGAATCTCCGTGTGAAAGTCTCTTTCAGGGTCCTGATATCCTCCTTTGTCACCATGCTGTGCCTGTGGATCTCACAAATGTCGCTGTGTTCCCTTGATGCAAGGCAGCATTATTGCGTTGTTAAGGATGAAAATAATTTGTCTGAGGACACAGAGTAAATCTATGACTCAGGTGTAGGACTTCAGTTCAGAGCAGCCGTGTCCAAGCCTTGAATTTTAACCACAAGACCATCCTTCTGCCCTAAGCATTAAGCTAATTTGGGATCAGAGGTGTAGTGTGGGTTTAAAGTCTACTCTAAGGTGTGATTTATTTATTTATTTTTTTTTTGTGTGTGTGTAAAGCTTGAGATAGCACTGAAACCTTCAACTAGGGCTTGTTCCCAAGTACTGGTGTGCGCTCTGGGTGCTGCAGGGTCTGTGGCCAGGAGCGGCATTTCTGCTTCTTGAAGAATTGATGTTCTGTGCTCTGTTCGCCTTGGTACGTGAAGACTCGGCAGGCAGGACATTCGGATGTCACAGAGATAAAATGCCACATTAAATGCAGATCCGTGCCACTGTAGGTATTCTACAAGGCGCAAGTGTACTAATGGTGAGATGCACGGCTTGCATTGTTTTGTTACAACAGAGTATGTCTGGTCTGCCTGGAGTTAGATCCTGTCCCTGGTAGTCCCTCAGGTGGGTTCTGTTGTCTCTTCAGCCCTTCTCAGCTGAGAGGGCTGCTGGTATTGGCTTTCTGCTGAGATCTCTGCAGTGACGAAGATGAGCTTGTTGTGTCCGTCTGCGACCTGCTGCGGGGACGCCTGTGGCAAAGGCAGGACCACGCGCTCCGGCAGGGCTGCCCAAGCAGCAGAGTCTCCGGGGAGCCGTCGGGTGGTCTGTGCTTAAATCTGTGAATGGCATTTCCATCTCTGACGGCACTGAATAGGCTCAGCGGGGCTGTGCCAGCGCGAAGCAACGCGGTGGTTGTTGGATGTGTTGTACTCCTTGAGCTGGGTGCTAGCGGACCTGGGGATGGTTGTTGCTCGTTGTTGGCGCTGCATGTGCGTCAGCTTTTGGCTGGGGAGCTCTTGAGGATTGCAAGGAAAGAGATGGTATCTCATGTCTACCATCAAATTTGAAATTACCTTCTTTTTTTTTTTTTTATTATTATTGAGAAATAAGTGATAGTAGGGAAAAGGATGAAGAGTCTTGGAAAACCCCAGGGGCTGATAGTGAGGACTAGAAACGGATCCAGGTACACGAAGAGAAGTGATAATGTCTGAGGTAAGAACAGACATTGCTGGAAACAGGATGGTTTTATTTGCAGTACCTGTTTGGAACTGATGAAACAGGAGGGAGGAAGCTGTTTTTTCTTCCCTACAGAAGTTTACATGCTCAGTGAGGCACTGCAGTACTTCAGCCAGACCCCTAAGTGCTGATGTTCTCGGGGCACGTCTGTGTGGTTTTGGAGCTGCACGCCTTCCGTACATCGTGTATTGTACGTAGAGGGAGCGTTAGCTGGTTTGGGAGAGCAGACCGTTTCCATAGCAGTCTCTATTTCTGGAGGCAGCACAAAATCTGACCCAAAATCTCCTTTGCTGTCCACTCTGCTCGCTCGTAAATCAGTCCTGAGAGATGCTTTGTTTTCCCCACAGGCAGCCCTAGCACAAGATAGCCGGTCTGAGCCGCCTTGGTGCTTTTTTTTTTGCTGTTTTACTGGGATATTCAGTATCTTGTTCTCTGAGCCTTTCCTTGCCTTCATTTTCAAGTACATGGGCACAATATTGAGCAAGTGTCTCAGCCAGCCTTACAGGGGAAGAGGTAGTGGATAGGAGGTAAAGCTTTCAGGAGTCCTGGGGATAAAATATAGCAGCTTATCAAAATATCTCACTTCCTGGCTAAACAGTTCAGGATTCTGCTGCCTTTTTGAGAAAGCAAAGTCCAGCTTGTCACTGTTTTCATTCTGATGATTCTTTTTGGGATGAAAAAAAACCCCAATCCCTTTCTTTAGTGAAAAGCCTGCTTTTCAGTCAAAACCCAGTTTTCAGCAGAAAATGGTAGGAAATTGATCATCCCTATGGAAAACCTGCCTCTGCAGTTTTCCATCACCGAGGCTCAAAGGCGAAGCAGCCGTTGCCCTCCTGTGCTCCCTCAGCCGCTCCAGCGAGATCCGGTGTGCTCCAGGCAGGCACGGCAACAGCCGAGCGTAACGTGCGTCTCTGCAGCGAGGGATGATAAATGCCCCCGGTGCCCAGCTGCGATAACTTCGGGTGCTGCTCGGAGTGGTCTGCTGTCAGAAGAGGGAACAGGGCTCGGGCTGGGCGGGCTGAGGCGCTCTAATTACTCATCGGCTAAGAATTCAGCCTTCCCTACTCGCTGCTTAATTAGGCTGTGCAGAAGCTGGGATTAAAGACTTTGCCTTATTGGCTGAAGAAAAATAAAGATGGTTTAACATGACTTCATCAACAACCTTCAGCAGCATCTGTTATGCTGCCCCAAATCCCCCGTGTGTTTTGAACTCCTGGCCCTGAAGCGTGGCAGTGAGTTAGTGCTTGGAGATTTCTCCTGGACATTTATTCCGAGCGTTCAAGTTGATGGCCGTGAACCTGCCTGCTGGGGATGCTTTTTCTGTGTCTGGCTTAATCGGTTTGATAGACTGTCCATCACTTATTTTTATTTATTTGTGTTTAGGAGAGGGGAAATTTGCTGCATGGGCTCTGGACAGCTGTGTGTGGTGACAGAAAACGGCATCTGCCCTGGACCTTGCAGCCTTGCAGCAGCCTCAAATGAACCAAGGGGGGTTAGTACGCAGGGTGGGCATGAAGCAAGGTTAGAAGGGTGAGGGGTTTTCCTGTCCCAGCCCAGGCACTGCTGTGTTTGATGTGGTCACGTTAAGCAGGGAATTTTGTTTGTTTAGTGGGGTTTCCGGAGAAAGCATCCTGCAGGCAACCACAGAGACCCAGTGACTTGTTGTCCGAGAGCCGAGGCTTGGAAAACACTCTCCTGACTGAGGTTGAGGTGAAGTCGTCCCATCTCAAGTGAAACCAAGCATTCTGCTGCAGACAGACAACCCTCGTCTGCAAAAATGCCTGACGGTTCTGCAGTGGGATGGCATCCTGGAGTGGGCACTCGATGGATTTGTTCTGCTCTTTCCAAATGGCAGCTGTTCACGTAAAGGCTTTCATTGTGAATGCCCACGGACTGTTTATATATATTGGATTTTTAGAACAGGATATTCATAAATGGTTGAGTGGGATGAACTGGTGGTTTTTTCTAGCGGTGATTTGCAGGCTACAGTCGGGGCAAGAGGAGAGAGGCCACTTCTGCAGCGCAGTAATAATGAAATGGAAGCAAGTGGCTAGAGATGTTCAGCATGTTTTTGTGCTCCTTAAAATACATATGCCTTGAAGTCTGCCGGGCGTTTTGTTCTACAAAGCATATGGTTTAACAGATAAAATGATTTCTGACCTGGAGACCTGAACTGACAACTCTGGAGACAAACAAAAACCAGGATGGCTCCATCTGTCAGGCCCGTTTCATCTCCGTGCTGCCTACTGACATTTATGTGTTTGCACCAGGAAACCGCTTCAGTGCCCCTCTCCCTCCCTTCCCCAGAAGTCAGTCAGCGTCCACCCTCCTGTGTCTTGGCTTGGTGCATGCGTTCAGCTCCAGGCTTCTGGCCACGACCTCTTCTCTGAAGGCTTTGCCATCTCGCTGGCTTACTGCTGTAGCTGTTGCCTGCTGAGGGAACGGGTTGGTTGCTGGATTCGGTCTGAAGCGTTGAGCCGGATCTCTTCTTGACCTTCCTGGAGGTTGGGAGCTTGCCACAAGTCAAGTTAGCTCCATGGCTGTCTTGATGCCAGAGAGGAATTCATCGATGTCATTCTAGTGGCGTGTTCTTTTGGATGATAAAGCTTTGGGTGCTGGCCCTTGTGCCCTGCTTCCGTTTCAGCTTGTTGTGTGTGTTTCTAAATCCAAGACCCCTGTTCAGCTTTCTGGCAGTGGTTTGTGTGTAAGGACTGTCTGGTAGAGTGTATGTCCCAGCAGTTTGCTGTAGTACCTCCTGTCTCATGCAGGAGAGTCCCATGCGGAGGTGTCTACAGCAGCTTGGGTATAACAGTGGTTTTACTGCTGGAGGAGACTGGGAGATGGGACGATGAGATCAGAGATGTCCCACATACAAGGTCATATGCATCCACGTGCTTTCTAGGTGGGGATGGGTAGCAAGGGGTTGGTGCTGCCAGCTCGGTGAGGCTTTGGGTGATGAACTTCTGTGTTGCCTCTGAGAATAAACTTTAACATCTTTCCTGTGTTTCGCTGCTCTCTCTCCACAGTTTCCCCATGCATGTTCAGCGGTAGAACAGATGATGGCTTAGGAGAGGGGATTATTTCTGTTCTTACCAGCAAATACATACCCATGTCGTTATTTAAAGCTGACACTAAAAAGCCGGTGGTGTCTGAGAACAGAAGCTCTGCTAAGAAGTTTTAAGCAAACGTTATTAGATATGACCTCTTATTTATGAACGACTTTGCGAGCGAAGGTCTGTTGCCCTGTTATTGCCTCGGTGAAAGACCCATTTTCCCCGTCATAATATCCCTGCCAGCAATCACTCTGATTAGAGTTCGGGATGATGCAGTAAATAGATGAAAGCTCAATTTAACCAGTGGCACAGAAGCAAATAATAATAAGTTGGGGCCGTTGGCCATAAAAATGCAGACGTTTACCTTGAATGTTGACTTAAACCATTGCAATTCTGTGCCAAATGAGGCTTGAAATGTATCACCCGATGTACGGCGTCCAACCAGTAAAAATGGCCTTAAACGTCGTCCCTTCCTCAAGTTAAACATCTTTGTGGGGCTCCCTGGAAGCAATGCAATAAGGGGTGGGGTTGGTTGGTTTGTTTTGGGATCTCGGAGCAAACTGGGAATATTCACTGCGGCCGTGGAGCCTTCTCCCATCGCCTGGGCTGTGTAGTAATGTGAGGCTTTTGTGTCTCTGCTCCAGCGTATCCATGCCTGCAGTTTGAGGCTGGAGGAGCAGGATACGACAAAGGAGGAGTACAGATAAAGGAAAGCCACCGAAATCTTAATCTCTTAGCTTTACTGAGCTTCCTGATTCATTAGCGGGCCTGATTATCCAGTTCCTTGCCTTAATCTCTAATTAAACACCACTGCAGACAGTGTGTTTGTGCCAAGCTGAACATAAGTGGCCTCTTCCTAATAAATGTGTAACTATGATCTCCGTCCTGTTAACCAGAAAAATGTGAGAGCCTGAAGTTCTTGCAGAACAATAATTGCAGGAGACTTGCTTTTTTTTTTTTTTCCTCCCCTGCCTCCTTTAAATGCACAGTAGATGACCATTAGCCTTTCAGTATCTTTTAAATGGTAATTCCATAAATAAAACATATTTTAAAAAAGAAATGGAGGAGGGGCCTCTGTGTGTGACTGTTGGACAGCAAGGTTTAATTAATCTGGAGGAGACTCCAGGAGCTGAGGGTGCATCTCCTGTGTTCAGCTCTTTTCTCTGCAGGCTTTCCGTGGGGAGCAAAGGCGCTGATCCTTCACTGCGCTGAAATGTTTTGTCGTCTCGGTTGTGGGTTAAAGATGTTCCGTGCTGTTTGAATCTGTTCTGGTTTTGGGTCAAGCCTGTGGTCCACATGGGAAAATTATTTGGGGGGAAGCAGCGAGGGTGTGTGTTTAGGTTGGAGCAACTAGTTTATTGTGCACACCTCACCCCTACGTGGGCACAGGTGTTTTCTTTAACCTCTTCTAGCACGCTGCTGAAAAGAAGAACAACTTTTTTACAGAAAAAAACACGAAGCGGGCAGAGGTTTGCAGCTGCTGTGTTGATGCTTATGCATGACGTGGGACTAAACCATCGCTGTGTTTTAGTTTACAAAACCTATGCCTGGTTAGAAAGCTCTCAGCCAGAACTAGAGAGGCTGAGGGGTGAGGATGCGATGCGGGCCAGGTCAAGGTTGTAGCCACATGAAGTAGTGTGTGCTGAAAAGCTCTACGTGGACTATTTCCCTCTCAGTTTTTTACTCTTGCTTCTTAAACACCTCCTTCCTTTCTCTTTGGATAATCTGTTATGTTGGGCTTGGGCAGGGGACAGGAGCAGACCCCCTGAATCCCTCAGGGCAAGGGGCTGAGGTCTAGCTGGGGAAAGAGGGACTGCAACTACAGAACAAACGGAGGAGGGTATTTTGTCCCTCTTTACTGTGAATCTGCACCTTTAAACTCACAGGGAGCCTTCTTTCCCCGCACCCCTGGGGCAGTGGTTCAGCTGCGGAGGCCGTGGCAGATGGAGAGGCTGCCCCTGTCGCTGGAGGCACTGCTATAAATTCCCCACGCCCTGGGAGGTCGATGCCGCGCGGTGGACGTCTCTTTCTGGCGCTCGGCGGTGGGACTGGGCTCCAGGTCCAGCCTTTTGCTGCCTTCATGGTGAAACGCGGCGTGGCTGGGTGATGCTCTGAGTTTTGCAGTCTGGTTGCCAGATATGCTGAGTAGAAAGGCCATCCGAGCCTGTGCCCCCCAAATTTAGGTGAGTGGGTGTGAGATGGGGTTGCCCTGCCTGTCCAAGCGCAGTGTGGTACCTCGTGGTGTTGGTTTCGTAAGGGGTGGGCGCTTTTGAAGTGAATACGTGCGCAGTCTCAAGCCTCCCTGCAGCACCACCTTTTTTTCTTCCCTCAGCAGATGTGAAGATCGTGCTTTTGTCAGCTTTCCTCCTGCTCAAACAAAAAAAGGGAAGAAGAATTTGAAAAGAATATTAAATTCAGGAAGGGTGCGCAGAAGGGATGGGAGCAGGTTCTCCTATCGCACATCAGAGCGCGTGTCCCACATTCCCCTCCTCAAGGCGGATCCTTTGCCGTGATTTCTCTTCTTTACCTTTTTTCTTCCCTTCTGTCAGGACTCCTGGAATAATTAGTCACTAGCAACTTGCGTGCATGGTTTTAAAGGCATCTTTTCTATCAGCAGCATGGGTTCCCTTTGCCACCGCTCGCTGCGGTGGCTCATCCCCTTGAAGATACACGATCAATACTTCTGAACCCACTGATACACTTGGCCATCACTTAAATATCATTACAGGAAAGATTTCAACGAGATCAGTGAACGTTATACTTTAAAGTTTGACTTTAAAAGAATGCCTGGGCTTTGCTAAAAGGCATTAGTAATGGGATTCTCTATCTTTGAGCTTAATTTATTCTGAAGAGAAAAAAGGCCATTATCTTAAATCTTTTTTTTTTTTCCCCTTTTCCTCCTCTTACTAAAAAGAAGAAAGGAGAAAGCAGGCCTCTGAAGTCCAGTACTTATGGCAAATCATTGTTTAATTGCTTACTCTTTTAACCCTTTGGAGGAAGGCGACGTTAGGAGGAGATGGGAGGCAACTGCGTTTTGGTGTCACGTCTCCTGTGGCTGCACAAACAATGCTGAGGTTGGTGTATTCTCCAACCCCTCCTCCTCTCGACCTGCTGTGCTCCAGGATTAACAAGTTGTCGGCTCATCTTGGACCAGAAAACTGGAGCCGTTTGTGTGATGCAGTGTCGTAGCTTTGCTGTGGGTATGCCCCAACTAAGGCAGGAGGACACAGAGCAGAATCCTGGGATTTCTCAGTGTTAGCCAACAATTTCAGGGCCGGAACCCCCATCTGAAAGGCTTCCTTGTGACAGACAAATCCTCCTTTGCGGAGTTCTCATTAGCTCTGCCAAACATCAAACCAGAGATGAGTGCTTGTCCATGTATTTCGTGTGCAGGAGCTGTTGGGAACAGCTGTTGGGTTCTTGAGGATTTGGTTTCCATCAATACCACCAGACCAGGGAGCCTCGGAACCTCCTCTTATTAACACTCAGCCAGTGTTAAACGAGGCTGTAACCCAAGGCTGCGTGGAGTCATTCAAGGTTTGCAGTGGCTTGGGTATTTTCTCATGGTTTTGGTGCTAGGCATGACTTAAACCTAGGTCTCCTGACTTAAACAAGTCTCGTTAGGCGTTTGTAGCATCACCTTTAATTAGTGCAGCTTGTGTAGATTGATGTAGAGCCTCACGACAATCCAGTCCGGCGGTATTTTCCTTCGGCTGCTTGAATCGCTCTGCCTCAGTTTCTCCTGACGGTAAAGCCGCATTACTGACGCTTACCTCTTTCAGTGCAGTTCTGAAGGTTAATTTATTTTTTCCAAAGCACTTAGCCGACATTAAGCATTACATAAATCTCGAGCGTTATTATCCACAAGATGCATTGATCTGCAGAGTGTGGTCGTGTTGTCTGGGTTTCTTTTTTCCTTTAAAAATTTCAATCCATTAGAAAAGGGAAAAAAAAAAAAACCAAAGCCCGAACCCATAGCTCTTATCCGAGACCACGTCGTTACATAAACAAAGAGCACAAAATGCCCAATCAATGATAAAACAAACAGGGCCAACTGGGTATCAGCTCCAGCCTCCAATTACGGTTTGCGTGGATCGCGCTGGAGAGCCAGCGCTCGCTGGGATCGGATGCTGCTGTGCGCGAGCTCGCGGTGCCAGCGCTGGGGGGCAGCTCCCAGCTTTTTTCCCCACTTTTTCCTTTTTTTCCATGTGCTGTATGCCGCTTCGGTCGCCCTTGGTTATTAAAAGGAGCGGCTCGTGCGTCGTGGGGAAATGAAATTCTCCCAGCAGAAGCAGTGTTATTTACACACCCCGCCACCGTTATCTCTCGCGGGACAGAGCGGCACGGCCTGGCTTTTTTGGGGGCGCTGAATGCGGCTGCAGGGAATAATCAGCAGGGAGCGGTGGCGAAGGGCAGGGCTGCTCCTCCAGCGCTTGGCTGATGCTGTAATTTATCCGATCGGGAACAGCAGGCCAGGAGAGATAACTGCGTGCTTTCTGCTCGGGTGTGGGAACTGACGGGAGCGGTGGGGCTTTATTTCTTTGGCTGAGTGGTGATATAACGGCAAGTGTTGTGTTTCTCTCCGGTTTTTCCTTGGGAAGCGAAGATGGCGTAAGCAGAGACTTATCTTTTTTTTAGCAGAGCCACCGAAGGTGTCCCCTCCCCGGCTCCAGATCAGTCATAGCTGCCTTAGACTCATCGATTTGCAGACAGCGTGAAGCCGCCTGCTCCCTACACCCCCAGGTTATCATCTTTTTGTGAGAAACCCTGGATTTTGCGTTGGTGAGAGGTAGCAAGGAGCAGGACGGTTGTAACCAGGGGCTGAGCTGGGGGAGTTACGCTTTGTGGAGCCTGGCTCTGGTGTTCCCAGCTCCTCGCTGCTCACATCTGGGTTGAGACTAAGCACACTTGTTTCATGCAAGCCTGTAAAATCAAAAGGTTTTAAGTCAATGAGATGGGAGTTGCTGACCCTGGGGGAACCAACTCTTGCTGGTGGTCTCTAGTCTGGTGTTGATGGTTCAGGTGTTGAACCTTCCTTGGAGGGGAGTCATGCAGTCTTAGCCTGCTTATTGTCACTGGAGGAATCATAGAATCACAGAATGGTCTGGGTGGGAAGGGACCTTCAAAGCCCACTCAGTCCAACCCCCCTGCCAGGAGCAGGGACATCTCCAACCACATCAGGTTGCTCAGAGCCCTGGCCAACCTGGCCTTGAACGTTTCCAGGGACGGGGCATCTACCACCTCTCTGGGCAACCTGTTCCAGCATTCCACCACCCTCATTGAAGGGGATGTGTGGTGGGTTGCACCAGGCTCTTGGACTTCTCAGCCCTGGCTTCTCTCGTGTGTCGTAGGAGCTTGAAATTTGCCGTGGTGCACCGGTTTCCAAGACACAGACGAGTGAGGAAGCCAAAGAGCTTGAGTATTTTTAATTTTGTTTGCTGCTGGATGAGATTGGTATTTGTAGAAGTGCTTTGACATCCAAGGCAGATGGACCCAGCAGAAGTGCAAGGCACCACTGTTCTCCAATGACAAGATGTGCGAGCTTGAAGCTGCACACGTAACGAACTTCTCCTGAATCTGAAGTGTGCCGTGGGTTTCAAAGCCGATCCGCTCTTGAGAAGAGTGGTCCTTCTGCAGCAGTAGATTACAGCGGTGCGTGCGCGCTGCTGGATGGGATCTCTCTCCCGCAGTACGCGCTTTCATTGTCCCGACTACATTTTGGTATTTGCCATAAGCCACGTGCTCTTCTGAAAAACCATTTGCAAGATAAGTAAAGGAAAATGTAATCCCTGAGTGGAATGAAGGGTGCTTTGAAATGAATGGGGGATAATCCTTTTGTTGTCTGTTACAAATGCACTTTATTTCTGCATTATCTGAGCATGAGAATAGACCGTTCGCTCAGCCAGCAAATCCACTGCAGCACCCTCTCCGCAACGCGTCAAACCTGAGCGGCAGCCGGCGGAGCAGCCTCTGAACTTCCTTCGGTCGGCGGCTGGCAAAAAAAAGGTTTCTTTTGAATTTCAAAATCCTGCTGCTGTGATTATTTTGACGCTTGTGATGCGCAGAGTCTTGGCTTAAGCCACGCTAAAAGGCGGAGGTTGAGATTCATAAAGTGGTCTGAGGGATTTTGCTGTCTACCTGCCCTTGATTTTCTGTCAAGGCGGGGAGGGGAATCTGCCTAAATTGCTTTTAAAATCACAAAGTCCAATTTCTGCCCCAGGGAGCTTGTAGTCAGGGTAGGAGAATTTCTTTTCTTTCAGTCTGTTTTCCTTTCTTTTCTTGGCAAATTTCTCATAGCAAGCTCGAGCCCATTGACGTACGCAAGGAGGTGCTCCCAGCTTCTGCAGAGCGTGGACTTTGTGACCCGCGTGGCCAGCAGCCAGGCGTGAGCCATCCGGCCGCACCGGCGGAAAGTGAAGCTTGGAGCTGGAAGTCTAAATGCTGCGTGGTCTGGAACGGCAGCAGCTATTTTCGGCTAACGTTAAAAGTCCTTTAGTTACTGCAGGCATTGATTCTTGGGGCCTGTAAAATGAGTCACAGCGTGACTTCTGCTTGTTTTTTCCGCGAGTAACCTAAGTTCAGTAGATGTGTCATGAGATATATTTGTTCGCTCTGATTTTATTGCCTGCCATCCCCAGCCTCCAGCCAGCAATTCAAAATTTCCTTACACTCTACCTCCCCTGTGGCTTGATGCATAATTCCCCATTGTGTTTCCGTGATGTGTCGAAGACGGGATGCAGATTTTTCTGGTTTTCCTTTTGGAAAGTCCTTGGGAGTGAGGTCTGTCCTGGGTTGAATGCTGTTGCACAGCTTGCAGCGTCTTTTCCCAGGTAAATTGTCAGCGGCGACGCTCGACGAGATGTAACGGGGTCTCACCAGAGCCCGGCTGCGTGGGGACCATCGTGGTTTTCCCTGGTCAACAGGTCCAAGCCTGGAGCTCCCAGCAGCCCCGCAGCCTTTAACAGGGACGGTAGCAATCTCGGAATAATCCAGTAAAACAATTATAGCCGGTCAAATTTGTCTTTGCAGGCATAGTGATTAGGGGAGAATAGGAAATTCATTAAAAAGCTAATTATAAAGCCCATGAATGTTGTTTTTGAATCTTTAAATGAATTTACTTTTGCTGAACGCCCCCGTTCTGATTTATTCGGCTCTGGTGCTGATGGTGGGTGGGGAAATTGAGGGGAACAAAGCAGCGGTCCCCGGCGCGGCGTGAGGCTGTGCTGCTTTCTGAGCAGATTATGCCATATATGATCGAAAAGACACAGGAACAGCTCTAAGCTGGCTGTAAGCCTGTTGTCTTCCAGCTTTTTCCATTATGAAACACAAAGGAAATTCAAGTTTTCTGCCTCCTGGAGCCTCACGCCACTCTAAACTGCAGCTAATCCTTTCGAACGAGCGTGCCGGCTGCCTTTGGAGCAGGTTTGCTCTGAGGTCCTGCTTCCTTGGGAGCTCCGAAGCACCGCCGGTAATCTGGGTGTTTAGGTGGCTGCTTCTAGACCACGTTGTGCTCGGCAGCCTTTAAACCCAGCGTCCACTGGTGAATGGTGGAAACCACCCAGGGAAAACCCGCCATGTTCCCATGCATAGCAAATGCGTTCATTAGCATCCAAGCGATTACGCGGACTGCCGGAATGACCTTGCCGTCGTTAGATACTACGTATGTTGTGACTTAAGTTTAAAGGGACGTGCATTACAGTGTAAAATCTAATTAGTGTTACCTCTACTAATTGCTCTGTATCGCTGAGGTACATAAAAATAAACGCATGGTTGATGCCAGGTACCATCAATGCTCAGGCTAGTGCCCCGTTTACTGGGCTAACGAGTGGCGGTAATTTAGTTGCCTTCGCTGGCACCTCGTTAACGCGTCTCTTGTCTGCCTGGATGCGAAGAAGGCTTTCGTGGAGTTGGGAGTTAAGTGGGCTGGCCCAACAGGAAAGGTGTCAGAAATCGTGTCCGTGATCAGGACGGTATCTCTCTGCAACGTATTTCTCTTTTTTTTTTTTTCCTACCACAACTCCAAGTAAAGGGGTGGATGGAGGTCTAACGTGGAGGAAAGCGATGGTGAACGTGTTAGGAACAGAACAGCAACCAGGAACAACTGTGGACGCAAGAGCTTCCTACTGGAGTTGGCTGGATGTACCTGGATTGCTGACTTCCGACCACACTTGCTCCTCAGCTTCGTGACACTTTTGTTCCCCAGCTGCCTTGGTTGGCTTTTTGGGGATTTTTGTGTGGTTTTTTTTGTTTGGTTTTTTTGGTTTGTTTGTTTTTTTTTTTTTTTCCCAAGAATCGGGTTAGGAAGAATTGAGCTGCTGATAATTAAAATGGAATCTTTGTTCAATGTGGTATCTAGTCCTAGGAAGCCATCATCAGAGCCAGACAGTGATATTTTGATATCCTAGTCTTCTTTTTTTTGATATCTGGAGGGAAGTTACAAAGCAGGGAAGGACAGCAGGCCTTGCAGTTTTATAATCGCTCTTTCTAATGTGTGGTATCGTGGGACGCCTCTTAGATGTCTCCACCGTGGCTTCTGTGTGCTTCAAACACGTGTGCCGTTAAACGTGGAAACCAGCTACTGAATTAATGAACGCGGCTTCAAAGGACCCTCCCCCCTTTCCCGAGCTGGAGATCTGAAGGCGATCTGGAAGTGGGTGACAGGCCTTTGAAAATTGTGCAGCGCAAACAATAAACCTCATTAAATAAAGTCGGCAAAAGCGGTACAGAAATCCGATGTGGAGAACGGACGCAGGGGGGACCGATGTTGGGCTTCCTTACCAGGTCCGAGGCCAAAAATACGCCTGTGCTGAATTGGTGGGAGCAGAGCAGAGCGCACCTGAGCGCCCATCGCTGTCGGGTTGTGGCGTTCCCTCTGAGGAGCTTTTGGATGCTGAAGTTGAGCAGGAGGAGCCTGGGAACGATGACGCCAATGAGTCTTGTGTTGCAGGCTGACTCCAGCGGTGCGTGGGCAGCTCCACCAGCTCACCTTCTCCTTCATGGTGGTGGTGTGGGGAGGTTTCTTTGTCAGCAGGGTGAAATCAGAGCCTTGGCAAGCTGCGCTCTCATTTACGCCTTGGCTTCGTGTCTGAATGTCTGGTAAAGTCTGGTCCAGCTCTGAGGTGAAGAGCACTCTGCTCCACCACCATCTGCATGGAAGACTAGTCCTCCGGTTGGGCTTGGTGCCGGCTCGGTCTCCTCGGCGCTTTGCCGGTCCTGAAATGAGGATTAATGAGTTCCTCCATCTGATACTTGTTTCAGATTTGCCATTTGGGTTCATTCTAAGCTAATTTTGTTCTCCGTGTCGCTGGCAATTTATGCAGCAAATGCAATTATTGGAGGTGAACGCCTGTCACAGCTGAAGGCTAGAAGTGCCACTTCCTTGGATGTGCGAGGAGCGGAGAGCTGGGGAATTGGGGCGGGAGGGAGGGAAAAAGAATATTAGAAAAATAATCTTTCCCCACAACGCTCTCAGAGCTGATACGCACACCTTCATAAAGAAGTAATTTAATTTTCCCAGTGCAGCACAAAAAGGAGATCTAATTACCCACTTCTAAATTGCTTTCTTAATTTTTCAAAACACGGCTTTTTGTTTGTGCTTTTCCCTGAGCCCTGCTCGGAGGCGGCGGTGGAGCTCACCTCCATCTGGGGGTCAGCGATAAAGCCACCTGGAAGCCCCCGTCCTCGCGATAGCAGGTGTCGGAGCTCCCAACGCGCCACGCGGGCCTTTTGTCCGGAGTAATGGTGCTTCTCCGCCAAAGACGTCCTCCACGCGATGGAGCAGAAGGCGGGGCCGCGCTGGTAACTGGGGAAGGAGCTTGGCTTGGAGATGGACGTCAACCATTATTTTCTGGAGGCTTGCAGGGGTTTCGCTGCCTCAAAGCTCTGCGCTTTTGCTGGTTTCTGTGTTTCTGAGCCTCGCTCAGAAGCGTTTGTACATCCTCGCGGCCTGTTTGTGCGCGTCGCTATCAAAGACCGTAATCCCCTGTAATGAAATTTCTGGCGTCTCCTGGAGGTTCCCGCAGGCGCTGCCTTTTAGGCTGTTTATTTACCTTGTACCTGGACGATACTTTCCGCCGAGTCCCCGAAGGCCCCGCTTCTGCAGGAGGCTCTTGTAAAAATCATCAGCTGGCGTTAGAGCGCAGAGAAGTGTTTGGGAAAAAAAAACCAACCACCTTGGTTTTGATCATATTGCGGAGCGCCCCGCTCCGAGTGTTTTTCACATGGATCTCCCTGAAGTTCAGCTGCCGGGCTGCCTTCTGAGTTTAAAATGCTGTGCACACACTTCTGTAATATTTATGGGGTAAGCGCTAAGCTGTGCTTCAGTCATGATCATGAGTTTCTGAAAAACAGGTTTCAGGTGTTGGAGTTAACATGACACCTTCAATTATTTACTGGTAACTGGTTTCAAACCTCTGGCTGCGATTTGTCGACGTTAAAGTATCCGGAGGCTCCCAAAACGGTTCGGACGCACGTTGTCCACGCGTTGAACTGTTCTTGGGTTCTCTCCCGTGTTAAACCCTCCCTCCGTGTGTTCCCCTGCCTCCTTGGGACCGGGCAGTAGGTTTTGCAGAGAAAACCACAGGGATGTTTGGTTTTTTATTTTTAATTCCCTATTTGTTTCACTGATGTGCTTTAAATATTTTTTTTTAAACCTCATTTTTTCTTTTTTTTTTCACCCCCACACTTTAAGGGCCACAGCTGCGCAGCTCTGGTCCCCGCCGTCCCCAGCCGGCCGCGTGCGGGTCAAGGACTCCGTGGGCCCGCGCCGTCGGCTGCTGGTGAAGCTCTCCCGCGGAGCCTGCCTGTTCAATAACGTTCTAATTAACTACTGCAAACTTCAGAGGAGCCAGCTAACTGTAATTGAGAGATCAGCAGAGGCTGCAACGAAGTTAGATGTGCATACTAATTACTGAATTATCCAGCACCTGCTTCGGAGAGCAGCACCGCCATGGAAATACGTTGTGTGGTGTGAGGCCCTCGCTGAAGGGCCTGCGCGCGAGACGAAGCGCCCCGTCAGATGGATCTCGGATCCCTTTCAGCGTCTGCAGCATCTTCGAGGCGGCTGGGAGGCCTCGTTCCACAAATCTCCATCCTTTATTTTCAGCCCGGGTATTGAGGCTGTGGTGTTGCAGGCTCAGCCTGCGAGGAGCCAATTAAGCGGTATTCCGAACGTTAAATCAGAGGCTCCCGAGGTGGTGGTGAAGATGATGATGATGACATACTTCACAAGGCCCCGGTGAATTCTTCTGGCACTGCAAGCTTCATGTCAGTGTCCAAATGACACTCAGTTTGCAGCCAGCTCCCAGAGCCTCTTGGAAGAGGCGGGGAAAAGTATTACCGAAAAAAAAAAAAAAAAAAAAATTCACTTTTCAGCTGCTAGAGTGACAAATATGGAGGTTAAATATCCCAGGCACTGGGGCAGTGGTCTACCGACGGGCTGTGCCAGTCATCCTTGGCACGGGGAGGAGACACAAGTGAGGGAAGAAAAACAGCTGCCTTGTTTTTTTTCTTCTTATTCCATTCCGTTTGGTTTTTTTTTTTTTTTTTTAAATACTATCTTAGGTGTGATTTCCACATCATCAGCTCAATCAGCCGTCACCAGCAGCCCTCTGAAGGCAATAATTTTCTGCTAAGCAATTTTGTCACCGTGCTGGAAGGAAAATGAAACCAATGTTTCGGTGCTTTGTCCGACCTGGAGTCGGCACGTGGCAGTTTCCCGTCTGCCCCCCAACAAGTGGTTCTTCACTTTTTCCCCCTGCTGACAATTAAGTCACTTACTGTGGAAAATACTTGAGCTTTGCCATTTCTTCCCTTTTTTCTTTCTGAGCATCACAGGGCTCACTGGCTGGTTAACGTTTTCCAGCAGTGTTTAGGTTTGTTCCAGAGCTGATTGCGTGCTTTGCTGTTGACGACCAACGATTCCAGCCCTGCTGAAAGGCAGGAGCTCTTGTGAAGCCTCCTGCTCTCGAAACAATGCTGTCAGTCATCGTTGTGATGCACGAAGCCTCGAAACCCCAAACTCTTGAACGCGTTTGAGCCGAAGCCAGGTAGGTGAGCGGGTTGGCAGGGTGGATCTTTTTCGAGCTCAGCTGCGTGTTTGCAGAGCAAATAACCTCTTCGTTGGAGGCTCGTCCTGTACAAGATGCTGTTGACCTCTTGCAGAGACAGAGACGACTTGCCCATTGCTGGGCAAGTCCTAACGACTCTCTAATCAATCGGCCTCGCGTGGGTGCACGCAAGGCATCTTGTGTTCAGGAGGAGGGGGTGGTTAGACATTCCTCTCTCGTTCCTCTTCTCAGGAGCTAACCTGGGACTATTGACTGCTTGTGATGCTAAACTTCCCGAACGCCGGCCTCAGCCTGCTGCTTACTTTGAAAATCTTTTTGTAACCGCGGTTGCCAAGCAACTGCCAGCTGTATTTCTGAGATGCCTACTGCCTTCAAGATGTTGGGACCCAAACGCTGCCGTTGCGCTCCCCAAGATTACCGCTCTCCCCGGGCAGCGGGCTTTGTGCAGGCCAGGTAGCGTTCTTCCGGCTTTGTCCTTGGCTCCGCTGGCTTTGTTAGCGCGCTTTCACGAAGCGCCCTGCCCGCTTACCCTGGTTAGGCTCCAACGGGGTGCCTGGCTCTCCCTGTACGTCTGTCCAACACGTGCTTTGACACCTGACGCCGTGTTGAGTACGTGAGCTGGAAATCCAGGTGTTGCCCGCTGTAACCAGCAAAAGCATTCCTGTTGTGCTGTATTTTTTTTGTTCTTAGAAAAAGTGTCTTTGGGTGTGTTGAGTCTTGGAGCTGGTGCCCGGATGATGCAGCGGTTGGGGTGCGGCATGCTGTGGGCTCTTTGGCCGGGCGCCGCTCCTCGCACAGGGAAGCAGCTGCTGCAGGTTGTTTTTCCAGCAGCGGAATCCTGATAGCATCCCTCATGGTCTGCGCAGGATGAGAGGGCCGAGGGGAAATTAGAAGCCCATCAAACTTTGCCTGCAGAAGTGCTTATTATCAGAGTCCCTCCGTACATGGCTACGCATGGTTTATTTCATTTTAGCGCCAGCCTATTCCATTTGGGTTAATAAAAGAAATATCCCTTCTATTAGGTGCGTTACCGCGACGAAGCACGAGGGAGAGGGAAGCTGCGTGGTCGTCAGCCGCCCCAGTATCGGGCTGTCAGCCGCGCCGTCAAGCCTTCCTGCTTATTTGCAATTTTATTTTCAGCTGTGATTGACATCTGGAGGCTCTGACATCCCCGGCACAAACATACAGCCTGTTATTATGCTTGCATTAACATTTTGATAAACACACAGTGCAGCATTGAAAAAGTAATTACATGTCATCACATCTCTGCCTCATCAAAGAAAACTTTGCTGCGTAATTGCTCCGAGATTTACCCAGGTACAATGCGCTGCTTCCAGTAAAGGCTCCTTCCTGTTGAAGAGTTTACATTTACCTTTTAAGATGCACAATATCTTTTCCCCGTGGGGCTTTCTTGGGCTAAAATAAACTCGGCGATATAATTTAGCTTTCCATAAATACGCTGGGATATTAGAGTGCAGTGCTCTTTGCATAATAGTTATTTAATACTTGATGTAAATACGCTGTGCGTTATATGGGCTAAGCTCCCAAGGTAAGTTCTTGACGACTGGGAGACACGGCGCATTGTTACACTGGTTTCTGCGTTAGCAGAAGGGCCCTTTTGCACTTATTTATATCAGTGCTTCTCCCAATGACATCTAATTTTACAATAAAGTGAGCCTAGCTGAAGCGCCTCGCCATAGATTCTAAAATATTGGCTATTTCCTCGCTTGTAAAGGGCTTTTCTGATGTGTCTCTGAAAGAGGCATTATATGGAAGAATACAAATAATTCCAGGGTTTTTTTGGTTTTTTTTTTCTTTTCCCCTTTCCCTCAGAGCTGGGTAAGGAAAAGAAAAACTCATTGGTGCTTGGTCAATAAATCTTGCAAGATAGAAGCTGAAAGACCTGAATGAAAGGTAAAAGGAAAAAAGCGTGTGACGATGGAGCGGGTGAAAGTGGGCAATCAGAGAATTGCTAGCCGTGGAACGTTTTCTGGTTATTTTATTTAAGATGCTACGTGCTGGCCAAGTTGGATCGCTCCTTGCTGGGTAGACTGGAAAGCAGTGCAAGCGTGTTTCTGCTGCTGGCTGGTGGATTTTATTCCCTTTGCTCACCTGGTGCTCGGATGGGCTCCAGGATTACCAGTTTTAAGTTGTGTCTCCAGTTCTGGTGGGGTAACGTGCTTACCCCGATAGCTCCTACCAGCGAGCGGTGTGTGCGGTATTTTATCTACGCGGTTTAGTTCTTACTTTGCAAGGTTTCTTTGTTACCTCTGGCTTGCTGGAGATGTGGGGGCTCATGCATCGCGACGCGGTTGGTCTAATGCCTCTTCTGGAGAGCAGAGTAATTTGCAAGGTTGGTCATGAGAGGAGCTTTATGAGCAAATTATTTGAGATGCCTTTTCTCTCTCCTTTTAGCAGTGAGGAGCAGCCTTAACAGTCATTTCTTCGCATCTTAGAATCATGGAATGGTTAGGGTTGGAAGGGACCTTTAAAGGACATCTAGTCCAACCCGCCTGCAAGGATCTTCTGTCCTCCTTCTTTCGTCAGGGCTCCTGTTTCCAAAGGAAAATGTCCTTCCTTCCGCTGGATCCACGTTTTCTCTCCTTTCTTCTGGAGATGTAAGGGTGATGGTGTGTAAAGCCTTTCCTCCTTGGCTAGCCTGTCCCCAAGTGGCTCTGAGCTCGTCAACCTTACAGCTGCCACCACCTGGGCACGTTGGCTTTTCCCAAAAACCAAATCCCATTTTTTCCCCTTGGGACCGGTGCACGCTCTAACAGAGGTGCCTCACCGTGCTGAAGCACACCAGCCCCTCCTGGGGTTGAGATCCCCCAAAAAACTGCCCTCTGGGAGGAGCCTTCCTCCAGGAGATGCCAGCCAGAGGTGCGTGGTGTCCTGCTCACCAGCAGCTTGTTGCGTGCTGCCACGCGCGTTGGCCGAGGAGATCGGCACCGCTGACCTTGTTGGGCGGATGACTTTATAATAGGAAGCATTAAAGCTGAACAGAACGGCGCGCGTTTCCAAGTGTGTTTAATGGTTCGATAATGCGATGTTAGTGTCTATTAATCCCCTAAGGAGATTGGTATTAGCTCAGCTTTAGCACTAGACTGAATAAATTTGCTAACAGGATGCACCCGGGCTGGCGCCTGCAACATCTGTATCCACATCTGTATTATGATTATAGGCTCGTGGCCTATATACAGCATCTATGAAATCAGAGCTGGTGTTACGCCTTCCGCGCGGCAGGGGAAGGTTAATTCCCTCCACTTAGAATCACAGAGTGGTTTGGGTTAGAAGGGACCTTCAAAGGCCACCCAGCCCAACCCCCCTGCCAGGAGCAGGGACATCTCCAACCACATCAGGTTGCTCAGAGCCCCGTCCAACCTGGCCTGGAACGTTTCCAGGGATGGGGCATCCACCGCTTCTCTGGGCAGCCTGGGACAGTGCTCCACCACCCTCAGCGTAAAAAATTTTCCTACTATCTGATCTGAATCTGCCTCTCTCTATTTTGAAACCATCACCCCTCATCCTGTCACACCAGGCCCTGCTGAAGAGTCTCTCCCCACCTTTCCTGCAGCCCCCTTTGGGCACTGGGAGCCGCTCTCAGGTCTCCCCGGAGCCTCCTCTTCTCCAGGCTGAACAGCCCCAGCTCTCTCAGCCTGGCCTCACAGCAGAGCTGCTCCAGCCCTCTCAGCATCTGCGTGGCCTCCTCTGGACCCTCTCCAACAGCTCCACGTCCTTCTGATGTTGGGGGCTCCAGAACTGGACGCAGCGCTGCAGGGGGGTCTCACCAGAGCGGAGCAGAGGGGCAGAATCCCCTCCCTCGACCTGCTGCCCACGCTGCTGGGGGTGCAGCCCAGGATGCGGTTGGCCTTCTGGGCCGCGAGAGCACACTGTTGGCTCACGTTGAGCTTCTCATCCACCAGCACCCCCAAGTCCTTCTCCTCAGGGCTGGATGCCAACCACAGCCAGAAAGTCTGGAGGAGCAACCCTGGGACTCTGCATTGCCACAGGGAGGTCCCGTGCACCGTCTCTCCCGGTTTATTGCATCGCTTACCCCAAGGAAGCTACTGCAAGTGGCTCGCGGTTCCTATTCATCTTCTCAGCCCTTACCCGTTTACTTTCATGACATTTACATTTAAATGTGTGTTTCTGTAGAAGCTTTACAGGAAATCAACGTTGGACTGGGAAGAAAAGTTTAAAATGCATTTTTCATGCTCTTTCATACTCTATTGATTTTGTTTTTCTCATTTTTTCCTATAAAGAGAAGGTTTTCTAATACATTTTTCAGAAATAAAGGAGTCAGCAGTTCTAACCTCCTAAAGCAATAGTTATTCACCTAGATTATAAACAGAACTGGGGAGGGAGGGCTATTTATATCAATTTCCTCTTTCAATAAAATGAATATTGGGAAAAAGCAGGCGGCTCACAGAGCGTGGTTCCGAATTTCTCCCTCCCCTGGATTGCCAATGACGAGCAACGCGCTTTGCTTTTTCCAGGCGTGAGGCGAGCAGGGAGCTGGGAGAGGCTTCCCGCTTCCCAGTGCGAGCACCTTGCAGGCAAAAATCAGTTTTCTCTTGTCACGAGGCAGGACTTTCTTGGTAAGCTGCGGTTTGACACGGTTGACATCCAGAACTCCCGTTCGCAGTTTGAAATGGCTGTTTTCAAATGCTGTTTGTGTTGGTGCTTTTGAAGAAGGGAAGGGGGGGAGAAAAAAAAGTCATGCAACATGTCAAAATTATTGAGAAGAATTGCTGTCACTGACTTGATTGTCTAATCTTCCAGGTTTTTTTTTTTTCCAGTTAGGGACTATTTCTGAAATATTGATAGGGTTGGGGGTTTTTTTCCATGTTTGTGAGCATGATTATTTCCGACGCCTCCACAAAACTCACAGAACCTCTCCCCAGCTGTGTGTTGATGCAGACAGCCATGCGTCTTGGTTAAGCTGCTAGAGCTGGCGAGAAGCTGCCAACGAGAGTCAATAACATGCCCTTTCGTATGAAATCTGCCTTCTCGGTTTGGTGGAAAACAAATGGGACCACGTACACTAAATGACAAACATTGGCTCGGAGGCTCAGCTCGTTCGTTCGTTTGTTTGGCTCAGCAGAGTGGGAGCCAAATGGCTGTCAGGTCCGGGTCGGACACGGGCCGACCGTCTTGCTCTTACGCTCCCACCTCAGGCGCTTGCAGCTGCAGAGGTTTGGGCAAACAGCACAGATTTTGAATTAAAATCTCTTATTTTGTGTTTTTTTTTCTTATTTCCCTACTGCTGCTGCTATTATCATTATTAATGATATTAATTATTATTGATAAAATATTGGTAGTATTATTATTTTTGCTTGCTATATGCCTTTTGGAATGTCAGCCCTCTTCTTTGCTCTGAATCTCCCTATTTATTGCAGATCAACTCTGCCTTGCCGGCTTCTTGCTTAGGGTTATTTCCTCCTCCCCCACTTTTCTGGACCAAAATGTCCTTGCCGGCTGCAAGAACCTCCCCCGTTTTATTTATCCTTGCTCTTTGTAATCTCCTACAACGTCGCTTCATCAACCCGCTGGCGCTGGGCTGGATCTGGACTGGGAGACACCAGAGAATTACAGCGGCGGGGTGTTGAAAGGCTTTGCTCCGGGAGAGCCGCCCTCGTCGTGCCGGGACAGGACAAGCAGCCGTACACAAACACGGGGTGAGGGACGTGGAGTTGCGCCGTGGGGATATCGCTTTCCTGCGTCCCACCGGATTCATTAATAGCAACATTAGGTTATGATGTTTTCCCCTTGTATTATCCTACAGATCACTTTTATTACGTAGATACAAACCCTTTGATATTGTAATTGTGAAGTACACGTTATGAAGACAAATGTGTTTGGCTTAATGAGAATGGATTGCCATAAAAGCTGAAATAGAGGAAGAATTTATTTTTTTTTTTAGCGTTAACCCTCATAGAAAGCACTGTCAGGCTGGGCAGGCCCGCAGATGCAAGGAGTGTTTTTAGTCTGTTAACACAGCATTGACTTCTAGAGCGTCGTAGTTATCTGATGAAAAAGAAAAAAGCCCCCTCGGATACGTGTAGGGCTGAGGAAGTCGGTGAAAGGGTGGAGCTGGACCCGTCCCGCTGACCTGCTGCGTCAAGGACAGGACCTGGGGTTCCAAAACGTGCAAGGCCTCGTCCCCTGGCCAGCTGCGGAGAGAGGGCCGGGGCTCTCGGTGCGCTTTTCTCTCCCTCCGCTCCTGAATTTCCTAGAGAAGAGCTGTTTGCGCGGAGGCAGCAGGCGTGCGCGAATGCACGCGTCCGGCCGCGGGCGCGCCTCCCCGAGCGCGCGTCTCCGTGCCGCTCTCTGCTAACCCGCGGCTGCCAAGGGAGACAACTGGGTGATGCCAGCCCCGGGATGCGCTGGCGAGCTGGCAGATGGAAGGAGCCCTCTCCCCATCTGACGCGAGCACGGATTTAATCAGCTCGCACTTTCCTGTTCCACCTGGCGCAGGCGCTGGGAAATGTATCTTGATTTGCGTCCTCCCGGCTCTCCCCGTGGACTCTTGACATCTTTGTTTTTTTGCGACTTAACAGCGGCAATTGCAAGCAAGCGCTTTGCCACCTGCCGCGGGGACGAGCCCGCTCCCTCCCTGGCTGTTGTGAAGCGCTTTGTGTGTCGGGAATGGGGATAAATTGGGACACAAACGGAGCTGGTCCGGTGCTGGGGCTGCTGGCGCTTTATGTTGGGTGCCCGGTTTGTTTCCGCACTCCCCGTCTTCCTTCCCAGCTTCAGAGGAACATTTAGGCTCAACTTTTCTTCTTGATGTTGGTGAAAGTAGGGCTGTTTCGTGCTTGTAGGTGTTGCTGTTGCTCACGAGTTTCTTAATTTTTAATGTCTTGTGTTCTTGAAACCCACCCCTTGGAACTGATTGCTGAATGTAAATCTGTTTTCAGTAAGAGAACGGAAGCAAAAAAAAAAAAAAAAAAACCAAAAAGAAAAACCCAGATGCCCTCAAGCACTGTATTAAAGCTTAAAAAGAATTTTTTTTTTTTCCCTTTGAGATGAGAAAATGAATGAAAGCCCCAGCAAAGGAGTTTTGTCGCATGGGAAGAAAGAGGCTCCTGCCAAGCTGCTGGCTGCTTTCTTGGACGGATCTCACCAGGGTTGTGTGAGGGGGAAGTGTCTGGGGTGTGAATGGAGAAACTGGGGCTCAACAGCCAGTTGGTCGAGGAGGAGAGAAGCCAAGCCCCGTGTGCTGTGCCTGGTGGCCTTTACACATGCTGTCGTCCTGTTGGAAAGTAGATTGGGCTAGTTTGTTGCCTGTATTGAATAAAATGCTAAAAAAAAAAAAAAATCCACGTGAAAAGCAAGGAGGAGGAAAAAGTCACTGCCTGCGACACGTGAGGTGTTTGTGCGTCCCAGCAGAGCTGTCAGGGTTAAATCCTGAACACAACCGTTGGAGGTGAGTAAATTGAGAAGTGAAGAGTATTTTATTAGTATTCTGGTATCGATTTCTTAATGGCTTTTCTTCCTGGAAACCAGGAAAATATTTACTCTGCTTGGAAGTTGCTTGCGGCAGCGGGGCTCTGGTGAGCGATGACATGAAGGGCGTCCCGCTCCGTGCCCGAGCTCCAGCCTGCCGCCGGAGAGGAGATACCCAAAGAACTCTACGGAAACTTCCGTGAGGATAAATTCAGTTTCCGTCCTCTGCACGCTCTTTCTCACATTTCTATTATTTTAAGCTTTCAGTGCAGCGAGGGAAGAAGAAGAAAAAGAAAATCACTTTCCACCTGCCAGTGATTACATAAAACACATCACTGCTGCAAGGTGAGGTGCGGAATCTGGGATAATAAGGAAACCCTGCGAGGAGGCTCTTGGGTTCGCTTTGCCTGCCCGCCGTCGGAGCAAAGCCGTACGTTAGGTATCGGTCCGTTCGCTCTCGGGTGACACAGCCAGCAACCCAGCTGCTGGAAAGCGAAATACCTTGTTTGCTCTCCTCTTGACTTCTCATTCTTTTCTCTCTCTCCACTGAGTTTTTTTCCGGGACTGCGTTATATGAATATCCTTGGCTTAATTTGCATTGCATTAGAGTAAAACATTTTAAATTTCTTCGCAGCAGAAGTAAATCTGACAGACTTTATGAAGCCATTATACCTGCAGGTATTTTATACTTTTAAAATACATTCTTGTCAAGCCATCTTAATTATATTATTATATGTACTTTTGAACTCGGATCCACTCTCGGGTGATATATTAGGCTTCTGACGGCGCAGTCCTAAAAAGCCACAATTTATATCAAAGCTCCGTGGCTGAACAAAGATGTGTCTATTACGGATTCCGGGGAATTTATTAATTTACTGTTTTGGAACACTTACTCATTGACAAAGCTTGCTGACTTTAAATTTCAAGCGGGCGATTATGATGTGCAACATTTACGTGGCCTTGAGGGCTGTTGGGATTGCGGATATCGGAGAGCAGCCGTTGGCAGCGAGCGCCGTAGGCTTTCCTTGGCTGGTACCCGAGGTCACAGTTTACAGCATTATCTCATTCCTGCACGCGTGTCTGCGTTACCGTCCGCTGAGGGTCATCGCCAGCGCTCGTGAGAGGTCCTGCTCCGCCAAAAATGTCCTCAGCAAGTGCTCAAGCAAAGCCGTTCAGTGCTCAAAATCAACGTTAAGTGCCTTGCTGAATCACAAACCTCGTTTGCAAGAGTAATTTTGCTCACAAGTCTGTCCCGTTGGCTGGAGTTATTTATTTGGGTGTACCAAAGGTTGGGCGTCAGGAGGGGACACGGAGCTGCCCAGGGAGTTGGTAATCCCCATTACCATGGGCAGAGACCTGGCTCTTCCTGGGCCTTGGTTTTATCACGGCTGTTAGTCGTAAATAATTCTCAATCGTGATCCTGCGGAGGAGGTGGCCCATCACTCTGAACTTCACGAACGGTCTTGCTGAAGGGAAGCCTTTGGGCTCCTCTCCATCCTTGCTCTTCAGACTCTTTGCTGACTCCACGCTAAGGCCAAGGTCTTTTTCCTCCTCTTTAACAGCGAGCGATGGGTGGATCAGCAGCAGTTCATATGCTCGTTAAATTGCCATCAACTTTTCTGGCTGCTCCGCTCTGATAGACAGGAGGTTGTTCGTTAAACTGGCAGCACGGTGAGGGAAGCATCTGCCCCCCTCATCACGTTGGCACGCGAGGATCTCGGCGGCTCCAGAAGAGCCGGGGCTGGAGATGCAGTGAGCCAGGAGTGGGGTTTTTTTTGGGTTTTTTCCATGAAACAGCAACTGTTTTCGTCCCACCTCCCCTCAGAGTAAGAAGGCGAAGAGAAGAGGAGGAGAACGGTGTTAGACTTTCTGCTCTCAGATAGAAATTGCTGAAATCCATTCAGAAAGTTTAATTGCTGCGAGTAAAACTTGTAAACACCGCTGTGGCATAAAGCACAGGCGAGCAGACAATTTTCTCCTCAGCCTCCGATAACTCAAATGATTTTTTTCTGTTGCTATTCCTTGTTATTGTTTTAAAGGTTTGGAATAGCACTGTGGTTGGTTTTTTGGTTTTTTTTTTGTTTTTTTTTAATTTCTTCTCCAAACCCTGCCCTTCTCTCCAAACCCGTGTTCAGCCAGGCTCGTTGAACGCGTCTTGGTGTTGTCAGAAAAATCAGTTTGACTGCTTCATCTTGTAAAACTTTCAAAGCTAAAAATTAACTGACATTTCCAAGTGAAATGTCATTTTGCTCCAAATAAATAAATAAATCAAATGTTTTGACATTTTTAAAGCACTTTTCCCTTGCAAAAGGGGAAGAAGTTCTCTAAATGAAAATTGTGTCAAAACTGACTCTTTTTTTTTATTATTTTTTCTCAGAGAAATTTTGACTTGTATGGATTTCTTTCTGTGAGCAGAACTGCAGTGGCTTGCCCGTGAGGTCTGGCCGGCCCCGAGAGCGGGCGCTGGGGGATCCAGCCGCCGTGCCGAGGCACCGCACAAAGTCTGCGCCGGTCAACGCTACTGAATGGTTATGCATGCTGGCTGTGTACACATATATATATATATATTTTTTTTTTAAATCTCTGATTTGTGCTGGCTTGGCTGCTCCTTTGGAGCCTGGAGACAAATTTGCGAAGCGGCTGAGCAGCGCCGTGATTTCCTGCGCTGGCCAGGGCCACGCAGCACCCCGGGAAGCATCTCTGCTCTTCTGCTGGGCTGTAGGGACCTGGAGACGCCCGATGTTTGGGTCGCCTTTGGAAACGGCTGCTCTTCCCCCTCGTTTTGGTTTCTCTTGCTGTTGAGATGAGGATGAAGAACAGTATCTGAGTTAAAAGCTGGTCTCAACTCCGGCTTGCCAAATTTTCACCCCAGGAGCGGTGCTGGGATGCACGTGAGGGAGTTTAGCTTGTGTTCACCCAGTCCCGCTGGCTTGAAGACGACCCACTGACAGAGCCGCGCATGACTTTATTTTTTTAATTATACTTTTTACATCAATTGATGTGCTACCTGCCTTCAGTGGGAGTGGCACGCCTTGCTGAGCAAAGCAGATCTCTTGGTACCCATGCTTGGGTCGGTCAGACCTTTCAGATACAACCGGTGGTTTCACCCCCCGTTTTCCCTGCTGATGAGGTTTCTGGAGAGGATTTTAAAGTCAAGTCCTTTTTCCCTCTGGTGTTTTGTTTGGTTTTTTTTTTTTTTGTTGTCATAGGTTTTTTTTTCTGCGAGGCCATGTAGTTCCCATGCCTGTAACGCCTCGCCTTGTGCCTTTCTGGGCTGTTCTGTTCCTCCAGCGCAGAGAGCGATGGGACGGCATCAGCAGCCTTTGCAGGTGCCAAAAGCCGCCGCAAAGCAGAGAGGAGCCACGAGTGACCACGACGGGGAAGAGCAGTAGTCACATATTTAAATTACAGATGGGGGGATTTAGTTTAAGCATCTGGAAAATCGTTTTCTCAGGGAGGAGAGTGAAGCCCTGGGACAGATTACGTGGGGAGGATGTTAAACCCCCCGTCCCTGGAGGGTTTTAGGGCAGCTTAGACACATATCAGCTGTGTTTATTGGAGGCGCGGTTCCCCTGGTCCTGGAAAATAAGAAAAGTGGCTTGAGAGGACCCGGAGGGGTCACGTAACCCATCTGTCTTGCTCCGAGTGCTGCGTTAGGTGGCACTGGCCTGGCTCTGTAGGGATCAGAGGCCATCGGAGGCGATGTCTGCGGGAGGTTTCTGTGCCCGGTGGAGATGTTGTCTTTCTGCAGTCCTGGGGCTTCCAGCCTGGGACTGACTGCTTGCCAGCAGCCGGTGAAATAGTTTTCCCGTGCCATCCCTACCTGCCACGGGCGCTGGAGATTGTCCTCCCTCTTGTGACGTGGGTTGTGCAGAAAGGGACCCACTGGGCTGCTCTTGGGCCTCGGCATTGAGGTCGGCGTAGGAAGGTACAGACTGAAAATCTGGGTGGGTGATGTTCAGACTGCTAATTTTGGGTGCTGGCATCCTTGGTTTAGGAGCGTACAACCTTTTTCTGCATCTGGTTTTCACCTCTTATCCTCCCTTGTCTGTCTGCGTCCTCCTCCCAGCGGCAATCGGGATGCCTTGACCAGCGCCTGCGTTTCAACAGGAAAAAAAAAAAAGGAAAGGGCTTTGAATATTCCTTGGCCGGGGTTCGGATCATCCGAGACCGGCCAGAGCGCGAGCTGGAGCCCAGACACAGCCTCAGGCGCGCGGTGCAAACCTGCTATTTTGGGACGCGGCTGGGCGCGAGGGGCTATCGGGTATCTGTCAGCGCCGGCCAGCCGGTGGATGAGAGGTGGTCAATGGCAGAAGAGATGTCAGGTTTTATTTCCAGTAAGAGCCGGTGAAGCTGGGAAAACGGCTCATTAATGCTGTATTGATATTCACGTCGGTATTGAAGAAGTCTGGGGTTGGGGGTGGCGGGGGGGGGGTCGTGCCCGTGTTAATGGGGCCGGGCTGGAAATAGGAGCTTTTATGCCTGGGCGGAGGGGCTGTGCGCAGAGAATGGGTCGGTTCTGCGGCCCGGCCGAGGGCTTGGCAGGAAAAAGCTGGTAACGCAGGTCAAGCTGCGCCAGAAGCGTCGGAGTACTCTCTTTTTTTTTAATTTTCTTTTCCCCCACAAAGCAAAACTTAAAGCAGATTGTTGTAAAACGATGCAAAATGTTCGTCTGTGGGGTTTGGGACTGTTTAACCCTCATGTTTGCTTTAGCATTCTGTTTTTAGAGTAATTTGAATTTAAAATGTTCTATCAAAAGGAATTTATTTCTCAAATGTCGTGTTACTTTGTTTCAAAAGTGCTGACGCTAAAACGTCTGGATTTTAAAAACCAAAGCAAACTCCAGTAGTTGTTTGGCGCTGTTGGCATTCACAAATATTTTGTGTGTCTGAAACTCCTTATCCCGTGCGTTTCCTATCCCGCCCGGTTCTGTAGCTGGGAATCAGGCTGAGCACTGCAGCTCTGCGGGGAAAGACCCCAATCCAAGCAATTCCCAGCACGGCTGCGGCTCCTGGGATGCGCTGGGAGTCGGGTTTGCTGTGCCTGGTTCTCATCCCTTGCACACCAGTCCTCCCAGCATGCTTTTGTCGTGCCCTTTGCGTCAGGAGTGAGAAATGCAGCCAGTTAGGCGTGTTGGGGAGCGTCGCCTTTTCGTTAGGATCGCACAGGATTAGGAGAAAACGCCTCCTGCCTCGGTTTAGCTGCACGCTGGAGCAGGATCCGCGGTGCCTTTCCCTGCTGTGAGATAAATGATGCAGAGGATTCGAGCCAGGCTGCCAAAATCGCTTCCCAAGCCCTTCCCAGTTTGCTCCGGCTTTGCAGGGAGCCTCCTGCCTCCCTCACCGGAGGGAAAGCCAGCACCGCTCCGCACCTCCGCCGTGCTTGGCTGGAGCAAACCCGCCGTAACTCAATAACTGAGGTAGTTTAGAAGGGAAAGTACATCCTGGTATCATGTTTAATAAAGTCCTGCTTCTCACTCCTCAGCGAGCAGCCCAATTTCCCGGGCTGCAGAGCAGCAGGGAGGCAGCCGCCTGCCGAAGCCCCGGCGGCGCAGCGTGTCCGTCTCGGAGGTCCGCCACGCTAATTCCCCTGGTTTTCAGAGGTCTGGATTTTTTCCCCTCTTTTTGCTGTCATGGAGCACTGGGCATGCCACCGTCGTTAAGAAGCTTCTCCTTGTTGTTCCTGGTCTACAGAAGCAAAATCATTCTTCTCGCTTCATAGGTAGAGAAGATTTTTCCCTGGTGATGTCTCTTTCCCATTAAAGCTGCGCTTCCGGGAGCGATTGCTGGGGAAGGACTGGGTGTTGGTGGGGCACCCAGCGAGATGGAAAGCTGCTTGCAAATCCCTTCCCCATGTGAAGAAAGGGGGGTAATTAATGTTTATGTGTGCCGTAACGATGAAGGATGCTCTAGTCAGTGTTCCAGCACTGCTGCTCCTGGATCCCAGCAGAGCGTAAGGGTGTGTGGGGTGTCGCTGGCATAGGTTGGTTTTTTTATCTTTTTTTTTTGGATGGGGCTGTGGGGAGCATCCCTCTCTGCTTCTGCTCCGCCGGATCCCTGGCTGCCAGGCGATGGGAGAGGAGGGCACGGGCCAAAACGCGGGAGCGTGACAGTTATTATTCTAAATGAAAAGCCTCTCATCTCATTAAAGCTGAAAATTACGGCCCGCAGATAACTCTGATGGCGGTTCGTGGAATCAATAAAACCCCGGTTTGTTTTGAAAGCCAAGTTGCCGATATGCCAAAATGCATATTTTGCAAATGGCTTAATTTGCATTTGAAAAGATCAAACCTGGTTTCTTCTGAAAGCTGGGGGGTGGGCTGGGGGGAGCAACATGCAATTTTAATCTCCTTTTTGCTGTCGTGCAAGGTGCATAATTTGATGGGAATTGATAGGAGTTGAGAAACTATTTTTTTTTTTTTTTTTTAAGACAACAACACAGGGAAGCTGATGGTCTGAATTATCGGCGAGTTTTTACTAATTCTGAAGCAGCGTGGCTGTTTTTTTGGAGCGCCGCTTCTAGCTATGCGGTGTCTTCGTTGGCAGTGTCTGTCTTCCGGAGGCACCACGGCCATCCCATCACTCCTTCTGTCTCACCTTCCTTACTCTTCTCCAGAAGCTTTGGTGACCCCGGAACCGCAGGATGTCAGAGCCTCTCGTACACGCAGCAGAGATGCTCGCTGACGGCGCGAGATCATTAGGACGCGCTTGGCAGAGATGAGGAGCCCGCGATGCTGCGGCTGTTGATTGTCAGGGAGTTCGGTCCCTCACCGAGGGCGCAGCTTGCTCGCAAGCTCTGCTCTTCCGTAAAGCCCTGGAAATCCCGGAGGTTGTGTGATAATTTACCTACCAGGTGCTCCTTCCGGATGGACGACGGTGGCATGCGTGCACCCTCCAGCCGGGTGCCTCCTCACCCACAGACTTCTCTTTTTTTCCCTAATAAGCCTCCCTGCCCCCTTGGAAAATAAAGATGTAGGACTCCTACTTGAGGAGAGCAGATTGTTTTCGATTGCTGTTCATCTATTATTTTAGAAAGCGAAATGAATAAAACTTAGGCAGGTCACAGACATTAAGGAGCGTGTTTAGATCGGTTTGGGAGCGCTTGTCAGCTTTGATTTATTAAGTAAAGTTGCCAGGCTGGCTACTCGTGTGCGTTGTCAGTCTCGCGGTAATGGATAGAGCTCACAGCTGAGCGCTCTCTGACTGGACTTCTCAACTCTGTATTTTTAAAAAAAAAAAGCGTTGCTTTTTTGGGGTTTGCTCATTTCCCTCTCTGAGGTCAGAGAGACCTGTCGCGCAGGCTGCTCTACCGCGCGTTGCTCCCTCGCTACGACTGCCTCGGTGCCTTTACTCTCAAACCACTCTTCCTCGGGGCTCGGGGGTGGAAACCGTCAGAGCTGCGTGGAGAGGCGGCTGCCAGAGCCCGCGGAAGAGCCCTGCTCCCTCCTCCGTCGGGCTGTTGGGAGCTGATGGAGAGCAGGAAGCCTCGCGTGCCCCAGTGCACACGGGGAAGTTCAGAGCCACCGCCGTGTCTCTGCTGCCCATCAGCGGTTTGTGTTCCCTGTGGGGGATGGACCTGCGCTGCCAGGCCGAGCTTAAATCCACCTCTCCTGGGGCGTCAGCAGCCGCTCCGTCACGAGGAGCTGGGGATTTGCGGTGCTGCCGTTACCAGGCGTGTGCTGCGATCTTCTCCTAGGGGTGGCAGGGAACGGGTACGGGAGAGGAGTATCCTGGGCTAAAATCCCCAGCTGGAACTGAAATTACGCTGTCATAAAGAGCTGAGCTGGAACAAGGATGCGATTGTCTCCCCAGGGGCTGAAGGAGCACCGGGGCTGACTCTTTAGCGGGGAATTGAAATGGTGTGGGTGGGAGGCCCCCAAGGACCTTCCGTAAATGAGTCCTGCAGATCCTTCAGGTGGGGCAAAAGCCAGCGGCTTCCCCAGGGCGCTGGGCCGAGACAGCGGCCTCTGGTTTGGTTACCCAGCGCCTTGGTCTCAGAACTACACTGAGCCGTGTAACCGGCAAAGATGCAGAGTGCACTGAGCGGGAAAAACAAAAACATCCAATTGCACCAATTTCATAAGCCTTTCTGCTCTCGCATGACTCCAAAAATTGCTTTTGAGTTAAAGGTTAAGATCTGACAAGCCAACGGACCTTGAAGAAAGATCTTCTCTTCCTCCTCCTCTTTTCCTCCCAGTGTCTTTCAAAGCTTGGAAGATGGGAACATCTCTATGGGGAGGGTGGGAAGCAATTCCTTTGGGAAGGGCTTTCTGCTGCCCCTCGGCTGCAGTTCCAGGGCGTGGTGCTTGGAGGAAGGCTTGGTTTGCCCCGTCTGCATCAGCCTCTGCTCCCTCCCGCAGCAAAATCCCTGCCGGTTGGTAAGGGGATGAGTGACCCCAGGGATGAAGAGGAGGTGGGATGAGGAAGAGGAGCAGTGCGGGGCTTGAGGTCGTGGTTGTGGAAGGGCGAGCGACGTGTCTGTGGTTATTTGATGTGATGGTGCTGGTCCCACCTCTGCAGCTGGGGTGTGCTGGTGGCGACGCCTTTTACAATTCACTGCGTCTCTGTTTCTCAGCCTGCGACGGCGGTAGTTCCTCTGCACGTTCCAGTGCTTCTGCCATTATCTCCTAATAATGCGTGCGTTAATTATGAAACCAGCTTGCTCGCTCTACACCTTTCAACGATAACCCTGCCGTACGTGCGTGCTCTGAAATGGCTCATTAGGGGTGTTTTTCGCTCGTCCCTGCTGACTGTTGTTTCTTAAACTGCCACAGCGACAGGCAGGGATGTCACCGGCAGATAAAGGATGGAGGCTTGCCTACTGGGGGGGTACGTGCTGTTGGGAAAGGCGGTTTGGCCATCGGAGGTGGGGATCGGCCACCAGACGCTCCTCAGGTACCGAGTGAAGGGTCTCCACTGAGGGGGGTGGCAGGTTGGGGCGAGCCAGACTCCCCTGGCGTCGATCTCCCTTCCTCATTCCCCAAGAACGTGTGAAATAATATTCCCCTGCAGCAAGATTGACTTTCCCGTTTGTTTTCCCGTGCCGGTGGCGGGTTGATGCCTCGGCGTTGGTTCTTCTCCTGCCTGAACACAAGTTGGTTTTCATCCTCTGCGTGCCCGTGTCCGTCGTTTGGGCTCTGCGGGGATCTCACGGGCCATCAGGAGGAGTTAAGCCTTCCAGGTTAAAGACAGTGAGGGAATGTAGATGCGTGCTGGAAAATGTTCGGAAATGGAAGCTGCTGCCTGGACCCTCAGCCCTCCGGTTTTCCGCACGGCTCCTGCTGGAGCACCAGATGGGGTTTAATCAGGACCGCCGCGGCGCCGGAGGGATATTATTAAGAGACATCTAGTTCTGGATGAGAGAAGATTATCCAGGGTTTATTTCCAGCTGATAACACTCTGCCCTTCCATAATACCTCTTATCTGAGGATCTCGGAGCGCTTTCCTCCGGTTAATTAAGCCGCACGTTGCCCTCTGGTGTTGTGGGTGAGACTGGGGCTCAGCATCTTCAGAGGAGCAATTAGGAGGGATCGGCTCTGTCGGGGAGATGAGATAGATGATCTCCTGGCTCTTCTTTGCCGTCTTATTTGCGTGTTCATCTCCCCTGGGCGGTTCAGAAAGGTGAACCCAGAGGTTGTGCCGCCTGCCCGACGTCCTCGTTTGGTGCTGCACCAGGCTAAAACCTCGTGGGTCCCCTTTTCCAGCCCCCCAACATGCCGGGTGCAGAAATACATCAGTGCCTGCCCTCAAAGTCTTCTCTTCTCCATTCCAAACGCTGGTTTTCCTCTGGGCTCCGTGCCTCGGCTCTGCTTGCCTTTCCGCTGAGTTTCCTTCCCGCAAACCCCGTCCCGAAGTCTTCCTTTGGTAGCAAATCACAACAGAAAAGCCCTTGCAGGCCTGCAGAAGAAGAGCTTTTGCTGCCTGCCTCTGCAGGCCAGATCTCTCAGTAGCGCTTTCCCCCGGGAGCAGCTGCGCCCCAGGTTCCCTTCCCCTCCTCGTTCCTTTTCTTTACTTCCCCCTAACTGAAAACCGGGAAGCTTTAAAACCCGCTTTGAAGTAACACTGCGCGGAGAGGATTTATCCTTGTCCACTTAAATATTCATGGCAGCTTGCATTTCTGTTCCGAAAGACACTTGTTTATTTAGATAAGATTTAATTTATTCATAATTTACCTAAATTTGCGGGAGCGTGCGTGTACATTTTAGCTTATGAGCAGCGTGATACATAAAACATGACTGAGGCATGCGAATTACACAGACGCCTTTGGAACTGCCGGCTTGTTCGAGGCAGATAACTCCCTTCTCAGCCTGGCTGGAGACACAGACGCAATCGCGTGGGCTCGTTGCCCGGGACTCGGCGACTCTGGATTGCGCTTCCCGCCACGGAAGCCGTGTCGGAGCCCGCTTTTCTTGGCACGCGAACCATAGCAACGCCGAAGCCTTTTGCTGGTGGTGTTTTCCCAGTCCTCTCCCCCCGGGGCTCGGCTGGGGTTTGCCGAAGCCCCTCGGTTGTTTCCCCCGGGATGGGGTTAGGATTCGCAGCGGGGCGTCCTCTCACCAGTGCCTGGGGGCGATGGTGGAGCGAGCAAACATCTCAGCTCCACTCAATCGATCCGTTGGCGCGGGATCTTCTCTTGCTGTCCATCGACCCACGCTGGCGTGCATGGTAGGGTCGCTTGCCCCTGATTAATCTCTGAATCCATCAAGGGACATCCATCTTCCCCGCGGCAGGAATCATCTACGAGTAGCTCCGGAGCCTGAGCGCTTGAGGATGGTTGCTGGTGCTTTGGGTGGGGTCATGAAAATCCCTTTTTAATCTTGGAAAAACGAATCTCTTCCCTCCGTCGGGCACAGCAGTGGGTGCGACGCACTGCAGGGTGATCAGAACCAGAGCAGGGTTTGCCCTTTTTCCGCGGTGCCTGCTGGGTCGTGCAGCGAGGAGGCGGAGGCGGCTGTATCCGAATGCAGTCTGCGTTTGCCTTCTAAGAGACTTTAATTACGGAGGCTTAATTACATGATCACAGCATTTGGGGTTTGTTTCCGCAGGACCGTGCCCTCGCTGCGCGCGCAGCATGGACGGTGTTCGCCTCATGAGTTGCTCGGCTCGGGTGCTGTGGTGATGAGCGCCGTAGCAAAGCGCGGCGTAACAAGCGCGCGCGGGGAGGGCGTTCGTCGTCTTAACTTCGGCGGTGCTTCGTTTGCTGTGAACGATCGCGTTGTCTGACCACAATCTTTCAATTTATGCGTCTGTATCTGCATAGGGATTGGCACAGGGCGATCGGAGGCGTTCTTTGTGTGGGGTTAATCACCACACCGTCCTTTTTCGCTCGGCCTTGGCTGGCCTTCGTGCATAGACGGTGTTTTTAGGTGGGAATGTTGTGATGGAGCGGGTGGACTCAAGTAAGTTTGATTTTCTGTGGGGCCTGTTGGAGCTGCGGAAATGCAAAGAAATTCTCTATGTGGTGCCAGGCTATCCGTAACGCGAAAGGTGAGGAAAACACACACGAGCGCTGGAGAAGGAGTTGGCTTTACCCAGGGTCTGGGAGGGAGCTGAGATGAGGGAGCGCCTGTGTGCGGAGGAGAGTCTCGCGATAAAAAGATCGCGTTTCAAATCGTTTCACCGAAATGGCTCGTAATGGCGGGGGTTTGGATGGCACGGCGCCGGCGCCGCGCGGAACGGGAGAAACGCGGTGCTTTGGTATGCGCGCGCGCACGGTCGTGACGCGGAGAGCTGAATATTCACTGGCTGTCACCGAGCGGGGTGCATCAGAAAAGAATAAGCTATCGATCGGAGTGGAAAATAAATAAATACATAAAGATCTCCCCTCCCCACCACCTGTAGATGTGTTTGGGAGAAAATATTGAACTGGGCTCTCCCGGCTCCCGTGCAATTGATGCAATTTATTTTCAATTTGTCAAACGTGGCATTGGAGCAGCAATTGGTTTTGGTGATTTATTAGGAATTTTCTAAGCAGGGCACTCTGTCATTGGAGTTACTTCACTTGTGTCTCAGTAGATTTTTGTCCTTCTGCAAGCTCAAGCTGTGGACCCAAGAAGGTGAGTTTTTCTTTATTTTCCCTTTTTTTCTAAACCAAAAGGGAAAACCAAGAGAAGCCAAGCTGAAATAGGGAAAAAGCGGCAGAACTGACAGATTTTCAACGTGATGACAGGATCGGCTGTTTAAATTGCCTCTGTGAGTTGATTTAAAACATGTTGGTAGGCATCTCTGTTTCATTAACTGTCCTTCTCCTGCATTTCAGTCGCTGGAGTCAGCGCCTCTTCCCTTCCAGGCTCGTGATACCCATCCACGTGGTGATTTTAGTTATTGCTGTCTGTGTACAGGAAGTGTAAGAGGCAATTTTGGGACAGAAGCGGCTTGGGAGGGGTGTGGGTATAGCGAAAGAAATGATTTGGGGTCTGTGTGTCACCGGTGATACAAGGCCATCAGGATTACGACGGCGTTTAGTGCTAGGTGTGCATTTTGGTCAGAACCTGTGGGAGAAGTGTATGAGTCTGTGGGATCGAATCTGGACCTGGTGATGAAGCATTTTCCCACCCTGAATAACCAACGATGACTTCAAACCACATTTTCTCCTGGGAATTAGGCGCTCCAGCCTGCCCGTGGTATTTTTCCACCCTTGTGACCGCTGCGGCGTCAGGAGTTTGGTGAGTGCGAAGTGTATTTTCGCTTACCTCTCGCTTTGAGATGGCGCTTGGAGAGCGGGAGGACCCTGTCCACGTCCTCGGGGACATTAAGGATCTTCTTCTCCCAGGACCCGGGGAATATCGGTGCTCTCCTACCTACCAGGTGCATGCAGAGACTGTGGGGTGCTATGGGGCACCAGCTGGGACGAAAAAAAAGAGGAAAGCTTTTTGGGATGTCCTTCCCAACGCTCAGTGGCCCAGAATCCAGGCATTTCCGTTGCTTCTTTTCCAACAGAAATAATTCCAGAGTGTTCCAGCTCATTTTCACAGTCTCAGAAATACTGTGGCTCACAATATTTTTTTCCAGTGCTCTGCAGAGTCATTAGCTTGTTTCCAGCACTTAAAAGAAAAATGTGTCGCTTAGGAGACCTAGCTTCTGTTTGCTGTCGTTACCACCAACTAATTGGTTGGATAACGAGCAAATATTTTTCCTCTGTTCCTCAATTTCCCAGCTTTTTTGACTTGCAAGTAGGAAGCGAAAAAGCTGCTGGTGGTTTGGTCTCCACCAAGGGGAGCGGGTGGTGGTGAGGCGACCAGAGTCACGCTTTGTGCCTCTTCTCCTTGGCTTTTGCGTCCTGTAGGCCTGGTGTGACTCATCGTACGGACCTTCAAAGCAGGTGCCCGGTGGGGAAGGGGTGAGGTTCTGTGGCAGCAGCATGGCGTGGCCAACGGTCGCTGTCAGGAAACGGTCAGAACAAAGCATCCAGGAGAGCTGATAAGAGCACTCCATCCTATTATCAGGGTGACTCTGGTGGGAAGAGACAGCTCCGTGCTGCACGTAGAGGCCTTACCTTGATTTAAAGGCACCATTTCTGGCTTTAAACTCCGGATTCCTGCTTTGGCTTGGTTGAGTTCAGATCTGAACGAAGCGTACTTGGTGTGCGGCAAGAGGATGCTTCTCGCCCAGCTCCCTGTTAAAAAGTGACGTCGCTCTGCGCGCGCGGGGCACGCTGGAGTACGCGAGTGGTCTTGATACAGCGCGTTGTAAAGGCACCGGCTTGTTGAAAGCGTGGCCATCCCGAGAGCCGGGAGGAGAATGGAGCGCTGACCTGACAAGCGAGAGCCGACCTCCTCAAGGAATTGATCCATTGCATCAGCGAAGCTTCTTGAAGGGTGGCCGTGGACACAAGTTGCAAAGCTCTTCTCCGGATGGAGACATTTAGCCCAGCTCCAGCGCCTGGGAAAGGCGCCTCCTCGCTGGCTCTTTGCTACCGACGCAGCAGCCAGACCCCGCACCTGGGAGCGCCTGGTGTAACCCGTCCTCGTGCTGCTGAAGTGAGCCCGCCCCGGAGCAAAGCCCGGCTCTCCCGGCTCTGCGTTCGATCGCTGTGAGGGCTGGGGCCGGGAATGCGATGGGAGCTTGGCAGGAGGTTCAACCTGAGAGCAGCAGCTTGGTCCCACCTTTTTGGGAACGGCAGAGGGAGCGCGTTGTGTGCTGGTCGGCTTTTTCCCACCCTCTCAGTATGACTGCGTGATATCTTCGGGATAGTCTTGTTTATCCTTCAGGGACTCCTCTCTGTGTGAAGGGAACACAGCTTTTGGGGTTTGCAGGACCAGCCTGAAGCCTGGGACCGTGGAGGTCACTCTGCTTGAGGAGTCAGCCGCAGTCGCAGCTGGCTGGCGCGCAGGACTCTCCCAGGCTTCGTTCCTCGCACCTAGTTACCTCTGCAGCGGCCGCTAATGCCGCAGACGTGAGCCCGTTGCCCGCGGAGGGGCTGCAGGGGAAGCCCCTCGCGTGAGTTGTGCTTGCTGTGGCGTGCGCTGGGTGATGGCATTTCTCAAGATCTGTTTCCATTTCACATTTCCAAGCCTGTTTTTATTTTGCACCCGGCGTTCGGTAACGATGCTGCCTGGAACGTACTGGGTGGCAGGACGGGAAGTGGCGGTCTCCAGCCCAAACAAAGCAAACCCCAAACTTCTCTTAACAAAGATTTGCAGCTGCTCCTGGGACTTGGCAGCTGCCTGCAGAAGCTGGTGACAGGCTTCATCTCGCGAAACGTCCCCGTGATAAATATCAGGTGGGAGTGATTAGCAAGAGGTGGTTAATTCATGAGCGGGTTTTGCGTGTTGGCTGGGGAATAATTTGGTTTCCAGTGGCAGCAGAATGTGTTATTTTTCCTCTCTCTCCCCCAGCCTCCTGAAGATGCTGCAGGTCTGAGCTGGTAACGCTGCGACTGTGGCAGCCGCTCGCCTTGCGTAGAAGCCAGAGTTGGTCAGCCCGGGGAAGAGGAAGGACCCAGCGAAGCCTGGAAGGCTGGGATGTGCTTAGGGAGGGGAGGGAAGGGTTAAAACCAGGCAGGGATTTTTTTTGCAGTTGAAGGCAGCAGTGATGGTGATGGTAGGTAATCACCCTGTTCCATCGGAGCTGAAAAATGTGCTACTTGAGGCAGGACTCATCTCCTTCGGGAGAAACTGCCTCCCTGGTTGTAGGGCATCGGGTGTCCCACATTGCGAGGGTCAGGGGCAGGCGGCCCTTTGGAGACACTCCCCCCTCAGCCTATGCCTGGTTCAGCTGAAACAGCATCAACTATTTTCCTCCTATTTTCCTCCGTCCCTGGCCCTTTCCATCTCCGCCTCCTTACGGGCTTGGCAGGGGAAAGAGGCGGAGGGGGAAGAAAATAGGAAAGAAATCTTTCGTTTCCATTTCCAAGGCCGTGTTTCAGCTCCCGAAGAGCAGGCGCGCGGGAGTGATGCTCACGGAGCTGCCCCTGACAGCTCCGGCACCGAGGGGAAACCTGTGCTTCCATTTCCAGCCCTGTCCCCCGCAGGCAGAGCCAGCCGAGCCGCGCAGTTCACGGGGATCAGCGGGGAGAGGGAAAACAATTTGATCAAGGGGCCCTGGAGCCAGGCACACGGAGAAACTGGTCTGGTGGGGTTTTTCAGCTTTAATCAGCGTCAAGTTGATTTTATTTTTAGAGAAGTGATGATATTAAAAATAAAAGGGTGGGGGGAGTGAGTAAAACACCAGCAGGTATTCGGGGCAGAGCCCCATCAGCTCTTCAGCTGGTCCTTCCTAAAAAGCTCCGAGCTTTTGCGAGCTGATTGCTGAGAAGCGCACGATGCGTGGGGTCGGACTGTGCTGGCGGCGGGGCGGGCGGCGGTGTGGCCCCCTCGGCCCCCTCTGCTCTGACTGCCGGGGAGGACGGCGATTACAGGCGGTTACCGCGCTCTCACGGAGCTGCCTCTGCGTCCCCTCGCTGCCCGTGGCCAGCTTCAGGTATTTATAAGAAAGATTGAAGAAAATCCTGCAGCGGGCAGATGTGAGGGTCATCTGCCCTCCAAGCAGGTCTTGTCCTAACTCCTAATTGCCAGAAATTTAGAAATTGGTAGAAATGTAAGACCTGAGGGGTGATGTTTTTATTGTCCGTCCCAAACCGCTCCCTTTTAGCATCGACCGCCCTTGCTCACCTTCACCGCCCGTATAAACCTTTGATTCTTTCCAAAACCACCCCAAGCCGTGTTCTTGTTGATGGAAGTGAGCTGGTGTTTTGGGGAGCTGCATCCCCTTTTGATACGCGGTGAACGGAGAGGGTCTCCAAACGCGTCGCTCGGGTTTTTGGAATGATTTCCATCTGTGCAGGGAAAGGAAGGAGAACCCGTGGGTGGCAGGTGGTGGAGAAGGGCTGCTCTTTGCTTTCCCCCAGCCCCAGGTTCATCCCCGTTCATGCTGGTCATGTACATGTGTATGTGTGTGATGTATATGACCATCATGTATATATTTAATTTGTTTCAGGTGATCTGAATTGCCCTAGCAAAGCCAACCTAAAATCAATGTTGAAGGAAGATGAAAGTTCACTTCTTTCCATGCTGGAGAACATGAAAACAAGAAGGTTTTCAAGCTTCTCTGACATTTTTCTCCTCTTTGGAGCGAAAGGTAGGAGTAGGAAAAAACAAAATAAGGCTTCCAGCCTGGACTCCGGCTGCCAAGGGAATTATTAGGGTTTTTTTTCAGCCTGGTCTCAGTGGGGGCTTTTTTACATCCCAAGCCGGGAAGGTGAGATGAAGCACTGATGCTTGATGGTGCCCAGGCAGCTGCAGCCGGCAGCGAAGAGGTCAAATCGTACTGTGCCATCTCATCTCCCAGACCCTCATCAGACAAAACAAAATTTCCATAATTTTACCCCAAGGGCCAAAAAGCGCTTTTGTTGAGGAGATCACGCTGTTCTCACAAAGACAATGAGTCTGCGTGGCGGAGTTGTGACCCTGTGCTGGCAGAAATGCCAGCGTGGTTTAATGAAGAATCCTAAGCAGGGGGGAAAAAAAGCAAATGCTAATGCTGGCTAGCAAGCCCGCAGAAGGGAGATGTTCCTCTTGGTAGAAGAATGGGTGAAAACTGGCCCATGGAGCTCTTACCCTACCTCAGTTCATCAGGAGAATGGTCCGCTTGCAGTGAGACATCTGGGTTTTTTGCCTTGCTGCCTCCTGTGACCTCTTTGAATTTCATGGCATTGGTGGTAGCACCATCACATGGCTTGGTGGTCGTCCCGGCCACGGCTTGGTGGTGACCACGGCCATGGCTCGGTGGTCATCCCGGCCAGCTGACAGCAGTGGTGGGCAAGCGGAGGTCCGTGAGCGGGGGCCGCAGGTGATTTAGCCTGATCTTGGCAATCAACAGCTCACTCGTCCCGGCTTCGAGCGTCGCGCTCTAGTAACCAGGCGGTTTTTGTTGCTCATCTAGAAATCCCAATCGAACGCCTTCATTATCACACAGCAGTGTTTCCGTTGCGGATAACAAGTCGTACTGCGAGCATTAATGTAGCGTCGTATGGATTTGTGTTGTGGGATCGTTGTAAGCTCTGATTGAAGCTCTTCCTGTGATTAGGGTATTTATTCAGGTGTGAGACAGGGAGTCTCTGCTGTCTAGTAAGATCTGAGCTCGCAGCGCGTCTCCGAGGAATGTTTATAGATGCGTACCTTACAGAGTCAATCAGTTGCGTGCATGAGATCTCTGTTTTCCTCTATCTCATCCCATCGTCTCACTGGATTTCATACACCACCCGCACAGCAAACCATCATCTAGACATCGCCGGGGATTTTAGCGGCCGTCTAACGGGGGTTGTGGTTGGAGCACCGAGCGGGGTGTAGATGTCTTCCAGGAGAGGTGGGCACGCGGATGCGCAGCAGAGGGGGGGAAGGCGTGAGCTCAGCTTCTTGTCCGCCCAAGAAGAAGAGAGCGCTCAGGGGACGTGAGAACTGGTCTTTTCTTCTGGCCCAGCCGCAGCAAGAGCTGAGCGGCAGAGTTGCTCCATCCTGGCTGAAAATCGTGGTGCTTTCATTCCTCGAGGAGATCGGTTGCGATTCCTTAATGGGGATGAATGTGTAACTGGGGGAGCGGCTGGCAGCACAATCTATCAATGGAAAATGATGGGAAGTGGCACCCTCCCACTGTCTGGCGGGCTCCCAGCCTCCTCCGCTGCACACCTCATTATCCCCTCTGCTTCGTCTCCATCGCCTTCATCCTTACCGATGGCGGAGCGATATTAAGTTTCTGCGGTTTTATTTAATTATTACCTGCCCACTCCCTCTTCCTTCTGGAAGAGCAGCGGGGCGTATTTCCAAGACGCCGTGGGTTGCTAGATCTGGACTGGTGGTTGCAAGATGAGGAGGAAGGATGCCCAGTCCTTCCTGGTGTGCTTAATATTTCAAATTCTGCTGTTTTCTTGGCTCCAGGAGAAGTTCTAGCTGGAAGAGGACGCTCGGTCCTGCCGGAGAGCCGTAGAGCTGAGTTGTGGGTTTGGCAGAAAGCTGGGAGGTGCAATAAGGTTTGGTGTTGCAGGCCAGACAATAAAGTGGTTCAGTTATCCTGTGTGGACTCTAAAACCTGTTCCTTCTCACCCACCTCCCATGAGCCTCATGCAGCATCTCAGGGGCAGCCCCTCACCCTGTGAGACGTCCTCCTGGATTGTCTTCCTCCCACCTTGCGCCTGACTTTCTCACTGTCCTCACCATCAGACGCCTCAGACGTCGCGGTTGGCATTGGCCTCCTGGGCTCGGCTGTGACAAATGCAGCCCGTCCGAGAGTCGCATGCCAATTGCAGCTCGCTCGTCTACCGAGGCGAGTAATCTCTTCAAAGACTTCTAACGAGTTAATAAGGATTGCTCTGCTTTTCATGAGATCATGTTGACTGTTCTTAATGAAGCCGAGCGTTTTCAAGCCTTTCCTTCCCCTTAAAAATCAGCTTCCAGGTAAATACTTTCTTCCAGTCCGTGGGCAGCTGGCTCCTTCCACGTATCCCCAGCACGCGTGAAGATTTTGAGGGAAGGAGGCATCTCTCCAGCTTCTGTGATGGCCACACGTGTTGGTTTTGGGGAGGGGGTTAAGTTAAGCAAAAGCTTACGCTTGGTCCTAAATAAAGATGGGTTTAATTATAACTGTCTCATTGAGGGATGGCTTGAGAAAGCCAGTTCAGGCCTGATTTTTCGGAAGTATATGTGGGATTTACACGGCCGGAACTCGATTTTCTTGTGGAGAGGCTAAGCCTTGAGGAGTACAAATGAAGATGGGAAGAGCATTTCAAGATGAGCGCTCAGAACAATGAAATTAATGACTTTTCCCACAAAAAAAAAACCCATTGCTGTTAGCAGCGCAGATAATCCGCCCGGTCCGTAGCAGCGCCGGGAGAGCGATGTCAGAGCGATGGGCTCTCTCAGAGATGACTGCTTCTCCTCGTAGCTGTGTCCAAACCCTTGCGCACTCCCCGTTCCCCGCTTTCCGGGAAATCCGGAGCCCGAAGTCCTGCTTTGCCGTGCGTTCGATCCCTTGTGCGCGCGTTACGCCTGCTCCCTGACGCTTTGTGTCGGTTTTAAGTTTCCCCTGAGCTTTTATTGACCATTTCTGTGTTCTCTGCAGGCTCCCTAATTCCTCTCCTCCTCTCCCTGGGGATCTGATCCCTGACTTAGGCAAATCCTCCTCCTCTTCATTTGCGAGCAGGGATGCAAAAGTAAATATTGTAAGTGGCGGTGTCAGCTTCTTATCCTCCTCTGCCTCCAATTTCCCCTGTCACTCTTATCTGCGCTGGATCCACTTAGCTCCTGTGTCTACATAATGCTCTTTTCCTTCACTGGTTTTGTAAAAGCCGGGAGATTCTCTGTCGTCAGCCAGCTTTGCTCCTTTAATTACACACTTGTGTGTTTACCTTCCCGAACCCGTGCCCCTTACTTCTGACGCGTCCCTGCTTTTAAGCAGGTGAGTTTTCTTTGATTAAAGGCAGGGACGCGCCCGAATCCTGCGTTTTGAACGCTCAGAACCATGCGGCGTTTGAAGTCGAACCCGCGTTCTGCGTCGAGCCGGCGTTTTTTGTCGCCGCTTTGAACGCTGCTGTGACTTCTGGGGCGGCATGCGGGAGGTGTGGGATGTAACGGCGCCGCGGCCCTCGTGGTGATGCGCTGTGTGAAATTCAGAGTGGGTTTTGTGTGGCTTGGCTGGATTTTCCCTTCTTGAGATGGAGATAGCGTTTCCTACCAAGAGTTGTGCGGGTGAGAGCTGCTGCGGAGGACAGCCACTGGCAGAGCCGCCCTTTGCGTTGTGGTTTTTATTTTGTGGAGCATTTTGGGAGAGGCTGTACCTAGGGCACATGTAGCTTAAGCCGGAACCAGAGCAACCCCCCAAAATGTTTGGGAGCATCCTGCTCCCCGGAGAACGGCAGCCGTGGCGGATGCTCCGCGCTTCATGCTGATCCTTCCCGAGCCTCCCGATCTGCGGTCTGATCGTTGCCGATGCTCTAACCTGGTTATGAATCGATTTTTAAATTTTTTTTTACCTGCGAATGCCGCACAATGGTGTTTATTACATAACAATTCCCATCAGGAGAACGTCTCGTCGTATGATGCACGGCGATACTAAACGCTGGCGGCGCGTGAGGCCTCTGCGTTCTGCGGGATGCAAGCCGTTTGTAATTTCAAGATCAATACAATGATGTGGTTTTTGAATTTTAATGAATAAACTGCACTGGCGTTTGTTGTTTACCTGCTTTCTGATTTTTTAACAAGTGGCTCTAGTGATAATTACTGAAAATCTGTAGTCGCGGAAGGAGGGGGAGGCCGGGGGGAACCTGGATCCTCCATCGCTATCCAACTGGGCAATTATCTCCATACTGTATGTGCTGCTTTTCTATAAATGTTGAAATTCGGTAATTACCGCTAGAGCCAGCCGTGACATTTCGAAAGCAGATACATAACAAATAGGGATGCCGCGGAGTCATTAAAATGCAGATATCAAAACAGCTCTCCCCGTTCTTCTTCGCGTGAATCCATCTCTTTTTTTTCATGAGGAATTCAGTTGCCAATTAAATACCTTTTCTTTTCTTTTTCTTTTTTTTCTTTTTTTTCCCCCTGTTACAAACGCATGCTAATCTCCATGAAAGGAGCTGAACTGACAGTCGTGACAGTTGGCGCGTCAGGAAAAAGCAGGAGTGAGCTCAGTCCTTCCGAAGGCAGCACCTCCCCAGCTTCCGAAATGGTGAGGTTGTGTCCAAAATTTAGGGAGGAAGGACGTTTTTCCTAGTGATTCCCCCTTTTTCTCATTCAGGCACCATTTTTTCTCCTCCTCCTCTAAGGGAAAAACATCTTTTAAGGCTGCTGATAACTTTGGGAAATCTTTTTTTGGCCTGTCCCAGCTGGGCTCTGGTTCCACTGCCGACGGAACAGCTCAATTGTCTCCCAAATTGTTATTCACACTGCCGTTGCTGACATCTGGCAGTTGTGGTGTTGTCTTTTTTTTTTTTTTTAACGCTGTTGTCTTGTTTACGAGTTTGACTGGTGGAAGACGGGATTTGATGCCTCCCAATCGGTTGCTAATGAGACGCAGGGATTGACAGCGCGGGATTGATCCTGCCTTTGTAATCCCGTCGCAGCGAGGAGGGTTTGCCGCTGGGTCTGTCAGGGGTTGTGTGCGAAGCAGGTGTGATGAGGAACCCGGGCGCTGAAAACAAGGAGAACAAGGAGGAAAACCTGCAGGGTTTCTGCGCCTCCTCTCTTCCCAAATCTGAGTGCCGCTCGTATGTTTTTCTGTGGATGTCTTTGAGAGACGGCAGGATGAATTTGTTCGGAGAGAGGCCAATGTACATGGAGGTAATGGTGGTGCTAAATAATGATAATTAAGGGGCTTGGAGATGTCCGTGCTCCTAATGACCCGCAGCTTTGGTCTTTTGTAGCTTTACTCCACGCTTTCTCCCCAGTTTGCCCATAGCAAAGGTCTCCTCTCTTATTTCAAGCAGATCACTTATTGCATCCTTCCTCTGAAAAACAATTCTACTAAGACTAAAAAATTCCATTTTGCACTGGGCTGAAGGAGGCGCTGCATCAGCTCGTACGATTTTAAGAGGCCTTAGGTCCAGCCTGTGGTTTCCCAGTGGAGGACACCTTCGATTGCTCCTCTCTGGGAGCGAAGCCTTCAGCGAGCCCCGTTCAAGGAAAGCGTGGCTAAGTTTTCTTCTCGCCCCCGATGCGTACGTGTTAAGGTGAGTAGGAATTATATTCACTTCAAGGAGAGACGAGGCCCTTGTGTTGACTGCATTATCATTTATACTAACAAAAAGAGCTTAAAATGTTAGCATATTCTTTTGAAACCAGAGCTTTGCATCCTATTAAGAGGAAGGAAACACAACCCGCGGCGCTTTATATTTCCAAGCGCCTGTCAAGACGCGCTCGCGGCTGTCGCCTGCTTACTGAGCATCCACCTAGAGGAATAAATTGGGAATCGCTACCCGTGCGCTGATCCCCTCACCAAGAGACAGGAGACGCCGCTCAATTAAAATCCAGCCCAGCGCAAATCTTGGATCTGCGTCGGCCGGAAACTCACGGAGCTGAGGGTGTGAGCTGTGAAGGTTTGCTCACAAGGCAGGTGTGAATAGAAACGTGTCTTACATCTTGGTTTTGGAGGGTGAGGGAATTTGGGTGAGATTCCGGCTTGCAGCACTGTGGATTTTGGCAGGGGAATTTCTAGCCTGGCTGGAGTAGAGAGGAAAAGCAAACTTAATTTAATCTCTGCAATTTGGGAAAAAGCACTTCAACATCAAGATTGCATCCTGCTGGTATCAGATGGTTGGTTTGGGTGCCAGAAACTGAAAATCTTCGGTTCCAGGTGGATAAAAGTTTGCAGTATACAGCGTGTGGCTCTCTTGCAGGTATGCCAGGCACCAAACTGGCCGTGGGAATGGTCCTCCCAGTCCCTACAGCTGCTCGTCCATCCCTTGAGGAAGGCAGTAAGTTCTGCATCCGTGCAAGCAGAGTCTTTGTTTTAAGGAAAAATGAGAGAAAACCCTAAATCCCCAGCAGAAGAACTGAGAAAGCTCTTCCCCAAGCAGGGCTTTTGGAGATAAGCTGCTGCTTGGCAATTTGCTAATGTGAACTTTTAGCACCACCGGTTGTCTTCCTAAAACCGAAATCCACTGTGAGGGGAGGAAACCAGATCATAAAACAAGGCAGGCACAGGAGGTGGGGAGCTGCTTCATCAGGCTGCTGAGTCTGGCACTTCGCATCTTTTACAATTCCATCCTCTGACTCGGAAGGAGATCGCTCGTGTACCCTTCACACTCTGTGCCGTCTCCACTGAGTTGCACAAGGAGGACACGTGCCGCTCCTGTAGCAACTCGAGCTCGTTTTTTGGGAGAGAGTGGATGTGAGAGTGGATGTTTTCATTTAGAATCACAAAAGGGTTTGGGTTGGAAGGGACCTTCAAAGGCCACCCAGCCCAACCCCCCTGCCAGGAGCAGGGACATCTCCAACCAGATCAGGTCTCAGAGCCCTGGCCAACCTGGCCTTGAATGTTTCCAGGGATGGAGCATCCACCAGCTCATTTGGGCAGGGGCTCAGCGTAGTATCCTCAAAGAGCAGCTTCCCTGAGCTGGAAAACCAGAGAGAGTTTTTAAAATACATCTTTATTTCTGTCGAGGCCCCACAGCTAACGGTGCCCGCTGGTGAGTACATCTGTACGGTGAGATCTTCAGTTGCTTTAACGCGTTGCAGGTTTGCTTTAGCCACCAGGGTAGGGCTTGTGGGGCGAGGTGGCAGGCATGGACTCACCCTTCCAGAGCTCCATCACGCATGAGCCGCCGGAGGTTAGGCAAGAAATGTCATCAGGTAAGAAGTGACATGACGTAAGAAGTGACATCAGGCAGGGTTTGCGACCAGGCTGGGTGCGTCTGTATCGGTGGCTGTGTTATCTCAGCGCAGGTCCGTGCACGCTGACGCATGCCGCCTCTGCCTGCGCGAGCAGGTGAAATTAAGTTGTCTTGCAGTCCTTTCTCATCAACAGTGGCGCATCCCAGATCCCCATGATAGGCAGGGCACTGGTCCCTTCCCTGTCCGCTTTGATTAATTCAGTGCCTCGTTTGTGGAGTCTGTGGGTTTGTCTTGGTTTTGCTCTTCCCGTTGATGCAGGAGTTTCTCCCCCTCCTTTTCCCAACCGTTCTGCTACAAAGCCCTGTCCTACCTAGGCCGGTGTGACGCAGCGGGGGATGATGCGCTAAGTCCCTGTGCGTTACAGAGAACAAATTCCAGCTCTGGATCCTCTTTACAAGACTCCAGCAGCTGCTGCGAACGCCAACGCGCCGGGCTGAGAACCGGCAAAAGTGCTGTGGCTTTCCGGCACTTCCGACCCGGCGATATCAAGAGGGCTTTGGGCTCGCACAAAGCGCTTGCAGCTTTAACACGGAGCAGGGAATAAAGGCTCAGCACCAGCGGAGCCCGTTGGAAAGGTTTGTGGAGTGTGTGGGAAGATAATGTATGGTAATGAGGACGGCACCGAGCTGCTGTGAGTTACAGGAACTTATCGCTGCTGCGGCGCGTTCCTGGGATTCGCTCTCGCCGAAGCAGCGTGAATGGATTTATTTTGTATTGTTAGACTGTCAAGCCATTGCAGAGCAACAACTTCCAAATGATAACTTCTCCAGCGCGCAGAAGTTGTGAATTACACGCTTTTAGTCCCCGGCACACCGACGGGGTGGGCTGACAGCTGCTCCGTAGAAACCTCCCTCCCGTTCCCTCTCCATGCTAAGGTCAGCAGCTCGACGTTGACTCCGTCCTACCAGACCCACGGGGCTGTTATTAATGATGATATCTGTTTATTTCTAGCGGCAGAGCGCGCTGGAGCAAGAGAGCATGTAATCAAGGTGAAGAGGGAAGCACTTTCTTCCTGATCCCTGATGCCATGTTAGCCGGGCAAGCTTGGGTTGGTTGGGTTGGTCTGGAAGGAGAAGGGTTTGAAGAAGGGGACATGGCCCAGGCAAGGGGATGTGTTGTGGTGGAACGTCTCCTTTCCTTGTCTAATGGGTCAGCGTCTCTTTTTTTCTTCTGAGGCTTTGACATCTGTTGCCATCCCCAGCAATGGAGATTTGAGTTTGTAGGTGTTGGGAGGTGACTGAGAATGGATGGAGAGCAGCCCTGAAGAGAAGGACTTGGGGGTGCTGGTGGATGAGAAGCTCAACGTGAGCCAACAGTGTGCGCTTGCAGCCCAGAAGGCCAACGGCATCCTGGGCTGCACCCCCAGCAGCGTGGGCAGCAGGGCGAGGGAGGGGATTCTGCCCCTCTGCTCCGCTCTGGTGAGACCCCACCTGCAGTACTGTGTCCAGTTCTGGAGCCCCCAACATCAGAAGGCCATGGACCAGTTGGAGAGGGTCCAGAGGAGGCCACGAAGATGATGAGAGGGCTGGAGCCCCTCTGCTGTGAGGCCAGGCTGGGAGAGCTGGGGCTGTTCAGCCTGGAGAAGAGGAGGCTCCGGGGAGACCTTACAGCGACCTCCAGTGCCTCAAGGGGGCTGCAGGAAAGGTGGGGAGAGACTCTTCAGCAGGGCCTGGTGTGACAGGATGAGGGGTGATGGTTTCAAAATAGAGGGAGGCAGATTTAGATTAGATATTAGGAAACAATTTTTTACGCTGAGGGTGGTGGAGCACTGGCCCAGGTTTCCCAGAGAGGTGGTGGCTGTCCCATCCCTGGAAACATTCCAGGCCAGGTTGGCCGGGGCTCTGAGCAACCTGATGTGGTTGGAGATGTCCCTGTTCCTTGCAGGGGGGGTTGGACTGGGTGGGCTTTGAAGGTCCCTTCCCACCCAAACCATTCTATGGTTTTATGACTTTGGTGGAAACCATCGAGCTATGTCCACGCGGAGCTGGAAGATGAGCGGTTGTGGGTGGTGTTCAACGGTGTCGTTGTCCGTAGCTGTGGGTGACACTGTGAAGATGTACCCGGCGAAGGGACGGGCTGGGTGGTTCATCCTCTACCCAAGCTAGGCAGGCACGGAGATCACTCCTCTATGAGCAGGAGCTCCTCTTGGCTGCGGAATAAAAAGGGAAGGACTGCGAATTGGAGCCACTGAGATGAAACGTGTAAGGAGACTGGGAGGAGAGCCCAGGCTTTTGTGTAGTTGCTCTGGAGCTTTCGGTTAGTCCTGAAAAGGTAAAAATAATGGCAACTCCTCGGCGTTCACAATTGAATTGCGTTTTTGTTTTTTTTTTCCTTTCCTTTGGCTCTTCTGAATATCCACAGAAGGTTTTCTTTTTGCACATGTAGGTCTGGTCTGCATTCCTTGTTCTGCATTAACTCAATTATTGGGTGGGAGGAGAACTTCACAGAAACCGACCTCGTGGGATGGAAGGGCTGGCACTGGCTTGCGGATGCAGAGCACCGTGCAAGAGCCTTCAAGCCAGGAAGTTTTGTGATTATTTTTTAAATATTCCAGTAGAGTTGGAGACTGTATCAAGAAACTTCTTTGAAAAGGAAATAAACGCATAAATTACAGCATCGTCTTTGCAGAAGGGCGAAGGGAGCGCGAGATTGTTTAAACGTGTTATTTGCTGACCTTGACAGTTTACTTGTGATGTTATTTAAACATTTGGGTTTGCAGGGCCAGGTTCTTATTTATTTATTTAATAAGCTGCCAGCTTACAAATTGGGAAACTTTTACAGCTCCTTTTATCTCCTGCAGAACCACTGAGATGGCAAAATATATTCTCCATCTCAACAATCCGCTCTCTATTTGCATGAGGAAATTGGAAAGCGAGTTGTTTTTCTTCGTTTGCATGACAATACCCGGCGCATGCTACGATTCACCCTTTAATTTGTGGCGGTTAGCGCACGGGAAGAAAGGGCCCAGCCGTTTGGCTCGGGTTTTGCTGCCGATGTCGTCCTCGTTGTAATTAAAATTGATTTATAACTAAAGGCAAAGAAATGGAAACTACCTGTTATTCAGCGTGTTGTTGACCTGCGGAGCACAACAGTTGGGGTCACCCAGTTCAGATCTCCTACTGGAGACGCTGGAGGAGCTCTGCTGAATTAAGTTTTCCAGGTTGAGCTTCTAATTAGTCCAAGATTTCCAAGTGGGTGGTGGTGCAAAATACCAGACCCAAAATGGGAGCAGGCAGCAGCTGCGGCACCAGCTGGACCTGTGGTGGCTTTGCAGGACCCAAGTGCAGGAGCATGAGATGTCCTGACAGGACGCACACTTGGGTTTTTTAGCGTAAAATTTGGGTGCCAGGAGTGACTTCATCCTTGACTCGTTGCAAACAACTGGGGAATCCCTTGAACGCGGGGAAAACATCTGAACTCAACCTCTGATGGAAGGCGCGCTCTGCCCTCTGTAGCATTTTGTGTCATGCTGGTGCTACTGGAGATGGTTCAGTGGTTTAGGTGGGGTCTAGAAGCGTGAGCTATGGAGCTTGCACTCCCAGGTTTGGGTTTTTCAGTCAATGGAGAGAAGCCGACAACCTCAGCGGACAATTTGTCGCAGCTGAAAACAGGCGTTTGAGGAGACTTGCCTGCTAAAAGCGGTCATTTCTTTCTTTTGGCTGGAAAAGAAATCTCAGGTGATGGATTCATTCTTCAGTGTCTGACTGGAGATATCTGTCCTGCTTGCCTCCAACAACTTTGAAGCTTTGCGGCGCTTTCAGAGTATTTTAAGAGGAATTCAATTTCCTGACTTTGGCTGTACGTCACGAGATTAATCCTCGAGCTGGAAGCAATCTGTTTCAAGTGAGACAGCGCAATCGTAATTATGAAGCCGTTGAGACAACAAGAAGTGTTTTGGACAACCACTTTGGTCACGAAGGAGTTTTGAAAGGCAGATTTAGGCCGATGCCAAATAGGCTTTGAAAACCCCACTGTTTACTCTTCACAATATGTAGGAGCGGAGATTTTATGAGTAATCCCTGTACTTCTTCAGCACGAAAAAATATTAACATTAGATAGCCATCATCTGACTTTGTAAAAGGATAAATAAGGCCAGAACGGACGGAGCAAGCTGTGGAGCGAATGAAGAATCCATTTCGCTTGCCCTCTGCAAGCTCGGGCCAAGGCTGGAGAAAGGCTGAAGTCTTCGTCTTTTAAAAATACGGGTCGCTGAGGAGGAGCTAGAGGAAATACGCGTACACATCCTTAATGACTGCTCTTACCTTGAGCGTGGTTTTTTTTTTCCTTGTGTTTGAGTACTGGGGGAGTTGTTTATTGAAAGTTATGTTTCGGAGGCGTGATGCTTGCGATGGGAAGGAGAAAAGATGGAACAGCCTAAGAATAAAAGGTTCTTTCAGCGCTGCTTTGGGAGTGAGGCTCAGAGATGCTGTTGTGAATATGAATAATAAATACTATAATATATTTAATTTTAAAATATTAATAATCTGTACTTAGAGTTCCCCTAAAACAAAGGGTTTCTCCAACCCTCATGCAGCTACTACCAGTAGGGTAGCAAGCGACTGCAAACCTACTTGAAGCTTCCGTGCAAAAGCAACCGGTAAGGATGTCCGAAGCGTCGGGAAGCCGCGGCCACGTCCTCCTTTCCCCTCCATCCTGCAGCAGGGAGCTGGAGCGGGGGGATGCTGCCGGCCGGACCCGGCTCCAAAAGGGGAGCTCCCCATGGAGGACAGGTAGAGAAAAAGCCAAAGTATTTTTGCATATCTCTATGTAGCAAGCAATGTTTGCCATTTATAATATTTCAAGAGAGACCTGACTTTATGAAGCATTCATGAGCCTGGCCTCCCGGTACGCATTTTTTTTTTTTTCTCCCCTGGTTATTAGGAAATATTCAAATACTGCAAACAAATGTCAGTCCGCAGAATATTCATGAAGTCTCCTGTTCGAGCCGGTCCCCCAAGTCGCTGCTGGCTGGAATACATCAAGCTAATGCTGATTGCCTACGTTTAGGGCTGAATAAAGATATCGCACTGAATAAGCGCAGAACGGCTTTTTCTAATTCTGAGAACTGGGAATTGCAAAGGCTGGGGTGAATCCCGGTGCTGGAGAGCGACTCGTGGATCTTGGTTTCCTCTGCACTTGACCATCTCATGTTATCAAGGGCAAAATCCATCTCCTCTAACTGCTGCCATCCCGTCAAAACGTTTTGGAAAACACTGGTTTGGAAACAGGTTTCCCAATAAAATTAGTGCTTCGGAGCGAATAATGCTCTGTGGTGGGCCAAAAAAGGGAAAAGTTTAGTGCTTGGCCTAAATCTTTCTTCCTCCTTCTGAGGTTGGATATTAAACAGCAGAGGTGGGAGAAGGGGCCGGCTTGATCCCAGGAGAGGAAAATTAGGGAGAGGAGTGTTTAGGTCTGGCTGTCAGAGATGTAATAAAACACAGCAGATGGAAGGTGAGGCTTCCAAACAAATCCACGCTAGACAATAAGCGATACCTTTAACAGGGAGGCTAATTAGCACTTGGCACAGCGCGCCAGGGGTTTCGCTAGATTCTCTGTTGTTGGCAAAGTTTCAGCGGAAACCAGATGTTTTGCTAAAATCCCGGTGTTGTACTTTGAGCGGGCGTTAACAGGGGGAAGCCCTCATGCGCTTCTGAGGCCGGAGGTCCAACCAGCTCATCACAGTGGTCCCACAAACCCAAAAAGCTGCAGATCCAGTCTCAGGTGGTTTGCGGACACTGTTGCAGGACGCGGTCATGAGAGAGCTTTGCAATCCCTTTCTGTAGCAGCCACTTGCTTTTCAGTAACCGTCGTCAGTGTGCGAGCGCGGGGAGAAATAATTCCAGTTAATAGAAACGGCGGGTTCTCAATGAAGACGTACGGCGCCTGTACACGGCGTGCTCCTAATGAACAGCAACGTCAGGCCAAAATAACAGATGAGGAGGATTATATTCTCCGAGGTGCGTTGCGTTATTGCTCTGCCTCTTTGTTAGGTCGTCTGGAGACACCGCACTACAGCTAGAGGCAGATGTTGGATGGGAAAGACCGATGAGTTGATGGAGGAGAAGAGAATCCCATGCTGCTTTTAAGAGATGCTAATTAAAGGGTTTAATCTAGGTTTGTTTGCTAAGCGTCCCGAAGAGGCGCTGGGAGGGGAAGATGCCTTTGTTTGGCCACTACAATCCCCGAGTGGAGATGTGGAGAACAATCACAGAATCTTTAAGGTTGGACAAGACCTCCAAGATCATCAGGTCCAACAAGCTCTCCTGGGGCTGGTGTGTGACCTTCAGGTGGTGGGATGGTGTCACGTAGCCCACCTCCTCTTTGCCTTGGTGTCCCTCAGCCTTGGGAGCTCTCGGAGCCCATGGTGGGACTGGGGGAAGCGCTGGACTTTCTACAAGGCCGCTCTTCCCAGGCCCTGCTGCCCCGGCTCGCAACACTGAAGTGCTTCACGTAGTCGTCGGCTTATGACCAAGCCTCGCTGCACTTGCATGAAATGCTTTCAAGCTGCTGTTCCTCAGCCGGGGCACCTCTCAGAATAAAATATAAGAGACCTTAAACCTTGCTCCTAATTTTTCACTTGCTGTTAAAATTGCTGCCTAAGGATATCTGAAGAAGTCCTTGCCCCCCTTGGGGGGGCAAGTGTGTTATCACTTAATCTTCCTTTTTTTCCCTCCTTTAATAAAGTCTAGGCATGAAAGTCAGTGGCTGAAAACCACCGTGTCCTGGGCTGCTGGTGTCTCACAACGGTATTTTTTAAGATCACAGCTCGTAACCACGGGGAGAGGTCTCTGCGGAGGGAGTGAGAAGGAACTTTCTGTTTATTGCCGTTTACCAGCGGCTGTAATGTGTTTAAGAAGGAAAATTGCCACTTACACTTGCAAAGCAAATTGGCTTGCGCTCGGTGATAGCTTTCCAGCGTCTGCCTAGGAAAGGTCATCCTGGAGACTTCCGCGCTCTGCAGAGCTTGGTTTTGATGAGCGGGAGGGCAGTGGGGTGGCCCCGAGCTGTGATTTCGTCCGTACGTGAAGACCTCAGCCCCACCATCCTCATGGTTGCTGGGCTTCTCCACTGCATCCTGGCTGGGATGTAGATTTGTCCTCGGTGTCGTCTTCTTAGAGCAGGAGCCCCCCAACATGAAGACCCCCAACGCGTGTCCAGCAGAGACCCCACGGACTGCGTTTTCCCCTCTCCCTTCACCATCTCCTGCTCTGCAGCCCCATCAGCCTGCCGTGTCCTGCCGCAAACCGGGCCTGTGCTCCGTTTTAACGTTATTAGCCATCGCCTTGGCAACAAATACAGATGTGATGTTTGCAACAGCGCCGTTTCACAGCTCCCAGAGGAGCCTTTACCCTCGAGTGCATTTAGCTGATAGCGAAACCGAAGCGGACGTAAAACAAGCAGGTCGGAAAGGAGGTAGTGGCCTTTTCTGCTCCAGTCGGGCTCCAGAAGTGCAAATTATCGGGTCGGGTAATGGAGCTGACTGTCATCCTGCGTGTAAATCTCCCCCACTTATCTGTCCTCGCAACCGTAAGCAGCCTTACCAGCCAGTAAAAGCCACTGCTGTGGCAAAACCGGCACGGCGATTATCTTAATAACTTCATCAAATAGCGGCAACTGTAATCATACGGCTACCTGTTTGTTTATAAGCACTCTCACCTTTATCGCAGCAGCAATTTTGGGGAGCGGCAGGAGACGGGAGAGCGGGTTTTGTTTTCAGCTCGTGAAGCAAAACCATCTCGGGTAATTGCGCTTTGGGCTGCGGGCATCCAGCCTCCAAACGCCACCCAGAAACGGCTGCTGGCTGCCGAGGCGCCTGGCGTGGGGACGTTGGGCGCCGTGGAAAAGAGACGGGAACATCCCCGAGAGGCGATGAGGGTGCTCAAAAGCAGGCTCCAGAAGATTTAATCTTGAGAACGGGGACCAAGTCACGATGGCCGTGGCGAGAGCTGGGGTTTAAGAGGAGCGTGCGTTGCCATATTAATTGGAGAGGAGAAGCTTTTAGTGGTCCAGCAATTAGTTTCTGCCTTGAGAGAGCAGTCTGCTTGTGTTCCTCCCTTGTCTTACTGCCACTTTGCATCTTCCTGGTCCCCTGCGGAGTTTTCCTCTTGTCCTGCACCGCCTACAAGGACTTGGTGAAGCAAAAACCAACATTACTTTGAATTTCCGTAGTTTCCCATGGAGCCATGCCCTGATTTCATCCTATTTCAGCCCAAAGTGCGTTTCCCAAAGCGTGCACTGGCAAACCGTGGGATGGCACCTTCATGTGGGTGTCTCCTTCCATCAGTCCATCGTTTGCAGTGCAATGAAAGATCTCCCTGGATTTGGAGCCCACACTGGAGCATGGGGAAGGGAGTTTTGGGGATGGTCCCTGCGAAGCGTCGGGGAGATGCGCGCAGCGGCGCCCGGGGGAACGAGCGTCACGTCAAAGGTTTGCTGATGGGCCCTGCTGAGGGGATGCCTGGGGCTCGTTGCAGCAGAAGTAAAACCTGAATGTCAAAGTGGCACGGAGCGGTGTTTTTGGGCTTAAGAAGGAAAAGGAGGAATAAGATGTGTTGGATTTGTCTCTCATCTGTTTTGGGATTCCGGGCACGGCGGGCGCAGAGGGCAGGCTTCTCCCAGGAGACGCGTTTCCGATACTCCACCGCCGCTGAATCCTAATGGAGCTGATGTTTGTTCCCCTTGCAGATCCTCCCTCTCTGCGTTATACTTTTCAAACAAACATCCTCGTGGCATTTTTCCCTGAATTTCAGTTACATTTTCCTGTTCCCAGCCCCGCAGCCTGTGCTGTGCTTTTGTTGTGAGGGGAGCGCTGCCTTCCCCCTTCCAGGGGGCTGCGGGAATAAGAAACCTGTGCTGACGCGGGACGAGGCAGGGTGTATTTTATTTTCTTAAGCTCCAGAGAAGAGGGGTCACTTTCCTTCAATCACCTTCTTTTTTTCTCTCTTGCTTTTTCGTTGTTGTTAGCTGGGATTTTTTTCTTGTTTCTTTTTTTTTTTTCACCCTTAAGAGTGTGTCTCATCATCCCCTGTCAAGTGTGGTTGAGATTCGCCAAGAAATTCAGAAGTACTTACGAAACACTGATTGATGGGCCAACAAGGCTGTCAAAGCAGCTCAAGAAAATGAGGCTCTGACTAAAGATAATAATTAATGAAATGGATAAGAAGGCAAGAGGCCGGAAGGCTTTCCGGCTGCTAGACCTAGTAGGGATCGTAAAGGCAGTCGGCACCTGGAGTAGAGGCTCAGAAAAGGAGCAGAGAGGTCTTCTGCTGAAAACTTTGAGACAGACGCAGTTTGACGTTGTTTTCGTCATATGCCATGTACTTCGGGGGGAAAAAGGCAGAACATTCCCCTGGAAAACACTGCGATTGATGTACCTTGAGAGCTGTCGTTCAAACGTGCCGTACCTTCATCTTCTTCTGTAAATGAGCCTTTGCTGGCGTCTGCTCTCCGCTGCGGCGCGCAGGCTGTCGGCGCTGTTCGGAAGGTAACGCGGGGGCTAAAGGGGAACCGCCCGGGGACTTGCGGGGTGACGCGCGAGGCTGACAGGTACGTTCCTGAGGACGGTTAAAAGGAAAGGTAGGTTTATGTCAGATTTTTTTTTTTTTTTTTTCCCCGCCAGTTGATTACGTTCTGATCAAGAGAGGAAGGGATGTAAGATAGCCAAAGGCGATACAGGTTGTAACGTCCCCTGCAAGCTGATGAATCGGAGGTTTGCCAAGACCTGGGGAGCCTGCAGCGGGTCTGCACAACGCGATCTGCTTCCTTGACTGGCTGAGCGTCTCCTGCTATGTGTGGATGGTCAGCAAAAGGCTGCACCTGTCTCATGGATTGTAGAATCCGGGAATGGTTTGGGTGGGAAGGGACCTTCAAAACCCACCCAGTCCAACCCCCCTGCCAGGAGCAGGGACATCTCCAACCAGATCAGGTTGCTCACAGCCCCGGCCAACCCGGCCTGGAATGCTTCCAGGGATGGGGCATCCACCACCTCGCTGGGCAGCCTTAGATCTTCAAGGTTAAAAGAAAACCCAGCATTTGGTGCGTGGCCCAAGGGGTGGAAGGTAAGGACTGTTGTAGGCAAAGACTGGTAGATCGATGGTGAACACCTCTAGGCATAAGGATGGAGTAGCGGGAGGAGGCACAGAAAATGCCAAAACCAGGAGGGTCCTGGTTTGGGGCATGGATGCGAGGCAGGGTCTGCACAGGCGGCTTCAGCGTTGCTTTTCCCCTGCAGCACTGATTAAGTATTTTGGGTTTTTGTCTGCCGGATGTGAATACCGGATTCTCGGCAAAGTTTTGCGGGAGGAGCTCCGCCTGCCCTCACGGTACTGCGCACCCCTTACTGGTGATGGGTGCGTCGAAGGAGGTAATGAGCGTGATGGAGTGCCTGTACGTTTGGCACCCGCGTTTATAAATATGGATCTACGTGCACAGGAGCTGTCTCAAGCTGGGCAAAACACAATTATTTCATTTTCCTCCCCGTTCAGGATTGTTGTTGTTTAGGAATAAATTGCTGCTGCTGATTTACAAGGGCAGGAACGACTGCGTGAAATGGGCTCAGTGAAGTGATTTTGAATTTCCACTACAATTGCTTTTCTCTTCAACCATATGATTCCCTTTTTCCCGCGTGCACCAGCCAGGTCCCGGTTTTGTTTTGCGCGCTGCTGCCCTGGGAGGTTTGCCTGCCCTCGCTGTGCAGCGAGCCCCGCGGCTGAGCATGCCGAAACAAACCTGAAGCTCTAAATTGCTCTTTCATAAAGGAAGCTGACGGAGGAGGTATGTCCCAAAATCCCACTGCACTGGCACCAAGGGATGCTGATGCTCTGGCTTCAGTGGAGAAGTCAGGAGTAAAAACCCTGAATTTGTGTGTTATCTGTGTTGTATAGTCCTATTAACTACTGGGTGAATTCCTTCTCCTCTTGGTGCCTCAATTTGTTTGCCGTTATGCTCTGGATAAGGTCTTCTGGCTCCACGTTGAGCTCCTCAACAAGCCCACGTTCTTCCCTTGGTGGTCCTCCAAGGGGGCTTTTTGTGTTTAAGGCTTTGCGTGTCTCTATGAAGTTCCTCGTGGCCCAAAGGGCAACCTAGTTATTAGAAAGGGGCTGTAAACTTGGTAGGAATTCATCTCCTGGTGTCTTTTGTGGTCTTCTCTAGCTCGTTCAGCTTCCCCAGGGTCACATCTGTAAATGAGCTAAAAATCCCACAGCAGATGGGGGATGCTCTCGTGGGTGTGTTGTTAGTCAGCGTGAAGGGGCAATTTAAGTGAGCAGAGAAATAATTTGGAGGAATTAAGCTTTCTTTGGGGTTCCCTGGCTCAGTTTGGTGTTGGAGAAGTCATCTGCAAGCCTGACCTTTTGGCTCCATGTGTCCCTTCGCATCCCTTACCCCCCGGAAGTCTTCCCTTCTCTTTACCAACGTCTGCAGGAGCTCTGCAGCCCAAAACCACTCTCCTGACCCTTCCAGGACCCTGGGAATTTTGCACGACGTTACTAATTCTGGGCTGTTTTCCCCGTCTTGCGTTGGTTTCTGAAAGGTGTGTGCTGGGGACGCCAAAGTTATTAACGAAAACCCGAGCTCTGGTAACGCAGCGCTAATACAGAACCACGGCAGCTACGCCGAGCTCTAAACGGCATAATAAATGTGAACATCTTGGGTAATGTGATTTATTATTGGCAGCATGAATAGGAAAATAATAAAACAATATAATGATTCTGGAAGAAAAATGAGGTTTTTTATTATTATTCATACTTGGAAGCTTGTTTACAAGGTGGGAATGAGGTCAGGCTCTTAAACAGAGCCGTTGGTGCCGGATCCTCGGCTCTGCGCCTGGCAGGAGATGCAGTGCGCTTTCCCCCCGGTTCGTTTGCGTGGGGAATTAGGCTCCCCGGTTTCATTATCGCTAATAGACCTCGCCTGGTTCTCAGCGGCGCGGCTGAATCGGTAAGCGAAGCCGCACGGCTTTGCGGGCAGGTCGTTCTTCCGTCCCTGGCCAAGGGAGGGATGGCGCTGGGAAGTGGGATCCGTTGGTTTGGCTCGGCAGGGCAGCAGCTCAGGGCAGAAGGTGGGGTTTGGTGGGGCTGGGCTGGGGAGAGCCGGAGGTGAGAATCGAGGGGAAGCCAAAACGCTCTCGCGGTTGGAAACTCCTGTTTTCCCAGGGATAGGTGAACCCATCACCTTCCCTCTGCAGCGCGTGGTCCTACAGCTTCCCCAAAAGGCTCCATCCCTCTTTTGATTTTGCGTTCCGCTTCTTGCCCAAGGCGGCACCGTTTAACAGAGACAGGGCTAAGCAACGCGTATTTTCCTCTTTATTTTGCGTCGGCCCAGCTGCGCTCAAGTCCAATTGGATTTTCCATTTCTGTGGCAGGTTACAACCCTTTGGTTCCTTTTCCTGTAATTTTCATGTTTGCCTTTTAATATTTCTGAGGAGACTGAAAGCTGTGGATCAGAGGAGGTAAGCTCCTGCTCAGCACGTTACAGAGGAGCTGCTCGGACCTCGAACGAGTCGCCAGGACGGCTGAGATACCGGGGCTGGCAGCCGTATGGGTGAGGGGAGGTGATGGAGCCGAGCGTGGGGAGCCTGTCCCACGTGAAGCAGCGCCTGCGAAAACTCATTTCGTAGGCCCAGCAGTGCTAAATCTCTGTGACTTCAGCACGTTCGGCTCGGCTGGGATCGCGGAGCAGGTGTGTGACCAGAACTGAGCCAGACCCCACCGGTTCCCCTCCGTGGAGTGGGATCCGCAGGGCGCTGCTGCAGGCTCATCGCTGTCCAAGTGGCTGTGGGATGCTGCTGGCATCTGCGGGATTTCAGGTAATTCCTGAACGCTTGGGTGTGTGTAACGGAGCGTTTACGGCACCTTCTTTTCCTCCTTATGAAAATAAAACAAGCGCACTCCAGGCTTTTTCCTTGAATCATAGAATCATAGAACGGTTTGGGTTGGAAGGGACCTTCAAAGCCCACCCAGCCCAACCCCCCTGCAAGGAGCAGGGACATCTCCAACCAGATCAGGTTGCTCAGAGCCCCGTCCAACCTGGCCTGGAATGTTTCCAGGGATGGGGCATCCACCGCCTCTCTGGGCAACCTGGGACAGTGCTCCACCACCCTCAGTGTAAAAAACTTTTTCCTAATATCTGATCTGAAGCTACCTCACTCTATTTTGAAACCGTTACCCCTCGTCCTGTCACACCAGGCCCTGCTGAAGAGTCTCTCCCCATCTTTCCTGCAGCCCCCTTTAGGCACTGGGAGGCCGCTCTCAGGTCTCCCCGGAGCCTCCTCTTCTCCAGGCTGAACAGCCCCAGCTCTCCCAGCCTGGCCTCACAGCAGAGCTGCTCCAGCCCTCTCATCATCTTCGTGGCCTCCTCTGGGCCCTCTCCAACTGGTCCATGTCCTTCTGATATTGGGGGCTCCAGAGCTGGATGCAAGGCTGCAGGTGGGGTCTCACCAGAGTGGAGCAGAGGGGCAGAATCCCCTCCCTCGACCTGCTGCCCACGCTGCTGGGAGTGCAGCCCAGGATGCCGTTGGCCTTCTGGGCTGTGAGCACGCATTGCCTGCACACGTTGAGCTTCTCATCCAGCATCCAGCATCCAGCCCAAATCCCTCTCCTCAGGGCTGCTCTCAATCCATTCTCCTCCCAGCCTGTATTTGTGCCTGGGATGGCCCTGACCCAGGTGCAGGACCTTGCACTTGGCCTGGTTGAACTTCATGAGGTTGGCACGGGCCCACCTCTCCAGCCTGTCAACTTGCTGGAGGCTGCCAGCTTCCCTGCCGGCTCCCCTCTGGAAAACAGAGGCTAGCGGAATACTCTTTTATCAGGAAATAAGATAATGCTAATTGTCTTACTTAATGTCATGAAACGCTGCCAGTGACCCCCAGCTAAACCCCGCTCCTGGGGCCTTTCACAGAGAGCAGCACTTCGCTCGGCTGGAGAGGCCAGGCCGCGGAGGAGCGTGGTGGAAAGCTCTTCCGCAGGACCCGGGTACGGCGTTGAGATGTGGTTGCTTTCGTTAGCTCCCTGCTTTACAGCGCTCATCAGCCTTGTTCCCCTGCCAGGAAGTCTCAGATGTGCTGAGGAGTATTCAGGCCTCTTTTGGCAAGTGTCAGAGATAAGTGGGTAATAAAACACACCTTGAAAATATTCTCCAGCCTATTATTGCCACTTTCTTATTACACTGGCCAAGGAAAAAAAATGCCAGTTAGAAAGCAGTGAGCTCTTCTGTCCTGTCGGTCCACCGTGTCCAGATGCTTGCACAGAAGTTCTTTCAATAATATTCTCATGATTGATTGTTGATGGCTCCGTTAATCCGTTGTTCGTAGCTACGTATTTCCATGAGCCGGTGCCGTGTAAATCCCCCCTCTCCCCGCAGCCTCCTTTTGTGCTCCCGTGAAACTCTGAAAACGCCCAAACCACCGCTTCGGCAGGAATGAGAGGAGACAGATCTGCAGATACCTGCTCTCCTTTCGCAGAGAACAAACGCTCCCTGGAATAGCAGCTGTTATTTACTCATCTCTCCTCAGCAGATTTGACCTAATTTTGCTCTCCCTCAGCCTTTGTTTCAAACACCTGGTTGCGGCATCGCCAGCGGATCCGGCTCCTTCGGAGCAGCTGGTTTGATTTCACAGGGGAGGCGGGGGGAGACCGGCAGCTCCTGGAGAAGCTGAGCGGCCATGGTTGTGGTGCAGCTGCCTGTTGGGCTGAAGGAGCGTTGAGGAACAGACCCTCCACCCCACCGTTTTGCTTTTGGGAACTTGGCGCGCGCGCCTCGCCTGTTACAACACGTGTGGTGTACGTACAACTGTCTAGTTGACTGCATCGGCTTTTGATGTGTCTCTTCAAGCCCAGGTTGTCTCAGGTGATGGCACGTTGCTGGCCACCAGCTCCCAAACTCATGCCCAGACTGCTTTCTTTAGGAGCCCGCCTACCGTGAGAGCCGAGTGCCTGCCGGTGGACACCGCCATTGCTCTTGCATCAGCTCCCACGGCAGGAGCTGTTACTTCAACCTCGGAAGCTGCTCAGCTCTCTCCGGCGCTGCCCGAACGAATGCGGCGACAGATTTGTTATGGCCTTCCATTTAAAATAGCCCACGGCCCTCCCGCGCCGGCACGGAGGCAGCCGGGAAGGGAGATGCGCTGATGAGAAACGCGGAGCCCCTGAATTCATTTTTCAAAGATGGCAAGCGAAGCCGGTGATTTATCTGCTGTCACTGCGGCCCGAGCCAACCTTCCCCACCAGGTGAGCGACGTCGGACGGGTAGCTCACCAAACGCACAAAATGCAGCAAAGCCCTGTCAGGTTTCCTCACCTAGAGCTGACTTTTATTTTGAGCCCTGAAAGTAATTAACAGCACTGACTTGAAAAAAAATAACGAACCTTTCTCCCATGCAGTCTCTGGAGCCTGATAGCCAACTTTCCTACCTGTCTCGTGCGCTCCCCGTGAGTTTTCGTGTTGGTGGCTCTCTCTGATGTCTCTGATTTATTGCCTTCAAGTGGGACCTTCATCCCCTGGGCTCAGCAGCTCAGAACGAGCTTTGAAAAGACCTTCAGTGTCACTGGGAAAGACCCACCACCTGGCACAACGTTATGATTTTCAGAAGTAGTCAGTCCCATTGAACTCCCTTGAGGCACTCCTCCAGACATCCATGGTGCTCATTCATCCTGAAAGCCATCTTCTCTGGGGAGTGACTGGTCACAAACGTTTCTAGCAGATGCTTCAACTATTTTAGTAGAGTTGCGTGCTGCGGAAGGCACCTCTCCCTTCATCTCTTTGGGAGCAATGTGATCATAGGATCTTAAGGTTGGGAAAGACCTCTAAGATCATCAAGTCCAACCATCAGCCCAACACCACCATACCTACTAAACCATGACCTGAAGTGCCACGTCTACACGTTCTTTGAACACCTCCAGGGATGGTGACTCCACCACTGCCCTGGGCAGCCTGTTCCAGTGCCTGGCCACTCTTTCAGTAAAGAAGTGTTTCCCGATATCCAACCTAAACCTCCCCTGGTGCAACTTGAGGCCATTTCCTCTCGTCCTATCACAAGTTATTTGGGAGAAGAGACCAACGCCTGCCTCCCTACAGCCTCCTTTCAGGCAGTTGTAGAGAGCAATGAGGTCTCCCCTCTTCTCCAGACTGAACAATCCCCATTCCCTCAGCCGCTCCTCATAAGCCTTGTTCTCCAGACCCCTCACCAGCTTTGTTGCCCTTCTCTGGATGCGCTCCAGCAACTCAATGTCCTTCTTGTAGTGAGGGGCCCAAAACTGCACACAGCACTCAAGGTGCAGCCTCACCAGTGCCGAGTAGAGGGGCACAATCACTGCGCATCACCTCTCGTTTAAGCAGGTCAGCGAGCAGCCCTACATGTCCCTCAACCACAATATGGGATCGACTGGGAAAGTGGCAAAGCTGGGGTGAGATCTGCAGTGGGTGCGGAGAGGAGGCACTTTCCTCTCAAATTGGAGGGTTTTGGGGGGTTACGAAGCCAGGCAAGAATCACACCGCGTGTGAGGCTTGAAAAAGGAAGTTTACAGAAAGGAAGGGGAATGCAGCAGAAGCAGAACAATGTCTTGGTAGGATGCACGTCTAGACTGGAGAGGGACTAAAAGGTCCACAGCATGCGCGTGCACTTGAATCTTGCGATGCAGAGAAGCCCAGCCTTCTTGGAGGCTTCATTCTGCTTCAGTCTTGTGAGATTTGCAGAGGTTGTGCTAACAGGACGCAAGCACGGGGTACGTCCTTCTCTCCCTTCAGCGGCACGAGCCGTCCTCGGGCACGATGCGTAAGGGAGGTGAGCCGCACCTGGGTGGAGGTTAGCGCATCGAATGCGTGACGTTTCTGTCCAGCGGTGGTGAGAAGGGGAGGTGTAAGGTGTGAGTACGCTCTTCTCTAGATGTAATGTTGCTTATGAAGCAATAACAGGGTGTTGGGAGGTCATGGCCAAGATGTTGGACTTTAATACTAAAGATCACTGGTTGGTCACCAGTGCTGGAATTAAGGTCTGACACCCAGTGCTTGAGTGCTCCAGGTTGGTGGGACCCATGGGCCAAACAGCCACGTGTACCTTGGATTCGCCCAGATTTACTGAAAATTACACTTAGGTGACCTGACTCTCTTCACCTTCCCCTTCTCTTGCTGCATCGGGTGCAAAGCTTACGCTGCAGGTTGGGTTTCCAAAGCCAACTTTGGGTCTTTATTTCTCCAATCAGTCAAAACATCTTGAGCAACCCCACCATTTCTCATCCCCTGTAGCGTACTGAAGCGTGCGAGGTACTTGCTAATTTATTAATGCTCAGATCGCTTTTATTAATGCTCTTAATGTGCCAGCAGTAGGGCAAGGACCTGGGGAGAGGGGATTGGTTTTAGATAAAAGAAGGGCGATATTTTACTCTGAAAAGAAACACAAAGCCCTGCGAGACTCGTGATAAATCATGCGCTCGACATCGCGGTGGCTGTGATTGGAATTAATGGGAGTTGCGAGGCGAAGTTACCCATCGTCTCTTGCAAATCTCAACCGGAGTTGGCGTTCTCAACTGCCAGCCTCGTGCATCGCTGTGCCGTAGCGTTGGGCTCGTTCTTCACGTGAAAAGGGCCCTCCAGCGGGCCGTAAACTTTACGATGCGGTGGAACAAACCCACCTCGGGGGCTCGGTGGGGACGATGGCCTGCGAAAGGGAGGGAGAACAAAAGCAGCGAGCTCTTCGGTCACTTACGGAGCGTCGGAGTGGGTTCGGAGTGAGGCAGTCACCGCAGAGTTGCTCTCCTGACTCTGATAACCCAAACGTTCGAGGCGCTGGGTTGTAGCTCGTCGGAATGGTGCTCCCCCAGCTGCAGCCACTGTTCTGGTGCGCTGGAGCCAGTGGAGGCCCTTAACGAAGCGTTGTTTCAGCAGTTGCGTGTGAGACAACACGGCGTATATCTAGTTATCTACTCAAAGGACCTTTTTTTCCCCCTTTCCTTTTTCTTTTTTTTTTTTTTTTCCTTTCAGGAAGGTACCTTCTTTGCAGGTAACAAATTGATGGCAGGCAGCAAGTCGCCAGATCCTGCCAGGCCCGTGGCTGCCGTCAAAAATTTAAGACATCGGGTTGTGCGAAACTGCCTGTAATGAAACATCCTTGCAGGTAACCGCGATGTGGGAAGCTGCTTCTCTTGTGCACGCTCCCGTTTTTTGAATTCTCCCACAATATCGTTGGGATTTTTAAGATCTTTGATGGCACCTTTCAGAACAGAGTTTCTGCGCGGGTTTCTTAAAACCTGAAGCGTGCATCAGGGCTCTTACCCAAAGAGGCACCAGACCTCAAAAGCCGGTAAAATCATGTTTTCCTGTGCTCACTTTCTGTTGTTGAGAGCATTTTGGAGGGTAACGCGTTTTCTCTTCTCTAAGATTTCTTTTCGCACTCTCTGGACATGCAGTATAGATGGTTGAGTAAACTGCAGCGTATGGGATTAGGATTTTTCCACCGTAATAATGGTTGAGTTGATGGCAGATTTTGTTGTTGAGTTGTTTTTTCTTCTCCTCTCCCACAGAAAATCAGTTGGTTTTTTTAGCATGGGCTTTTCAGCAGGAACTGTCTGTTTTCACTCAACCAGTTGAGCGTATCAAAGAAAGAACATGTTGCTAATTTTGGCCAAAATTTGATGGCTTGTGTTTGAACCTAGTGTTCCTTGTTCCTGAGACCTACCAGGTTGTAGGGAGAAAACGTTGATGTAGTGAAATCTTCAGCGCCTCCGTTGCTTTTTGCTGAGCTTTCTTGTGGAAGCGAATTGCCCGACTCGCTGCAAACGTTTTGTTCCTGCTCGCCGTCCATGAATTACCCAGTGCTATTCCAGTGCCTCGTGGCAGAGCTCAGTCGGTGAACAGGCGCTGTCGTGAAACACTCCAGAGAGGTAATTAATAGCTCAACCTGTGGAAAGAGCTTAGATTTAGAGCTGCGAACTCTTGTGCGCTCCTCTCGTGCTCTGCCTGGAGCAGGGCCTTTGCCTCCTCCACCGTCGCTGCTGGGTGAGCGGTGCCGTGCGGCGTTGCTTTTCTTCCTGGGCAGGATACAGAAAAAAAAAACGTTTGTACCAGAAAATAACGAGGATTTCGATTCGAATTCACAGACTGCAAGGAGTTTGGGAGGGGAGCAGCCAGGGAATGGGATGGAAGCATTTCCAGAGCAGAAGTTTAGGAGGAGCAGGGAATACCGTACAGCCTTTTGCCTTGGTCTTTTGGGAAAATGAACTGCTTTTTCCTAAAAGCTGGGAAGGGGACACGCTGGGAGGTGCCCGTAGGCTCATCAGACACCGCTCTGTGCAGCTGGAGACGCGGCGTAACTCCCTCTGCCCGGTGTGGGGTGCTCACTGAGCACCAGTCGCCTTCCCCCAGCCCTGGCTTCGCTCCTGCCCTGTCCTCGCGGAACGACGAGCCGCGCGAGGACCTCGCTTTGCCAAGCACGCGGGGCTGCGCTTTCGGAGCTCGGGGTGCCGCTCTCCCACCGTGCCTCGGCGTGCAGGAGCGTACTCTTCATTCCGCCAGAACCGGCGTTCCCGGAGCAGCACGGACAGGTCAGCGTTACGGCGCCGGACCTGCAGTTTCCATGCGCTGTCCCGTGAGCAGGCAGGACGGAGCAAAGCCTAGGAGATGGGGAGGAGCGACAGGCAGAGGAAAATGTCACCGTTTCTCTGGGCTGGCGGTGTCCCACCCTGTGCCACGTAGAAGGAGGACGTCCCTCTCCTTCCTCCCTTCCATGGCTCCTGCAAAACCCGTCCATGGTGTCTCAGCATCACTCTGCCTCCTCCTGGCTCCTTTGCGTCGTGGTGGCTTGGCTGCTAGCAGCAAGGAGATAAAAATACACATTATTTTTTCTAGGGGGGTGTCATCTGGACACCAGAGACCCGTTACGCAGAGGAAACGGATAATAAATCCCGGCTCTGGGGAGCTTGCGGTAGCTCGCCCGCTTTGCTGTCTCCTCCTCATCCCTTGCTCTGGCCCCGTCCCCCTTCTCCGTCCATCACACTTTGCACAAAAAGCATACGGGTGGGGAAACGATCCCCTCGCAGGGCCGGCCGAGGAAAAGAGCTGTCATTAAACCAGGGGTGCGCTGGGTTTCTAGCGTTCCTCTTTATTCCCCGCCCGGCTGGCGCGTGCCAGGCCAATTAATGGGTGACGGGTGGGAGTTGGCTTTAATAGCGTGTCGAAAGCCAGCCGGGCTGCTCGGTTCCTTTCTCCGCCGTCGGACTTGCTCCTCCTGCCCTCTTGCCTTCATTAGTGGGAGACAGGAAAGAAAATTACAGTACAGGCCGTTCGAGGCGAGGCTTTTTTAAAAAGACAGAAGTAAATAACGGTGACCTGGCAATTACTGGAGCATTGTTTATCCCAGCGCCAAACGCAGAAGCCACAAACCTGTTAAACTGCAGCAACATGGAAACCTGTTATAAAGAAGATTAAAACCAGCTAGCCTTTGAAAACAGGGGTTGGTGGGGTGTTTTTTAAAGGTGATGCACACAGGGTTGTTTCTTCCTCACTGATGCTTTTATCTCCCTGCTCTGTGGTATCACACCTGCTTTCCACGCTGGATCTGCGGGGGGACGTGCCCGCACAATTAGCTTGAAACCTCTCCTGCTCCAGCCTCGGGCTGGGATACGTTGAAGGGAATACTGTTTGGTTTTACAAAGCGATTCGTTAACGGACAGCCACGGGGTGATGGTGATGGCGGCTTCTGGTCACCAGGAGAGGTGGGCCGGGGAGCGAGCGTGTAGCCTTCGGCGGTGGGAGCGGGAGGGGAACCTTGGAAAACAACGGAGCGGAATTCATTCGGATTTAAGTACCTTTTTAATGCTTAAATGCATGAATTATCTTCCCGTTAATTGGGGGATTTGAAATACCAGTGAGCATATGCGCAGCCTTACCTCGGTTTTTTTCCCCGGGAAAGGGCAGAGGCAGCGAAGCCCTTGCACGGAGACGGGGGATGCGGGGCCGGAGGCGGAGGATGCTGTGGAGGTCAGCTGGAAACGGCGAGGGCCGTGGCACGGCGGCGCAGACACCGTGACGGGCAGCGGTGTTCTCGGCCTCCCGGCGTCTCTCCGCCGGCCCTGGCTGACCTCCGAGGGGAGGTGCCTCAGAAAAGTCACCCATTCCTCCCGGGACAGAGGGGTGTGTTCCTCCCCGTGTGACGCGGTGGGTGAGCAGGGGACCTCGCTGTCTCTTGCTACAGCCTCAGCAGCGTAACAGCAAAAAAAGCTCGTCTGCAGTGTTAAGGGGGTTCGTTTCCATGAGGGAAACAGACCCTCAGATGTAGAAACCCTTTTCTTCCAGCTCCTGCCAAGGCTTGCTTGGAAAATAAGGAAAACCTCGGTTCCTCCCTTTGCAAAACCCCGCTGCTCCTCCTTGCTGGAAGGAGACGGTTCCTGCGGCCAGAGCCGAGGGTTCTCCTCCGTCCTCTTTGCTGTGGACGTGCAGCACTGCCGGCTTCCCCTGGTCTGGGGACAACCCAGGAGCACTCCCCACCAACTCTGCTTTCAGTGCTTGACGTTTCTGTTCACCTGCTGCGGTGAAAATCAGTTTTTAGCAGCGCCTTGATCCTCAGTAGCTCACTTGACCCATGGAGATGGTCAACGTGAATTCACCATCCCAGAAGCAAGACACCTTGAGATGAGAGCAACAGGCCCCTCGCCACCCGCGTGGAGCGAAGAGACGGGAAGAGGCCGTTGGCACCGCAGGTTTCCGGCGGCAGTCCTTCCGCTGAACTGTCGCTGCCGTAAAAACCATAACGGCTCCGATCGGCTCGATTAGCTGGTGCCGCCGTCCGCGTTTGGAGTTAATCATGCCGCAGGAATTAGCACAGCGAGGAGGGCGCTGGAAAATGCATTTGTTTGTTTATTAAAGAACCCATTTCTCCCTGCTTTCACCTGGATTAATAGCTGAGCAGAGACCTTGAAAGGTTAAGCGCTGGCATCCCGGTTCATATTTTCTTGCCATTTAAAAAAGAAAAATTACCCAATTCATTCAAGTCGGGGCTTTTTGTGCCGCTGAAGCAGTTTCCGGGAAGAAGTTGTCACGCAGGCTCCCAGTTCTGTAAACGCGATCGTTATTTCTGACGCCGGTAAATAATCGTTCTGCATGCGCCGCCACTGGTTCCGTACCTTGCCACGCCAGGTCTGGAGCCGTGGTTTGGATGTTTGCGGCTTACTGGCATTATTTGGACTGCAGCAAGCAATTCTGTACGCTGCGTTCCAGCCTTATTTTATGCACAGGAGAGGGAAAAAGTGATTGGCGCTCTTTGGACAGCAACGTCTGCCCAATTACTGCTCTGGTGAAGGTGAATCAAACCGTCCCGTGTCATGGTGTAAGCCAGGCACGCCCAGAGCTACTCACGTTCGCAGGAAATTGAGACCTCGTGGGCTTTGTTTGTTGGGTGTGGTTTTCTCGTTCCCCTTCTGCTATGGAAGGATCTCCTCAACCGGGGAAAATGGGATCTGGCCTCACGCATCGGGAGATCTCAAGGCTCATTAGGGTGTTGAAATAAGACTTGTGAGAGTGGTGTCCATCTCTGCCGTGCCCGGCTTAATGTTGATCCTGAATACAGAAGCTCTGCTCGATAAACCCGGCGCAGGTGGGGTGGGGGACCGAGGACCCGTGAAGCCGACGCCGTTCCGTGGTCTCTCTGCCCGGCTGCCGTGCCAGCGGATGCTCTTTCATGCCAAGGTTTCCGTGGCGGTGGTTGGGCTGAGCAGCCGGTGCGTCGCCGAGTCCATCTGCCCTCTCCGAGGCCAGGACTTTTACGCTTCTCCCACCCCAGAAATGGGTTTGTCTAAGCTGTACTTAACAGGAGGAGATGGCAAAGTTGTGGGTTTTTTGCAGGAAGTTTTTTCTCATGTCTCTCCTAACTTCTCCTTGCTGCAGTTTAAGCTCATTATTTTTTATCCTCTCTGCTGCAGACGCGGAGAGTCGCTTTCCTCCCTCCCGCCACCGGCTTTTTATGTGTTTGAAGATGATTCCTGCGGCTCCCCTCGGTCATCTCTTTGGCGGACACGACAGCCCCCGTTCGCACACGTAGTCCTCTTTGGTGGCGCATCCTCCTCCTCCGGGAGCTGTCGCTGCTCTCACCGGCCGCTCATCCCTGGCTCCTTTCATGTGCGGCGTTGCGAACCGGGCTGCTGCTTAATCAGAGCCGAGCAGGGCGCAGGGATGGTGTTGGGTCTCTTACAGGTCCTGCCTGCGAAGAAAAGGAACGAGCGGAGTCTTCGTGGCCGGGGAACACGGACTCAGCCTGTTTCCAGCTGCGCAGGACAGCATCGGGTGCACGGGAAGGAGCTCCTGGGGCACATCCAGTCCTCTCCTCTCGCAGGCAATCGGCTGGGTTTGCGTACTTCCCAGTGTTTGGAGTAGAGCTAATTAAATTCTCAGCTAGCGTCGCCCGACAGTGCTCTTGAGACGCTCTGCCACCACTTCACCCCTGTCACAGTTCAAACACTTTTATCGTTCCCAGCCAAAATGCATTCACGTGGCGGGATGGCTCCAGCCGGGGCGGCTCCTGAGTCGTATTGCTGTGCTGAATGTAAAGAACAGTGCGCTGGTAATTACGTAGGAGAACCTGTGCGTCCTGTAGCTCTGTGATCACACTGATAGGAACGTAAGATCGACTCTTCGCTCTGGCGTGGGCTCCTCTCCGGCTCCAGCTGGAAAGGAGGAGCTTGGCGGCAGTTGTTGGAGATGAGAGTTGTTCCTGCAGCCTGGCTGTGTCAGGTTCAGCCCCCATCCTCCGTCTCCCTCCCAGGCACCCTCAGCCGGTCGTATTGAGTTTGCCATCCTCCGCGCCTCGGGTGCTGGTGTGCCTGGCGCCCGTTTTGTAATTATCTCCAATCTGACTGCTCATTTCCACCAGAACTTTAAACATTGTTCTTTTTCACGTAGCACGGCTTTTTAATTCCCCGCCCTAACCGACGCGATTGTTGATGTTGTAAATGCCACATTAGTCCCTGTGAAGTGGAGATGGGATTGATTTTCATCTCAGAGATTTCACAGCTTGCCCCAGAACTTCTCTGCTTGGTTGCCGGTGCTCAGAGCGGCACGGGGCTCCGAGAGAGTCACAAATGGCGTGTGCAGCGTGGTATGTACAAATGCAAGAGTCTTGCTTGAAACATCGATGCCTCTGCTTTGCTCGCCTGTGATTTGACAGCCGTCTCAAAGAATTTGTGTCTTCAACTCTGCCATCCCGCTCGCCTTTGCGAACTGGCCCTGGTTGTTCCATCGGCTAGGTGGGTAAGTCTGAGGGAGGATGAATCTCTTTTTAATTTTTTTGTGATGATGTGATGGAAACTCATGTTTCCTTCCAGCCCAGCCCATCCGTCTTGCAGGATCAGGACAAGGTTTGAGGAGAAAGAAGCTGTTGTGTGGTCTCCTTCCTGCTAGATATCATACGAACGTACCATACTAGGCATTGTACAGATGGGATCATCGGTCTCCATCGTTTAGCTCGTGTCACCAACGCTTGTGAAGACATCTTGGAGGATCCTTGGAGAGTGGAGGTCACCTACGTAGGGAGCAGAAGGAGCGCTACCTGAGGTACAGGGCTGCAAGGACACCGTTCCCTCTCATGCATTAGCCAGAGCGGTGGGAGTTGGACGCGGTTGGGGGTGTTTTCTACTAAGGTGATCCCTAAGCTGCCTGGAGGCTCCTCTCTGCTCGTTCTCCTAATGAAGTGCCCATGTTTAATCACCCTGCACCCACGGATCAAAGGCCGAGGCGTTTGGCGAAGGGACCGCCCGTGCCCTCAGCGATGGCGCAGTGAATCATTTGCCAGCAACCCAAAGGCTGAAATATGTTTGCGGCAACCGTTTCTCCAAGAACGCTACGTAAAGAATCCATTCATAAATAACGAGGGTTCATAAATAACGAGGCTTGGGCGCAGGAAATTCATAAACACCAGAGCGTGTTGAACAATTTGCTGCCAATAATTCACTGTTGTGGGGTTTTAGAGAGGGCAAGGGGGAAAAAAATGCAGAGTTCTCCTCCCTGTCACCTTATAAATGAATTAAAAAAGCTGGAGAATGATCTGCCCTCTTCCCAAAATGTATTTTTGGAGCAGACTTCCTCAATTCCCGTGCAAACATGAGCTCCCTTCTGGGCGACGGAGCAGGATACGGCTGGGCGACGGAGCGGGATACGGCTGTGTGCGCGCGGAGGGGAGGCAGAGGAGGATTGCGAGGAAGCGGCATGAAGACAATGTGCTTGGACCGAGGAGGAAGATGCGCTCTGACAAGGATAGATGGAATGAGGTTGTTGCCAGAGAAAATCTCGAGGAATCGCGAGCCAAGCTGGAGCGGGGAGGAGGCTTGGACGCAGCGGGCATGCAAATCTCCTTGTGTTTTTTGGGTTTGAAGCAGCAAAAGAGCGCGGGGGGGGAGGGTGGAAATCCAAAGAAGCTTTGTCAAGTCTGACATTCCTTTTGCATCCGAGAGCGGGTATTGATTTTCCACCCGTGACCGCTATAAATGAGAATTTCAGTGTCGCGGCTGAGGCCTGCGCCGCTTGTGTTTCTTATCTCTTTAAACACGCTTACCTGCGCTTCACGGGCTCCTGGTTAAAACCGTAATGAACTTTGCCAGCCCAGTCAGTCCATCGGCTGGGGCACGGCGGTGCGCGCGGGCGGATGAGTTCTCTCGCCGGTTCCTCGCCGCTCTGTCTCCAGGCTACAGGTTTATTGACTTACCGCTAATTTTCTTGTCAGGGTGATTCTTCCGATCGAGATTTAAAACAAACTGGGTGGTTACTGACGTGCTGGAGATTAAAGTCCCAACGCTTTGTGGTTTGAGGAAGATGGGTGGGGATTTATTTTGGGGGGACAGGCGGGGGAAGTGGCCGGTGGCATACGTATTCGGTTTTGGTTTGAACCATAGAACCATAGAGTGGTTGTGGAAGGGACCTTCAAAGGTCTTCCAGTCCAACCCCCCTGCCAGGAGCAGGGACATCTCCAACCAGATCAGGTTGCTCAGAGCCCCGGCCAACCTGGCCTGGAACGTTTCCAGGGATGGGGCATCCGCCGCCTCTCTGGGCAAAGCTGTTCTTGGAAGGCCGGAGTTGTTTGTGTGGAGCAAATCCCTTCTTCCACGCCAACAGCTGCTGCTCTGGATTTGCTCGCAGGGGAAACGTTAAAAAAAAAAGAAGACAAAAAAGAAATAGATTATTCCCACTGCATCAAGCTACAGGCGGCTGCTGGCTGCAATTTTCTTCAATTTCTTGCCGTGAAAAGCCAGACCGTTCATTTTGTAAGTGCTGCTTTTGTGTGTGACCTGTGTTTTGAGAACTGATGGGGTCACCACCTCCCTCCTCCCAACCTGTTGAACCAGAGCGTGTTTGAGATCTGTCCTAGATTGTATTTATCTCTACGATTATTTAAAAAGCAAGGTAGCTATTACTAATAAGACAGTGTTCTGTGGTGGTTTTTGATTTATTTTTTTTTTTCTCCTCCCCTTTACTGTCCTTTGAAAATGAAAATTCTAGCCTGGCTCCACCTGCCCACGAAAGTGCTTTCCTTCACGTCCCTGTCCTTCAAAGCTGATGTAGAAAGCGCATAATCGTTCTCCATTCATCCTCTCCCGACCCTTTTCTATTTTTTTTTCCCCTGTTGGTTTCTATCAGGCTGGCTGGCAAGCTGAAGATGCCGTAGCTTGTCAGGTAGTGTTGAAGCCATGATATCTGTGCGTATGGATACGGGCAATTTCAGCGCGCGAGGTGTTTAACGACAGCTCTCAGTCCTATTTGGGTGGAGGTGGAAACCAGTGCTCCGGAGCCAGGTGAGACCCAGCAGCCCAGATTCATCCGTCTTCTGCGCTTCTTTTGGTCTTTATCGAGTTTGGGGTCTTTTTTCCCCATCAAAAGTTCCTTTTTTTTTTTTTTTTTCCCTTCCCCTTTAATCTCACTTTCTATTAAAAGTCTTCCCAGAGCTAATGTAATAAATTTAGATCCAAAGCCAGATGCATAGCAAAACTTTTGGCAGGGAACACTCTATCAGAAGACATTGCAAATGAAATATGCTTTCCCTTGGGGATTATTCTACAGTTTAATTTAATTTGATATTTCAAATTAAATTAATTCAAATGGTTATGCGGTTTCCAGGGAAAACAGACTTCATTTATGATGTTCTGCCACCGAATTGTTTTGCTCCTATCATATATCTTATATTGTTAGCCAGGAATGATAAGTAGTGACAACGTAGGGTTTTTTCGTGTCCTTTGTTTGGCAATTCCTGTCCTAAAGGGAACGGAAACATCTCCTTGCGCATGGACTTCTCGTGTGGTTGCTCCAACGCATCCACTGAAACCTTTTTTTTTAAGCTGGAAATTAGATTTTCATCAAAATGTGGTTTAAAAAAAAAATAACGTGCTTGCTTTGGGAAGGTTTTGTTTTTATGGAACTCTGCTTCTTGCTGGTTTTCAATTTGCGGATGAAAAGATAGCGATGCTTTGCGTGGGACGGAGATTTTGGTGCACCAGGCTGTGTAGCACGGGGAGGAGAGGCATCGGGAAATACACACGGTCTGAGCTGGCTCGCTGGATTTTGGTTTGGAATTCTCCATTTTTCAGCAAGAAGTCATTTTTTAATTTTTTTTTTTTTTGCAGAGGCACAGGTGGGAACATTTCTGCACTTTCCAACCGGGTATAGCTTAGCCATGCGCAGAATTTAGGGCGTTGTGTTGCATTTGGAGGGCGTCCACTGCCTTTCATCCTCAACGTGCTAAAAAAAACCCCGCAAACCCCAAACCTGAATAGTTCTGCTCCTGCTGTGCCCCTTCCCTGACATTACTGATGTTCCAACATGGACTCCCATGGGATCCCTTTATCGTCACCTTACACTGCTTTTGAAGTGACTGATTTATTTATCGTGGCTTTTCTCCGCCGGCTCTTGTCGTCCAGAGTCATCGAGGAACTTGCACCGAACTCTGAGGTGCGTTAAGCCGAGGTAATTCCGAGAAGTGTTTGCGTCTGGAAATCTGTGTACGCGCTTTCCAATCTGCTGGCCTGTAGAAGAGCCGTTATTCTCGACAGGGGGAAGAAATATTGGTCATATCACAAGAGGCTTTGGAAGAGAACGTAAACCTGGTTTCATTTTCCAGTCAACTGAGATCAAATATTTCCTCTACAAGATGTTTAGGTGTTTTAGGAAAAGGAGTAATGTTTATTTGTCTGAAGAGACGCGCACTCCAAAGTTCTGCGTTGTGCTCGTGGCTTTTTGCCATTGTAAATGGCTTTGTAGGGAGAAATCTCTTTCTCATCCATCGCAGGCTGTAGATTAGAGAAATATAAATATTGTCTAAAGAGAACGGGGCTGAGTCTGCTAACGAATGCGCAGGAGAAAAATGGGAATCGGAGCATGCCTCCTGAGGAGGAGGAAGGCTGAGTGCTGAGCCACAGATAGCCGTGCTGTCTCCCCGCCTTCGGGGGATTTATTTGCTCAGACTGTCCTGGGACAAAGGTCCCAGCGTGAGGTTTGTTCTTGGATTTGTGTTTTGGGCCGGTCCTAAACCAACCCATTGAAGCAGGCACCCCTGCATCATCAGCAGCAAAGGAAGATTGATCAAAACATTTTTTTTTTTCTCCCCCTGGAAGTGCATTGGGTTTTTTCAGAATATTTTTCAAGTCCGGCAAGGATGCGTTCCAGAATTCGCAGGCAGGAGCCAGGCAGCCAGGCTTTTGTTGAGCCGTGGCTGTTCCCCACGCGGCGTTAGGCGCGATGGGAGGCGAGGCGTTGCCCTGGAGTGCTTGGGGTGGACAGACGGTGCGTGGGATGGGGACAAAGCAGGGCCAGGGCTTGGAGCGAGGGTTGAACCTTCCCCATCCGTTTTGCAGGCTCGTCCCTGTCACCAGGAGCATTGCCGCATCTGACTGTGCTTTGAAGGTTTTAAGTGTTGGGATTTTCTTTTTTTTTTTCTTTTTTAATGCCTCTTTTCTTCTTGTTATTATTATTATTTGAGAGCAATTTCCTCCTTGGCGCTTCCCCGGCAGCGAGGAAGTCAGCCAGGAATTCTTAACCTTGAAGCTTCAGTGCTTCGGTTTGGCCGCGTGCTGCCAGCGGTTTCGGTGCGGAAGCCCTGCTAGAGCTGAGGTGGCTCTTTGGACGCCGTCAGGGAAGCAAAGCCCAGCTGAATTAGCGCAGCGTTGAACGGCGTCCGGAGCACGCCGCAGCGCCCGGTACGCTGTTCTGTCTCATCGCCGCCGCTCCTCCTCGTGTGGAGACCGCACTCGCCTCCCAGCAGAGATTTTGCCCTTCTCGTCTCGGTGATTTACCTTCCAATCCACCGTCCTCCCTCCGAAACCTCTCTGTCCCCTGTAACGCGCCCGGGAGGCGAAGCACATCCTCGCTGGCTCAATGGCCAGAGTATGCGCAGGGCGAGAGGACCGGGCAGCCGTGGAAAGCCTCTCCGATGGGTTGATGTTGGCCATCTCTTGGCTGGGTTTCTTCTCCTTGCAAAGCCTTTTTCTTGCCCTTTTCCTGCGCAGCCTCGTGGGCCACGTTTGCGGCGTCAAGCCTTAGGAAAGTAATAGCTGTAGGAGGTCCCTGTCACCCGGCGCTGCAAGCAGATGCACCCATCGCCTGTTCTGCCGCCGCGCGCCGTAAAAAAACCGAATGCTGGAAATCAAAAAGTGCAAGCGACCGCAGGAAGATGCCCTTCCTCAGCCAGCCCTGATCCTGCAAGCTGCTCGTTTCCTTTTGGAAACGAGGACATGGTATGCTGTACGCCACCCCTGCTTTTATTTATTTATCTGTTTATTTTTTCCTGCAGCAGCGTTTTATCTCTCAGCAAAGTCATTGGTGTCAGAAAAAGAGATTGCTTGAGCCTGGTTCTCCTTTTGGTCGGTTTGCTTTCCCCGTGTGGCGAGGGGAAACCCCGTGTCGCCATGCCAGGGCGGCGAGGTTCGTGACCACCTCCAGCTCAGAGTATTTGTCCTGAGCATCTTTGAGTGGGACGAAGGCAAGCGGAAAGGCGTTTGTGTGTGGCCAGCTCCTCAGAGGTGGCTCCTCAGTTTGGGTGGCTGTGGGGACGGGTGTCTCACGTGCTCCGTGAAACCCTGCCCTGAGCGTGGTCCCGTTGCCCCGACCTCATTTTTTTGCTTAAATACATCACTGCGGCTAAAACCTGCGATCTGGGAGGCCGTTTCAACATCCCCTCAAAAGTCCTGTGGGGGTCAGGCTGCTGCCCTTCCGGTAGTTGAGGAGTTATGGATGGAGAAGCCTTTGGGGACCAGGTCTCGCCTTCCACGGAGGCGAGGGAGAAATCCTTGTTTCAATAACCCCTGGGGACTGGGACTGGTGGTGACCCAGAAACAGTTTAATTTTTTTTATTGCTTTCCATCCCTTCCCCAGGCTAAAGCTGTCTCTGGTGAAGGAAAACCAGGTTGTTACTGGGGGGGTAAGCAAATTAGTGGACAAGGGCAAAAGCTCAACCGAACCGAGCATCCGGGAGGCAGGAGCTGCGGCAGCTGGATGGCGCTTGGACCCAGCTCTTCTGCGTTTAATGTCCCGCTGGTCCGAAGCTCCTTTCCCAAATCGCACATTTATTGTTTAATTTTTCACACCGTTGTTCCGGCAGCTCGGGGTAAACACAGATGTTGACTCTTTGCTGGATGGCAATTCTGGTCTCAGCTGATGCGGTGCTCGTTGAAGCCAAACTGATTTCTTCATCCGCTGAGGAAGCTTAATTATTCTGGATCGTTTTAGCCACCCGTGGTGCTTCACATCCAGGTATATCCCAGCCCAGGTTCCTTCTAACGCTGGGTAGCGTCAGGGGTAGGAGTGAGAAGGGATAAATATGCTCGTATTTACTCATCCCTTGACCAGCGTAGAGACCACCACCGTCTCTCGTTACTCCAGGCTTGAGTTTGGGGTTGTGGGCATCAACACATCCATCAACGCTTCATGCTTGTCTCGTGGTAGCTGCCCATCGCCCGTGGGATGTACTGACCCCGCTGGCGGCTTGGCCAGCTCAAAGGGGTTTGGTCACTGGTTTTGCTAATCGGGTTTTGCACCGAAGGGCGCTGTTTCTGCTCCACGTAATTGCCCCCCCCAGCCAAAATCGTCCACGTGGAATCCACCCTGGGCCATCAGTACTAAAAGCACAAGCCGTAGCTTGGCGAGCTCCGGGAGAAACCTTGTCATGTCCTATCAGCGTGAGCCCTCACACTCTCCTGAGCACCAGCCACGAGCAGAAGACATGACACACGCAGTGGCAGCGCGGGTGCAGGGAATAAACGAGCCTTTGCCCACATTATGGGGTTGCTAATGAGGAGAGACCTCGTCAACCGCCCAGCCATCTAATGCCTCCTGGCTGTTAGAGCCGATCAGGAACACACGAGGCACGACATTTTCTGGCACAAAACCGTTCTGGGAGGGGGACGTTGCCAATGGGAAAACGCCCAGTTCTCCCTTTCCCCCCTCGACTTTGGTACTGGAAATCTCCTTGGTCTCACGCGTTTGCTGGGGATAGACAAAAGCACAATCCCGACTGCATGTCTCGCCCGAGCTCCCGGATTTCCCAGCACCTCCCACGGCTGCAGCACTGTGTGCGTCCGCAGCGTGCCAAGCCTCCGTGGGACGGGAAGCGGGAGGGAACAAGTCCTCATTTCAAGCACTGCACGCTCGAGCCCAGCGCATTTGGTTTGTTTTTTTATTATTTTATGCTGATCTCTCCTCTGTCTAAGCAGAGTTGCCTTGGAGTTTGGCCACGGAGCTGAATTGGCCGCTGCCCCTTCCAAAACGCAAACAACAGCTCCATCCCCCTGCGAGGAGTTTTCCTCCTCGCTCTGCCGCCGTGCAGAATCGGAGGTGTCCCGTTCTGCAAACCGGGCGCAGCCCCCGCGGCTTCGCTTGCGCTCCCGGCGCCGGTGGTGCTGCTCGGAGGTCTACGGCTTGCCCAGCAGTGTCTCGACTCGCAAACTAATTAAAGTTCATGTCACACCGGGAAGATGCAAAACGCTCTCCGAGTGCTAGATGTTATTATTTTAAGCCTCTCTCCTCTTTCCTGAGGCGCAGCAACTCCCCGAATCCCAGCTGGCACACCACAGCCAGCCACAAAACACCGCTAATTGGGTGTTTCTCCCGTTGACCTCATTTCTCGAGCAGGCTTTGGCTAGGTTTATTTCCATGGGTTTGTTTTTTTTTTTTTTTTCTGCCAAGAGGGCCCAGAAACCAGATAAACAGAAACCCGCCACTTGATGAGCGTCATGGCCAACCCTTGGTCGTACCTGCCCTGTTACGGGGCTGCTCTTCCCCCACCATCATCCATTTTACGCATCCAAGGAAATTAGGGGTAGAGGGAGATGAGAAGGAAGGGATGAAGCGTAGAGTGCTGTTTTTGGAAGAGGTTTCATTTGGAAGAGGTCTCAGAGAGGTGGGACCTAGACTGTTGCTCCTTCCCATCAGCAAGACGTTATCAACTCTACAATCCTTGAGATGTTTTGTCGCAACAAGATTTGGATATGGAATGACATCTTGTGTTGCCAATTCCCCTTCAAAAGATAAGGTGACTTGAGCCGTTCATTAGTCGGCTTTGTTCGTGTCCCCCCGAACTGGTTCACCTCCCAAAGAATCGCGTAGCATCCCATTAATTCCTTAATTACCTAGCGTGATTGGGAAGGCGCCTCCTCCTCCAGCAAAGGCCCGGTGACGCCTTGTGGAGGTGGCGGGTGGAAACCTCTCCCTGGTGATCTCCAGGTGGCTCCTTTTCTTCCTTTGCACTCGTATTTATGAAAACATATTTTATTCCGTGCCTCGGATTCTGCCCCGTCTGCCTTCCCCAGCATTAATCAATTGTGCTGGTTTCCCCCGTAGCGTTCATTACTTCCTTAAAAATGAATGCGGAGAGAAAACACAATTAGATGCTGCTTTGGTTAAATAGTACCTGGAAAGAACCAGAACAATGGCTTTGAAATAAGGAGGGGGTGAAGATCGCACAGTTTGAGCTAATGATGGAAATTACCTCAGGTTAAGTTGGATTTTAAATGAGAGGTTTGGGGGGATTTTATTTTTTCTTTTCTTTTCAGTGAATTATGACAAATACAGAGGCCTGCTGGATGGATGATTAGATTTTTTTTCCTCTCCCATCCACACTGAAAAATGAAATATTTCTGTAATATTAAATCCGTCAAATTGATCAAAGTGCGGTGTCAAAAAACGTTGTAAGCGCTTCTTCTCATCCACCCCCCTCAGCGACTGCAAAGCAGAGACCTTTTCATGTCCCTTGCTGGAGGTTTCCTCTACCGAAAGAGCCCGCGCAAGGAATGACTTTGCATTCCTCCATCCAAATCCCATAGCAGGGACTTAAAACCGGCTGCGGATTGGCACGCGAGGCTGAAATACGCGGTCCTCAGGTTGGTGGGTTTGTCTCTTGTTTTTCTGTCCCTTGCTGGAGAAAAAGGACCCAACAAACCCGAAGCCCGAAACATTTGGCCGGTGTTTGAGGAAGCTATCAGAGAGCACGTTCAAACACTTGCAGCGGTGGTGATCCGGGACGTCGCGTGGCAGGATGTGTGCAAACAAAGATTTTTTGGAAAGCTGTCAATGAAAAATAGTCCAGAAAATAAGTGATGGTCTCCGTCAAGGAAAGAGATTGTAGATAAGATGCTGAACAGTTGGCTTCAGAGCGGTTAGGTGAGAAGGAATCAGCTTGGGTTCAGCAAGATTTTTGTTGGCTATGGAATGGGATGCTGGGAACGGGTAATTTGGGGTGTTACGGAGTCTCCTTCATTAGCAGCTCGTTAAGAGCAGGTTAAACACAAATCCGTTGGAGGCTGCCGGCACGTACCTGGTGCCGTCCCTGGGGAGACGTGGGCTGGAGACTGACCCGATGCCTGGTTTATTGCTGTAGAGCTGCGTTCGCTTGCGCGCGCCGGCTACTTCTGTCGCTTTCAGTTCTCCTGTGCCGTTGGACGCGCAACTGTGGTTGCCTTCGAAGAAAAACACGGGGAAATAAAAGGACGCGGCTTTGCGTATGCTTGGGTATTGGGGAAGCGCGTTGGCTCGTGCTAGGATGCATTTGTTTCTGTGGCTGTGCGGAGATGCGCTCTGAGCTTCCCTAAACCGTGCGAAGAGCAGCAAGTTTGGCTTCATCTCATGATGAACAGACATTGGTTATGTTGCTCTAGGAGCTCTTTGTGCTGTCGACTCGCCCTCGCGAGCGAAAATAAGCATTTTCCTTCATTATACAAACGGGGAACCAGGTGTAAAAGGGATGAAGTGATTTTTCAGAACGTCGCCGACAGAAATGAGACAAAGTTGGAGCCCTCCTTCCCCAGCACGGTGAGCGACTGTACGCTCCGCTTCACCCGGAGGAGGGTCTCCAACAACCCTGCAGAAACGCAGCGAAGAGATGGATTGCTGCAACTCCGCTGCTTACCAAATTAGAAACAATTTAAGGATTTAAGGATTAAGTACCATTAATTACTGCCCAACAAATGCTGAACTACAATGGAGCACTTGTGGAAATGGAGAGAGAAGTTCTGCGTGAATACTAAATGGCTTCATTAATGCTCAGTGCAATTTCATTGAGTGATAAATTAATTCGCTTGACGCTCCAAGAATTACGGAGCGAGACGGCGAGCGCACGTGATGAAGGCAGAGTAGGAGCACGGCTTCCCCTTGCCTCTGCCGAGCGAGTCGCGGGGTTGGGACACTCCAGAGCAAGGTATGTTGAGTAAAGGAAAAGTGAGGAAATTGGCTTCCTGAGTGAGGAAAATCCCAAAATGCTGCTCTGCCTCATCTGGAAAACAGTGGAGCGTTGGGAGATGAGAGCAGAGGGGTCAAGGTTGTCATCTCCAGCCCATGGAATTGTGGGCAATGGGCCCTTGCGGCCCAGAAGGCCAACGGCATCCTGGGCTGCACCCCCAGCAGCGTGGGCAGGAGGCCGAGGGAGGGGATTCTGCCCCTCTGCTCCGCTCTGGTGAGACCCCCCCTGCAGCGCTGCGTCCAGCTCTGGAGCCTCCAACATCAGAAGGACATGGACCAGTTGGAGAGGGTCCAGAGGAGGCCACGAAGATGATCAGAGGGCTGGAGCAGCTCTGCTGTGAGGCCAGGCTGAGAGAGCTGGGGCTGTTCAGCCTGGAGAAGAGGAGGCTCCAGGGAGACCTTATTTTTACACTGGGGGTGGTGGAGCACTGGCCCAGGTTGCCCAGGGAGGTGGTGGATGCCCCATCCCTGGAAACGTTCCAGGCTGGGTTGGCCGGGGCTCTGAGCAACCTGATCCGGTTGGAGATGTCCCTGCTCCTGGCAGGGGGTTGGACTGGGTGGGCTTTGAAGGTCCCTTCCAACCCAAACCATTCTGTGATTCTATGAATTCCTTTGGTTTCCATGCTCAAGCCCGGCTCCGTGGCTCGTGCTGGGTGCTCATCCCATCAAGTACCAGGCAGGATGAGCGAGCCTGGCCTTCGCATCCCCTTTATCTAACGCTCACGGTGAGCTCTTGCAAGGCTTGGAGCGTCCCAGGCACCTCGGCATTGCTCCAAGGACGTATTTACCTACGCCTGGAGAAAGACTTTTTGCTTCCAAAATCTACGGGAGGCGTGTCTTGCGTGGGAGCCCAGCAAAACAGTGACAGCTTGGAACTGGAGCCTGCTTCCCCGGCAGCGATTTCCTCCAGGAGTGGAGAAAGAGGAGGGAGCGGCATCCAGCCAGGGTGTCTTGCGGTGAGTAATTTCAGTTTCTCCTTCGGCTGTCACGGCGTGACAGCTGCCCGGGCAGAGCCTCGCCACCTCCCTTTAGTGCGCGTTACCTGGAGTTCAGCATCGGTTTTCTGTCCCTCAAGACTTTTTAGCCTTCTGTTGCGTTGCAGCATTATCGATTGCTCAGCCGGCCGTGGCCCGGCGTCTGTATTAGGTGTGAACAAAGCGCTGGCCCCAGCAGGCTCGCGATGCAGGGCGGGATGCTCTGAGCTTGGCTTCGCTGCCGGTCTTTTTTTAGCTCTTTTCTGTGTCATGCTTTGGCTGCCTCCTGTGCCTCGCGCTGCGCCTTGCTCTTCCCGAGGAAATTCACGGTGCCTGGAGGCCAGGTGGTTTCGTGGCTCAGCGCGGGTCCCCTTTTGCCCCGTGGTTTGGGGTTCCTCAGCTCGCGGTCTCGCTGCTGAAGGCCAAGAGTGGGAAATGGCAGAGAGACGTTGGTCCCTCCTTCCCAAAGGGAGATTTAATGACCAGGGCGTGTGCAGGGGTCTGTTTCGGCTCCGCGCATGGCACTGTGGCTCTTTCCTCTCCCAACCCCTGCGTGGTGGCCCGTTGTGAGGGCACCAGGGCTTGTCCCTTGCTGTCACAAGACCCTTGCCTTGCGCAGCCAAGTGGGGTTTCAAGATCTAATCCAAATACTCCAGATCTGCTTCGGCCAAGAGCGATGCGTGCCCAGCGTGCCTAAGTAGAGGGTTGTGGGTGGATGTGGAGACCTCTGTCTGCTCCTCAAGACGGGCAGATCTGCTCTGCTGCGTTAGCGTGATGCTCTGCCTTGGCTCACTTCATGGTCCTACGTGGCTCCTGCTCCAGCCCTGGCTCACGTCTGGGCGGCTCAGGAATGAGGAGAGCAGAGAGAATCGCATCCCGTGAAGACATGTTCTAGATTGGCCATTAAGAAGAACATCTGATTACCAACCCTAATGCTAACGTGCAGAGCCCAGACCAAAGTTTTCCCAGCGTAACGAGCTGATCTGAAAGCAGCCAGAGGGAGACATCGGCGGCTTCACTGGGCTGGCAAACCTAGGCGACCGCTGCGCATTCTTGAGTGCCATCTTCTGGCATCTTGTGTGTCAACCAGTTGCACGTCCGGTAACGCAAAGCTGCTGCCAGACGCGAGGAGCAAAGGGATTTCCTGTATTTTCCAAATTTTTTTTTTTTTTTGCACCCTACCATCCCTTTGGCTGTTGTGTACCTGCCTCGGCCAGCACGAGGAGCTGCGTGTCTGCCGGTCGGCCTCCGCGCGTAGCTGGTGTCAGCTCCCTGCGCCAGCTTGGGAAGCATCTGTTTCCTGGTTTATTTATCCCCTCTGCAGTCACCGCGGGAGGATCATCTCAGCGACACGCCACATCTCGTTTCCAGCCGGCCCCTGAAAAGTTAGAAGTGCAAGTTGTCGGCTGGGGAGGAGGCGGAGGAAGACGTGGAGTTGCAGACGCCGCGGCCAGAAAGGGGAGCTGGGGAAATGTCTAAAATATCGAACGACGTCGTGGCAAGGCGCAGGCAGGCGTAGAACAATAATTAAAGTAAACAGCGCATCAAAAGCCGGGCTAAAACTCGCATTTAAATTGCGAGTCAGTGCAGAAGCAGCTCGTGTAGCCGTGTATGAATGTGTTTCCAGGAACCTTTTAAGAATATTAACAATGATGGAAGCAGAAGAGCGATGATTCAGACGTTATGGTATGTGACAATCCAGGAGGCCACCAGCCTCCTGCTTGGCTGTTGGCATAAGGAAGCTGCCGAGAGCTTGGATCGTGCCAGGAGAGCAGGTTTCTTTCCAGGGAGGCTTCGGGAGAGAGGGAGCCTGAGGTGAGCAAGGATGGAGCCTCTTCTCTTGCCGGGGATGCGCTCGGTTTTCCTTCAGCCCCGCGGTGGGGCCGCATCCCTGTAAATGAGGTGGCAGGGGCATCCCTACGGCCAGTCCTGGGTTGTGTCCTGCTGTCTGCTTCCCCAGGCTTTGCCCTAATTAGTTTTAAACGACCCAGGTCAGGTTCTCATGCGTTCTTGCTTGGGATCCTCCAGCACGTAACACCATCTCGAGCTCCCCTTTGCTTGCAGCTGCCCGTTACTCCTGGCGATACCTGCTGCTGCGTTTCCATCTCCGCTCCGCTCGCTTCCCGCGCTGGCGCCCGAACATAGCAAAGGACTCCCCGCGTTGTTGGAAGAGTCAGGTCAGGACCGAGGCCGTGCGAAACAAGCCCAGCCGCAGCGTCGTGGGTGCCTCGCTCCTTCCACGAGACGGGAGGCGACGCGGCGCCTTCGCTCCCCGGCTCCGCTCGCCGTCAGCACGGTTTGAATTAAGGGCCAGAAATCGGTGTCGGATTTGTCTTGACTCCGGCGCTGAACACCTTTGGGCTGTGGAGCAAGTCTCTTAATTATTCCCCGTGCCATTTTGCCCTGGCCTGTACAAGGACTGCAATAGCTCTGTCCTTGGGGAGGGCGAATTCTCCGTAGCCCTGATGCTGCTGTGATTTACAGAGGATTTCCCAGCCTTCAGGGCACGGTGTTACCGCATGGAAGCAATTAAAAAGCATCAGGAAGCGACCTGCTGGAAGTTCAGGCAGCTGCAGATGAAATGGGGGAATTAAGAGGCAGACCGTGGCGGGAGAGAGGTGTGGGATTACCTTCACCCCGTGGTCGGAGCGGAGTGTCCTGGTGGGCACTGGGAAGGGGGTGCAGCCAGAGGGGCTGAGCAGGAAAATTGCAGCCAGAGTATTTTTTCACTTAACTGTGTATTTCTGTGAGAAAAGTGATCTTTGGGTATTTCAGGCTTAGGAGTCCTTCCTGGGAGACTGTGTGAAGGTTTAGCTTCCCACAAGGTTTAATTTTCCAGAAGTTTAAAGGAGAGCATCAACCCCTGCTTTACATATGGGGAAACTGAGGCACGACGTGGGAGGAACGAGTGTAAAGGTTCTCCCAGGCTGGGCAGGGCATCCTGCTGCTTTCTGAGCAGGCAAGGAACAGCCTCAGGGTGAGCGTCGCCATGGCTTTCACGGTGAAATATCCGTGTTGCTGCTCCTTCCCGGGGCAGTAAGGAGCAGCCGGCAGTCAGAGACCTCCGTCTCCAGCGCTGGACGGACAGCCTTAACAATTCCTGAGCACGATTGCCTTCAAAATCTTCCCGTCACTCCCGGGCAATTTGCAGCCTTGGTGTTTTGTCTGTGTCGTGGTGACAACAGCTGCACCGGAGTTGAGACAGGGTCTGACGTTCCGCTCAGGACGGTCTGGGGCCACCGGCAGCCACGGAGCAGCCCAGGTTCGGGGGGGTCGGTCCCATCTCCGGGGAACACGCGTTACCTGGAGCAAAGACCTCTCCCCATCGCTGCTTTGCAGCAGCCAGGGAAGCGGGAGAGCAAGTTTTTGCTTTCGTAGCCAAACTCCTTGCCCCTCAATAGAGAAAAGCATGATTTGATTTGGGAAATAGCGAGCTCCAAACATAACCCATTTGCTTTGGTGCCTAGGTGAAAATGCAGTATGGCACAAAGCCCTTTCTCCAAGCCGTCACAGGTTCCGCAAGGACAGGATTTCCCTTTTCCCCCCCTTCCAAGTGGAGTGGCTGAAAGCCTCCTGTCAGGATTTTCCCGGCATGCCGACGTTGCTTTGACCTAGATCCTTAAGCATTCGTTTACTGCTGAAGTTTTGCGTTTAGAGGTCTTAAGAGTTTGTGTCGTGGGCTGTCTGGAAAGCTCCAAAAGGGGAAAAAAATACCGAGGGCAGCTCACGCGTTACGAAGGAAAACCGATTTGACGTTATTATGCCTCCGTTTATTGGCAGCCCACAAAGAGATGTAAAGAAATGTCAAAAAATCCCATGCACACATTGGTTTGGCTCGGGAAAAAATTGCTGTTTGCCTCTGCCCGCGGGCTACGAGTCGCTCTGCTAATGCAGAAGGCACTAAAGTGACCCCTTTGTTTCCCTTATGATCGCTTCTGATAGCGCGCTCTGCCAGAGATATCATATCTTTGATCTCTCGGCGCTGATGTTAAGTCTCTCTTGAGTTCAGTAGCATCTCCTTGAGATTAATACTTCATGGCATCCTCAGCACCCAGCTGTCCTAACCCATACATCACAAGATGTCAGGCTTCGCACTCGCCTCCTGCCTCAATGACTTCGCGCTGGCGCAATAAATAACCCTTGGCCGGCTCCGCTCTCCCCCGCTCCTTGTGTACGGAGAGTTCAACGAGGAACGTAGAGACTCTCCGGAAGCGAGGAGGGAAGGGATGCTCTTGCGGCCGAAACAGGCATGAAGATGTCCTCCGGAGGGAGGAGGCTGCCAAAATTTTGCGAGGGTTATTCCCTTTCTGTGTCCTGGGTGGAGGGAGGGAGGACACGCAGCAGTTTCTCTGCGGCGCGTTATGGGGAGTGACAAAGCGGTGCCCATCTGCCAGCTAGCTCCGTTCACATCCCGCCTGTTGGGCCAACGGGTCGGGAAAATCACTTTCTCCTTTGGCTTTTGCTTTGGCGCCTGCTTCTTCACTTGCCTGCTCGTTTTCCAAGGGCTGGGCGAGCAGACCGGGCTCCGTTTGCGGGATGGGCTAGGTGGAAAAACACTTTCCTCCTTCCTTTGTCAAACCATGGTGCTGCAACCCTGCAAGAAGACCACAAAATTCGGCTGGGGATGCAGTCTACTGTCATCTGTGCACTTTGGGCTGAGGAGGACTTTGCAAGATTTTTTTTTCATCGATCTAGGTTCCGTCACTCACTTCTTGAGCGTTCATGTGGTTTTGGTGGTGCTGCCGACATATAACGTGCCGTTTGGTGACCGTGTCGCCGAAACTGGGGAGTGGAGCCTCGTACGGTGTTGCAAAACACCCTGCCCTTCGTGCCTCCTGTCTCAGAGCCGCTCTGCAAACTCAAGGAGAAGAAAGGCCCCCCGTAAACTCGCGCCCCCGCAGCCTCCCTCCTCACCCTCAGCGCGTTCGGCGAGGGGGAAACGAACCCGAAGGATTTACCCAAGCGTTGCATTAACGCGCTTCCCTGGGAAGCGCTGCGGGCGCGAGGCGGCGTTGCGCCGCGGCTAATGCGCTGCCCCGTGCGAGGCGACGCGCTGGGGCGAGGACCAAGCTGCCGATCGTCCTCGAGTCCCCAGCCCGAGAAAAGGGAGTCGGCGCCGGTTTTGCACGGCATGGGGTTCCTGAGGGAAAAAACCCTTCAGCTCCCTCGCTACTGATTTTACGGAGATAATTGAAAGGAAGAAGTCAAGTCTCAGGGGAAGGAGGGAAAACTCCAGCACCAGACTGCTCAAATGAGGGGTCTGTGACCTCCTGCTTGCAGGCAGACGGGCCGTGCGTCCCCTCCCGCTGCTCAGGGTTCCTCCAAGGCGCCGGTCGCAGCTCCCCTGTTGACAAAGGGGCTGTTCCCTCTGATTTCTGCTACAGTCTCATCTTCTAAAGCGTGTTTAGGGCTAAGAGCACCACGTGCTCTGAGCCAAAAGCCACCTAGCCCAAGGAGCACCCACCAAATCGGTGCGAGAGGGGATGCTTTCCCAAAATAAGAGGTGATGTGGGCACGCTGCAAGGCTTTCTCTCAAAAAAAAAAGGAAAAAAAAACCCAAAAAAACCCCACCCCAAAAGGTGTAGGGGTTGTTCCATTTCCACAGGCTGGGTTGGCCATTTCTGTGCTGAATCTCTGCTGCTCCGTCTAAAGTGAACCCGCCAACACCCTTGTGCTGGTAAACCCGCCTCTAACGAGAGCGTGACGCTAACGGGGTCCAGCGCAGGTGTGCTCGCGGGCGGGCAATGAGAAACCTCCTCCTTTTCCTTTTTTTTTTTTCCCCACCAGCCTCTGGGGGAATGGGCTTCAATTTTTCTCTGTTCTGTCACAACAGGTTAGAGTATTAACAGTCACGGTTCGCTGCCATCTGTATTTGTTCCATTTGTGGCGTTTATGATGGTTATCCACATTAATTATTTTGCCGCTAAAGTCCCTTCTAATTTCAGAGCACTGTTATTTCTAAGAAAGATGGATATTAAATATGCCACACATCAGCACGGGGTGGCATTACACCGTGCTATTAAGTTCTGATGCGAAGGCTCGGCAAAAAATAACTTTGCTATTTGTAATCACCGCAAAGTGTTTTAGTGCTGCAGCTTGGAATAAGAAATAAAGATGATGACAGGAACTGATTTCTTATTCGGACGCGGTGCAGGAGTTTACACAGATCAGGAAGGAAATAACGAGGTAACCCTTGGCTGGCCGGGGCCTGATGAGGGGAAGAGGGAATGGGGGTCGCAGTCAGTTCGTCATGTGTTGTTTTACGCCGCTGCTTCGTCATCGGGGGAAGAACTCCTCACATTCCTCCCCTGCTCCGTTGTGGGGTCCCTCCCACGGGCCACAGTCCTTCGTGGAACTGCTCTGGCGTGGGTCATCTCTTCCACGGGGTGCAGTCCCTCTAGAACAGCTGTCCCAGCGGGCCCTCCACGGGGCACAGCCTCCTCCAGGCACCCACCTGCTCCGGCGTGGGGTCCTCCACGGGCTGCAGGTGGATCTCTGCCCCTCCGTGGCCTCCCCGAGCTGCAGGGGGACAACCTGCTCCACCATGGTCTTCACCACGAGTTGCAGAGGAATCTTGGCCAGGAGCCGCATTACTGCTCCCCCTCCTTGTGCACCGCCCTTGGCGTCTGCAGCCGTTCCTCACAACAGGCTGGCAGATGCCTCTCAGGATCCTTTTTACATCTTATTCACTTCTCATCTCCTCTCCACTTCTCTCAGCCGGGCCGGGCCGAGTCGGGCCCACTCAGCCACCCGGCAGGAGGCCAGAGGGTGAGGGGTGCAAGGCCCACAAGGCTCGCGCCTCCCCCTCTCTGCCCCCACTCAGCGTCTTCACATCTTCTCTTCTTTTTTTTTTTTTTTGTTTTCCCCCTTTTTGCATGCACAACCCTGTTGCCCTCCCTGTGGTTGCTTACAGACGTGTTAGGCTTTTCGGGAAACCGCTGCGTTCCCGTGGTTTGCAGGTTCTACTACGCTTTCGAACGCAAGGGTGAAGCTCCGGGCTTGCTGCAGACCAGCGGTTGTTGGTGAACCCTGGGTGAATTTGGCTTCGGCCAAACAAGGCATGGAGTCGAAGGACAACTTGGAAGAAGGAAAAGCCTTCTTCCATCCGTCGCATGAGCTGTTTTGCAGGTTACTAGAGGTTGTAGCAACAATGGGGTTAAGGAGCAATTCGCCTTGGCTTGGGCCTGAGGAAGGTTCTTTCTGATTTTCAGCAAACCAGTGAAAAAAAGGAAAAAAAAAGGGAGAGGTTGAGATCAAATGCTACGTTTTGCTCAACTCCCAGGTGAGATGTTCCCTCTCAGCAACGAGTGTTTGTGTGCGGGTTTCGCTAAGAATGAGGGATAATTTGTAAATGAAAAGTAAACTAAAGGGGGAAAAGCCCCCCTGTTACGTTTTCTTCAATCGTCAAAACAAATCTCTCTAATTCCTTGGTTCCTTGAGGGATTTTGGTTGTTTATTTTTGGCTGCTGTGGTTTTAGTTCCTCACACCCTGGAAATTTTGGCTGCAGTGAGGCTTTCCAGCATCTCCAGCGTCGGCTGTGCCTCGGAGAGGTGCTGCAAAGTGCAAAAATTTCAGCTGCATCCGCTCAGATCCAGGCTGTGATCCCGAGGGATGCTCCGAACCGTCCTTCCGCAGCCGTGGTGGGTGCTCAGCGTCGTGCAGACCGAGGTGTTGGATGGAAGCCTTTCCACCACAGATGGGTCCTCAGCTCTCGCTCGGCTTCGTGTCTCAGCTCCCAAGCAGCTCGTGCTCAATACAGAAGGCTACAGTGACCTTTCTCAACTGTTATTGTCTATTAATTAAATGCTAATTAATTATTAAAAGGCTATTTATTGAGATTTAACAAGTCTGCAGCTAAAAGAGAAGGAAAAAACCTGGCGGTGACAGGTGTTACATTCCAGTAATGAGGTTCTTAATAATCAATTGGCATTTGTTTGACTTAGAATAACATTCTTATTAAATCTAAATCAACTCTTTACTTGAGACACTTAATTACATATGGGTTATTTTTTTTTCCCCGCCGCCTTTCCTTGTCGCGCTGGGAGCTCCCAGCCCGCATCTCCAGGCGTAGACGGAGGAGTCTGTGCCTTAATAAATAAGAAAGGTGATGGTTATTCATCGAGAGTGCCACTTGAGGAACGATTTCCCCCAGCTCCTAGCCACGCTCGTGCTAACAGGAATTTTTAAAGGCTCGTTGGCTTTTCGTTAGGAAAGCCGGCGTTTGGCTGGCAGCAGCCCCGCGTCCATCCCAGAGCGGCTGCTGCCGCCGGGCATCCTCCTCCCCCAGTTCAGGGAGGGAATTACCAGCCTCACCCTTCACTTGATTGTTTATTAGAAATCACATCTAGCGTTGGGGAAAATTGCTGGCGCGGTGCTGGAAACCCACAGGAGGGGGGGGGGGAATAAAAATCCCTCCAAGCATCCGCGTGACCATAGTACTCTGTGGAGAAGCCAGAGCTTCGCAAAAAGCCGCGGCAATTGCTCCGGCTGAATTTTGGCAATGACACCAAGCTGTGTGGTGCCGTCGACACACTGGAGGGGAGGGATGCCATCCAGAGGGACCTGAACGGGGTGGAGAGGTGGGCCCGTGCCAACCTCATGGAGTTCAACCGGGCCAAGTGCAAGGTCCTGCACCTGGGTCATGGCAATCCCAGGCACAAATCCAGGCTGGGAGGAGAATGGATTGAGAGCAGCCCTGAGGAGAAGGACTTGGCAGTGCTGGTGGACGAGAAGCTCAACATGAGCAGGCAATGCGGCCTTGCAGCCCAGAAGGCCAACCGCATCCTGGGCTGCACCCCCAGCAGCGTGGGCAGCAGGTCGAGGGAGGTGATTCTCCCCCTCTACTCCGCCCTGGTGAGACCCCACCAGCAGTGCTGTGTCCAGTTCTGGAGCCCCCAACACAAGAAGGACATGGACCAGTTGGAGAGGGTCCAGAGGAGGCCACACAGATGATGAGAGGGCTGTAGCAGCTCTGCTGTGACGCCAGGCTGGGAGAGCTGGGGCTGTTCAGCCTGGAGAAGAGGAGGCTCCGGGGAGACCTGAGAGCGGCCTCCCAGTGCCCAAAGGGGGCTGCAGGAAAGATGGGGAGAGGCTGTTCAGTGGGGCCTGGTGTGACAGGACGAGGGGTAACGGTTTTAAAATAGAGGGAGGCAGATTTATACTCGATATTAGGAAGAAATTTTTTACACTGAGAGTTGTAGAGCACTGTCCCAGGCTGCCCAGAGAGGCGGTGGACGCCCCATCCCTGGAAACGTTCCAGGCCAGGTTGGCCGGGGCTCTGAGCAACCTGATGTGGTTGGAGATGTCCCTGCTCCTGGCAGGGGGGTTGGGCTGGGTGGGCTTTGAAGGTCCCTTCCAACCCAAACTATTCTATGATTCTAAGTTTGGCGTTGCCAGTGTGAAGGCGAAAGGCTCCCTGCTCCGTTATCCAGACAGCTCGGTTCCTCCAGGGTCAGCGTCGTCTGTTGAGACATCATCGTCGGGTCCATTTTCGCCTTGCCAGGAAACAGGAGGCCGGGCAAGGGAGCGACTGCTGGCTTTAATCGAAATTTAATGACTGCCCCTTTTAATGCAGCTTTTAAAAAGGAAACAAGGATCCCGACCGGGTGCTCTTTTAGTGCAAACAACAGCGGGGGGAAAAGAAAAGAGAAAGTAACCGACAGCAACAAACAATCTGTGCTGTTAGGGGATCATTATTCTGATATTATTTATTTCAGACTTTTTGATTCTCTCCAATGCTTGACTTCACAGACTCATTTAGTTCCTTTCAAAAGCAAGGCAGTGCCACAATTTGCCGGGAGAAAAGAGTGATAAACATTATCAAGGCGGGGAGGAAAAAACCCGGCGGCTGTAGGGATAAAAATATCGATATTTACGGGCCGGGGAGACGCTTGGGCGTGCAGAGAGCTTCCTTCCCAGTACAGGGGCTGAGGATGCGGAGGTCCAAGCTGGGGTGTATCCCAACTTCACGGGAGCGCAAAGCGAGGCGAGGAATAAGCTGTTGTCTCTAGAAAGGGTCGTGAGCATCCCTGAGAGTTTTGGGAGCTCCCGGGCGTCGCTGCCGGAAAGCGTTGGATCACAGTGGCGTTGGATCGCTAGGCTCTGCCTGCGTTCGTATCGATAGTCGGCGAGAGCTGTTGTGTCCAGTTAGTTGTACGGATTAAGAGAATCCCTTCTGAAGTTTGCTATCCCAGGGAAACAAAAAAAAAGAATAAACCTTGACTAAACTGGTTTGGAGGAAAAGAAAGCCCTCGAAAAGACAGTCACTGGGGATTCTGTCCAGTCGTCGTCTCAGTGCGGCCTTGATGGGAGCGCGGTCACCTTCGAGGGTAAAATGAGCGAATTCTAGAAAGTTTCCATCAAAGTGAAGTAGGTGAGAAGTGCATCTTCTTCCAGTCCTGTTCTTTGTCTGGACATCTTCAAACCGGCTTCTTGCCGTGCGTTAGTCCCGACTCACAACACAACAACCGGAATATTACTGCGTTGATTCAGCCAAGGCAGTTTGGGGAAAAAAAGCCCAAATTTCGGTACGCACCTTCCGCCGCAGAGCCCGCTCCTCTTCATCACCTCACCTGGGGTTGGCAGGTTCGCCTTGCCGGCTCAGACTAACAGCAGATTTTGGACACAGACGAATTTCAAACAAAATTTGTCATTCTTGGGCTCTCTATCTTCTTTTTTTCCCCATCCCGATAGCAAGCGGGCCAGCCCGACATGCTGACACGTTGCAACGTGGGGCATCTTGGTGTTTGGGGTGGGTAGGTGGACGGATAGCTTTTGACGTGCCTCATCCAGAAATTCGCGATGAAAAAAAAGCAAACCCTCACCGCAAATCACGCAGTTCAGGGCCTGGTGTGACAGGACGAGGGGTGATGGTTTTAAAATAGAGGGAGGCAGATTCAGATCAGATAGTAGGAAAAAAGTTTTTACGCTGAGGGTGGTGGAACACTGTCCCAGGTTGCCCAGAGAGGCGGTGGATGCCCCATCCCTGGAAACGTTCCAGGCCAGGTTGGCCGGGGCTCTGAGCAACCTGATGTGGTTGGAGATGTCCCTGCTCCTGGCAGGGGGGTTGGGCTGGGTGGGCTTTGTAGGTCCCTTCCAACACTAACCATTCTATGATTCTGTGATTCTATCTCTCACCGCGATGGAGCTGAACCCTCTCAGCTGGGATTCCTCGGAGCTTGGTGGGTTGCAAAGCTGCTTCACCTGGATTTTCCATGGGAAGAGGGCTGGAGGCAACCCCGTGATGCTGGACCTCCCTGGTTAGAGCATCCTGACCTGTTTGGCGTTGGAAAGGGGCAGGAGAAGGGGAGAAAATAAACCAAACCGCGCCGTACCTGCGAAATAACCCTCCCGGACTCTGCCTTCCACCTCCAAAGCTCCAGCGCTCCCACGTGTGGTTTTATCTCGGCTCACACAACAGCCAGTGGCGCGTGGCCGTTGTAGAGCGGCCAAATTTGCTGGGAATGAATTAAAAAAAAAAAGAGGGTTTCCTAAAGAAAAACAAAAAAAAACCCTCCAGCCCTAAAGCGACAGCAAGCTGCCGAAAACAAACCAGCCTCCTCCACCCCTCCTGCCTTGGCACGGTAACGGAGCTTTTTGCCGTTATGATTTTTTTTTTTAATAGTCTTTGGGACTGTGTGTCAGAAGCATCCTTAAATCTTCAAGGAAAAAAAAATTAAAAAAAAAAAAACAAAAAAACCCATTCGCCTGGCTGCGAGGATGGGAGCTGGGCTGCCGTAAGGAGCCGTAAAAATCCTGCTGATAGACAGATGGAGCGGTGTAATTACACGCGGGGAGGGGTGGGGGGGAGCGCTCGCTGAAATTATTAGTGTGGGCAGACAATTAGAGGCTTTTCCAGAAGATTACCCTCTCCCTCCCATCTGCGCTCCGTCGAGGAGTTTTTCCGCTGGCGGTGCTGTTTCCGCCCTCAGCCGTTGGCCGTTTTGCCCGAATTCCGGCTTCGCGTTGGTTCCGACTTTGCCAGCGTCGCTAAAACGTCCCCCGATTTTTCTGAGGGAAGGGCGCCGATGGGGCTTTTGCCTGGGGGTGCAGAGCCCCCCGGCACGGACGGGGATACCCTGGGGTGCATGGCAGGATTTCCCGGGGAAATCAGCCCTCGGGAGGCTGGTTTGGGGTGAGATTTGGCAATTTCTGGGTTTCTGCACTCACCAGGGACATATTTAAACGCCTTTGGTAGCGACGGGGAGCAGGGAGGGCGGGCAGCTCCCAGGGCTGGCGCAAAGGGAATGGCTCATTGCACCCCAAACTCAACCAAAATAATTATGTCCGTGCTGATTGGGTTTTATTTCCGATATTTGATGTGCTGAGGAGTTAAACAGAAATTATTTTGGATGGCTCACACCTTTTTTTTTCCCAGACCAAGTTAGCACATCCATTTCAGCACTCACCAGTTTATTTTTCTCGTTACAGTCGCTTCGTTTTGAAAACATTGCCACTGGCCATTTGTTGAGTTTTCTGAATTAGAAAAAAAAAATTATAGATATATATTTATATATCTGAAAACAGAGCACTCTGATGATTCACGGAGTCCCGCGTCAGCTTTTCTTTCCCTCGGAAAGACAAAAATAAATTGGGTGAAAACTCCTTGTTTTGACACACAAGCCTGCGCTTGGGGTGATTGAGGTCCCTCTCTTTTGTTCTTCACCTTCTTGGTTGGGAAACTCCAACTCCAAGAGCGTCGCTGCCTTCAAATCCCTTGATTGCAAAACACTAACTTGTACCAGAGGAGGTTTTGGTTGGATATTTGGAAAAATTTATTCACCAAAAAGGATTGTCAAGGGTTGGAACGGGCTTCCCAGGGACGTGGTGGAGTCACCATCCCTGGAGATGTTTAAAAGATGTGTAGATGCGGACGTGGTTTAGTGGTGGACTTGGCAGTTCTAGGTTAATGGTTGGAATTGATGATCTTAGAGGTCTTCTCCAACCAAAATGATTCTGTGACTCTCTACCCTTCGCCATGGGGGAGGCCTGGATAGAGGTGGTGGTGGGAGAAGCACCGAGGGTTTCACCAAGCCCATCTCCCAAGCTGGTTTTCTGAGGTGATGCCACCGTTTGCAGTTCACAGCTGTTATTCTGCGTTTGCTCACCCTACCTGCTGATGGGACGGGGAGGGACAGACAGGAAGAAGCAGCAGACGATGCTCTTGGTGCTTTGCTGCCGGTCGCGGGGTTGAAAAGGAAAGGTGGGTGGCTGCAGAGGGCCCCCCCAGCCTCCCAAAGCCTCTCCCATCCTCCCTGGCCTGCTCTGACAGGGCTGTTGGACACGTTGGCATCGTTTAGAGGCTGTGACGCGCTGGTCCGTCCGATATTTTGGGGACAGCGGCGCAGACGTGGGCATCTCTCAGACCTTGCAAAGCCGTTCGCGTCTCCTCTGCCCATGAAGTGTGCGGAGAAACGGCCACCCAGCTCTTCCACCAGACGGGGTTTGTTCTGGCGCGATTCGCGCTGGCACCGTCGGGCTCCCGTTGGCACCCGAGGCGCGCAGAGGGAACGTGGGAGGCTGCGTCGCTTTATTTGCTGTACGCGGCGGCCCGTGGCGCCCGCTGCTGCGCGCCGGGAGGGGGATGCTCGCGCACCAACCTCGATGCTCTTTAAACGCTCCTGGCTGGAAACGAGCTGTGGAGGCTGCGACGGGGGATTCAGCGGCGCTTCCCGGCTCTCCCACCCCGGCAGCGATCTCCTCTCACCTCCTCCTTCAGCCTCCAAAAGCGTTTGGTGCTTTCCGTGGGGGCTGGATTACTCCTTCTCTGCCGCTGAATTGCGTTCGGAGGCGTGAGTGGTGCTGCCAGATAAGGCTGGAGAGGCAGACAAAGATGCGTTCTCCCCCCGGATCATTTCAACCGCAGTTTATTTTTTTCCCTCCTCCTTTCTAGTTTTCTTCCCACTCTGCTTGGTTACCTTGTTGTCGTTTCCCCCAGTTCCACCGTAAATGAGCTGTTGACAGCGGGAGAAAGATCCCCACAGCTTCATAGAACGACAGAACGGTTTGGGTTGGAAGGAACCTTAAAAATCATCGCCCCGTCGCCATGGGCAGGGACCCCTTCCACCAGAGCAGGTTGTGCAAAACCCCATTATTTTCCTTTTTCTGAATATACACCCCCACCCTCGCCCCTGCTTCCACTCCAGCCTCTTTTTTTCCCCATTTTCCTTCTTCCACCTGAGCGCTGCCGACCTTTAGCAGCCGATACCCTTTACGTCATGTCACGTTAGAAGCGAGAAAAGGAGAATGTCTTGAAAGTCTTTAAACAGGGCGGGGAATTTTCTCCGAGAAGGCAAAAGCGCAGCTCGCAGTCGGAGTTTGGAGGAAGTTTGACAAGGTGGCTGAGAAGGCGTAGAGCGAGGCACGCAACGATCTCTCCCCGCTCCCCTGATTTACAGCTCTGACAATACCGTGCCATTAGTGTGCATCCATCTTCGTGTACAAAGTGGGAAAAAAATCAAAATAATAACAAAAATCATTACGTGCCTTTCAGCATGGACCAGCCCGAGGAGACGGGAGTTATTCTTAAGAAAGTCATGTGTCTTCTTTACTTTGGCATCAACGTAAATAAAATTATTTATCTCTCGAATTTAAATGCTCTGCACCTTTAGCAGGCCATAAATTCTTCTCTCCTGTCCCTTTCTGTATTTATCTCTCGCTCCATCCCTCACCACTGGGTATGAAACCACAGCTTCCCTCCGCGCTCAGGGCAAGGGGAGGACCCTGCGTCTGCCTCGGGGAAGGATGGGCGACGCCGGAGCGACGCGCGATCCTTCCCTGCGCCTGGCCGTGCTTTGCCCCACCGCCGTGAGCCCCGCCGGGGCTGACAGGGCTGTTGGCTTCCCCACGCGACGGGTCAGCCCCGAAATTTCGTCGTTTGGGTATAGAATGCTGCTTGGGCTGGCGGCTGGCGGCTGGCGGCGCGAGATGGGGTGGGGGAGGACCCCGCCAATTCTGGGGATGCTCCTGCTCTGCCGTCAGCGCTCTTCTCTCGCCCGACGTCTTTAATCAAAAGGGTTCTTGGCTTCTGGGCTTGGCAGTGGAGAGAGAGGCATGGGAAGCCGGGAACGCACACAAAAAGAAGACAGACCTCATAAACGTTACATCCCATCCTGCTTTCTGCTTTTCTCCCCCTTTGGTGCTTTATGCAACACGATCAACTTCTGCTTCACTTTGCTTTCCCTCCTGGTTTTAAAACAAATAAAATAGTAATAATCATAATTATCTTGCAAATTAAACATAATTGCAAAATAATCATCGTCTTGCAAAGACCTTGGCCAATGCCAAGTGACGCTAGGGAGGATGTGCCATCTGGGGTCTTCTGGACAGCATCTGGGGTCTTCTGGAGGAGATGCCATCTGGGGTCTTCTGGATGGCACCATGGGGCAGCACTGGGGTGACTGAGACAACCTCTAACCCAAGGTAACAATGTGCCACGTGGCTCGTTACCCTTTGGACCCAACTTTGTGCCATGGGCTGATGCCAACTGTTGCGTAGGAGCTCTTTGTAGACTTGGCCTTCAAACCTTTGGCTGGGTCTGTGACGCTGCAGGAGAAGAGACGGTGGAGGGCACAGAAAGCTGGACAGGGAGCTGTGCAGGCACTGCAGGGCGGCAGTGGAGGAGTGCCAAGGGCGCCCGGTCGTATTTTAGGGGGGTGAAAGTCTGAGATGCTGCTTCAGCATGGGACACGGTGAAGTTGTTTCCACGGGAACGGCTCAGCTCTGCACTAAGAAGAGGCAAGTGGGGTCCCGGTACGGGGCATCTCATCAGCATCCCCCTGGTTTTTAGCAGGCAAAATAAATCCAGCTGGAAACTCCACATTTTCCCCTGAAGAAACTTCAGGCAGAAAAATCTTAGTCCTAGGACATCTTTTGGTGGGAAGAATTTTGCTCCTGTGGTGGGAAATCTGAAGGGGCTTGGGATGCGTGGTTTTGTCTCAGAACACGTATATAGGTATGACAGGAAACAGTCACCTCACCTGGACTTAGTTTTTTTTTTAATTTAAAGTCTGTTTTTCAAAGCCTTCTCTCTCTTCCCCCAACCAAAAATAACCTAGCAGCAATGACATTTAAGGAAATTAAATGAAAACATTTGTTTTGAATTGACATTTTGACTGGAAACGTTGATTCGTTCTGGATTTTTAAGCCGGAGAGCAGCAACGCTCTGTTGTTGCAAATGAGAAAAAATGGGTTTGTCTTGAAAAACAGCCACAGGCTCTGGGGACGGAGAGGGGACACTTGGCTCCTGGGGTCTCCCAAGGTCTCTGCATCAGCTCTGTGGGGAGGGACACGGGAGCCAGCTACTCCGCGTCTGCAAAACCTGTGCATCTTACTGAAAACAAGGGAAAAAAGGGAGTTTTCTGTTTTCATGAAAAAGCTAGAAATTTCTGCAAGGCAGGGAGACAGGGAATCCATTTTTCCCGTCAGCCGTTCTTCATCACCATTAGGAGAATGATACTGTAGATGCGTTGAGGTTTCGCCTTCTTTAAATATCACTGGTATTTATTTTCGTTACTCGCTCTTAATTGTAATGAAGCTGAAGTCTCCTTCGTGCCCTGATGAGGAATTTATCCCAAAAAGCATCTAGAAACGTTCAGTTTCTTGGTCTGCAAACATCCTTTCATCTCTCCAGCATCCCATCTGTCCGTCTAGCTGCTCCTCCACCGCTTCCTTCCTCTTCCTTGTGATCACAGCCACTGAGACCTGTTAAATGAACATCTTCAGAAAATCTTCGTTTGCATTTCAAATGAGACAAAAAGCACAGAAACCCACAGGGGAAAAAAAAAAAAAGAGAGAGGAAGCAAAAAAAAGCCAACTTTGCTTGGTGCCTCGCCGTTTCTCATGTCTGAAGAGATCATTAAACTTGTCCAAAGGTAAAATCGCAACCCTTCCCCACACGCCCCCAATGGAAAGAATGACCCTTGGGTGTTGGCTTCCCCCTGTCCTCTGCTGGCATGGTTTGGGCTGGTTTTTGGATCATAGAACCGTAGAATGGTTTGGGCTGGAAGGGACCTTCAAAGCCCACCCAGTCCAACCCCCCTGCCAGGAGCAGGGACATCTCCAACCGGATCAGGTTGCTCAGAGCCCCGGCCAACCCGGCCTTGGATGTTAGAATGGATTTGTGCGATGTTGCCCTCTAATGGCCGATCAACGGGAGAGCTGGGAGACCTGCCCAGAAAATCTTCCTTTCTTATTCCCTGGGAGAAATTGAAGTTTTGGGAATAAAGGGGAGTTTGCACCGTACCCAAGAGGGGTGAATGAGAAACGCATGCTACGTTCTCCTAACGTCGCCTCTCCTACATTCTCGTAAGGTCGCCTCTCCAAGCCCCTTATCATTCATCCTCCACCCCCTAAATAGAAATAACTAAAATCTGGGTTTGGGGAAGGGATTTTTTTTCCCCAAAAAGCCCTTTCTCACCTGCCTCCACCCTGCAGAAGATGCTTTGAGGACCTCAGCAGACGACTCCCCGGCATCGCAGCCCCGCGAACGGGAGCTCCTCCATCATTTATTTTTTCGAATAAGTGAAAACATTTTGACTTGAACTTTCATACATAATGATGAGGGTTAGTTACCAAAATCCACACATTTTCTTTAGTCGCTTTCATTTACTACTGTTTTAAATTATTTCACAGCCTTGCAAATCTCCTCCTGACAGCTGGAGCCCAGGCAGGCAAAGCAAGAGAGGAAAAAAAAAGAAAAAAAACCTCCTAAGTGTTCATTTTTCACATAATATATTCCAATCCTGTTAGGTCGTGCTGGTGAAGGTAATATTTCTGGCATTCATTTAATGAAATTGACAGTGATGAATGGTTAATTATACAAATTACATTCTTATTAAATCCCCTGGAATCGCTGCCTTAGAATGTCTTAGCTGTGGACTTCTCGCGCTATATACATAATTTTTTTTTTTTTTTTGGAGCGTCTTTACTGCTGGCTGCTGCAAAATCGTCTTCCAAAAAACCTTGAAAAGCATTAAAAATCCCCTAGTTAAGTCAATTACTGCAGATAAGTTAATCTTAATGGGATGCTTAAACCCCTGTCCTTGCCTAAGTTTACTTCTCATCCCTCTCTCGCAGCTCTGGAGGCGCTGGAGAGAAAAGTTTTGCGGCGATTGTTGTGACAAACGGATTAAGAGCCGAGAAGTAGGGCTGGATGCAAAATTTCCATCGAAAACCCATTTTCAGAAGAATTTTCTCCCTGAGGTTGCGCAGAAATTTCCCATTTCGGAGGGGGGAGGGGTGGGGGGGGCAGAAGGATGCCTGCGCTCCCCGCCGGATCGGTTGCTGGGTGGGGATGCGACACCAGAGGGAAGCGTGATCTGGTTACGTCAGATCTCCATGGCTTGATCCCTTCCATGGCTTGATCCCTTCCATGGCTTGATCCCTTCCATGGCTTGATCCCTGCGAAAACGAGGGAAAAAAGCCGACAACGGACAAACCTCGTTTTTTAAGCAGCACTGTTGGGATGGAAAAGCGCTGCACAGCGCCATGTAGCACCAGCCGTGAGCCATTCTGTGTTCCCAGGGCGTGAAACCCCTCTCCCTGCCGTGCCGGCTCCTCCCGGTGCAGACCCATCGCGGTAGTGGGAACTGCACGGCGCGGGACGAACTGGCGGATATTAGCCGGGCCGTGCGTGCTCGGGGAATAAATGTAATAAATTGACTATTAAGTTAAGCAAGTTTTCAGCTTCAGCAGTGCAAGTGCCCATCTATCTTGCGTGGCTTTCTGCATGCTTCATTACCGCGTGTAACCACACTGAAAAAATACGCTTTCTCCGTTATAATTAGATGATAAGTTCCCCGAGATAGGCGGTAGCGCTGCCAGCCGCCTGGCACTCCGCGGCGGCGCGGACTCGCCCGCTTCCACCGGCTCCTCACGGAATTTATTACCGAGCTTCGTATTAGACTTAAGTTAACATCCCTTAATCTTCTTACTTGGCAGAGTTGTGTAGAAGGCTCGCCGGGATTTATTGGCTGGGATTTAGGGACTGGGGCGGGAGTGAGCCATGCCAAGGTGGGTTGAGGGCTCCGGGAGGTGATGCTGCGGGATCGGGCTGCTCTGATTCCCCCATCCCCCTATTTCTGCTGAAACCTGGAAGGGACGGAGCATCTTCTGCAGCTTCTCTTTGTGTTTTTTAATAATTAAGAAATGAGCCACAACCTTTTTGAAGAGGGAGGAGAGCGTGCGGCGTTATTTGACACAGAGCGTCACCCAAAATCATCTCATGGTGTAGGCTGCAGAAAAGTGTCCGCTGGGTCCAAAAATAGTCACCACATCACCTTCATAGGGTCATCGAATGGTTAGGGTTGGAAGGGACCTTCAAAGGGCATCCAGTCCAACATCCAGTCACAGCGTCTCTGTGCCATGGTCCCAAGCGCTCCAGGTCTTTCAGCCAAGGGAAAAGGGGGATTTGTTGCCTCCCAAATGTTTTCTCCTGATTTTTGAGGGAGACTGGAGATGCTCAGCGGTTGCAGGGAGTTTTCACGAATGAACAACTTGCTTGGCTTTGGAGCCGGGGCTTCATCCACCTCACCCCGCCCTTCTCCCCGGCTTCTTTGTCTTGGTAGCAAAACGTTGAACCCCTGGCGCCTGTAGAGCCTTGCGTAAGCCCAAGGCAGGCGAAATGGCAGCGCTGCCGCCGCCTCGCCCTCTTTCACTCAATAAGCTTCATAGTGGCGGTATAACTACCTATATCAGAGCGACAGGAGGAGCGGGGGGACTTTATGAGCTGCTTAGAGCAGGCAGCTCCATCACCAACCCCGACTCTTATTGTAAAATATTCTGGAAGTTAACTCAATAAAAAAACTAATAATGAGAGGAACCATCTCTGCCTTTGTTTATGGCTTCTTTAACTGTATAAATGAGCATGAGGTGATTAATGAGGGCGATCTGCGGGGGAAAGATTTGCATGCGCAGCGCTTGAATTCTTTCCTTATTGCATGTGCTTCCCGGTCCCTCCGTTTATTGTGCTGCTCGACGCTGTTTAATACAGAGTGACTGAAGTTATGAGATCCTATTTATTCCACCTGACACTGTCCCCTCCGCCAGCTCAGCCCCTGGGACGGATAGCGCATGCACAATGAATCCAGAAAATATATTAAAAAGCAATTATAAACTCCCTGCCTTCGGTGTCCTGGCCTTATTCTTCACCGCGCTCCCTGAGAATTAGCATAATGTCTACAGGCTCTCGTGGAGTTATCAAAACACGGCGAGTCCCTATCTTATTTTCAAGAGCTGATGGATTCAGGAGTTAAAGGTTGCCAAAGGTGCCGCCGCGTACTCCTCCTCCGTGCCCTGGTAAATGTTACTGGTGCCAGTAGCGCGTTTCCCCCTCCACCAGCCACCCCAGGAGGCAGCAGCAGCCTCAATTCTGCCGGCTCAGCACATGTTTCTTGCATTAAGCGATGTCCTTTGCTCTTCCCACCACGGTGGCTCCGACGGTAGAATTTCATTATGTTCCTGGGCTGCTTTCCCCACCTGTTTCTGGTTTATAGACTTCTAAAAACCTCTTGGACGGACAGGAAAGACGTCAGAGCGAGCCGTTCTCACGTGCTGGGTGATTCTCCTTGCCTCTCAGACGTTGCAGGGTAGGATCCCGTTGAGCTGGATCTCATCAGTGCTCCTCTCCAGCTCTTGCTCCGCAGTTCTTTTGGCAAAGCCAGCCAAAACCAATGCAACTTTGCCAGGTTGCGCTGGAAAAAACTTCTCACCTGGCTATCACGTTGTTTTATTATTTATGTCGTCTCTCACGCATCCTAATAACTATAGATGTTGCAAATCCGTGGTAGCGTTGAAGCAGCGGGCGCCGTGCGTCTCCATCCAATTATACACAGGCTTTTGGGTTTCGTTCCGGCGCTGCCGTAATTCTCTCCCGCAAAGCTCGCCCGGGATTTTAACTCCCTCCCGGCACGAAACGCTTCGTCTCCGTTAAAACCGAGGGCGCGCACGGATTTATTAGTGTTTTAGGAAGCGCTGGAAGGCTTTCACAGCCTGTCTTTACCCAGAAACTGTTTATCAAGCGTCTTAATCCAGACCAATTTGTACACCTCAAAAATACATTTATTCTGTAAATTGTTTAGAGAAAACCAACAGAAGAAAATGGCCTTTGCTGCTGTTGAATTCATTAGCAGCAGACTGCCTGATTGCTTTTATTCCCTTTAACCTCCTGTTGTATATTTTCTTTGCTTGGAATATTTTCTGTACCTCGGCGGTGCGCTGAGCTGGATGGGTTCTGCGCCGGGCGCTTCGGGGGCGGCCGGGGGAGCCCAGTCAGCCCCAGATGGAGAGGAGTCACACGGCATCGCTGCCTTCTAGCTCACATGCTGCGCTGGCTCGAAGAGGTAAGAGAAAATAGTGACAAATTAAATTCTCCTGTTTATCTCATCTCAGGCTGCTCAGAAAAAACGATGATCCCCCCCAGGCTATCCGTGTAAGGACCGGGAGCACTGGTTACCTTAAAATGTAGGTTTGAGGGCTCAGTCCCCTCTCGGTGATGGATCTGAGGTTTCTAGGAGTGACTTTTCTCCTTTTTACCACGTGGAGACACATCTCAAGGAGCGTTAGAGCCTCATGCCAGCGCCAGCTGATGAGCATCGCTGTTTCATTGCTGTCTTCCGCTTCTGCAAAGCACCGCTGCGTCTGCAGCGGGCCCTGGGACACAGCCGGACGAGGTTAGCTGTCGAAACGTGTGGTTTGTTGGATCGCAGCACGAACGTCTGGGGTCAGTGCTGCACTGGGGACAAGCGGGGAGGGGCGGCAGGACCCTTTTGTGGTGATGGAGGTTTGGTGTCGCTGTAGGTTTGCCTCGTGGAGCGCTCCTAAAATCCCTTAATCCTGCCTAGCTCCTCAGACTTCCATTGCTTCTTCAGAAGAGGGGAAAAAGCCCTGAGAAAAAACTTCCGAAAGAACTAATCAGTCCAAACTCGTGTCTCCTTACATCAGCCAGATCGGGCCGTTGCCGGAGCAGACGTCGGTGCTGAAGGTGACAGAGCAGAGCTGCGAGGCGCAGCGTTCCGAGGCTGCGATGCGCTGATCTAAACCGCCCTGAACAACTGGGTCATTAATCTAAAGCTTACCCAAGAGGTGAAGCCGCCGTTTGATTTTCCTGCAGGCTGGCTTTGGGCTTTGCTGCGTATTCTCAGCCCTGTTAATCCCCACCCCGTCACCTCGTCTTGCGCGCACGCATACCCGAAGTGGCACTTGCAGAATATCTTTGAGCGGAAATTCTGTGGTTTCACCCCGGTCCTGGTCCTTGCAAGCAGCCTTTCCTGGAGAGCGGTTCGAGATGTCCACGCTGCTCTTGGCTACCAGGGTTTGGTGTTTGTAGGACACGTACTGTTTATACAGGTGTAGATGTTGCATGCTGTTGAACCGTGCTCAGTTTTTAACAGGGTTTGCCTGCTGATTAGGACGTCGTTACCTCCAGGGTGTAGGAAGGCAAGGATCCCCGTAGCTTTGTTGCTGTAAGTCCGTGGAGTCTTATTCTTCTCTCTTGTGTTGGGGAATCTAAAGAAGAGATGAGAGTAACTGAGTCCCTGGGCTGGAAATAAGCCTGGAACTCCCTTTTTCGTGATTCTGTAGGAATCCTCGTCCCCCAAAAAAGTAAGTACAGGACCCACTTTGACCCAGGAGCTGCTCCATCCCTGCCGTGTGCTGGAGCATCTCTGTTCTCCATGCCATGCAGGATGGCTTTCCCGGTGTGAAACACCGCTTACCCCACGCCGCTGGGCTCGTGGTTTTAACGCCGTAGACGGCGTGCTCTTTTTGATGGTGGTGATGCGCGTCTTTCATCGCACGCAGCAATGCCGACCTGTGCTGTGCACGCGAAGGGAGAGTTTCAAGGGGAGATCGATGGCTTTGAGGCTGAGAGGCAAAGGGAGGCTTTCTCCTCCGGGGCCTCCCGAGCCGAGCTCCTGGAAAGTCGATCAGTCAATTACTTGTGTTTCCCCCTCCGTTCCTCGTACGCTTCTCTTTCATTTTCTTGGCTTGGATTTTAGAGCACGAATGAATAATATATATGCGTTTGGGTCCGAAACATTTTGTGTGTAATACTGAAGTGATGCGGGACGTGGGCAACGCGTCCCTCGGCAGGCAGCACTGGGTACCCGGGAATTTCCCAACGCAAAGGAGCGGAGAGTGCGCTGAGGCACGGTCACACCCAAAAGTCAGCGACGCTGTGAAACACCAGGTCAACTGCATGCACACAGCCGTACGCTACCCCTGCCCGCGTCCTTTAGGAGGGGATCTGTAGCTCCGGGCTCAGGTATGATCCTTGCAAAAAAAACAAGTGGAGAGAGCAGCAGGGAGAAGGAGGAGTTGGCTGGGACTGGCTGGTATCAAGAGGAAGAGGAGGGGAGGAAGGGTAGAAGGGTGACGGAGGGCTGGAGGGGTGGCATTGCTCAGCGAGGCGAAGTTTGCGGGAAAACAAACAAAGCGTTTGCCAGCCCGCGAGTCCCCGGTGAATGGAGGCGTTCAGCGCTTTGGCAGGGCTCGGCTGGAAACCTCCTTGCGACCCACTTCGGAGAGCGGGTGCCGGCAGGAGGCTTCTCTCCCTTTGAATAAAGTAAACGGGAGAAGGAAAATAAGAAGAAAGAGGGAACCGTGCTTGGGAGGGAGTTTTGACACTGGGAAGGAATATCTCCCTGAAAGGGACTCATCCACTCTTGGTTTTCCTCCCTTCTGCCGAAAAAACCTCCTCGTCCCTGCTCCTGCTCCTTCACCCAAATCCTGAAATCCTCCTGGGCGTCTGGGTGCAAGCCAAGCCCTTATTTCCCACGTCTTTGTGGGAGACTCGGCAGAGAAAAAGGACGGATCCACCCGAAAGCTGCGGTCTTGTTTTCTGTCGGGGAGAGACAAAACTTTCTGCTGAGCTTGACTTCAAAGGCGAGCGTGGAGCCTGAAGAAATTCATTTCGGTAATTCATGTACAGCTGCATTAGTCAGGGCCCTCAGTGTTTTATCCACTTGTCACCGTTAGACATTATTATTATTGCTGAAAACAGAGATGTCTGAGAGATAATAATTCTTTATGAGCCTCCCGTCACAATTAATGTGGGCTCTGTACTTGCCCGTTTGCCGAGTTTTAAGCTAATCATTCCTTATATGTGTTTCAAGCCTTTAGTGAAGTACAAATAATTTGAACTAATTAGCTTATTAAAAGAAGGGAATGAAAACAAATGGCACATGAATGAATTGTGGGATTTCGCGTGGAATTAATATCTCGCTAATACGTGTGGATTTGGTAAATTCATTATGCATTCATAATCAGACCTGATGAATCACCTAGCTAATTCCGGAGTAATTAGGCGTGAACTACTGACACTTATTTTAAAGTGCGCCCAAACTCGTTGGCTTTCTCCTAAGGACTCAATTATGGTCTCGGAGGCACAGGGAAGCACTGTCGTACGCCTTGTAGAGTGGAGACGCGCTATGATTTATCGCCGCGCTTAAGGAGATGGGAAACGAGGGCGGGCCGCTGACGGGCCGCTGCGCTTTGGCCTTGGGGCTGCTCGCACCGGGAGCTCTCCCCCAGCAGATACCGCGGACCCCCAGGATTATCAAGTGCCGTTGCTACCCTTGTGACTGGCTAATTTTTCACCGCCCGCAGCTTGAGTGCATTAAGAATTCTCGTAATTATTTATTTTTGTGTTACCGCGATGGCACAGCATCCTCCTGGTCCAGCATCCCGCTGAAGGAGACGGATGCGGAAGTCTCTCCGTCTCTGAACGGAACCTCTGCTGCAGATCTGTGACTCATCCGCCTCCAGGTGCTGAGGTTGTGTTTGCAGAGAAGATTATCCAGAGATTAATTGTAGAGGGAGAAGAGCGATGTAGATTCGTCATCCCCTGAGAACAGACATAGATCAACAGCGCTTCGAATTACCTTCGGGTGTTTTAACAGCCACGGATCACCGGAGTACCTGAACACCTACCGTGTAAAATCAACAACCTCGTTAATTATGAAAAATAATTCATGTCACACCAGCCTAAACCAGCTCAAATCTCTGCGTTCGTTCCAGAGGCAGCCGTATCGCTCCTGCGCTCGCCCCGGGGCTGGGGGCCAGCACGATGTCTTTTTTTCCCTTTTTTCCCCACGCCTTCTCCAAAGAGTTGGGGTGGGAAGGTCTGGGCGGCAGCTGACGCCCCCCATGCTTGTCTCACCCGCATGTTCCTGTGGTGCAACCGTTCCTTTGGCGGGCACCGGTGCCGTTCAGAACCAGCAAGACGCCCTGGGGAAGTGTCTTTGATGCCGTCACCGCCGCAGTTACCTCAAGAGGTGCCCTGGTCCTGCTGCAGGGAGAGAGGCTGGATTTGCCACGGCGAAGGGATTTATGTCCCTGGTGCTCAGCCTCCAGAGATGGACCAGAGCTCTGCGCCCCTGATTCATCCCTGGGTTAACTCGTAGCAAAATTCAGGGACCGGGCTGCAGAAATGGAGAGCTTTGGTTATGCTTTCCAGAGCACGTGCGTGACAACGCAATCTTTCCTTACAGCGTGCCGACCGGCCGAAGAGAAGAAAAAACAAAGAAGTGGGACATCCTATTCTGCGCACGCCGAGAGCGCGAGCCTGGGGCCGCCGAGCAGGAGGGCTTTGCGATGCTGCGCGCGGATCCAACGTGCAGCGCAATCACAAAGAATAAACAGGAGAATTGCTGAATGCTTCGTGGTGATGGAGTGTTGAAAATTAGCACCGGAGTTAAGCACTAATAAGATACATAGCACTGCGTAAGCCCGCGGAATTTTATATAGTAGAATCAAGAGTAAATAAAATTACAATTTAAACAAAGGCAGATAATTTAATTATCTTGTAGGCACAGTACTAAAGTGTGGAGTGATTGGCTAATCAATACGCTATTACAGAATGCAACAATGCCTGCGAGGCTGGAGGAAACGGGTGCTTGGGGCTGACAGAGTGAGTTGTTGGGTTTGGGCAGTCAGAGGCGGCAGCACCGGGCGCTGGGACCTTATTTGACCCTGGACATGGGTCGAATAAGGGAAATGAGCGCTGCTGTAAGAGCAGCGAAGGAACTGCCACCTACAGTAGACGCATAGAACCCTTCCCCGCTGCAGCAACCCGGACCTGAGGCAGGAGCCCATGCCGCCGTTGTCTGCCGTGCCCAGAAAGGTGTAATGCTGATCTTCACAATGAAAACTTTTGCCAGATATTTGGAGCTCTCGAGTCCGTAGGGTGAGCAGTCTTCCGTAGCAAGTCCATCCAAAGGGTGACCTTCCAGATTAGGGACCAAGTCGTGTTTTCTCCACCTGTTTCTTTGCATTCAGCCTCGAGGTCTCGTCTCCATCCCTGACATCTTCCAGGGATGATGAGGAAGTGCCACTTTTCAAGGCCATCTGAGCTCACAACTCTTTGACTTCTGGCACCCAGAGATTTCAACCCCCGAAGCTCCCAAACACCCCTCTGTGTCGGAGATAAACAGATAAGCAGGGTAGCGTTGGTCCCTCCTAGGGACGCACCTCCCCCATTAGCAATTCGCACGATGAGCGCTTCAACGGGCGGATCCTCAGCTGGCGTCACCGTGCCGGTGGTGGGGGGCCCGTGCCAAATTACCCCACCTGAGGATTTGGCCGCTGCACGCAGCCGACTGAATTTGTGACGAGCAGTCGTCCGCTGCATCCCAGCGTGAAGTGCCCTCCTTCGGTTCCACACTGATGCCAATCTTCTAAGGGAAAGCAGATCTTCTTTCCAGCCCATTGTATTCCACTAATTTAATTCCATTCCGCACGTCAAATCGCATTATATATTCGCACCGATGGAAGATCTATTTTTTCCTCTATTAGTATTAAGACATTTATTTGTCATTTTTTAACGAAATTGAAAAGGAATCAAAACCTCATTTTCTGCAAAAGCGCTGTTCTTGGCGTGCTCGCGCGACTGCAGCTGTCTCTCTGTGTGCCGGCTCGGATTTTTCTCCAATATTTTTCCACCCATTTCCAAAAGCTGGTTTTTGCACGTGACTCCCCCACCTTCTGCCGAGGGAGGAGTCCCAGAGGGACCAGCACTCAGCTGGGGTGCAAACGTTGCTTTCCGATGCCAGTCCCGGCGCGGGTGGACGGGCGTCCTCTCATCCTGTGCCGTGGAGGTCTGTAGTGATGATCCTAGGATGCCAGGCTGGGATTATTCCTGGGATTCCATTAGCGGCAGCGGGAGATGGGCTGGGTAGGGGACGAGGTGGTAGGCTCTGTGTTTGGGAATACCGCTGTTAGAAAGGCGTTGTGGTCCGGCGAAATTTGAGTTACGGGGAGCACAGCGCGCTCCTCATCCAAGCCAGAGACGCTCGGTACGGAAAATATCCTTCCGTGGCCTTGGCGGGAGGCAGATGGCTTTTCCAGCTGCTGTAAAACCATTTTAGTGGTGCTTCGGGGAGAGGATTACGATTCGAGCTGCCCAACGACTGCGAACCTGTTGTATTTTGTGGGAGACTCCGTTTTCCTATAACGACCCGTTGATCGGCAGCCAGGGAGACAGAGCAGGAAGTGGTAGCGACCACCTCAAGTGCCCGGGAGCTGGAACGGGGAGCATCATCCCTCCGGCTGCCTGCCCGGCGCTTTGTCCCCCTTTGCCCAAGCAGCGTCGTCCCTGACAGCTCAGGTTTTCTCCGACCTTTGCAGGTTGTCAGTTTTGGGGTTTTTTTTAAGCACAATTATTCCATGTGTGGCCAGGGGGAAGCTCATCGTGTTGTAGAAGGCGCTGAGCTCCGTTTTCTGCTCTGGCATCTGAGAGCTGAGCGGTTTGGGGTTTTTTTTCCCTTTCCATTTTGAAGCTCTTTGAGGGCAGGTTCTTTGGAGAATCAAATCGCTTGAAAAAAAACCTTGTTCAGCTCAGGCTGCTGCGGATTTGGCACTTATCCTCCGACACGAGCGTTAGGGAGTTAAGCACATAACTCAGAATGAAGCAGGTGTGGAAGGGACGGTCCAGCGTTCGTGTAGCTTGGTGGCCAGCCGTGGGCTCGCGCTCCATCCCTACCGGTTTTCCTCCAGCTTTCCTGCCGTGCGCGCCAGTTGAGGTGCCACAACTTGTTCTTTCTGTCCTGGAGCTCGGTCGGCCGGCCGGAGCAAGCTGGTTTTCCTGCAGGGCACTCTGATGCAGTGCAGCTCACCTGAGCTGCAAGAAAAGCCAACGATTCTCGCAAAAACCAATGTTTTTCAGAAGAAAGAGAAAAAAAAATCCCAATCCCAGAGTTGTTTTCTTGCTGTATCAACATAACGCGATGGAAACCTATCGCTTTGATGAGGTCTGCGTGCTTCCTTTTCTGGTTTATGGTGCCGTATGATGATAAAGTTGAAACAATAAAAGCGAATCAAAGCCCTTTGATATCGTGCAAGTGGAATGTCTGGGGTTTGGCTAAAATGAAATACAGTGCTGCAGCTGCATTGAGTGCTTGGATTTTAAGGATTGTCTTGTGGTGCTTTCTGGAAAAAAAAGAAGTTTTACATTAAATTTAGGTAAATTTTAAAACAAACCATCATTTCAAACTAGGAAAAGGATTCTAATGTTCTGCTTTAGAGAAGGCAGAGACACAACTTTCCTAATCTTCCCATGGAAAAAAAAAGAGTGAGCATTTCCAATTAGAAGTGTTTCAAGACAGGCGTCAATGATTTTGGAATGTTATCTGACTGCTGTTTTCAGCAAATGAGGTTTCTGATGGGAAGGAACTTCCCTATCTGTAGAAGAGTGTCCTGTCTACAGGACTAATAATGTCGGCATGAATAATTCATCCCTCTTTATACACGGAAAGGTGTGCATGGAGTGCGACCCGCACAGTTTCATGTTCAGTTAGAAAATCATCAGTTTTACCGTGGATTTCGGAGCGCTTGCCTTGGACTCTGGCTTTGAGGATTAACTCATGTCCAGCAAATCGGCCTCCAGACTCCACTTTGGTTTGTCTCTCCCCGATCTGGAGGGAGATTATTAATATCGTGTAACATTCAGTTAATAGGTCAGATGTGAGACCTTATTACAGCTCTAGGATAAATTGCCTCTCCGGTAGCGTAAGGCTTGACCTTCACGGACTTCATAGTTCAATATTCAGCCTTCATCCATTCAACCTTAATTACTGTGTGCGCAGGCATTAGCGCTGCCACAAAAGGTCCAAGGTCATCTGGCCGGGACCCTGCTTTGCATCATCACTTCGCACGCCGTCGCGCCGGGGAACAAGACGGCAAAGCCTTTTTCAGGGGCAGGTTCAGACCCGGGGTCTTGTTGGTATCTAGTCCATCTTTTAGTTGTTTTTCACCCAGAAGTCGGAGCTGGGGTCTGTGGGATTGAGGGAGCACGGCACCCCGCTGCCCTGTTGACCTGGATTTTGGGCATGCATTGGCAGGATCTTTCTGTAGCACTCGTCCAGCACCCAGGATTGTTTGTGGCGGTGGCTTTAGTTGAGGACGGATGAGAACGCTGGTGGTTGTTGGGTGAGAAACGGGGGTAGGGAGACAGATTTGATGATCCAACGTGCGTCCTTCCCAGTCCGGCAGCGTCAACGGAGAGTGGCCAGCGTGGTTGGCAGGTGGTCCCCAAGGAAAAGCTCCAGAAAGTCCTTCCCTGGAAGCGCACCTTTTTGGTTTCACTGAATTCTGCTGGTTTCGCTGGGGGAAAGTCGATGGCCTTCATTACGAGTCAGAGCAGGTGACATAATTCTCCTTCTGTGCTTTCAGATCTACGAGCACACCAACTTAATATTAGCAACACAGATACAAACGGCATTTTAACGCAGTATTTATCACAGCGCCTTCTCAGGAGAAAATCTATCAAAGCTTTAAATCTAAAACTCTCCCATTCTTCTCAAGCAAGCAGATCAATTCATTAATATTTGGACTGCTCTCGGTGTTATTAATCATCTGTTATTATTTTATTTATGTACCTCTTAGTAAGAAAAAGCGGACGAACCAAGGCTGGTTTCACTGATTGCGTTTTGTTGGGTGAAAAAACGTCCTTTATGCTTGCATTTTGCGCGGCAGAGGTAGCAAAAAGATGCTGGAAGTCATCTAAAAGCTGAGGAGGGTAGCGGGTTAATTATCTTATCATTATGAATTCGTTTCCTATTCGTGGTCACCGCGCAGATCCTAACGAATTTATTTAGCACTCACGGAAACATCGCAGTCCTTCCTTCAGTAGGCGGTGCGCTGCGATGCAATAAACACCCATAGCGCCGGGGCGGCGGTTTGGGAGGTGGCCTGAGCCCGGGCTGGAGTGGACGGACCAGAGAAGTTATTAAACCGTCTTGCCAAACAGCTAGGCAGAGAGGTCAACCCTCTAAATGAGTTTAGCTCCTTCCTGGGTCTATCTCATAAGAGTACCCACGGCTCGAAAATAAGTTTGTAATTGACTGATCCAGATAGATGAGTTTGGGAAGAGGTGATTGATGTCAGCAATATATTGGAACGCAATCAGCCTGGCCGAGAATACTAATTTTACAGCCGTTAGCTGCACAGACCCGCTGCTCAAACACGCTTTGGGTAGGGAGATCAGGTTGCTGGTGTCCGACGCTTCGGCGTTTTTATTGCCGGTGCGGCATTAGGAGTTGCAAAGTCCGTCGTGTTTTATTGGCACTACGCCGTGGTTCGCTCTGAAGGTCTGGATGCCCCCGAGCTTTTCGGCGTGTGCTCACCTATAAGCTCAGTTCGGCTGATCTTGGGAGGCGTAATCCGCCCCAGAGTGTCAGGAACGTGCGAGGACTGTGCTGAACCAGGCCAGATGCGGGCCGGGGAAGCTGGAGGCAGTGGGACCAACAAGCTGAAGGGATTTAGATCGACTTGTGCAGAATAACAGCTTTCTGTGTGCCTGGGTCACGGGCAGCCTTTTGCTAAGCCACGCGGGTAAATGTCAGAGAGATAAACTCCAGGATTATCACCGAGCCCGTTGTCAGTAGCGGGACGGGGATTGTTGATGCTTTGCATGAAACGAGGCTGCTGGCAGCGACCTCTTGGTCAACGGAGCTGTGTCCAGCCAGGGCTCCACTGCCCCTGGTCCCCAGATGATGCTCGTTGGGGGGAATGGCATCTTCACCCGGCTTGGGAAGGGTCTGGGAAATCAAGGCAGGTCAACTAAAGCAAAGCCTCCTCCCTGGGGACTGGAAAGGGGTGAGGGACAATGGTAGGATGGATAAATGGGAAAATCCCTCTTTTGCCACTCTCAGGCTTTTCGTAACCGCAGCAATAACTCAGACAAAATCACAGTTTAGTTGCTTCACTGCAAGACCAAAATTAAGTGCTGGTGATCCTTCACCTTGAGAAGCAGCGTAAAGGAGCCTTTTCCCTTTATGTTTTCTGGATAATTAGATTAATGGTGCACTCCGGGTGAGTTTTAATGCGTGACGGCTATGTTGGATCACTGTAATTCGTCGCTTTACCAGCCGAGGTGCTCTGAGCCTGGGATGCACGTGGGTGTGTTCAGGGCTGTAGCCTGCCTCCCTCGAATAACGCACCAAAGGTCCCTGTACGGCGATGCTAGAAGGTGGCTGGTTGTCACAAAGCTCACCTAGCTAAAATTTGGCCAAGAAAGTGACAAAACCGTTGAGGATTCGGTGCGGGCCCCGAGATGGGGGCGTCGCTTAAGAGCTTGGGTTTGCTTCTTTTCAGAACCCAAGTGGCAAAGCCTGATGGCATAGCGGGGTGCTGATGGCCAGGGATCGTCACCGGTCGTTGTCTGGGGGGCAGACTCCTCGGTGCCGTTCGGGTCCCTGTGCCAGCTCAAGTCAGAGTTCATTTCTGGATAGTTTCCCGCTGTGAACGCCGGTTTATGGCTCCGTTGCTGAGCGGCATCAGTCGGTGTGGTGGCTGTCAGGGGAGACGAGCTTTTTTATTTCTTTATCAACTCCTTCATTGCCACGCTCCAGCTGACACGGGACCTTCGGGTCGTGCGTGTGGGTACCGCCTGTGTCGCCGTGGTCTCGTTCCTTCTCCTCCCTGCGTCGGGATCTCCCTGGGCCAACAGGCACAAGCTGCCGGGCGTCGTTAGCGACACGACCGGCTGTCCCAGCCACGCGCTTTCCCATCGGCGATGTGTCTCATCGGTGAGCTGACCTTTCCAGGGGATAATTACCGATCGACATGCTGGTGGCATTTTCTTTCCTTCCCCTCGCCGTCTCAGCAGCTGGGCCGGGTCCCTCCTGCCTGTCCTGCCCAACGCTCGGTGATGTTTGCAGTCCCTGCAAGCCCGTCTCCACCTAAAGGGGCTGGTGCTGCCTTCATCCCTGCACCTTTTCAACTCTTCGCTCTTTACGTCTTGGCTTCCTCGCTGGCAGGATATGAAAAAGCCCAGAAATCAAATCCCATTTAAAGACATCCACCAAGAGAGGAATTTTTTTTTTTTTTTAATCCTCCTTCCCCTTCTCTCCTTGAAATGAGGTTTCTTACACTGCTCATTAGATGATAAGTGAATATAGAAAAATCTTTGAGCGAAGGTAATTCCTGGCGTGCGGAAGAGGGCCGTGGTGCTGGCTGCACATTTACGAATGCAGACGAGTCTGGGCATCCTGTGGGGATGCTTTGTCGAGCCTTTTATCTCCAAAACCAAAGTTCAAACCGACTTCCTGAGTCAAGAACCAGAAAATTATTCTGCTGAAAGAATTCTCAAATGCCATCTGCGGAGGGGGGAGACCTTCATTTCCCAGGCTCTGAACTGGTCTGTGCGTGCGCAGGGGAAATGAAAGAGCCCTTCGTTATCAGGGTCCTGTTCAGCGTCGCGCTGCTCTCCTGGAATTGATGGAATATTTTATGTTCCAGCAGGGAAGGTCCCGGTGGCTCGGATGGAAAGCCGTCATAATAATCACAGCCCAGCGTCGTTCTGTAGCCCGTTTCATCTCCAGATCTCGAAGCGCTTTTGAGACAATTAACCAAGGCCCACAGAAATCCTTGCGAAACCGGGAAGCCCTTAACGTCCAATTTGGCTTTTTTGCTGATCGAACATGAGTTGTAAGTCAGGGGTCATCCCTCTGAGCACCGCTGGCGCCCCAAATCCACGTAGCGTGGGAAGACGGGTGACTAAAACCGGTGTGTGTGTGCGTGTGGGCTGAAATTCAGGAGAGCAGTGGGTATTAGGTGCCAACGCAGCCATGGACACGGGCTAGAGATGCCCAGATCCCTGGCCGTGCGTGTCTGGGGTATTTTGGGGAGCGTTTCCAGGATTGGCCATTACAGAGCTGTGGGATTGGGGTGCTCGGGTGTGATTTTGGAGCTGTTCATCTCTGGGCTGAGCCTGGAGCACCGTCCCTGTGCGTGGGACTGAGTTTCCTTTGGGGTACGGGCAACTCCAAAGCCATCAAACATGCCGCATCGGAGAGAAACCCTTTACCCAGGTTGCGCATTCCGGCTGGGAAGGGCAGAGCGGTGTAAAAACACATCCACAGAAATGCCAAAACCTGGGTGAGTGAAGCAGAGAACCCCGTGGCGGGGAAACGACACCAGCGAAGGAGAAATCCAGCCGGTGTGGTTGCCAGCACATCTGTCCCAGTTACTTCCCACCAAGGAGAAACAACAACGCCGCATCGCTGACGCCTGCTGTGTTAGAAGCCACTCCGCCAAACATTGTGAGCGCTCTGGACATTTGGGTTTAATTGCCGCCCCAATTAATAGTCCGGTTTACAGGCAGTTTGCTGGGGTTTTTTGGGCGGTTTTAAATTTCATGGCTGTTTTAGTAGCTCTTCCTGCAGAGCCAAATTGCTGCGGTGGTGCTGGAGAGCAGAACAGCCGTGCGCGCCGCGCTTTTGACGCCTGTTTAGCCGAGTCCTGGAGCGGCACGGGCATCTTTGCCCACGCAGTTCTGCTGTGATCTACATCCCGCTGGTGTCAACGCAACGGTCGAGCCCAGCTCCTGGGTACGGCTCACCCGGAGCAGATGGAAACCTTCCGCGGGCTGAAAGGAGAGCTCAGGCTTTGTTCCTTCTTAATCTTTAATTATTTGTGTGGCTAAGCAGGGTGCGGCCAAGGGTAGGCAATCCAAGATGAAGCGGAGAGGTCCGCGTTGCTGACAGCTACATGCCGATGGGGGGCAAGAAGCGGAGGATGCTCCTGTTCCCGTCCAGCCCTCCCTTCCACCATCTCTCAGCGCTGCCTGAAGGTGGAGGACCCTATTTAATTAAGTAATGAGAATCGAATATGATAGCTACAAGCGTCGACTAATTAAAAGGAGGGAAGCTGCAAATGAGAAGCACCACGAATTCAGTAAAAATCAATCAAATTAGAGCATCTCATCATCCCTTCAAATGATCTTCTCCCTCCTTTTCACTGCTTAACCCTTCGTACCACCGCATTTCGTTGTGAGGGGAGATGCTGAAGAGACACGCGGTGGGGCAGGGAGCGGAATTTGGCAGTGCAAAAGTGACCACCCTGCTGCTTTTGTCTTCCCATGAGCGCGCCTGGCCCCGTATCTTCCTTTCCTCTCGGCAGGTACTCGCCTGACTGCTGGCAGGGCCCTTCCTCCTTTACGTCTGCACCAAAGAACACGGCAGCAGCACCCACCAGAAGAGGAGGAGGAAAAATCCCACTTAATCAAAGAGAATATTAAAGCGGAGCTTTTTGTACAGCAACAGGCCTCAGACAGAGAAATCCCCTCCGTCAGCGCGGGGAAGAGCAAGGGAGAGGGAAGGAGATAAAAAGGCATCAGAGTTTTAATTAAAAAGCTGCATCCTGCCTTTGGTTGCGGCTTGTTTCCGGATCCCTTCGTTAGGCTTCACCCTTTAAATGCTCGTTATCAAAGATGTACAAATTCCACTGCCTCAGCGCGCGCTTGCTTGAAAAGGCCCCGTGTGCCCGCGGGTTGGGTTCCCAGCGTGGCGAACCAGCCCCACTGCGTGCGATCGTTAAATGCGTGCTCGTTGGAGAGAGCCAATGTGGGTACGGCTGGACCTCAGTTCCCATCCCGCGTTGCTCTGACCTGGTGGAAGGGAATATTTCCAGCGGAGCTTTGGGGCTGCTTGGTTTTGGCTGAGCCCGGGAGCATCTTGCAGGGAATATCCTGGCGTGACAAGGAGCTCCGTGCCCGATCCCTGCAGTTGGGGTTTGGCCAGTGCCGCGGTCCCAAAGCCCTCCGCTTGGGAGAAGCACCGCGGAACCTTTGATGGCCGCCGCTCCGTGCCTTCGTTTCAATTAAATCCCTTCCAAATTGGGCTGCACAGGAACGTGCTGTTTTCACCCCGAGGAAACCAGATGCACTTTAGGATCTAGAATAAAGACAGAGTCTAAAATGTGGGAAAAAATTCCCTCATTTTCCCCCTTTTTGGCTGCTTTTTGCAGAGCCTGGCTGTGGCGCTGGGCTGGGGAGGGGCGCGTGGCCGGCAGCCGGGCTGCGTGTGACCGCCGTCTCCAGGAGCATTAAATGTTTAATCCCGAGCAGAGCCGTGAGGCTGGGACGCCTGGGTTCGACGCTCGCGCTTGCCAAGCTGTCTTGCCTGATAATTAGCGGAGCGGCAGGAGTCCGGGTGCACGGGTTCGGTCCCTGAACGTGACAAGCCTCTTTCCTTTCGTGCCAATGCTGCGGACCGAAAACTCAGAGCCGCCGAGGCGGTGGTTGACCTTGAGCTGGATCCCTCTTCCATCGCAGAGAAGCTCTCTCCGTCCCTCGCGCAGGGCTGCTGGGGGACCTGAACTCGTTTTGGTTTGCGAGGTGCTCGGCCGCCTCTACTCTGAGTGCAGGATGCTGCTTTCATCTCGCTGAAAGGCGAGGATGAGTTGGCAACACCTGCTTTCCTCTTTCCACCCAACCCTCATGGAAGGAGCCCAGGTGGCCACCAAGGTCGAAGCCACCATCACCTTGCAATCCCGAATTTAGGACGACGCTCCATTCTTTTTCCCTAAAATAAAATCTTCAACATAGCGACTCGCCGCCTAACCAGGCGGCCCCGGTCCCTGCGCTGGGTCCCAGCGGCAGCTGCTGGAAGCGCGTTACTGCAGCCAACTGCCGGACCTGACAAGACGCGTTAATTAGGACGTGATGTACCGCGATGTGACACAGCTAAGGCACAGCGGAATTGGCGGCGTCAGTCACGGCGGGGACAGCGAGGCATGCACGCCACTTTTAATTAGAGGGAAGCGTGGGCTGACAGCGAGGTGTCAGCGCCAGCACTGGGGCCCCGGGCCCGGCTTGTTTGAGGCCTACGGGTGTTGTCCCCAGGCTGGTCCTGAGGGACCTTCCCTGCCTGGGAGCAAACTCCAGCATCAGGTTTCTGCCTTCTGTCTTTCCTGAAGGAAGGATGAAGCCAGGACACTGGCTGATAGGGCGACTCTGCCATCACCCAGATGCGTATAGGTCCCATGTCTCTTGAGTTGGGAGGGTTTGGCTCACAGCAGTGCCGCTCGCGTCCTCTGCCTTCGCCCAAGTAGTGCTCCCCGCTGTCCTTGGGTCCCCTGCCTTGATGGGAACCTCTGCTGAGGTGGGGGCTGGGTGACCTGGATGTGCCCAGGGAGCAAACATGGGTTGCAGACCCAACCGTGCATCTCCTCACAGCGGGTGAGCACCTCTCTGGCCATGCAGTATGACCCTAATGTCACACTTGGGCCCTTGGGGTCAGGTCCCCCTTGACAGGGTGGCTGCCATCAACCCAAGCTGAGAGTGTCTTACAGGGCACGAAGAGCTTGGGCAGGAGACCTGCGAGGACCTCTCGCTGCTCTGTGCTATGTGGTTTTGGGTGGGTCACCTCGTTACTCACAACCTCATCAAGATTAATGGGACCAGTAAAGCTTTTCGGTTGACTTAAGTAACATCTTCAGTAGTTTGTCTTTGAGGAAAACTACTGCCTTAGCCCTGGACATGGGGCCCCTTTAGGTGATTTCAAGCCAGGTTGTTCCTGGCTTTACACCAGAAACGTCTTTGTCGTTGGTGTAACCGCACCCAAGCAAACTGGGGAAGAATCTGGCTCCTTGTTGGTGCAGCTGTGAAACCCCAGGTCTGGTCCTGATGCAGTATTTGTCTCCATGACTCCGGGAATCAATGTGCTTCTGAGTCGATGGAAGTTATTTCCCAGTACGCCCCGGACTGTACACACGGGCCCAGTTAGCCAGGTGAATGGGACAGCTTGCACGTTGTCGTACTGTAATTGTTATTGCTCTGCAAGGAGCTTCGGATGAATCTCAAGTGGAAATAACAACCCTGGTTTTATAGGAATGTAGAAATGTGTACCCAGGCCTAATTCTGCACCGGGGCAGAGCCGCCTCCCCCGGCTGCCACAGACGTGATTGCTTTCTCCATCTCCACGGAACCTTTTCTTGAACAAAGGAACACATTCCCATTTCCGCACAACATTCACGGACTTCAGGGAAAAGGTGAAAGCCGTCGTGAGTCATCAGCGAAGCCTCTCCAGGAGAAACCTCTCCAAGGTGTAGACCTTGGCATGTCTTCCTGTGTCTTCTGTTGGCTTTCCGGAGCCATGAGAGCCCTGGAAAATGTACTGAAGAAAGAGCCCTGGTTCTCAGTATCATCTGTTTTTTTTGTGGAAGTACAGACCCCAAAGGAGACCAGCACCGTGCATTGGGTCAGAAGCTGTGCACGTGCGCATGAAAACACAGACTGAGGCTTATGGAGTTAAGGATCCATAAAGAAAACGCTGACTCAGGCAGTTTGGACATGCTTCCCTGGTGAGATTAGGTTTCTCCTGGAGAGCCTGTCCCATGCTTTACTCCAGACCCTGTCCATCCTGGCTCGATGCCCCCACCCTGATCGTTGTGGATCTCTGAGCTCTGCTTTCCGTGCGTTGCCCTTGGATTTCGCTGATCCCTTGGATTTCTTCCCAAAACGCAAAGTGGTGGTTGGGGCTTTGGACCTGGGGCGCTTGCTGTATCCCTCTCTGGACCTCACTTGAGTTGCTTGCAGCTTCTGGTCTTCGTCCAGGCTTGTGCCCATCACTGATTAAAATAATCACCTTGGCCTCGTGTCAGCTTTCTCCTCCTTCTCACCTCGTCCTTTGTCCAACCTCGATCTCTTCCACATCCTACAAACGTCGCTGTTCCCTCCCGCTCCACCCCGGGATTCATGGACCATCCTCCGTCAAACAAAAGCGGAGGATGGTGCTAGCTTGGGCTTCCTTCTTTCCTTAACAATGGATTTAAAAAACAAAAAATAAAAGACCCTTGTGATTTGGGCTGGGAAATAAAATGTTGGGGGTGTGGGGAGAGAAAAAGTATTTCTGAACATAATGAAAACACAAATGGACAAGATAATTATCTTCATAAGGGCTCGGATCCATGACGATACATCTCATTTTATAAAGCCCATTAGAGTTGGAATTTTATGCAAAACGCTAAAAGAAATCTAAAAATATAAGGCAGTAGAGGCACAGCAATGGGGATTATTAAAGGGGGGGGGTGTTATATTGGAGGCAATAAACCCTGGAAGAGCCGGGAAAACAATGTTCTAGTAAAACCGTAATAAATGGCTGTGGTTTAATCACTTGGTAAATAACTAAGATATTTCTGCGGGTTTTATGGTGTCGCTAAAAAAAAATCCCAAACCCTTGTACATTAAGGATGCAGCCAGGAAGATTTTTCTGGAGACAGACTCACAGAAGAGTGTAATTTTAGCAATTTCCCTTTTTAAATAATAGTATATTATTTTCCGCATGGATCCCCTTTTTCAACCTCTCCCGTGCTTTTAAGATATCATTTCCCATTAGCTCATTTCTTTCCCTTTCCCCGCTCAGCGTACTCTCAAGTCTCTGAACACACAAAATTCTGTTATTCCGAGCAATCTTCCCCACCGCAGCAAAAAGCAAACACTTCAGGAAACTCCTGGAGGGTCTCAGTTTTAATAACGAGCTTTCACGTGCTGGGACCCTAATTGCGAGATATTAGAGGGGTGATTTAGAAAATATAAGCACACTTTGCGTAACTTTCTCTTTACCTATTAAGTAGCTGGAATCGAAAGAGCGGCTGTTCTTTCTCCTCCCCCCGAGTTACGGTGCGTTATATTAAAATGAAGTGCTTTAATTTCATATCCTTTCCTTTCTTCTGAACCGCTCCCATGAATGAAACCCAGCTCTCAATTTAATTTTTGGGTGGGCGGGTTAAGCGCAGGGAGGGGGTGCTCGAATCACGCGCCTGCCCCGTCACCAGCGTGCTGCCCTGCCGATCCCTGTCCTGGGCAAAACCCCCTCCGTCCGTTGCAGCAAACGCCTCGCTCATCATCTCATGGGCTTTATCCAGTCCTCGCTGGCGCAGTGGCGAACGTGGGGAGCTGATGTGAAACCCTCCCTGGTGAAGGAGGCCACCCATGGGTGCTGCCCGACGCCAGGATGCAGGAGGTGACGTTGCCTTTGGACATGTTCTGATAGGACGAGGGGTAATGGTTTTTACATAGAGGGAGGCAGATTCAGATCAGATATTAAGAAGAAATTTTTTATGCTGAGGGTGGTGGAGCACTGTCCCAGGTTGCCCAGAGAGGCGGTGGATGCCCCGTCCCTGGAAACATTCCAGGCCAGGTTGGCCGGGGCTCTGAGCAACCTGATCTGGTAGGAGATGTCCCTGCTCCTGGCAGGGGGGTTGGACTGGGTGGGCTTTGAAGGTCCCTTCCAGCCCAAACCATTCTGGGATTCTATGATCTCATTTCCCTTCGCACGGGAGCGACATCTTCAGGGGCTAACCTTCTTGCTGGAGTCTCTTTCATTCCCCTGTAATATTTCCTCAGCCTTCAGCACTCAAGCTTTTGCGAGGAGAGCTGTGATCAAAAGCCCCCCGCCACATTTTCTAAACAGCCTATTAACACAGTAAAACCGAGATGGGATGTCGCTGTGAGGAACTCAAAGCTGTGTTCAGTGGGAAAACCAGCCACATGTTTTGCTCCCTCTTAGACCTTCGACGTATCGCGGTGAGCAGTGGTTTTAATGCTCTCGGCACTGTCGTGCTCTTGGGACATGCTCCGTCGGCATGAATGGGAGCTGCAGCAGGGGAGCTGATGCAATGCAGGTTGATAAATCAGCCACCGGGTCACCCCAGGTCCTGCCGCAAAGCAAACATGGCCGTTACTTGGTGTAAACCAAACATCTTTTCTTGTTTATTATTGAACATGGAGCTCAACATGCCCAACACACAATGCTGCCTTGCCGCGCCGACTGCCACCGTGATGGGGCTCTCGGTGCTGGGAGAGGCTGAATTTAAGACCCAACCTATGTGTTGTGGTCTATGATCTTAAATGTGTTGGGTCTCCTATGTGTTGGGTCTTAAACGTGTTGGGTCTCCAAACAGTGATGAGGCTCTGAGCAACCTGATCTAGTCAGGGATGTCCCTGCTCCTTGCAGGGGGGTTGGACTAGATGACCTTTGAAGGTCCCTTCCAACCCTAACCATTCTATGATTCTATGTGGCCCCAGGGAAATATGCATCGGGTAGAGGTGTCGTTGCAGAAGCGTTGAGCCGAAATTCCTCCCGTGCGTTGAGTTTGGCTAGGAGACCCCTTGCCACGTTGCCTGTTTGGAGGAGAGCGTTGCTCTGTCCCAGAGCCGGCCACGCTTCCCCGGTGCTCATGCAACGCCAACGTCTGCTCTCCGCGGAAGGCTGTAGCCCGTTTCCCCCAGAGCTGCGGCTTGTGAGGATCTGCTTTGTTGAAAAAGAGCTTCTTTGCCTGGAAGCGGCGTGGTTGAGGGAGATTTATGAACAGCCCAGGCCCCGTGGCTTTGGCATCATCTTTAAATATTAACTCCGCTGCGGGCAGCTGTTAATTTTGCAGAGTGCTGGGAACCGGGGTGACTTTGTAGACGGGAACAGAAGCAGAAGCTCGGCGGTAAAACGAGGCCTTTGGGCCGATGTTGTGGGTGTCCCCAAGGTGGACCTGGTCCACACCTCCAGGAGATGGGGTCGAGCTGCCTCCTCCCATTGGTGGACCCACCCGTCCGGTGGGGAAAAGCCCCATCACCCCGTGCCAGCCATTGTCTGAAAATCCCTGGAGCCGTGTCGATAAAAGGGATAAACATCATCTTCAACAGTTTTGGTCGCCACAGCTGCAGAGAGAAGGCTTTAAAATACGACCCTTAAAAGCTCAGAAGGGAAATAGAAAGAAAACATTGAAATTTACTTGTTTTAAAAGTGCTTGTGATTTTTTTTTTACTTTTTTTCTAAGCTGGTCCCGTGAGGTGAGGCTGTAAATCACGCTTTTATTTGAACGCTTGGATTGGGAAATGCGTCTCTTGCCTTCTCCTCGGAGCAGAGTGCAATGGATGCTTAAAGCTTGTGAAGTCCCTTAAAATGCACTTCTCCATCTGAGACGGAGCTCGCGGAGTCCAGGTCCGAGCAGTCCTTGCGGGAGTCCGGCCGTCGCCTGAATTCCCATTGTTCTCTCTTTTCTCGGAGGAGCTCGCCCCCGTCGGAGCCGGCCCCTCCATTTCCAGCGGCAGGACACGCTCTGCTTCCCGCACGGATCTTACTCTGCAAAAAAGGATCGCTGCTGTAAATCAAAAGCCAAAAGCAATTCCTAACAATAAATTTAAAGTCCTGAACACAGGGCTTTAAAAAAAAAAATTAAAAATCAAACCTACTAGGTTTAATCTCCAGCTGGCAGGGAAGGGAAATAAATATATAAAGGCCTGAAGTAAAATTCCAGGGAAGTCATCCAAAATAAATATGCAATATTTTTCTGCAAAAGACCATAATATTATTTTTATTTTTTGCTCCCAATGTGATCAGACTACTTTACATTTTAATAAATGCGTAGTTCTGAGGGGGAAACCGGCATTGCTTCGATACGGCAAAGATGATTTGATCAAATAATGTGTTAGAACTTCTCAGGGCTGCGTTACGGAGGGAAAATGTTTGGTTCTTCGCAGTGTTCATCTATCTAATAGGCAATGATTGCAAACAAATAATCATACTCCAGAACAAACGGGGAAAAATTAAGGTTATCTGGCATGGAACAGCGCAAAAAAAAAAATTCCAGTAGGATAACAATGAGAGAGTAACGTGGAGTGAAGTGTTCTGGAGATAACTGCGTATCAGTTGGCTGCTTGTGGAAATGAAGACGGCTGATTGCGTGGCAGAGGAGGTCTCCATCCTCGCGCTCGCACGACGGAAACGTCGCCCGCCACGTCCTGCTGGGCGGCTCCTCCTCCTCCGAAGCCACCTGAAATCTGCAGGAGGAGCTCCTGATGGCAGCGATGGCCGCCCCGTGCCAAATTGTCCCCAGCGGTCCCGCTCGGGGCGCAGCGGTGCGGAGAGGATGGGTAGTTTGGGTATTTTATGTGGAAGACGAACGCGGGAGCAGTGTAAACCTGCTGCATCCCCATGGACTTTACTGCGAGGCTGAGATTTATCCCACGTCGGTTTTGCTGCCCATCTGCCGTAGGTCGGCTGCGTCACCTGGCAGGGGTCCTGCTCTCTCTGTGTTGAGGAGAAAGAGCCTGGACGAGCCCGCGGGACGCAGACAGCGACTGGAATGAGATGGAGCGAAGCCCATCGGCAGCGTAGTTACTGTGCCATCCGATGCTCATCTTTCCCACATCCATTCCCCTTTCTCGCGCCGCGGACGAGCAGCCTTCTCCCGCGCGGCACAGAGCGATTCTCGCGCTCCCTTTGCAGCCTGCCTTCCATAATCCACTCGGAGCGTGTGGCTCTTTTCTTTTTTGTAAGCCTGCCTTTAAACTCTTGATGTAGCTCTTTTTCCATCTGTTTCTGCCCATGCATCTTTTCTGCTCTCTGCCTAATGACTTACTCTCGCTAGGAAGAGGCTGTATATTAATATTATCATTATCATTCTTCTTCCCAGCACTTCAGATCTTGCGAGGAACATAATTGCTAAAGCAGATTTTAAGTTACATCGTGATAACCCGGCGAGTTACGGGGGAGGTTAGACCGTCGCTTTGCTCTGTAGTTTCAATTTCCCTTCAGTGTTGCTTTCTGCAGGACCCCAATTGCAGAGGGAAGGCAAATCCCACACGAGCGAATTCATCATCAACGCTGTCGTTACTGACGGTATTAACTTAGTGCCTGGCAGTCCCAGTTATGGGCTGAGATCCCGGTGGGCTGTGGGGCTTGTTTCCCATCTAACTCCTCTTCCATCAGTTGCAGGTCATCTTCGGCTAATTCTGCACCCAGAATTTCTCTCGTGCCTCAATCCACGTGTTCCCAGGGAGAATCTTTTCTTCTGCCTCTTCCTCTTTCCCCAGAGGACCAAGGGATGAGGTTCCTGTGCAGATAACGCGCCCGGAGATGTTTATTCCACTCCATCCCCATAGCCTCTGTGGGTTTAATACCTGCCCAAAATTAATCTTCATTTTGCGCTAGGGTGAGGAAACCGAGGAAAGGGGCTTCACTTTCCCCTGGGAGCGGGTTCCCACAGGCTCGAAGTTAACGGGACGTGAAGGAGGCAGCACACCCGGTGCGGGGTTTCACGCCGTCCCAGCCTTCAGCGTGAGCTTCTCCGAGGCCGACCGTTCCCTGCCCTCTCTGTACCTGCTGTGGCAGAGCCCCCATCTTCCAGAGGCCGCGGTCACAGCGGGGGCGCGCATAAATAATACGAATAATCATGCTGGTGGCGGGCGTGGTGATTACTCCATAAAGGCTGGGATTAATTTGGAAAGGTAGAGGGGGGAAGGATGCTCTCCCCCGCCCCTCTCCTGGTTTACCTCCAGGCTGCTAATGCGTCTGCCCCCTCCGCTGCCTTTCGGCTAACGAGCTTCCCCGATGCCGACAGGGTCAGCCCCAGCGGAGAGCTGCGCCTGCCCAGCGCTGCCTGCCCACAAACCCCGCGTTCGGCAGATGGATGGCTGGAGAGCGCGTTGTACTTATTAAGTGGAACAGACTATTTTCATTAAGAGACGCTGACATTATTAAGGGCCAGTTAAACATCTCCCGGCGACGCTGTGCCCCGCGTGCGCTCGGTACAGCGTGTTCTCCAGCTTGGCTGGGACGCGCAAAATTCATCCATCAGCCCGCGACTCGTTTCTGCCCATTATCCCTGGGCTGCTGAGTTTCATTTGGACGGTCCTCCTCTCTGCCTCCTCTAACGTGGTTCCAGGGACTCAGGTGGATTGAGAGCCGGGGACTGCGAGACTTTCATTATTCACATGGCGTGCACCTGAAAATTGCATTGCCTGCTGGCTTCCAAATTGAGTACATTAAACACAACGCATTAAACCTCCGAAACATGGAAATATCCAGGGAGGGCCTCCGATTTAAGACATTACTCAGCAGAGTCCCAATTTTAGAGACTAGCGAGCTCCGTTAATAGGCGGGCGCGTCGTTGGTGCGGAGCCAGGGAGGAGAGGGGTCAAGCTGGCTGCAGCGGGGTGGAAGGAGGCGAGCCAGATGGGGTCCGGGTCAAAGAGGAGATGCTGCGTGGGAGCCTGGCAAAGAGGAAGAGGTGGGCTGGATTCAAATGCGGCAAAAACCAGGCTTCATCCCCTGCCCGGCCGTATGTTCTCTCAGCTTTTGCGTTGGGCATCACTTGGGATGTTAAATGTCACCAAGAGCGGGCTGGGGGGGTCCGAGCTGCGCAAAGTCCTCAGCTGACCAACCCAATTTTTGCCCCCTGTTCTCCTTGGGTTCTCCTTGGGCACCGCGTTGAGTTCCTATGTGGCTTGTTCCCCCCTTGGGGAAAGGGGAGCTCGTTACTCTGCACACAATGGGGTTTCTCTGGCTGAGGAGAGCTCAGGGAGTGCCAAACGCTGTCCCCTTGCCCCTTCTCGGCGCCTGTCGAAGGGCTTCACTATCACTGAGCAAGGAAATGGTGACAACGGGAGGTTGCTGCTGTTCTGTAGGTAGGGAAACTGAGGCAGAGCAAGGAAGATAACTCTTTACCCAAGGTCAAGAGCCACAGTAGCAGAGCCTGGAGCAAAACCCAAGCGTCCTGCGTTCCCCATGTGGAAATTAGGTTGGGCTTTATACCCGCCACTCGTCCGACCCAGTTATCTCAGCATTATTCACTCTCTTCCTCTTAAGGACATACCAGTATCTCCCCGAAACACATATTTTTCATTAAAGACGGCAAAAATGAAGCAGGAGCACTGCCATTGAGATAAGATGTTCAAACTGCCTTTGGATTTATGTTGCCTGGTTCGCCGCTCAGTTGTGATGGTCCCAGCTCCACAACTGGGTTTCACAACCGCGTGCCGACCCAGATTTCCTCCTCGTCTCCAGGTTGCTCCAGTCTTGGGTTTTGCTCTCGCCCCGTCTCCGGCTGAGCTGCCAAGTTTCACCTCGGCGAAAGCCAGTCCCGGTCAGCGTGTTTCCCATCTCCTGGCTGGAAGAGCATCCCGCAGCGCCGCCTCCCACTCCCCCACGCCGCCCTGCGCCCCCACATTAATTGGATAGTATATTTTAATGCCAGGCCTGGCAGCTGGCTCTTAAGTGATTGTAAACAGGGAGCCTTACATAAAAGGAGAGACTGCAAATGTAAAATTTTATGGCTTAAGACCAGCAATTAGAGGCGGACACGGGTGTATTTTGGAGCAAAGGTTCCTGCTCCCTCTCTTTAGAGGCTCTGTGTTATTTGCAGGGTATTTTTGGATGCTTCCCCTCCCTCGGCAGCGTTATCCTCGCCTCGCTGCACGCCTGGACCCGGCCGCAGGGACGCCCGGGGCGGCGCAGGTGGCGGCGGCCGGGTGCACCTGGCTGCGAGGGAGGGCGAGCCGGGCGCGCGGCGGCCGCCGGGAGCTTGGCAGGAGGAGGCGAGCGGCAGCAGATGCGGGCTGTCACACGGAGCAGATGCCTCATTAGCCACAGCGCCGCGCAGCAACGGCCCAGCAACAGCCCAGCTGCGCGGAGGGGGCGGCCGGCAGCCCACGTTGGCGAAATCAAGTTGTTGAGCGCTTGCTCTTGCTCACCTCTCTCCGCTTCTCCCTGTATCCTTCTCCTCCCTTCCCCATGCTGCCGTCCTCAGCTCGTGCAACGCTCCTTGCACCCTCAGTCCCCATTCCCATCGCATCCCTGTTGCAGCCATCCCAATTTGCCCCCCAGACATCCTCCCTCACTGCCTGGTGGGGGAGACTCCGGCTGGGAGCCGGATAGGGATCAGTTCCTGCCAGCACCCAAGAAAGCGGGTCCCCACGGGAGCGGGAGCAGCTTTTCGGGAGCGGTGTTGGGTGGCCGGGGGGTCTGGCACTCAGCGTGTTGTCTCCAACCTTACTTCACCGCGAGTGGGATGCTGGAGTGAGAGCCGCCGCTCATCGGCTGAAACAAAGTGTAGTACAAGACAATTCAATTAGCTGCCGGCGGAAGTCAGTAGCGCGGTGTGGTTCGCGCGGTGCTTCCCGAGCTGGGGGAAATGGAACCGCTGCGCTGGCGCCTGGCGCCCAAGGGCTGTGATCCCGGTGTGGGAGAGAGGGATGCTGGAGAGAAAACCGTCTCCTGGAGCATCCCGCGCCGTGAAGAGGCAGGGGGATGCTGGAGCCTGGGATTGTCCATAGCCATCCGCACCCTAGGCCATCTCCTGGGATAAAACGAGGGAAAGGGGGTGATCTGAACGATGTATTAACAAGGGAGAGCCAGGTGGAGGGTCAGAACCGTATTTGTGATGAAGACAGGTAGGAGAAGCAGTGGCAGTGGGATTTTCTAGAGAAGCAGCTCCGCGTTTCTGGGCCAGGTCCTTGCTGAGCTGAGATCCATCGGGACCTCGGTCCTGGCAGCTGGCCGGCTCTCCTTTTCCGCTCATTAGCCCACGCCAGCCAGCAAGGAGGCCGAGGCTCTCCACGCTTTGCCCACCTCACTTGTGAGTAGTCTGCCTTCTCTCTCAAGACACCCGCTTCTCTTCTCAGACCACTGGAGATACGCAGAGATCCTCTGAGTTGACATCTCCGTCCTCCGCCCATTCTTGTGTTCTCCTAGCGTATTGCGTCTCCCCCTCCGATGTACTTGTAATGCGATTCCCGTGTTTCCTGGGGTTTGCTTGTGTTCGACGAAAAGACCTCATCATTCCAGATTTGTCTTGCGTGAGCTATCACAGGATTAGCGAACTGGAAATCTTTCAGAGTTTTCTCTCAGAAGCCAGTCCCTCGGGAGCATCGCTTTAGTAAGTGATTTTTCTGTTCTACCCAAGGAATTGGATCCGCATCCGGTAGCCAAATTGAATTCATTCGGGCAAGGTTAAGAGCCGTTTGATACAGTTTTAGATTAGGCGAAGGCAGCCATATATATTCCATATTCTGCACAAACTGTGGAGCAGTTACCAGGGATGGGCCGGCGTAGCGCTTATTGACTGCTCCCCAGCGACCCGCTGGTACGAATGGATGTCGCTAAACGAGGGAACGGATCCTAAATCTTTCCCTGCTGAAGGGTAATGGAAATCAGACGGAGCGATAGGCAAAGGGAATGGCTTGGCACTTAATAAAAGGTTGGGGTGGTTGTTGGCCGGCGGCGAAAGCGTTCCCTTCGGATCAGGAGGGGTCTGTTTGTATTTCTCCCGTTGGCCTGAGCTCTTTCCCAGAGCTGTGCGGGACTGCGTGGGGCCCTGCGCGGTACCGAGCATCTCTGCTGCGTTACCGTAGTGACGCGGTGGCGGTTGGGATCCTTCGTGCTGTACGCTCACCTTCCTGGGCTTGCAAAAAGCTGAAGTAAACCACCGTCGGTTTGTATACACCGACGAGGGAAGGCTGCTTTGTGTCAGCCGGGAACGCAGACATGGGTTTGAATCGAAGGACAAATGAGTTTCTCTGTTTTCTTGAGGTGAGCCCATCCATAATCCTGGCGATGCCTGAAAGGCTCATGTGCAACCGCCATCTGCTCCCCGCTGGAACGATCTCAAGAGCGGTGTCCCTGGGGCTGGAGCCCTTCTTCTGCGCACTTGGCCCGGCGCAGGGTAAAGAAAAAAAGGGAAAAGAAATTGCAGAGAGCTACTGCTGAGTTCGTGCGCCATGCAGGGAGACTCAGGGGTCTGGGCCTCTCTGGGGTAGCACCCTCTGCGTCCGTTTACGGCCACGGAAATTGGGGATGACACCCGCAAGTCCCTTTCGAGGGATCCTAAGGAAATGGACAGTCAGGCACCGTCAGATTCGGTGCTTGTTCACGAGTCTTGCCGATACTCAAAGCGTCAGCCCTGTGGTGTTTGTTGCTTTTCTGAAGGCCCAGCCCCTGGGGTCGTGACACAAAATGAGGAATTCCGCTTTTCTCGCCTTCTGACTGTTTGGTCTTTCCTGTAGCAGGGAAATTTGGAAAGCCTAAGCTTGACATTCTGCAGAGCCAGGGAGCAAATAAAAAGGACGTGGAAGTGGTTTGCTATTTATTTCTATTTCTAAAAAATCTCATGGTTTCTTTTTTTGAAAACACCTCGGTCTCTCACACTCTCACGCCTTTTTTAACTCTTTGGAGTGGCAGTGTGTACATAATGACAGGGTCTGCGCCTTTTTGTGCATCCTCTGAGCTCCTTAAACTGCTAGAAATGAGGCAAGGAAGAACGAGGGAAAGAAAAAAACGCCTAGAGATCTGGCGGAGCACAAGTCCCCTCCGAGGAGCGAAGGGAACGGGTGCGAAGCGAGGACGCTTGAACCGAAGCCGTGCCACACGGAGAGAGCTCTTCAAAGCAGGAGACAGCGGAGGAGCGCTCTTCAGCTTCGCGGCGGCAGAAGTGGCTCTGGAAAACGGCGCTGGGCGTCAATTCCCACTCCGCGCTGTCTGTGGGACGTTTGTCAGGGCTGTTCTGGGTGGTTTTGTTCACCAGAGGCCCGGGAGTCATAAACCAGCGACTGTGTGAAGTCAGATCAAGAGACATCTGGGCTTCGCCCCCAAACAAAGCAAGGGGTGCGAGGGGCAGGCTGTCACAGCGGGAGGACAGTTTAGCCTCCCTTTGGTTTGTTTTTTTAATAAAACAGTTCAAAACGACAAGGGTTTTTTCATTGTTGTGGTTAGAAACGAGTGCAATCCAGGTAGAAATGTTTTAGCTTGGGGGATTCTCCAGCCTCAAAAGAAAAAAGCAAAGAAAGAAGCGCGGAGGAAACAAAGCTCAAATAACACAGCGCTGTGAATCCCACTGAACTGGGAATTAAACGCGGTTCCTTTTCTGTCGTTTCCTCAGAGAAGACCAGCCACTGTGAACAGTTTTGACAAATGTGTTTATACTGTTTGATGGAAATCTTCTCGTCGGTACTAAAATATAATATTGCGCGGCAGGATGGGGAGGGGAGGCTGGGCGTTCATCTGCCCTGAAAGCAAATCGCACACGTTAGGATTTACACGGATGCGGGCGTATCAGGACCTACAGACAGTAGCCGTAGGTGTTTAATTTAGGATGTTTGATGGCTGTGTGTCCAGTAGTGTAAATGCAAGGGAGAGCATTTCCCTGTTGGCATCTGCATAGGCAGCGGCGATAAATTCAGGGTGAAGCGTCGCGCTCGTCACCAATACCCTGAAGGGACAGCTGGGCACGGAGATGGAGAGCGATGTCTCGGCAGGCGGGGCCGTGCGCTCCTCACCCCTGCCTTCAGCAGCCCTGCTTCCTCCCACAGCCGACCTGGAGTCTGAAAAAAACCCACATTTTTGCTCGTCTTCAGAATTCATCGGGTTTTTTTCCAGGGTCCCAATTTCATATCATTTTGAGCGGGAGGCAGGCTTTGGTGCTGACTCTGGATGCCTCCCTAGGCCAGCTTCAGAGGAGGCTGTGTCATCTCCAACCTTTCAAGGAACCCACAAGGGCTTAATTAAAAACGAAACTCGGGCACCGCTATTCAGATGAGACCGTCGGCTCCTCTGCTGACGGCAGCTCAAGCTTGTCACTTTGCTCGTGCTGCAGATCTGTGCTGTAAGGTAGGAGATTTCAGCTGAGAGACAGGCCCCGGGCTGGCGTGGGCTGAACCCTTGTGCCGTCACCCTCGGGCTGGCGAGAGCGGGTTGGGGTGACAGCAGCATCCCTGCGAGGGCAGGGAGCAATCAATCAGGGAGACTTCATTAAAAGGAGCATTGAAGGCTTGACGGAGCCGGTCTGCGGAGGTGACACAGACCTGGCTCCAATCACTGGCACTTCAGGGAGAAGAAAAATCTGCGTTTCCTAATCACGTTGGTTTGGTCAGAAGTCCCTTGTTTGCAGCTCCATTCTGGGCATTTGCATGCATGGAAGGAAAAATGCGCTGTTAACCATTGCCTCCCGTCTCTGAGGTGTCAGCGGTGACATAAAAAAGGAGCAACTGCAGGGAGAGGTGGTTTGGGGGGGAACGTGAAGGCGGAGAATGGCTGAAAGCAGTGCGGAAGATATAGCACATCCATGCAATAACATTTGTGATTCCCAGCGAAACCAGAAACCAGGTACAAAAAAGGGGCGTATTTGTGAAATACGCGTGTTCCTGTGCGTATGGCTATCGCGTACGCGCTTCGTCTCTGCGTGTAGAGGGTGGACACAGGCGATGTCAGGTGTGCGCACCAGGAACATCTGCGGGATGTGTTATCTGCACGTGCGGTCGCATCCGGATAGATGGCAGCCTGCATCTGGGCGTGTTCGCATCTGCGTCGGTACGTGGCACGGCGGCGATGCGCTGCGCGTTGTCCTCCCGTGAGCACGGGGACGGGCGCGTGGCGTACGTCGGCGCTCTTGGAGCCGGCACGGCTGTTTGCACTGGACAGGCTGCCCTGTGGAAGAGGTGGGCTGCCCTGTGTCCTGGAAGAGGGGGAGATTAGGGAGCGCGATCTCAACGGTAGCCACCGTCCTAGAGACTGCGGCGAGGCTTGTTCCTCTCTTGGCCCCGTAAAACCCCTGGATCTCTGCTTGGCAGAAGGGTCCTTGTTCCCAGGAACGCGTGAGCAACGCTGTCCGCACCGGCAAGGCGTTTATTTGCAAACTCTGGGACCCGTAGAGCAATGGGCAAAAGACACTGAGCCAAGTGTGAAGTGAGGGCTAAATTTAGACTGTCTGGAGGAGGAAATAAGAAAAAAAAAAAAAATCACCAAAAAATGAGGCAAAAACCTTTGTGAAAAAATTGCCATCCTTAAAAAATGAGAACAAGTGAGAGAAGAAAGGCCAAGAAAGAATCAAACAGCTAAGGCAGAGAAAATAAAGTGAGAGATTATTTACTCCCTCAAAGAGCTGAGAGCTGCCAGAGGAGCTTTTGGGTAACCAATCTCAATTTTTTCCATTTTTTGGCTGCCTGGACCCCCGGCTCGTAGCCAGAGCTGAGTGCCGCGCTGTCCCGAGGCACCCATGGGTGATGAGGATCTCAGGAACAAGCCTGAGCAGGGACATCCAGCCCTGGACGGACAAGACAGACAGGCAGAGCAGGGCAATTCCGTGCTGGGTCCTGCCCAGGGCCGAGTGTGTGTACACGCACATCCTCGCCCCTCCGGCCCACCATCCCTGCATCCCTCTCCAGGGAGATCCCAGCTGCTCCCAGCGCTCCATCTGCAGCTTTCAACCAGTCGCTGCGAGGGGGAAAAATAAAAATAAAAAACTGAGTCTGAGCGGGGAGGGAAAGAGAATAATAATTTAGACAGTCAGCTCTTCTGGCATCCTATAAATCTCAATTTATTTGTCCCTTTCTTTTTGTGCGAGCGTGAAGGGAAGCGAAACCGACACGTCTCCACTGCAGATCCTCCCTGGGGATCCCCTCAACGTGGCAGGGGATGTTCGCCGCAAGGTGCCTTCAGCCCCCTGTGCCAGAGGGAAGGGAATTTGTTGATTTTAATTCAAATTTTTTTCCCCTCCTGTGCTTTTGTGCTGTTGTTCCTCAGAAGTGATTAGTGCCCTGGGGGCGGAAGGTGCTCGAAGGTGCCCAGTGGGTGTGGGGTGCTCGTTAGGCCCAGCTGCCAGTGCTCAGCTAATTAGGGCCCCGAGATAGTCCCTCCTGCTGTTTCCCTCTGCTTTGCTGAGGGAGAAGGTGCTCAGGGTGGCTGTGGTGGTGATATTTTGGTGGGGTGAGGAGACGAGGTGGGTGCTTTGGTGAAGAAACAAGATGGCTGCTGCGGCAGGAAGCCTGAGGCCTATGCGATGGAGGACAAATATGGCTCTCCTGGCATGCTGCAAAATGCTGCAAATATCAATCATCCTCCCATTAAAAGCTCTTGAGGAGGGGTATTAATGTGTGTTTTGCTGCAAAAGCTGTGTGTTCTCTCTGGTTTCCCCCATCCTGAGGCGTGGGGTGGGGGAAACCCAAGGGGGGCTGCGGGATGCAGGGGGGTGTTTCAGCACACCCCCACCCCGGGGCTTGCTTGCAGGCCAGCACTTGTCTCTGAGTCTCCATTCTCCCTGGGCGAGGACATTTGCAACTTGTAGTACAGCAATTACGCTCTTCGTCCCTTTCCCATCAAGAAATAAATGGAGGAAAATCACACCCCGCAGTACCAGTGCTGACCGTCCTTTCAGAGGTTAGTCGCAGGCAGCTGGGCTGTAATCCAGCCCTAAATTTGCTGGCATAGGGAGCAGGGAGGTACCGGGCTCCCCCTGAGGTCAGACATTTAAAGTTCATTAAACCTGTTCTCTGCGGCCCGGCAGAGCTGTGACGTTGCCTGTATCTCCCCAAAATGTCATCTTCCCCCTGCGTGGCTCGATAAATTTCTTTCCTAAGACTTTCCCTTGCTTGACGTTGCTTTAAAAGAATACACGCTTCCTTCCCTTCATCCCACGTAGCTCTGAATGATGAAAAAAATCCTCTGCCGGGGTTGGCAGTGCCAAGAGAAACCTCGGGAAAGGCCAGGACGTCAGTCCGGACCCCTCCAACCCCTGTGTTGCCACACGGAGATGTGTGCCCTGACACGCAAGGGGATATTTCCCCTTGCTGCCGAAGAGGGATGTTCTGGGAGGGTGTTTAAAGAATATTGAGGTGAAAGATGCTGCCTTGATCCAATAGTCGAGGCAAGAACGGGATCCTGGTATCTTTATCCTTCCTCAAGTCTTGCTCTACGCCTCCCGCTTGCTGCCTTCTGTTCGGAAGAGGAGGGGATTTGGGAAATAGCTGGCAGTAAGAACTGTGTTCAGCTATTTTGTTTAAGTCATATTCGTTTCTAATCTAAATGCGCGAGAACTGTATTACATAGCCTTCATCAGTCACATCGATTGTACTGCGTTTTCGGGTTAGAGAAAAGTAAAAGCCATCTAGAAGGCGGAAATGTGTTAGATGAGCATCTCAGAGGCTGAGCGCTTTTTGTAACGGATAGAACAGCCCTGGTGCCTTAGCTTCGGCGGTTTGCGCAAACAGGTCCTGCATCCCTGGGACACGAGTGGCAGAAGGATGACTGGTCCATGGAGTAAGGACGAGATGGAGGAGGTGGGCAGTACGGTTCCCCATGGAGTGCCCCAGAGCTGGAGGAGTTTCCTCAGGCACCAAGTGTGTCTCGGACCAAGGGTATTTTATCCAGCCAGATTGCAGTGGGGACATGTGGCCTGAAAAGCTGTTCTTCTCTTCCCACGTGAGCCCCTACGGTAGCTCAAGGTGTGGCGGCATTGGTGGGATTTGTTCCTCAGCGTTTAGAGCCCGGCTGAAGAAACTGGGGCAGCAGGTTTACCACTTGTGTGCCCTTGAGTCTCTGCGTGCTTGTCATATTTTAATCACAGAATCATAGAATGGTTTGGGTTGGAAGGGACCTTCAAAGCCCACCCAGTCCAACCCCCCTGCCAGGAGCAGGGACATCTCCAACCACATCAGGTTGCTCAGAGCCCCGGCCAACCTGGCCTGGAACGTTTCCAGGGATGGGGCATCCACCACCTCCCTGGGCAACCTGGGACAGTGCTCCACCACCCTCAGCATAAAAAGTTTTTTCCTAATATCTAATCTGAATCTGCCTCCCTCTATTCTGAAACCGTTACCCCTTGTCCTGTCACAGCAGGCCCTGCTGAAGAGTCTCTCCCCACCTTTCCTGCAGCCCCCTTTGGGCACTGGGAGCCGCTCTCAGCTCTCCCCGGAGCCTCCTCTTCTCCAGGCTGAACAGCCCCAGCTCTCTCAGCCTGGCCTCACAGCAGAGCTGCTCCAGCCCTCTGAGCATCTTCATGGTCTCCTCTGGACCCTCTCCAACATGGATTGTTGTCTCTCTTCCCGCCCCAGGAGGGCTGAGTCCCCTTGGTGAGGGGATTTGCGTGCCCAAAGAGCGTGCCGGGGGAGACGTGAGCGGCCTGACGTGCCGCAGGACTCTCCCGCGGGAAGTCCCTGAGCTGGCGAAAGCGAAGGACGCGATTAGGGAAGCTGGAACCCCTCCAGCTTCTCTGCTCGTGTTGTGTTTGTTCCCTCCGTGTTTGCCAAAAGCACCCTTATTTATTTCATCAGCTAAATGCCGAAAACCAGATGCCTGACTTCCATCAAGGCGTTTAATGATCATGATCATTGCTTCCTCTAATGCAGCGTCTTCTAGTGAGGGACGGTGCCGAAGCGGCGCGCAGCTGTTGACCAGTGGGTGCCTGTCTGTTCTCCCCAGTATTTTAGGGTACTTATCTATTTAATTTTTTTTGCGGAGTTGCAGGAAGTTCTGAGGTGGAACGTGGCAGCTGTTTAATAGCGCGCGGGGGCCTAGCGAGGCAGATTTGCTCGGGGAGCGAGGAGAACCTCCTGCTCGTCTGCAGTGCTTCGGAATGCCTCGTGCGTGCTGAAAATGTGGCTCCTGCATCCTCTTGGAAGCAGGAAAAGGATGCTGCTGCTCTTTCCCAGCTAAGCTGTGAGTAAATAACACAAATGAGGCTGCACGAGGAGTTTTTGGCAGAGCCAGGAGGAAAGATCTTTGCCTTGGAGGTTTGTTTACAATGCAGAGGCGTGCTTTTCTTTTTCTTTCCTTCTGGGAAGTGCTCCGTAACTTCTGGAGGTACATTAAGGTCTTTTAAGAAACAATTCAAAATTTCAGTGTGGCTTCGATATTTGAACAAATTGTTGACACAACACACCAGGCTACTTCAAAAAAAAATAGAGTATGCAATGAATTAGCAAATTATTTTGATTGCTTTGTTCATTTTTCCAGCAAGAAAGCTTCCCAGCTGGAAAACACTGACTGGCTGCAGGCAGGAGCAGAATTTATTTCCGGAGATAAATGGGTCTGGGATAAAAGTTCTCTTTATTTTTCATTTCAGCTGCGAAGGATGATATGTTTCTGTTCTGCTCTTTGTACTGAAGATCAAATAAGAAGGAATTTTGCATGGGTGTGCCCGTGCCTTTCAAGGAGAAGTTTCTTCCCGCACCCCAACCTTTTCCTCCTGGAAGCTGCCCCTCAGTCGCGAGACGAGAGCGATATTCAGCGTTCCCTTCACAGGAACGCTGGCGTGACTCTGACTCCCAGTGCTGGCACGCGTGTTCTGCGTTCCGTTCCGTGCACACAGTCTCTCTCTGATCTCTCTACCTTGGCCTTGTTTTATTCTTTTTTTTTTTTTTTTCTCCTCCTTTCTCTCGTGAGGATGGCTTTGTGGAAGAAGCATCGTTTCATTTTCCCGAAGGTCCTGAGAGAGCAGCTGACAGATCTCATCTGCAGGGTGTCAGCTACATTAGATGAGCACGCTCAGATCGCGGTAAATCCCTATTTACACGCAGTAAACACGAGGCTATAAACCACAGAGGAAATAATATATTGTTGATTACAACAATGGCGCGTAACGTCCTCTGAAAGGCAGGCAGTGCCTGCCCATCCGTCAGCACTCCGAACGCGGATCTTCTTGCTCCTTGGAAACGCCAGGTGTGTCGGCTCTGTTCTGCCACGCGCCCCCGGCTCGGTGCGGGGAGAGGAATCACAGAATCACAGACTGGTTAGGGTGGGAAGGGACCTTCAAAGGCTGCCCAGCCCAACCCCCCTGCCAGGAGCAGGGACATCCCAACCAGATCAGGTTGCTCACAGCCCCGGCCAACCTGGCCTGGAACGTTTCCAGGGATGGGGCATCCACCGCCTCTCTGGGCAACCTGGGCCAGTGCTCCACCACCCTCAGTGTAAAAAGTTTTTTCCTTATGTCCAGTCTGAATCTGCCTCCCTCTATTTTGACACCATCACCCCTCGTCCTGTCACACCAGGCCCTGCTGAAGAGTCTCTCCCCATCTATGGGAAGACCCCATATAGTGGCCTTCCAGTACCTCAAGGGGGCTGCAGGAAAGATGGGGAGAGATTCTATGATCTTCCCTGCAGCCCCCTTTAGGCACTGGGAGCCGCTCTCAGGTCTCCCCGGAGCCTCCTCTTCTCCAGGCTGAACAGCCCCAGCTCTCTCAGCCCGGCCTCACAGCAGAGCTGCTCCAGCCCTCTGAGCATCTGCGTGGCCTCCTCTGGACCCTCTCCAACCGGTCCACGTCCTTCTGATGTTGGGGGCTCTTTGGATTTTTGTTAAGGGACCAGATGCTCTGGAGAAAATTGTCCTACAAGTGGGGCCGGAGCATTCAAATCTCTTTGGCTTTCCTTCTAAGAGCAGGTGGATCTTTGGGTTTGGGACCGGGTTAATCTCTTTGGGTTCAGGCTGTGCCGAAAGGAGCGTTTTGGATTCAGGATCCCCTGGTTGCGTGTAGGAGCAGAACTAAACCACGGTGCGCTGTCTCTGCAGAGAGGAGGATCCATAGTGATTGCGAAGGATGGATCACAAGCCCTGACAATAATCTCCTGACTATAAGTAGCATGTATTCCAAAACAAAATGCGTGGGGGATTTGTGTGTATGTGGGTTTTTTGTTGGCTTTTTTAAAATGATGATCTAAAACGCTTGCCTCATCAGCGATGCTGGCCTGGTACGCGTGTTGCAGTGATGAAGAACAGTGTTTTGATGGTTGCTGAACTTGTAGCTGATGATTTCTTCTCTTTCTCAACAGCTGGCGCCATCCGTAATCTCCCGTGCGATACACAGAATTCATTCCCTTGTTTTATCTCTGGCTGAGGTTGCAGGAAAGTGAGGTCCTTGAGGCTTGACGGGCAATTGGAATGGGTTTTGTTTGGTTTCAAATGAGTTGAGAGTTCAAACCCAGGCAGGTAATGGAGCGGTTCTTCTCCCCTTGTTCGCTTTTAGGGGATTGCAGACCTTGCTGCTCCCATAGCGTTGGCTCAAAGGCCAGCTGTCCAGGTCGTACGTATTTCAAGGTACGGCCGCGCTAACAGAAAGAGCATCTCTGTAAGCTGGATAACTGGAATCGGCACGTGGGGAAAGCTCCCCCCGCCTCTACATCCACCCCTGCCCTCGGATCTGAGCTGTCTGCTCACTCGTGTGAACTCTGCAGTGAAAACATATTAAAGTTCCCTTTTCCTGCAGCTTTTTTCCTCCAGGTATTTAATCTTAGTTTACAGATGAAATGTGCAGTGGAGAAAAAGATGCTAATCACACAGTTGCTGCACTCTGCTCCAGCCACTGAAAAATTTATTACCATCTGTCCTGGATCGGACAGGGCTGTGAGCACCAAGACATCGACATCTCTGAAGCATCGCCAGAGACTCGGCGTTGCAACAGGGCACAGCATCGGGTCCGCGGGGGCCGTACGAAGAGCTTGCGGGGCCGTGGCACAGGAGAGGTGCGCTTTGTGGTCTTCTCTTTGCTAAGGTCTGAGGCAGGAAAAGTCCGTGTTGCGCTCAGAACTTCCATCGCTCGGCTGTTCGTGTCGTCTCGGCAACGTTCTCATGGTTTATGGTGGGGGAATTTTCTCCTTTTGGTGAGGATTTAACCCTTTTTTTTTTGGCTAGGTGTTGTTATTGCAGTGTCCTGGATGTGTCATTATGGGCATCCCTAACGGGTCCCTTCCTGGGCTGTAAGCAGGGCACACGGCTCTGTATGACCAAGTCCTGCCAGGCTTTTGTGAAACCGGAGCAGAAGGCGAGGTCAGAAATCAGACCAGAAACAGGATTTCTCAAGCTCCCGGGAAAAGGCGGCTTGCCACGCAGCTTTCTGAGCGCGCCGTGCTATCATACTGTCTTGGAAGCAAAGTGTTGTGGTTTTTGGCCTGTCTCTGCCCTCAGTGTGATATTGGACTCACAGTTCAGAAGTACCCAAGCTACAGCTCCCGTGATGCGTCTTAAATTTATGATCTGCGCTTGGTTTTTGTTCCTCCCCAGCTAGCCCTTCCTGGAGCTGCACTTCCCCTCCAGCACCAGCACCAGGCTCTTGGAGCATGCAGCCGGTCCATAAAGCCCCTCTCCTGTGGCTGCGTTTGCTTCATTTTCTGAAAGAACTTGGACTATTTCTGTAAAACCTCACACCTTGAGAAACCAGAAATTGCTGAGCAAGGAAATAATTGTCAGTGGTGCAAGGAGTACTTGTGTCTCTCCTGAAGCAATTAGCAAACCCGAGCGCAGGCTTGGCTGTCTTTCCAATTAAGCTCTGGCAAGCCGGAGAGCATGATGTGATAATGAAGCAGAGAGGTTTGGAGCTGCTCTGCTTGCTGTTTTTGAGGATCTGGGAGCTTTAGGCTGAGACGAAGCCGTTGAAGGTAATGGGCTGGGCAATCTCACCCTGTTGCTTTTAATGGAGCTGAGAGCGCGCGCTTGGCAGCGGCGCGCTGACACGGGGCGAAGCAGGGGAGCTGTTTTCAGGTATCATTTCAGTTATGGCCAAAGCTGGGAAAATGCCCCCCTGGCAGCGGAAGCCAAGCTGCTTGCAGTAAGTTATGGGGTTTGGCAGCAGAGATCAGGAGCAGTCGGCTGTGAGCCGGGGCTTCATTTGGTCAAGGCACGTCCTGAGGAATAAACGAGAGATCCCTGCTGCTTCGCATGCTTTGGGCTGCGTAAAGACAGGAGCGGGGTGATAAATCCTTCCCCTGCTGATCTGCCCTGGTGTACCTTCCTGCCTCTTGCCTGTGATAATCGCATCTGTCGGGATGGAGGAGGCATTTAACGCTCTGCGAACAGCCAGCCTGTTTTTGCTGAAGCTGGTGAGCACCTCTAGCAAAGCATTTGCAGCGTGAAGATACAGGACCCGTTGCATAAATTGTGAGTTTTCAGGTCAATCAGGAAACAAATAATGCTCAGAAAAGGGAGCGGTGTTGGTCGTGAGATAAGATAAATATTGCAGGGTTAAAGATTTGGGCTGAATGCTGCAGCCTGCAGCTGGTGTGGGTGCTGAGTATCTTCCCTGGACCAGGCAAGGTGACGGGCGCCGACCGGAACAGAAGCCGCGCAGCCCGCAGCCGCTGTTGTCGCAGGATGCCTGCATGGCCTAGCAATATGGGTGATGGATGTGTTTCTTGTGATGGGGCCGAATCTGCCACCGCTGGGACATTGAGGGAACACGGTTCGGACAGGGCAGCAATCAGCCTCCCGCGGCCTGAGATTTGCCCACTCGCTTTCCTTTCTGCTACTGCTGAGCACGGCCAAAGCCCTCCCTGCCAGCGCGCTGTGAGGCTTCAATACCTCAATCAGAGCAGCCTTCCTGCAGAAAGGGATGGAAGTGCAATTATTAGATAATTCCTTAAACTCTGCAGCTTTCTCCCCTTCCCTGTCACCGGCGCCTTGTTTGTTGGCGGAGGGCAGGGACCTGTTTTCTTGCTGCCCCTTCCACCTTAGCACCGCGTGCTCTTCCAGCAAGTTTTAACGGAAGGGAAAGAGCAGAGACTGCAGCAAGTGCTCCTCTGACCGGGATTAATCCCAAACTGCTGCTCCCTTGGCCAAGTTTCTCATCCGTGATGGTTTGGTAACGCCACCATAGGGAAGATTCCCCAAGGTGTCTCAGCTTAAAAGGCTTAAATCCCAAGGAAACTGGGATTCACCTGCAGGCATGGGCCTGACCCAAGACAACTGGTTTGCATCACTGGTCTCCTTCGCCTCCAGGCTGGTGGGTGGCCCAAGAGGAGGTGGCGTAGCCGGACTGGTGCTGCGCAGCAGGACTCCTACCCCCTTGGCAGCTCGCAAGCGGGAAGGCAGCTTACAGAGTTTTCTGAAATTGCTGAGAGTTGGCGAGGAGGGGAAAAATAAAACAGGAACTGAAGATCAGAATTTTTTTTTAAAAAAGAATCGCAGCCGTGCAGTGAGGTAACTGGCAAAATACAATTTAATTATAAGATACACAGAAGTAATGGCGTTGGCGAGGCTGGAGCGCGATTTCCCAGTAATAGGACGACGGCAGGGTTCCCTGCCTCTGATGCCGTGTCATCTTCAAACGAGAGCACAACTGCACTTCCGTGCTTTCCCTGCCTTCGCAGGGATTCAAGGGCTGCAGCTCCTCGGTCCTGGGGGAGCTGGACTGTGCAGGATTTGAGGCAGGAGGAGCTGATGGATCTGGGGCAGACAGACGTGAAGGCAGTGGCCATGATTTCCAAGGTCAGGCGGAGGATAGCCGTGTTTGCTGGGTGTTTCCAAGGCTGGAATCGCAACGTTCTCCTCGTAGTTGAGCTGATGTTGCTTGAATTACAACAGGACATGCAGGAGCAAGAAGCAGTGCAGTGGCTTTTGAAATGAGAAACCAGAGCGTTTGATGATGAGATCATGTCTTTAGAGAAATCACTGTGTTCTTAAGGAATCCAGATATGTGCATCGTGTCTCTTTCTCCCTGTCAGTTTTGTTTTGAGCTTTTTTCATTCAGATTTTTGACCGTCTCAGAGACTACAAGCCCTCCCGTTGAAGGCTGTCCTGGTACGCAGGAGCACACCCTGATGCCAGAGCAATCTCCGGAGATGGAGCAGGAAGGCTCACCCTAGTTTATACTTCCAACCTTCCCTCCCCTTTGCAGCCCCTGCTTCACTGGGATGCTGCACAAATCATAGATTCTGTGTGCTGTGGTGTCTGGGGCTCTTCCAGTCTCCGGGATGCGCGCTCACAAAGGCATTTTGATTCCCTGGAGAGCTTGTTTCACCGAGTGCAAAGGGAGAGGCGATGCAGAAAAGTGCGATGGGTTTCATATGTGTCCTCCGCCCTTTCCTTTCTGGTGTTATTTTTCTGCTGTATGGAGTTGAATACGCAGCTCCTGATTTTTGGTGAGGTTGAAGAGGAAGATGGCTGGAGGAAGAAGTAACGTGGCATCGATGCCACATGGACCTTGTCCGGCAGCTCCCCACACAACTGCAAGTTTGGGTCTGAGCTGCCAAGAGAGCTTGGGACAGGTGACAGCCCAGGGGCGTTCAAGCTCATGAGACGAAATGCCTGGAGGAGGCAGAGCGGACAGAGGACAAGACTCCAACTGTCCGTTAGCCTCTCCTGCCCTCACTGTTCGTACCCCAGAGATCCCGTGTCGGCGGTGTCGGCTGGTGTGACAAAACCACCGGAGTGTGACCTTCTGTCTAAACTGGAGAGACATGGGTTTGATGGACGGACCACTCGGTGGATAAGGAGTTGACTCAGAGAGTGGTGGTTAACGGCTCAATGTCCATGTGGAGACCGGTCACGAGTGGCGTCCCTCAGGGGTCCCTGCTGGGCCCAGCCCTGTTCAACATCTTTGTCGGTGACATGGACAGTGGGATAGAGTGCACCCTCAGCAAGTTCGCCGACGACACCCAGCTGTGCGGTGCCGTCGACACGCTGGAAGGGAGGGATGCCATCCAGAGGGACCTGGACAGGCTGGAGAGGTGGGCCCGTGCCAACCTCATGAAGTTCAACCAGGCCAAGTGCAAGGTCCTGCACCTGGGTCAGGGCCATCCCAGGCACAAATCCAGGCTGGGCAGGGAATGGATTGAGAGCAGCCCTGAGGAGAAGGACTTGGGAGTGATGGTGGATGAGAAGCTCAACATGAGCTGGCGATGTGCGCTCACAGCCCAGAAGGCCAACCGCATCCTGGGCTGCACCCCCAGCAGCGTGGGCAGCAGGTCGAGGGAGGTGATTCTCCCCCTCTGCTCCGCTCTGATGAGACCCCACCTGCAGTACTGTGTCCAGTTCTGGAGCCCCCAACACAAGAAGGGCATGGACCAGCTGGAGAAGGTCCAGAGGAGGCCTCGAAGATGATAAAAGGGCTGGAGCAACTCTCCTATGAGGACAGGCTGAGAGAGCTGGGGCTGTTCAGCCCGGAGAAGGGGAGGCTCCGGGGAGACCTGATAGCGGTCTTCCAGTACCTCAAGGGGGCCTACAAGAAAGATGGGGAAAGGCTGTTTAGTAGGGCCTGTTGCGATAGGACGAGAGGTAATGGTTTTAAAATAGAGGGGGGTAGATTTAGACTGGAAATTAGGAAAAAAATTTTTACGATGTGAGTTATAGAACACTGGAACAGGTTGCCCAGAGAGGCGGTGGATGCCCCATCCCTGGAAGCGTTCAAGGCCAGGCTGGGTGAGGCTCTGAGCAACCTGATCTGGTTGGAGATGTCCCTGCTCCTTGTAGGGGGGTTGGACTAGATGACCTTTGAAGGTCCCTTCCAACCCAAACCATCCTGTGATTCTATGATTCTACGATTCTAAGACAGCTGTGTCCATCACCTGGCTGTCCTCCAATGGCCCAGGCTGCCCCACTGACTCCTCGGAGCCGGCAAGCGTGGTCTCAACAGTCCTCCTGGGGGGATGACATGGGTGGTGACAGGTCATGGTGTCACCATTTCAGGGGCTGACCCAGGGGCACAGCCAGGAGAGACTGGGGGATGTGTGGGGAGGTATTCGCCCGTTGCTTAAATTTCTCTGGAAGCCTTGTTCGTGACCTTCCTGCAGCAGCGTGCTGCCTTCAAACGGGACATGCGTTCTGTGGTGTGAACGGAGCAGCACGTACAATGGGCTGTAGTCAAAAGCAGATTAAATCCCCCTTGAAGCGCAGGTCAAATTCAACCCTGAGGTGAATTGGCCGTAGCCCCACCGAACAGTACAGACGTCTTCCTGGGGAGGATCCAAGCTCCGGGCCTGGAGCAAGCTGAGGAGCTTCTGAGCTGATCAAGATGAAAGCGGCCACGCGATAGCAGCTCTTGCAAAATCCTGTCCAAATCATGTAAATCGGAGAGAAAGGCTCGAGCTATTCCTGTATGCTGTGAGGCTGTCAAATGAAACGTTGGCCCCGCGGAGGCGGAGAGGGCCTGGAGGCGTTGCTGCGGACGGCGCGCGTCTGTTCTTGGTGGAGCCTTCAGAAATAGGGTGGGGAGGGAGCAACCTGGAGTTGCAGGTGACTGTTTCTTGCCGACGCTGCCCAAGGATTTGTGATTGTGGGCAGCCCCGCCAGCCTTTTCCGTTGCCAGAAGGTTGAAGCATGAAGGCCACCTTATTCTGGGGTAAATTATTTTTCCTACAGCAGCTCCTTCAGAGTTCTTTGTTTCAGGGCAAGGGGAAAAAAAAAATAAATCCTAAGAATGACTGGATTTGAGGTTTGTGAGGATTTTTCTTCGCTTGCTGGATGCTCCCCAGGTAGGACACATTTGTAAGAGGCTCAGAAAAAGTGAGGGCTGGGGAGGAGAGCGGGGAATACAGACAGATTCGGTGCACTGAACTTCAGGGACCAAAGGCTCTGTGTTGCCACTGGAGGGGAAAAAGCTCTTCAAAACACTTCAGTGCTGAGTTCCACCTTGGAGGTGCCTCTTCTTGCCTTTGTTAGCCAGGGAACACAGGGAAATAATTCTCTTTGCTCAGCAGCATGAATCCCTCTTCTTTCTTTCCCTTTCTGCCAGCTGCGTTTCCTCCTAAGAAGCAACTTTTAATTGTCTGGGACCAGGGTAGAGCTCGTTCTTGGGGAGAGCTGCCTGCTGCGTGGTTTCTCTGAGTCTTCCCCTTGAAGCTTTTGGTGCTGATGCCTTTCAAGGCAGCTTGGACAGCTGGACGCCAGCATACGACAACATTTCGAGGCATGTGCCTGTCCAAAGCTCTTTGTGCCGGACAACCTCCCGTTGGGTCATGGCTGGCTCTGTTTTTTCACTGGGTTTGAAACAAGCTCAGTGAAAATAAGCACACTCAAGTTTTCCTGTCATTTTCCATTATGGCTTTTAACCGAAAAGAGTGTTGGGTAGAAGTTATAAGGACCCTCCGGACCTTCACACTTCAGCACCAGAAATTGCCCATGGGGAAAACGGCACAGGGGCCAGCTTGTGGTGGTGATGCTGCTGTTTGGGAGCTGCAGGTACGTGCCTCTCCAGCGCTGTTTAAGGCAAATTCTTCACCAGGTTTCAATTTTGGGGAGTTTTCCTTTGAGCCGTCCTCCTCAAGATGGCCTTCACCCCTGCGCAGCAGCAAGAGAGGAGACTTGGGCACTCCGAAGTCTTCAACCAGAACTGGCTCCTCAACGGGGGCCTGGTTTCTGTGAGCTCTGCTGTTGTGTGTCTCCTCTCTTGATACGAAAAGGGCATCCAGGACTGCGGCCCGCCGGAGAATAGCCCCTCTGCATGGTTGCGTTTTACATCTCGGAGCAATGAGCTGGCAAACACCTCTGCTCCATCTGTTTTCCTTCATTGATGGATTCTTTAAAGTCAGATTGTGGTCCCGCGGGGACGCACTCGACTAATCCTCTGCTTTTAAGATTTTATTTGTGCAATAAATGGATGACAAGGTGGTTTGCAAGTACATAACACAATAAATGGGTTTATAAATGCAACTTTTCTGTGGAGCACTGTAGAAGAAAATACAATATCACTACAGCGTTTAACGCTGATCTCTGGTTCGTTCATATTTCAAACAGTAATGTGCCCATTTTCTCATCTGGGAAGCCTCTTAGGCTTTTTAATACATTTTTATAAATTAACCGGGCACAGATTTAATAATAACTTGCATTTGTATAGCTTTCTTCATCTCGGAGGATCTTGGATTGCTCTGCAGACTTAACGGTGTAATATAGAAATTACGTGCCAGAAGATCCATTTGCTCTCCGCCGAAATGCAGCAGGAGTTTGGATGGCTCAGGGACGCTCCTGGATGCAAACGACGACGGGAGGAAGCTCGAATCCAGCGCTCGTGGCAGAAGGAGGAGTAGGAGGGAGGGATGGAGCTCTCTTCGTGGGTGCCCAGAGCGAAGTCTGCTGAAGAAGAGGTCACAGGGACGTTTGGGAATTGTGCATGAGAAAAGCAAGATGAGCCTGGAAACCAGGGTGCTGAAAAACAAAGATTAAAATGTTCCTTCACGCATTTCTGTTAACTTTTGGGATGCGTTGTGGTGGAAGGACTTGGCTTTTCCATCCATAACACGCTGCCTTAGCAAGATATCCAACAGCAGACAGCTTTATTTAGGACAGGAAACTTCTAAGCAGGAGCGTAAGGTTTCTCTACCAAAGTCCTTCTAAATGATCCAAAACTCTTGCATCTGGTGACATAGGATCTTCTCCTGTCACCCTTGCTGGCCAGCTTAGAAACAAAGAGGAAGGTGTTGAGCTTCTTTCCTTGGGTGGGAGCTCGTGAAAGAGCACGAAGGTCTCCAAATTCTTTGCTTCTGAGATGCCCAGGTGAGGTGGGGCTTTTCCAACCCTCTGTCTTTCCCGGTCACCGTGTTTTGGCGTCACTTTGAGATGTTTCTCATGGAGGTTGTCCATTCTCCATCCTGTAAAGAAAAAGTTCGGAACGAAGCTCATGTGTATAACATGCGATCGGAAAAATATTTATGGGTAGCAAACTGCCATCTCTGTGGAAGGAAAACATGAGAAAATGGAAACGTGATCTTTATGTTAATGCAAACTTTTTAAAACTTAATTTAAGAGACCAGCTGTTTCTGCTTCTCTTATAAGAGCTTAATTGGTATATGATAGCATAGTTAATTAAATACAAATCAATAGTTTAAAACAGCTAATTGATATTTAATATGTATGGGAAAATATAACTTAGTTGTAGTACAATTAACTCAATATTAAATAAGCAATGGAGTTGCAATTATGCTGTTACAGTGATTATAAAGTTTATTGTTCTTTAATAAACTGCAATTAGACAGGATGAGCTGAAAAATTATTAAACAGGTATTACTGGGCTATTAAACATTTATTATCATTCCTGGTGGAATACAGCCACACAATAGCACACGTTATGATTGCGTTAATAAACCTTTATTACCACTTCGCAGCTTCAGCCTTCGCTGCAACGGCTCATCCGAATCTTGGTTCCCTCCCTGGGTTGTGGGCGGAGGAGTTGCCTTGAAGTTGTGTAAGGAAATCCCAAATGATGGGAGAAATGAGGAAAAAGGAGGAGGATTCCATCGTTTTGAGAAATCAAAGAGAAATCAGTCTTTCAAAGCAAACTCGCCCAGTCTGGGAGAAGACTTGTGCTTTGTCTGATGAGTGGTTGTGCAAGTTTTGAGGAGAAGCACTGCAGGTACTCGTGAGGGAGTCGAAAATGTGGTTCTGCCATGTCTTTTCCAAACAAGACACTTAAGCTCACGCATCTTCAGAGCGCCTGCGATGATAAACTTCGACTCTAACAGTTTGCTCTGCTAGGAAAAATCGATGGCCGTTGGAAGGAAATGGGTGAGGTTTGGTTTGGGGGTGGAGGACGCGCATGGGTTAAAATGTTCTGTTTTCAGTGGTATCTCAGCAGCCCCCCTAAAGCCAAAGCATTTAAAATGCTGGGTCTCTGCTTAACGATTTTAGCTTTAGGTAACCACTAAAAGCTGTGAAGTGGTGAGGCATCCTTAGGCATCGGAGCCGTCTTGAAGTATTTTACCTTTTAAAGGCGCTCTCAAGTATTTAAAGGTGCCTTTAGCTATAAAGATTTTTGCATGTTCTCACAAATTTATGGTATGAATTATTATAATGCAATCCTCTTGTCTAGCTCCTTTCATCATGGGATATCAAAGCCTTTGATAAGCATTAATTATAGCACCCCTCAGGGAGGCAAATGGAAGACAGACACCCACACCGGTGTGCGCTGATCCAGGCTCCAGACAGGTAATAACCCAGATTTCCTCTGGATCCAGCCCTGGCTGTCCCTCCGAGGCGTGACGGAGACTTCTCGGGCAGCACAGCCGTTGCCTTGGGTCGTAGCCACTTACCACAGCCTCTAAGATGTGACCTCCTTCTCAGGGAGCGTTGCAGACTGGACATCTGAGTGGTGGGATGTTCATCCCCCCAGGTAGGCTGCAGCTACTGCTGCCTCCATCTCTGCTCCCTCCTCTCTGCTTTGGGTCAGGATGCTCTTGGGGATGGAGAGCGTGACGGGCTGAGCTTGGTGTCCAGGAAAAACCCAGCCAGCATCCGCAAACAGGCCCGCGTGTGCGTGCCAGCATGTACGCCGCACCTCCGAGTAAGACAGGAACGCTGGCTTGCTCAGCTCGGCTGTGGGCTGCGCTGCACTGTGGTGACGCTAACCTAATTGTGTTGGTTTAATTACTCTTTGATGCCTTGGTGCTCGTTGAAGGCTCAGTAGGAATCGATGCGGGTTTGCTTTCCTATCAATAAAGACATAAACGCCTCTTGCCTGCGTTGCAGGCTCTGTGTAGGCGGCCCCAGAGGCTATCGGCAGGCTTGTGTCCGTGTGGGACGTCTGTTCATGCAACCCTTCGTGGAAACCCCTCTCAAAGTCCAGCAAGGTCTTAGCGATTCGAGTTATTGGACGGTGCAAAGGGAGGCAACCTGTGCTGAACGTCCTTCACCTAAAACCAGCAGACCCTCACAGCAATTTGGAGCGTTAGAGGCATGCGGATAGTTGATTCATCTGCCTTGATTTGTCTCATCTTTAGACATCTATGTCTGACTTAGTCGCCACCTTTTACGGCCAACAAGGGAGTTACGAGCACCCCCAAAGTCATCCCGGGCAGGTGAAGCAAGTCACTTTCTGGAGATGCTTCATTCTCTCTGGGGCACCACCTCAGCTAGCAGTGTGGATTTAGGGGGGCAGTTAAGTTTCGGCTGACACTAAGCACATCAAGAGACCTACCTTTCTTCGAGCATCACCTTCAGTGAGATGACAAACGTGATTTCTGTTGGAGAGCTGCTGCTGTCGGCCCTGGTGGGAGCCTTAGGATGGGAGCTGTTGGTCCTTAGCTTCTTGCAAGGTGGAGCCCTGTTTAATGAAAGCACTTTAACTGGTCTCGTTTGTACCTTGAGTGTCTTGTGGTCAAAAGAAGTCTGGTTTTCCTGGGTTTAGGCTCTGATTTTGCCTCCTGCTGCGAGCAAGCGGAGGACACCAAGCTCTCAACCCTCCCCTCTTGCGTGCGGCACAACTTTGTGACGCTCCCGAGCGGAGCGGGAGGGGCAGAGCGGGGGGGTTTCTGAGGAGACCACAGCCACATTAAGTAAACATCAAAGGGGCTTTGATCAGCGGGGCTCTGCAGAGCGCAGAAACCCCCGAGGAGTTCTGCAGGTCCACAGGCAGGCAGCATCGGGGACGTGGTACCTTAATTTTCTCCACTGCGACACGGAATTTGTTTGAAGAACTGGAGCTTTCTGGCCGCTCTGAGATGCGCAGAGGGAGGGCACGCATGCACACAGCCTACTTCTGGAAAAAAAAATGCGCTCGGATCTCTCTGTTACCAACAGTCAACCCCATTAAGAAATCAAGGCATCAAAGGCGTGTGCCTCCTCAGACTCTGGCACTTTGCTGTTTGTAAGGTCACTTGCTTGCTCCTAAAGAGCAAGGTGCCTCAAGCCAGGCTTATCTTCCCTTCTTGGGACCATTTCCCACTTTACTCTGCTGTCCGCTAAGGGAGGAAGGGATTAAAGACTCCGTGTCGTTGCAACGCGCTGGTGCGGAGGAAGATGCAGCTCGTTGCCCCTGCTCGGTGTAGAGGAGCACTTGAGAAACGGGCGAGGGAGGGGACGGTGACCCTCCTGTCTCTAGATACACGTGGCTACGTGGAGCCGCGCCGCAGCAGCTGGTTCGGGACCCCCAGCAAAGTGCCTGCCTCGCTGACGCTTTACCCGAGCGGTGTATCCGGCGGGATTTGCTCCCCGCAGCATCCCTGTGCTCTCTCCCCACCTTAGTCTTCTAACGTGGCTCTCTCTTCTCTTGCAGAACTGGGGCTGCCGGGAAGAGGATGCTGCCTAGTGCTGGGGTTCATGTACAAGGAGAAGTTCCGCAGGATGACTGACGGTGAGCGGCTTCCCCTCCTTCTATTCCACTTTCCTCTTTAGTGATCTCGTTGCAAGGAACGTAGATGCGCTGCTGCTAGGAGCATGCTATGTTCTTGTTCACGCTGAGGAGAAGATCCTGCTTCTCCTGTCATCTTCATGGGTGTGGATGTGGGAATCCACCTGTATGAAGCTGCAAGAGGAGAGCAGAAGCTTATTAGTTCCGTACATCCAAAACCCACTCTCTTTTTCCCATGGAAAAGATTGGTCCTGTGGGAAGCTCTTCCCGAGGTTGCTGTGTCTGGTCTGTTTATTCTGGTTGGGTGGTAGTGCCTCACCGAGATGTTCTCAAAGCACCAGGTTTCAGTGCCTTTGCATCTCTCAGCGGCGCCGTTCCGTTGCTTGTCAAACCCCTCTACTCCGGCAGAGATCTCAGTAAAATGTCCCTATTTGTATTCTACTGATCCCCCAAGTACTTTGTGAGCATTGATTAATCCATAGAAATATCATAAATAATTATGAAGCGTAATAACTAAGCAACAACTATTTACGCTTGGAAGAATTGCCATCTTTGCTTCTGGTAGCTTCGTTGCTTGGCTTCTTTTTCTGGAGCAAGCCCTGGTGCAGCACCGTCTCTGATTAACGCTGGATAATTAAGGATTGAAGATCCCAGAGCCCTGCAAGGTGGGATGTGCGTCTGGAGGGCGCGTCAAGGAGAGCCTGGCCCTGGGGAACACAAACTCCATCCAAACGTGGGGTTAGCCCTTGTTTTGGGCTTTAATTGGAAATTATTTTGCCCTGCTGCGCTGTCTTTAGCTTCCTGTCCCTCAGGCCTCCCTCAGACGGGCAGGAGCGCCCCGGAGATGCTCACGGGGTGCCAGGACACCCCACGCATGCCTCAGCGTCCCGCCGGATCGTTCTTTGTCCTCCCCGGTGGGTTCAAAGCCTTTGTGAGCCCGCTTTTCCGGCTGAGCGTGGCTTTGTGAGAGAACAAAGAGACATGAAAGGCCAAAAGTGAAGCCTTTGTGCGAGGGAGGGAACAAAGCCTGCCCGCCTGATGCTGTGCAGCCAGCCGGTTTCCGGCCCCCGCGGGCTGCGGGACCATTACGTTTAAACCTGCCGAAAACAAAGTCGGGGATTTCCATGGCTGCAAAGACCACCTGGGAGCTGTGCGGTTCTGGATGACGACTGCAGGCCTCCAGCCTCCCCGGGATTTCGGTGCAGGTCCGCGCTGTACGGCGTGGGAGCCAAGGGGGTTCGGATGTCTGGTCATCTGCAGAGGAACAGCGAAGGTATCTCCTGCCCACAGCACCTCCACCACACTCACCAGGCCCGTTACCTCGCAGGGATAGGAGAGAGACAGCTCCCCTTTTATATTTTTGCCTAGCTTTTCCTCTTTTTATTGTGACGGTGCTAATGAATAGCCCTACTAGTAATTACAGGCTAGCTGAAGGAGCTGGAAGCAGAGGTAGGCAGTGGGGCAATGGGATAATTATGAGGTGTGGGGTCTCCGTCGTAGTGGAAACCACTAATTACAGGGATCGTTAGAACCTTGCTGTCACTTAACGGAGGCATCTACAAAATGCGCTGGTCGGTAGAGGAGCACAAGAGGACTCGGACGCCTTGCCAGCGTGGAGGAGTCGCTTCTCAGCGGGAGAGCGTCCCCTTGGTTGTCCCCGTGGAGGAGATCCAGGCTGGGCACTTGCAGACCAGCGTGGCAGCCTCTCCCAGCGGGTGAAATAAATGTTGTGGCTCACAGACGCTCGCTGGCCGTGCCCAGCAAGGGCTTTTGGTAGCGTTGTGTTGTTTGTTTACCAGCTGGCGAGTGGTGGATGTCCGTTAACGCAACTGAGTGGCGATTCGGGCTCTTCTGGCGGAGCAAGGAGCCGAAATAAGCGTCAGAGACCTTGCCTGTGTCAGCGTTAGCCCGTAGCAGCTCCTCCTATCAACGTACATCAACCTGCGGCATGGAAAAACAGGTCTGGGTGAGACGGTGGTGTCTCTCCCAGCCTGGGCTTCTGCCAGCACCACTGGTGATGTGCAAGGAAAAAATTATTTGGCTACTCTCATTGCATCGGCTGCTGTTATCGCCACGGTGAAGCCCACACCAGGAAAGGTGCTGGGTTTGGGAATGATTTAAGGGGCTGGGGTTGGGAAGGTGCGGCTCCGGCGTGGCTGCTACGTGCTTATCCCTTTGCTGTGACTGACGATTGCCTCGTCCGCGTGCTGGGATTGCCGTTTGGTGCGCGGCTGTGAGTTGTAGGGAGAAATTAAGCCGGTGACAGTTGTAGACGGAGGGAGAGAGAGGTAGAACTGTCTGTAATGACGGCCCTGCAATAAAGACGCTTTAGAGTTAATCCTCCGCCATCTGTCTTCATTCTGCTAATAACCCACTCCATCAGATGCTGCCGACTGTTTGTGAACACCCAGAAACAGATACATAATCTGGAGGAGCGGGCTGTTTGCTCACCAGGGGCTGGATTCCTCCGCGGGAGCCACTCTCCCCTGGCCACGGCGGCGGTTCGGCGGGAGCCACGGCTGAGCTGAGCTGAAAACTGGGGTTTGTTTTTCTGTTCCCTCTTCCCCTTCACGTTCAGTTCCCTTCCCAAGGGAAGGCGAGGGCTGTGCTGTAAAATCCCTCCCTCCTCACCGGTCGCGCTTTGGCCCTGCCTGTCTGTACCTGCGGGTTCCGAGCTGGGCTTGCTCGCTCTCCTCTGCGGTGGCCCAAGTGCAGGTATCCGGCTGTCGATCCCGCTCCTGCTATTTTTCATCTTCTCTCCTGCCTTTGACTTCTTGCCAGATCTCACTCAAGTCATTAGCAAGCGTCACTGCGGCAATTATGACACTTTTTGGCTGCCATTCATAAAGCTACTAACGGGAACGATTAAACGCTGAGAGGTGTCAGCCTTCTCCTTCACCACCTGTTCCTGCCAGCCGTCGGCTGCTGGAAGGTGCCTACAACCATCTCCCTGCGGGCGTCATCGCCCTCCTTTCATCACCGTCCTTTCCAGCCACTTCGCTGGCTCTCGTGTCCAGGGGAGGGGAAGGGTGGGCTTCATCCTCGTGTCCAGGCTGGGAAAAGGGACAGAAGGAGGACTCGGTGCAGCACCCAGCTAATGATCCATGCTCAAGGAAGGACAAACTCGCCCTCTTCAGCTCCCTGCTTGGCGTGTAGCCCTGCTTTCCGCTTCCCCTGCGTCCACGCCGTCGGTCATGGCTAAAATCTGGACCTTTAATCTGCAGGCGGCCTCCTCGGTATCGGCCGCAGATACCAGGAGAGGGGCTCTGCCGGCGTCGCCTCCGTTTGCGCGGCAGCGGGACGCAGAGCCCGGCCGCTGTGGTTGTCTGCGTTGGAGGGGTCTGCGTTGGAGGGGTCTGCATTGGAGGGGTCTGCGTTCGCTAGACAGAGCGCGGCGATGCCAGCAGCCATTACTGCAGAGCTGCAGCTCCGCGTAGCAACGAGTGCTGCTCCGCGGTTAATTGGGAGAGGGTGTTGCTTAGCAAATCGTGTTTGCTGGGTAATGACTGTAGAAATCTGCTCAGAGAAGAGCTGTCGGAATCCAAGGCAGATTTTTCTCTGAGGGCCATGTGGGGCTGGTGGTCAGCATACGACAAACGAGCGTAGATGGTGAGGACTGAAAAGTTTTGCAGTCTGAGCTGCAAATCTCGCCTTGGCCTCTTTGTTCAGAAGGTTTGGGATCTGATTTAAAGGCGTTACAGGCTGCGGCTTTGCGCTCATGAACTGTGAGCAGCATAGCGCCACGTGGGTCATTTATTTATTTATTTATTTATTTGGTCTTCAGCGTGTCTCTAGTCTGTGGATGGGTTTCAGTTCTGCCGGACGTGGGGAGAGAATTGTGTACGCATACAAAAGCTGGTTTCATGGCTTTTAATTATCTCGTACCCATCCTTAGAATAATTATAGCTCCTCCGTTATTAATAACTGGAATTCCAGTCCTTGCTGTAGATCACAAAATGGAGAAGCGGCTCAACCCAGGGTTTGCATAATGTACCCTGGTCTAAATTGAATAATTGGTGAAATGGTGGAAACTGTTGTTTTTTCCCCCACTCCTTGGAGCTGGAATTAGTGAGGTATTAGTGCAATTAGCCAGTGCTTCCATTTGAGGCTGCAGTCATTTGGTTTGTAATTTAGAATAAATGTAAAAGCCTTGTGCTTCTGCAGGGATTGTTTCTCCTGTTTGAAAGTGTCTGATGGGGCGGCTGTCGTCTAAGCACGACGCATTTGACCCGTCGCAGTTTGTTTCCTTTTTAATCTGCTATCTGTTTTGCCGGATCTTTTTTTGTTAATAAAAACATAAAGAAGTGGGCGAGAGGGACCAAAGAGGGAGAGAACAGAAGCATTTTAGATCTGGAGTTTATCATAAGGCATAACTTGAAATCCAGGCTGTTAAACGGCAGAAAGCAATAAAAAGAAAACGCTATTTGGAGATCATTTAGAGGGCCGAGTGACTCGTCAATGAGAGGTTGCCGTATTCGACGGATGCTTAATAGCCTCTCAAAGGGAATCCGCAGCTCTTGCCAGAGCGAAGGCTGCGGGCGCGGCTGCAGCGGCTCTCTGCTGCGGGAGGGAGCAGCGGGGTTAGAGGGGGGCTGTGTCCCAGACGGCGGATAAAATCCAATAGCGAGAAAGTCGGAGAGCGGAGGGGGAAAGGAGATGGATTTAGACCCCAAAGTGCATTTAAGCCTGAAAACGTGTGCTAAATATTGAAGCCGTGGGTATCCTGGAGGCACAGGGGCTGGAGCGTCGCTCTTTGGGCTGCAGGCAGATCCGTGCCCAGTTCGGTCCCACGCTGCTCCAGCCATCCCGCTTCTTCAGCGGAGAACAGAGGAACGCCGTGCCGTTCCCTCCCAGAGGCTGAGCATCCTTTCTGCAACACCGATTCGAGGCTCCTCTCTCTGTTGGACCCCGTTTTACTGCCTGGGGAGGAACCAGCTGGGACTCTGGGATGAGTCCGTGCTGTTTTGGGGAAAAAGGCCGCGTTCAGCGAAGCCAGCTGTGCCTCTGCTCCACATGCCTCTCTGCTCGAGTGCCCCTTCTGCTGCCTGCCGTAGTTCAAAACGGGTTCAGTGAACGCTCCCTGCCAGGAAAATGTCCTGTTAGAGCGTGGCAGCGAGACGCGGTGACGGATTCGTGCCACCCATTAGCAGCCCGGCGAGGCAGTTGCTTTGAATTGATGGGGACACTTAATCTGGGTCTTTCAAGTGACTTTTACATCTGCAGCTGCACGGGCTGAGCATGAATCTTCCTCAATCTCAAGGATAAATCGGAGCCAGCCTTTCTTATCCCTCTCAAAAGTGACCTTTCTCCCCTGCCAGATGCCAGGAGCCTCTGCGCTGCTGGAGAAGCTCAAACTTCGCTCGGTTCTCTGGCCTGACGGCGGAAAGGGTCTGTCCTTTGGGACCTGGGACATGGTGCTTGCTTTCGCTCCAGCAGCTCTGGCTCTGCTCAGCCGGCTTTTGCGCACCGGGGAGCTCGACAGCCCCTACGCAACTTGAGCACCTTCTTGAGCATCCCGGCATCTTCTCATCTGAGGCAGCTTTTCCCCGTGTCTCCCCATGAAGATGCAATTGATTGGGGAAGGCATCGCCCGTGTAAGCTGCATTGAGCGTTTTGTTCTTTATCCGACAAAGGCGTTTGAGAAGGAAGGGACGAGCGGCAGGAGCAAGCTCCGGAGGAGTTGTTAAAGACGCATTGTTATCGGCAGAGGTCTCATTGATATTTCTGTGATGCTTTGTGCATCTGTTAGCTAAACAAGACGGGGATGTAAGTGAAACCTGAGGGGAAAAAAACAGCAAACAAGCTGTCTTCTTGTCTAGCGTCGGGGAGACTTCGCGGGGTTGGGAAAACCGGGTGAGATGCAGGACCTCGCCGGAGAGGCGTACGCTCCGGTTGTCTGCAGCAGTGGCAGTGCAGCTGAGCAGCTCTCTTGGTTATAAATCTGATACGAGGCATGCGAGCTTTATGGTAACGGTGTTGTTGTAGCAGTTAATGGTCTGAGGGTATAATTTTATCTATTGATTTGAGTAGCGGTTCCCTGCGGAAAGCTACTGCTGCATGCTCTTAAATAAATGAATACCATAATTCCTGGCTACCTGAGTGCCGGCGTAAGATAATTCGGGAGCTGCTTCTCTCGCTGTCCAGCTGGCAAGCGCGTACGGGAGAACCCGGCGTCGCGTGGGAGCTGCGTCCCGTCCCTTTGCAGGGGCTGGAGGGCCTGCTAAAGACCCTTCAGGAGTCTTAGGCGTTACGAAGCATGGATCAAGAGGGTGGTGGAGCACTGGCCGTGGTTGCCCAGAGAGGCAGTGGATGCCCCGTCCCTGGAAACGTTCCAGGCCAGGTTGGCCAGGGCTCTGAGCAACCTGATGTGGTTGGAGATGTCCCTGCTCCTGGCAGGGGGGTTGGACTGGGTGGCCTTTGAAGGTCCCTTCCAACCCAAACCATTCTGTGATTCTACGACCAGTATCATGGGTGGGTTTGGAATATCCTTGCTACCTGAATCCTGTTGCCCTTGCACTCCCCTTTAGGTCCTGAATGGCATGTGGGATGGGATGTGCACCCAACACAGCAAGCTGTGGGGAAAAACCTGTCCTCTGAAACGCACCTGAGAAAGTGCAGAGATAAGGTTATGACTTCACCTTCTCCCCACTTACCCCACCTCTGTGCTGCTGTCTTTGTTGGGCTTGGCTTGGTTTATTTTTAAAACATATCAGGGAGCATGGATTAAAGGAGATGAAGGCTTCTCTCCGAAGGTGACGACTCTGGCGCTGTCATCTCTGCACTGCCTCCAGGCTCCCCTCCGAGTTTGCCTTGGAGCCGGTGCATTTGTTGATATTTTTCCCCTCTGTGCAGAGCTGTCGCTGCGGCCTAAGAGTCTGTTATTTGGCTTTCCTCCCTCTGTGTCCGTGGGGACCCCGCCAGAGAGGTTTGCTGGCAGGCCGTATGTCATCTGCAGTCCGGGTCGCGCCGCCGACGTGGTGTCCACCAGACCAGAACCCAGACATGCAGGTCTGGCTGTGCCATCAAGTCAGGTTCTGATGATGCCATAAATCCTCCCGACACGGACACGATAGCGTGGTTGCGTGGAAGCCTCTCGCTTCTCAAAGCATCTGGAAGCCGTTGCTGCGAGGTCCTGGTCTTGAACCTCCCTCTCCTGGAGGCATGAGTGCACTTTCTGGGCCTGGAACTTCACAGACTGGAGCGATAAAGCACTACCAAGTTCCTGTCACTTAGAATATCAATTAAAAACCGCTGCAGTCTTGGAAGTCCTGCCCCGAGACGCATGCTCAGTATCGATAAATAGCCGGGCTCGCCGTTAAAATGGCTCTCAAGCTGGCAGAAGTCAATCCACTGTGCAGTTGCGAGCGGAAACTTCCCACGGCCATGGCCAGAGTGCTTCCAGCTAAAGCCTGTGGCTTTGGTATGCCAAGAACAGGCTTAAATAAATAGTTTTGGAGCTCCATTCTCCGGCCAAACCCTGCCATCTGTATTCAGTAAAGAAAACTGGAGTCCATTAGCAGACTTCAGCTTGAGGTTGATGAAGACGGAAGGACCGGGCACGGTCAGAACCCTGAAGGGTAGGTAGGAGAGCGTGAGTGAAATTCCCCTTGGCCGGGCAGCCGACGTGCTGGTTATTTAGTGCTTCACAAAGCACCGTGATCCTTCAGAAAGCGGCGAGCTTCAACCACAAACCTGAACGATTGCCCCCAGCATGGCAGCGATCTCGGGGTCTGAGCACACTTTCGTGCCCGGGGTTTGCTCCCACGGGCAATCTATTAATGGAGCTGATCTCAAAACGCATCCAGAGGTACAACTTGAGGTGGATTTCCCCCCCCTCCCACCTTTAACAGAGATGAAGGTTTTATGCGGACAGGAGCAGTGAAAAGCTCGGTGACTAATGATCCTTATCAATATTCATGAAAGACAGTACACGTTTCGAGATTTAAAATAAAGGAAGGAAGAAAGAGAGAAAGGGATTGACTTCTTTAGAAGCTAAATGAAATATTTAGGTTGACCTGGAGGTAAGTGTGCCAGATCTTTGTTGCCATCAGCTCTGACCAGCATTCGATTGAGGAACATCCATGGAGGAGCAGGGGGAGCGGAGCTGGCAGTGGAGGTTTCTGGAGATGGCGTGGCAGGGAGGTACTTTCTTGTTCTCCAGGTTGCCCTTGTCTCCCCCTTCTTCCACGGCCGCTCCTCCTCATGTCCCTGCCATCCCTTCCCTCCTCCGAGTGACAGCTGTCCCACCCCCGCCGAGGTCCTTCATCCTTGAGACTTGCTTTGATCTGCGCCCTGATAGAAGGGCCTGGTATTGACTTTGGCTTCGGCGTCATCAAGAGGCAGCCTCATTTGTCAACTTGTTTGTTTCGACAGCTGCTTGCGAGACGGCGGGGCCCGCCGCCCCTCCTCGCCGAGCCGCGGCCTTGTTCCAGAATTAACTCCCTTCTCCAGGGCTTGCAGGCAAGGTCGTTGCCGGTGGCCATGCACGGGCCGCTCCTTCTCATTAATCGATGTCACGGAGGCATTAAGCAAGGTTGGATCCGGTCAGGAGACTTCTGCGGAGGCTCCGGGTGCCGCAGGAAGCTGCGTTGATCCGCAGTGCTCCCAACTGTCGCACGGAGGTCCCATCTGCTCACAGGCAGCTCTGAGGTGGGATCTTGGATGAGCTCTCATGGCGAGGTGCTTGCAGGAGGCTCTCGGGAGCTGGTCGCGTAAGGATTGCAAGTAACGAAGATTAATTTCTCTTGTCAGTTGTCATCAGGTAACGCGTCCGCCAATAACAGCTTCTGGTTTTGACCAGACAGAGGTTAATCAAATAAGTTACCCAGGATTTTTTTCCTTTTCTGTTGGTCTATGAGTAACACGTTTGCTTGTAGCATTTGGCCACAACCGTCGTGGAGAGCCTGGTGTGGCAGGGCTGGGACCTTGGTGGCACGGCACAGAGGTGGCCAAGTGACAGATGCACTCCATCGGAGTATTTTGGTGGAACCAGTGGGTGGTTTTCACCAGTCGGTTGTGTGAAATGACTGGAGCTCTACACATTGGCGTTCCCAGGGTTGTTCAGGGATTCGGAGGGGGTTGGTACACCAGCGTTGGGAGGCGGAGAGGCTGAGGGCAGTGCAGGAGGAACATCTCTGCCTTGCTTAGGGTCAGAGCCAAAGGAAGAAGCTGTGCTGCTGAGGGCAGACAGCCGCAGCACACGGCGCTTCCAGACCTGGGAGAGGCAGGTGAAGACAAAAAGCCAAACTTCACTGAACTGGAGTCCAGCGTCCTGGAGACCTTAAACTCTCGTGGGGAAGGGGCTGTCCCTTGCTCCTGAGACATGCAGTCGTGTGCGCTGAACCTCTGACGCCGGACGTGATGGGAAGTGGCTCAAAAACCAGAGGCGCTGGAGCTGGGTTGTGCTGCAGGGGTTAAAGCTGCTTTTGGTGCTGGCTGGCCTGGGTCCCAGTGAGGAAAGAGCTTAGGGAAAGATGTTCCTGGCTTTTGCCCCCCCGGCGTTTTGCTTCAGCAAATCCCGAGGTAATAAGGCATCGGCATTTGAGCGGCTCTGCGCGGGCTGGGACGGGTCCCTGCCGCCCAGGGAGCGTGGAGCCAAGCTGAGGAGAATACTAACCACACTGGCAGGAATGGCCCAGGGACTGGAGAGCAGGTTGTACGAGGAGAGACTGGAGGAGGGAAATTTATATAGTCTGGAGGAGGCTCAAGGGGAGACACGACCAGAGTCTATAAATACACGCAGCGGCAGAAACCAAGGGAGGAAATTATTCAGAAGAAGGGAGGACAAGGAGCAGTGCCTGAAGCAAAGGCAGGAAAAGTTTATGGTGGGTCTTAGGTGGCAGGAGAACGGCCTCCAGCATCAGGCTGAGATGGGGCACCGCCGCCGCTGAGCCACCTTGCCGCCGCTCTGCGCTCCCGCTCCCCGTTTGGAGCCGGTTTCTCTCTCTCCTGCCCAGCTCCGCTGCGTTTTCCAGCGGCCGCACCTCGTCTCGTCCCTGCACCGGGCCGCCCCAGCACGCCTCAGAAGGTTTAATAAAACAGATTGAGATGCGTTTGGGCTCACGGCTTGACAACTCGTTCCCCTTGGACGGGAACGTTTACCGTCACTGGGTGACATTACTTTGAGCCCGCAGCCTCGGGCGCCGTGGCTCGTTGCTAGCCGTCTCTCCGATGAATAATATGCGGGCCTGAATCTCTGTCTGCATACATCTCCCTTTGCTGTGGGGTAATTTAACGTTATCTCTGGGCCTCCTGCTCCCAAGATGAAGAGATTACTCCAAACCTGCGGCCCACAACCGCGGCCATCAGTTTCAGACGTCATTAAGTTTCATTATAACAAATAAACACTGCAGTGACATTTATAAGTTACCGGAGAGCGCAGAAACACAAATATGAAGCAGATAAACTGTGTTTGATCCACATAATTACTGCAGGCAATATCGAGCTTAGGCTGAGCCGGCAGCCGGGTGCAGGGTAATTTACAGGAGTCCGCAAGGCGCTGCGTGAAAATTGTGGTGATGGTTGCGTGTCTCTCTCCAAAGCCTTGAACAGGTTGGGCTCCTGCCTCGCTGAAGGCAAGAGGCTTCTCCTCAGGTCAGAAACAGAGGTGGTGTGGGCTGCATCCACGGCTGTTATTCGTCTGGGGACTTTTCTGTCCCCGTTCCGCAGGATTTTAGCCTGAGAAGAGGCCTGCCTTTGAGACCTGCTGTGCTAGTAGCTGCAAAAGAGGCTTTTTTTTTTTCTTTTTTTTTTCCCCTTCTCTCCTCTGGGGGTTTCTGTCCCCAGCTGTGGACTCCTAAGGGAGGGAAGGGGAAATCCTTGGAGACATATTTCCACTGTAAGAGGCTGTAATACTATCATAATCCTTTCGTTTTGACTCCCAGCTCTACACTACCTCCTTCTAACCTCAGCGAAGCAAGGCAGCGAACCAGATGGAAAAGCATCTTCCCCCAAAAACCTGACTGCCAAGGGGTTTTGTGGCTGAGCCGATGGAATGAATCCTCACAAAGCTTTGCCTCCCCGTGCAGGGCCGGGCTTTGTCTGCTCCGGGGCGGCACGTCATCCTCCAAGCGAGCCGCCTGGAGCGGGTCACGGCGTGGAGAGCTTCCCGTGTCCTGCAGCCGTGGAGGCTCAACCCAGGAGGGGCTTCAGGAGCAGCTGGGTTTATTGATGAGCATCTCTCATTACCTGCTAATTAACTCAGCAGGCTGGAATGCGCTAATCTTCTCTCGGACGGGGTTTTGCACAAGCCAGCCGTTGGCTCTGTGGCAGGGACCGTTGAGGAGGAGCTGGTAAGAAAACAAACAGCGAAGTCTGGTGTTTAAATACATTTGAGTCCCCTCCTGACACGGTCCCTTCTCCAGCAGCGATAAAGCAGAGAGGTCACTGCCTCCGTTAGCTGCTTCCGACGGGGCACGTGGGTGATAAAGCAGTTGCAGGGCTGTAAATATTGCCTGAGTTCAGGTTTCTTCTCATTTTTCGTGGCTTTATTGGGTAGAACCCAGTCAAAAAGCAGGAGCCGGTTGTCGTAGGTGCGTCACTGGCCTCCTCCGTGATGGCAGAGCAACGGATAAATCCACTTTCTGGGCATCTCCCTGAGTCTGTGGACCATAGCAGCAATGATTTTTGGGAAAGGGAGCTTTTATTAAGCCTTCATGGGTAGATAGAAAAGTTTTTAAGCGCCTTCCTCAGGTAATGAGGATGGGCACATGCGTGATGGGCACTGCTCAACCGACGATCTGTGCCGAGCCTGTTCATCTTAACGTCTCTAATCTCCTCCTGTCTTTTCCCTGCCACTTGTTAATTTTTTTTTTTTGTGCATTACATATGCTTAACTTTAGGCTGTTCTTCAGAATAATTTATTTTAACTCTAAATATGAATCTTGCATTTTTTTTAAAAAAAAAGACCAAGTGCACATATTTACAATCATTTCTGCTTGGATAAATCCAAACAAACAATAATCACAGCAGGAACCTGCTAATTCTCATTCCGCTTCATCTTCAGACTTGGTAATTCACACAACACGACCCGGAGCAATCTCGCTCCACTTCTCGACTAAGCAGCGGGGAGCTGGAGCGCATCCTCAGCCCCGGCAAGGTCTCCATGCGTCCGTAACGTCACGTCACTGCTCTGGCCGGGAGCTCCCCCAGAAGCAACGTGCGGTGGGCGTGATGTCTCGCCAACCTGTGGCAAGACTACTCAAAAGTATTTTGAGAAGGAGCAGAGTCTTTTGGTATTTTTAGGATTAAATATCTACATTTTCTGCTCTGAAATGAATCTTCATTTTGATTTCTCTCTGTGCCTCAAAGCACGCGGTAGCGGATTTTGAAAGGCGAGGATGGAAGCGAAGCGCGGTGCGACCCAAGGCGAGCTCTTTGGTCTGATTTTCCACCCAACTTCCACTTGCCGCTCTTCCTGGGAGCAGAGCCAGGCTTTGAAATCTCCAAATCGTTTGTGAAATGGATTATTCATCCTTCTCCTTTCCTAGTGTCCTGTGTGCCCTCTGACTCAGAGATGAGCTGAGATTTATGGGGTTGTAATTCAAAAGAGCAGCCCCCATCTGCGAGCCAAGGGTGGGCTGAGGGGACGCATCCGGACTGGATATAATCCGGAGCCTGAGACATTTCAGAAGGTCACAAGGGATATAATCCTTACAGATTTTAGCCAGGAGGCTTTGTGAGGGGCAGACGGCTGCCCCATAGTTTGAGCATCCGCTGTTATTTTAGAAGGAAAAGCTCCTTTTCCTCCTCTGTGGGTTGAGGTCCCAGGCGTGTCCATGCAAAACTCCTGCAGCCGAGGACACGCCGACCCCTTTCCACGTGCCGTCTGTCAGCTACAAATAGTTCGCGTTGGAAAAGCATCTGGAGATGCCGCGCACAAAGCTGGCTTGGCTGGCGTTACCGGAGCGTCCCCTCCTCTTCTCTCGGTTCCCCTGTGAGCCCATCCGTCTGGCCGCCGTGGAGCCGTGCCAGGACAGCTACGCCGTGACGGACGAGCGAATGGTAATTTATTATCCTGTGCCAGGTTCCTTGGGAGTGCTGATAACAAAATATTTCGGCAATTTTCAGCGGGAGCTGGGGCCTGCAGGTGGATCAATGGGAGGAAATCTCTTCCCCTCCGCTCACGAGGGTGACGCGTCTCCTGTCTCACGCAACGACGGATGCTGATCGGCACCGTGACGAGGTTCCCAGTGCCGTTGAAATATCTTGTGGTGCCTTTCTAGCAAGAGCAGGCGTCGCTCCTGGCAGGAGGCTCAGGGCTTGGAGCCCACCTTGGACCCCGTCGCAGCAGCCCAGGCCGTGGCCCTCAGCTATAGCGGCGCGACGAGCCTTGCCTCCCACTGACCCTTCCGTTCCGCCTGCTCCCCTGCCACAGGAGCAAACCCTCGTGCGCTGGCCCCTGTGGCAAAATGCTTGTCCCCAGCCCGGGAGCCCCAAAGCTCATCTGGTTGGGTTTTTTTTTTTCGAGCTCTGTCAGCTTGTCTAACAGGAGATAACGCTGCTTCCTATGAGCCGGGCTTTATCTGGGCAGCCGGCACACAGGAGGTTGTTAACGCAGAACGGCCCGGAGCCGTCCGCTGAGCCTGAATATTCCGAGCGATCCGGGCCGTAAGGTCACTCGAACGCTGCTTGTTGGGAACAGCTCGTTTTTGATTCCATGATGCAGCACGTTAGTTTGTTCTCTATCAGTGCAGCTACCGAGAACGGGCATTAAATCTCACAAGAGGTAATTCTGGAAGCTGGTGCTGGGGAGGGGTTGCTAATAAATATCCCACAGTGAGTGTCCTCGTACACCTTTCCCAATCGGTAGCTAATAACGGCGCAGACGATGACATTTCAGCCCTTTCTGCGTGGCTGATCAAGCTGCTCGCGGTGACTTTGAAAGCAGCGCTGGGATTTCGTGCGGCTATCAAAGCGAGTGGAATGCTCGATAGTTCAGATCTCTTGCCTGTGTGACTAACAGACAAAAAGATTTCTAAAAGGTCTGATAGCTTATTCAGAATTTCCCTGTCTCCCGTTTGAAGCTGCTTAGTGGACACAGCGGGATGCTGCTGGTTTTTCTCGGAGCAGCATTATGAAAATACCTGACATGGCTGCGGGATGAGCTCGGGCGTGCGAGCGGGCTTGCGCAGAGCCAAGCTTAAACTCGGCTCTGGCTGTTGGCTCCGCGTTTCTTGGGGTGATCCCTGCGCCCGGGATCACTTTGGCTTGGGTTTCCCCCAAGCGCAGCCCACTCCTTCCCCTCCGGGGCTGCGCGGCTGGCTGGGAGCGCCAGGCGTTGCTCGTTGGGATGCTCCGAGGGGAAAACGGGCGCCGTCTCCCTCCATGTTTGGGGGTGAGCAAGGTGAGAGCTCGGCTCCCCGCTTGGCGCGGGGAGAGGGGATGCCTCCGATGCCGGGTCAGTGAGGAGCAGGCTGCCTCTTGCCTTCCGTACAGCCGATTCATTCCTTCACTGACGGGTCTCGTGCTTTTTTTTTCTTTCAAATAGAATAATTCAGCAGCGTCAAGCGTACCGGAGCCATGTGAGCCGGACTTGCGTAGTCAAGCTAAAAAGGCCAGACTGACATTTTTGTTCAAACAGATTTTTTCTTTTTTTTTTTTTCTTCCCTCAAGGAAACAAAATGCAATAACGCAAAGCTTATGCAAGGGACCAACTCAAGCTGCCTTTCTTTTTCCTTCCATGAAGCCGACACGGCATGGCTTTGATCATCACCTTGAGGATTTTCCCTTGAGGGTGCTGCTCCACGTCTCTGTACCCCAGACAGCATCACTGGTGCAGTTCATCTTTTTGGGGAGCCACAGGTCTTCTGCTCCTTGGAAGGTGCAAGAAAAGCTTGCATTTGTCCTTGTGTGGGCAAATCCTTGCTGGGGACACTTGGCTGTTCCTTTCCGTTCTGCTCCACGGTGCAACCTCAAGGCTGGTCTGGGTTGCACCTCTCATCAGGGAGATAATTGGGAGGCAGGTAACGAGCGGCTGTGCCACCCGCACGGCCATTCCCCTGTTTGCGCTGTGCGTCCCCATGACTGCCAATTCCAGAGAGCTTTGTAAATAATGTAACACTTTTGTCTGCTTGCTTTTCCCAGTCATCGGAAAATCAATGCGGGCGTGCGTTTTCGAGTGCGACAGACCTTATGCAGGGAGCTCGTTGTCCTTGGCTCGGAGAGGAGGACCTGTTTGATTGAGCGCTGAGAACCAGCCCATTCGTCACGGGATCGATAGCAGAAGCTGCGCACGAGGTGGTGTGGAGACAAAGCCTCCTCCATTGGGAGGCCATCTCTACCCTCCCTCAAGAGATGGCTCCATCCCCAGATGTCATGTCTCGAGGAGCCAGCCCTGAGCTGGGCTGAAGCGCTGTGGCCTTACGTCAGGGTACAGTGGTGCTTGGTCTGAAGAGAGACCCTTCTGGGACGGTGCTTTGGCTTGATCGTCCTCCTGCCACACATCACGCCGGCTCCGAGTCGCGGGACGGATTAGCTCTCCGCATTGAGGAGAACGTCCCACCACTCTTAATCACTGGGCCTTTCATTTCTAAACAGTAATATTTTTACGAGGAGCTTCATAGTCCTCCTTCGCCGCTTCCATCCTCTCCTCGACAAAAAGGACTAATTCTTTTGCGGAACACAATGGAAATTCAAAGCTTCACTCGCATAAAAGGAGCCACGGTATCTCCATTTCTAATGAGTCATTGTTCCCGCTCTAAGTCTCTTGCTTCTCGCTACAATACTCGCTTCTCCTGGGTAATGAAAATTTAACTGTCTGCTCTTCCCAGGTGCCTCTTCTCTTCTTGCGGCAAGTTGTCTGCAGGCAGGGCTGTTTTTTTTTTTTTTACACAGGAGGCTGCAAGCTGAAATAATTCAGACAAGAACTCATGCAAACAGATTTGGGTCTTCAGAGAGCTTAGAAAGCCGGTCACTGATTCGGGCTTTGGCGGTGGAAGGAGCTTTCAAGGTCCTGCTGCACCGCAGACACCCGGCGTGACCTTGGCAACGGCATCGTGTAGGTGCCTCCCTCTGGTTTCTGGGTTGGAAAAGGGGATTTTTGGTCCTTCTCACCAGGCATGGGTGTCGAGACTTGCCTGGAAAGGAATGCTGCGGTGCTGGCGATGTGATTTCCCTTGGAAGTCACAAACACAGCGGAGCCTCAGCCTTTGTTTGAGAGAACAAGGCAACATTACAGAGAAACACTGAGAAACAGGAGCCACAGGTGCAAAATCCATTAAGGAAATGTAGAGAGTTCTAAAGTAGTTCTCTCTTTTCTTCCTCTCTTTTTTCTTACGCTTTTATGACACACTTGTTCCTGCCTGTGATTTTTGAAAGCGGGGTTAGCGTTATTGCCGGCTTGCTGTTCACGGTGGGTCCTTTATTCTCCTGTTTCATTCCTGCCGTTTAGGATCTCAGCAGCTGCGAGAAGCGGCTCTGGCTTTTGTTTTAGAGAGACTTCCTCCAGGAAGACAGGAGACAGCACGGCCAGAAAACGGGTCATGCAGCGTAAATAGCTCCTCAGGGAGCAAAGCCAGCAACCAGGAGAAGACAAGGCTCCAAGATCAAGAGCCTCTGGTCCCTTCTCTGACACCAAAGAGCCTCTCGTTCCTTCTCTGACACCAAAGCCTCCATCTAATGTAGCGGGTCAACCCACGGCTGACAACTTGCATTCAGCAGAAGGGCGGCTCAAGAACACCCAGAGGTGGGACTTGGCCATTGTTCTAGAACGTGGCCAAGAGGCATGGTTGGCATCTCATTTACATATCCATTTAAAAAAAAAATCAACAGTGAATTCAGAGTCCTAATATTTGCTTCTGCTTGGCGCCCCTCCTTTGCTGGATGAGGAGCAGAAGATGTTGGATGTGTGGAAGTAGAAGAGGACTACACTTGGGTGGGGGGGGACTTGTACGTGTTGAAACTCTTTGCAATGGCTGCAAGAGGAGAGCTTCCCAAAACCAGAACCTGGGTTCCCTTCGTGTGGAAGGTGCTGTAGGAGGTGAGAGGAAGACAGTAGACGGCCGATGGCCATCGTGGCGCGGGTACCTTGCCTAGACTCTTGATTGGGCTCATGTGGTCTGAACTCCAATCTCTAGAAGGATTTGGATTTGGGAAGCTGGGTTATACTTAAAAATGGAATTTTTTTGGCTGATACCCTATTTAGTGGAAGGGGAGAGAATGGGAAACTTCTGGTTGACCGACAGCATCTTGTGTTGACATGCTTGTTCTGTTTTGTCCTTGGAGTCAACCCACCCTGCTTTGAAACCAAAGCCCCTTTTCGTAACAATGTCGTAAACGTTCATGGGAAAAGTACCCAACTGAGGTGTTTCAGCCCATTTTCCCGTAGCTGAAACGGCTCAACCTGCATTTGTAAATCGGCGTCTCCTGATCTCTACCTGTTTTCAGTTATTTTCTGTCAAGTATTTTATCTCCCTTAAAACTTTTCTGCAAATCACTTGTTCCTTCGACATTAAAACATAAGGCAGCGGAAAGCTGTAACGTGGACGGGCCTCTGATCTTCCAAACCCAGTTAAACCCAGTAATCAGACTTTAAGCTGATTTGAAAGCTGGTTGAGCTCTGCCTTCAGCGCTTTCTTATTTTTTCGCTTCTTTTTTTTTTATCTGTGATTTAGGGAGAGATGATCCTGCCGTGGAGCAGGGACTGGGCCAGGTAATGCTCTTACAGCCCTTCCCGCCGTCTCTCCTCTCCTGCGGCTGAGTCGGAGCTGAGACACAAAAAAAACCCCCAAGTTTCAAGTGACAATTTTTCACACTGAACAAACAGAGGGAAGGAAAAGACAGGAGGCATATGCCACGTTTCTGCTCTGATTTTCCGTGGCCATCAGCTGCTCTCTAAATCAAATCAAGAAACAGAAAAAAAAAAAAAAAAAAGGAAAAGGGAAAAAAAAACCTGAAAGGGGCTTCATTTCCAACAGCAATTACCAAATGAAGCCTCTGCTTAATGGGCGTCTTCAGAGGGCACGGACACCACTTTGTGCCTCTGCTTTCTCCTGCCGGCTCTGGCAGCTCCCAGCTGACACCCCGGTCGTTCTCGCCGATCAAACAATCTTTTGGGGTTATTGCCGTGTCCCAGCGCTGTCCCCGCCTGCCCGGCTTGCCGTGAGAGTTGTCAACATTATGGAGTGAGCTGTGAAAACATAGTTAGCAGGTGAAAAAAACATATATATAGAAAAAAAAACCACCCAACAAAGCAAAATGCTCACTTTTTTTTTGCTTCTTTTCCTAATTTTCTCTCTCATCCTCACTTTTCCGTATTATGCCAGCAGTGCTTGTCCTTTCTCAGTCTGAAGAAAATGCAGAGCTGATTAATATTCCCTGTGAAATCAAATTTCTAGCTCGCAATTCCAAGTAGAAATCCAGAAAGGATGGCTCTGCTTCTCCGCGTGCACCTGTAGCTGGCTAAGAGCACGTTGAAGTTCAGCGACGCTAAATTCCATTGAAATATCGGCGCTCGCGTGGGGCCTGCGTGGGTTTAACTGCACGCGTTGGAAAATGATGGAGCGCCGGAGCTTTGCCCTTGGGCAAGGCCCAACCACTCATTTGGGAACAAGTTTAGCTGCGAGAAATCGTGTCGCACTTAACCTTGGGCTCGGATTAATCATCAGTCAATGATTCGATGGAGTTCATGTAAATCAGGCTTGAATCGATTTGGGGTGGCTCACGTGGAGCCTGTCCTGATTGATCAAACTGATTTTAGAGAGAAACTTTTTCTTCAGTCTGGTGCAATTCTGCGCATTGAACCGGCGTTCGGCTGAGGAGTGCGGGCTTTTAATTCTGCGCCGCTGCAGGGTGATAATTCGCACACAGCAAGGCTCCTGAGCTTGAAGACCCCTCAGGAATACAGCCGGTCGCGATCCGGCCGCTCCGTCGTGCTCCCAACTTCTCCCTTTTTCAGATCTCTCCTACGCCCAGAGTAAGAGCGAGAATTTTAAGCACTGTTCAGATGCTCCTCAAATAACTGACACAAAGGACCACGCTCACAAGGCATCCAGATGTCGGCGGATCGGTCTGGAATGTTTTATATTTAGGACGTTCCAGCGTCAGGATGTGGCACTACCTGCACGTGCCGGCTCATAGCGCAAGTGGGAGATATCCCCGAAATATTAGGGGTGCTTCAGCAGCGTTTTGTTCTTGCTTTCACTCTTTTCTTTACAAGATGCCGGAGGAGGGAGCAAACTGACACCGCTGAACCAGAGGGATGCGCTGTACGGCCATCCCAGATTCCCACTTTGCCAGATTGAAAACCAGAGCACTCGTTTTGGAAAAGAAAAAACTAAAAAATAGCAGGATTTAACACTTTTGAGTGTTTTTCAATCACGGCAAAGGCAAAGAACAGTGATGGATTTCAAAGAGTGAAAACAGAACGCTTAGCAAACCCTGGTGCCAGCGAGGTTACGCTGCAGCAGAGCCCTTTCCGTCGGAAATGAAAAGTTTCCCCTCACGCCTGAGGCGCGAGACATCGCACGGCAGGAGGTGACCCCAGGGCTTTGGATTGTTACCGCAGCGTTCGGGGTGGGGAAGGGTGAGGAGAGGGGTGATGAACCCCCACGCGTGGTCCCCGTGCGTCAGCCGAGGTGGAGGTGTCACGCTTGAGAACTTGGCTCGTTAGGGTGGGACGGTTGGTGAGTTTGACGATGAAACGTCGGCAAAAGGCGGTGCTGAACCAGGGCTGGTGCGTCCCCTCATCCCCGGATGCGTGTGAAGCTCCCAACCTGCTGCTTTTCGACCCAACGGCTGCAACGCACCGCCATCCAAAATAAACCAGCGACACGGCACCTCTTTGCCATGTCTTTTTTTCCCTCCAGGAGGAAAATCATGGCCAATTTTTATCTGAGAGGGAGGGGGCAGAATTCAGCTGCAGGTTTGCACCACGGCAGGAGCGTCTTGGCTGTTGCATCCCAAGGCGCATCGTTGCGTGGAAAACTGACCGCATCCTCTTTGTCCCCCTCCAGGCCAAGCGTCCTCCTTCACGCAGCAGCCCCAGGACCAGGTGGTGATTGCCGGGCAGCCCGTGACGCTGCTGTGCGCCATCCCCGAGTACAATGGCATCGTGCTGTGGATTAAAGACGGGCTCGCCCTTGGCGTCGGACGGGACCTCTCAAGTAAGTGGCGATGCTACTTCCAAAATGCCGGCTGAGATGGTTCCTAAGTGTTGAAAGTGCCTCTTTTGACGTTCTCCAAAACGAAAAAGTCTGTTTGCTTTAGATAACTGTGTTTGTTGCAGTCTGGCAGAGTCCACAAGTGCTCGTGGCGTCCTTAAGCTGTACTGTCGACAAATTACGGGTTTGATCATAAAATTGGCCAGACTTCTCGTTACTTAACCCCACGCACGCATTGTGACTGAGGGTTTATTGCAACCAGCGAAGGCTCTGGAACAACAGCAGAAAAGTTACGTGGTTTATTCTGTATATTTTGCGGGAAAATACTGATTTTTTTTTTAGTGAAATATTTCACAGGACTAAGGGAGACTGTTTGCTTGAGACCACAAAACCTGGGAAGGTCTTTCTAGGAGCTGCAGCCCCCGCAGCGCAGCAGAGCTTTTCCCCGTGCGTCGTTGCCGTCGCTCACCTCCTGCCCGCCTTCTGCGGGTGCAGGAGACCTGGGGGGGGTTTGCTCCGATTCGAGCCACAGCAACGTTCAGAAACCAGGGGAGGACTCGAGTTTCTTGGTCCCCAGGGACCCGCTCCTCTCTAAGGTGCAATGTCTGCTTTTTCTTTTCCTTTTTTTTTTTTATTTTTATATTACATACAATTACTCATTATTTCTCAGACTTGCCTGAGTGAGTGAGCAATCCCCTCTTCAACGGTTTTTCAAAGCTCTGTGCCACAACTTTTACATTTTTCAGACAGCTGAGCTTTCCAAGACCTCGCCACACGAGCAGCAGCTCTGCTGAAGTACGTAGCTTCTGTGGATGACTTCCACGATTAACGACGCTGGGGCTGCTTTAAGCAAGAGGAGCTGCCAGCTCGCGTGATACCAGCTCAGCCAGTCGTCTAATTAGCTAAATACAAACAAACCCGTCATTTGTATTTCTTGCGGTTCAGGAGAGCAAATCCCGCTGTTGATAGCTTGCGAAACAGCAAAAAACAAGAGAGCGTGCCAGGCTGCCTGCGTCGCATTAATCACCAGCGCGGGGAAGGATGGGGTGACGCAGCCTTCCTTCTGCAGTGCTTCGGGTGTCTCAAAATGCGGGGCAGGCTGCTCAGGGCTCTCACTACCCCCGCAGACCCCCCCTGACCTGAGAGTGGAAGCATTCCGGGGTTTCACCACAAACGCGTGCAATAGCTGACGTAAAGAGTTCAGGAGATCCCACGACAGGGCTCAGAGGAGCCGGAGGTGGTGGGTTCATCCCTCCTCCTAGGGATCTCAGTGAATGCTCCTTCATCAGCACTTCTTTTTTGAGCTCTTAGTCTCTTCCCCCGTTTTGGAACACCTCTCTCTCTTTGGGTTGGCTGCTGAGAGGGGGAAGAAGCTGGGCATTTGTTGTGGGGCAGCTGGGGCTCTGAACCCGCGCCCTGTCCTCTTCATCCTCGGGTTCATTGGTCTAGCTGCCTCCTGACTCGTCTTTTGCGCTCCACAGGTTATCCACGCTATCTGGTCGTAGGAGACCATCTGTCTGGAGAGCATCACTTGAAAATCCTGAGGGCCGATCTCCAAGATGACGCCGTCTACGAATGTCAGGCCATTCAAGCGGCTATCCGATCCAGACCTGCCCGGCTGACTGTCCTCGGTAAGTTCCGTCTCCTCATCACGTTGGAGGTTGTTGTGGGTTTTTGTGTCCTTTGGATTGCGCTGACAAAATGTTTTGTTGCCAAATCAAGAGGAGAGGAAACGAACACATCATGAGAGCGATGGGGTTCCGTCTTGATCCTGAGAACGGTAGCAGGGGAAGCTGTTTAGGGAGCACAGTGATTCCGGGATGAGCAACACGGGCACAAAAGGTTTGGTGCTTCAGCTCTGCAAATATATACGCCGATTCAAGAGCGCGTGTGCGTACAGGAGACGGCTCCCAACTTCTTGGAAAGACCTTTTTTGGGTGGGAGATGGGAGAGCAAGGGTTTGTTGGCAGGCTGGCGAAGTGTTGTGGGTGCTCATCAGATGAGCTGGGAAAAGGCAGGCTGGCTCCGTGAGACCTCCCAGGACGGATATGGCTTCAGAGGAGTTGATGAAAATGGTATTTTTCCTGAAAAGCTTAAACAAAAAGTCTGTATTGCTCCCTGATTATTCAACTCCCAAAGTGAAACTGTGCACATATTTAAGTTTGTTCAAATTGAAGTTTGGATTTGTTTTTTCCTTATTGTTTTTTTTCCTGGTTAATTTTTCAGGGGAAAAAAAAATTCTTCAGAAAATATCCAAACCAAGAGTTTTAGTGCTTTTAGTTAGATCGAGGCTAATTAGTCTTAAGCAGCCACAAAAATGAATGAAGGTACCGGTTCTGGTTGAAGGTGCACCTCACCGGCGTCTGCGTACCACTGCCAAAACGAGTTCTAATTCCTGGTTTGTCGTTTCCCCTGCGTTTGTTTTTCTCTCTCCGCAACCCTACGCAGTACCCTACCTCCAAACTTGCACGACAGCCGTCACTTCCTTCCCTGACCCCGACGATAACGATGATTTTCTTTTGATCCATCCGTCTGCTCAACCAACCCTTCACAGCGGCTCCCAGCGCTGACACGTGCCCACACATGAAAGAAGCCCGCAAATAAATCGGAAAGCAGGAGACGGCTGGCAGGGGGGCTTTCTCGCTTACCGACAACCTCTGCAAGCCGTGTCGCCTTCCCCTCCTTCTGCTGCGAAGGCAGAAGACGTTGCTGGAGCCAGACAAAAGAAATAATGTTATTTAATTAGAGCTAAAGATTCCAAAACTAATTTAGTCCCAGGGCGCGCGGGCGTACGTCAGAGCTCCGAGCCGCCGCAGAGCGTTGATTGAGCGGCGAGATGTTTTTATGGATCAAAAGGAAATCGTTATTATCTTCGGGGTTACGGAACGTGTTGAATAGATGGTGGTTAATGTTTACGTGGATGTACATGGTAGTTGCTAATTGGTACATTTAGCTAAGATGTTCCGTAGCTTTTATTTGCAGCGTGTTTTCCTTTTAAGAAAATTAAAGTTATAGTGCGTTCAACTTAAGCCCAGTCGGTAAGAAAATGAGGCTGTGCAACGCGTCGGTGGCACATTTTTCACTTCAGGTGCATTTATGCAGATGTTCTGGGGAAACGTGAGGCTGGTTGGGGGGGTGTGAGCGATAAACCACGCCCTCGGAAGGGGCTCGAAGGTCGTTAGCCGTCAGCAGATCGCACTTTGATACTCTGCGTCCTGCCGCACCGGCAGCGAAGGCGGACGTCGCCGCGGGAGGTCTGCGGTCCGCGTTTCAGCCAACCCAACGGAGGGGAACGGAACCAGCGCGCTGAGAGCAAATGCCTCCATCACCCCGTGCAGTAAGAGCTAGCGCCGTCTCCTGACAGCCGGGTGCGGCGTGCAGCGCGTCAAGCTAAACGCACTGTACTTCAGGAGACACAGCGCGTGTTTGTACGGAAAAACGGAGAGGCGTTGTCGGTGCTTACAGATGTGTAACGCCACCAGCTGTGCTTCTCCTCCTCGCATCCGGTGCGTGCTGGCTCTAAGTAGCCGTCTCAGCTTGGGTTTTTTTGCGTGGGTTGGTCCGCTCTTGCCAGCTTTTCCATTTTCTTGGTATCACCAAATCCCCTGACGCCTCCCGATTCTGTTTCCAACCGCTGTCATTCATGTCTGACAACAGCTTTGTGGGGCTGGTGCCTCCTACCTCCCTGCTCAGATGCAGAGCTACACCGTATTTTAATGAAATATTTAAGGTTTTGTCACATTGCTTTCAAATCTACATGGTGAAATGTAGTGGAACAGATCATTCCACAGCCTTGGAAGTCCAGACGCTCAAACAGATGAGCCCGTTAGAGTCATCGGCATCAGGAGAAGTCTTTTATTTGTAGTCTCAAGGACAGATATTGCTCAGGAACGCATCCCAAAGCTGAAGGCTCCCCTCTTCTCCTGATCTCCTTCACCTTCCCTCCTCCTGTTGCCCAAATTGTCCAGGGAAGGAGCCCAGGGACATCTGCCCGAGGAGGAAGGCAATGGTTGATGAGATGGGATTTGGGAGATGCGGAGGCATCCCCGTTTTCTGCAAAGGATGCCGGGGAACCTGAGCCGGGCAGGCTCTGGGAAGCCACTGGAAGGCTATTTGCTACCTGGTACGTCTTTAATGGCAAGGGTTCTTAATTTATGATCTATTTAACTAAGCCGGAGTATTAATTAAATAAAGTAAGAGCCTGATTAGGACTTGAAGAAATTTAAAAATAAAATCAGCCAGCAATCGAGCGGAATTGCAAAGCAAACACTTTGACGGTAACCACTGGAGAGTTCCCTCCGGTCTTCCATCAAAGCTGGGAGCAGGGAGGGCAAATACAAGAGATTCTGTAGCCGGCAGATGTGTGTTGTTGAAATATGCATCCGCCAGCCGTGTGGTTTGAGGAGCCAGAGGGCTAGCTCCCGGATCCTGCTGCACGCGGGGGACCGTGAAGGAATTGGAGGCCCCGCCAGCCGAGCTGGGATTTGCAGACACGTTAATTAGCGTTGAGTTCCCAGATCTTGAAGGCAGCCAAGCGAGGAGAAACTTTGAAGAGAGTGTTGGCTTCCCCAGGAGGGGAGGAGAGGGGAGGGAAGGGGGGAGCCTCGACGGGCCGTGCCGAGCGGGTGGCGGCACGAAGCCTCAGCCCGCCATGGCCGAGGGTGGGCAGGACGCGCGGCGCCTGGAGAGCGGTCGAGCAAAGCCGATGGGTGTGGCGGAGCCTGGATGGGTTGCGTGGTTCCTCTCCTTCACCGGCATCTTGGCAGGAGTGTCCCAAGCCTGTCCTGGTCTCTGGTGCTCCCCACCACAAGATGTGATGCCTCCAGCCCTGTCCCAACAAACTCCGATACCCAACTAGCACGACGCAGGGAAAGGGTTGGTCCTGGAACGATGCTGGTGGGAACTTGGTGACAATCAGGACAAGGGGACCATGGGGGCGCCAGGAGGGAGGCAGAGGAGCTACTTCCAGAGAGTTACGGTGAATAATTGATAGGCAATTAACTTGTACATTCACCTTTTCTAGCCTAATTCTCTGTCTCCTCCCCCTCCACGGCCTCTTCCAATATTAACTCTGCCTTCATGTGTGTCCCGTTAGGAATAACGCTTTCTGAAATCAACGTGAATTATTTAACGCTACAGATGAAGTTAATTTGGAATGAGAGCTCCTGTCTTTTAAGGTGGCGCCAGCCAGGGACAGTAGAAGAGGAGGGTCACCTACGTGTCACGTGCGTCCTCGTTCATTCACAACCCTTTTCTTCTTTTTTTTTTTTTTTTCCTTTTGTTCCAATCCTTTCTCTAGCCGAGTCTTTCCAGTCCTCCTCTGCAGAGCAGAGTAAGCTATTTCCATCGCCACAATGATCGCTGCGTTTCCCAGCTTCCCGGCTCTTCAGCGGGGTTTGATCAGGAGATACGGAGGCCGCGGCCTGGGAAGGGCCGTTTTTCAATATTTGTTTGCAGTGCTGAGCTGCTGTGAGAAAACGTGGACTAGGGGATGTTTCAAATCCAGAACCAGTTCAGCTTGGCGCCATCTCAAGTGTTTTTCCGTACTTTTTAACAGAATTCAGGTCTCTGAGTGCAAAATTTGGCCGAAACCAGCATGTAGAGTCAGGATGTCAGTTCAGAACACACACACACAAAAAAAAAAAGTGATGAAAATGTGATCATTTTCTTCCAGACAGTCTCTTCTCCTTGAAAAAGTTTGGGTCTTCATGGAACTGCATTTTCTGCTGGGAATATTTTCAGTGGCAAAATAGCAACTGGGTCTACAGAGAATGAAACACAAACATCAAACAATCGAGCGCAAATCCCAAATAACCTAAATATTTGATGTCATGTCTGAGCAGCTTAAGTTCACAGCGCTCCGAGCCGGCTCCTTTTGATAGCGGAGGGTGGCGGGGATTCCTCGCCAGCGTCCCGGCCTGGCTCCCGGGGCGGGAAGATGTCTCCGCGGGCTTGACCGTGCCCAGCCACGCGAACCCCGGGGCTGGGGGGTGCTGGGTGCTGTGCGAATTCGGGGTGCAAGGCAACCTCTGCCTCCAGCTTTTGTCTCTGCTGCTCTTGCATTGTGGTTGTAGAGCTGCGTGCCCAGTCAGCATGAAAATGGGAAAAGCCCCTTCCCAAAGGACCTCGGAGGGAATTTCCCAGTACTCACTGGGAAACCTGAGGCTTTTCCAAAGACAGCCCAGTTCGCATGCTGCTTGTGTGCCTGGAAGCCCGGGTGTTTTCTTTGGGCGGTGTCGCTTGGTCTACCAGCGATGCCGCATCTCCCATCAACCTTCACCCTGCTTCCGTCCTCGGAGCCGCAACAGCGTTCCTGCCGGAATGCTGAAGACTGAAGGACCGCTGGGTAAATAGGAAGAGGCACGGTTGGAAATGATTAATGCTCGGGTTCTGGCGCCAATCTGTGATTTCTTGTTGCGATGCGGGGAGGGCCTGACCCGTGTTTTTATCAAACACGCAGCGCTTGGCTTCTCTCCGCAGAGCTGCTGGTCTGTGCCGAGCTGACGGATGCAGAGCACGCAGCGCTGTTGTAAAAACCCTCCCCGGTTCTCTGTCATCCCCTCACCCTCTTCCCAGCCCCTCTTGCTGGCTCTGCCCCGCTCCCTGCCCCTCGCGCAGGAGCCGTGAGCAATTCCTCCTGCCTCCGACGGCCGCAAAGTGCCATGAGATGATGTGGGGGTGCTTGCTGTGCCCAAATCCCTCCGCCTGCTGGGCTCATTGCTTGTACTGCTGCGTCAGCGTCACCTCCTGCGCTGGGCACAAACCTCTCTGCACCTCGCCGCAAAACCGCCCCGCCTGCGTCCGACGCGCGCCGCTCGGTGTCCGCGTTAGACGTAACGCGGCCGCTCCTTTTGTGCCTGGCACGGATGTGGCAGAGATGGCAACGCCGCTCGTCCGGGCCGCGCTCGGCGGCTTTGGGAGAGGATGCGTACAGCGGCTGTTGGGGCGTTTCCCTGCCCAGCCCGGCTCTCTGCGTGTGGCCAGTCGGAGGGACGTGTTTGCTTGGCTCCGAGAGCTTTGCCAGCCCTGTCTTGGGTTGCTCTTCGCATGTCTTGGATTCCCCCCACCCTCCTTTAAGTGTTGTCCAGCCTTTGTACCCTCTGGGCTCGTTTCTGAGCTGCTCTGCCAGCCCTGATCACAGAATCGTAGAATCTTTAGGGTTGGAAGAGACCTCCAAGATCATCAAGTACAACCACCAACCCAACACCTCCATGCCTACCAATGCGATCGAGTTCAGGCTTCCTAGCGCGGCTTCCATCTGCAACTGGCGTCTTCCCCAGGTCGTGGTGGAGAAAGGGTTGGTGAATCCTGTGATGAATCCCTCTTCTTGTTACAAATCCGTCACCATTCTGTCTGTTCCCGGGCTTTCCAAGTGGCGTTTGCCTTTGAAGGACTTGTTGATGGATGTCGACTTTCCCCCCAGTCCTAGGACAGGGATGGCTTTGGGGTGGTGGCGTTACTTTCAGCTCAACTTGGCCTTCAAAATTGATTGACCTGTGGGTGTCGTTTGTAATTAATGGGCAAAACCCTCCCCTGTCCCAGGTTATCACTGCAGGTGACACTTTAGGTGTCCCCCCTGCCAGGGGACGGGCATGAAGCCGTGCTGTCAGGTTCCTATAACGTGCCCAACTCTGACCCCCGCGGGGAGAGACAAGGGATTCACGGCAAATTATGGATTTAACACCTCTGATGAGTCTCCGTTACAGCATGAAATGAAAAAGGAAAACAGAGCTAAATAGAAGATCTCTCCTGGGCTGCAGGAGGCTGCAGCTTATGAGAGGCTGGGGAAATAGGGAAAAAAAAACTGGGGAACTAGGAAAAACCTCGTTCCTTTAACTGAATATTGCAAAACGTTTACAAGCCACTGCTTGCAGGTTAGTAAGGACGTGGATCGAAGGCTTCCGTAGGGTGAATCCTTCTCCCGAGGGGTGGGTGGCTTTGCTGGAGGTGCAGGAAGGAAAATACGGGCTTCGCGCTGGTGGGAAAACCAGGGAAGGGGCACCCGGTCCTCCTGTGTGGGCGGAGAGGGAATCCGGTGATTTATGGCCCCAGGTTCATAAAGCCTCCATGTGCGACCTTCAGCGAGTCCTTCAGGCTCAGATCCCTCCCTTCAAGAAAGGAAAAAAGGACCGGGATGAAGCAGAAGCAAGAAGCTCTGGGTTATAAATGTGATCCTGCCTTGTGCCCTCTGTTCCTTGCAGTTATGGCTGCGACGTGGTCGGCATCCAGGAGGTTTTCTGGGCTTGGGCAGCGGCCCAGCAGAAATGCTGCAGAGCCACGGTGTTGGACGCAAGCGTCTACGTTCTTCTTTGAGTCATAAATGACGGAGGGACTGAAACCTCCTCCCCGTGACCCAGCAGCACGGGGGATCCTCTGACTTGGCCTTAACTCCCGGCGACGCCGCGGGGATGAACACCGCGTGCGCTGGGCTGGGATGATTCCGGGGAGCATCCGCGTGCCCGGGGTGGCTGTTTCTTATTCCGGCTGTTGCTAGGAAAGCCTGCGGAGTTTTCTCGTAGTGGATGAGAAGTGACTTTCCAATCGGAGGCAGCACAAAAAATTGCAAGGGGGAAAATAAAAGTCTTTCGTGATATCACGTTTAATTGCTAACAAAGACAAAAATCGCACGTCTTGTGTTCAGCTCGCCCGCGAAAGCCCGGATGCCAGCTGCCCCGTATGGATTTGATTCCAACGGGTGGGTTTCAAAGATGCAGAAGGTATTTAACGGTAATGATAATGATTTACATTTATATAGTGCCCTGTATCCGCTGGGATCACAAAGCGCTTTATGTATCCGCGGATAAAATATACTGGATAACAAGCGCTCCATCCATCACCAGATCGCAGCCCCTTCCCCGGCGAGGCCTCAAGCTGTTTGGGAAAGCCACCGCGTTTCCGGAGCCGCCCTCCCTCCTCGCTGCTGTGGCACTTGGGGTGCTGTACGGTGATTTTGTGATAAAACCAGGTGATAAAAAGCACTTTGAAAACAACAGCGTCGTAAAAAAGGAGAACCCTCGCTGCCATAAAACTGCAGGCAGCGGAGCAGAAGGGGAGGCTGGAAAGGGAGAGCGTTAGAAACAGGGACTGACACCGGCGTGGATGTCGGCGCTGCTGGAGAGACATCGTGCGACTGCTCCGGGTCGGAAGGTGAAGAGCTTGGGAGGTGGCAACGTGGGGAAAAATCCCGGCACCGGAAAGGTGCTTCCGCCTCTGTGCTGGGGCTGGGAAGGGAGGAAGGAAGGAAGGGAGGGAGAAAGGACAGCTCTTAGAGACACTCATTCAGAATTCATAGGCGCAAAATTGCAGTCTGCATGGGTTTGTTTCCATTTGGAAATTACAGGAAACTCTAATCTCTGGGAGGCGATTCCTGGAGGATTTTCACCCCCGGTGAGCTGGCAGGGCACAGGTACGAGCACCCGTCCTTCCTACCCGCACGCGAGGGCTCTCGGCCTCGCGGCCCGAAAACGCACGCTCCTCATCCCCTGCCTTCTCGCGCGAGCGCGCAGGATCGCTCCCCAGCCTGTTATAAATCACAAGAAAGAAGGAAAGTTTTCACCCACCGTGAATTTATTTAAAAAAAAAAAGAAAAAACAAAAAGCCACACAGGCATGCAAAACCCTGAGCAAATATTGTTTCGAGGATTGGCCTGAGGGTCAGCAATAAAATGCAGGCAAAACATCTGAGCCACTGAAGGGTGGAAACTGTGTAGTAAAAATGGACTCTGCAGTACAAGTGGAGCGACTCCCAGCTTTTTATCCAAAAAGCTGTTTCTTTTACTTTTAAAATGCTTCTCTGGGGTATCAGCGGTGTCGTGCAGTGCAGAGCGGCCACGAGCATCTCATCGTTTTCCTCACCGCTCGCAGCAGCATCTCTCCGTGACGCCGAGCCTCTGCACCCGCTCCTTCCCGCGGATGGATGGCTTCCAGCAACCTGCTGCGCCTTCGCGCGCCGCTCAAGGTGTTTGTAAATGTTTGCGCGCAGGCGAGCGGCCCATCTGCGGGCGTGTTGGGCAGGCGTCGGCAGCCGCCAACGCGCGGCTTGGCAGGGATTTTTAGCTGGAAGCACCCGCAGCAAGCGGCAAGCAGGCGGCATCCAGCACTTCGCTGCAGGGCTGGACCCAAATACAAACCCTCCAGGCCCCGTAGCTTGCCGGACCCGCGTCCTCAGCGATGCAAGAGGCCTTCTCCGTACCTAGCTTCTTTCCCTGGCTGCAAGGTCACGGAGGACTTCATGTACTATCCAGGTTTTCTGCTGGCTCGTCCTGGGAAGCAAACCATGTTGTAGAGCAGCTATGTGATGGACAAAGGTAGATGTGCATGTCTTGGAAGGAAGGGAGACCTAAAAGGATGGAGCAGGAGGTCCTGAAGGCTCTAACTTCCAAGCACGGCCAACTCCAGAGGAAGCTTGGACACTTGGCGTGGGTAAGGAGACCTTCACAAAACCTCTGAGCTCTCCTGAAGGGTGGGCAGCGATTGGCTTAGACCCCAGCTTCTCCCTCCTTGGTGCTTTTTGGGGTGATGTTGAGCGTGTGTTGGCCGGACACAGACGCCGATGAGCCGCTTTGCACGCTCCAGCTTCCCTTTCTCATCTTTACAAGTGCTCTTCTCTTACCCGGTAGGATTTTGCAAAACCTCCCAAGCTTTTAGTGGAAAGACGTTTGCTAAGAGGCTGTTGATAAATGTGGAGTGGACGGCAGGAAGGTTTTAGTGCCGTGTTCTCTTCCTTTCCATTGGAAAAAGCGGCTTATCTGCTCTGGAGAACGCAGGTTCCTCCTCCTTATCCGCGCTGAAATCTTATCTGAGCTGGTTCAGGTGGCGGAGCTGAGAGAAGGAAATAATTAAGCAGGAGACAGGTGAAATGCTGACATTATTATTACTTAAATGGCCCAAACCTTTTACCTCCTGTATTTTTTTTTTAATTTTGCTTTTTTGTGTGTGTGGTGTGTGACACATTACAAGGGAGAAATCGGTTTTTCCAGGTTATCTTACCCATCCACGCACATGCACATCTTGGCCCCCCTTCTCCTCACCCAAATATAAATCTCGTTTGACTGGTTCTGTTGGCAAGACAGAGGAATAATTAAGGCGAAGGTGGCTGAAATGTTGACGTTGTTACTGTAATGCAGCAGCCTGTTTAGTTTCTGTGCCGATGAAATGCAGCCAGGGGAAAATCAGTTTTAAAGATTACCTCCCCGAGATGCAAATTGAGGAGCGGAAACCACGGAGTCAGGAAGAAATGGTCTCAAACTAGGAAACATTTCAAAGTCGGTGACAGTCTCTTAGGGGCTTTTAAGACCACAATTTACCTTTTGACTGGATTCTATTTTCTCTGAAATCCTTTATTTCCCTCTTATTTATTGACTGGAGAGACAGCACAAAAACGAGAAAGTGATTCTCCAGCCGCTGCTCTTAAAAATCCATAGAAGAAAATTATTCTCACGAGGGCGGTTTTTTTGTTGTTCTTGGGTTGGTTGGGTTTTTTTCCCTCCCTCCCTTCTTTTTTAGCACTCTCCGTGAACCAGGGCTTAATTGAATCACTTTGCCATGGAGGGGCCTCGAACTGGAAGGCATCAAGGTCAGCGCCGTCTCGGAGCGAGAAGCCCTGATGAGAGAGGTGGGAGCCATGGCAATAACGCGGCGGGATGCGGAGCACGTCGAAGGTGGTGGGCGTCTCTCCAGCCGCCCGCAACAAACGCGGCGGGAGCCGGCGGCCGAATCGCAGTGATGTGCTCCGCGTGGGCTTGCTCTGGAGGAATCTGGATTAAGAAAATGTGCAGCCATGCTGCTTGGGTTAGCATCGCACTCTCGGATTAGCATCTCTCTCTCGGATTAGCATCGCACTCTGGGATTAGCATCTCTCTCTCGGATTAGCACCGCGCTCTGGGATTAGCGTCCCGCTGTGGGATTAGCATCGCACTCTGGGATTAGCATCTCTCTCTCGCAACGGCGGGAGGGGATGGATGAGCTTCCGTGCCTTGCTTTGCGATTCACGCCGTTGACGTGCCCTCCTCTTCCTCCCGTACGCATCTCAGTCGAGATGCAGCAGGGACGCTGCTCCCAGCCACACACTTCGCCATGCAAAGCACCGGTTCAGTAAGGGACGCTTTCCAGCAACCCAAGAGGTTACCAGCCAACTGTCCTTCACCCACCCAGGTCTCTCCAAGGCCTCCACCTTCCTCCGTCTGGAGAGCAGGCGCATCTTCATCCTCCTCTCCCTTCCACCTGCCTTTAGCTGCAGGCCCGAGCCCGGTCCCCGCGTTATGTCCCCTTGGCCCCGACGGCATCCTGCTCCCTCTTGCTCCTCGCGCAGCCGTTCCTCCTCACCGCGCGCGCACACCTTTCCGTCTGTGGGTGTTATGATACCGAGACGTGCAGGAAAAAAGAAAAAAATGATAAAGTCCCGCAGTGCTGGCCTAGTTAGACCGTACCCAGCTGTGAGCTCACTCTGCTGCGCGCTGAGCCCCCGGAGACAGCTCTGCTTGGGAGGAAATAAGGGGATAAAAAACCAGTGCATCAGCTTAGGCTAATATGGGTCAGAAACAGTAATTAGAACCTAGATTTCAGAGATTAAATCCTTTCAGGCCATCCAGTCCGCCTTTCAGCTGCGTTTAATTACTCCTAGCTCCTCTCTTGCCCATCCTTCGCAGGAAGGAGCGCGCTGGGACGTCGCCCGCTCTTCCATCACTGTTGCCTGCTTGTCCATCCTTTGCTGCGTATTTTCTGAGGTTGCGCTAAAAAAGATCGGGGCAGATGTGCAGCCAAGCCGTGCCTGACCACGCTGCGGAGGTCGTGCTGCGCGTCTCCTCCTTCCGTCCTCTGCCGCGCTTTGGGTGGTGGCAGGGTTCAGTCCTCGACCGGCGGCACCAGGGCAGCCGCAGCGGGACGGCGGTGGGGTGGGGACAGAAGAGTCAAACTGCAGAGGTTTGAAAAGTTTCCCTTTTGGAATTAAGGATTGTGCTACCATTGAACAGAAAAAAGCCTGATTTGGGCAAGATCTCCACCGAAACAAAACCGTTTCTTTCAAGCCCAGCTGCCTTGAAAATTGCCCCCCGGGCCACGCGTGTCCCCGTTTGTGGCGATGTACCGTGGTGCGGGGCTCCCTCCTGGAGCTCCCTCCCTCTCTGTCACAGGAGAGCTTTGGAGGGTTTGTGTCCGTTAACACCATGGAAAAATGAAATCGGAGCCGTTACCGCCCATCTGCCAGCTTTCTGTGTCGCCTGTCTCCTGTTCATCCCATCTCTTCTAACAAAACCTTTTCAGATTTCTGCTGCTGTTCCGATCTCCGAGCTGGAGAGCATCCCTGGGGATGCGGGTGGAGGCAGTGGGACCCCCCACCCTACGAGTCCCCTCAGCGCCAGAACACCCCACTTCCCTCCGCGCCTCCGTTGCTGCGGCGACAGCACCCTCTCCTGTCTCCGCCTGCCTCGCTGCATTTTTTTTTTCTCCCTGCTCCCTGGCGTAGAAACCAGCGCTGAGGCTTTCCATCACGGGCTGGGGACCCCACAGCGTGGGTTCCGGGTCTGGCACCCGCACCTTGGCCCGGGATGTGCGACCCCTGAAAGCGGCACCGACGTCTGTTAGGAGAATATTTAAGTAAAAAACAATTTCTAGGAGAGGTCTGTTCTAATTACTAATTAGATCTGGTTGCAATTATCTCTCCTTGCAGTCCCATACCTGCCGCAGAGCGGCTCCAGTTCCTCCTAACAATTAGCAGAGAAAGCTTTTTACGATACGCTGGGTAATTGCGCTGCAATCATGGCCTCCGCGGCGAATGCCGGCTTATTAAAGCGGGGCCGATATTTACAGAAGAACATTGTGATCAAATTAGGCTAAAATTAACTGGAGGAAATGAAGAATAGCAGTTTTTTTCATCCGCATCTCTAAATTTTCTGCCACAGTCGCCTGCGGGTCCGTTCGCAATGCTCTGCGTTGGTTGCGGCACTTGACTGGGCGAAAGGAGACGGAAAGCGGCCACGGCCCGTTTCTCCACGTGAAATCCACGTTCGCATCTCCGTCTCGCTCCTCCGCCTCCTCCTGCTCCTGCAACCCCAGCCACGAAACTACGGGGCGAGACCCCAACCTCCGCCGTTTGCAGCCCCCGCCCCGCTCAGATTTAATAACTTTGCGGGTCTCCGCGGCGCGGGGAGCCGGCTTGGAGCGCTCGTCGCACGCTTCCTGTTGAGGGCGCGGGTTTTCTCAGAGCAATTGCAAGAGGGGCAGACGTCCCCCCGGCGGTGCGAACCCCGCCGCGCGCTTGCACCTCGTAAGTCCAAAACGGAGGCTGGCGCGCGGCGTTTGGAAGAATCGCGCCACGAGGGATTTAGAGATTACTTTAATAGAAATGGGCCAAATGAAATAATCATCAGATTTTTTTTTTTTTTTTTTTTTTTTCAGCACAAGCAGAATTACTGGTGAGCGGAGTGTGATTTCTGGGAGCGTTGGCTCTAGGAACCCAGAAAGTAGCTGATGCAGCTGGGGTGGGGTACGTGGACCATTGCTTGGCTGAATCATCCCAAATAATAGCACAGCAGCAAACGGTGAGGTAATGAATAATACAGACTCCGGCCCCAGCCTTTGAATAAATTATCCTGCCAGTTAAAATTCGTTAATTTGACAGGCTTTGCAAATGGCGTCTTATTACAGATTCACCAACTTCTCCACTTCTCCTTGATTGCCTCGTCCTAATCCTCCAGATCAAAGTCGCGCTGAACGTGGGGTCCCTCATTGCGTCTGTAGCGACTCCTGGTTTTTTTCCCTTAATCCGGGAGCTCCATCCTAGCTCTGGCTTAACGCTGCCTAGGCGGTGTCTGCAGGCTGAACCTCCATCCTGGTGGTTCCACTTTGAACTTTAGTTCCCAGTTGGCCCCTAGATGTGGAAAACCAGGCCAAGCGCAGTGACTGGTACTACTTCTGCAGCAGCTAAGGACACTGGTGGTGTAGACCGCGCCGTCAGCGTTTGAGGGAGGTGGACGCAGGATGTACTTCAGATGGATTTTGGGAAGATGCTTGCTAAAGACGCAGTGGTTGGGTGAAAGCTTTAGCGGTGGACAGGTCAAGATGCCCTTTTTTTTACAGTGAGGGTGGTGGAGCACTGCAACAGGTTGAATGTTTCCCTGGAAACATTCCAGGCCAGGTTGGATGAGGCTCTGAGCAACCTGATCTGGTTGGAGATGTCCCTGCTCCTGGCAGGGGGGTTGCACTGTGTGGGCTTTGAAGGTCCCTTCCAACCCAAACCATTCTATGATTCTATGATTTTCCTCCTTTGTTTCAGTGGAAGAAGCTCAGATGAAGTCTTTGATAAGGTTTTAGGCTTTGTCCTCTTCTTTCTTCCACTTCTTTCCTCCAGAGAGGAAGAAAGAAGAGAAATGTGTGAGCTAAAATGAGGAGGAAACTTTCATTTTTTCAGTTTGCCATTGGAAAACTGAAAAATTCCATATCGTCTGCCCAAAATGCTGGAGTTCATTGTCCTCCTTGTGAAAGCGTGATGATTGCCATTGAGCTCTTTTGCCTGCTTTTCTCCGTGACTGCGGAGCCGGCAGCCAGCGGGGATTCCTGCCCGCCGCTCGTGGGGTGACAGGACGGCTGGTGCTGGTGGTGCAGGTCACTTCGCCCCGTGGTGGCACGTGTGGTCCCTCAGTAGGTTCCAGGGTGGAGGCACCGAGATGGAGAGGTGGACAGAGGGAACCACCCTGGAAGGTGTTTGTGCTGCTCCCATTCTGGCACCCCAGGCCTTTCCCAGTTTCCCACAGCTCCAGCTCCTCAGAGATGGGGCTGGCCATGGCCGCGTTTGAGGGTTTTTCCTCCTGCAGATCCTGCCCTGGGGAATCAGAGCAGGAAAGCGAGCGTTGGCTATTCACATCACACCGGAATATTCACGCAAGCTGCGAATTACCCAGCTACGTCACCCGGGATGGGCTGGGACATCTTTCTGGCGTCCTTTTCCATCCCTCTAGCAGCTTTGTTGCAGTGAAGGGGAAAATTAACAGTGCTGTGTTGCTTTGGGGACAGTTCTTTCATGCAAATCACTCTTGGAAACTGGCAAATGTTGGGGTTTTTTGTTTGCAGAAAGCACACGGGAGGTTTCTGGGAGGGGACGCCATCTCAAGCCGGGTTTCTAAACTGATTCATGCCATCCCAGGCACCATGGAAGGTTTAAAAGAGGAGAGGCATGGCAGAGCCGAACCCCGGCATGAGTGTTTCTCCTGGCCCCTGTTTCTCTAGCGCTGCACAACGACAAGTTAATGGAATTGGTAAAAAAGCCACCCAGGGCAGAAGCAGCAGCATCCTTTTTTAACGTATTCCTGCTCCTTTCACCGCCCTCCCGACCTCTCCGCGTTGTTCCCGGTCAGGATCTCCAGCCGGGCTCTGTAGCGCGTTGTCAGCCCTAATTGCTTTCTGCCTGGGCCCGTAACGCATGTGCTTCGCTACAGGAGCACGGCAACGGAGGACAGAGGAATCGGTGTCTTAATCACCGGCGCTGCTGCGGTGCTCACGGCACCGGGCATCCCCGCGGAGCTCACCGACGCTCGGCCGCTCCCTTCGAACAAACGGGGACAGCAGGGAGCGGTCAGGGTGCACCAGGCATCTTTGGGGATGCGAGACCGCGATTTAGCTGGAGGCGAAATCACCGGAGAAATGATTACAAGCCAATTACTGACTGGGGCCAGGTGGGGGTGGCGAATTGCAGTGTCACGCTGCAGGTCCTAATCGGCTCGTGCGAGCTCCCCGGAGAGGGGCCGGCGGGACGCAACGCGGCCGGGGTGAGCCACAGCCTGAGAAACGGCGAGGCAACGCACGTGGGAGGGAGCTACGGGGGCAACTTGTGTGTTTGGAGGAAGGCGAAAGGCTTAGAGGGATGCTCTTGTGTTTCCCTGCGCTGCAGGCTGGCACGGCGCATGTTTTAGCCGTGGAGGGCTGGAGCGTGGTGACCAATATCGGGACTAAGATGGCAGCCAGCACTTGCTGGCATCTCTCCGATGGGTGAAAGTGGCACCCGCTGCCTCAGCGTGGTCCAAATACATTGGTGACTTGAGATCTGGACTGTGAGTCCATGGTTTCCCTGCAGCGCAGTCCAGCCTGCAGCTCCTCCCAGAGCTGTGCTCCCCAAAAACCAGTGGCAGTCCAAACTTTCCCATACAGACTGGGCTTTTCCTCGCCGGCACGGCTGCAGATCGTGCGAATTCACCGGCAGCACTGCGGCACGGGCCAGGGACACTCGTCTTGGGTGGGATATGCTGGGGAAAGCAGGTTGAGGAGATGCAGGTGACTGCAGTCAGGACGCATCCTTGGTAAGCAAAGAGAAGGATGCAGACAAAGATGAAAAGCTCCTCGATGTTTTTTTTTCTTCGCAAACAATCCCCAAAACAAGCTCTGACGCGAGCGCGGCTGTGTGCGGGTGTGCACAGCCCCTTTTCTTTGAGGCGAGGGTTTGTTTGCCATTCTGCACAAGAGGCACTCCAGAATCAGATGTCGGGTCCCCAAAGCCTTGAGGCTGCGCGAGGAAGTGAGGGGATTTCTAGCGAAAATAAAAATGCTTCGCTTGTGTTATTGGCGGAGCATCCCGGGGTCACTGAAGCTCTGCAGCGCTGAGGACTGGAAATGTGTTGGTTTTTTCTGCGATGAAAGGCTCCGCTCCTCTGCTCTTCAAATGGATTTCGGATGTGGGCTGTAAGAGAAGTGAGCAACGATGCGCCGAGCACAGTACGGCTGCTGCGGGTTGGGTGTCACAGAGCTCAAGGTGGAGGGAGCTCCTCGGTTGAGGTTGTTTTGCCCAAACTGCAACGCCCAGCACCTTGCCGGGTGCCACCAGCCTGTGACCTGCCCAGCTCCTGCCCAGAAGAATTCAAGAGCCAGTGGCAAGTCAAGCCACCATCCCCTCCGCAGCCCCTTCCTCTCCATCTGCCCTTCCATGGTCCTCCTCCTCTGATCATAGAATCCCAGAATGATTTGGGTGGGAAGGGACCTTCAAAGCCCACCCAGTCCAACCCCCCTGCCAGGAGCAGGAACATCTCCAACCAGATCAGGTTGCTCAGAGCCCCATCCAACCCGGCCTTGGATGTTTCCAGGGATGGGGCATCCACCGCCTCTCTGGGCAACCACGGCAAGTGCTCTACAACCCTCACGAGCCTCATGGTGTCAACACGAGCTTCATGAAAAAGCAGCAGATGTTCCTTTGATTTCAGTTTGCTCAAGGTTTTAACCTGATGCAAATGCTGTTTTGCATCCAGCTGTGACGAGGCAGTCTGGGCTCGGTCCCAGCATCCCCGCTCGCAGATTCCCTACCTGTCTCATCAACTTGCTTCCAAAAAGCTTTCCCCTCTCCCTCGCATTTTCCGAATTCCTCCGTGTGTGGACACGGCTCCTGCAGACCCTCACGTGCCCGGGCGTTGCTCAGTTGGCTCTCGTGTGCACCTACAGCTCGCTGCCACCACCAGCTCAGGCCAACTCGCCATCGCCATCATCATTCGCCCAACACCTCTCCATCTCCTGAAGGACCTTGTACCATTTTGAGCCGTCAGGACCAGAGATCTTCAGGGTGGGAGGTGTTGAGCCCAGGGAAACCACAAACTCATCTCCTGGTCTTCACCGCTTTCCACTTCCCAAGGCAAGGCAGGAAGGGGAGACAACCTTTTTTTTTCCACTGCTGTTCTGGTTTTGTTAGTGATGGGGGGCCTAAGGTAGCAGCTTCTGTAGGAAACTGCTAGAAGTCGCTCCCCTTTGTTCCGTGGACTCGGCCGGGCCTAGAGCGGACCCGCTGCTGGCCAAGGCCAAGCCAATTGGTAGCAGAATGTCCCGTGATAACGCCTCTGTGATAACGTATTTAAGTAGGGGAAAACAGGAAAAGGGGGAAGATGTGAAGCAGCTGAGCGGGGGGCAGAGAGGGGGAGGCGCGAGCCTTGCACCCCTCACCCTCTGGCCTCCCGCCGAGCAGCCGACTGGGCCCAACTCGGCCCGGCCTGGCTGAGAGAAGTGGAGAGGAGATGAGAAGTGAATAAGATGTAAAATGGATCCTGAGAGGCGTCTGCCAGCCTGTTGTGAGGAACGGCTGCAGACGCCAAGGTCAGTGAAGAAGGAGGGGGAGGAGTAACGCGGCTACTGGCCAAGGAAGGAAGGGAGGAAGAAGCCCGGACGGCCGTGAAGCCCATCAGAAATCTCAGCCTCGTTACAGACGGTGATCCCCTGACACGGCGCGGCAATTTGCAGGCAGCATGAGCCTGCGCCGGAGACGGAATGGTGGCGAGAATGTCCTATTTTCCGCACCTCCTGCACACCACGCGATTCATGAAGGATAAAAATAATTAGCCGGAGCATCTTGGGGATGATTGGCAAGTGCCTGGGGGCTGGGAGTGCCCCCCCCCCCCGGTGCTGTCCTTGCTGCCAGCGCTGGGAAAGAGGAGAAGACTTTGCTGAGAGGCCGGTTCTGGGGGAGCGGGCTGCGCAGGAGCTTGTTGGGCGCTCGCGTGGGGTCCGTGTCCGTGGGGCTGTTGTGGGACACTGCCCCTAAATCTGCTGCTGCCGGGGTGGGCTGGTCGCAGGCTTTGGGTCTCCCTTCTTCAGCAGGTAGGACTTGGCTCCCACCATCTCTTCCCTCCCTTGTCCACCTCTGAGCGACCTCTCTGCTTTTGAAGCTCATTAATTTTTCAGTTAATTATGAGGCTTGCTTGATTGCACCGGCGGGCTGGCATGGATACCGGAGGGGGTTGCGGGACAGGGCTGGGAACCGCCTGCTCGGCGGCAGTGTGGTGGTTCGGGGCCGAAGGAAGGAGCTTTGCGCCGAGCCAACGTGCCCACCCAACCAGTTTCCCCAGCAGCCACCATCTGGGTCCCCCTTTTCCCAGCTTTCTGCCTCTTCTTGCTCACTCCCCACCAGTTTAACCCGCTGCCTGCATCTCTGCTCACTAAGGCATGGCATCTTGAAACGGGAGCTCCTGAAGCGGTGGAGCCGGTGGCTTTCCGGTACAGCCCTCTTTGGGTTCAGAGCCGGGTGACGTTGCCCGTGGCCGCTGAGCTCAGTTGTGCCAGTCGAAGCTGGGAAAGGGCAGCGGAGGGATTTGCGTTCCTGAGAGCATCCACGCGTTTCACGTGAGCCTTTCCCAAATGAAAGGTCAGGTGTGGGAAAACCCAAAATGTCTGTTTAGACATCTTCCAAACATCCCTTTTGTGCTAACTCAGCACTTCTTGTTTACCAGAGCTGGTCTGAATGCCTGAGGAGCATTCCCACCCCACTCAGCCCCTCCCTTCTCCACGGAGCAACCATCGCACACCCTCCCCGCCACATCCCCCAGCTGATCCCCCTCAGACGAACTGCCCTTGCGCTTTCTCATCGCTCTCTTCCCTTTCTCTCCATCGTCTGACAGCAGCCGGGACCCGAGTGATTAAAACGACAGAAGGCAGGAGCGGGACTTTGATGGATGCTTTTGGCAACGCCAGTAGCGTCTCTATCTGCACGCCCTGCCGGGGAAATCCATCTTCTGCGGTGTGACGCGGGGGCTCCCGGCAGCCCGCGGCATGTGGCCGGCCGTCAGGAGGGTTGGTGCCGATGGGACGTGCCGAGCATTTTAAGGTCCTCCTTGCGGTGGGAGGCGGGTCCAGCCCTCCACGCAGCAACATGGGGGAGCTGCCGCTTTCAACCCGTGGTGTTTAGCATCATATAATCATTACGGTTGGAAAAGACCTCCAAGATCATCAAGTCCAACCATCAACCCAACACCACCATGTCCACTAAACCATGTCCTGCACGGTCTTTGAACACCTCCAGAGATGGTGACTCCACCACCGCCCTGGGCAGCCTGTTCCAGTGCTTTATGACTCTTTCAGTAAAGAAATTTTTCCTACAATCCAATCTAAACCTCCCCTGATGCAACTTGAGGCCATTTTCTGAGATGTTAGATGGAGGAAGAATATCTAGAACTGCAAGAAAATAAGAAAAAAAAAAACTCAACCAGAAAATCAGAAGGAACTATTTCTGCCGCAGTATCTCCTGGGAGCTGTCACTCAGACTCCCTCCCTCGCTCTCCTCTTTCCTCACCTCATTTCCCGGGTCAGGCCAAACCTGCTCGGAGGCGCCATCCCCCTCACCCTCCAAGAGGAACAAGAGTCCCTGACCAAAATGTTTCCCCTGTTGACATGTTGTTGCCTTTTTTGCTATTGATTCCTTAATTAAAAAAGAATAAAATTCCACCGGAGCAGAAATTTCACTTAAACACTCCATCAGTCAAAAAAAAAAAAAAGGAAAAATCAATATCCTATTTAGGAAAAAAACCAACATTTTGGAGCAGCCGTAGGTAGTACCTCCCCAAGAGTAATGGCAAAGAAAGGAAACTCCGTGTCCTGCCACGAGCCGGGGGCTGCAGCTCCTAATTCACATCCTTGCTCCACCAAGCTGACGAGCACCTCCCGCTTCTCGCTGTTTTACTGTTAGTGGGCGGTGGTTTTGGATCCAGCTGCTTTGCACGGCCGCGGAACCGGGGAGATGGGAGTGAAGGGTAGCGCTGACGGATCTGGGACGTGGCAGGGGATCAGTCTCTCTCCAAGGTCTTCATTTGTTATTTCTGATGGCGTCGTACGCCCAGGAGGGTTCGGCTGGTACCCAGATCAAAGCTCTCCGCTCCCAGCCAACCCCCGCGTGCGCCGTCCTTGTCCCGGCAACCGCTACGGGCCGCATTTCCATCTCCCCGGCGTGAGCTGCCCTGGATTCCTCATCCAGCCAGGGATCCGAGTGGGAATCTCCCCTGATGGAGGTTGGAAAGAGCGTCGCACTCAGCCCGTTCCCACCTAGGAAGGAAGGATCTCCAAGGCCTTCCAACTGCTGACCTGCAAACGGGAGTGTTGCCCTGGCCCGGGCTGAAATGGGTAGGTCAGACATGGCTCAACTTTGTTTCTAACAACCACGGCGTAGAGATGAGCTCTAGGCAGCACCCTGCATCCTCACCCAATCCCAGCCACCCATGCTTTAAGGTCTGGAAGCCTCTCCATCCCTCCAAACTCAGCTCTGCAAGCGTCTGCACCCGAATGCAGATGCTGGAGTCGACTGAGCTCCTCTCCATCTTCTTGGCATCGCTGCCAAGCTGCAAAGGCGAGATCGGAGCTTCCGCAGCGGCAGGTGGGTCAGATCCAAGGTGTCCATGGAGAGTGGCACAGGCAATAGCCAAAAATCCTGCACGCCACCCTTCCTGATCGCCCGGAGTTATCACCTTCGTCCTTTCCCTCGGTTTGATCCACGTGCTGCGCAAACAGCCCGGGACGGAGGAACCGTAGGAGCAAAGGAACAAGTGTCGTGCATCCGTGAAAAGTCGGAGACAGCTCACATCCACGGGATGGGCAATGCCAGGCAGCGCAGCCGGCTGGGAGCTGGTACCTGCAAATCCCAGCTGGGCCAGGCTGGGGCACACCGCGCAGCGAGGAGAGGGCCGAGCGCCTCAGGAACTGGGCGATGGCATCAGCGCCGGGGCCACGACGACGAAAATGAGCCGCTGAGCTGGAAATGCAAGCGCCTTCTTCCTTTTTCTGCCCCTGATCCAGGAGCCCACGGCTAATTAATAGGAGAGGGGTTGGCCAACAGAGGTCAAGGCGTTTGCAGCCTCAGGACGGATCCAGGTAGTCAAGCCCCAAATCTTGAGTCCCAGCCTAGGACCTAAGAGCGGCTCCCACCAGCAGCTGGCTGAAGGAGGGGGCCAGCTCATGGCTTTCACTCCCTTTTTCTTCCCTTTTTTCTTTCTTTTTTTTTTTTACAAAGAACAGGAATAATCCTTTTTTTAAAAAATATTCTAAAATCTCTGACATATGGGAAAAATAATGAATTGGGGTTTTCGCCTGCGTTCTCTGATCTGTCAGTCTGCAGCCGGCAGCCGCGTGCGCAGGGGAGGAGGAGGAGGAGGAGGAAGAGCTGGGGGGTGCTGGCCTACATCGGGTAGATAATGATTTTTCCTGCCTGTCCTTCCAGAAGGTTCAGGCACATCCAACAGTTGAGGGGAGACAGGAGACAGACTGTGCCGTCGCTCCCACATGCTCCCTTATCGTGTTTTCTCCAAAAAATGGGCGCTACCCCGAGCCGGGTCTCACAAAGGGTTTCAGAACTTTGAAGTTTGGTTTCATTCCAATCTGACATGAAAAAATCAAATATTTAAAAGGCTCTGTAGGGAAGAATGTGGGACCCCTCTCAGCTTGAAAAAGCAAGGAGTGTTACAGCGATAGTTCTCTTGGAGAGGGATTTGGAGGGGGAGAGGTCGGGCAGAGCTTTGCGGCAGTGGAGTGAAGCCACCTCTGCAAAGCTCTCCTGGGTTTGAGGAATCTGCGCTCTCCAGCAGGACGCCGTCCCACCGGAGAAATCCAGCTGCTGACCAAAGAAATCTAGAAAAAGGGGGGATTTTTGGTGGCTGGCTGAAAACACCTCGGTGCCACAAGACAAACAGGACCGAGACAGAGATGCAGTGTTTAAACTTTCATCACTATTTTTCTCCCTGCTCCCCTTGTTTCTTTTGATTTATTTTTCAGCGTCTTTTCCCCAGGCTGTGCTGTTTGCCTGCATCTCTTTCCTCTCCTCCTGCCTTTCCCAGGGCACCCACAGCTGCCTGGCATTTTTCAGGCTGTCCAGGCTCAGCGAGAAGAACCAGGTGATGGAGCAGCACCGGGGCTGGGTTGGACGGGGGCTGGACACGGAGGGACAACAGAGGACCTCTAGACACGGTGTCCCCGTTTTGTTATCCATTCCTGGCCAAGCAAGGACTTAATGAAGACTTGTCCGCGTTGCATGGACCACGCAATTGCAAGAGCTCCATCCCATCGCCACCCTTCCCAGGATGGGTGACCCTGCCAGGGCTCGGCACCGGAGAGACGCGGGAAGGGTGCCCATCACGTGGGCATCCTCCAAGCCACCGGCCGTCCATCCCGCGCCAGTCTCAGCGGGGCCAGGGGCTGGCAGCACACCCTGAAGCAATGCCAGAGTTGGCACCACCGTGGCCTCTCGATCGTCAGTGCGCAACGCTCGCTGGATTGGGTTTTTTTTCAGCCTGCCTTACGTAGGAAGGAGGACACGGGCAAGCTTTGCCGATTGTTTTCCTTGCAGAAGAGCTAACCCGTGACAGCACTCAGACACAGCAAAACCTCGGCCGTTGAAGTGTTGGACAAAACCCGAGAGCCTGTTTTTATCCTTCCTAGCTCAGAAGAGCTGCTGGGAATCAGAATCCCAAACGTGTGAAGTCCTGATAAATGGAAAGCTGAGCGTTCGTGCAGCTGTAAGCTGCTCCGCGGTGGTTCAGGCCCTCACGATTTGTAGCCTTCAGGGTTGGTAATGCAGCGAGACCCTGGCCTGTCTGCTGGAAAACCGCTGCCGGCAACGCAATCCCTGCAAGGGGATTCTCTTACCCAGCGTGGCAAGCCCCAAGTTTTGTTTTCTAGCCACTTTTCCTCCTTGTAGGAAGCTGTCCTAGCTACTTGATGAAACACCAAGCCTTCTTTCTTCCCCGGCATCCAAATTCACCTATTTTTCCCCTTGTCTTCTCCCAGTTCTTTCCCTGCAGCCAGTTGTAGTCTCCCAGCCCTCATTTTGCCGAATTAAACGAGCCAGTCTCTTCCCATCTCACCTGGTAGGAACGTTGCTCTTTTCCTTTGGCCAGCTCTACAGCCTTTCTCCATGTTTGTCCCAAGCCAAGTTCAATGCCCACAAGCATGGCCAAACCCCTCCAAGATCTCCAGAGCAAGACCACCGGCCTCTGCAAAACACCCCCGAGGCTGATGAGGAACGCAAAGAGGACACGGTTCCTCGCGTTCTCGCAGAGAAGAGGATGTGCCGGTCCCAAATGGAGCACAGAAATGACACAGCAGCTAATTAACTCGTCATTAACACCAAGCTTCTTGTCAAAGTCACAGCTCCACCACTTGCAGAGGGCAAGCGCCCGCTCCTTTTTGGAGCAGGCCAGGATCTTCCACAAGCACCTTGCCAGCCAGCAAACCCGGACTCGGAACGCCCAGCATGGAGCAGAGGTTGGATGTGGGAAGGCAAACGCTCTTTGCATGGTATGTATGACAAAAACTTCCACACAACGAGCGGCTGTGTGGAGATCGGGGCTATGGTCACCCTGAGCAAGCATCCTGTGATGCCCTCATAAGCCTAACGTGTCTACAAGAGTCGCCTCTTGACAAGCCTGCGACACGATGTCTGAATACGCACACACTTCTCCGCACCTGAGCAAAGCTTACAGATCCGTCTTCAGTGTCCACCTCTCCAGCTGGGTGGGCCTTCGTCCCCGGCGAGCATTTGGGGTCTGTCCCGAGCAGAGGAGGCTTGTTACACCAACCCAACAGCGAGGAACTACCAGCCACAACAAGAAAAAAAAAGCAGTCAGCGTTAATTAGGAAGAAGTGCTGGTGGCTGGAGGGCTTTTTGCTTTCTCCATGTCCAGGAGCTGACTTCTGCCTGGAGGATCCTGTGATCTCAATAAATATTGCTAATAATTGAGGCTCTGCCTGCTGCTCCCTGTGACGCCGTCCAGCTGGCCAGCTGCTGGGAGCGTTTAGAGACATCTCTGTAATTTCTCAGTCAAAGCTGCCGTGCTAGCCCGGCGTGTGAGCTCGGCACCGAATAATTCTGCGTGGTCTCGTTGATTAATCACACGGTTCAGTCTCGCAGGGCCGGCGCGCGGGAAAGCCTCTGACGAGCCAACTCATTTAAGAAGTTGCTGAATGCACAGCCCGAGAGCAACGCTCGTTTATTTGTGTTTCGTTACGCTGATGCGCTGCAAAACAGGGTTTTCCCAAAGCTCTCCAACGGGCAAGGGGCAGGGACCCCAAGCGTCCTCACTCATCCACGCAGCCCACAGCTATGGAGAGCAGGTTAAATATTCAGCAAAACCTGCGTTTGACAGAAAAACCAGGGTGTTGGTGGGGAGAAGCTTGTCATGGTTTCCTCAGAAACTTTTGTCTGCAGCGAAGGAGCGAACAGTTCTCCAGTTGAGGTCCTGAGTATGCTGGGAGGAGCAGGAGACCTTCTGCTGGAGCCTTTCACCTCCCACCCCAGAAGGTCTGAGCGCAGTGTCCGTTTGGGGATGTCCCCTCTGGACCCCACCCCAGAAGGTCTGAGCGCAGTGTCCGTTTGGGGATGTCCCCTCTGGACCCCACCCCAGAAGGTCTCAGCACAGTGTCCGTTTGGAGATGACCCCAGCAACACGTCATCCATCTCTCTGGCTTGTTCCCTGTGGATTTGAGCCGTCATGGATCCCTTCTCTTTTCTTCTCTTTTTAAACTTGCCAGGCTTGTGAAGGTTAGCTCTGTTTCCTTCGCTCTCAGGAATAATCCCCCCCCAAACAACTCTTCCTATTTATATCCCCGAGTTAATCAGAAAGGCTGGCACTTCTGCAGCAACGTGATTAAAAATTAGGCAGCCGGATTCTGTGGTGGTGCCTTGTAATAATAACACCCAACGCTGGAGCACGGAGGATGAATAATGGATCATGGCTCCACACTACTGCCTCCTCACTTTCCCGGCTTTCTTCTCCCCTGTTTATCTTTCATTCTTCCCTTTCTCCTCCTCCTCCTCCTCCTCCTCTCCCGGGCTGGCGTTTGGGTGCGGAAGGGATACATCCATCCTTCATTTTGCAGAAGTTGGGCGACATCGCCGATTCCTTCAGATGGTGGCCGGTGGGACGAGGAATTTCCAGGACCCTGGGCAGGAACGTTGAACACCCCACCGCAGGAGTCCCTTCGTTTCGTTCCGAGATCTCTTCAGAGGAAGGCTTCTGGGTTGGTTTTTCCCCACTCCACAAGCTGGATTTCCAATATTTTACAGGCTGAGGTCAAATTCCATGAATAGCTTAAAAAACCCATTGAAAAATACCAAGGTTTTTTATAACGGTATAAACTCAGCCAATGAGAGGGCAGATTTTTAAAAAGTGAAAAGAAACACTTAATAGTTAAATAGCACCAGACAGAAGGAGAAATTTCTACATTTTAATATTTCAGAGCCTGACGCATTTCAGCTAACCCAAACACAGATTCTCACTTTTTTTTTTCTCTCTTGTAGCCTGAAAAAAAAAAAAAGTACATTTTGAATCCGTGTAGAAAAGCTTTTTTTTATTTTTTTTCCCCCGTCGCTGGGTTCCACCCACTGAGCTGAAAAATCCCATTACTCCCAGCGCTTGGCAGCTGCGTGTGTGACCGGCGTTGTGTGCGACCGGCAAATCTGCCTCGCCCACAAATCCCGCGGCGCTGCGGGCAGCCACCTTTGCGTTGCCGGGAACGTAATCCCTTTCCGTCTCCCGAATTCCGCCCGCTGCTGGAGGGAGGGTTTAAATATTTCTTGGCTCACAAGTGGAGCTGGGGATTTCGAAGGGGTCTCTGCGCGGCTTCGGCGTTCGCTTCACGCTGCTCAGCAGCGGAGAGGGGAGAACAGCGCTGAGTTGAATGAAAGCAGCTCCGTTTTGGTGCAAAACGGGCAGGTTTCCCCCAGCTGCATCCCTCAGGAAGGATGCTGAAGGGGAGGAGGGCTTGGCCACCCGCTCCAGAGCTGGAATTTCTCTCTACATCCTTCGCCAGCATCAGTTCTTCCACTTGGGCAAGAGGGGCTGCAACAGGGGTGTCTTTCCACAGCATCCTCCTCATTTCTGATGGCTTCCCAGTGCTGCGTGGGCTCCCACCACCCCTGAGGTTGCTGCGGAACGTGTTTGGTGTTCGGTGACCCAAAGGATCTGGTTCGGATGAGCTAGGCTGACAGCTGTACAGGTCTCTCCAGTCTTCAGAGCTGGTCTTGGCTGGAGCAGGCCCAGTCAGGGTGCCGGAGATGAAAGCTTCTCTCTGCAGGATGAAAGGACGGCTTGAATTTCCCATCTCATACGGTGCCGGAGGGTGTTGAGAGATGCCAGGCTTCAAGAGCTAGTCACAAAAAAGGAGATTACGCCAAGGTGCCCCTCATCTCCTGCGTCCCTGCTTCCATCCCTCTGTGTCTTCTTGCCCAGGGGCTGCTCAGGGGTTCCTCCACGCCTCCGTGACGGAGGGCCGGCCAGGGAGCCCTCTCCGAAGGCAGGAATCTGCAGACCCCACAGGTGACACTGGGAAGGTCAGTTTAACGCTCGCAAATGACGTTGTCTCCTCTGTGCTGTTTCCTTGCAGTTCCTCCAGACGATCCTGTCATCATGGGGGGGCCCGTCATCAGCCTGAGGGCAGGAGACCCCCTCAACCTGACCTGCCACGCAGACAACGCCAAGCCAGCGGCCTCCATCATCTGGATGCGGAAAGGGGAAGTGGTCAACGGAGCCACCTACTCCAAGGTGAGGCAGGAGGGGGCTGGGGGGACACGCTGTGCTCTTCCCAAAGGCGCAGCAGGCCTGCCACTGCTCCTCAGACAGCCCCAAAACATCTGGGGCAGCGGCTTGGCTCTGCAGAGCTGTGGCACCACCCCATCACCTCCCTGAGGGGCAGGCTGGGAGCGAGAAACCGAAAGCTGGCACCCAAATGGCCTTCTGCTCTGCGTTTGGCTGGCTTTTTGTACCCCCTCGCAGCTTCTCGTTGCCTGGCACGCCCCCTTCTCCCCCCAAAATCCCACCCGGGTGCGGTGGTTATACTGTGTAGAGCAACACGAAAGCCAGCACTGACCTGGCCTCAGCTGTAGCAGATGCTCTGGATCAAAAAGTGTTTGCAGTGACACATGTCCCCTCCCCCTACTGCAATTTTCCATGAAAAATTGTCAGGGTTGTTGGCACTTTTTAATTTAAATGGGAAGCCTTTATTGGGTCATAAAGGAAAACATCAAAGAGCAATCAGCAGCGTACTTAGGATGGGTGCCCACATGTTCTCCTGTTCAGAGCTGCCTGGTGTCTGGCGAGCGCTGAAGATCCGGTAACACTTGACATTTCTAATGAAAATTTCTAAAGAGCAGAACTGGAGACATAAAATGGGTCAGTTTGCAGCCATTTGTAATGCGAGCAAACTTCAAAGCCGGGCGTCAAAGCCGTTCCTCTCGAGCTCCTGAAGCTCTTTTAATAAACATTTCACCTCCGCGCTGCCGCTGTGGAGCCTCCACCCATCCCGGTTCCAGCGGCGTCCCGATCCGCTTGGAAACTCAGAGGAGCCCAAACCCCCTCGTCTCCCCCTCCCCGTCACCCTGCGGTACCCCAGCTGCTCCCCGGAGCTGGCGGGTGCAAACGGAGCGGGGAATTGCCCCGTCTCCCTGCACGCGATGCGAGAGGCAGCGCTGATTACAGCCGGCGAGAGCTGACCTCTCCCTCTCGCAAATCAAGCAGAATTAATTAAAATCCAGCGCGTTGACGTGCAGTTGTTTATCACTCATTCCCTTCGCCCCCAAGCCCCCTTTCCACTGCAGACCGCTCAGGCCTGGCCCTGGGGAGCCAGCATTTGAGCCCTTTCCCTTCCAGTCCCACGCGTGGTGGTAGCACAGAAGGAAGAATGCCCCTCCTTTGTTTTTCTTTAAAATATTTCCAACTAAAAGAAAAAAATCCTCCCAAAGCAGAGCTGCAGCTCTGTCTCACATGCAGTACAGGGATTTCCGTGGCGTTTTGAGCCGTTGTCAGGGATGGTCTGGGAGAGGAGTCCTGTTCTGCATGGAGGAGACATCTTCCCCTTCTCCTGGCGTTGGGAAAAACTCCGTTTCTGGAGCGGAACCTCGGTGCATCCTGACTTACCAGAGGTTCCCACGAGGCCCTTCCGCAAAGGCGATGCACAGACCAAAAATGGTCAACCCTAACGGGACCATTTTTGTGATTCTCTTAACCTTATCATATAAACAGAAAAACTAATGGCCACTTTTAGCCTTTTTTTTTTAATGAGAGGTTTTGGGGTTTTTTTGGCTCCAAGAAATCCTTCCCTTTTAGGTGACCCCTCGATTCCCTCTTTCTGCTTTGTCAATAAAACTAAAACCCAACACAGATTTCATCTGATCCAGGTATTCCACCCAGCCAGGAAGAACCACTGCTCAGGTTACTGGTTGCCTGAAACCGTTTATACCGAGTGATAATTTATTTATTTCTCTGAATTTCCAATCCACTGACCCATTAACGTGCAGCCCCCCTGCAATCACAGGCGCTGGGGTGGAGACCCCAGTTGAGGTTCGTCAGGGCGATTCAGGACTGTTGGGGCACTCAGGCCCCGATGGTCTCCATCCTGCTTCTCCCCAGCTTCTGGGCTGGTGGCGGCGACGATTTCCCAGCGCCGTTCCTCGTCTGGCGCGTGGCAGAGGCACGGATGTATACGCATGTCACGATGAACCCAGGTGGTGAGAGCGTTAATCTTGCTGCCATATGTTTCTAATTCAATAAAGCGTTTGTCTTACGTTGTGAGAAGGAAACCTGAAGGGTACAGACTTAGAGAAACTGCCTGGCGGGGTCCAGCGTACGTGGTTATGGGATGGGTGCATCCGCAGTTACCAACAGCTGGGAAAAGCTGTGCTGCTGGCATTTCTGGTCCCCGGAGGATGCTGATAAACCAGAGAGTGGGCAGAGGAATGATTAAAAGATTGAAAAGCATGCAACATCTCGAGAGGGCTCGGTCAGTTTAGTTTACCAAAGACAGGGCTGCGGGGTGAGGTGACCGCGGTCTGAAGAGCCGGCAGGAGGATGAGGAGTTGGATAAGGCTGCCGGCCTCGCCGACAAAGGCACGGCAGGGCACCGCGGCTGGAAGTCAAAATGAGCCGGGGAGGAAACGAGGTGCCAAGGCTGAGCGGGTAGAGCTGCTTAACCACTGCTGTGCCAGGCTGGAGGTTTGGGATCTGCAGCATCATCGGGTGTCCATCACCATCATCACCAGCACGAGGCGAGCCAGAGCGGTGCTGAGTTACCGTGGGCTGGTCCGGGCCACTGCGCAGCAGCCAGGGACCCACGGCGGCCGGTTTTTGGACTTGCCTGGCGTAGGCGCAGAAGGTGACAGCAGGTTCAAGAACCCCTTGCCCTGTCAGTCCCCGGCTCCCTCTTTTTGGGACGACGGGCGATGCGTGTCTCGCTGGAGCTGTGGTTCCCAGGCCTCGGCGCAGCAGGGCTGGAGGGGAGCAGATGGGAGTTAAGTGCCCAATTCCCAGGGAAGCGCAGTGAAATTTGTCTGTGCCGTTCCCCTAAGGCTTCCTGGCAGGTTCCAGCCGGAGGAGCTGTTATTGCCGTGCGCGCTGCTTGGCTGTGGAACTCGTATGAGCAAGGGGTACCGGTGTGTGCAGAGCCTGGCCCGACTCTCGGCCGTGGGAAGGGGCCCCTCTCCTGTAGGAATTTCCCTTTTCTCATCTCCGGTTCTCCCCCCACAGACGCTTCTCCGTGACGGCAAGAGGGAGAGTATCATGAGCACCCTTTTCATCGCCCCCTCCGACATCGAGAACGGGGAGAGCATCGTCTGCCGCGCCACCAACAAAGCCGTTCCCAGTGGGAAGGAGACCTCTGTCACCATTGATATCCAGCGTGAGTACGCGGCCGGCCGAGCTGGCTCTGGTACCCTGAGATCCCAGCATCCGCGCTGTCCCAGGGCTGCCCGCACGGGTCTGGCTCCAGTCAGGAGCTAGGATTTGGGGGTTTCCCTTTACTGGGATTTACTGGTACAATGAAGCCAGAGGCTGGAGATCTCTGGAGATAAGGCCCATTAAGGTTTCTGGTACAAAGCCGCATGTTTCCAGTCTCACACGCTGTTCAGTGTAGGTTTTTTGTCTTGTTCTCCGCTGAGCTGGCGTTGGGGAGCCTCCCTCCCGTGAAACAGAGCTAGCGTCAGTCACCGTCTGACAGGCAGGTGTGTGTCGAGAGCACTATCATCCCCCCTTTCCCGTGAATCCGTGAAGCAAACCCTTCCTTCACGTTTCACAGATCTCTTCCCTCCTCCTCTGCAGTAGCTGTTGCTCCCGGGCTCGTCCCGACCGCCCTCCAGCCGGGCTTCGTTCGCAGGCACGGTCCCTGCAGCTGTATTTACCAGCAATTTGCAAACGCGGGGTGTTCAATATCAGCCTGCCAGCTGCTTTCCAGAGTCCAATTAAAACTGGCTCAACAAACTCGAGCGCAGCAGAAAATTCACCGTTTAAGGCTTCCAGCTTTCGCCGCCGGAAGATTAACAGGATCTTGGGTCTCTGGGTAGCGTGTCCTGACAGAAGCAGGCAGATGAAATGAGATAATAGCGTGGGTTATTTCACAGCCGGCAAACAGTTACGATAGCTGGAGACGCACACGCCTTCTCGCAAACGACGCGGAGCCGCAGACATCGTTACAGTTTGCGCAGCTGGGACGTGGGCTGAATCCCTGCGCCAGGTGGAATCTGCTTGGAAGGGAGAAGGACCCAGTAAAGAGCCACTAAATACTCCGTGCTGTGAAAGCAATAGTAATAATATCCTACCCAGCTATTAAAAATGTGTTGTTCTTAGTGGCGTCTCTCTCTGCAAAGAGCTAACGGTACTTAAGCAAAAATTATCTGGGCCGCTCGTTTCTCCTGGGGAGCTGTCCTGAGCACAGTTCGAGGGAGATGGCCTTGCAAAATAATCCCAGGGAACCAAAAGTAATCCCTCCTGGGAAGCAGCAGCCTGGTAAATCATTCCTCCTGCTTTCCTTTTCGGTTGCAGCTCGAAGGAGCATCAAAAATGCTCGCGCTCAGCGAAGAAACGCCAGGGTGGGGGTTGTTTCCCACACAGGGTGCGTCCTCTTCCAGCTGACGCAAAGGTGAAGCCTGGCTCCCGTCAGTCTCATGTGGCCGCTGCGTGACCATCTCGGCAGCCACGAAAAAGCTGAGTCATAAAACCCTCCCCTTCCAAAAAAAAATAAATAAATAAAGGGGGGGGAAATGGAACAGAAGGAAAAAAAACCCACCCAGATCAGGGTCTGTAATGGAAACACTAAGCGACTCCAGCTGGAACATCTGTTCAATGTGATTTCCCTTCCACCAGCCACATCAAAGTCAGCTCCTGTGAGTTACGCGCCCGACACCACACGTGGGATTAAAACCATGTTTAATAGTTTGATATGCCATAAACTATTTATACTGCCGGAGCCCGGTGGCTGCGTGGAAACACATAGCTGGCGTGCCGGGACGGGGAGGAGCGGGCTTATTGCTTACCCAGCGCCGTTTGCTCCAAACCTCCGCACACGCCTCTGCAGTTGCTCATTTTTATACCTTTTTTTTTGGTGGCAAGAAGGGATTTATCAATAAAATTGATATTTTTTGCAGGAGGTGGGGTAGGAAAAAAAAGTGGGGGGCTGTGGATCGGGGTAATGAGCAAACCGAGGGCTGCGTCGCTGTGTCGGGGGGGTCTCCTGCTGCGTTTATCCTCGTAGCACCCGAGTGTTTTATTCCCTCAGCTTCATCTGCTTCCAGCTCCTCGTCCCTGCTCATTTGGCCCACGGGCTCTTGGATTCAGGGTGGAGGTTCGGAAGCGCTCGTCCGGGGGTCCGGAGGGGAGAGGGGTCCACGTGTGGCCAAGAGGTGCCCGCAGCCCGTGGAGCTCGGCCCCCGCTGTCGTCTCCCAGGTTTGCCGGGGCGCCTCGCCAACGGCACGCGGCTGGTTGGGAGCGGTGCTGGGAGCCGTGCTGGTGCCCCGGTGCGAGGATGCTCGTGGGGATTGGCGGGACTGGGGCGGGTGAGCGTTCGCGCGCACGCTCTCCTCCCGGCTGCCTGTAGGCTGGCTCTGTCTGATTCCATCCCTCAAATTAATTACAAGAAGCCAGGCAGGAATTATTATTGTAACCGAGTGGAATTAGGTTCTGATGAGTTACAATTTGTCTCTTTTTCTCTTTTCCCCTTTAAAAGGCCCCAAAACACCCTCGCACACACCAACCCACGCTCTCCGCGGCACGGAGGAAGCTGCCACAGTATCAGAAAGCCCAATCCCATTTGCGAAAGGCGAGATCAAAGACTCTAATTCATTTCCTTTGCTCTTTCTTTTTTTCCTTTCTTTTTAATCTCCTATTTTTTTTATACATATATTTTGAGTGCAGGAGGGAGCTGGGCTCATTGTAATACAAAGAGGCTCCTCCGTAAATCGTAGGCACGGCTCCCTAACCATCCAACGATGGGGAAGCTGCTAAGAGAAGCGCGATTGTACTTAACAAAGGAAGGTGATTAGCTGTTGTTGTGCAACAATGGGGAAGTGTCAGGATGCCTGCGAATGAATTAGGAGCCCGCTGCCTGTCTGGGGGCTGTTCTGGTGGGGAAGCTCATTTCTGTTCCCAGCTGCGCCCATCTTTATTGTCATTTGAATTGCACGCTTTACAATGAGATTAGGGTAAATTGAAAATACCTGTAATTTCCCCATCATCATTGCCCATCAAGGAGGCAGGTGGCTTTGCTCGCCACAAACCGGGGCTGGGTAAATATCACGGAGCCTAATGAGGGGGGGACGCGGCGGAGGAGGAGGCACTGCAGCCTTGATGGCGCTCCTTAGGCTTGCGTTAGAGCCATGGCTTCGCAGCATCCGAGCGGTACATCGAGCATCGTAGAATCATGGAGTCACTTAGGTTGGAGGAGGTCTTTAAGATCATCAAGTCCAACGGTTAACCTAGAACTGCCAGGTCCACCACTAAACCCTGTCCCTAGGCCACTAAACCATGTCTCCAAGGCACTAAACCATGTCCCTAGGCCACTAAATCATCTCCCTAGGCCACTAAACCATGTCCCTAAGGCATAAACCAGGTCTCCAAGGCACTAAACCATGTCCCTCATGCCACCTCCAGCCCTGCGACACTGACTCCCTTCTCCAGCACCGGGCTCCAGGGTGCCCACCTGCACATGATGCCAAGGGAGGTTCTTCTGAGCTGGTACCAACCAGCTTCACTTCCCTCAGGTCAGCAGGGCTGACCCGCAGCCCCGTCAGCTTGGGTGCTGAGCGGGAGGGTCGCTGCTCAGCAGCAGCCTTTTCCCATGCTCCAGCTGGGAAGGATGTTGCTGAGATGTTTTGGAAGAGGAGGGAGGCAGCAGGTAGAGGTGAACGCACAGCACATCCTACTTTAGGATGTATTTTTCCATCTGCTGCGTCAGACTCCCGCCCTAAAGGCAAGAGAACACCATAGCCAGATCGATGAGTTGGCCTCGGCTCTTCTCCACAGCCGCGATGCGACCTCCAACGGGACAACTGGTTCTTTGTAGGAGAAGGCACCTAGAAGACCTCTCCACAAAGCTATTTCTTTCTGCTTTTTCCCTTAAATATTCCTTAAAACCTAAAGCTGGAGTTCCAGCACCCCCTCTCAGACATCACAAAAAATCAAACCGACTCTGGATATTCTTACTCCCCACCTAAAGGTTGCGCCCTTTTCTCTTCTCGCGTGCTTTCATTGGTTCCTTCTTAAGTTTCGTTTGCCGCTGAAGTGTTCAGGTGCTTATCGTGTAAAAAGGAGAAGAGAAATTGAGCATGGGCTGGAGGAACCGAAAGGCCCGTGACACCAATGAGGACTTGGCAGGGGTGATTAGGCTGATGAAAGAGCAGAAATGCCACTTTCCAGTCAGCAGACAGACAAAAGATCGTCGTTGCGCGGCACAGCATTAAATGGGAGCTTTTCAAAGCAGGCAACTTTATTTCCTTGAACAGAAATCTGAGCCGGCGTTAACATTGTCGAAGTGAAACGCTGCGTCGAACGTGTGCGCGGCTCCTTTCCTGCCTCATTTCCTGCAGCCCCCCAAGACGAGAGCGGTTGGCGTGACGTGAGCCCTGAACAAAGCCCTGAACCTTCTATCACGGCGTTGAGGCACCTCAGGGCTTTTGCTGTGTTTTCTCACCACCGGGTTTTGCTTTCCAGGCTCGCAAGCCTGGCAGGCGGCAAGGGGACGCTGCGCTGCATCTCCGGGTCGCTCATGGCTTTGTCTTCATCTCTTTGCAGACCCGCCGCTGGTGAACCTGTCCGTGGAGCCGCAGCCGGTCCTGGAGGACAACACCGTCAAGTTCCACTGCTCCGCCAAGGCCAACCCTGCCGTCACCCAGTACAGGTAAGGCGGCTGCCAAGCTCGCCGGCACCGTGCGTCTCGCTCCAGCCTCCGCTGAGCGCTTCTCGCGCATCCCACCACGCAGAGTTATTTCCTCCAGGCGACCCAAGTCATCTCGTTGCAGTTTCTGCTGGCTTTTCCACTTTCTCCCATGTCCATCGCTGCTTGGTGGTTGTCCTAGCTCATCCCTGTGGCCTCTGCTGTCCTCGGGCCGGGGAATGTGATAGTTGGAGCCGGACACTGCTCACTGCAGAGCCGCTGCGGCGCAGTCCTCCTCCCAGCATCCCCGCCGCAATGGCTCCCAGATGCTGCTCCTGCCTTGATGGTGTTGTTACACGGTGAGGGGCTCCAACTGCCGCCGCGTTAGGCCACCTGCTATGTTTTGCTGTGTGCAGCACGTCCTCCATCAGAGATTCATTGGCACTTTGGAGTGGATTAAGAGGCTTGGCACCGAGCTGGCGGAGCCATCTGTTTGGGGACATAACGAGCAAAGTGCGCTGAGTGAAAAATCTATTATGGGAAAATTCCCTTTTTTTTTTTTTGTGCAAACTCTTTTATGGTTTGAACAATACAACTCCATCGCCGTTTCCATGTAACCCTTGAGCCACCGCTGGAAGCCTCTCTAATGCCAGCAGCATGGAGCGGAGCTCAGAGGGGGCCAGCGCAGAGGTGCCTGGGCTGGAGATGCAAGGGGACGTAGGGGATGGGCCCTTCTTGAGTGGGACCTTCTCCTTGAGCGGGTAGGGTTGTCGCTGCCAACTGGGGTATTCCACCAGTGCCCCTCCACTGGCCACAGCGAGCTCGGAGGAGGGCTCGAGGTGTCGGGGGGCTGTTTGGTACCGATGAGACCCTCACAGGGGGAGGAACCGCAGTAGGTCTGGGCAGAAGATGATGCACGGGGCTCCCTACCTGCAACCCTACGCCAAGGTGGTCCCAAGCCTCCCTTGATCTGTAGTCATCCAGATACCACAGGGACTGGTGAGTGGGACTCCAACCTTGGCCGTGTCCTGCAACACCGAGGCTCGTTGCTCACCGTGTTGCGTTCTCTTGGTCTTTTTGGCCACAGAAGGTGAGCAGATGGCTTTGCACCGAGCAGAGTGGCTGCCATGGGCTCTTGGGTATGTGTATGGGGGCTGCTACCCCTTCTCTCAAGGTTTCTTGGACAAAAGTATGGGTGTGGAAAGTGAGGTGGGTTGCCATCACCCTTTGGGAGAGGAGAGCATCGTGCTGGAGATGTGGGGGACACAGTTCTTGGCCACGAGAGCCCATGTCTGAGCCAGCAAGCAGGTTCACCCCCGCCCCACCACTGCCGTCAGCCGCTCGTCAGTCCTGCCTTGAAGTTGCGAGCGTGCACGCGTGGGCGTGCAGTCAGTTCTGTTTCTGCAGCAGTGTCCGTTGGCAATAACAGAGGAGGCACCTCCAGGGACAGGTTACCGTGACCCGCCTCCCGTTAGGCCCGTACGGCTTAATTAGTACAATCAGGTTTGCTGGTAGGAGCCATTCCTTCCGGCTGGATATCTGCTGTCAGCACCACAAAGCAGTGATTGCGTTTCACAGAAGAGTTATTAATTTGAGAAGTCAATTAATGTCAAAGATACAAATAGCCCTGCTTTCGTGTTTCCCATTGGGAGGAAAGTGAAGGGCGTGACAATCTGGGGAGGAATCTGGGCGAGCGTCTTAGGCCGTGCTTGATTTTATTAGAATCCAAGGCAAAGCAACCGCCTTTGGCCGAAGAACCGTGTGGCGGACCAACCTTGAAGGTCCCATCCGGGTTTTCTCCTCCCTTTTGGGTGTTTCCATCCTCAGGTACAGAACTCCCTGGCCAGAGCAACGCTGGGTTGCTTTTCTCCACCAAAGAGCAGGTGGACCCGCCACGCTCCTCCTGTCCTTGGTGCCGTCCCGTTAGCGCGGGGTTTTTGCCGTCCCGTTAGCGCAAGGTTTTTGCCACATGCGGCCCTCTTCTTTCCTTCGCGCCCGTCCCGGGGCCGCGTGCCTCGTCACCCGTCCCGCCGCCTGGGCACGGGGATTTCTGCTGTGCTGCGAACCGCTTCACGATTCGTTCCGTGCTGGACTTTGCCGTCAAAACTAATTGCGTTTTTTTTCAGGTTAGGCTTTCTCGTTAAAGGGATTTTGAGGGGGGGGGAAACCAAGGAAGTGTGAAAAATCAAAGCACTTTGAGTTTTTGATTTCTTAGGTTCTTTAACATCTTAGCATGGGATGTCTAAAGCCCCAGGAGATGCTGGAGGTGCGAAAAGGCAGAATGTGAGCGGAGTGTCGTCCCCAGGGCCACTCAGGCCCCCGTCGCTGCTGAAAACGAGCTTACTCTGCCTTAAAAACAAACAACAGAGAGGAAGTGTGATTATTTTTTTTTCCTGGGGGAAACACCCACTCTGATATATCTGCTGTGCGTCCCTCAACCGCAGAGAGAGACGCCAGGCCTTGGGCTTCAGCCGACATTTATTTTTGATACCTCCCGGTGTGTTTGTCAGCAAACAGCTCTGAGCACAAAGGGAAAATCTCGAAACAACGTAAATCCCCTTTTCTGGGCCTAAACCCACAGCCAGCTCGCGGGGCCATCCATCCCGGCTTTAAAGCTGTCACCTGGCTTGGATCCGCAAAGGGTGGGACGTTGTGCGTCGCGTTTGTGCCCCGGGATTTTCTGGCTGGGAAAAGCAAGCGAGGGCGAGCGTCTCACCCAGAGATGCTCGGCTGGGAAGCATCCGTCAACTGGAGGAGAAGCCGCAATCCCTCCATCCCCAAATCTGCTGGCGTCTCATGGTGTTGGGGACGGGCTGGGGCAGGGGGGCCTTTGCAGAGCCACCGTTCCTCTTCACAGCTGAGGCCGGACGGCAGCCGGAGCTGGAGCTGAAATCCCGGTTCTCCTTCCTCGCTGGCAGCGTGACGGGGAGCATCTTTTACCCCCGGGGATTTGGTTCAGCCGCGCTGTCACCTGGGCTGTCACTCGCTTTCGGACGCAGGACAGGCTGGTGTGGCCAAAAGGAAGCGGGGGGAGGTGGGCAGAGAGCTGGCGAGGCGTCGCGGCGATGCCTGAGCGGGTTTTTTTTGGCATGGGGATGAATTAACCCTGGCAGCGGGGTTTTTGCTCGTTTGCGTGTTTTCCCTCTCATTATATGGAGCCATTTTTACAGACACACCCCATGGCTTCTGTAGGGTCTTACACCCCTCTGGCCCCGGATTTGTCCCGTCTCCGCCTGGGTTCATGCTCCTTGTTCCGTGTTCACGTTCCACGGTGGATCATTCCGGGACGTGGAGCGGTGGGGAATTTGGGAATTTACTTTCTCTTGCCAGAAAGGAAAAGCGAGAGAGAGTAATTAGCTGTCGCCGCTGTTCTGCCACCGGTGATGGCGGGTGGGATTAATGGGAGGCAGCAGAAGTCGGGGCTACGTGAACGGACTCCCAACCAGGCCCCCTCGCTGCTCACTTCAGATCTCTCTATTTGCCAATCTTCTCCCGGCTTTTGATGTCTGTTGTGTGTCTGTGGGGTGTTTTTTTGCTGTTATTATTTATCACTCGCTGTAAGAAAGAGAATCTTTAAAGTGGCAGAAGAAAACGGGAAGGTTTAATATTGCAGGAGGCCAGGTCCCCCAGGCTTTTGGGCTCCGCCGATGGTGATTATTTTTGCAGAGCGGTGGGGAGTTGGTAGGGCAGGGCGATCACATGTCTCTCGCTCACGCGCGTTGATACAGCGCTCGCGCCCCGAAGGCTGGCAGAGACCTTGGCAAATAATGTTGTCTTTGTAGTCATGGAGGGGAGATGTTTCGAGCCACCCTCCGGCATCAGCTGCAACGTTGCACTTCCGAAACGAGGCACGGGACTGACGGATGGACATGGATGGAAAGACAGAGCCATCCCTTCCCAGGTCCTGCAAAGCGTCTGGCTCTGGAGTTGAGTACAGCAGCTGTGAACAACACGCACAACTCTCCGCGATTTTTTTGCGTTTTGGGCTGTCCAGCCAAGCTCCATCCGCCCTTGTTGGGCTGAAGCTTAAGGTCATCGCCTGCCCAAATATTGGCGAAGATCTTCCTGTGTCAGCCAAGACTTTCCTGCGTCAACCAGCTTGGTAAACTGGAGCTGCAGGCCAGGGCTTGAGGAACATCAGCTTCCCAGATCGCAGGGTGCTTGGTCAGGCTGTGCCTGAGCTCAGAGCCGGCGCACGGCGTCCCTCTGTCCCCAGCCCTGCTGTCATCGCCGTTGCACCGCGTCGCTTGGCTCGCAGCTGGAGCATTGTTTGTTTGTTTGCTCTGTGGGCTCTGTAGAAAAGACCTTCGTGTTTGGTAAACACTGTTTTATCTTTGATCGACCGGCAAGCTGTCGCTCATCAAATATTAATCCCAACTCAACTGCTTCTTAAAGAGGTTTTCTTTAACGGCAGTGGGGCTCGAGTGCACTTGATGGGAGATGCCTTTGTGCGGGGGAAGACAAAGAGATGTGACTTCCTGCTGCAAAGGGCCAACAACGGGGAAGAGATGCAGGGTGGACATCTCCCACCCAGCCTCAGGGAGACATGTGCATGAGAAGCCCAAGTGCCTGCACTAGATCTGCTGTCTCCAGGGATCCTAGGCCATGCCCAAGTACAGGTGTGCCATCGCCGAGGCACTCATTCCATGGAGACACATTCCCACATTTTATTTTGACAAACCCAGAGGAGAAGTTCAAACTCCACAGAGCGTTGCTGCTCCTTTTATTTTGGGTCTCGTGTGCACGGCTCTGGGACCTGCTGGCATCTTACCAGCTTTATTCGTGAGGCGCTTCAGGCAACCACGGAGAAGTCAAGTTCTCCAAGAGCGCGTGCCCCATGTCCTGCTGGAAACAACACCACCACGGCTTGGAGGTTTGCTCAGATGCCTCAGCCAGCTCCCTCACGGCTTGATGTTGTGTTGCTACATGGGAAAGAGCCAGTGAATGAGAGGGTGCGCTGCTGGGTGACATTGGGTGGAAGAGAAGCAAAGCCAGGAGCATTAGAAGACTAGGAGAGCCTTATCAACAGGGTGGGGAATGGGGGAGGTGATGAATCATAGGACCATAGAATGGTGTGGGTTGGAAGGGACCTTCAAAGCCCATCCTGTCCAAGCCCCCTGCAACAAGCAGGGACATCTCCAACCAGATCAGGTTGCTCAGAGCCCTGGCCAACCTGGCCTTGAATGTTTCCAGGGATACATTTCCTCAACATATAGACCCAGCTTCTCCAAAACAGATCCCCAAGGCAAGAGAGAAGAGATGGCCCCTTCCCAAGGTGTGTGGTTATGGCAGAGGAGGAAGCTCATCCCTCAGCTGAGAGGAGGAAGCTGGAGATTCCCATTCCTATTTCCTCATGCTCGCTCCTCGGGGATCAGACATCTCTGCTCCTGGGTGACAGCCAGGGGAAGGTGTATTTGAGGTTAGTGGTGGAGTCACCATCCCTGGAGGTGTTCAAAGAATGCGTAGACGTGGCACTTCAGGACACGATTTAGTAGGCATGGTGGTGTTGGGTTGGCAGTTGGACTTGATGATCTTAGAGGTCTTTTCCAACCTTAAAGATTCCATGATTCTGTTATTCTAAAGCTCTTCCACGACGCCAAAGCCATCCCTGCCTCTTCCATTTAGCTCCCATTGAATGTGTTTACCGATCCGTAGGCTGTAAAGGCCGGAAGGGATTACTGGGCTGTGGGAAGCTGATGCAGAGGTTCAGGGCGATGTGTTTCATTGGCAACTTTTGGCGGAGAAGTGGCAAATGATCCGTTTAACGGGCAGGCCTGGCGCTGCCTGCGGCCACAGCCCACCAGCAACCATTTTCCCTGTTCTGGCACTGTAAAATATTTTCATATGAAATTCAATGGCTTTGAAAAAAGTCTGCTAGGAGCTGGCATGTTTGCTGTGCTGCTTCCTTTCTTCTGCCGGTGAAGTCTGTGGGTACGCTCCTCCACGCCCGTTGGGCTCAGCGTCACGCTCACGGGGTCAAACACCCGGACATCTCTGCTGAGGACTCCTGCTGACGTGGAGGCCGTGGAGAGACGGGTCCAGGGAGCAGCCCACTGGACGTCTGGCATCTCAACGTCTTTGGGTGGAAGGGTCCTTCTGGTTTTTCTTGGCACGCTTAGCACCTTCTTCCAGCCGAATCCTCCTCCTCTTTCAGCCCAGCCTGAGGAAACTGCTCAACGCACGGGCGCTGGCCCCCCGCGCTCCCGCTTTCTGCTGCCTCCTCCCATCTGCTCCCTCCTCCACCAGCGGCCGCGGCTGCCAGCTGTCCAGCGGCGGGACGCTGCCGGTCCATGTGCTGTCCCTCGGCGGGGCTGTCGCCTCTGCCTCCCGCAGCCGAACGCCACACAGGACACGCGGGAAGCTGCAGCGGGGAAGGGGCCCGCAGGCGTTTCGCAGCAGCAGCGGGATAAATCTCGTTTATAGACGTAGCTAAACGCCGCTGAAGCGGAGCTGAAATGAGTGCAAGGCGCACCCAGGTCTCAAGTTATCGGCACTGTCGCGTTTTTCCTGACTATCTCGGTTTTCCTGCCTGGGTTTGTCTTTGTAGCTTCCTCCCAGACAGCTGGACCTTTGCTCTGAAGTGAAAATGAAAGCTGGGGAAAGGAAAAAAAAAAAAAAAAAAAAAAAAGGGAAATGAATTCTTCAGATCTGCTTCGTGATGCATCAGCTCCCTCTGCCAGGGAGCAGAGTGTGGCGGGGTGGCAGGCGGGGAGAGAAAGGCAGGGAAAAAATAAAATAAAATAAAATAATATAAAATAAAATAAAATAAAATAGTAAAATAAAATAATATAATATAAAATAAAATAAAAGGCACAAATATCCCTGCGGCTGGGACGCGAGGCTGCCGGGGGACTCTGCCAAGGCGCGCGGCGCCAGGTGGGGCTGGGAAGGGTTGGAAGAGCCTCCCGTCGCTGACGGAGCTCCGAGGACAGGGAGATTTGTCTCCCCGTTCCCTGGCTTGTCAGGGTAATGGGAACAAGTGGGAACAAGCAGGCGGGAGACGTGCGGAGGCAGCTCGAACTCGTTAGGAGAGAGCGTAGAGGAGAGCGTCTGCCGGCTCAGAAGGGGGAAGGGAAGCGCTTTGTGCTGGTGAGCACCACTCCCTGATGGAGGGATGCCTGCAGGCCCCAAATCGAGTGAGCGACGAAGCAGCCGGCCCAGACTGCCGCCTTGGGCAGAGCCTCTCCAGCGAAGGGGGACGGCAGAGGGGTTTTGCTGGCGTTGTTTTGGGCAGGCTCACCAAAACATGGGACGCACCGTGGTTGTTGGCCATCCCCACCCGACCAAGACCACCAGCATCCCGTCGGGCAGGAGCTGGCGTCCTCAAGAGGCGTTAGCAGTCTTCAAGGCTTTGCGGTTTCCCAGCGTTGGCGTGAACCCATCTCCTTCCCAGCAAACCTCACACCCATATCTCCAGGTGACCTTACGGTTTGCTACCAAGCAATGCTTCTTTAAACGTCCGTAGGGTTCGGAGATGTTGGAGGTTGCGTTTTCCCAGCCTCGGCGGTTGCCTCTCCTTCGAGACGGGCTCGTGGTGCCTGGGAATGCAACTGGGAAGGTGGCATCGTTGGCTTCTCTGGCCAGATTTGCAAGGGGATGTGGCAGCTTCTCAAGCCTAATTTAGCCAGCTTTAATCTGAGTTATTCCAAACGGCGCTTGCCGCTCCCTTCGTGCGTTCCTGCAGGACGATGGGCTGATTTCACAGAACGAAAAGCCTTCAGCAAGTCTTGTCACACAAGAAAATTGATTTTTCAAAACTGACTTTTACAAGATTACTGCCCTTTTTTTTCCCCTCATCTTTCTTCTGTATCATTCCCTTCCAGTCTCACGAGGTGGCTTCAGATCTAAGGAAATTAGAGATGCCGTGACTAAATTGAGAGTGTATAAAGAGAGAAAAGGAGGGAAAAAAAAACACCCAGCACTCAGCACCTCCTCTCCTGCTGCCTCTGAAGGACACGGCCGCGTGCGCATGTACGCGTGAAGTAGCAGAGATGCCTCCTTCACCTCTCCAGCACCATAACCTCCGTGTGACGTCAGAAAAGTGTCTGTCCAAGGGTTGGGCCAGTGTCTCACAGGGAACATCCCTGATGGGCATTCCCTGGCGACCCCAAGCTGGATCATGGGGTTTTTTTCTTTCTTTCCCTCAATCCCTCCATTTTATTTTCTCTTTCAGAAGAAAAAAGAGCGCTTCCTCTTGATCCAGAGACATCTCAATGCGTTCTGTTAAAAAAAAAGAGCCCGGAAGAGTTGCCTTGAAGTCATTTCAGACAGCTTAAAATATGCTAAGCTTTTGTGTTTCTGCAATATAAATAATGGATCCTCTCACAGCTCCTGAGCTGGGGAAGACGTTGATTTAAGATGCCTTCAGCTCTCTTTGAGGTTTTTCTGCTTTCGTGCCAGAACGCGGCCAGGGACGAGCAAGGTGTGAATGATGAGGCAGGGTGTGCAAGGAGGACGCGGGACAGGGACAGGGGTGTCACCTACCTCAGCGCCGCAGCTGCTTTGCTAAGGGATCTCGCTTCTTGGTTCCCTCTTTGATGCTTTATTGCCATTTTCAGGGGTTGGAGTTGGGTTTAAATGAAGGATGGAGCTGTCGGCATCTACTTCTCTCCCTGTCGCCGTCGCTGCTCTGGTAAGCCAGTGGTGATTTGGTGATCGCAGTCGGCATCGGTTACAGGTCATCAACTGACTCCTCAAGCAACGTCCTTGGAAATGTCTCTGCTTAAAAGAGCCATCAGGAGAGCTGCAAAACGTTGGCCAACATGGCATGAGTACGAGAAAGCTTGGTGGCGTCCCAAAATAAACCCACTGGGTCCCGCTCGCCCCCCAGGAACACATGTCCTGGGAGTTTCCCCGGTGACTGGTCTCAGACACAGGCAATCAGGGCGCTCATCCTGCCGTATGTCGGCTGTTGGCGCGCGGATCTGCCGCGGAGCTTCAGGAAATGTCGCACAGGCTGGCTCGGCTGGAAGGTCAGGCTGGGTTCGCCAGGAAGCAGCAAATCCAGGGAAAAGCAAGGGAAAAGCTGGCATGGCACGAGCTGGGCTGGGGCAGTTTTTGGCAGGAGAGCCTTTCCTCCCCCAACCTGGATGGCTCTGGTAGCTGTGGCGAGGACACGCTGCGCGTCCCGAGCCACCTCTCCGGCTGCCATGAAGTTGTCTTGGCGTGCTTGTTTGTGGTAGGCAGCACCTAGCCTTTCACAGCCCGTCCCAGAAAGACCCAGAATGGTTCTGGTCTCATCCAGCGTCAGGCGTGGAGGGGCTCTGCTAACTTCACGTTACCCTTGGGTTTGTGTTCCTGTCCAGCTCGCTGGAAGCAGTTGGCAGATAGTGAAGCGAAGGCGGAACACAAGCTGTTGGCTCTGGATTAGAAGGCCGTGTGTCTGTGAAGCATCAAGCCACGCTTATTGCTCAGCTCCGCTTTGCTGTTGAAGTGTGTAATTAAGGACTTAATTGTTTTTACTTCGGGAGACTTATTTTTTTTGGAAATGCTGTTTCTTGCTGTTTTATACAGAAGTGGATAGATAATCGCAAAGTGCTTGCGGGTCGGTCAGTTGTACCAGTACGCAGCCACGGTTGGTTATTTTCTCATGACGTGACTGAGAAGAGCGGGATGGTCTGAGGGGATTCAAGAGGCTTGGCCAAGAACAGGGACTTGAGCACCAGTTTGGGGGTGGATGGATGGATAGAATCCCAGAATGGTTTGGGTTGGAAGGGACCTTCAAAGCCCACCCAGTCCAACCCCCCTGCAAGGAGCAGGGGCATCTCCAACCACATCAGGTTGCTCAGAGCCCCGGCCACCCTGGCCTGGCATGGATGGATGGATGGATGGATGGATGGATGGATGGATGGATGGATGGATGGATGGATTTCACAGTGACAAGATGAACAGATTGTTTGGTAAACTTGCAACTTTATTCTCCTTCTCCACCCATACGTTCCCTGTGTGTTTGCATTAGCACGACAGAAATGCGTTTCTGGGTATGTCATTTATTATTCCTCCTGATGAACTGCCAGATCCCCAAGTTAATCGCCGTTCAGCCAGCGGGAGCCCATGTTGGATTATGCAGAAATCGCTGCCCTTGGCATCTTCTGCAAGAAGCTTCCCACATAATTAGGACTCAGCCCGTCTTCACCTAGGGTGCTCGCCTCCGAGCACGGTTGTCTCTGTTGATAATCCTAACGTGAATCGTTTGATCTAGCCACAGTTCAGCCCTGAATAATTAACTGTTCTGGCCAAGGAACCTGCCAGAGACGGAGCTGTGCCTCACACCAAGCTGAGGACGTGCCAGAATTCAGACAGATAGAGCCTAAAAAAGGGAGACTGAACCATGGGATGGCAACAGAAGCTGTCACGGGGGAAGGGCTTTAGGGGGACATCCGTGGTTGGTCACCTTCCTTGAAGAGTTAATATAAACTGTCTCCGGGTCTGTCTCCTCTCTCCACGCCGGTGAGAGGTCTCCGTGGTGCATGCTGAGCCCTCTCACGCTACAGAGATCGAACCACAAAGCCCTTGAGAACTTCCCAGGTGGAAACCGTGGAGGAGCTTTAGGAGCCAGCCAAGAAAGAGAAGACCCTTTGAAAAGCCCCAGCCACCCTTCAGCTCTCTGGCCACGCAGGAGGCAGGAGCCGTTCCTGCTTGCACATGGAGGAGCCGTTCCTGGTTGCACGCCCATCATTTCCGCCCTGGAGCATGCGGATTAGGTGGCTTCAGTGATCCGAAACACAGCCCAGCGCCGGCTTCAAGATCCCCTTGGCAGCAGATTCCTTACGCTGATGAAGGGCTGGGCTTTTCTGTCTTTATTTACCACTGTTTGGGGTTTTTCCCTGCAAATCCCAAAGGAATTGCGCGGTGAGGTGCAAAGTTGTAAAGGCCGCAAGCACAGGTGATGGTTTTTAGGTGAAAAATAAGGAGCTGTCTTAGAGGGAAAGGCGAGTTTGAGCAACTTCCCAGCCCAGATTCACTCTGTACTAAGCAGGAGGATAAACACGGCAAAGAATTAGCACTTCGACGTGCCAGCATCCGTAAATCTGGCCAAAGAAATCCTGCTACGGGGGTGGAGTCGGGTAGGAAGACCCCAGAAAGGACTAATCCCATTAAATGACTTGAGGAAACACAAACCATGTGATGCAATTGGATTACCCTCTCCGCGCAAGAAAGAATGGTTAAGCTATTAGTCACATCGTTGTGTGACGGGATAAGTCAAGACGATGGAGGCAGGAGAGATGAAATGCAGCGTCGCTGCCGAAGGGGTGAAGTCCGCAAGGAGAGGTGACACCTCCAGGACTGAGGGGTGGCTCACATCCCCGGTGTTGCCCCAGGATAAGCAGTTTTGGCCGCTGGCTGTCGTAGCCTGCTTCTTCAGACCCGTCTGAATGGTTTTAAACGTTCTCTGCAGCTGGAAAAGTCAGGAATTTAACGACGGTAATTTAACTTGAGGAAACAAGGACAGTTTTCCTATGATCCTGGGACTCTGGGGCCAAGGGTTTAAGGAGGGGAGAGGATTTGCTGCAAAAGAGGGTGGATTTGTGGAAGGGGAGGGGCAGAAGAGCATCCATGGTGGCAAGAGAAGTGCCAAAAACCAGGTTAACGAGGGCAGGATTGGTGCGCAGCCCTCTCGTGTGAGGGGGTGGAGGAGGGGGGGATTTTAAGCCGGATCTAAGGCGTCTGCATTTTGTTTAGATCTGTCCAGAAAACAGCTCGATTTGCAGGAGGAATCCCCCAGCCCGTGAAGTTCTGTGCTTTTCCTTTGGAACAGTAACAGCTTTTCCGTCAGCACGTCTCTGGTTTCCTTCCAGAGGGGATGAGCATCCCCTCCAGCCCCTCGTGCCGAGGCGGGAGCAAATATCGGCGCCCCGGCCCATGGTCCAGCATGGGATGCATGTGCACCGGGCAGGTGTTATTTCTCGCCGTCCCCTGGCCAAGCCACCCGTGGGGTCCGTGGCCACCCCACATCTCTGGCATGCGCAGCAGTCCACATGGAACGCTCCCGGATCTTGGAACTGCAAACCCCGGTCGTGCCCGGTCCTGAGGCTGCGACGCGTGGAATTACGCCATTGATTATCTGCACGGCTCATCGGCCGGCTTTGGCCATTTCCAACGGTTGATCAGTCAAGTCATTGACAAGTTAAGAGCTTTGTTTACTTCCTCCCCTCGGCTCCTGCAGCCAATTTGTTCTGATCACTGCGCTACGTGAAAGGCTGTTTTGATTGTTTTCTCACCAAAATGAATGGCGGCTTGTACAGGCTGTGCCGGTGACGTGCTCTGGGAGAGCTCTGGCAAAGAGAAACCTTCTCAGTCCGGTTCCTCCAGGAACCAGGATGCTCCTGGATCCCTGCTCCGGTACCCTGATGCTCTCCAAGGAGCTGAACTCCGGTTGCAGACGTTCAGGCGGGATTTGGGGAGCTGTAAGGAGCCCCTCACTGATTTTTCCCACCATCAGGACTCGCAGCCGGTGAGGAGGAGACGCAAAACCCGCGCGCCACAGATAGACACCTCGCTGAAAGACTGCGGATTGATGAGCAATCAGGCTCAGCTCCTTTGCAGCAGGGGCAACGCCGGAGCTGGGATTGGATAGGAAATCAAGGCAGAGGTGTCTTCTGCGCAGCGAGGTGTTATTACGATCATCACAAACCCCAGAGTGTTTAAAAACAATCAGACTCCAGTAGCGGCAACTGGTGCAGCGCAGCGAGCGCAATCAGACGCTAAAGACACACTGAACTCTTGAAATTCGGGAAAAGCTTGCAATCTTTCTCATTGTTTATTTGTGTCAGAGGAAAAGCCACATGGGAAAAAAAAGTAGGCAGGGGGAGATTAGCAAAATTGGCACCTCCGCTCCGAGTGCAGCGTCTCCACTGTGAGCACCTGGGTTCACTGCGCGGTGGAGCCGAGATGCCTGCGTCGGAGACGGAGAGGCTGGGAAGAGGCCGTCACCGCAGCAGCCGTGCGTGGATGGAGGTTTGTCAGGAGGGGAACGGGCGGCTTGGAAGCCTTGGGTGTGGTGGGTACCATCATCTTTGCTCTCCCGGCCCGCGTCCTCAAGGACTGCAAGGATGCTCGGCGCTCTGCTCAGGGCTCTGCCCTCCTGAACTTGATTCGACTGCAAGCTGCAAGGCCCAGCCCTGTAATTTAGATGGCGGGGAGATTACCCATCGCCTGCGCTGGCTGATAAATGAGCCCGCTGCACCAGCGCGGAGGGAGGCCGGCAGACGCGGACGTGAGGCTGAGGAACCGCAGGGGGCCCACCCGTCTTCGTTAGGGAGGGAGCGGGCGGGAGGAGAGGAATAACCCCGTAGATCACCATTATGGAAATTTGCTCTTAATAAAGAAATAATTTGCGCAATGCATCACGGCAGAGCCGCGCAGGAGGGCAACGGGACACCGCTCGGGCCGTGTTGATCGCTCCGTCATTTCTCACAAGGCCGTCACGCACGGGGAGATGCTCTGCAAAGACGGCACGAGCCGTCTGCCGCCATTGCCCGTCACGGACCTCCGAGGGATGTTGGAACATCACCCCTGAGACACCGGCCTTCTCCGCCAGCTCCTCCCCGCCGAGGACGCCAGGGTTACGAGGGCGGTGGAGCGACGCGCGGTGGTGCTGGCGGCTGTCGCGCGTGTGGGACGGCTCTCTGAGGGTGAGGGGGGGCTGCCACGTTCCGGCACTAGGAATTGTAGGTCCTGCTGGCAATAAAGCAACAAAACCCGTTCTCCGAGCAATTTGTAGCGATTAATCGCCATTCCCAGGAATGAAATGTTAATTAATGCATTCCATGAGCCAGGCATTTGTTTAAGGTGTTTGTGGGTGTTCTTGGTGCTTTTATTAAGCAATTAAAATGCGGCCAAGAAAATATTTATCTGTTTTAAGTCATTCTTAGTAAACACAATTTATATGGCAAGCAACCGCTTTCTTTCACGTTGTTAATTAAAAATTACGACACACTCCGCTTCCCCGGGTTATATGCCGATCTGCCGGGAGGTCTGGTTCACAGAGCGCGCGTGCTGCGAAAAAAAAACTCGCTAGGGAGGATCCATGCAGCCCGCAGGACGGGTTTCAGTAGGGCTGGGTGGGGGTACCGCGGGATTCGGAGAGCCCCGGCATCCCTGTGCGCCAGGGTGGGTGCTGGTGATGCCTGCTGGATGCTGGAGGAGAAGACTTGGCTGAGTCCAGTCTTCCCCTGGGATGAAGCTTCGGCTTTCAGCGGGTTTCCTTCGGAAACCAGAGCAGGTCACTGCCATGTGGAAACCGAAACAGCGCCGCGGCTTTGCTTGTGAGCTGGCGTATCCCAAACTGTCCGTTCTTATTTGCTCGTGAGCGCTCTTAGCCGGGAAGCGATCGATGGAGGCCGAAAAATGCTGTTTCCCTGGAGAACGTCTCCTTCGAAAATTCTTCCCTCCCTCTTTATCTTCAAGTGTTAAAAGGACCCAGTACGGGTGCGGGGTTTTTTATCCTTTAATAACTCTTTTTTCACTGCTGTCTATAACAATCCCCTGGTCGTGGCAATCCCAGGCACAAACACAGGCTGGGCGGAGAACGGATGGAGAGCAGCCCTGAGGAGAGGGATTTGGGGGTGCTGGTGGACGAGAAGCTCAACATGAGCCGGCAATGTGCGCTTGCGGCCCAGAAAGCCAACCGCATCCTGGGCTGTACCCCCAACAGTGTGGGCAGCAGGTCGAGGGACCGCGGCGAGGCAGTGGCTTCACGTTCCCAGTGCCTCCCGTGAGCACCCGAGCAGCAGAACGAGACCCTTTGGAGGCTGGAAATCTGCTCGTGGCTGGGGACACAGTTGTGGAAGGAGCTTAACGGAGCAGAAATACTCTGGATAAAAAAATACAGGGTGTTTCCATGTTCACCAAGTTTCCCAGTCCCTCTGGCTTTCTACGTCTTTCCGACTTGCTTTTTTTCACCATGTGTTGCTGAAGTGTGGCTTTTTGACTTGCAAACCAAACAGGAGGAAACAAAGATGTGTCTCTTCTCCACCCCACAACCTCTGCAGAGCTTCAGGCATGAGATACCGGGCTCTGGCAGATCAGCCAGGCTCTCCTGCCGCAGAGCCGGAGCATCCCACGGGATAAGATGCTGCGTCCGCCCCGCGATGGGCAGCGTCAGTCTTGTTGGCTGACCTCTCCAAGCCCCTTTGCTTGGGTTGCAGTTCCCTCTGGAAGGAGAAGGGCATCACCAAAGCGTCGCTGACCGTTCCAACCTTTGCAGCGGCACCTGGAAGGCGTCGCTTCTGCTGGCTTTTCCACGGGAGGCACCTCCCTCGTTAACACGCCAAGCTTCCCCACGTGGGAAGTGGCCTCCATGGCTCGTCTCTCCGGGGCCTGATGGAGCATGTCCCAGTGCCTGCGTCTTTCCCCAACCGGAACATCCCAACCGGAGGAGGACAGCCCCAAGACAACAGGGGCTGAGCTTCCTCAGGGAAATTCAGTTGGTTTAGGAGGATTTTTTTTAATTTTTTTTTCCCCAGGCTGCTGCCTACACGTTCTTTCCCTTCCCCTAAAGAGCGGCTGGCGCTGCACGCCGCCTGACAGCATCTCCTGCCTTTCCCACCCGCCCCGGAGTGGCAGGTTGCCAGATGGTGCCCTGTTGGGTCACATTTGCTCATTGTTTGGCGAACAGCGGCTTCATTCAAGCGCTGAGTTGACAGCTTGTTCTCCAAGACAATCTGCAAGTTGCGGTGTTGCAAATGCCAGCTTGGCTGTGCACGGTGATGTTATTTCAGCTGCCTCAAAGGGATGAAGTTCTCTTTGATTGGTAAAAATAAAAAAAAAAATAAGAAAAGGGTGAAAATGGGAGGAAGCTGAAAAGGTTTTTGGTGGGTTTGGTGTGGAAGGACCAGCAGTGTTGGTTGGCGAGCGTTGGGAAAGGGTCTGCGCTCCTGGCACTGTGGTTCCCCGTCAGCAGACACTCTCCATGTCCCACCCCTCTTGACATCGAGGTCTTCCACCCGTGCCCCACCATCCTAAGGAACGAGGCGTATTTCCAGGAAAACAGGCTTTCCCAGGGAAATAGCCATTCTGGTTTATCGCAGGCAACACAGAACAGCAGGACGACGATGCTCTTTCTTCTTCAACAGGTGGGCGAAGAAAGGCCAGGTGATAAAGGAAGCATCCGGTGACTTCTACGAAACCATCGTGGACCATACCTTCTTCTTCGAGCCCGTCTCCTGCGAGGTCACCAACGCGCTGGGCAGCACGAACATCAGCAGGACCGTGGACGTGTACTGTAAGTAATCTTGCCGCTTGAGACTGGCTTCCCAGGGCTAAGCAGGACCCGAAAATTAACGGGAAGGGGGCACGGCTAGGTCTGACTTGCCCGGGGTGACGAGGACTTGCTGGGCCCTCTTGCAGCTCAGACTTTGTAAATGCTTTGGTGGTGGGACCCATGATTTCCTCCTGCACAGCTCATGGCACTGGTCTTTGGGTTGCAGCAGGCACCTGTCTCAGGCTGTTATTTATCTGGGGGGTCGTACGTGGCTGTGACCCATAGGTCCGTCAAGATCTACCATGCTTCCTCTGACACGGTGACCTCTTTGGTTTGAGGGTTTCTGGTTGACACTGGGAGTAACTCCGGTCTCCTCTGTGCAGTTGGACCCAGGATGGCGACAGAACCACAGTCCCTCCTCGTTGACCTGGGCTCGGACGCAGTCTTCAACTGTGCCTGGACTGGAAACCCGTCTCTCACCATCGTCTGGATGAAGCGAGGCTCGGGCGTGGTAAGGAGCACTGCCGGGGCGGTGGGGAATGCCGCATCCAGGGCGTGAGGTGGTGCGTGATGGTCCCCATGGAGCAGAGCTCACACCTACGGACTGAGAGCTCCTGGGTGGACAAATGCTGGACCTACGAGGCTTCTGCAAATGGCACTGCAGAGCCAATGTCATCGCAGAGGGAAAACCAGACTGCAGAAAATCCATGCAGAGGAATCGAGGCGGCGGGTTGTCTGGCCCTGCTTCGTCGAGTCCTAGCAGAGCCACCTTCCAGAGCACAAGATGTTTGCAGAAGAGTCCTCATAGGATAATTGATTCCCACGATGATGGGCAGAAGGGTTGAACAGAGGCCAGAGCATCACCTAAACTCTCGGTGACGGGTAGCGCTTCTGCGAATCGCCTGTGTGCGGACCTTTTTCTGGGATGGTCCTTCCTGGGATGGTCCTTTCTGGGATGGTTCTTTCTAGGATGATCCTTTCCAGGATGGTCCTTTCTGGGATGATCCTTTCTGGGATGGTCCTTTCTGGGATGGTTCTTTCTGGGATGATCCTTCCCAGGATGATCCTGTCTGGGATGATCCTTCCCAGGATGGTCCTTTCAGGGATGGTCCTTTCAAGAATGGTCCTTTCAGGGATGGTCCTTTCTGGCCTCCAAACCTGTGAGCTCACATTCTAGCATATTCGCCCCAGCTCACCTGCACTGGGGGCCAGAGCCTGCTCCAGTTGGGGAAGCCTGGCTCTGGCCCAGCAGACTTCTCCACGTCTCTTTTGTCCTGAAAAGCCTAAGGAGCTTTTGCAGTCGGCCCGGGGAGACATGAGATGCTCACAAGGGTGAGACCCCCATCTCCTTGCTGCAGGGAGACCCAGAGCCGTGTCCAACCTCCGCTCGGGGCTTTGCAGAACATCAGCACAAAATCCCCGGCAGCGGCAGCTCTGGGAGCAGCGGGCAGCGGAGCCGGGGCTCACCGAGCAAGCAGGTGCTGGAAGGAAGGAGAGGTGGTGGGCCACCAGCCGCACGTTTCCAGCACGGGAACTCATTGCTCCCAAAGCCACTGTTCGTTTTAAACTGGCCACGTCTTTTTAAACACCACCAGTGCCGAGATTCTGCTGACAACCTCAGCCCAATCTTTCCGCTTCGACAATTTTCAAGGTTTAATAAAGCTGCTAATTGCAGGGGGGCGGCGTGGCTGGTGGCCGCGTCGCAGCCGGTCGATAGGGAGGGCTTGCCAAAACCAGCTGGGATTTCCCCTGCTATCCAGACCCAGTTCCCAGCAATCCCAGTTGGTCTCCCACCACTTCTGAGCCCATCCTGGCAGCCCCCCCTCCACCTCCAAAGACAGAAATGCCAGTGTGGAGCGTGGCTCTCTCCAAGGCTGTTCTGGTCCAGGTCCAAGAAGTCTGATTTTTCTCACTGATTTTTCTCTTGTATCTTGAACTTCTTGCAAAACTGGAGTTTGTAAAAATCTGAATTAACAGGAACAGGACTTGTATTTCCCCCCCAAAACGGGGTCGTTTCTTTATTTCTTGGTCAACAGCAGTAAGTGATATTTCCACGCCACGTAACAGGCTCACCCACTTCCTTTTCTCTGTTTCTTGAGCTTGTAATGCGTTTCTTGTCCATCTCCTCTCTTCCAGGTGCTGAGCAACGAGAACAAGCTGACCCTGAAGTCCGTCCGCCAGGAAGACGCCGGGAAATACGTGTGCCGGGCCGTGGTCCCGCGGGTCGGCGCCGGGGAGCGGGAGGTGACGCTCACCGTCAACGGTACCTCTTGCTTTCCTGTTGCCCTCCCATCCTGCCATCTCATGGTTGCTCTGACAGCTCACGTTGCCAAATTATCCCCTTGGATATTGGCTCATAGAGCAAATCCCAGGAGTGGAGTGTGTCCTCCACTGCAGACAAGGATTTTGCATTCATTTGTCTGGAGATACATGGCTTAAACAAAAAAAACCCAACTTTATCTAAGACCTGCTTGGTTTATTGTTATCAACAGGGGTTTGTTGAGTAGTTGGGAGCTGATGTCTGTAAAACTGTAATGGATTTATCTCACAAAACCCTTGCGAGGTCGGAGAGCACGGTTGGGAATTGAGCCTGGATCTGAGACCGGCAGCCCCATCGCTCTCCCCGAGCCCGCCTGAGGATACCTGTGAGAGGCAGCTCCTCCACGGCTTCTCGGGGTGTCGGGACGTGGCCCGGACCCTCACCCGTGCCCGGGGAGCTGGGCAGCATTCCAGAGCCCTGGTGTTTAACAAGGACCTGGCCAGGATCCCGCAGCAGCCGATAATGGATTTTCAGATACGGAAGGGAAAGAGCCGGGCGGGCGGCAAATGATTTGAATAGAGGATGAATTCCGCGTTGTCTCTCACCTGCGTGACACACCGGCAGGTCTCAGTCCCCCTCGCTGTCACAAAGAGAAGGAAATAAGCAGGGAAGCGGCACAGGCGGCGGCAAGCGTTCATTTTAAATGCAGATAAAGCTGGAAAGGGAAGCCAAGGGCAACACAGCAGGGGACCGAAAACCAACCCCTCCTATGACTTCAGCTCAGCTCCGTGGCGCCTGCATGCTCCTTCCCCGGCGGCTGCTGGGTTTTAATTACAATTAAAGTAGCTCGCGGAAAAACAAAGCAACAAATTAGCAGAAACAAAGAACCTGCTCTTTTCCTGACACCTACCAGGCGCGCGTCCGCCTGGAATGCAGAGCGAAAAACTTCTCTGGAGAGCTTTGCAGCGTACGCCACCGCTGAGCTTTTCCCCTTGCAGAGCTGAGGAGGGAGCGACTGAAATCCCTGAGGTTCACCGCTCAACTCGGAGCATCTGCCAGGAGCCGACTGTCGGCAGCGTCCTGTCCCGCTGGGATGCGCTGCTGGGGGGTGCGCTGCTGGGGTTTGGCGCAACCCCAAGGTGCCGACGTTGGGACATGCCATCGCGGGAGTTGGACCCGACGCCACGGGAGAATCCCTGGCCAGGAGTCTCCTCGCCCTCCAAGCTGGGAGAACCAAAGTGGGCAAGCCCCAGAGCAGCATCCCAACACCCACCGAGCGCCGGGGCTGGCAGCCCGTCCGCGAGCTGGAGCAGCTCTCCAGCTCCGGGAGCACGGCGCGGTGCGTCTAATCCAGCTAATGAGTTCTCCTGAAAGTCTGTTCCGCTGTAATTTGAGAGGGAACTTGAACGCTTCATGTTTTCAAATGATTTTAAATCCAGAGGGTGCTGCAATTATCTTGGTATGATGAGGTGCCTTTCTCCCAACTGAGGGGTCGTCATCCCCCCAGCCCGAGCCTGCAGTCCTGCCCGTAGCGGCCCATCCGCTCTCAAAACTCTCCGAAACGCTGGCAGCGCGATGCCGGGGGTGGGAGAGCATCCTCCTGCCCTGGCTGCAGCCGGCTCTCCCGGGTCTGTGGCTGCAGCGAGGGGCTGGCAGCCCGTCCCCGAGCCGGAGCACGAGGCCAGCAGCCTGAGAGGAAGCAGATACGATTCAGCGTCTCGTTAGCCGGAAGGAGGATTATGCAGATGAGCAGCGTTTGGCAGGGCCGGAGCAGCAGAGGCAGAGACGGGAGCGAGGAGCTGTTGGTGCCATCGGAAGTCAGCAGTGATCGGATTTATGGCCCCGGCACGAGCCAGAGCCTCTCGATGCTCCTGGCTGCACGCCAGCGTGGTGGAGGTGCCCATCCCGGTAAGAGAAGCACCCCAAGGTCGCAGGGTCGCCTTGGGATGTCCCTTGCAGTATTGGGCAGCATGAGGCTCTTGCAGGAACCAAAGAGTCAAACCAAACTCCTGCCAAGCCATTTCCATCGCTGCGAGGGCTTGGGAGGAACCGTTCGGATGGACTCAAGCAGGCCGGAGGAGTCCAGGCCATCCTTTCGTTCTTCCAAGGCTCCCCAGTCAGCAAGCTGCCTTCTCCTTTGTTGTGAGCCCCTGGGACGGCACAAATAGATTGGCACCAGCGCTAAAAATAACCGCAACCAATAGCTCCATCATTTATATCCATGGCAACGTTGTTTAAAGGCTTTTTCCTGCCCGTGGGCTGTCTCGAGCTCAGCGCTGAACGCCGAGCCGGAGATCGGCAGCCTTCGTAAGGAGCCAGAGCCCGGTGGAGAATCAAACACCAGCCCCAAACGCGAAGAGGCTGCGACTTCATGCTGTTATTTCTGGGCATGTTCGTCTCACAAATGGTCTTTAGTCGTAGGCTATTATCGTGAGCCTTCGACTCTGAACTCCTACGGCAGTAATAAAACCCAAAGCCGCTGGCGTTTGTGCCATTTAAAATCCACTCTCCTTGGGGAAAATGATCCTTTTAATGATTATTAAAGCCATTTTTCTCTAGCGTCAGCCCAGTCTTGGAGAGCTTCCAGAATTTATAAGTAACATACAACCATTGAAGAAGAAAGAAGATGGCTTTTTTATTATTATTATTATTTAGGCCTGGCCTACAGATCCCATCGCTGCTCTTGCCGTTGGGTTCATCAGCGAGTGGGAGGATCGCCCAAGACATGCTTAGTTGGCCAAGGAGCTCGTCCCGCATGCCTTGTGCCACCCTTGGAAGGTGATGGGCCCAAATGGGTCCCCATTGCGTGTCCTATCCAGGAGGAAAAAGCCCCAGCACAGGTTTAGGGCCATCCACCGTCACACTTGGCTGTTGGCTGGGCTCTTCCGCCGGATGCAGGGAGCGAAGGCCAAGGCTAGCTGAGGTTGCCACCTCGGAAGGAGCTGTTTCATGGAGGCCAGGTGCCATTTGCGTCCTCCTGAAGGTAGGCAACTGGATGCTCCTGAGATCCCGGCCAGCATTTTGAGAAGATGGGCTTTCAAGATGGATCAGTGAGAATGCTCGCCTTGGAAGCATGCCTAGAACATCTTGAAGAAGAGCACTTGGACAGAAAACTGCAACAAAATGTCTTTTTTTTTTCTTTTTCTGATCTAAAGGCACACAAACGTTGCCGCTAACACACAGCTGTGACCATTACATCCACACAAGTCCTGACCTTCTCCATCACACGCAGCTCCTGTGTCCAATTTTGACGGCACTGTGCTTTGGGCGATGATTTCCTGAGCTGCCGGAACCGCGTGTCCGGTGGCTGGCTGGTGAAGCACACTTCACTGAGCTGCTTCTCCGTGCGTCTCGCCTGGGAGCATCACCGGGGAGGAAGGACGGGGGTGTGTCTCGGTGGGAAGTGCTTGGGGAGTGTGAAGGTTTGGTGCAGGATGGTGTTCCCAGGGTGATTTCAGTAGGCAATCGTATGTGTGGGTGCAGCAGAGCCAAGAATTTAGCATTGTGGTACATTTTGTGCGTTCCCCAAATTCACAAATGGGCGATTTGGGTGAGAATCGGTCAGGCAAATCTGTTTCGCCCCACTTTACCCCAAATCCCTGAGCCTCTTCTTGGAAGAACACCTCAGCTGCAGGGCAGGGAGGAAGAAAAAAAAATGGGAGAAGTTTCTCAGGTCCACAAAGGAAGTGTCGATGGGGGAGAGGATGAGCCCAGCAAGCTCTCCCACTCTGACCATCGCAGAGACCTGGGCTCAGGACCCAGCTGGGGTTGTCCCCAGCAGTAGGTTGGTCTCTTGCAGCATCTCCCGTGGCGGCTTTTCCACTTCGCATGGCCATGGGTGGGCAGGCATGGCTGTGTTTTCTAAGAAACCCGGTGACAGACTCAAAACCAGAAGCGAACATCTGAAATGGCTGAGCTGGGGCAGGGGAAGATCCACCAGCCTCTGCCTCCTCCCTCCCTGCACTCCCCACGTCGGGAGCTGGGATGGGGAGACCCCCACGTTGCCACGGGTACCGTAGCCACCCCTGCGAGACGCCAGCGCCCCTCTCCTCTCTCTTGCAGGGCCGCCCATCATCTCCAGCACCCAGACGCAGCACGCCCTGCACGGCCAGAAAGGGCAGATCAAGTGTTTCATCCGCAGCACCCCGCCGCCAGACCGAATTGTGAGTAGCACCCCGTGGGGCGCGGTGGGGTCCTTGCACCCCTCAGGGTGCCCCGCGGTGGGCAAAGCCGGGCTGACCCCTCTCTTGCTCGGCAGGCTTGGTCCTGGAAGGAGAACGTCCTGGAGTCCGGGACCTCCGGGCGTTACACAGTGGAGACGGTGAGCACGGACGAGGGCGTTATCTCCACGCTGACCATCAGCAACATCGTCCGGGCCGATTTCCAAACCATTTACAACTGCACTGCCTGGAACAGCTTCGGCTCCGACACGGAGATCATCCGGCTCAAAGAGCAAGGTGGGCATCGCAGAGGCGCCGGCGGGGGCTGCCGGGCAGCGGGGATTAGCGCCTGGCCGGGCTGCGAGAGCGGGGAGATGCTGGGAGAGGCAGGAGGCACTCAGAAAAGCTCCTGGGATGCCAGAGAGGAAACTGGGAAGGATGGTGAAGATGCTCCAGCCATGCTAGGTGCCACAGCTGGAGGGTCATTTGCAACCTCAGAGAGACAGGAACGGCTGCTCCTACCGGACCCCACCGCTCCGCGGTGACCGGAGTGAGTGGGTTGAAGGCGTTGGGGCTGGTGGCAACCCCCCACCCTGGCCACCAGCCACCGTGCCGGCAGGGCTGGGCTTACCCACCCGGCCTCGAAGGCACCTGGAGCGGTTCTCAGGGGGTGGCCAGGGGATTTCCACTCTCCGTGGTAAGGGAGGGAGACAGCTTTTGTCAGAAATGCTTCGCTCCTGGAGGGACTCCAGTTCTCCTCTGTTTTATTAAGTGCCAGGGCAGGCAGGTGGATTGTTCTCATTAAGCCATGATTTATAGGCAAGGCTGCCATCCAGATTAAATCAGAGCTAAATGAACCCCTTAAAATTAGCCTTGGGCTTCTTCCAGTGCAAACAGAGCCAGTGGTTTTTCCAGGTCGTCTGCCAGGCAGCGGGAGCGCTCAGCAGCAAGGCTGGGTCCCAGCGGAGGGCGGCCGGGCAGCCGAGCCGGGTCGGAGCATCCGAATCCACAGCCGGCTCTGCGTCCGAGATCCGAGCATCCCTGCTAGGCGAGGCGAGAGGACCTCCCTGCCCCAGGCAGGGGGGATGCTGTAGGCTGGCAGAGGACATCCCCTTCACGGGGCCATCCCCACACTCGGAGCGGGCAGCGGAGCCGAGGGCCGAGCGCTCAGGAAGGCTGGCGTGTGCGCTTGGGCCGTGCAAGGCTGTGGACACTTGCTTTATTTTCAAACAGGTACGGAAATGAAATCAGGAGCTGGTATTCAAGCAGGTACGGAAATGATGAGCTGACGGTGAAGGTGAACTGTCCCCAGCCGTTACCACACACCCGGGGACCCCGTGTCCTCCTCCCGGCCTGGCGGCTCCCCGCAGGGCAGGCAGGGCAGGACGGGGCGTAGGAGAGCTGCAGGGCAGTGACGGGGGCACCGACTGGGAAGCCGGAGCGGCCCGGCCTCCGCTGTGCCACTGACCCGCTCTGCCGACCAGCAGCACCTTTCTGTGCCCCGGGTCCCCAGCCGCCGAGAGCGGGGTGGCGTTGCACCGCTGAGGTGCTATCACGCAGCAGAAAAGAGGGAGAAGGGCAGGTTTCCGGGGTCATTTGCAGACACCAGCTTGTCTCAGCATCGTGGGAGAGCGCTAGCCAGCATCCACGGCAGCCGGAGCAGGGGCAGTGGTTATCTGGGCAGATGCCGTGGGACGTGTCCTTGGTGCCTTCCTCATCCTCTGCGCCGGAGCAGGGTCCGTGGGGAACCACGCAGCCGGCAAACTGCTCCTCATCGGCTCATCCCTGTCTTGGGGATGCCGTTTGCCATCCCAACCACTGCTTCCTGTCACTGCCCCTTTTTTTTTTAGCCCAGGAGAACCCCGGGCGCTTTCCCCACCCCATTCCCTGCATGGTTCTCCATCATCTTCATCACCATCGCTACCCGCTTCTCGCTGAGCTCGGCGTTGCAGATCCCGCTCCCCCAGAGCTGGGAGCCAGCAAACGCTCCCAGGCACCCCAGGCTCCCATCCCCTCGCCCCGTTGCTCCGTATTCCCCTGGGAGAGCCAAAAGATAATCCCGTGGTGAGTCACCACCATTGGCAGGAGCAACGCCTAGCAGGTGGCCTCAGGCCACCCAGAGAAGAAAAACCCCAGTTTCTTCTTGCTGTGGCTCAACTGGTATGTTGGAGGGTGCTGGTGCAGCTGGAACCAGCTCCAGCCTCTGCTCCCGGAGCTCCTGCAGAGCATCCAAGGGGATTTGCCTTTTCGCCGGGGGAATTCCTGCACCGCGAGCCCTCTCGGCAGATTTGGCGACGGAGCCGATGAGCCGAGGGAGAAGCTCAGGAGGTTGGGATGTAAAGCAGCAGAGGCTGTGAAGGATGGCTCTTGGGTTAATTCATCCATTTCTAGTCACACCTCTCTCCCAGCCTGCTTCGGTGCCATTTCTCTTTTTCAATAACACCACCACGCCGTCTTCTTCTGCGCTCCTCGTCCTTTAGCGATGCCCCCTCACTGAGCCGCAGGGCGCCATGGAGGGCAGGCGCTAACCCGCTCTCCTGGCTCCCTCCTCTTCTCTTCCTCCCAGGGGAAACTGAGGCACAGAGAGGTCAGGGCTTGCACAAATCGCAGCGTCCCACGGGCAGGGACGAGGTGGGGGTGAGGTCCGTTTGGCCCCAAACCCCTCCCTGGGCTCCTCACCGGGCCGCTCTCCAGTAGCCGGGGGTGGGTCCCTTGAGGGAAACCGCCCTCTCTGGCCTTCATCCGGCTTCATGCTCCCTCTCCTTCCTCTTGCAGAGTCAGTGCCGATGGCGGTGATCATCGGAGTGGCCGTGGGGGCCGGCGTGGCGTTCCTGGTGTTGATGGCCACCATCGTCGCCTTCTGCTGCGCCCGCTCCCAGAGGAGTAAGTGTCTCCCCCAGCCCCGCTGCGTCCCTTCGGGCAGGGCCGGGGTGGGCGGGCGAAGAGATAATTCCATTTTTCTCCACGTAAAATGCGTATTTCCGAGTGGAAATGACAGCCAGCGGAGGGGTTGCAGGGGACGTGGGTTTCGAAGCCTGGCGCCGTGGGAAGACAAGTTGAAGCGGAATTAGGGACGCAGGTAGAGGGGGAGGAGCGATAAACGGCGCGGCGTCGTGTTGCCTCAATAAAGAGGCACCAGGAAGTGAAAGGAGGATTGCTGGCTCAATTAAATGGGGGGGCAGTCGTTAATCTCGCTTTCTGGGGGAGGATTGCTGTGGACAGGACCCAGGACCAGGCCCGATCGGTGCTGTGGAGGTCGACACGCGAGTCGAGCCCCTGCAGAAGGTGGAGGCTGCGCCGCGTTACCGTGTCGATGGTCGGACGTAATCGGCCGCGCTTTCCCTGCACCGCATCATCCCCGGAGCAGAGCACGGGTCCCCACGCTTCCCGCAGGCCTTCTCTGCCGCTTCGCTTTGGGACCGGAGCAGGGGAGGGCTTGGCTGTCCCGGGGCGAAGGGCATGGAGTGCCGGTTTCACAGGTGCTAACGCAAACCGGGTGCTGCGGCCGCTCTCTGCAGCGGCCGGTGAGCGTTGGGAAGGGAGAAACACCGGCTGAGAAGGCGAGGAGAGGGCTCTGAGCGTGGTTAGCGGTGTGAAATCAGCAGGGTGACGGGACAGCAGAGTAGTTGGCCATCAGCAGGGACTCGTTCCCTGCCAGGATGACTGCAGGTTCCTCTCCCTGGACAAATATCGGGACGGCGTTGCGTCATTTAAAACAACAGCCTGCAAGCAAAACCTGCCGGCAGGCTGCAGGGACGGCTCCGCGCGGCTCGCGGCAGACGGGACGAGGTGACCCGGTGGTGACTCTGGAGAAGACTTCTCCTGATGGCTGCAACCGGCTGCCGACCGCAGCGAAAGGCACTGGGGGAGGCGATTCCTGACCCTGCTTGGAGGAGATGCAGCAAAAAAATGCAGACACACGGAGCCCGGAGGCTCTGGAAAAGGAAAAAAAATGTAAAAAATTAAAGACTGTAGTGCACATCTGTTGTTGGATCTTCGGTGACTTAATCGCCCAGCGTTATGTGAGGGGGGACGCTCCTGGGAGAGGATGTGCAAGACAGTGATTAGCTTCTCCTTGTGATTAAAGACGGAGGCTCCAGCACCAGGAACGTGGTCTCAGCAAGGAAAAAAATAAAAAAAGGAAGAGCCGCAGTAACTTCCCAGTGAAAGCCTTTGCCTTGCACCCTGAGACTTGGAGACGTCGGTGGGTGACGGCGGGGCTGCATATACCGAGGGCGCGGGACGCCGAGGTGGATGAGTTCAGGGACAGAGCTGGGTTGCGTGGTCCGGTTCGGTTTACGGATTAAACCACCGCCTCCGCCTGCGTGGTCCAGCCTTTGCTGGGCCCGGCCTGAGCGCGGTCCCCTTGGCTGGAGGTTGATGTGACGAGCCCGGCGGCGCAGGGTGGTTTTGGGCCCGGGAGGGTGGGCGCGGCCGTCCTGGGAGGCGAGAGCTGGATCCTAGGCTGGAGCACGGCTTCAAAGCCGCGGGCTGTTCAGGTCTGGCTGTGCAGATTTTGCATCCGGCTCTGCTCTTCATCGCGGGTGTGCCTGGCCGTTTCTGCTCCTGCTGCTCGGTGGCTTTGGTTTAATTTTGCTGAAGTGATTTCTTCAAAGCACGCCTGACACCTTCAGGGGAGACAGAGTCTCTCCAGAAACGCTTCTCTCTGCCCTGCGTGAAAACCGGCTGCATGGCGCAGCAGCCAGGGATGATTTTGTTGTTCCCTGTCGATAACACCGGGAGTACGGCGGAGCCTAAGCGAGCTCCCAAAGGAATTAAAACAGAAATCTGAGCTCCCCAGCAGTGAAGGTTTACCGTGCCCGTTCCGTACGGCAGTGCAGACGCTGCTCCCCGATCCCCAGGCGCGTCGCTGAGCCAGGGTTGATTTTCCCGGTGCTGCCAGCCGTTCGCATCCCTGGGGATGCTCCGCGATTGCTTCCCGCTGCTAACCCCTTCTCTCCGTCTCCCTCTTCGCCTAGATCTCAAAGGTGTGGTTTCTGCCAAGAACGATATCCGCGTGGAGATCGTCCACAAGGAGCCGGCCTCGGGCCGGGAGGCGGAGGAGCACCCCACCATCAAGCAGCTGATGGTAAGGATTCACTTCTTCACCGCGTAAGCAATTACCCCGGGTGAGCGTTTGACGGTAACGAGCCCGGGCACGCGTGCCGTAATCCCCTCTCAAGGCAAGGATGCTCTTCCAAAAAATCCTGCTCTTGAGACAGACGGTTCCTCCTGCCATAAAGCTCCTCAAGTGAAACTTGTCTGATGAGGAGGGAGAGCTGGGAGAGGTTTACGGCGGTAGCTGGCCGCCCGCCGGCTAATTGCACAGCAAATTTGCCGCCTCGCATGGGGAAAGAGCTGCAAAGCCGCGAGTGGACACGCCGTAGGTGAGCACGGTGTAATGACGAGCTAATTAGCCATCTTCAGAGTTACCTGTGCACAAACGACGCATGCACGCGCGGTTGGTTGCGGATTGCTGCCGCCGGGCGTGTGGGGCCAGCCCGGACCTGGGTGTGTGACAGCCCCGGAGGTGTCACCTTCCTGGGGCCCGAGGGGACCGACCGACGCGGGCAGGGCAAGATGCTGAGGGCCCAGCCCCAGCCCCATCCTCTCACTGCTGTTCTCTGTGGCTCGGCCCCAGTTTGCCTTTTCCTTCGCTTGCTGGTGTCACCAGCCAAGACGCCAACGCCCCCTCCCCTGCCTGGACTGGAGCCTCCCCATCCTCATCTGCCTTCGGCAAGAGCGTTCCCAGGAAATGCTTCCCAATTCCCTCTCTCCACGGAGTCCCCCCGCTCTCCCTCATCCCCCTCCTCACAGCCGCTGCCAGCATCCTCTGGCCTTCGGCTCCTGAACAGATTCCTGCCAAGAGGCTCCGAGTTTGTCGATGAAACAGTGGATCAGGTTTATAAAAAAATTAATCCTTGCTGATGAGCGGTGGTGAGAGCTCTCCGGCAGGAGCGGGGGCAACGCACAGCACCCTTGCTCCCCCTCCTCCCCGGAGCGGCGTGATTCCCTCGCTGCTTCCCCGTTTGCCTCCCCTACGCTCCTCGTGCCGTTTCCAGCCCGGGCTCTAGCCTCGTCGGCGTCCTTCGAAACGCTCTCCTTGCCCTCAACAACGTTCCGAACACCTCGCAGTTCAATATCAACTGCGAATTTCATTGCCACGCTGGCTGCTCGCACCCAGAGATCGTTAACGCAGGTGTTAACGAAGAGCAGGCCACGCTTGCAAACAGCTTCCTGCTGCTCCGCGGCGGCTTTTTCGCTCCCCAGCCTGGCCCCTCGGCCAAGCCCGAGCTGGTCCCGCCGAGCGTCGGGAGCGGAGATCGCCGCTCTGCACCATGGCCCCGCAGTTTCCCGCGGCGTCTCGGAGCATTTCTGGCTGCAGAGTGCCAGCCTGCCCCTCCTTCCCCTCCCAAAATATTCCTGCATTTGTTGTTCTCCAGCCATCTGTGACCTCCGCAGCTCTCCCTGCTTCTCAGCAATTCGTGCGTCTATAAATTCGTTAACACCTTAGGAGACGCGTCACACCGGCTGATTTGCATCTGTTCACGTCGTCTCAGCGCCGTCTTTTCCCCTCAGCCCCGTCAGCCGTTCTGCCTACGGGGCTGCCAGCCCGCAGGCGCCCAAAAGCGAACAGCGGCTGGCGGCTGGAGGCGAAAGAGCCCCTGAAAGGGTCTGATTTTGGGGAAAAATAAATCAAGGGCGGCAGCTTGCTCCCTCCTACCGGGGCGTGTTGCAGCGGCACGCCGATTCGGCTGAGGCTGGGTTGAAGAGCACCGTCGGCTCCGAGACGGCATGACCTCCTCTGTCGTCACAGCTGGGTGCTTTGGGTTTTGTCCTTGGACTCCGTGCCTCAGTTTCCTCATCTGTGAAACGGGACTGATGGTTCTAACGGAGCCGTCAGTTCATTTTTGGGGCAGAACAGTCCAAACACCCCAGCCAGCAGCCAAGTCGATGGTCTTGTCCTTGCTCACTGTTCTTTCCCGCCCCTATCCCACCTGCTCCGAGGGATGTTCCCGCTTTGTTCGCAGCCCGCAGAGCATCACCAGGCGGATTTTCCACTCAGATCCCCACGGAAAAGGAAAAAAGGAAAAAGCCGAGGTGAAATTCAGGGCCAGGCTCATTTCTGCCCGCAGCCCAGCTCTCACGGCTGCCTCTGCCCGTCCAAAAAGCAACGATTTTTGGGGAAGGGTGGGACGAGGTGATGCAGCTTCACCTGGGGACGCTGGGCTGGGCAGCACACGGAGCTCACCGGCCTCGGAAGGCGAAAAACCGTCGGCCGGCTGGGCAGTCCCAGCGGAGATTTTATATTTGTGTGCTTGTTTCCTCGCTGGCAGCCGGTCCCCGCTGGGAGCAGAGGAAGCCGCTGCCTCGGGAATCCGTGAAACACTGTCCCTCGCCCCCGGTCGGGTGTGACCGGTGTGAGCCTGGCTGAGTGGCAGCCAATTAATTATCCAAGAAGCAGGAAATGTTCTAATTAAACACGGTGTGGGTGGGGGGGGGAGGCCAGGAGCGAGGCTGGGTCTGGATGGATGCTCAGGGATCCCGGCCGGCAACTCTGGAGGGAGCAGCATTTAAAAAAAAAACAGATTGTCTCCGCTAATGAAAGCACAAGATTTAATATCTGGTCGCTCCGATTCGACATCCCAGCTGAACGCAGCTTCACTTGCGCGGGGGCTCGGTGCCCTCTGACGGTGCAGGGCTTCGCTGCAGCCCCCCAAATCCACGGGGTGCAGCCGAACCCACGGCATCCAGCCAGCCCCACGGAAAGGCCAGGTCCCCACAGGGCTGAGGAGCGTCCCAGCGCCTGGATCGCGTCAGCCGTTCTCGAGAGGCACCATAAAATGGCTTAAAAAAGCCCGTCAGACCCAAATTATTAGTTCTGGGGAGGTTTTGCCACCAGTGGGACCGTCCCGTCTCCGGATCTCGCCCTGGCCGCCGGGGTCACCCACGCCGAAAACCAGCCAAATCCAGGGAGGAGAAGTGGTTTCTCCTTTTGTTCCGACCCAGGACCCGTGAAACCCTTTCGATGCGTTTTATATGGCCGCCTCATCCCCGTGCCATGATTTAGGAGCTTTAGGGTGCTGCTGGGGAAAAAAGAAAAAAAAAAACCCTCCCTGTGCCATTTTAGCTGCCCTGAATTTAATCCTGGGTGACACTTGTACCTACTCTGGTAATTTTATTTTTTCCCCCCTATGAAAGCTCAGGTACTTTAATTTATTGCATTTAATAGCCATATCAAAGGCTTTCAGGAGATGAACAGAAAGTGCCGCAGGGAGGATTTCCGCAACCACTTACCACTTTAAAAAGGAGAAGTTGGGCAATAAAAGGGAATTTTTGGGCCGATCTGGGGCTGTGATCAGGGCAGCTGCCGTCCCAGCGCCCAGGCAGAGAAACCGGGCTGGAGGCGTGCGATCAACGGGGAGAAGAGGAAAAAATTTTTAAAATGCAGCCGAGAAATTGGTTGGTAATTATTCCGCTTCCGCACAAGCCCACCGTGCTGAAGGAAGGGTAATTAAAGCCGTGGTGTGATTAATCTGTGCCTTGCCCCACCTCCCAACCCGGCCTTCAAAGGAAAATTAACGAGGCGAGGGGCGGTGGGTGAAGGCGGCGTGCCGGGGCAGCAACGTCCGTCGCCGGGACACCGCCAAGGAGCGGCGGGAGTGAAAAAAATTATTCAATCAAACGGTGTTTCACCGCGGGAAATGTAAATAATTCACCTGCTGCGTCAGCCTGGCCTCTGTGGTCCTGGACAGAGGAGAAAAAATCCTGCGGCTCAGGGAACTGCATGACTTTGGGGCGGCTGCCCGGCTCTGCTGCCCTCCGCCGCCCCGCTGGGCACGTCCCTTAATCCGGCTCTCGGCCGGCGCTATGCCGTGGGGCTGACGGCGGGCGTGGGGGTCACGCAGCCCCGCGTGGCGGGGGGGGGGCGGCAGGGTGACAGTGGGTGCGTGGGGCCACTGACACCCACCTGCGTCCTTTCGCAGATGGAGCGGAGCGAGTTCCAGCAGGACTCGGTGCTGAAGCAGCTCGAGGTGCTCAAGGAGGAGGAGAAGGAGTTCCAGAACCTGAAGGTGAGCCAGGCCCTGGGGACGCGGCCCCCTCTGTCCCCAGCCCCGGGGGCTGTTGGGGCCAAGAGCCCCCCCCCGGCCCCGCGCCAGGTCGCTCCTGCAAGAGGGGCTGGGCGGCTGCAGGGCCCTTGCCCAGCGTCGCTTTCTGTCCTCGTGTCCCCTGGTGTCACCATGCGTGGCCTGGGCTGTACCCGTGATACCCCTGGTGCCGCTTTCTGGTCCCAGCTCCTTTGGGGATTGAAAAAAAAAGGTGTGTGCCAGGAGAGCGGGGTGCGGGGGCCTCTGCCCCCATTTGGAGGGACGCGTTGGCGTCGCGAGAAGATGCTCCGCTGCGGCGGGCAGGTGGGTGAGCCGGGTGGGTGCCCCGAACACCACCACCCACCTGCCCCCTCCCCACCCACGCCTTTCCGCCCCGCAGGACCCCACCAACGGCTACTACAGCGTGAACACCTTCAAGGAGCACCACTCCACCCCCACCATCTCGCTGTCGGGCTGCCCGGCGGACCTGCGCCCCGCCGCCAAGCAGCGGGTGCCCACCGGCATGTCCTTCACCAACATCTACAGCACCCTGAGCGGGCAGGGCCGCCTCTACGACTACAGCCAGCGCTTCGTGCTGGGCATGGGCAGCAGCTCCATCGAGCTGTGCGAGCGCGAGTTCCAGCGCGGCTCCATGAGCGACAGCAGCTCCTTCCTCGACACCCAGTGCGACAGCAGCATCAGCAGCAGCGGCAAGCAGGACGGCTACGTGCAGTTCGACAAGGCCAGCAAAGCTTCGGCCTCCTCCTCCCACCATTCCCAATCTTCTTCCCAAAACTCGGACCCCAGCCGGCCCCTGCAGAGGCGGATGCAGACGCACGTTTGAGCCCCTCCGGAGTTGGCGGGGGAACGCTCGGGACCCTCCACGCGCGGGCGCTGGGGCTTCGCGCCAGGACGGTCGCGCCCCGCCGGGAGCGGTGGTGGGGAAAAAGGCCGGATTGGGATTTTGCCCCCCGCTTCTTCCAGAGCGGGGCTGCGGGAGCGGCCGAGCGCCCCACCGGTACACGCTAAGCACAACCCCGCTGAGGACGCACCGAGTCAGGGGGCTTGGGACGCCCCCAGCCCGACCGTACACCCCCGCGCCTCCCCAGCCGCTCACCTCCGCTTCCCGCTGCCCTCTCCCACCCGGCTCCTTCCCTTCCCTCTTGATGTTCGGTGTCCATACTTATAGAGTCCGTTTTGGGGGGTTGGGGGGGGTCTCGCCGTGTGGGACGGGGTTGGGGGGGACATCAGTGGGACAGGGACCCCCCGCTCCGGGAAGGGCCTCTCCGCGCTGTATCGCGGGAGCGCAGCGCCGCGGTCAATACAAGAGGTGTTTCTCGTGGCACGCCTGGGCTGATGGGCGCCCTGTGAGGCCGCCGGCGCTTTTGGTGACGCTTCGGCCCGGAGCTGCAGGGGAGGAGGGCGCTGGGGGAAGGGTCTCTGCCTTGGGGACACGGGCGCAGTGGTGGCAGAGGAAAACTGAGGCCACACGGCTCCCGCTGCAGGAGCCAGGAGATGGGGTGTCACGCCGGGGCCGCAGCAGGTAAGGGCTGTCTGTGGGGACACAGGGACGTGGGGACAGTCCTGGGCATGAGCACAAGGACACGGCCCAGGGACATGGCAGGGACAGGGGCTGGGGCATTTGGGGACACAAGGACACTCTCAGCCCCATGCTCACTCACCCTTGCGCCCACTCACACCCTCTCAACCTTGCACTCGCTCACTCACCCTCCCGCTCACCCTTGCGCCCACTCACACCCTCTCAACCTTGCACTCGCTCACTCACCCTCCCGCTCACCCTTGCACTCGCTCACTCACCCTCACGCACACTCACCCTGGTGCTCACTCACCCTCTCCCCCCACGCTCCCCCCCAGCCCCCGCCCCAGGAGCACCCAGCCCGGCCGCACCAGAACCTTTATTGGGTGCCGGCAGGAGCCCGCACCCCACAGACCCCTCCCACCCCACACCCCCAGCTGCAGAGGGGACCCTGCACCATTTTGGGGTCACCTCCAAACCTCCACCTCCCCACCATCACCACCACGTTGCACCCCAGGGCGGGGGCCTCCACGATAAATAAGCTTTTAAATTAATTAAATTAAACCGCCTCGCCCCGAAAAGGGCGCCTGCAGACCCCAAGGCCGGGCACCTCAGGGTGCCCTCACGTGTGGCGGGGGGGGGCTGTGGGGACGAGCCCCTGCGCCAGCGCTAAGGCACGGGACGAGGCCACTGAGTAAAGAGAAAATTAAAAAAAAAAAAAAAAAAAAAAAAAAAAAAGAAAAAAGGGGAAGGGGAGGGAAGAATTAAATACTGGGGGGGGAACCAGGGCAGGGAGGAGGTGATGGGGGCCCCAAAGGCTCCTGCTCCCTGGGGGGGTCCCAGGCCCCCCAATGTCGGCCCCTCAGTGGGGCCCTCGTCCGAATACGAGGGGATCGAGGGAAAGGGAAAGGCCAGGGCACGGGCTCCTGCCCCCGGCTCGGCCCCCCCAGGCCTGCTGGGAGGGTGGACACCCCCCACCCCAAAAACCCCCTCCAGTTCCTCCGTATCTTCAGTGCGTCGGTAGAAAAGGCGCCGGCTGCAACGCCGCGGCCCCGCGGGGCTCCCTGCGCCCCCCAAATCCCAGGGGGGGACACACGCTCCAGCGCGGCCCCCGCTCCAGCCCCCGCTCGCTCCAAGAGTCCCTGGGACCACGGTGACGGCAGCGACAAGGCCGCTCTGTCCTCGGGCGCGGCGCGTGCGGCCCCGCGTGCGGAGCGGGGCGACGCCGTGGCTGCGCAGCCCCCGCGCCCTCAGAAGGAGGTGAGGTTCTTGACGAGACCCAGCTCCAGCATCCGCTTGATGGCCGCCGCCTCGTGCGAGACGTTGTGCTCAGACGCCTGCGGGACGGGACGCGGCTCAGCGCCCACGGTGGAAGGGATCCTCGAACGGAGCGGGGCGCGATCCGCCCCGTCGCGGGGGAAAAGCAAAGACGGAGGAAAAGCGGCGGTAGATACTTACGGCCATGGACTTGAGCGTGATCTGCTCATAGTAGTGGATGGTTTGCTTCTTGTTGGCCGAGTCGGGGTAGCCGAAGCCAGCGATGTGCACCAGGTCGCAGAAGTGCAGCGCCAAGGTGATGGCCAGCAACCCCGTGGTGGGCTTCTGGGGGGAGAGGGCGGAGGGAGGAGGTGTGCCTTGAGCCGTGAGGGGGATGTCACCCCGCGGCGGGGGGGAGCAGGGTGCCGGCCATCCTCCCCCCGTTACCTGTTTGACCTTCCGTGGTTGCTTCATGGGGAGGTTGAGCAGTTTCGCAGCGGTCACTTCCATGTAATACGGGTTGAGGACACGCACTCGCTCCGGGTTGGCGTCCCAGATCAACGGGGGCTGCTTCCAAAACCCTTTCCGAACCTACGAGAGGACGGAGGTGGCCAGCGGCGCCCCGCTAAGACAGGTATGTCCCCAAGGGCGGGGTGGAACGAGGGTCGGACCCCGGAGCAGCCGGGGAGGGGTTGGAACCGCTTCCCCACCACACTTTTACCCTCTTCTTGTCGTTGAGGATGGCCTCCATCCACTGGAAGTCCATGGGTTTGAAGGGCACCAGCACCAGCAGCGTGTCGGGGTTGTTCTCCGTCCTGGGGTCAAAGTGGGCCGACTCCGGGTAGAAGAGGCGCATGGTGGTTTTGGAACCCACGTCCTGCTCGTAACCGTGGACCGGGGCGTTGTTCAGCCTTGGGGAGGCGGGGGGACACGGGGACGTCACAAGCGTCAAGCCCACGTGCGGGCAGCACCGGGGAGGGCTCAGCGGGATGCACGCGGGGCCGTACCTGATCACAACGTCGTACGTGTTGATGGTCTCCCCCATGGAGCTGTTGCGGAGCCGGTGGCCGTTGCCCACCACCGCGCACCTCCGGCACTTCAGGCTGCGAGAGGAAAAGCCCCGTCTCAACCAGACCTGCTCTAAACCAGGGCGGTTTTAACCCCCAAGGAGGGGTTTTAAATCCCACGTCATCCACTCTGCAGAGCTTCCCTCGCTCCGTCCACCACCCCCAGGTCACAAAGGTTCGTTTTACCAAATCCTGAGCCGACAATGCGCAAACCTTCCCCCTCCCCGAGAGAGCAACGATGAAGAGAGAGAGAGACCAAAAAAAGCCCCCAAGCCCACCCCGGCGTTACCTCTGGATGCTGTCGGGCAGGGCGTAGCGGGTGATGGATAGCAAGCGCAGGAGGACGTCTTCTGCAAAGCACGGGCGAGGAGAAGGTGAGGAAGGCACCTCCTGCCTGCTACAATCTCCTCATGCCATTAACCCCAGCTCCCCCCAGACTGGGGCAGATAATCCTCGGCTTGGCAAAGCCTGGCCCAGCCTAAATCCTTTTATAGCGACCCCACAACGGAGCAGGGGAGGAATGTGAGGAGTTCTTCCCCCGACGATGAAGCAGCGGCGTGAAACAACATATGATGAACTGACCGCAACCCCCGTTCCCTCTTCCCCCCTGTGCCATTCAGGGGGAAGGTAGTAGAGATAATTTTAAACCTGGGAAGAGGGAGGGGTGGGGGGAGGTTATCTTGTTCCCTGTCTCATTTTCCAGCTATTTTTAGCAATAAATGAATAGTTTTCCCTGAGTCTGTTTTGCCCGTAACAGTAACTTCAAGGCTCCCTGTCCTTATCCCAAACCTCGAGCCTTTTTCCTTATATTATCTCCCCCTGTTCTCTCAGAGGGTGGGGAGAGCGAGAGAGCGACTGCATAGTCTGGTCCCGATTGGGGCTGAACTACGACACCGCAAAAGAAAAAAAAAAAAAAAAAGAAAGAAAAAAAAAGAGAAAAAAAAAAAAGAAAAGTCACCCTGCAGACGTTTTTGAGAAGAGCAGACATAAAAACCCACGGCGAGCGCTGCCGGGGCTTACCGCTTCCTTTCGTGCCGTAGGGCAGCTCGTAGAGCGACGGCGTCTTCACCCAAAAATAGTCCTTCAGCTGCAAGAAGAGCGGGTGGTCCCTCGTGTAGCTGCCGAGGAGCAAAGGGCCGGTGAGAGCGGGACGGGGGACGGCACGGGGCGGGGGTCCTGGCTCTGCGTCCCCCCCGCTCCTTGCTCCCAGCTCCGGTACTCACTTCCCAATGAGCTGCGCTGCTTTCTTTTCCACCTCCCCGAGGGGACAGGTCGTCTTGTTTTCTTGCACGGGGAAATAAAAGCTGTAAGGGAAAAAATTAAAAATAAATAAATTTTTTTTTAAAAAAGAGGAATTCTGCCTGCTCTTCTGCATCCTCCTCCCGGCAAAGTGGGCTCCGGCAGCGCTGCGATATCGCCGGCCAGATTTAAAGTCAGCTCTGGAGATTTATTTGCTGGGCTTGCAGCCTTGCATCGGAAGAGGTCTCTCTTGCCCTGCTCGTAGACCTCACGCTCCCTGCTTTCCCCATCTCCATCAGCATCGCCGGGATTGGGAAGAGAGCGGGCTTTTCCCTTCCTCCCGGGCTCAGAAAAACACCGGCATTTGCCGAAAACCTCCCAGAATCCGACCACCAGCACCTCCTCCAGCACGCTGCCCCCTCCCCGGTCCCCCAGGACCCAGCAAGACGATGCTCCCGCATCCCTGCGCTCCAGCGAGCGAAGGAGAGGGCAGGAGGTCCCGGAAACGTTAAGGAAAGCCACTCACAGCTGTGTGTACCTGTCTTCCCGGTAGATCGAGTACCAAACCATCACCAGAAACAGCGCCAGCACCCCGAGTATCTTCCCTCCTGTGCGCCCGGAGAGCAGGGGAGGGGAAAAAAAAAAAAAAAAAAAAAAAAAAAAACCAAACAAACAACAAATCACCGTCAAGTCAGTACCGGGGGTTTGGATCGTCGGATGTTTGGGGACCTGCAGCACCCCCGGGATGCGTCCTGGTAGATCCAGGATTGCGGAGCCGGCCCCGGCAAAGCCTTCTCCCCAGGCACGGTTTCCCCGGGGAGGAGTGGCTCCGAGAAGGAGCCGGGCTGATTTTGTCCCAGGTCCAAAACACCTCTGACATCCCTGCGTCAAAGGCCGCACACATCCCTGTGTCCGGGCGCCTCCATTCCATTTTCCTGCCGAAAATGCCCAAGGGCTACCAGATGCCCGAGCCCGGAGGACCCCAAAATCCCCCTTCCCCGCGTGATTGCCCCATCACCCAACTGGAGCTGCAGCAAAGCAGCACCCTACCCCCAAAGCCAAATTTCCCAAAGCAAATCCCCCAGGATTTGGAAAGATTTGGAAAGACGGAGACAGGACGGCCCCCACCGTGGGACTCACGGGACTTGTTGATCATTTTTCTCAGCAGGAGAGGCATCAGGCGAGGGCCGGAGCTCTCATCGCGGCTGCCGCCGGTTACCTGCAGCAGGAAAAGAGGGAAAGGCATCGGATGAGGTCAAAACCCATCGGAGTCACCCCCGAAAACCCCGTCCGAGAGGCATCGCCCCCCCGCCAGCCCCATCCGCGCCGGCATGGGGGCTCCCCAGGGGATTTATTTCCATGTAAATCCCCATTTCTCTGCCCCGCAGAGTTCATAAGAGCCAGGCAGGCGGCCGCGGTTCCCAAGCAGCCTCAGCTGTAGAGGTTAAACACCGAAATTCCAAAGGAAAAAAAGAATTAAAGAGGAAAAACGAGCCACCAGAGGAGTTTCAACGGCAAAATCCCAAATCGCCCAAATCGACGCCTGTGGCGGGGGTCATTTTAAGCCCAGCCCTGGCTCAAGCACCCGCCCGGCACCAGCCGCCGCAGGTACGAAGCCAAACGCGCCGCCGCCGCCGCGCCAAGCAGAAAGGACAGGAGCCGCCCAGCCGGACCAAAGCAAAGAGCATCACGTACTTGGGGAACCTCCACGGCCTTCGGTTCGACCATCCCGGCCCGGGGAAAGGGGGGTGCCGCAAGCTTAACGCACGCGCCAGCGCCGGCCGGGGAAGCGGGGTGACTTTTTTCCTCCTCCGAAACCTCCTGCTCCTGGAACGAGGCAGCAAAGAGCCGTGGTGGGAACCACCCCGGGACCAGCTCAGCCCCATCCCGTCGCGACACGGCGAGCGTGGAAAATGAACTTACCGGGCGGGAGAAGTTTTGGGCTGCACGGGAGACTTGGCTCCCCAAGGATAAATCCTACTCTAAGCCCGGCTCGGAGTTGGGCTTGGCTTTGTCACCTCGCAACCGAGCTGCTCCCCGCTCCGGACCGGCCGCGTCTCGGAGGAGGAGAGGGCGAGGAGGTGCCGAACGCCCAGCCAAGAGGAAAGGTGCACGCCCAGGGCTGGGTGATGGAAATTCTGGTCTCGAGAGATTAGTCAACTTGTTCGGCGGGGGGTGGGCACCCATCTCAGCACCCCACCCCACCTAATGAAGCGCCGTTAACGAGCCCCACACCTGCCGCTGGGTTCAGGACGGGGCCACGTCCTCACCCAGTCAAGAATGAGTCAAGAGCAGCGGCTTTTGGGGCAAAATAGAGCAAGAAAGAGGAGAAACGGGACCAGAGATGGCCCCACCAGAGCCAGGCTGCTCCCCTCCTCATCAGCGGGCTCCTGAAATTAAAAGGGCAGGAAGGGCAATTAATTAAAAAGAGCAGGAAGGGCAATTAAAAGGGAATTAAGCACCATTAAACCCTGCTACAAGCAACGGGGCGGGATGCGAAGGAAAGAAAACCGCGTCCGTTTGACAGCAAAGCGCAGGGACGGGGACGATCGAGGCGGTGCCTCCTGAACCACTTCTCCTCCGTAAGACACGGCTACCAAACCCCTTCCCGCTGAATCCCGGCCCCGCCATCCCCCGGGGACCCCGGGAAGGGGAAGCAAGAGCCCTCTCCTCGATTTACAGCCTGGCTCTCATCCCGCTTCGGTATTTCTGCCTCCCGCCTTGGGCAAGAAAGGGAAGATCAAACTCACGATCACGTCTTCAAGGGTGGGAGCAAGCAGGGACGAGGAGCTTGGGGGGGGGGGGTCTCGCCCCTTTGTACATTTACATTTGATTGAAAAAAATAAAATTAGGGGAAAGTAAAAAGCAGCTTGTCTTTTCTTGGGGTTGGTTTGGTTTTTTTTTTGCCTAGCAAAATTGTCCGCAAAAGCCCCCCGAGGGGAAATCTGCCGCCGCAGCTGGAGGCCGGCGATGCTCCGTGGGGCCGAGCGCCCCGCTTCGCCCAGGGCGGGGGTGCTGCCGGGCGCCGGGACCCCAATTTAGCACCCAATTCACGCCCCAGCCCTCTCCTCCGGCGCCAGATCACCCAGCCGAGCTTAAGACACTGGGAAAATCCGCTCTCACCTCCAGTGTTTGCTTTTACATACCAGCTTGGGTTTTTTTAATATTTTTTTTTAAGGCTTTATGATCTTTTCCCAGGCTTGTACGCACAAGCTGGGCCTGATGCAGAACTTATCTAAGACAAACAGCTTTAATAATCCCCGAGGAAAATGAACACTGTTTAGCGAAGCGTTCGGGGAATGCGGAGCAAAACAGAGCACACCCAGGCTGCCCCCGCGCCCGGGCCAAGGCGGAGGTGATTTTGGAACGAATTCAAGCTCCCCCCCGGGCCTTGCACGACCAGATCCGCAGCCGAAAGCAGAGCGGCAGAATCCCAGCGCCCCGAGCCAGCGGCTCCCTCCGTCCCGGGGACGCGGAGCTGGTGGATGCTAAAGAAGGGTCCCGTCGGTCCCCGCAGCATCTTCGGCCGGTTCAGCCCTCACCGCAGCATCCCCCGGTCCCCCGTCGCAAAGTTTCTCACCGCGGCGTCCCTCCGGTCCCCCATCGCCGCAGCATCCCTCGGCTGGCAGGGCGAAATTCAGCGCTCGGCCCTCGCACGACGCAGGCCGCCCGCGCCTTCGGTCCCCGGCCCCGCAGTTGGGAGCAAAGTCCCGGGCGGATTCGGCTCCCCACGCTTGGAAGGGGCGACCAAAAAAAAAGCCCCCCTCTTTGATGTCTCAGCAACGCAGGAGGGAGCCCAACCCCGTATCTCCATCTATCCCCGTCTTCCCCCACGGCCTCAACGGCTCCGGCACCTCCGGGTTTAAGTCACGTCAATCCGCAAAGCGGCAGCAGGCGCGGGGCCAAGCTGCTCCCAGCCCACTTTTTTTTTTTAAAAAAAAGCATTTAAAGCCGTGGAGCAAACACGTGGAGGGGGTGATGTGATTACAAATCCCCCCACCCCATCCCGGCACAGACGGACAGCGATCCCAGCCGCTGCCATCCCGGCAAAGCATCCGTGGACCGGCAGCAAAAAAGCTTTTGGTACTTCTGTGTTTCCATGGTAACCCAGGGACTGGGAAAACGAAGGGTGACACGAGGCGAGGACACCTCTCCCACGCTCCCACCATCCCATCCCGCACAGCCACGCAGCACGGAGCCGCCTGGTCCAGCCTCCCTGGGGAAAGGATTTTCATCGGAGAACGAGCATCTCCGATGGGAGAAGGGATTGGAAGGGATCCCGCCGGAGGAGAGGGATGCACCGGCAGTCCCAAGGGATTCACGCATGGCAGCGGGAACCGAAGGGAGACGGACAGACCTGAGCCGCACCTGAGCCTCGTGGGGACCGGGACGGATCCTGCGCTCCATTTTCAGGACGACAGCCGGGACGGACCCCCAAGGAAGCAGTTTACAGCCCCGGGATCTTCCGAGCCCCCACCCCGTACGTTTTCTCCACGCGGTAGGGCCGGGATCGCCGGAGGAGCCTGGCAGGTGCCGGCTTACCCCCCGCATCGGCTCGGCCGCATCCTGCCTCAGCAAAACCACCGCGTGCCGGAGCCTGAACGCGAGCTGGGAGGCGGCCGGGGGCAATCCTCCGGGAAAAGGATCCGGCCAACTCGAGGTGCTTCCCGGGCTTGGCAGAGCATCAAAGCTCCCCAAATCCTCAGCCTGGCATCCCAAAGCTTCCTCGCCCTGGCTGCTGTGAGCTCCAGGTGCTCAGGGATTTTTCTTTTGTTTTTTTTCCAAGCTGGGAAGGAAATCAAGACCCAGAGCGGGGAGGAAAACTTTGCGGGATCACAAACCATCGGGGTCTGGATCCGATCCCCTCAAGGGATGCTGCGGTGGGACGGGGATGCTGATCCCCCAGGCCGGGGGACGCAGGGGGTCGTTAGGACGCAGCGCCGCAAAAATCAGCTGTTGGACAGCCATCGCCCCGCCACAGGCACGGAGAGCCAGCCGCTGCCGCCGGTGCCCACGTTTATCCCATTTTAAGAGCCCTGCGAGTCACTTTAAAGGAATCTTAATTGCTCCTTAATCGGAGAGGCAGCGCTGTTTCCTTAGCCCATGGTATCCTTGGCACACGGTAACCCGGCCAGAGATCTACAATAAGGGGGGAAAAAACCAAACCATGACCTCGTTGGCATGCAAGCCGTAACAAAACATTTACCCGTGACAGGGTGCAATCTCGGAGGTGACGACAGGTGGGACGAGTATTCCCATGGCGGCAGGTCCCGGAACAAATCCGGGCTGCTCCCGCTTGCTGAATTTAACGCGCTCAGGAGCTGAAACCCGGTGCCGCTGCCATCCTCTCCTCTTCCCCTATTTTTTTTTTTTTTTTTAATCCTTGCAGCAGGGAAAAAACACAGGGATGGGACCCAAATCCCTTCCTGCGGCCCCGGAATGCTGGCTGCACGGGTTTACCCGAGCATCCCACGCCTCCGGGGTCACCCGTGCCACCAGCGGAGCCACAGGGCCCCTCCTCGGTGAGTCATTATTACAGGTTATATATTGCTATTTATGTTATGTAGGTTTAATCACTCCTTTCCTATTTAAAAAAAAAATAAAATAAAAACCTTTTCCTGCCGAGTGCGGCTCGCTACAACCCGAAGGTTACAGCCGAGACGCCGGCGGAGAGCCGAACCCCCCATGGGGGCACAGCCCCACGCTAACGAGACGAGGGCGACGATTTTACACCCGTGGGATTTCACCGCCCAGCCCCACCGCAGCGACCCAGCCGCCCCTTCCTCCTACCCGCCCCGGCCGGTTCCCGTTCGCCATCGCCGTGTTTACTCGCCAGCATCTCCATCCTCGGGGATTGCCCAGGGACGCAGGCGGCAACGGCGGGAGCGGCTTTGGCGACGCGGCTGCAGACCGACCGCCCCCCGAAAAAAACGGCAGAAAGTCCCCTTTGCAAGGCTGCAAGCGCCACCTTAACCCCTCCCCGCCACAACCGGCCTGCGGTTTCTCTTCCGGCCCCGAAACCTCTGGGGTGAAGCAACCGGGTGGATTTACCCCCCTGCCCCAACGCCGCCTCCCCTGCTCTTTCCTCCCACGTTAACGCTCGCAGAGGAAAATATCCAGAAAATAACTTGCTCCATCACTTCGCGCCCCGAGCATCGCCTCAGCGCTCTGCTGACCCCACGAGCCACCGCGGGAGGAGGACGCTCGTCTCTGGGAGACGTTTTCCAGCACCCCCAGCAGCAGGAAAGGCTGGAGCCGGCCGCCGACGGGGCGGCAATAAGCTGGCAAGAGGTCACGGCTACTTACGGTCCGTCCTCTCGGTCCAGGCAGGAGCTCGGTGGGACCTACGAGGCCATCCTCTCTTCCCCTAGCAAAAGGAAAAGGGAAAACATCCTTAGGGATACGGCAACCCGCACCGGCAGTGCGCGAGGGATGCTCCGCTTCGCAGCCATCCACCTCCGAGGATCCAGCGGATCCCCGCTGATGCCCAGCCGCGAGCGCCGGCGGGAACCAGCCCCGGCGCCGTGGTGGAAGGGCCATCATGTGTTGCAGAGGATGCTCTTCGCAAAGCCACCCACCTCCTCCGGCGCCCGCAGCACCCGGGGCTGGGCTCTCAGCTGCTTTTAAGGAGGAGGCGCAGTTCAGAGCCCGGACCCTGCCGTAGGTTTCTCCAACGCCTCTTGGCCTTTCCCACCAAAATCCCCTCCCGTGACTCACTTGGATTTTTAGGAAGCGGGTGATGCCCGTTCCCATGAGAATGCCGCCCCACTCACCCTGAGATGCTCCGCAGCTCTCCTGCCTTCCCACATGGACGATACTCCTTCCTCCCACACCTCCAGCATCTCTTCCCTCTAAACTTTCAAAATTATCCATCCTCACCCAGCACTTCCTTACAATTTGGGGAAGGAAAAGCCCCACCGAGAAACTGCCATGCACAGAAACCCTCTGCAAGGGCAGGTGCTCTGCATCCAGCTTAATTACCCCAGCTAACGAGCAGCAAGGTGGGGTCACAGATCCCCCCCTCCAAAAAAAAAAAAACAAAAAACAAAACCACCAACAAACCACACAAGGAACAACCACAGCCCAGTTTGGTGTGAGGAAGGGCAGGGCAGATGGGGAGCCTGCCTAGAGAGATGAGGAGGAGGAGGATGCTCAGAGCTGCCTGGGGGTGGGCGAGGGCAGCCCTCTGTCAGGAGACCATCATCCCTTAGACCACGGGGAGGATTCGAGGTCTCGCCCGAAGCTGGTCTTTCCAGCTCGACTGGAAGAGCCCGGATCGCCGCCGGCCTCCCCAGGACGGTTCTCCAGCCTCCCACCACCCGCCGACGCAATCGGCCATTCCCAGCCCAAGGTCCGGAAAAAAAATCCTGTCACGGCTCAGGCTCCTGCCAGCCCGAGAGCTGCCGTCTCCACCGCTCGCCGCGGGCAGCTCAACCCATCCGGCAGCTGATCCCGGCAGGAAATGAACGTCCCGTATCCCAGAGTCCTCGAAAACTCCGAACCAAGCTGAATTTCACCCCTTCTCCTCCCCAGGCTCCCAGCTACACCGCCTGCCGTAGCTTCCCCTCCTGCCAAGCCGCATTTAAACACTGATTTCCAAATTCCAGAGGGGGTAGAAGGCACCTTGTGCTCTGCCCCCCCTCCTCAACACCTCCGCTCCGGGATGCTCCCGGCTTGGGGCGGAATCCCTCTCGTCCATCATCATCCTCACCAAGGACCGGACCCCCTGGGCGGCTGTTAAAGACGAGGGGAAGATGGAGACGGCGTTTCTCCTCCTTCCACCAGCCGGACCTGACGCAAGGCAGGCGTCCGTCCGTCGGCGCTCCATCGCCGGCGCCAGTATCCCTCCGTTGAAATTCCCTCCCGAGCAGGGAGAGAGCAAAAGCCGGGCCGGGAGGGGAATAAAATCCAGGTGAGCTCATCTTCCGCCTCCGGAGACAACGTCTCTGCTTGGCACGAGCGAGGTGTCTCCAAGCCGGCACATCCCCCACATCACCCCCGTCGCTATCGCCCCGGGACCAGGAGCTCGCTCGCTCGGCAGGTATCCAGCAGGAGGTGATCCGGCCGCTTCCCGGCCGTCCTTCGGCCGAGCCAAAGGTGTCATTCCAGCGCGGGATGAGATTTTTTGGTGGAGGTTTCCCCGCTGGCCCTCACCCCAGCATCCCGGCGGATGCTCCCTGGCCAGGTGAGCACGGAGGGAGAACCAGCAGAACCCCCATCCTCCACCCCAACTGGGGTTTTCTAAATCAAATTAATAATTTTATTAAAAATAAAATAATTTAATAAACATATTTCTACCAAATCCCCGAGAACAGGAGGAAAAGCAAAGCTGTCCAGCCAAGCCGGATTATCCGAAGCGGCGACCAACCTAAAAATAAACGACCGCTATTTAAGGATGAGCCTCCCGTGATAAAAACTCCCCCTCAAAAACAGAAAAAGTAAGTAATAAGCATGAGAAATCACTGCTGGGGTGCTTCCCATCATCCATCAGACAAAAAAAAAAAAGCCTATTTTGGGTTTATTTCTTAGAAAAACTCTGTGCTTCCACGAGGAGAGCATCCCTGGGCTTAAAGCCGCCGATTTGCAGACACTCCACGCGTTCAGGCGAGGCGGGCGGAGAAATAATTAAGACTTAAATACGCGTTTGCATAATGCAGATGATCTGTCAATTTAACTTGTAAATGCAGCTGGAATTAAGCAGCGACTTTGTTAATTAGGTAGCAAAGGGGCCTGGGAAGCCCCAGCTCCGCGGAAGAACCGACCGTAAGGACGCTAAAGCCGAATTTGCCGGGGGACGCGGGGGCTCGGCAGCGGCGGGGTGGGTTTTGTCCTCCCCGTAACGCGGCGCCGGGGCACCAAGCCCTTGCCTTCACCCCTGGTTTTGTCCCAAAAGCTCCCAGCTCCTTCATCAGGAGCTGCCCTGCACCGAAAGCCGCGCGGGCCGCCATCTTTAAAAAAAAATGGGCAGGGGGAAAAGAGCCCAGGGTCGGATTTTTGAGGACAAATCCCGTCTTTTCTGTCGCATCAATAGCGCGCTTTGAAAGCCGGGCTCTGGGCCACGCTCGGCTCCCCCACCCCAAATTCCAGAGCTCCCAGACCCGCCCGGGCGGGGAACCTGTTGAGCCCATCTGGGCACGAACAGAAGCTCCTTTGTGATTTTTTTTTTTTCCTTCTATTTTTTGGTTTTGAAGCGCGCTGGTTATCGCGCGGGGGTGGGCTCGAGGACTTCCCAGCCCTCGGCGCGGTTCCTGACGCCTTGTTCTCCGCTTTAACCCGGCACGGGGACCGCAGCATCACATTCACCCCCTGGAGCCCTTTGCTCCCCTTAATTTTGGACACCAACCCCTCATCCCACCCCCTGCTCGGTCCTGCATCCCCCCAACCCACTCGCATCCCCTCTTGCTGCGTTTTTCCCCTGTATTTCTCACTTTCCACCCCATTTTTCCCTCGCGATGCCCCGGCGCTCTCCACCAGACTCCATCCCAGCTCATCCACATACAGATTTTAAAAATAAATTAAAAATAAAACCCGACAGAAACATCGCAAGCAGCTCAAAACCTGACGCGGGATCCGACCCGGGGCTCCAGGCCGTGCGAGGCCGCGGGGCGAGCTGCAGCCTCTCGCCGCCGGCATCGCGCTCCGCTTAGAAAAACTGAGGCTCGGCTGACTCAGCCCTGCCGGATATCGGGATGCCGAATCCGTCCGGGAAAGCTTTGGCGAGGCCGCCGGCGAGCCGGGGGAGACATTTTGCAAGGGGAAGAGGCGAAGCGGGAACGGCATCTGGAAGCGATCGGAGGCGCGGAGCCTCTCCCAGGCGCAGCGGGGAATTCCAACGGCGTGAGCTCAGGTTAAAGCCTCCTTCACAGACCCAGGATTAAAAAAGTAAAGCCCAGCTTCAGCGTGTATTATTTTTAAACCTGCAAACACCGAAGGAAAGGAAGCCGGCTGCTCGCCCAGTCCTACCTGGCCGCGGCTTTGCGATTTCGGTTGATTCTGATTCGCAATCACAAACCCCAGAGAAGAGGAGCGACGTCTCCGTAGATTTGTTGATATAATTTTGCAGGCGTGGTGTCGGGAGGAGAGTCCTCCTCCGGCGCTGCGCTGTTTAAAACAGCCTTGCTTGCGTTACGATGCCCTGCTCCATCCATGCCAGGGGATTGCTGCATCCCACCTCCGAGCATCCCTGGCCGCCACGGGCTGCGGCCCCCAAAAATCGCCGCTGCGGCCCCATCCCCGAAGCAAGCGCTCGCCCGCATGCTTCCCGCCCCCGTCACTCCCACCCACCTTCCCGGCGGCTCGGCGGTCCCCATCCCGCACGCATCCACGGCGCAGCGGAGCCGGAGGAAGCGGGAGCAGCGTCCGCGGGCGATGCCGGCACCGCGGCTCGGCGGCCTCCGGCAGACGGCAAAACACATCCTGGAGAGGAGCCGAAGCCCGCGCCAGCCCGAAACCGCTCCCAGCATCCGCCAGTCCAAGGCAAAACCAGGATGGAGGGAGGCTCCTGCTCCGGTTTCGCCATTCCCCACCGGCCAAATCCCTTTCTCCTTCCTCCGAGGAAACTTTCCAGCCCGAGCCCGGTCACATGCAAGGGGTCAGCAGCTGGAAACGCAAGGGATTAGCAAGAACTGGGCTTTTTTTTTTTTTTTTTCCCCCCTCACTTTTCCCTCCCAAGAAGACGCAGGATTTTCCTAGAAAAAGCTCAACGAACACGAGGATCACAGCTGGAGGAGGGAGAAGCCGCCGGTGTCCAAGTGCAAGAGGAGAGCTTGAAAAGAAATGCCAAAAAAAAGAGGATCAGAAGTTGCGAAGAGCAGCGTGAAAGCGTCAAATCATTTCCTCTTCTTGCTGCAAAACCAAAACCGCTCGTCCGAGTGTCCCCGTTAGCATCATATGACGGTCACAGTCCCAGCCTGGGACGGGAGAACGGAGCAGGGATGCGGGCGAAGCCGGGATGCCAACCTCTGCAGGAGCAGGACCGCATCCCTGCTCCTGCCACGCCCAGAGAAAGAAAACAAAAAGGGGGAAAAAAATAAATAAAATAAATTATTTTTTCAGAAAAGCGGGACGGGAAAAGCTCTCACAAACAGGGCTCCCAGCCCAAACCAGCTCTGAAATACCGAGGGCTAAAACAACGGGACCGTCCCCTCATGCAAGAGAATACGTGGAATTTAGAGATATCGCCAAACAATTAGTTTTAATTAATGGGATTCAACTTGTCAGCCAAAACCCCCCGAAAAAGGGCGTGCGGAGGGCCCCGGTCTCACCGGGGCTGGGCTTGGCGTTCCCGCGTCCTGCAGCCCGGCACCCACCTCTGATGTTGGTTGCAAGCAAGGGGACGACCCAAGCTCTGAAAAGCCAGGCTTGGAGATGCACGCACGGGTGTCGCAGGGTTTTAACTTAAACCGGCGTTTTCAATCCACGGGTGGGTTTGTCCTCCACGGGGTCTCACTCCTTGGGCTAGGGACCAGGAGGATGCTCTGGCCACCATCATGGTGACACCCTACTCACAGAGCCCCATGGTGGACATCCCTTAAAATTAGTGCCAACACTCGGTTCCTCCTCGTACGCATACGTTTGCAGAGCCCTCGGCCGTATCATAGAATCCCAGAACGGTTTGCGTGGGAAGGGACCTTCAAAGCCCACCCAGTCCAACCCCCCTGCCAGGAGCAGGGACATCTCCAACCACATCAGGTTGCTCAGAGCCCCGGCCAACTTGGCCTGGAACGTTTCCAGGTGGGGTCTCACCAGAGCGGAGCAGAGGGGCAGAATCCCCTCCCTCGACCTGCTGGCCACGCTGCTGGGGATGCAGCCCAGGATGCTGTTGGCCTTCTGGGCCGCCAGCGCATGTTGCCGGCTCATGTTGAGCTTCTCATCCACCAGCACTGCCAAGTCCTTCCCCTCAGGGCTGCTCTCCATCCATTCTCCTCCCAGCCTGGATTTGTGCCTGGGATGGCCCTGACCCAGGTGCAGGACCTTGCACTTGGCCTGGTTGAACTTCATGAGGTTGGCACGGGCCCACCTCTCCAGCCTGTCCAGGTCCCTCGGGATGTCATCCCTCCCCTCCAGCGAGTCGACGGCACCACACAACTTGGTGTCGTCGGCGAACTTGCTGAGGGTGCACTCTATCCCACTGTCCATGTCACCAACAAAGATGTTGAACAGGGCCGGGCCCAGCACGGACCCCTGAGGGACGCCACTTGTGACCGGTCTCCACATGGACACTGAGCTGTTAACCACCACTCTCTGAGTGCGACCACCCAGCCAATTCCTCATCCACCCAGTGGATGTCCTCGTGGGATTCGGTGCACTGCTGCTGCTGTTAAATCATTGCCCAGAGCCAGAGGAGCGAGTAACCCTCTAACGACGCAGATAATTAAGCACAGGGGTTAGGGAGAGTCCAGCGAAGTGCATTGATGCCATCCTCTAGCTTCTAACGATGTTAGGAGTTCGTTAGAGGTTGTGTCATTAGGAGCCGGGGCAGGAAGTTGAGACCTCATGCCTGCAAGACAGCCAGCACCAGAGCTGGAGGCAGCATCTCCTGGGATGAATCCACCTCCGAGTCCTCTGCTCAAGATCTCGGCTCTTCCCAGGCTGGGATCCGGCACGTGCTACAGAGAGCTGCCGTGCAACGCAACGGGAAGGGCAACGCAACACAACAGGAAGCCCAACGCAACACAACGGGAAGCCCGACGCAACACAATGGGAAGCCCGACGCAACACAATGGGAAGCCCAACACAACACAACGGGAAGGGCAACGCAACACAACAGGAAGCCCAACGCAACACAACGGGAAGCCCAACGCAACACAACGGGAAGCCCGACGCAACACAACGGGATTTGCAATTGCGATGCAACATGGCAAGTCCAAATGCAAGTTGACTGCAGCCACCAGTGCCAGCGCCTCCCCCCGCACGGCTAATCGCTGAGCCCAAAGCTCCAGCCCGAGAGCAGTGACCAGCGTGGCCGCGGAAACCCTCAGCGAAGGCAGCTGGGAAAGCCTGGGTAATTCCTCTGCTTCACCGCCAACCTCTCCATCCCCTGGAGCGGTCACAGGGAGAGCCCAGAAGAGTTCAGGACTTTCCCAAAAGCTCCTCCACAAGACTTTCATCTCACTAAGAGACAGGGGCTGAAGTGGCCGAGCAGCCCAACATCAACCCACCGGGCATCGGGACTGCACCCGACGGGGAAAGACGCATCCCACGCCCAACGTCCAAGCTGAGGAGCACAAAAAAGCTCCTGGAGGAAAATTTTCCTTTGTTCTCTGCTCCTCAGCACAACAAAATCCCCATCGGCTCACCCTGACGTTGAAAGATCACAGGGAAAAGTCCAGCTGGTCCTTTCTCCACTCCCTTGGGGTTTGCACCCTCATTTCCCCCGGGAACGAGCCCGCCCCGAGGGAGAGGAGGGCTCCAGGCGCACGCGATGGGGTGGGACGAGATTGGCCAGCATCCTGCACCGGGATGCCCGGATCCCGTACCCGCGGTATCAGACACACCGGGACGGGTCCCTCCTACACCTTTGGGATCACCAGGCTACTGGAGCGCATCCGTCAACCGGTCAGAAGATGGAAACAAAAAAGCTCAGACCGCTGAAATAAATCACCCTCAGCCCGCGCCGCCGCGGGAGCGATACCGTCCAGCGCCGCGCACGGGGCACGTCCTCCCCTCCCCGGGGCCTCCGGGAGGATTTTCCCCGCCTTACGCCGGCATTAATACGGAAAGGAGCCTCCCGTACGCTACGGGAAGATGTCAGAGCACCTCTCGCCGGGGGTCTCGGGGTGGGTTCGCCTTCTGCAGCGGCGGCCGTGGGCAGGAACGACACCGAAGGCCGGGTTTTTCCCGGCGAGACGCAGGGGTTTTGTTTTGCCGGGGTCGAGCGGCAGCAGCCGGAAGGGCATCGCAGGAGCGGGGGCTTTCCTCTCGCCCCTGCCCGTGCCCGCGCCGCCACCTGGAAGCTCAATCACGCTCAGGCGCTAATTACAATAATTAGAAAAATAATAATTAAAAAAAAAAAAAGAAAAAAAAACAGAAATAAAGCTGCTTTCTCGCTTTCTGGTGCGTCGCGCTTGCCGGGGCATCGATGCCAGCAGCGTGGGGTGCACGGGTGGGGGTCCAAGCTTGGGTTAGCAGGGGGTGTGTGTCCCCCGTATCCCCAATTTGCACCCCCCATCCCCAGTTCACACCCCCCTCATGCAAACCCTGCCCGGGAGCTGCAAAGCGGGCAGCGCTGCCTCTCCTGCCCCCCTCCCAGTACAGATGCCCCCACCCCAACCCTTCCAGCCCCCTCCCCAAAAAAAGACACAGGGTTTTTGTTGCCCCCCTCCCCTTTTTGCCCAACCCCAGCAGCTCGCAAACCCACGTGGACCCCCCCCAACCCCTCCCCCCCACGCTGCAGACTCACCATGGATGCGGGAGAAGGGGTTTTTTGGAGGGGGGGGACCGGTGCGGGATGCGGGAGCAGCCCGGCGATGGGCGGGCGGGGAGCGCGCACGCCTGCGCACGCAGCCGGGGGTGGGGGGGGGGGTGCGGGGAGGGAGGGGAAACAGCATCCCGGGAGCTGGAGGCAACCGGTCCCTGCTCCGCATCCCTCCGCTGTGGGGAGGTGGGGGAGGACAACCCCCCTCCCCATGCCCAGCGGACCCCCAGAAATCACAGCCCCCTCCCCAGGAAACCTTAGGGTGGGTTAACCCCCCCTCTTAGCATAAATCTCCCCCCAAGCCCCCAAATAATAGCAATTCACACAATTTTTTTTTTTTTTTTAAGGGGGGTTCGCGCTGTTCCCCCACCGAATCCGCTGAGACATGACGCGTGGAGGACCTGTGGAGCAGCTTTGCTTAGAAATCGTCAACTCAAGTCTTGGGTATTTTATTTTTCCCTGCAGAGAAATTTTAATTCCCACCACAGGAATGCCCCACGTCCAGCCGCCTCGGTCTCCCACGGCGTTTCATTCCCATCCCATCCTCACCATACACAAAATCAGCAGCCGACCCCTTTCGACGGTCCAAAATCCACCCCTCCTGCGCCGGGGCGGGGCTCTGGCCAACCCCTCAGATACTCAGCGACATTAACGCTGATTTTTAAATAAGAAATGATGTGAAATATTGGCTCCGGCAGCAGGCAGCGAAGTTTATTCCTCTTTATGGGGCTGGAAAGACGGGGGGCACTTGGAGGGCACCGGTCCCGTTTGAAGACGGACGCGTTGGTGCTGACTATTAATTGATAAAATATTAATTGATAAAATACCTGTTGAGCTGACAGCTCCGGTTTTCCCGAGCCTAACTGAGCAACCGCATGGAGATTTGAAGAGCATCCTCGCCTCGTCCCTCACCCTCCGCAGGATGGGGTTTCCTTGCCGGTGAGAAGCGAGGCGACGGGGCAGAGTTTTACCCCTGGTGACAGGCGAGCCCACCGTAATTAGGCTTTAATTACCACCGACTTGTGGGTGATCCTGGGGTAATTACTGGGGCCGCAGCTCAGCGGGGGGCTGGGCTTTGCGTGAAGGATATTTAGACCCATCGGCCTCTCGGGTTCCCCCGCTAGGTTTATTGCATCTGAAAACAATAAACGGCGTTCAATAAAACTCCGGCGGTAACGACGCATCCCAAATGTCTGTTTTTACCGTGCCCCCAGACAGAATTTTAAAAGAATGCAAAGCTTCGCTTCCCGGGATCTTCTCGGTCCCCCGCTCCCTCCCACTGGTGATGGTGCGACGGGCTCATTTTGGGGCGACAGACCCCATCCTCGAGCATCCTGCCGTGGCCCAGGGCAGCATCAACAGGACCGAGCGCAGAATAAAAGCAAAGAAGCAAATCCAACACCGGGGAGTTGCTCCGGCTCTCCTCACCTCCAGCTCCTCGTCTCCCACGCGAGCTGCCTCGCCCGGATCTCCGCGCCGAAAGTTCTCGGCGCTGTGGCCTGAGCTTCACCAAGGTTTGAGGAAAAACGAAGGTGATCCCAGGCCGAGCGGCCAACGCCGGTTGCGTCCACCCCGCAGGAAGCTCAGGACCTGTCGTGGCGCTTGCCTTGCCCACTCACACCTCGGGTGGACCCGAAGACCAGCAAAGAGCTTCCAGCGGCCGCCACCGTGTTTTTAAAACCCACCGGAAAACACCGCGCTTTGGAAAGACATTTGCTGCCTTAGCAGAACGCCACGAGCCTTCGCCGGGTGGTTAGTCACGGCTAACGACTACACCCTGCCCTAATATTTAATTTGCAAAGGATAAATTGCCAGTTAGATTAATTCAGCATGATGAGCGCCGAGTAATTTGGAGAAGAAAACGGGGACGGGGGGGAAATCCTGGCTGTTTGAGAAGTGAATTTGTAACGAGCACTGCCATCACCCGGTCTGAATTCGGAAAGCCCATCAATGAAAAGGTTTAGAAAATGCCCCAGCTGTGGCGGGGAGGGACGGGGAGCGCTTTCTTGCCCCACAAGTCCACGGGCAGAGGTTTTGCCATCCCATGACAGCCTCACGCTGTCACCCCGCAGCCGAAACGCTCCCCAAAGGGGACAAAGCAGGAGCCGGGCGCGCACAGCTCTGGTAATAAAGGAGGAGGGGGGATGCCTTCGGCCAGGCTCGCGGCGTCGGCTCGAGAGGGACAAGAATGGGGCGATTCATGCCCAGCACAAACCGGCTTTGTCCCACTGCCTGCCGACCCCCTCGGGCTCACCCTTCCTCAACCCATGGCCTAGAAACGCTGCGTGGCTCAGCAAACCCAGCCCCGGGACCTCAACAAACCCCTCCGCAGAACCGCCAAAACGAATCCCCCTGCCCTCTCCTTTAGGGACAGGCATCTCCCCCTGCTCCGGAGGAGATGGGTGCTGGCCAGGCAGAGCGCTTTCCAGTCTCCCGGGAGAAACGATTCCTCCAGCGGGAGCAGATGGTCTGCGGAAGCTGTGCCGCTCCATCGTCTGTCGCAGCCCTCGGAAAGTCTATTTTCAAGACAGAGTTTTGTTTTTTTTAATACCTGAAGAACAAGGAAGCTTCCTGGGTGCCAGGATGGTCCCATCTGTTGTTTAACCACCTCCACTCCTGGGCTGACCCAGGCGGGTTCATCCAACGTGGGATGTTTCCTCACCCAGGGAGACCAAGCTCCCTCACGGCACAGAAAACGCCCCGGTACGGGAAGAAATCCACCCTTTTCCCTTCGCGACTTAAAACCTAGGGATGCGGAGAGCCAGGGGACAGCCAGCCACGCCGACCCTCTCCAGATCCGCTCCCACAGCAGCTCCTGGATCAGCTCTGGCCCAAGACGTGCTCTGCTCGGGAGACGGGCAGATCTGAACAGGCGGGAAAGCCTCCCCCAGCAGAGACATACGAAAAGGTGGCTGCATCCAAATGCTCTTCCTCTCCTTGCCGCTCAAAGGTACCAGGGAACTGCCCGACCTGAATGTTTATTAATCAGATGAGCTGAACAAAGCCCCGGGCATCTCTGATGGTGCTGCTTGGGATCCAGCCGGCTCCGGGCCGCTCCATGGCAGGGCAGCCCTGTAAACAACAAATCACACCCCATTTTCCCTCCCCAGCAGCAAAAAAAACCCTCCGAGGAGCCCAGCGTGTCGAAAGGAGTAACTGGGGTAGCTGGCAAGACGATTCCTGCGATGACACGCCTGGTTGCCGGCCGCCCGGAAACCAGAGCCCTTTTTGGCAGCAAAAGCTCATTAAGTTTTCAGAGGCCGGTGTCCGGCAGCGAAGATGCAGGGGAAGCGATGGCTGGGTCAGCGGCTCAAGCTCCTCTGTACACAGAAATCATTTTTCCCCACCACAACGGGCAGCTCTTGCTGGGACACAGCCTGAGGAGTTCTTAAACAGGCAAGCAGCGAGGAAGACATGGGTATCTCATTGAAAGAGGAAGAAAAAACAAGGCAAAGTGGCGAAGCAGCCGCAAAGCCATCCAGGGTCTCAGGAGGCTCCTCTGCTGGGAGAGGAAGGAGCAATATTATTTTATTCATTTTATGGTATTTATTTATTGAGCATGCTGAGGAATCCTTGCAAAACTTCGAGAAGCCTGTGCAATCCCGCTCCCAGGGGTAAATTCATAGGAAATAAGCGAAGCTTTCCTAGGACAATGGGTTTTCTTGGACCTCTCCGGCTGCCTCATCCCCTCTTGGGCTGACATTTGGTGGCAGGGGTGGATTTTGGGTGGAGAGGGACGCACAGAGACCCTCCCTGCCCAAACCCCTTTGCTCACTGCATCCCAGAGGCACCCAGGCCGGTGCTACCACCCTGGTAAAGACCAGCAGGCTAAGAGGGGTTCCTCCAGCAATGTTTTAATTGACTTGAGTAGAAGAAATGGTTTCCATAGCAATGGGCCATCAGCCCCAATTTGTACAAAATCAGAGTTAAAAAAATAAAAGCACCAAAACCTTTTAAAAAAAAAAAAACAAACCCAAAACGGGCATTTATTAAAAATAAAAAAGATACAAAAGCGCCTCTGCCAGCTCACACTCTTCCCGCCTCCTGGAATTTCTTGAACAGAAGTTCGTCAGCGCGAAGGGCGAAGGTCAGAGCCCGCGTCTGGTAGTACGCGGAGTCCGTCTCCAGGTTGTCAATCACGTCTGCCAGGAGATGGGCTCTCTCCACGGAGCTGCCCGGCGCGTCGTAGCCCAGCGCGGTGAAGTGCACGTGCAGGTGGTAGTAGGAGGGCTGGTAATGCAGGTAGATCCGCAGCTGGGACGCGGGCACGCCGAAGCGCTTCGCTACGGCCTCCTAAGGAGGAAAAAAATACAGAGGTGAGGACTCGCACGGCAGAGTGAGGGCAGAGGGCAGGCAGCGCACGGACAGACCTTGCAACGGACGGAGAGGAGCATCCCTGGATGGCACGAAAGGCAGAGATTTCTGCCTCCACCATCCTCACAGGGAGGGAGAAGTCAGGAAGGACAGAGCTCTCCCCCATCCTTCTTCATGCTCTGCAAGGACAGAGCGGTGCCGCCCCACTTTCCTCCCTCCGTGACGGGACGTGCCCTCCGCTCGTATCGTTTTCCCTTCCACCCTTATCGCTCCGGCTCGCTCGGCAAGTTACCGGGATCCTGTTACCAGCCGGTGTCATTAAAGCTACAAACAGCAATGGCAAACTCCGGCACGCTGGCTCGGTTTGCTGCTCAGCGCGCTGCAATTCCCTGACTAATCTCTTAATTAATCTCCGCTTTCCCCAGCGCAACTACTTTCCAAATTTCTAACACAGGAAAGGAAAGAGAAGCTATCGCACATCCATCTACCAGGCACATCCCGTCATGGGGCTGGAAAAAACTCGTCAGCCGGTGCAAACGGTGAAGGGGCTGGGAAGGAAGTTTTCAACACGGGGAGGACAGGGCTCGACTCCTGCAGCTCACCGCTAACAGAGAAATATCGAGCACCCCTGAAACGCCTCGAATGCAGCATGGCTTTCCAGCGCCCTGGGGGAAGGTGCTGACAGAGCATCACCTCCTGTGTCATCATCTCCTGGTCCCCATGCAGATGCTGTGTGTGAGCTGGTCAGGCAGCTGCCGGAGAATGCAACAGGCCTTGTGGCAGGCAGGCCACGCTCTCTCCGGCCAGCACGGCGTCGGGCCGGCCTCGTGCTCACCTTGCCTTCCTGCAAGATGTTCCTCAGCAGCGGGAGGTGCTCAGCGGTGAGGTCCCGAAGCGACTTGACCTCCCGGCGGTGAATGAGGGCTATCAGGTAGAGGTCGTCCAGCTGCAGACACAGACAAGGAGGACGGTGACAAAAGGTTGAATTCAGCACGAATCTCCCAGTAAAAGAAGCGCTCACACACCCACTGCACCTCAAAGCATCAGTTTTGGACAAATTTGGTTTTGTTCAGGATAAACCAGAAGAGGAGAGCTTTACCCCGATGGATAAACAGCGCAATCACAAATATCTTCTCAGTTTCAAAGGCTGGTGATCGATCAACCCTTTCCCACCACAAGCACAGCATCTGCTGTCGCCCTTGCACGTTCACATCTCCCTGAGCATCCCAAAAGCGTTGTCCCAGCGCAGAATGAGGCTGGAGAAGAGGCACGGGGGAACGTGAGGCACCCGGCAGGCCGAGCGCAGGAGGCTGCGGGGTCTGCCAGCAATCCCCACGGGCGGAAGCCGTGCCGAGAGCGCTCTTTTCTGCAGAGCAAGCGAATGGTTTATCTCCGTGCTCAGACGAGGATTTACAGTGAATTGCGGCGGCAAAAGCTGCGACTGTAGATTTTTCCAAGTGAAAAGCTTCCTATATTTCTACTGTGCAAACAGTCGGCCACTTCCCAGTTGTGCCAGTTCCATAAGTAACTATTTTCAAGACCTAACCGGTCACCGAACAACCCCAGTGCAGTAAAATACGGTCATTCAGCAGCTCTCAGCCAGACCTCTGGCACCACTGGACGCACTTACAGAATTCAGGGTTTAACAAGACAAGGTTGTATTTAAAAAAAAAAATCTCCATCCATCAGCTGAGTAAGTGGATTGCTAACATAAACACTGCAAAGCAAAGGGTTTACATATTTACTTGAGACCCATCTGGCCATTTGGAAACAGATGCTCGTGACAAAAGATGCTCCCACGACCCTGTCTCGGGGCTCCCGAAACGCGAAGCGGCTATTTGCACTCAGCGATGCTTGCAGTTCGGTTTGGTTCCAAAGCTGCCTGTGCACAACTCCGGAAAAAGACGGTGTATCAACTTGTCCTCTTTAGATCAGCGCTGGCTGGAAGAAAAGCAAACATCTCTTCTCCTTAGAACAACATCTGCATGTTGCTGTTTGAAACAAATAAGGCTGTTGCTAAAAAGGCCCTGAATGATGTCATGCCGGGCATCGTTTCAGGCAACGCCCTGGGGCTCCTGTGGGTTTGAAACCAACTCACAAGAAGTGGGGGAAAAACCCACACCAAAGAAAATGTTTTAAATTTAAAAAAAAAAAAACAACCAAGAAACCAATTCAAACCACTATCAAGGCTGGGCAGCAGGAGCTGACACAGCAGCCAGGCCGAGGCCAACAGCAAGCATGCAGACTTCACGATGCAAATGAGAAATCTTCCTCTCATCAGCCCACCCGAAACAATTCGGGTGAGGTCGCAGCACCTGCGGGCAAGGTGCTAAGCCAGTGCCAGGCGACGCCGCTGAAGAGATTTCTAAGGGGAGGCTCGGAGAGTCCTGCTGGGAGCTCTGTCTCGCTTCCCTAATTTAATTCAGTAGCCTTGCCTGTTCGGCGGGACGCGGCAGAAGGAACTGGCGCTCATGGGCAGCCCCGGGGCTGCCCGGATCAGCTCTGGCTCAGCGTCACCCATGGCCAAGAAGAAATTCCTTGGCTCAGAGGCAGAAGACAACAGCCCTTGCTGGGATGGCTGGCTCGCCTGCCTGGGAAAGAGCCCGGCAACACGAAGGTCCCAGACGGCCCCGGGATGACGGCGCTCTTGTTGCGGACAGCAGCCGCTGGGAAGAAACCAAGAAGATCCTGTTCAGCAAACAGCAGCATGGGGAAAGCTCCCCTACAGAGAAATCCTGTTAGTCAAGCGCTGCCCAACCACGCTAGCTGCAAGAGGTCTCCAGAGAAACCTGAAGCACAATTTTTAGCCCATCCGTCTCCAGTTCTGATGGGAGCTGCAAAGCTTGGCTGCAGCAAGCGAGGACTTACACCGAGGCTTTGCTCGGCAGGAGGAAGGGGCAGTGTATTGCACTTTTTAGGATCCCTAAATATCGTCGCCCTGAAAGTAACAAACACTGAATGCAGCGCGGCAGCATAAGCGGGATTGCAAGCTTGGCGTCTATCGCCTGCTTTGCAAAGTCTCTCCAGGAAGAAGGCCGCATTTCCCAGTTAGGAAGTAGAAATCTGAGCTTGCCTACCCCATCACAGCTTGACAGGGGATTTTTGGAGTAGGTGATGTGCAAGGAATTCACGGTGACCGGAGACTACCCTGCAGGGAACTCAGTCACCGGCACTCCCCAAGTTATTCCCGCAGCGGAATCAGGACCAGATGAGAAACAGGTGCTCCCGACGCCCAGCCCAGAAATTCAGAACTGCCCACCAGCAGGCTTATGTTCCCTTTTTTTTTTTTTTTGTTTTTACTTCCTATTTCTATGTATTAATCAAACAGTAACTTTCCCACCTCGCCACTCACAGAAACATTTTGAGGATCAGAAACATGAAGGGGACTTTTTTTTGACTCCACAGACTTTGATGCACTTCCACCTCCCCAGAAGTCCAGCGGAAAGGCAGACAGAGCCCAAAGAAATAACGAGCCACTCAACTGAGGATTACAGCCTGGGCTTAAAACCCTCTGCGTTTCAGTGAGCGGCCACTCCCACGAGGGGTTAAGCAGCTGCTCATAAGCTAACGACCATCTGTTTAACATTTCGTGGAGGACAGTTAGCTGCAGCAACACATCTGCCCAGTTTGCGCCTAAAGTTGAGGCTTGCCAAAAAAAAAAAAACAAAAAACCCCCAAAAACCCCCAAACAACCCCAAACAAGTTCAGCAGGAACAAATACACTAGATTTAGGTTCAAACACATCACGACAACATTTGGGTTAACACAGGAAAGAGAAAGCAAAGCTAATAAATAAATCATGGAGCAGCAGTGAGGACAGCCTGCGTTTTGCAGCGTCCACAATTAGCACGTGATAAAAGGCCCTGGGAGTATCATCACTTAACGACAGCGCGAACAGGAAGGACATATTCCCCTACTAAAAGTTTCATTAGCGTGCTATTAGTAGTACAAAAGTGGACATTTCCTCTGGATTTCCTTCAGACAAGCAGCATCCCTTCAAAGATAAGAGGAGCAAACAAACCTGGTTTTGATTCCACTTAAAATCTGGAACTAGAACAAAGCCATTGCCAGGATCTGGGTTTTCATGGATGATTCGATCAGCCTCGGCTTTCTTCTCCAGGATATTATACACCCACTGAAAGAGAAGTATGCGATATATAAACCAGCAGAGAAGAAAAATAACCAACACCTCAGGCATATTTAGCCCAGGCTCATGGATTAGCGCATATTCCCTGCAACTAGAATATAAAAAAACAAACCCTGATGGCTTGATTTTAAGACGACCAAATAATTTCATGGCTGCTAACATTTGTAGCTAATTATCCATAAAACACTCCAGCAAACCCCAGGCTGTTACGAGCACTTCAGTTAAAGATACTCCCGGACCCTGCTGTGCGGCACCACACTGCCAGCCAGCTAAATTATCCAGGGATTTTTGTTTTCCTCTCGAGCATTAAGAACCGGCCACAGCTGGAGATGAGGTACTGTACAGAGATGGTTTAGCCCAGTGTAGAAATAGTTGCATTTGCCCCTAAGAGGATTTGGAGATAATTCTCCCCTAGCAATAAACCAGACCTGGTTGCTTTACGCGGCCGGAGATGGAGTTGCTGCAAGCGCTAAACCCCCCCGAGGGGCAGCGGCATCCCTCCTCCCTGCTCCCACCGGCTGGCAGTGGACAGGTACAGGCGTTCCGGCAGATCAGCCACCGGCACAAGCGACCGAACGCGCCAGACCCCGGTGAGGCGGGCTGAGCCAGCTTTTCTGGGGCTCAGCAGACGCCTCTCGCAGCACCGCAGGGCTGTTTGCACCTTTTTACCTCCCAGGCGGCACCGAAACCTTTACAACTGGGTCTGGGAAGGAACTGGGCTGATTTCCCCAACTCCTTTCTAGAAGGAAGGAGCAGATTGCTTGCAAGCCTGAGGCTGGATGCAGCTCTGGCTGCTGGCAGCTGCCAAGCGAATACGAAAAGCCTGTGTTTTCTTGGGCAATGCACGTCTCCTGGTTTCCTGGCTGATTAGAAAACAGCTCGCCGCTCTTCTTCCTCTAACAAAGCTTCAGCCTGCAGACTGCCTGTAATCCCTGCTCTGGTTATCCCCTGCACTCCTCCTGCAAAGCAAAGCACCATCCAGAGATGCGTGTTGGCTACGAAATGGAAGAGACCAGGGATAAGTGACAGATAAGATGAGCGGAAAGCATCTTTGCTTTTCCTGCCTACCAACCTAAGCTTAAACATCCATCTTTACACCTCTAAAATGCACTTTACGCTCTAGCTTAAGTCTAGCTTAAGTGTTGGGCTGTCACAGGGAGTCCCCAGCCAGCTCCCTAGAAGATAAGACAAGGCAGCAGAAAATAGCTAGGGCTTGAAAGCTGAAACCATTCTGAACTACCATTTTCCCCATCAGTTTTAGGTATGAAAGACTCTGGCTGCCCCAGCTGGGCAGGGAAGGTGCAGTCAGTCTCAGACACGCTGAGCGAGCTGGGTCAGTGGATGCTGAGCACACCAGACACTCAAGCTAAAGAGACAGCCCTTTGGGGGAACTCTGTCAAGAGTTTAACTAATCTAATCAAAACTTCGGATCATTGCCAACTGACCTGAATATATCCTTAGGGAGAAACCAACCTCTCCTCCCTTGATCTGGTTGGGTTGGGTTTTTTTTGCTTAAATTTCTGGTCTTTTCTTCCTAGCAACAACATCTTAGAGAAGATTAGATTCTCAAAGCAATTTGGGAAAGCAAGGCACGAGATCGCCGTGCTCTGGGACCCCAGAAGAAAGGCAGGGCAGAAAGCTGCTCTTTGTGGTTTGGTTGTGTGGGGTTTTTTTTTTTTTTTAAATGCCTGTTCTTTTCACAGGTGCCAAGATATCAGTGCCCTAGATAAGTTCACCGATCAGATGAGCTGAATTTTAAACGCCATGCTGCCTCATGTGATGGGCAGGTCATCAGCTGACTGCTCTTGCTGTTTCCAGCACAAGCCCAGCGAGGACAACACATGTCCAGAGACTGGCACCACAATAAAACTATTATACTGAAAGCATCCACGCTTTGCCTCCTCCAGCAGAACAGAGATGCCTCTGTAGTCCCCTGATACTTCTGTTACCCTTCACATTTCCTCTTCCGCTCGTCAAAGCCAGTTAAAGACAAGAAACGGCATTATCAAATCACAGAGGTCGAGGACTGACTGTGCTTTCTCAGCAGATGCTCCTGATGGTCACCAGGAAAGTGTTTCCACGTACAGAAATCAGCTCGCAAGCATTTGGCAGAACAGGCAGAGAGCGAGAGCTCAAGCAACTTCTGACGGCAGCTGCTACACCAGGAAACTTAACGGCCTTGGGAGCAAAAGCACAGAGAAAACATTTGTGCAGGTTGGTCGCTGTCTGCTGGAAAGACACTTGTGTCTTTCTCCAGCTAATAAATGCCACCTGAGTGTCACTGGCATTGCAGCTCGGCTGCCAGTGAGAAAGCTGAGCGATGGAGCACAGAAAAGCAGCTGGGCAAGGAGTAATTGAGCACACACTGCGACACGCAAGGTGCCTTCTCATAGGAGCTGCAGAAAGCAGGATTCACCTTCATCTGCAAGCAACTAGAGAACAGACATCGCAACAGGGAACCCTCTTAACTGTTCTGCTGCTGTTTCGGGCAGCAGGAAAGAGATGTGGGGGGGCATAACCAAGGCCTGTCCTGGTTGGTTTTGGGGGGTTCTTTTTAATGGACAGTCACAGCACACCCAGGATTTGTTTTATTCTCCCTTCTGCACAGGCGAGCATGAAGTAGTCCCTATAGACTTGCGTTCCTTTGATCTCTAAAGAAGAAAGATAGGGAGAGGAATGGTCAAAAAGGATGTAAAAACAAACAAACAAAAAAAAAAGTCCATTGCTGCTACCTGGGACAAGGAGGACACTAAAATTACAGCTTCACCACGTAGAATACAGACTGAAGGGCAGAATGGCAGAGGAGCCGCAGGCAAGGCCCAAGGAGTGAGTTGCGATGCAGGAATCCAAGAGCAGCCTGTGCCTTCCCATTTCCACAACCCCCAGGAGACTCCTAAAAAGCCCAATGAACTGCACCAACGCCCAGGGAGCCACTCTCAGAAAGGAGGGGGAACGGCCCAGCGCTGGAAGTCATTGGGAAAGGCAACTTTGGATGTATCTCCAAGGCAAATGTTTCTCTGCAAAGACGGAGAAAGATGCACCAGAGGACAAGAGGATGGAGGAAGAGACGCCTGCTTAGCATCACTGAACTTACTCCAAAGATCAAACAGCCTCAAGAAAGTGCGACAAGTGAGGGGACCAGCAGAAACAACCTGCAACCGGTCGCGTTTGAGAAGCAGGCTGCCCAGCCAGGCGAGCGAGCACGGTACCGCAGAGCTGACAACATGCTGACCAAACAACCGATGGAGCACTCCCGCTTCTTCTGCCTCCAGCCTGGGCTTCGGAGGAGACACCTGACAGCCCAGCGTGTTGAAGGATGAGACCAAAGACATCCATCTCTGCAGAGGGGCACAGTGCTCCAGACAATTGAGGGAAGCAGCAGTATCCATACCTGGATGCTGAAGCTCTGGGCCTGGATGAAGGGCAGCGTTATGTTCTTGTAATCCTCCCAAGTTTCGCGGATGAGGTGCACTTCTTGACGGAGGTATTTCTGAAGGTGTTTCTCCGTGGCGGGGTACACCACCGTGGTTTTTATCTCTAGAAACAAACATGTTTACTGAGTTACCATCACAGACGAAACCCACATCACTTCCTTCAGTCCTCGATAGATCTGTTTTCCATTCCGATAAATGCCACGCTAACATTTTTTAAAGATACTACTAAAAGAACAGGGTGGAGGAGAACAGACACAGAAAGCAAACAAGTGCTTTAACTTCATGACAACACAGCCAGGGCCTGGCGGAGGAGTTTGCTGTCTGAAAGGTTTTTTTCCCCCACGCTCACATTTTCAGGCATATCAGCAACATCAGGGCAGAGCTGGGGCTCCCAGGGAAGAGTTCATGTGCAGTCAACAGCCAGGGCAGGAACAGGACCCGGGGGCAGAGACATCTTCCTCATCCTTAAATCCAAAGCTCACAGGATGTTATCGAGCGAGCACTCAGCAGCTTTCTCCAGCCACAAAACCAGACGTGGTGCGAGCTGCAAGCAGCGAGGCTGGCCCGAGGAGCAGCTCCTTCCCGGAGCTCTCAGCCATCAGGATGCTCAGCCTCGAGCACAGGAGGCAAAGAGGTCACGGGCACAGGGACAGACTCGGAGCAAACAACAGGGGCTGACGGGTTAACAGGGCACGGGACGAGCCGTGGGGGAAAGAGAGCTGGGTGATTCCCCTGTGCCAGCTGAGAAACAAGAAGCATTTAGCTGTTTGCTCTAGCAAAAGAAAAACCATTTCTGTTTACCTTGAGATTAAAACTCTTTGCTGCACACACCTCATCAACCCGGCGGCTTTGACTGTGGCAGCAGTAAATCTTATCCACAGCAATAAAACACGCGGAAAATATCCCTCTTTGGCTGAGATTAGGTGTGCGATACAGAGCCTGCTGCAACTGCCGGGGCACCAGCGGTGCCTCCACCTCCCCAGTTAACGGAGAACGGCTACGAAACAGCGCAGGAAAGAAACACCCCTGAGCCTGGACAAACCCTGCGGAGAGCGGGCCGAAGCAAGTGACTGGGGCACTGCAAACACCGCAGCTTGTGCTCAAAGCCTGTCACAGTCACAAAAACCACGGGCTGCGTACTCACCAGGGGGCTGGGCAGCCACGCCTCAAGCTCTGTACACGTATACATGCTAGCCAGACACTGCATATAAATATCTATTTGGTCCTAAAGCCAGGATTTAGGGTGGGTGTTGGTTTTTTGGGGGTTTTTTTTTGTTGGTTTTTTTTTTTAGCTTTCTGGTTTCTGCTTTTTTTTTAAGGCTAGCACTGCACAAGACAGGAGACTCTGCCTTTTCATTCCATGCCAAACCCAGCTTAATGCAATCCACAGGAAAATGCTGGTAACATGAAATATGAAAATGCAAACCACAAGGGCAGTCTGGTCCGATGCCCACCACACACATGTTCAAACAAGGTTGTTTTCCAGGACTTGATTAGCACTTCTAGTGGGATGATGTAATAGCAAAGGAAAAAGAAAAGACAAGGCAGCAGCTCCTCTGCTCCCAGCTTAAAGAGACCAGCAAAGCACTGGGCAGAAAACAAAAAGGCAAACGATAAGAAAATGCGACATCCAGCCTCAGGCTGAAACTTCCACAATTTAATTTTCCACCCCAAAACAAGAGCAGGGACCGCAGCAGAAACCCCTCCATGCCAGGGGTGGTGATAACTGCAATCCGTGCCCGGGCTGGGCCAGGAGAGGACCCTTCACAGCATCCCCAGCACCTCCCCAGTTTGGGGGGTGGCCACTCATGGTGGGGAGAGCCACTTAGGGTACTTTAAAGGCCAGCACGAGATCTGCAGCTGAGCAGCAGCAGTTTGGAAGGTGAGAAGGGGGAGAGGCTGTGGTTCACTAATGATTATTTCCCTTCTTGAGGCCTCATCAACCCTGAAACGCCACAGCAATGCCCATCAGCAGAAATCACTGCGGCCAGAGACGCTGTTTGATAAAAGCTCAGAGCCCAACTATCGTGAGGAGCCCGTGCGCAGGATGCAAAGTCCCGGCTAAGGCTGGGCTCAGCCGCAGGAAACATCCACGGCGAGACCAGGCTCGCCACAAAATCTTTCCACTGCTGGCAAGCGGCCACGTTCATGCTCCATTTCAAAAGCCGCCCTGCTCCTGGCAGACTCCACGTGCGTTAAAGCATCACGTACGCCGTGGGGCAGCCGAAATCTACCCTGGCCTGTAAATGAGGGCAAAGAACCACCGGACACGTCATGTGGGTTTTTAAGCCTGCTGAAGGGTCAGGGATTGTCTCCGCTTGCATCTGAGTCACATCAGCTGGTGTGTTCCTGAACGCCAGCCCAGGGATCCCACAAAACGCCTGTGGTTTATTCTGGAAGTCAGGACTGACCATCAACTACCTGGAGTTCCAAAAAAGGAGGTTTAATGGAAGGAACTCAGATGAGCAGGAGGCAGAGGTACTGCGATGGTGGAGAAGAACCGATTGGGCGATTCACCCTCAGAAGGGTGTTTGAGGGGATGCACCACACCACTGTTCCCCTGCTCCGGAGAAAAGGAAGCTCAGACAGGCCAGAAACAAAATGACTTCTCTCTCCTGCTTAAAACAAGTGAAAAAAACCAATCCGAGACAAAACAAAACCAAAACACCAGCTCAACTTGGGGAACTCCCGGAAGAAAAAGGGCTGAAGGCAGCTGTTGCCAGGAGGAGAGGACAAAACACGTTATCCCACGCTCCCTACGGCACAGGACAGCTACGCGTCGCAGATGGGAAGGAGGCAGAGAGCGCTCGTGCACGTAGAAAGCGCGCTTCAGGCTCACTAGCGACGTCTCATCCCCTTTGTGCTGCGCTGTCCCCAGGCTCTGCCAGAAGCCCCCTCCGGCTCGGGACGTCACATTTCCCAGGTGAGGAGAGGCCAGGGCGACCCGCCGAGACGCCTTTCGCTCCCTTCCCCCGCCCCACTCAGAACATTAAAACGGACCACTGCAGTTTCCTTTTAAATAGACTCAAACACGCTGGGGAGCCAAGAGCAGCGTGCAGGACAGGAACAACCTGTTTCGCTTTGGAGCAGGGGTGCTTCTTCCTCCCTTCGCATTACCTGCCTAATCAACAAAACCATCAGGTGCAGGACAGCACCAAGCCCAGGGAACGGCAGAGAAAGTCGCATCTGAGCTCTTGCAAGTTTTCTTCGACTCTGCAAGCCTCCTTCCTGCTGCAGGCAGCTCTGCGCTGCCCATCGTCAGGTATCTCCTTCGATGCAGCCTTAACTAAATACAACGGCGCACAACCTCCCTCTTCCCCTGCTGTATTAACACATTTTGTTTAGTTTTATGATCACAGCTGCGCAGCACGGGAACACCTCATTTTAACCCAGCCCCAGCCAGGTACAACCATGGCTTTGCCTTGAACATCTGGAGCTCTCGTTACGGAACGAAAGAAAAGCACAAAAGAAAAGGATAAAGCTCGCGAGAGCTCGCCGTCTCCGAGGCCGGCACACGCCAGGGCAAGCCAAGCGCGCCACTGGGGACTTCTGCCAAGGCTGTCTGGGCCCCGGTGCTCACCCACGGACCCTGGACTTGGCGGGCTCCAGCTGCAAGAGCCACGGCGAAGAGAAAATCTGCAGGTTACCAACCCAAAAAAACCACAGCAAAGCACAGCGATACCTCCCACCGACCCCCAGACCAGCCCTCCTGTTTCTCCTGCACGTAACACCCTGCTCTAGCCCACGTGCTCCCGCTGCTGCAGGCTCCAGCTTTTCATCTGAGTGCAAATGCAAAGAGTTTTCTTCGCTAGGCAAGCCCCATGGGCAGGCAGAATGTGGAAACGCTGGGAGACAAACCAGCCTTCCCCATGCAGGTCGTGCAAGTTTCTCCAGCTCCGCGCTGCCTGAAACCAGACTCCTTCTGGGCTGGGGAAGGCAGGGATACGTAACACGTCCTGCATGACTGAATACTTTCCTTCCACGCTCTCCATTTCTCCACCCCGTGTCGGAGAGATGGAGCCAATCTCCTGACGTGTTCATTTTTAGATTTTTTTAGTAAGCTGCAGCCTGCAGTGCAGGGCTGACCCATGTCCCGTGAGTAAAGACTCCTTAAACAACGAGCCCTTGAATTACACCGGCATGGCTCTGGTGCCGTGAAACACCACATCCCTCAGCAGCCAGGCAAGAAGAGGCTGCTTTTTGCTGGGAACAGCGAGCTATCCTTGCTAAACAGGCACGAGCACCACCAGGAGCTGGATGCTATCGGGGAACATGTTGCTTGAACCATCTGGCTTTTGCAATCAAGCCTTTGGCAGCAGGGAAAAGGAGAAGAAAAAAAAAAAATTCCCCTGCTATGAAAGCGGCCCTTGCTCTCCCTACACGGCAGAGTCCCAGAGCTGGGGTTTCCTCCGCCAGCATCACACACCTCGAGGCACAAGCCGCCTCTTAAATCTACGCAACGTCCAGCAACCAGCCTTAAAGTGAGCTACGCGCGCCTGCCCCTGCCACGGCAGGGCAGTCACGATCAGAGGGCACGCTGTCCGACACTGCTCTTCCTTGCAAACTCGTTCACACATTTCCTTCTCCTTATTCAGGTGGTTTTGGGGTGCCCTTCAGGCAAACTCCAAGCCAGTTCGCAAGTGTTATTTCTCATTTCAGCCTTGACACATCTCTCCTGGTGGCCAGTAAAACCAACGAGCCGAGCAAGACACTGTCTTTCTGACAGGCACCATCTCCACGTGTCCCCACACTCTTAGCCCTAAAAATCTCATCCTTAAGCAGCAGCAGAGTGAAATTTCTCTTCCCAGGACAGAGGGGAGACGTTTCCTCAGGTAACGTGCATCTTTCGGCCTCCCTTTCCCTGCCTTCACCACACAAAGCAACTGGCCCAGCCTGGCGGGCTCTCTTCCCACCAAGACAAAACAAGCTTTCATCGCACGGGGCCTGTGTTAGCTTGACTCCGCGGAGGGAACAGCATCCGACTCACTGAAACGAGGAGGCGGGGAGAGGGTGAAGAAAATATCCACTTTCAGCTACCAAGAAACTCCAGCTGAACGAAAAGCCCTCTGGGGACCCCCAGACCACAAAGGCGGCACTGAGAAACACACTTCGAACAAGCGGAGGGACCCGGAAGCAGCTCCTCACATCACGAGTCACCTGCAGCTGTCGTCTCCTTGGTCTGGCGGTTTATCTCACCTTCAGAAAGTGAGAAGTTGAGCACTGGGGGGGTCTCAGCTGCCCGGGATGCCGTGATATCCCCAGGGTGAATTCCTCTTCTGCGTCACATCGCAACCCACAGCTTTTCAAAGGAACTGCTTAACACCGAAGTTTGACCTGGCACGCGCCAGGAGATAAACCCTGTACCGAACCCCACAACCAAGAGGCTGAGACAGACCCCACGCAAGGGCTCGCCGGGTCTCCGCGCAATCACTCAGCGTCCCGGGATTTCTCACAAGCCCCAGCGTTGTCTGCAGCTTTACAGGAAATTTTGCTTTGGATTTAGATTTATGAGCTGCATTCCTGACATCGACTGCCTCCTTGGGCCATGACTCTGCTTAAAACGGCAATTTCCTTCCCCTCCTGACACACACGACCGCATCCTCTGGTGCCAGCCCAGCTGCCCACTAGCAGCTCACGCAACGTGCCCGCAAAACCGGCTACTTGGCGTTGAATTGTTTCGAAGGAGCCTCCTTGCTCAGCGCTCAAAGCCGAGGAGCCAGGGTCCGCAGCCCCCTCCTGATCTCCTAGATCACCTAGATTCACCTGGTTTTGCTCCAGCCTCTCAGAAAAAAGCAAGGCCCAGCACAGCACTTCACCGCAGAAAGGGGTTTCGCACCTGGCATAAATCTTAAATTAAATTTAAAAATTTGCTGTTAGAGTAACACTGGAGACATACAGCGCCGCAAAGCGCTACAAGGCATTCAAACGCCAGCACGGCTGGGAGGGCAGCAGCTGGAGAGAGGCCCAGAGGATTTTAGTCTTGCAATGCCACCTCGTGGGAATTGCCGCAAGTCGCTGCCGGCCCCGAACGCAGCGGGCACGCCAGCAGGAATCCTTCCAGCCCGCGAAGCGTAGCCCTAACGTCTTCCCACGCAGGGCAGCTGCAACAGCCACAGTGTTTTCCTGCCGCTGAAACGCGGCGTTGTAACCTCCCTGAGCGGACAAGAGGAGCTCTGCACAACTCACAAGCTCCCAAAGCCAGACGTCGCTGCTTCCTACTCCACGGACACCAGGCGAAAACAGGAGTGCTGTCAGGAAGGCACATCAAGCATCCTGAAAATTGAACTCGGGACCAGAAGTAAGGCTATTACTCTACTTAACTTTGACTCTGTTAAACCTGTTTGGCTATTAGCATGCTTATGGAAGCGTCAACACGTAATTAATCACCGCACTTCCAGAATTTAAACACATACCAGCATTAAATTGAAGTGGCCGGCCTGCTTTCCGGCAGCAGCTGCAGAGTGCTGCAATCGCAGGACGCCGTTCCACCGCGCCAAGAATCCGTCTCGCAGGATGACGGCCTTTGACTGAAGCTCTCCAACTTCACCATCCTCCGTTATTAATCGGGTTTCGTAACACAGGGATGTGTAAAGCCAGCGGTGAGAGGCCTGAAAGGCAGAGAGGCCAGGTGCCCATCTGCCCCAGGCACTCGCGGTTACCAGCTTTTAAATCCCCCCCGCAAACACGCTCGCTGTCTGCTTTACCCAGTGATGTTGGGTAACAAAAATAAACCACAGGAGACGACACCCTGCATGAGAAGAAGCTGACGCATGTGCTCTGCAGAGCCTGTTTTCAAGAGAAGCCTTACGGGAGGAGACAATACCTTACCAGATTAACTGTCACCGCTGACAAAAACCACAAGGAAAGCCTTCAGCTGCCCAAGCCCTTCCTGACCATCAAGGCACATGCAGATTGCAAGCGATCAAGCGAGGGCTGTTTAACACCAGCTACTCATCAGCCGAGCTAGGTGTCCAACAGCGCAGGGAAACGGGGTGAAACGAGGCAGCGTCCAAGGTCCTGGGAGGAAGAGGTTGCGTTCAGAGCCACAACGATCCACCGATCTCCCCGCCTTGGCCGGCTCCACTGCTATCGGCCAAACTGCCGCCGGGCTGGCCGGTCAGGTCTGGCAGCAGCGCTCGCCCACCTCACTGCATGCTCCCCTCCAGAGTCACCAGAACGCCCCCGAGCGGCATCCCAGCCTCGACCGCCGGTCTGCCGAGCCAGCTGCCCTCCCGCAACGCCGCTGTGCACGGCCAAGGGCGCTCACCGCTCAGCTCCGGGGGAGGATAAAGGTGGTACGTGCTGTAAATGTCATTGCGCATCTGCAGCTCCAGCTTCGTGTGCTTCTTCAGCAGCTCCAAGACTTTCTCCTCCTGGAAGGGAGTCTTTTCCAGGATCACTACAGCATCCGTTCCCTCTCCGGAGGGGCTGCTCACCTGGAACACGAACGGATAAAGCTGTCAGCAAACACGGACCCAGCGCTGGCTGGAGAGTTTGAGGCCAGGACCCAAGCGCCTCCAGCCAGGGACCACAGGGGACACCGTGCAGCACCTCAATCCCCGTGCGCAAACCCCCTCCCCGTCCAACCAGCCACCGGGCAGCACCCATCCAAAAATAAAGACAGGAATCTGTTCCCCATCAGGGAACAAAGGTGTATTTTTGAGGGGAGCACAGGATGTGGACAACATCTCAGCTCATCTGCGCCTCCCCGGATGCTCCCGGCACGCGCAGCTGCATTCCCGCTGAGCCACCTCACTGATTTAACCTCAGATATTTTTCAAGCCAACGCGAGGCCGCTGAACCCGGCGGCTGGAGGGTCAGGAAGAGGGCACGGGCAGGCGTAGGCGTTTGCATCTCCGTCAGGGAACAACCTTAGGTTGCTTTGGGGCAGGGAGCGCTGCTGCCCTGCTCTGAGGAGCCACACGCCAGACGCGGCCTGAGCACGCCGGTTTTGCGAGGCACAGCCCTGAACCGCTCCTGTCTGCACAGGACCCAGGTGAGGCCTCATCAAACCCCACCTGGAGAGAGCAAAGGTGTTCACCTGGGGCTCCCAGCGCAGCCACGCTCACAGGGCACAGCAGGCAGGTCTGTGCCCAGCTCAGCTCCCCAGGATCATCAACCCACTGCCCTGAGACCGAAGCAGCAGCCTGAAGCTTCCCTGTCCTCATCGCCTGCTTGGACGCGCGCCTCCAGGAGCCGAGGTGGCTGCACCGCGCCATGGCCGGCCTCTCCGGCCATAAAAACTGCAGAGTTATTACAAATTTCCCTTTTATGGCACCCGACTGACACACCAATCCCATTTACAGCCCCAGAGTTAGCATCTCTGCTGCAATTCAGTTCCGCTTTACCCACCAAACACGAAAAACACGCTCTCAGGGCCAAAAGCAACAGCTATATTAATAAGAAAACCACCCAAGGCTGGAAATGCGGCTGCCAGCGCGCCGCTGCCGGGAGCGGTCACCTCCTACCCCTCGCTTTTGCCGGATTTGGGCAGCTGTAGGCTAGAAAAGCGGGTCTGGGGCCATGGTCTGCTGAACGGAGAAGGGCTGGGCCTGGCTGCAGGGCCGCGGAGGTGGGGGGACCGGGGGAGCCCCCGGCCACGTGGAACACTGTCGCGACATGGAGGGCGTGGTCTTCTCGCATGGGGGCGGGGCCTGCTGGCAGGGGGCGGGGCTACCCCTCCAGCGGGGGAAATGGCGGTGGGCCCGGCCGGGCCTTGCCGCACCCCCCCGCAGCCCCGGTACCTCTCCGTGCAGGAACACGGCCTTGTCCCGCGCCGACTCCCGCAGCACACGCCGCAGGCGCAGCTCCGCCAGCGGGAAGGGCGGGGGGGCGGCCTCGACCACCGCCGCCGCCTCCTCCCGCTTCCTCTTCGGCTGCGGGCCATCCGCCATGGCGCTGCCCCTGCCCCGCACTGCGCCTGCGCGGCGCCGCCAAGAGAGGAGCAGGGCGCGGGGCGCCGCGGGGAGAGCGCCCCCTGGCGGCTTGGCGGTGCCCACCGCCTCTCGGTGAGGGGGGGCAGCAGGAGGGGTGCGGGATCGGGCCCATCCCCCTAAAATCCGCCTCTCGCTCCACCCCAGCGGAGCCCACACACGGGTTAGGGATCAACCCCACCCCCGCTCCCGCCATTTGGGGTCACTCATCCCCAGGGCTTCTTCCAGACCCGCTCACGACACAAACCCACCAGCCAGCAGATTAAAACAGAAAAAAAGACACCCCAAAATTTAAAAACTTCTGCATTTTTGTAGTCCAAACAAACCCGTGCAAAGACACCACCAGCGCCTGCCCTTCCCAGGGCTGTGGGGCAGTTGCCATGTCAGCTTACTGGGGGTCTGAGCCACCCCGGACCAGTCCCCGCCCTGCGGTGGGGGCACCACTGTTGAACAAAAAATAATTTTGAAGACTCCCGAAACCCACCCAACACCGGAGCTTAGTGTTTGCGTGATGAGCAGCAGGGACCTGCCGGAGGGGGGTTCTGGCCACCGGGATGGTGGCAACATCACCAGGACGCAGCAGGAGGCCCCCCCACGGGTGCGGGGACCTCTCCAACTTCGGCTACCGAGTCTGGTCTGAGCGGCGCAGCTTCGCCCTGGAGGTCCGCCGGGACGCGGCCGCATCCAGATCGGGTGGTGTGTCAGCTCCCGAAACTCCGGGCACTACTCAGTCCTGCCCGCGGAGCTCCGGCACAGCTCCTGGAGGTCTGCGGAGGCAGCGGACAAAGCCCTGTTAGCAACCCATTTCCCTCAAAAATCAGCCATTTCAATAAATTTACGGAACCCGGCGCCTTCCCACGGGCTCCACCCCGCGGCGTACTCACAGCGCACGACGGTGTCTCTGATCTGCCTGAAGCTGTTCTCCTTCAGCGCCATGTAGATGTAGTAGAGGTTCCGCAGCTCCCTGGGATAATCCTTCCGATCCACGTCCTTCAGCACCGGGATGGTGCGCCCGTTGGCCAGCGGAGCCTCGGCCAGCGCCTGGTGCATCTGGTACTTGCACCAAGGGTCCCGGAGGAAGCCGGGGGTGATGAGCATCACCCAGCAGTGGCTGTTTTGCACGGCGTCGCACAGTTCCGTCACCACGGCGTTTCCCGGCACCGCGTCCCGCAGTTGGAGGAAGCAACGGAAGCTTTCGGGTTGGCTCTCCAGGTAGGAGACCAGCTCCTCCACCAGCTCCAGGTCCACCTCGCTGTGACAGATGCAGACGTCGTAACTCTTGGCCCACCGGGCGCTGCCCGAGGCGCTGATGTCCAGCACCGAGACGGGCGAGGGGCGGCGGGACCTGGCCAGGCTCGTGCTGGGAGAGGAGCCTGAGCTCTCGGCAGAGGAGGAGGAGGAGGAAGGCGGTGAGGATGAAGCAGAGCGGCCGGTGTTGAGGCTGCTCTCCGCCGAGCTGGGCTTGGGTTTGTGCAGGAAGCGCCTAAACCAGCCTGCGGGGTCGGAGAGACCGCGGTGAGGCCTGGGGGGCGCTCAGCACGACACCTCCAGACGGAAAGAGCCGGCCGGGATCTCACTGCCCCCCCCCAGCCCCGAAAAATCTCGATTACCGACACCCGGGAGCTGCCGCATCACGGCGAGCGGCCGTGGGCACCCTCGGGTTTCTGTCCGAGCCGGAGGGTTTATCCCCTCCCGGCACGAGCCGAGCCCCGACTCACCGGCCATAGCGGGCAGCGTGCTGCTCAGCCGCTGATCGTCTGCGCGAAATCTCTCCTGCCAGCAGAAAAAAAAAAAAAAAAAGGGATAAAAAAAGAAATTAGGAGAGCAGGGACCGCCCCATGGCGAGCCTCAGCCCCAGGAGCTCGGTGTGGTTTATTCCAGGGACACGCAGCTCCGGGGTGCTCACCTGTGGCCCCAAAGTTACCCCCAGCAGAGTTTTCCACATCCACCTCCCCAAAATTTGCCAGGAAGGAGCGTTTTGACCTCAGGCAGGGCTGGAAGCAGCAGCTCAGGCAGCCCTCCTGCACTTCTACTGCCTGTTAGTGGCTCAGTCCGCTGGAGATACGCACCGGCAGCGAGCGAGGCCGAGAGCCGACAGGCAGGAGAGACCTTCATTCCCGGCGGCGGGGAAAGGATCCTGCAGATGGGAGAAGCAGGGAATCGCTGGGAATCGACTGGCTGCTGGCAAACAAAGGATGGCTCGGGTGATGCCCGGATCCACGCGCCCTTGGTGATGCCCACCCACCCCTCGCCATCATGCACCCGGCACGATTTGGGGTGCCTGAGCCCTCCCCCGGATCAGCAACGTTGGAGGGAAAACGACCCCCAGAAGCAAAGGCAGCTGCCACTTTCCACTGCTTGCATCACCCCTTCCGAAATAAAACACCCCAAGTCGCCCTGAAGCCTTTCCCCCACTCCGAAAACTGCGCAGGACCGCGGCAAATGCCTGCACACCCGCGGAAACCGCACTCCCCCAGGCGAACCGCTGCTTAGTAATAGAGAAAAGCTCGAGCGAGAAGTGTGGACGGTGAATGGCAGGCGAGGGGGAAATTTGGGGGACGCCTACCTGGGATGCAGGAGCCGGGCACCGGAGCAGGGAAGGGGGATGCATCAGCTCCTGGGTTCCCCGAGGAGGAAGATCTTCCGGGATCACCTAGGCGGGAAAGGAGAGGTAGGATGCGGCACGTTCCCTCGGGAACCTAATGGGATCCACCGCAAATGACGAGACCGATCGCTCCTTACAGCTTCCCCCTCTGGGAGCAGTTCCCGACGGAGCAGCCCCGGGACAGGGGAGAGGACGGAGGCACCCACCAGCCTCCCCGGGTGCGGAGCAGAGGAGCCGCCCGGTCCCCCCGCAGCCCCTTCGGCCCCGTGACCCCTCAGGGCCAAGAGGTTCGTGCTGCGCCCGGGCGTGCGGAAGCGCAGGCAGGGGAAGTCGGCCGCGATCCCGCCGGGGCGGGAAGCCAGCCCTCGCCGGGGCCTCCCTCTCGCATCCGTCACCGGTCGGATGCGGTCGTCACCGCGCCCAGCCCTCGCCAGCGAGCCCGGACCCGCTCCCCTCCCTGGTTTTATAACCAGACATGGACGGCTCCATCCCTGCCGCTCCCGCTTATTTTCGGAGTTAAATTTACCAAACTAGGCGCTTTTTCCCCCTCTTCTCTCCTTTCCCAGGTTGCATCTGCCCCGGGATTCCCCGCCATGCAGCACAACTCCCCTGGTTTCGGAAAGGTCTCCAGCTGCCGATTGCTGCTGCCTTCGTCCCCTCTTCCTCCTCGATGCCGCACGGGATTTGGATGGGAGCCTGCGGGATACGGGCTCCAGGTGAGTCCCGGGTGCCGTTCCCGAGGGATTTTAAGGGGCGGGGGGGGGGTCTCGAGCTGGCAGCACAGGATGAGCATGGGGGAGAGCAGAAAGGTGGATCAGCATCTGCCTTGCTGTTCACCCTGGAGCGGAGTGATGGCTGTCACCCCCACCACACGCTGCTCCCCAGGCTGCCTCGCTCCGGCCAGGACCCCACTGAGGTGGGTCCTCACCTCTATCCCGGCAGGACGACAGCGGCACTCGCCTGTCTCCTCGCGCAGGCTGAGTCTTTCTACACTGCCAGAGCCTGAATCCCCAATTTTGACCAGATGGTCGGTAACCCCGTCTGCCTGCAGGTCGACTGGGATGATAACATCCAGCACCTCTGCACCTGGAGGGACGTATTTCCCTCAGGGATAAGCCCCAAGTCTTCCAAACCCCCAAAAGCGTCTCCCTGTTCCATCTAATCCCAACACCCCATGCCAGGGCCAGACCCCTTCATTGACACCATCGTGACCCAGCTGCGCACCGAGGGCTGGATCCACCACCTCGCTCAGCAGCGGCCTTCCCCTCCTCCAGGCTCTAAGCAGGAGCCACCAACCAGCCCCACGGTGGCCAACTCGCAGAGCAACAATCCCAAAGCCGAGCAGCGCCGAGCCCCACAGGGACCCCCAGGCAGCTGCCAGCCAGGCTGGGGCACCGCTCGCCCCATTTTGACCCACTTTGCTCAACCGCCTCCCGTTAATCCCTTCCCCTCTCCCTCCCTGGGACTGATGACTTCACTGCTGCCACCACCCCAAAAATCAACTCCCCAAAGGAGGGCAAGTCACCGGCCTGCGTGAGTCACCCTCCTTGGAAACCCCTGAGCTGCCGGACCGTGCCCCAGAGCCGAACGCCGTCCTGCAAACCCTGAGCGGCAACACCCCACAGACTGGCCTTCGCTATAACATAACTACTGTTAAAGGTAGCAGAGTAAAGAAAGAATTAAGGCTTGATTCGCAACCTGCCCGGACCCTCCGGCAGCACCAGGTTAAAGTCCCCCGGCCGGACGAGCTCGTTTTGGCCACGGTACCTCCGTGCCAGTCGCTGCAGTTTACTTGATTGCCTGCAGAGAGGATTAGGAAATGGGCTGAGGATACAACAAGTGCTAAACCAGCCCTGGAAATGTGCTCAGGTGAGAAAACACGGCTACTTTTGTTTCTAGTACACCCCAAACCAACACGCTTTATTTGCGGTGCCAATACAAAGCAATGCACAGCTACCTTGAAAGCCAAAGAACAGCTGCTCCGCCTGAAAAGCTCCAAACCCACTCAAACTCCTGCGCATAGACGCTTGAGCTCACTGCCACATGGGTCGAGAGGTTGTTTCACGGACACAAACCCGAGCGGAGAGGGACGCAGCGCTGGAGGAAAGCAGGCCCCTGATGGGGAACGAGGCACAGCCGCACCCGGAAGGCCCCAGCGCTCGCAGGCCTGCCGCAGCCCCCTCAAGCAGCGGCCACCGTGGTCTGACTCGCTGCCACCGGGCGAGGGAGACAGCTCCGAGCCCCTCACACCGCGACGGAACAAACAACAACGTCCCCCTCCACGCACAGAGGGCGACTGCCAACGCGCATGCGCCCGCCACCTTTTATACCTCCGTGAAGTCTCGCGAGAACTGAGGTCCAGGCTCCCCGCCCTCCGCGGCGGCACCGCGATAGTCCCGCCTCTTCCGCTGTCATCCAATGAGAGGGCGGGGCGGAAGGAGGGGCGGGCCAATCCCTCCCCGTCTCCCTGCGCCGGCCGCCAGGCGTCTGCGCGGTGGGTCTCGTCATGGGGTCGGCCGCGCGGCGCCGGGTGCGTGCGGGGTGGCGGGAAGCGGAGGGGGGCGTTGCCATGGCGACGGCGGGGCGGGGGTCGCGCCGCCATGATGGGAGCTGGGGAGCGGCGGGGAGCGACGGGCGCGCCGTCCCCTCGGAGCGGGTCGGTGGGGCTGCCCAGGGGGGCGGGGGGGCCGGGAGGGAGCCCTGGGGGGGCGCTGGGGCCCACCCTCACCTCAGCGGCCCTGCTCTGTGACACCCCTCCCCCGCCTCCCTTTTTAAAATCCCTTTTCTTGGACGTTTCTGCCTCCGAGAAGGGGCCTCAGCCTCCTCCCTGCCTGCTGAAATTCCCTAAATTCCCTCTTCTTGCTTTTTCCCTCAGGTTTAACGTGAGAGGGGGCGAGGAGGGGGCGCAGCGGAGAGGAGAGGTAAGGCCTGGAGGCGCCGGGCATCCCTGAAGGTGTGCACCGCCCCCCGCCATCACATCCAGCCCGGTTTACTTTCCAGAAATGCTCGTGGAAAGCCAGCCCCGCGTGTAGAATCACCTGCTTGAGGGCCATCCCACAGCCTCCTCTGCTGAGGCTTGGATCAGGCAGAGCCCGCGCCTGAGCGCGTTGGCCTGGCGCCTGTCGGGCAGTGCAGGCTCCTCTGTGAGGTTTTTGGGGGTACAGACCCCTTCCATGCTTTGCCGGGTCGCTCCCCGTCATTTTTGTTGAAGCTGGCAGGAGCCTGAAGCGAGTGGAGAGTCACAGCGTTAAATAAAAAACTCTGATGCATTTTAACTCTCACTCGAGGAGGCTGAATCTTGCGTTCGTAACATCGGCACAAACGGAAGCGGGGCTGGTTTTCCTGGCGCTGCCGGTCCCCGTTGTCCCTAAGCCTGTCCCTTTCTAGGGAGGTTTTGACAAACCGTGCCAGCCTGCTCCAATTGCGACTCCTGCATGGAGGAACAGAGCTTGGGAATTGGCCAGGGACGACTCGTCCTCTTGGATTCTTCCAGCGGCAACGTAGTGGGTTTTAAACTATAACGTAAGGTTTGTCTTATCCCAGCATCGTAAAGTGACTTAATTTAAAAAGGAGACCTGAATTACGCCCCAACTGGTGTGGTGGTTGTTCTCAGCGCTCAAAGAAGCTAAAAATAATTGATGAGCACTGAATTTTTTACTTTCCTTAAACTTCAAACGTTCAGGTCTAGCGTGCAGGTGTAGCTTTACTTGCGTATGAGCTGCCGAGCGCGGAGACGGTCAAAGGGCGTCCACAGTGACTTCCCCATCTCCGTCGGTGGAGGAAATGTCTCAGTCATTTCCCCAGGGTGGTTCTGCAGGCTGAGCTCTGGCGGTGCCTGAGCGGCGTAGCCCCGTCCTGCGCGTTTTGTGGAGTTACGGCAAGGTTTTTGTGAACAGACGCTCGAGTGTGAGCCTCAGCGTTGATCTGGCATGTGCTGTGTTTAGACGTTGTTTTAGCTGGGATACATCTTTGTACTTCAGGTGTTTTTGCAGCTGGATGTGTCTTTTTTTCAATACTAAGTATGGAATTGTGGTTAGTTTTAGTCGGTGTTGGCGACTTGGGGCGTGATTTAAAGATAATGATTCCTTGCTGAAAGCTGCACCCCAAGGGCTTTAGGATAAATTAATGTAGTGCAATTAATGAAGGTGATGAGAAACCACGCTGTGACAGGAGAACGCGGCAGCCGCGCCAAGAACCCGCAGACTTTTGATGTTTACACTCTCTCCGGCTCCCTGTAGTCTGAAATAGCTGGAAAGTTCCCGACGTCTCGAGGAGAAAGACTGGAGAGACGCTGCTTCTTGTGTAAGTGCCCGTCGCTCCCTCTCCTCCGTGGCGGCTGCGGCCGGGTTCGGCAGCTCGGCAGCTCATACTGCAGGGTACTCTTGGCGCTTTCACCCCTGCGGCAGCGGTGCCGCGCTCTGAGGTAATGCTATTTCATTTCCGTTACCTCCACCGTGCCGGCATCATCGGCCCCCTGGAGAGCTGAGCCTAAAATTTAAAATTCTTTAGCCCAGGCCTAAAATCTGGAGGCTTACATTTCGTGGCTGGATTTCCAAGACTTGTTCTTAAGAGAAAGAAGAACTATTTTTTTTTTTCCCCCCTTGATGTTTTCCATCCTGACTGTGCTTGGCTGTATGCACTCGGGGTGAGTTTGGTGTTAGCAGGTTGTGTGTCCAGCAGGTCCTCCTGCCTCTCCGAGAGTCAGCGCTTCACAGCAGGTGTTTTTCCGGCGGTTTAACTCCCCAAAATGCTTCACCCCGTGGCCTGATGCTTGCAGGCGTTTGCTGCGGAGTTCCGTTGTCAGAGCAGCGTCGAAGTGCCGTGGGGCTCAGCGGCGGGGTGGAAGAACACAGGGCACAGCGTTCAAAGGGGGGTGCGGTGGAGGAGGAGCCTGCTTCCTCGCTTGCTAAACGCATTTGAAGCTTTTATCTGAAATCTGGGCTCTGCGTTAAAATAAAAATCTGATTATTTGAGCTGACGGGCAGCCTATGCTAAGAGGTGTTTTGGGAGGCAGGTTGTGAAGACGAGCTCTCTGAGGAGTTATCATGTTATGTTCCTATTATTATGATCTATTATTGTTGTAATGATAATTATAAAGTTTTCAGAAGTGGTCAGAACGCTTTGCTGCATCTCATCTGTAGGACAAACGCCCAGATCTGACCGAGGCTGCGAAACCTGTAAAAAAAACCCTGTGATTTTGGGCCAGCAGCTCTTGCACGGCGTTTCCCCTTGGCAAAAGCTGGACTCTGTTACAATTGGCAAGAAAAAAAGGATAAGGCTGAACAGTTCTGTCTGCGTCCTTTCCCTTTTCGTGGTCTTGTTTTGGAGAGGACCGCGTGCTGGCAGACCTTTTGTATTTTGTGTCACGAGCTGTTGAAAGAGTCCTCAGACTTAAAACTTCTTTTCCGTGGGCTTTAAGGTCATATCTCGCCGCCCGTAGACCTATGGCGGGTGACTAATCCTTCTCTCATCACCGGAGAATGAAATGCTCTCAGTGGCTTTCTGTAGCCAACAAAAATCTTTTTGTCTTTCTTCCCTCCCGCTGTTTTCCCAAGTCGAACGGGGAGCGCCTGCTCTGAGATGCGGGCTCTCGCGGAAAGACGAGCTGCCGAGGTGAAATCCGGGGCCTGCCAGTGGCGATTGCGAGGGGGGTTCGTACAAAACTGCCCTACGGTTTTAGCCAGCTTCGTGCTAAAAGAAGTTAAGGAGGTGGATGAGAGCCGCGGGGCAGAGTTCAGAAACTAAAAAGCGCAATTCTCGGCCCGAAGGTGATCTCATAAAGATAACGAACCCCGGCGTTTATCTGCCCGTGAAAAGCCGGCTCGGCAAAACCCCGGGGTCTGTTCCACGTCGTGTTGCGTACATGTAGTGACTGTGCTTGTGGTGATTTGTCTGCTTTAGAAACTGGATGGCTGCTACGGTGAGCCTGCGTAAAGAAACGTTGTTGGAAGATGGAATGCCACCTGCAAAAAAGCCCAGGTAAATTTAATTATACTCAGTGAATTTCTTCTAATAAGAGCCTTTTCCGTCACCTTGCATTGCTCTTTAAGGAGCGCGGCACTGGGCGCCAAGCCCCAGCAGTCGCTTCGGTCGCTGACCCAAGAAAAGCGCGCTGTCTCTAGCCGTGCCCTGGAACAAGTATTTTCCCGTGGCGTGTGGAACACAGGCCCCAACGCACAGAACGCGCTCCGTTGCTGGGTTGTTTTTAACCCCTACGCCAGGACGGATGGCTGCGCAGAAAGCTGGTTTTTTCTGGACTCTCTCTGTGGTTTTGATCGGCGTTCGCTCTCCCTGTGCTAATAATAAGTAGGTCGTCCTACGGTTCTCCAAGCAGGGACCTGAGCAGGACGCTATCCTGGGGCATCCCCACGCTTCTTTCCGTCCGGGGTCGGTACTGTGGCTGCTGCAGTAGCACCGGCTCAGAAATTAAGGCGTCGCCGTCGTGAACGAGCAGCTAATTCATCTAGGGAGTTGTCTTCTGCTAATCTGACTTACAAATAAGTTGTGGAGGGCTGGAGAATCGTTCCCGTGAGGGAGCCCTGGTCCTGAGGCTGGTGCAGTGACTGTGACACGAGCAGAAGAGAGGCTGGGAGTTGATTTTTCCCTTGCCGAGGATATCAGGGTAGAAACAAGTGTATTTATTCAACAGGGGCAGTGGGAGCAGAATGCCTCTTTCAGAGCTGTCGCACAGGACGTTTCAGACGTGTGTGTTTGTTATAATGTTGGATTTCAGTCCCTAGGCTTCTGGTTGTGTTTTTATACCAGCTCAGTAGCATGAGTTTTATTCTTTTTTTTATTTATTCTTTGTGGGTGAGGCTTGCAGTCCCCAAATTAAAACCCATTTATCGCCACTAACACTAATTCCTCCTCAAGAAAAGGGTTAACTCATCTGTTTTCGTAGGCAGTAGCAGGAGGGAAGGCCAAGCTCTGTCTGTGCGGTGTCGGTTTCCCTTCCCCTTCTCGCTAAACATCACGTGTTCGCAGATAAAAAACATTCCTTCCAAGTGAGCTGCCTCCCTGGGCTCCTCCTCCCGTCCTCCGGGAAGCCGCAGCCGGTCCCCTGCTTCCGAAAAGCAGCCTGACACCCGGCAAGGCACGATGGGGAGAAGCACATCTGCTTCATAAATAATAAACGCAAATTTAAAAGCACTGCAGGTGTAAAGCTAGGAAAATAAGGAAGAGGGGAGGAGGAGGAAGGAGAATATAGCCCCGCAGCTCTTCGTGAGACACTGGATCAGCTGGGCTTCCAAAAGCTTGGCCTTGAGCATCCCGCTTACGTTGCAAGCGTAACAGGGAAGGGATTTCTGCTACGGCGACATCCCGCCGAGGGATGTTCTCAGCAGAGAGGTGGGAAGGTCCTCTCCAGGGCAGAGCTGGGAGGAAGCCTTCGCTTCTTGCCTTTTGTGCTGGGAGAAGCGGGGCTGCTGTCCTCAGGCCTGATTTAGACCGGGCGCAGTGGCGGTTGTCCCTGGTCCCTGCGCGGGGGTCCGCTGCGTGCTTTGGCCGGGTACGTAAAGGTACGTGAGTGCCTCTGCAGCCACGACCACACGTTCCATATTGCTCACCACAGCCTTCCCAGTGCCTCCAGCCTTTCTGCTAGCAGCCAGGTAACTATTATTAACAAGAGCTCCCTTATTCCACATTTTAATTGGATTAGCTTTGCTTCAGAAGTAAGCAAAGCTGCGCTGCTTTCTCCTCTTGCAGGAAGCTGTTGCCAAGCCTCAAAACCAAGAAGCCTCGGGAACTCGTTCTGGTGATCGGGACAGGGATCAGCGCAGCAGTTGCTCCCCAGGTCCCCGCGCTGAAGTCTTGGAAAGGGTTAATCCAGGCCCTCCTGGATGCTGCCATTGACTTTGATCTCCTGGAAGACGAAGAGAGCAAACGGTTTCAAAAGTGTCTCCATGAAGACAAGAACCTGGTGCACGTTGCCCACGACCTTATCCAGAAGCTGTCTCCGGTGAGTCTGCTGGTAGCCCTGTACGTAAATATTCGGTACCCGGCCCTGAGCACAGGCTTGGGCTTTTGGGAACAGCCAAACTTGCTTCTCCAGCACGCCCCCATCTCCAACGGTTCCTCTACACGGAACCGCAAGGGCCGTTCCTGTGCCGGCTTCCCGAGACGTAACTCTGCCGTGGACACCGGCTTTTGTGTATTTCACTCGGAGTGCGCTGAGGGGGGCGTGCCCTGCGTTTGCCGTGCGAGGGCCTGCAGCTTTGCGGAGCTCTTGGAGAGATACGTGGGTGGATTTTCATGGAGTCGCTCGGCGTGAAGCGTTAAGAGGAGCCCAGCTCTGATCTTATTCTGTCTCCCTTTCTCAGCGCACAAGCAACGTTCGCTCGACCTTTTTCAAAGACTGTTTATACGAGGTGTTTGATGACTTGGAATCGAAAATGGAAGACGCTGGGAAGCAGCTGCTGCAGTCTGTGCTTCACTTGATGGAAAACGGGGCGCTGGTGTTAACCACCAACTTTGATAACCTGCTGGAACTGTACGCAGCACACCAGGGGAAGCATCTGGAGTCTCTTGACCTGACTGATGAAAAGAAGGTAAACGATGATGATTCATTATTATTTTTTTTTTGTCAGGGCTGAGCTGGGACAGCGCAGGACGGTGGCGGCTGCGGGCCACGTCTTCACGCCCGTATAAGGGGATTGTGCTGCTGCTCATTTAATTGACGTTAGACAAAGTGCAAGCAGAGGCCCTGACCATTTTGGGCAGTGAGCTGAGGAATGAAGACGAGCGCTCGTTTCAGAGATGCTGCGCTTGCTGGCTGACAGCGTTGCTCAGGAGGAGCCCTTACGCCTGGTGTTTCTTTGATCTCCGTCCTGGAAATGTCTGGCTTGGCCTTGTTGAAGTTCCGCAAGCCTTACTTCCACATAAGGCTTGGGCGGACCTTTCTAACCGACACGGGAAGCTCCGTGCGGGGCGCAAAGCTGACCTTTCTGCTTTTATAACGCGCGGCGGGGCTTCCCTCTTGCCCCGCATCATCTTCCTGGAATGGCCGATGGCTCCTGCTGGGTTGCTCCGTGTGTTCCGGCTTCTCCTGCCGTGCTCTTGCCGTGATCGCTTTGCACAAGCTTCCCTCCCTCCGCCCCAGGCGGAAAATCAGCCTGTGAAACCCTGAGCTCTCCGCCACCTGCCCACCTCGTCTTTCCCTCGTGGATTTTTCTGGGGGAGAGCAGCCTGTCCTTGTGTTCGCTTGTGAAGCGCACACCACACGTAGGGGCTGTGCGGCACTCGGTCCCTTTCCATTCTGACTCATTTCTGTGCTTCATGTTTCAAGCGTGACCTCTTAATCTGCGTGGCTGGAAGTACTTACCGTGTTACAAATAAGCATTCTAATTATTGCAAGCTTAAACGAGCTGAGGTCCGCAGGAGTAAACTGAGAGCCTCACAAGTGGCTTTCTGAAATGAGGGTCAGCTGCTGAGCTCCCTTGGAGCTTCTCAGAGCCTAGAGGGGCCAAGAAGTAAACTTTGTGGGCTTGAGAAACCTTCTGAGCTAATGTTTCTAGAGTTTTCCCCCTTTTTCTGCTGAGTCCGGTGTATCAGTTGGGTCTCTTCCCGTTGCATTTGCCGTTCAGCCGAAGCGTTGACCCAAACGAGCACCGTGGGCCGCGATGTAGAGGCTGATGGGCTCGCGACCTCTCGAGGGGACAAGATGAGGAAGAAGCTGCCTCTTTGAAACGCTTCCCGGCGTGGTATTGTTCGCAGCGCCGTGGAAGCTAACGCGGTGCACTTCCTAACGTTTCTGGAGGGGTTTGTCTTGCGCAGGTGCTGGAGTGGGCGCAAGAGAAGAGGAAGCTTAGCGTCCTGCACATCCACGGCGTTTACACCAACCCCAGCGGCATAGTGCTCCATCCCGCCGGCTACCAGAACGTGCTGCGCAACACGGAGGTCATGGTGAGGCGGCGCTGCCTTCTCCCCGCGGGGCGTGCTTTGGGGTCCCACGCGTTGTGTACATACATCTCCCTACGTTAACCGGGCGTCCGCTCCGCTGAGTTGAAAGGCTGGGCTTCACGCAGGGTGGTGGGAGAGCCCTTAGTTTTGTGAACTAGAAGAGGAGGGATGGATCCTTTAGCCCGCTGAGCTGCAAAAACACCTCCTGGTTGCGTTGCGGATGCTGGAACGATTGCAGTCTCATCAGTGATAGGGCAGGTGCCTTGTCAAGAGAAAGCTCGCCTTGACCAAGAACATCTTTCCCTTTTTTAAAGCGAGAGATTCAGGAGCTGTATGAAAATAAGTCATTCCTGTTCTTGGGCTGTGGTTGGACTGTTGATGACACCACATTTCAGGCCCTGTTTTTAGAGGCTGTGAAGCACAAGTCAGACCTGGAGCACTTCATGCTCGTACGGAGGGGAGACGTGGATGAGTTCAAGAAGCTCCGCGAGAACATGCTGGACAAGGGGATTAAAGTGATTTCCTACGGAGACGAATACGCGGACCTGCCCGAGTACTTTGAGAGGCTGACGAGCGAGATCACCACGCGGGGTCGGGCAGGTACGGGGGTTGCGGGCCGCGCGGATGCCTGCTGTCTGCATGCACCTGCTGTCTCCGCGCTTAACTCGGGGGTCCTGTCATACGCAGTGCGGTTGTTGGCTCACCCTGGACTTTGCAGCGCAGACCATGTTAATAGCCCTGCTCTCCATGCTGTATTATTCCTTTTTTTTTTTTTTTTTCCCCAAAACAATTGTCTGCAAGCGTAGCTGGATTTGGGGTTTACTGTTACGAAATCACTGTATGCTCTTGTAGTTTAAACAACAGCTCTGCTGCCTCTCACACACGCACACGTTACTTTTCCCGTGCAGCTGCCGTTGTTTATTCCCCTTGTAGCGAAAGGAAAGGGCATTTCAGTCTCGCTGAGCCTACGCTTTAACATCTCGCCACTAAATCATAAAAATGGGAAAAAGAAGTGAGTTTACTAACCGGAGCCTGGCTGGCAAGCCTGTCGTGTGAAACTACAGCCCGCGGGTGGCAGGCAGCGCTCGCTGTCGGCGCGGGGACTCCCTGCATCGGCGCCGTCACCGCGGCGTTGCCTTCCCACCCACTCCTCGCTCTCCCCTAGGCGTTCCTCAGGAGGGACAGCAGCTGAACGGCTCTGCCGCTGCCCACGCCGAGGTAACAGGTAAGACTCTCGCGAGCAGAGAGAGGCTTCGCCCTTTTTTGCCCCTTTGCGACTCCCAGGAGCCCAGCGGCCTCTCAGGCTTGGCTTTTCCCACAGGCTGCGGCACGTGAGCATCAGCCCGGCCCCAGGACCCGCACCGCGGCGGGGGACTCCCTAGGACGGACCTAAGCCAGAGCCGCAGCTCCCGGGGAGGCCCGCGCGGTTTAAGGCCGGTCTAGGGGAGAAGCGGAAGCCCGCTGCCGTCCACGCGCGCCGAGCCAAGGCGGGACGCTTCAGGCGGGAGGCAGAGCCGCCTCGACGGCCGCCTGGTTTAACACAGCAATTGTCTTTTTATCGCGGTCGCGTGCGCCAGGGGAGCGTGGTCTCCCCGAGGGAGCTGCGGCCTCTTCTCATTTGAGACTTCGTGCTTTTGTATTCTGTACTTTCAATTAAAAACAGGAGCGCTGTTTTGTTTTGTTTTTTTTTTTACTCGAAGCTCTAGTTTTCTAGTCCTGTCGACGCTGTACAGTGTTTTGTACGTTGAAGCTTGTATTAAAGGCCTGCTCACCTAACCTTTGGCTGCTGTGCGATTTACAAACACCTCAGACCCCCAGGAGGAAATACATCCTGGCTGCCAGGAAGGTATTTATACACGGAGAACAAATTATGAAGTTTATTTTATATAAATTATGTCTCTCAGCAGACAGCATTCAATTTATTGCACTAGAGCACATCTGCAATACAGAGCTACAAGACATGGTGAGAGTTTTGTATTTTTCAGTGTAGCACTTCAGACCGGGGTCAAGAGGCACTCAACGGGGGGAAGAAGGGGCGCAGGAAAGCAGCAAGCAGCCACCATCATCTTCCAGCATTAATTTTTTTTTTTTTCCCTTTTTACGAGCAAATAACACTGAGGCCAGCAGGCAGGAGACAGGCAGGGGCGCGCCACCTTCCCTCTCCAGCTCCTGCCCAAATCCGCGGTTGTCCAGGGACCCTGCTCCGGAGCCCCGGTGCCGACAGAACCAGGGACCTTAAGGCAATTCAGCGTCTCCCCTCCGCCCAGCGCACGCCCTCACCGTTTTTGGTTTAATCAGCTTGGGTGGAGCTGCCCCTAGCAGCGACGTTAACAGCCAAACCTTCTAATGGTGCCGCGAGCAGCGGCTATCCCGCTCGCCCCTCACAAAAAGTCACTCTTGTCCTCCCAAAGCTGCTCTAAAAAAAAATCGAAAGCAGCTCAAAAAAAAATGCCTTTAAATCCCCCAGAAAGCACAGCAGGTCCTTGCGCTGCTCCCCACTCCCCGTGCAGCACGAAGAATACAAAGCTCTGGATTCAGCCTCCCCGCGAGGGAGCCTGCGTCACTGGAAACGGAATGAAGGAACGCAGGGGAAGGGCTTTCGCTGGATAAAACGGGGTTTTATCCAAAAAAAAGTACCCTTTGCGCCGGCATGCCTTCATTCTGTTCTGCACTACACGGGAAAGACGAGCCGGTAACGGGGTAAAGCGTGTTCTTCCCGGACAGCTGCGAACAGCCGTTTGGTGGGTTTTAGGCCTTCATGAGCGCTGCGACCACGGCCTTGGCGTTAAGGCTTCGCAGATCACAGTAAGTTTGTCCGGTACCGACAAAGACGATGGGCTTGCTCGTGATGTAGGTCATGGAGATGGCGGCGCCGACCTGCCGAGGGCAAGGAACGCCGTTAGCCCGCAACCCCAGCGCTCGTCAAATATTCGGCCTCCTCCTGCGTTGCGATCCGCACGGTCCCTACACGCCCCGCTGCCGTAACGCGTAGAAACCGACACACCTCCCGGCCCCGTTTTCCACGTGCGCGGAAATCCGACGGCTAAATTTTGTTTACACGGCTTAAATGCAAGAGGAAGGCTGGGAACGGCACAGAAGTGCCCCGTGGTTGACAGTTCCCGTCTCTCCCGCCGCGGAGGAGCTCCGCTCGGAGCCAGGTCGACGGCCTCCTTACCTTGTCGTCGATGGTGTCGAACTTGGTGAGGACAATCCCGTCGATGAGCCGCGGCGTCTGGGCCATGGAGTGATCAGCCAGGGCCTTGTTGAACTTGACCTGAGGGAGAGGACGGAACCAAGAAATGCGGTTGTGGTGCTGCCACTGTCCAGATCTCCAATAAAACCTACGGAAGGGGGATTTTTTTTTTTTCCCCCTCCTCAATCTTTCAGGAAACAAAGCCTCGACGCTCACCAGCTGATCCACAGCCTCGTTTCCCACCAGCGCCTCCCCAACGAACAGGACCAGGTCGGGAGCGTTGACGGCGATGAGTTTGGCCAGCGCCGTCATCAAGGGAGCGTTGTCCTGCATGCGGCCCGCCGTGTCCACCAGGACCACGTCAAAGCCCTGGTTCCGAGCTGGGGAAGACGAGCAGGCAGCGTGAAGCAGGGACATTCCACCAAAACGACGTCTCCTCGCCACCGGTTTTCCTCCTACCATAAGAGATGGCCTCCATGGCAATCCCCGCGGCGTCCTTGCCGTAGCCCTTCTCGTAGAGCTGCACCATGGTCCGCCCGCCGTGGCTCTCCGGAGGGTGCAGGGCGTTGAGGCGACGGGTGTGGGTGCGGAGCTGCTCCACTGCTCCCGCGCGGAAGGTGTCGCAGGCGGCGATGAGGACGCTGAAACCGTTCTCGATGAGCCAGAACGAGATCTGTAGGCGGCAACAGATCCCCCCCAAAAAAAAAAAAAAAAAAAAAAAGGCCGGTTAGCAGGCACAGCCCGACCTCAGCTCTGGTCCCAGAGAGCCAGGAGGATCACGTCCTACCTTGGCCAGGTTGGTGGACTTCCCGACACCGTTGACGCCGCAGAAAGTGACCACGTAGGGTCGGCGATGGCGCTGCGCATCCATCACATCGCGGAGGACGTCGACGCGGCGCTGGGGCTGCAGGATCTGCACAAGAGCCTCCTGCAGGGCCTGCTTCACCGTCGAGGTCACCGCTGGGAAGGAGGCGATGGAAAGAGAGCCCGTCACGCCTGGGGAACGCTCCTGAGCCCCAAACCGCAAGCAGGAGGCCACGCGGCCACTTACTGGTGAACGTTCCCATCACCTTCCCTTCCAGTTTCTTAGCCACTGATTCACAGAGCTGCACTGCAATCTCAGCTGCCACGTTTTTTGCTTCGAGAAGAGAGACAGAGAGAGAGGAGTTAGCGCTGCCGAGAAGGTTACAGGCGCCGGACATCAGCGTCGAGGGAAGGATGGACTTGGCGTGCAGGATCCCCCCGAGACGAGACCATTGCCCCCCTTTTGGGCTCCCCAGGGGCAACACAGGAACCCACCGCGGTTCCTGTGGGCAAGAACGGCCCAAACCGTGGGTGCTACCCCACCCGACGGAGCGCAGGGAACCACCCAAACCAACCCGCTCGCAGCCGATCCAGACGTACCGATCAAGTGATCCTTCATCTTCTCCAGTACGGGGTCCATGTCCTCTCTCGTCAAGCTCTTGGAGCCCACCAGGCCTTTCAGCATGCCAAACATGCCCCCCAGGCCGCCCTTCTTTGAGCTGTGGAGAAGCAGAGGAGTTACCTTCAGGCACGAGCAGCGAGTCGCGCAGGGCACAGGACAGCCAGATGCAAGCAGCGCCCACCACGCAGCTGACAAACACACCAGTTTGTCCCCAGCTGCGTCACCGGTTAGACTGGAACACGGGTTACAGGAGAGAAATCAAAAAGCGTGCGGCAAGCGGGGGCTGCAGGAGCCTCTACCTGGGTTTTGAAGGGTTCTGAACAACCTTCTCCTCTTCAGCTTCCTCATCGCTCTCGTACTCGAGGTCGTAGAGGCGGCCGGGCTCCCGATTTCGATCCCCCAGGGCCTGTGAGGTGGGGAGAAAAAAAGACACCCCCTGAAAATCGGCAACCGCTCACCGCTATCCCCCCCCGCCTGCTTTCGGGCGACAACCGTTATTGGTAGCAGCGGAGATCCCTGCCACAGCAGGGTGATCCCCTCAAGCTGGAGCCGGAGAAAAAATCCTTGAGGCAGCGGCTTTACGGGCCGGGCGCTGCGATCCCCGTCTCCGGTACCTTCTCAGCCAGCCGCGGCGAGCAGCGGGGCTCGCAACGCCCAGCTGATCCCACAACAACGCACTAAGGCAGAGCGACCCCACTTTTCCTTACTGCATCGGGGTCAAATTCCTCCACGGGACAAGCCTCCGCGCTTCCGTTGGTAGCGGAGTTACTGTAATCCAGTACTTTGGCGTTAGAGTTCCCCAGATCCCACACTCGGGGCTTCTTCCCCTTCTCCTTCTGCGCCTCGGGCTTCGGAGATCTGCGGAAAGCAAGGCCGGAATCACGGTTTGTTCCGCGCAGGGAAGCGGCAGCAATCGCTCCCTTAGTGTGAAAATTAGAAGCCTGGATTACCCAAAAAGGCAGAAACGGAGGCTAAGCCTGGCTGATTTAGTCTCTGGAGTTTATTTGTCCGAACTTTAACCCTGTACCAGACCATTTTACCTCGAGCCAGGTATCGATGCGCCACTGCCCTTTGCTCACGGCGGGCAAGCCTCGCCAAAAAGAGCTCTGCCCCTCTCCCAGGCGCGCGCTGGGCTGCTGGGCCTCCCAGGGAAGGGAGCAGCCTCTGTTACCCCCTCCCTGTCCTCCCAGCAAGCGGGGAATACGGAACAGGGAAATAAGGCCCAGGAAAGCAAGGACTGACTTCTGGGGGTCGCCGACGGATGGAAGGAGAGACGCGGCCGCGGGACACCGGGAAGAGCCGGTGTGAAGGACCGACCGTGTCCTCGTCACCCACCTGGACTTCTCCCCCGCTTTCATGTGTCTCTTGAAGAATTCCTCCCGGTTCTTCTGCAGGATTTCATCCTTGGTCAGTTCCTCCCTGTCCCCGGCTGCCGAGGGCTGCTTGTCAGCCGCGGACGCTTTACCGGGCGCTGCCACAGCTTCGGTTCCTGGCGGAAAGAGCCGCGACACGAGCTCAGAGCAGCACCTGGGTGCGAGGAGAGGACTCGGAAAGCGCAGGCCGGGACACACAGCTCTGGAATATTTATCTCCCCTCCCCAAATATCTCCCCCATCGCCTCACCCTCTTTTTTGGAACCTTTGTTCTTCTTGTTCTTGACTTTCTCCTTTGGTTTCTCCCCTCGGGTTTCTATCATACACTTGACAGTCTTCTGGGATTTCAGAGACTGCTCAAACGTCTTCATCACCGTGGGAGCTCGGACTTTACTGCTCTCCTCTGCATCCCTGCGGGGAGGCGGCCCGTTAGCCCGAGTTTCGGCTCTGCCTCCCCTCACCCCCCGTCTATCGCCGCTCTAAACAGAAACTCGAGAGCAAAACCAGGCTCCGCTACCGGAGGAGGCGCATGAAGTCATCTTTAAAATCAAAGGTGCCGTTTAGGAGGCCCAGGGTGCCCTTCTGCTGGAACTCGTTGCGGTACTTGTCTCGGAACTCCTTATGAACGTCGTCTATCAACTTGTCCACGTAGGTTAGAGTCAGGATCTTCTGAAAGCCCACCTGCGCAGCAGCACAGCGCAAAGACGTTACTCTTTCAGCTAATTAACGGAGGCATCTTGCCAGCAAGGAAGGCAAAACCTCTCCGTTTGAAAAGGATTTCTTTAATTTTGGCAGACTTCTGTCCACGTTTTCTAGTCTGACTGCCCAAGCTCTCAGAAAGGAAAAAAAAAAAAAAAATGGCACAGCCCAGAGCTTCGCTTCAAAAAGCGACGTGAAAAAAATAAATACGGGGATGGCACTTTCCTGGCTTTTTTTAAGTAGATCTAGTCAAAATAAAAAGTTTTATTAGAACCTGTACGGGCAGCTACATCCGGTTTGAGGTTTAGCGAGTTTTAGTCTGGTTTTAGCGATTAAAATAAGCAGCTGCCGCAGCGGTGTGCGACCGAGAGACGCCCGCATCCGCGAGCTCCCCCGCGAGGAGCGGGCAGCCTGGCTACGCCGCCATCGGCGCTCGCCTCCCCAGAACCCTTCCACAGCCAGGAACGACGAGACCCGCCCCGTTTTGGGTTGTTTTTTTTTTTCCCCAAACCAAAGCACAGCCCTTTTCTGGGGCAATCCCCCCAGCTCGGGGTTTCGGGGCCCCCCGGGGGCGGGCGCTTACCACAAACACCAGCTCGAACTGGTTGTCCAGTTTGTACTTCAGCGTGAGGGCTTCATGGGTGAAGGAGTTGTTGCCCCCTCGCTCCTAGGGGAGAGGAGCCGTCAGGAGGAGACCCTCCCCCCCAAAACCCCGGTCATCCCCCCCCCCAAAAGTGGCCCAGCCCCCCTTACAGGAGGTCAAATCCAGCCCCACGGGCAGGTGGTCCTGTCCTTTCTCCCCAAAATAGGCCAGCTGTCCCCCCAAGGGGTGCTCCCAATTATCCTGCTCTCTCCAGGCAGCGGGGTCCCAACCACCCCCCCCCCCAATTCCCGAGGCAGGGGGGTCCCAATTGTGTCCCGCTTCCCAGGCAGGGAGGTCCCAACTGTCCTCTCCGCGCAGGGGGGTCCTAACTGCCCCCCCCCTCCAGGCTGAGGGTCCCCACTGTCCCCCCCACCATACCAAGGCAGAGGGGTCCCAACTGCCCCATCTCCCCAGGTAGGGGGGGTCGCAACTGTCCCCCCTCCCTCCCCAGGCAGGGGGTCCCAAACGTTCCCCTCTCCTCCCACAGGGAGGTCCCAACTGTCACCCCGTCCCCACGCAGGGGGTCTCACTATGTCCGCGCCCCCCCAAGTGCGGGGGGGGGGCGTCCCTATTGTACCCTCCCTTCCCCAGGCAGGGGGGGTCCCAAATGTCCCCCCCTTCCCCAGGCAGGGGGGGTCCCAAATGTCACCCCCTCCACCTCCTCCCTGCCAAAGCCCGCCCCCCCCGCGTTTCGAGAAAGGGTGGTCCCAAGTGTCTCGTCCCCCCCAGACTGGGGGTCCCAACTGCCCCCCCCCCCCCCAAAGGCAGGGGGTCCCTGCCCTGTCGGCGCCCCCCCCCCCCGACAGATGGTTCCGCCCAGCCATCGTTCCCCGCCCCCCCGCGGTTGGTTGCGGCCGCCCCGCGGACCTGCAGCAGCACGGAGCGGATGAGGGCGTTGACGGGCGCGGTGGCGGCGGCGGCGGGCCCGCGCACGCCCTGGAAGCACCAGAGGACGAGGCCGCCCTTGCTGAAGATGGTGAAGAAGTCGAGCATGGCGGCGGCGGCGGCGGCGCCGGACCCGGCTCCGCGCACACGTCGCACTGTCCCCCCCGCTTCCGCCGGAAGCTGCCGCCCCGCCGCGCTCCCATTGGCGGAGGGGAGCGGAAGGGGCGGGACGGCGACGGGGCCAACGGTGAGGAAGGGGGCGAGGCGGATGGGGCGTGGCTACGTGACAAGGGGGGCGTGGTTAAGCGGAGAGGGGCGTGGCCGAGCGGCATGCTGCGCTGGGGGCGCGCGCTGCGCCCGCCGAGGGGGCGGGGGGGGGCCCCGGTACCGGTCGGGGCTCCGGGCCGGTCCCTCCGCACCGCGGCCCCGCTCGGCAACGACATCCTCAGCGGTGAGACCTGGGAGGGGGCGGGGGGGGACCTGGGGGGTCCCTGGGGGGATTTGGGGGTCCCAGGGGGCTGGGAAGGGTCCTAGAGGGGTCCTGGGGGGTCCCAGTGGGGCCTAGGGGGGTCCCAGGGGATGCTGAGGGGCCTGGGGGCGTCCCAGGGGGGGACCTGGGGGGTCCCAGAGGGATTTTGGAGGGGTCCCAGGGGAGCCTAGGGGGTCTCAGTGGGGCCTTGGGAGGTCCCACGGGGTACGGAGGGGGCTGGGGGGTCCCAGAGGGGGATTAGGGGGTCCTAAGGGAATGGCGGGGGGGTGTCCCAGGGGACTGAGGGGGTCCTGGGTGGGTAGAGAGTGTCCTGGGGGGTTCCAGGGGATTGGGGGTCCTGGGAGGGGGTCCTAGAGGGGTCTAGGGGGGTCCTAGGGGATGCAGAGGGGACCGGGGGATGGGTGCAGGGGGGAATTTGGGGGTCCCAGGGGACTGGGGAAGGTCTTGGGGGGGTCCCAGAGCAGACTGGGGCATCCCAGGAGGGACTGGTGGGGGTCCCAGAGGGGCCTAGGGGGGGTCCCAGGGGCTGCTGAGGGGTCTGGGGACATCCCGGCGGGGCCTGGGGGGTCCCAGAGGGATTTTGGAGGGGTCCCAGGGGGCTGGGGGAGGTCTCAGGGGAGCCTAGGGGGGTCCTGGGGGGTCTCAGTGGGGCCTAGGGGGGTCCCAGGGGGTATGGAGGGGGCTGGAGGGGTCCCAGAGGGGGATTAGGGGGTCCCAGGGGGCTGAGGGGGGGGTGTCTCAGGGGACTGGGGAGGTCCTGGGGGGCCACAGAGAGTCCTGGGGGGTCCCAGGGGATTGGGGGGGTATCCCAGAGGGGCCTAGGGGGGCACCGAGGGAACTGAGGGGCTTCAGGGGTGTCCCGGGGGGATTAGGGGGTCCCAGGGGACTGGGGAAGGCATTGGGGGGGGTCCCAGGAGGGATCAGTGGGGGTGTCCCAGGGGAGTAGGGGGTACCAGAGGGGATGGGGGGTGCCGGGGGGATTAGGGGGTCCCAAGAGGGCTGCCAGCCGTGCCCCCCCCACCCCCCCCAAATATCCCGGCAGAGCTGGGGCAGGGTCTGAGGCGCCTGGGTCAGACCCTGAAGGATCAGCTTCCGGCGAGGGAGGGCAGTTTGGGGGGCTGGACCCCCCCGGGGATGCCCCCGGGCCCGCGCCCCCCCGACGAAGCCGACGTGGTGGTGGTGGGGGGCGGCGTGGTGGGCTGGTCGGTGGCGTACTGGCTGAAGGCGCTGGAGGGCCGGCGCCACGGCATGAAGGTGCTGGTGGTGGAGCGGGACCCCACGGTGAGACACCCCCCTCCCGGGGCGGGCTGCGGCCTCGGGGACCCCCTAGCGACCCCCTTTTTTGGGGGGGGGCGGGTCTTCAGTATTCCCAGGCCTCCACGGTGCTGTCGGTGGGGGGGATCCGGCAGCAGTTTTCCGTCCCGGAAAATATCCGGATGTCCCGCTTCTCCGCCAGCTTTCTCCGCAACATCAATGTAAGCGGGGTGATTTTGGGTGGGGGGGTGGGAGTGTTATTTGGGGGGGGGGGGGGGGAGGTCCAGCCTCTCTCACCAGGGTGCCCCCCCCGCCACCCTTCCAGGAGCACCTTGGGGTGCCGAACGAGCCCCCCATCGACATCCAGTTCCAGCCCTCGGGGTACCTGTTCCTCGCCTCCCCCCAGGGCGCTGCGGCGCTGGAGGCCGTGGTCCGGCTCCAGAGGTGGGGGACGCGCACAACGCCCCCCACGGGGGGGTGGGGGGGCTTTTTTTGGGGAGGAGGGGGGGGTCTCATCCTGTTCCGCCCCCATCTCCGCACGCTGGCCGTCCCCAGGGAGGAAGGGGCGCAGGTGGCCTTGCTGTCTCCCACCCAGCTGAAGGCGAAATTCCCCTGGATGGACACGGAGGGCGTGGCCGTGGGGTCCTACGGTACGGGGGGGGCGCGGGGGGGGGGGGTATGGGGACCCCCCTCACCCCCTATCCCCCCGTCCCCCTGGGTGCATCCTTCACCCTCGCTTTATTTCGGGAAGGGAGGGCCCAGCCCCCCTCAAATTGGGGTGTTTTTTTTTCAAGGGGGGTCATGCTGTGGTGCCCCCCCCCGCGTGTTTTTACCCCCCCAGGTCTGGAGGATGAAGGCTGGTTCGACCCCTGGACCCTCCTCAACGCTTTCCGACGCAAAGCCACGTCCCTGGGGGTCCTCAGCTGCACCGGCGAGGTGCGAGGTGAGGGGTGGGGGGGGGACACGGGCCGACGACAGCGGGGCGTGACCCCCCCACACCCCCCAAACTCACCCCTTTCCCCCCAAAACCTCCAGGTTTCGTCACCTCGGCTGACGACGCCACGCGGCCGCCGGGACCGCCGCCGACGACCGCCCGCATCAAATACGTCCACGTGAGCGCGCGTACCCCCTCCTCCCCCCGCGCCGGGGTTGGGTGGGGGGTCCCGGCGCCTGTCCGTGACCCCCCCCACGCGTGCCCGTGCCCCCCCCCCAGATCCACGCGCCGCACAGCCTGGAGTACCAGCCGGTCGCCTGCGCCATCGTGGTGAACGCCGCCGGCGCCTGGGCCGGGAAGCTGCTGGAGGCGGCGGGGCTCCCCAAGGGGCTACGCCAGCCCCCCCTGCCCATCCAGCCCAGAAAGAGGTTTGGGGGGGGCGGATATTTTTTGGGGGGGGGGCCCGCGGAGGCGGGGCACACGCCCTTCTGTTGTGGGTGAACCCCCTCGGTGCTTTTTGGGACGCGCACCCCAGCACCCCTCCATCTTCACAGGCGGAGGGGGTGAACCCCTTGGCAGTTTAGTTTTTGGGGCGGGGGGGTCACAGCCTGACCCCCTCAGCCCCATTTTTGGTTTGGTTTTTGGGGGGCTGCCCCCTATCCCTACAGGTACGTCTTCTGCTGGCACTGCCCCGACGGCCCCGGCTTCTCCTGCCCCCTCCTCGTTGACACCACCGGCGCTTATTTTCGCCGCGACGGCATCGCCGGCAACTACCTGGGCGGCATGAGCCCCGCCGAGGTGCGCCCGGGGAGGGCTCCCCGAAATTATTCCCCCCCTTTTTTTTTTTTTTTTAAATAAAAAATACAAAATACTCGACTTCTTTTTTTTTTTTTTTTTTTTTTTTCCCCAGGAGGATGAGCCGAACCCGAGCGATCTCTCGGTGGATCACGATTTTTTCCAGGAGCGCATCTGGCCCCTCTTGGCTCGCCGCGTCCCGGCTTTCGCCGCCCTGCGCCCGCGGGGGGCGTGGGCGGGTTACTACGACCACAACGCCTTTGACCGCAACGGGGTGCTGGGACCTCACCCCAGACTGGAAAATCTCTTTTTCGCCGCCGGTTTCAGCGGCCACGGGTTGCAGCACGCGCCGGCGGCGGGCAGGGCGGTGGCCGAGCTGCTGGTGAGGGGCCGCTACGAGAGCCTGGACCTGCGGCGCCTGGGCTGGCAGCGGCTGCTGGACGGGGAGGCGCTGGAGGAGGGGGGGGTGATTTGATTTGGGAAGGGGAGGGGGTCGCCCCCTCCCCGGCCTGGCGCTGCCCCCCCCCACTGAAATAAAAACTAAGAAAAGGGACAGTGAGTGCGCTGGGGGGTAAATGGGGCTGCCCCCCCCCCATTTGTGCCACCACGCTGGTCAGCTCGCAGCTGCCAGGCTCCCCCCGGTGCTCCCCCAGTGCCCCCAGCATCCCCCCCACTGCCCTCAACCCCTCCGCCAGCCCCAGTATCCCCATTATGGCCCCACACCCCCAGTCCCACTGTCTCCGTTCAGGCTCCCCTGTTGTGCGCGTCCCAGTGCCCCCCAGCCCCGCTGGCCCCAGTCCCAGTGTCCCCAATTACCCCCCGATGTCCTCAGTTACCCCCATTGCCCCCCCCATGTCCCAGTTATCCCCCAGTGTTTCCATTGCCCTCCCAATTACCCCCCCAGTGTCCCAAATTACCCTCCTCCAGTATTCCCAGTTGCCTCCCTTTGCCCCCTCAGTGTCCCCATTGCCCCCTCCAGTATTCCCAATTGCCTCCCCAGTGTCCCCATTACCCCCCACTATCCCCCATTGCCCCCCCAGTGTCCCAATTGCTCCTCCATTGCTCCCCAGTATCTCCCCTATTGCCCCAGCATCCCCTATTGCCCCCCAGTGTCCCCAGTTACCCCCATTGCCCTCCCAGTGTCCCCAATTGCTCCTCCTTGCCCCCATTACCCCTTCACTGTCCCCACTATCCCCCCATTGCCCCCCAGTGTCCCTATTACTCCTCCATTGCTCCCCAGTATCTCCCCCATTGCCCCCCAGTGTCCCCAGTTACCCCCCATTGTCCCCCCCGTGTCCCCATTGCCCCCATTACCCCTCCAATTATCCCCTCATTGCCCCCGTGTCCCCAGTTACCCCCCATTGCCCCCCCAGTGTCCCCATTGCCCCCATTACCCCTCCAATTATCCCCTCATTGCCCCCCAGTGTCCCCAGTTACCCCCCATTGCCCCCCCAGTGTCCCCATTGCCCCCATTACCCCTCCAATTATCCCCTCATTGCCCCCCAGTGTCCCCAGTTACCCCCCATTGCCCCCCCAGTGTCCCCATTGCCCCCATTACCCCTCCAATTATCCCCTCATTGCCCCCCAGTGTCCCCAGTTACCCCCATCATCCCCTCCATTTCCCCCCAGTATCCCCCATTCCCCCCCCCCCGTGTCCCAAATTACCCCATTGCCCCCAGCATCCCCCAATTTCCCCCATTCCCCCCACCCGGCGCGGCACGCCGGCACCGCGCATGCGCGGGAGGGGCGCGCCAACGAGCCGGCAGCTTTGCGCCTGCGCGGTGCCCCCGAGGAGGGCGGGCGGCGGGGTCGCCGTGGTTTCCGCGCAGCGCATGCGCGGTGGGGGGGGCGGCCGGGCCGCCGGGAGCTGGGCCGCCTGCCGCGCCGTGCGCCCCCGGCCGCCGGTGAGTGGGGGGGGGCGAGGCCTCGGGGGGCGCGGGGGGGACACGGGGTGACTGTGAGGCCCCCGCGGAACACCGTGGGCGGTCCGGAGGTGGCTGTGGGCCTCGGGGGATCCGTGGGGCGCCCCTGAGGTAAATTCGGGGTCTCAGGGGATCCGTGGGGCGCCCCCGAGGTAAATTCGGGGTCTCAGGGGATCCGTGGGGCGCCCCCGAGGTAAATTCGGGGTCTCAGGGGATCCGTGGGGCGCCCCCGAGGTAAATTCGGGGTCTCAGGGGATCCGTGGGGCGCCCCCGAGGTAAATTCGGGGTCTCAGGGGGTCCGTGCGGCGCCCCTGAGGTAAATTCGGGGTCTCAGGGGGTCCGTGCGGCGCCCCTGAGGTAAATTCGGGGTCTCAAGGGATCCACGGGGCCCCCCTGAGGTAAATTCGGGGTCTCAAGGGATCCGGGGGGCGCCCCCGAGGTAAATTCGGGGTCTCAGGGGATCCGGGGGGCGCCCCCGAGGTAAATTCGGGGTCTCAGGGGATCCGGGGGGCGCCCCCGAGGTAAATGCGGGGTCTCAGGGGATCCGTGGGGCGCCCCTGAGGTAAATTCGGGGTCTCAGGGGATCCGTGGGGCGCCCCCGAGGTAAATTCGGGGTCTCAGGGGATCCGTGGGGCGCCCCCGAGGTAAATTCGGGGTCTCAAGGGATCCGTGGGGCGCCCCCGAGGTAAATGCGGGGTCTCAGGGGATCCGTGGGGCGCCCCCGAGGTAAATTCGGGGTCTCAAGGGATCCGTGGGGCGCCCCCGAGGTAAATTCGGGGTCTCAGGGGATCCGTGCGGCGCCCCTGAGGTAAATTCGGGGTCTCAGGGGATCCGGGGGGCGCCCCCGAGGTAAATTCGGGGTCTCAAGGGATCCGGGGGGCGCCCCCGAGGTAAATTCGGGGTCTCAGGGGATCCGTGGGGCGCCCCCGAGGTAAATTCGGGGTCTCAGGGGATCCGTGGGGCGCCCCCGAGGTAAATTCGGGGTCTCAGGGGATCCGTGGGGCGCCCCCGAGGTAAATTCGGGGTCTCAGGGGATCCGTGGGGCGCCCCCGAGGTAAATTCGGGGTCTCAGGGGGTCCGTGCGGCGCCCCCGAGGTAAATTCGGGGTCTCAGGGGGTCCGTGCGGCGCCCCTGAGGTAAATTCGGGGTCTCAAGGGATCCACGGGGCCCCCCTGAGGTAAATTCGGGGTCTCAAGGGATCCGTGGGGCGCCCCCGAGGTAAATGCGGGGTCTCAGGGGATCCGTGGGGCGCCCCCGAGGTAAATTCGGGGTCTCAAGGGATCCGTGGGGCGCCCCCGAGGTAAATTCGGGGTCTCAGGGGATCCGTGCGGCGCCCCTGAGGTAAATTCGGGGTCTCAGGGGATCCGTGGGGCGCCCCCGAGGTAAATTCGGGGTCTCAAGGGATCCGGGGGGCGCCCCCGAGGTAAATTCGGGGTCTCAGGGGATCCGTGGGGTGCCCCCGAGGTAAATTCGGGGTCTCAGGGGATCCGTGGGGCGCCCCCGAGGTAAATTCGGGGTCTCAGGGGATCCATGGGGCACCCCTGAGGTAAATTCGGGGTCTCAGGGGATCCATGGGGCACCCCTGAGGTAAATTCGGGGTCTCAGGGGATCCATGGGGCACCCCTGAGGTAAGTTTGGGTCTCAAGGGATCCGTAGGGTATCTCTGAGGTAGTTTTGGGTCGCGGATGGGCTGTGGGGGCAGTCCTGAGGTGACTGTGGGCCTCAGGGGATCCGTGGGACATCCCCGAGGCAATTTTGGGCCTCGAGGGATCCGTGGCGTAACTCTGAGGCAATTTTGGGTCTCAAGGGTTCCATGGGGTAACTCTGAGGTAACTTGGGGCCCCAGGTGGACTGCGGGGGGCTACCCTGAGGTAATTTTCTGCCTCAGGGGATCCTTGGGGCTACCCTGAGGTACCTGTGGGCCTCGGGGGGGTTGCTGGGGGCAGCCCTGAGGTAAAATACCGCGTGTTTGTGCGCGGGTCGCAGCTCTGAGGTACGTTTGCCCCCCGCGGTGGCTGACCACAGGGCTCACCCCCATTAACAGCGGGGGGAGACGATCCCCGCCCCAAGGCGGCGTGGGACCCCCACCCCGGGCACCTCTGGGGGGCTGTGAGGATCCTGCCCCGTGCACGGTGACCCACGAACGCGTAACAATAAATCGGGCAAAGCCGGGCCGGCGCGGCGGTCGGGTCTCGCCCCGTTGAACGCGTACGTTTCCGAGCGCGAAGGGCGGCGAGGTGCAGCCGCCTGGAACAAAGGAAACGCTCCGTTCTGCCTTTTGTTTCTGCCGCCGCGCTGCCAGCCGACCCCGACCTCCAACGCCCGGCGACAGCGACAAGACCTCCGCCTGGGGCCGAGCGCGTCCGCCTCCAAAAGCTTGAGTTCAGGGTGCGAGTGCGTGCGATTAACTTGGCGTTAATAAAACTGGAGGCCAGGTCTGCTTCTGAACTGGCATTTGCTGTCGCGGTTCAAACCCTAGCAGGTGCTGTCTCGGAATGACCGAAGGAAAAATCTTTTTTTTTAAAAATTATTTTTAGTCGTTTGTATCCTGCGCTGCGCGTCACAGAGCAACAGCAACGCTGGCACGTCGGAGCTTGCGACACCGGCTTGCTCCCGCCTAGGAGAAGCGGGCACCTTGAATCCCGGTGGAAAGCTCCACGAGTTTTATTAGCTGGTGATTTTTAAATTTTTTTTTCCCTTAATTCAGCCGCTCTCTGTATTTCTGTGGCGCTTTAGAAGAAGCAGAAGACTCAGCACGACGTTTTTGGCAAAGGGCTGCTTGGGATAACTGCTGCTCTGGGCAGAGGCTTGTGGGACAGCTGTGGAGCAGCCCTCATTTTTTCGGGCTCCTAATTGTAGGCCTGGAGTTTCTTCCCTGGCGCGTGAGGAAGAGGAGGTGCGGAGCTGTGAAGCGTTAAATTAGCGAGGGCTTCCCTCCCTGTCGGAAATGTCAGGGTGTGATTTAGTTTGTAACTACCCCGCTCAGGCCGATGCCGTTGACGCCTGCCGTGGTGCAGCGTTTTCTCTCTCCGCAGGCTCCATCCGCTTCCCGGCTCTCCAGGATGAGAGGGGTTTGGGTTCGGCTTTTCCCCTCTCCCTGTAGTTGATAGTTTCGGAACCAGAGGTGATGCTGGAGTCGAGATGGCGGACAGCGTGAAAACCTTCCTTCACGACCTCGTCAGGGTGAGTCTCCGCGCTTCGGGTCCTCTGTCGCGGGGACCGGCCTCGTTTGCTTCGCTGACGGTGGGTCTCCTGCGGGGAGCGCCCTCCTTCCTGCGTCATCAAGGGTGGGTTAAAAAATTTGAAGGAAAAGGGGCTCTGGGTGTGTTTGAATCGAAGGCACGGATTTTGTCAGGCACAGATACCTGTAGGCAAGCTTTCCGCTCGCCGGTGACGGTTAGATTTGACGTGGCTGTGTGGGATGCGTTGCTCCCCGCGTGTTTTCCGGAATAATTTCCTCCCGAGCTGGCTGTTGTGCCGTGTGTCTGTTGCGAAGGGCTCAGCGTTCATCCGAGGCGGCGTTAGGATGTGCGAAGCCCCTGTGGCCTGGAAGTTTTTCATTTAACAGAATCCTAAATATTTTGTCTCGGTCTACTTTATTGGCCTTAGAAATGCTGGCAGGGGATGAGGGGCGTTCTGCCAGGCAGACGAAACGGGCTGTGAAAGATCTGACTCTGGCTCTTGCCAGGGGTTATAAATAGCACAGATTGGATGAGAAATCACACCTTTTAAGAAAAAAAAAAAGAAAAAAAATACCGCTGCTTGTAAAGATGCTGAGACGTGCGGTAATTTAGGTCACCAAGCCGTGGAAAATGAGCCGGCGTCGCTGCTCCAAACCTTGGCTGCGGCTGAGCCGGGTGCTGGCTTCCCCGGTCCTTGGTCCGTAGCCGGGGGGCTGCATCCCGTTCCTTCTCTCCGGAGGGGCGCAGCATGATGGCCTGTCCCCGCGCCCGCAGGGAATCAAGGACTCCATCTGGGGCATCTGCACCATCTCGAAGCTGGACGCCCGGATCCAGCAGAAGAGGGAAGAGCAGAGGCGAAGGAGAGCAAACAGCGCGCTGGCCCAGCGCAGGTTTCACCTGGAGGAGAAGAAGCAAGAGAGGTGAGTACGGGCCCCGGTAAATCCGGTAATTCCCTCTCTCCGCGGCGTCTGCTGAGGGCAGGGAGCGAGCGATCGTCTGCCCGGAGCTCTGAAAAGCCCCGTGAATTGCAGAACCTCTGCGAGTCACAGTGACTTGGCAGTGCTCGTGCTTGTTTTTTCCTTCTAAATATCCGTCGTAGCGCAGTTGTCTGGCTGAAAGGAGAGCCGAGGCAAGCGGGGGTTTAAGGAATAAAGCCCAGGGAAAGCAGCCGCTCGGCTCTGCCCCAGACACCTAAATCACATCGAGTGTCTTTTTTTTTTCACCCCGGCCTTGCCGCGTTCCGCGGCCGTCCGCAGGCTGGCGATGCCGGGATTGTACCCGCGTGGGAGCGAACCGGCGCCCGTTCTTGTGCCTGACTCCCAAACCGCGCCGAGGTGTTTCTCCGCTGCCCTGATGAGTCGGGCTGGCGCTGGACGCGGTGACGCTCGGTTGATAATTACGCTGGAAAAGCGCTGTGGAGCTGCTCTCCGTAGGTAACGCCGCAAAGAGAGAGAAGAGCTGAGCTGAAACAGCCTCTTTTGCACCCAAAAAGCCCTCGTTTTATTTCAGTGAGAGTCTGAGGAGAGCAAAGCCAGAGATCTCTAACAAATGCTCAAAAATCGGGAAGAAAGCTTTGCTTTTCTTCCGTTTCCGTGCACATACGGAGAATTAAAAAAGGCTGGAAGAGGCTCTCTGACGTGAATATTCTTGTGACGGGGCACTGGCTGAAACCCGGCGCGAGTCCGTGTGGGGATTTCCCCCAGGATTCCCCCGTCCAGATAAAACCCGGCGCGTCGCTGCCGCTGAGCTGCTTATCCGCAGCGTTTCCGAGGCGTCCGAAACGCGGGGACGGAGGCGGTTGTCGCTTGTTGGGGGGCGTTTCTCCGGGCGCCGGGACCGTAACACGTCTGGCCCGTCTCTCTGCAGTGAACCCCGGATCGTGAGCCGGATATTTCAGTGTTGCGCCTGGAACGGAGGTGTCTTCTGGGTAAGCGGATGTTTTTCCCGTTTTCTATGGTAAAAGCGCCGCGAAAAGCAGCGCCCCGCTCCAGCCCTCGCGCGCGGTGAGCCGGGGGGAATCGGTGGGAGCCGGCGCTGTGTTTTACGGGGCGCGGTACGGGATCGTAGACGCGCTCGGGAAACGGCGCGCGAGACCCCAGCTGCTTTCCTCAAGCCTGTGACGCTGCGTTCACCCAAACGTTCCGCTCCTGCTGCGCTGCGCTCTGGGACGTCGCTCTGCCGAGTTGAATATTGAGACATTTCCTTGGCTCTCACCTCCGGTTTCAGGAGGCCGGTCCTTCGCGGAGCAGGCGCTGTGCAGCCTAATAAATCGCCGGCTTTGGTTTCCCGCTAGGCTGTGGCCACACGCGAGGAGTTGGCGTGGAAATGCGAGGAGGAAGGCGCTCGGTTGTGGATTTGGGCTGTATTAAAGAGAATTGCTCCGTGTTTAAGGGACGCAGTGCCTCACCCAGAGCCCTTGTTGTGGTTTTTTTTTTCCCCCGTAGCTTAGTCTCTTCTTGTTTTACCGAGTGTTTATACCTGTCCTTCATTCGGTCACGGCGCAGATCATCGGTGAGTACCCCTCCCGTTTGCGCTGCGGGGCGCTGAGCGAGCCGTGGGACGAGTGGGGGGGTCCCGGGGCTTTGTCCCGTTGAGCTGTTCCTCGCACCGCTGTCTCCTGGCGTTGTTTTTTCTCTTCCTCCCTGTGCTGATCAAGGCCGTCACTAATTACTTAGGGGGAAATCGGAGAGACAGCTAACCCCACCGACAGCCTGCGTGTGACGGATCTAGTGGGCTTTTCCCACTCGTAGCACGCGTTTGTCAGCGTGTTTTTGCGAGTAAATAAAAAGCAAGTGGGTGGAAACGTTCTTTTGAAGAGCCGGGGTTGGGGTTGGAGGTTTCTCCTCTCCTCGAGCGCCGCAGGCAGAAGTTCCCCGCGGCGCAGAGCCGGCCGTGCCGGGAAACGGTGGTGACGTGAAAGCAGGCTCCTACACCAGTTCCTCACGCGTCTGGGGGGTTGGTCTGGGTTTTTTCCCCCCCGTCTGTCTTCCGAAGGTGACCCTTCCTTGCACGGCGACGTCTGGTCGTGGCTGGAGTTCATCCTCACCTCCATCTTCAGCGCCCTCTGGGTCCTTCCCCTCTTCGTGCTCAGTAAGATTGTCAACGCCATCTGGTTTCAGGTGGGTGACGGAACCTGAGCCCCTGGTTCTCTGAATTTTGTTTCCCTCAAGCCCATTTTTTCTTTTTTTTTATTCTTTTTTCTTTATTATTTTTAGGACATTGCGGATCTAGCGTTCGAAGTTTCCGGCAGAAAGCCTCATCCCTTCCCCAGCGTCAGTAAAATCATCGCTGATATGTTGTTTAACCTCTTGTTGCAGGCGCTTTTCCTCATCCAGGTGAGATCAGAGTCGCCCGCACGCCGAAAAACAACTGTTGGCCAGCCGGAACCGCTCCGTCTCGCTCGCTCACCTCTTTTTAAACTTTTCTTTTTTTTATTTTTTCTTTTTTTAATCCGCAGGGGATGATAGTGAGCCTCTTCCCCATCGACCTCGTGGGCCAGCTGGTCAGCCTGCTGCACATGTCGCTGCTCTACTCGCTGTACTGCTTCGAGTACCGCTGGTTTAACAAAGGTCAGGCCTTCCCCCGCTCCCCGCTCCGCACGGTTTTTTTTTTTTCCGGATTGAGGGTTTCTCCGCTCGAGGGGCATCCCAGGCCGGTTAATTTATTTATTTATCTATTTATTTATTTATTTTTCATCTTCGGTTGCGATGACGGAGTGAAGGGTAACGCGGGTCCGTCCTCCCGCGGGTCGCTGCCCGCGGGGTTTTCGTTCTCGCCAGGAGTGGAGATGCACCAGCGGTTGTCCAACATCGAGAGGAACTGGCCCTACTACTTCGGCTTCGGCTTGCCGCTGGCGTTCCTCACCGCCATGCAGTCCTCCTACATCGTCAGGTGCGGCCTCCTCTGCGCCAAGACACCCGCCAAACCCAACCAAATGCCGTTCGAAAAAATTATTTCCCTTTTTTTTTTTTTTTCCCCCCTTTTCCAGCGGTTGCCTCTTCTCCATCCTTTTCCCTCTCTTCATCATCAGCGCCAACGAAGCGAGGACCCCCGGCAAAACCTAGTGAGTATGGCGCCCTCCCGAAATCCCGGCACGGGCCGGGATCCTCCCGGCGCTGACGGGGCTCTCTTCCCTCGCAGCCACTTCCAGCTCCGGCTCTTTTCCGTGGTGGTTTTCCTCAGCAACAGGCTCTTTCACAAGACCGTTTACCTTCAGTCCGCCCTGAGCGGTGCTTCCTCCTCCTCCTCCTCCGACCGCCTGCTCACCCCCCAGCCCTCTCCCGCCAAGCACGCGGCTGCGCCGGGGCACTGAGCCACCGCGGACGTTTCTGGGGAGGGAGGGGAAAAAGAGGGGAAAAAAACGAAAAACTGGGATTTTTAACAACCGGGTCGTGCCCTGCACTTGTTTTATAGCGGGCTCTTTTCTACGCCCCCCGCCCCGTTTTTGGGGAATTCCAGCTGCAGTCGAGCACCCCCCCGTGCATGTTCCGTTTCTGTGGGGTCGGACACGAAACAAAAACTCGTGGTTTTGGGGTTTTTGGGTTTATTTTGGTTTTTTGGAGGGGCCGGTTTAACTTTTCTCGAGTATTTTCACACTGAAACATTAAATGGAGAAACCTGCGCCTGCCCCTGTGTTTAAGCCGGTCCGGGGTGCGGGGGGGGGGGGGGGGGGGGGTAGTTCGTCCCTCCAGGGCGCGGCCGGGGTCCCCCGGTACCGGTACCCCCGGCCCCGCCGCCGCCTGCCCCGCGGCGCCGCCCACGTGGCGGGAAGGCCCCTCTTCCGCCCACGTGACCCGCCTCGCCCCGCCCCTCCGGGCGCCCCCAAGCGCGGACGGACACGTCACGGCTCGTCCTCCGCCGGCCCCGCCCTCCTCACCCTCCGCCAATCGGAAGGCGCCGTAAGCGGCTCACTGCACCCCGCCCCCGGCTGAGCGCCGGACCCCGCGGCCAATGAGCGGCGGCGCATCTGGAGCGGCGGCGGTGAGGACCAATGGCGAGCGGGCGGGGCGGGCCGCGGCGGAGGTGCGAGCGCGGCTGCGCGGGGCGGATGGCCGGGGCGGCGGGGCCGAGAGCGGCGCCCGGGTGAGGGCGGCGGCCCCGAGGGGCGGGGAGGGGGCTGCCGGGGGGCGGGGGAGCTGCGGGGTGCCCGGGGCTGCGGCCTGGGGGGCGCGAGGGGTGCCCAGGCCTGCGGGGAGGGGTCTGTGGGGTTGTGGGGTGCCCAGGCCTCTGGGGTGAGGAGGTTTTGGGGTGCCCAGGCCTGGAATAAGGAGCTGTGGGGGGGTGCCCTGGCCTGTGGGGTGGGGGGCTGTGGGGTTATGGGGTGCCCAGGTCTGCGGGATGGGGGGCTGTCGGGTTGTGGGGTGCCCTGGCCTGTGGGGTGGGGGGCTGTGGGGTTATGGGGTGCCCAGGCCTGCGGGGTGGGGGGCTGTGGGGTTGTGGGGTGCCCAGGCCTGCGGGGTGGGGGGCTGTGGGGTTATTTATGGGGTTCCTAGGCATGTGGAGTGGGGAGGTTCTGGGGTGCTAGGCCTGCGGGGTGAGGGTTTGTGGGGTGCTTAGGCCTGTGGGGTGAGCAGCTGTGGGGTTATGGGGTATCCAAGGCTGTGGGGTGAGGAGGTTGCGGGGTGTCCAGGCCTCTGGGGTGAGTGGCTGTGGGGAGCCCAGGCCTGTGGGGTGAGGGGGCTGTGGGGTGCCCAGGCCTGTGGGGTGCCCAGGTCTGCGAAGCGAGGGGCTGTGGGGTTACGGGGCGCCCCAGTGATGGGGTTGGGGATGGGCGATGCTGCGGGGTGCCCTGTGGGGTGAGGCAGTGCTGGTTGGCAGGGGCTGGAGCCTGGGGGATGCAGACCCACGGGGGGCTCGGGGCTGGGGGGCGAGGGGTTGGGGCCGCTGCTGGTCGTCCCCAGGGAAACGAGGAAATAATTACACCTCGGGGTAATTTCTGTACCGATTAGCGACGGGCGCGTGCAAGGCGGAATCACTTCTGGGGCACGGACAGATATTTTTTTTCAGGCCCAGTTTGTGTTTTATTTTTAAATCTCCGCCTGTCCAAATCTGGAGCTCAGAGACGCGGGCTGAGGATTGATCTGCCGCTTCTGGGACTGAATTTGCGGGGAGCAGTGGGGTTTTTCCAGGACTGATTGGCTAAAGAAGTATTTTAAAGAAATCAGAGCGTTTCCATTATTTTTCGGCCGCGGTTTCACTTCCTTGGTGTCCGATACCAGGATTTCACCGGCTCTTCCTCCGCCCGGGGAGGCTGAATTAAACAGCCCACTTAGCCGGTGTGAGCAAAGCCGATTAACGTAGATAATTCAAAATGGGAAAAAACAGCGCCCATTTCTTGTGTTCTCCCTGGATTATTTTTTTTTTCTGCATCACTTACAAGCGGTGCTTAAACTCCGGAGACCGGCTAGGGAAAACACGGCGGTTTTGCTGAAAGCTTACGCTTGGATTTTGGTTTGTGCGCAGGGAAACAGACGCGTCCTCTCCCCCGAAGAAGTTCTGGTCTCTGTGAAAAAAAAAAAAAAGAAAGAAAAAAGGAAAAAAAGAAAAAAAAAGAAAAACCTCGACGGAGACTTGGGGCAAGTGATCAGGTGAGGATGGGAGGCAGGGATTTGGGAAGAGAGAGGGGGTCGGCGAAAGCGTCTGGCAGGGCTGGCGGGTGGGCGACGGCCTCCTTGGGCGGGGTGGGGAGTTTCAGGTCCTGGTTTGCGAAGCAGGCAGCGAAATCGCGGGGCTGGCGGCTGGCTCGCGCTTTGACCGTCGGCCCTGTTTGTCTGCAGGTTTTCAGGCGTCCTCCGACTCCGCCTTTGGTGTGAAAATGACCAAGTTAGGGTTTCTCCGGCTCTCCTATGAGAAGCAAGACACTCTGCTCAAGCTCCTCATCTTGTCGATGGCGGCTGTGCTCTGTAAGTCTGCGTCCCGCTGCGCCGGCCTTGCGGACAGCCGCCGGTGCCCTCAGATGGAGCCACCCCCGCTCCTCCTTCTCGTCTTTTTTGGGTCGTGAGGGTCTCTTCTTTCTTAAGCGAGCGCTCTTATTCCTTCCCTTGAGTAAAACAACTTCTCTAGCTTGCCAACGACCACTTTGAGACAGATATGATTTTAAAGTAGACGAGAAGCCTAATAAAACTCTGGTTCGGTGAGTGCTGTAGAGCCACTCTGCCCTCTTTCTGCCTTTGCAGCTTTCTCCACGAGGCTTTTTTCCGTCTTGAGATTTGAAAGCGTCATCCATGAGTTTGACCCGTAAGTGTCGTCATCTCGTTCCATGGGGGCCTGCCGGGCTTTTCCCTTCTGGAGCACGCGGAATTCGGGTGGTGCGTGCCGGGCTGAAGTTAATCCCCGCTGAGGAGAGGGATTTGGAGGGCGGTTTTTAGCGCAGCTGGGTTTTCCTCTTCCAGGGAAAATTGGTCTAGTTCCCTCTGCGTGGAAAACGCACGGTCAGCCCTTACGGTGCTGTTGTACCCCTGGGCATCGGCAAAGGGCGTCCAAAATTTGTCCCTTAACTGCCTTTCAAAAGCCGCCTCGTTTTCTGAGCGCTCGTTAAGGATTGTGGTTGCGCTCGTCGCTGCTGCAGGTATTTTAACTACCGCACAACCCGCTTTCTGGCGGAGGAGGGCTTCTATAAATTCCACAACTGGTTTGACGACCGAGCGTGGTACCCCTTGGGCAGGATCATCGGCGGCACCATTTACCCGGGTAAGCTGCGGGGCTTTCGCCGAGCCGAAACGCGCCTCGGGCGAGGGAAAATCGGGAGGTCTGGGAGGCGTGCGTGGAGCAGAGCTGTTAATTGCAAGCTGACGAGCCTCGGTGCTGCGAGCAGACCGAGAGCACCCCGACAACGGTGTCGTTTCCATCCCGCAGGCCTGATGATCACGTCGGCCGCCATTTACCACGTGCTGCACTTCTTCCACGTCACCATCGACATCCGGAATGTCTGCGTGTTCCTGGCTCCGCTCTTCTCCTCGTTCACCACCATCGTGACTTACCACCTCACCAAAGAGCTCAAGGTGGGGGGAAGCTCGGGGCGCCACTCGCCAGCTTTTGCTTTACGGAGGAGCACGGGCTGCGCGCGGTTTGGAGAGGCAGCTCGCCACTGTGTCGGGGGGCAGGAGGTCAAACCACGCCGGTCAAAACCCAGAACTTCTAGGAAATGGAAGATCTGTTTTAAAATTTTGGTTTTAACCCTTTGCATAGTATGGCGTGGTAACAGAAGCCCTAAAAGCTGCTGACTCTTTTTCCTCCCTCTGACTTTTCTTCCCCAGGACGCAGGGGCGGGACTCCTTGCTGCCGCCATGATTGCGGTTGTGCCCGGCTACATCTCCCGATCTGTTGCCGGCTCCTACGATAACGAAGGTGAGTTTGCGACGCTCGGAGCAGGGAAGCCTTGAACTTTGGAAGTATTTCCCGACCCCGGCAGCGAGCGCGCCCCGTTCCCTGCGTGTCCTTGTTTGCAAGTCAGAAAGGATTTCACCACCTCCCCAAACCGCTTGGGATCGGAGCTGCTGCGTGCTTTCCCCGTGCTTTGTCTCCGTCCTGGCGGGACTTTGGGAGTGGCACAGGCAGCGATCTCGTTGTCGATGCCTAGAGTGCGAGAGGATCCAGGTTCCTCTCCCGTAGCTGGAGACGGCCTTTCGGGGGCCGTGCAGGGAGTCGCTGTGTGCAGAAGAGGCCACGCGAGCTGTTGGTCTGCAGTGAGACACAAACCTCAGCGACTCAGTCCAGAAACCAGACATGCAACCCTTTTCCCAGGCCTGGCTCTCCGTACGAGCTGCTGTTCACCTTCTGAGGCAGCAGCAGAAGCATTTATATTCTTTTAAATGCAATCGAGCGCTGTGCCGTGCTGCTATTGCCGTTTCAGGGCTGGCGTGAGCTTGCTTTGACCTTTCTGCGTCCTTCCGCCCAGGTATCGCCATTTTCTGCATGCTGTTAACCTACTACCTGTGGATCAAAGCCGTCAAAACCGGCTCCATCTACTGGGCAGCGATGTGCGCCCTCGCCTATTTCTACATGGTAAGCGTTCCTGCTCCCGCCTCGGGGGATTTCTCATCCTTCTGGGTGCGGCGACCAAAGATTCACGGTGCGCGTTTGAGGACGCGGTTAGAAAGAGCGGATCTCGGCTGGGTGGAAATCCTGCGCGCGATGCCGGGAAGATGCGAGCTGCCGCGTTTGACCTGTGCCGCGCAACCCGTTCAGTCCCGGAACTGGTGGGATTTTTTTGGTCTGTTTTCTCTCTCTGGCAGGTCTCCTCGTGGGGCGGTTACGTCTTTCTGATTAACCTCATCCCCTTGCACGTCCTTGTGCTGATGCTGACCGGACGCTTCTCCCACAGGATTTACGTAGCCTATTGCACCGTCTACTGCTTGGGAACCATCCTCTCCATGCAGATCTCCTTTGTTGGCTTCCAGGTGGGGACCGGAGTCAATTGCAGGCTGCAGGACGGTCGCTTCTCGGGGTGTGGCAGCGAGCTGGCACCTGGTTTCTCTCCTTGCCTTCACCGTTGGTGCTAGAACGTCAGGGCTGGCCGGCTCCTAGGCCGAGCTCCCGCACCGCTGATTTGTTGCCACCTCGGCAAGATTAGCTTTTGGCGGCGCTGCATGACTTTCACAGAAGTATTTCTGTTTTCGGTGAAGGAAACGCTCACGCCAGCGTGCGTCTGGGTGGAGCAGGACAAATGCCTGCTTAGTGCACGTTTTGAAGAGAATCGGTTTAATTTTCTGTGCGGATCCCTAGCTGGGAGTCGAAGGTGATGTAAGGAAGCGACAAACGGCAGCTGCGCCGTCCGTGGGGAGGGGACGGTTTCCTGGGACTCTGGCAGCAATTTTGCTGAGAAGTAAAAAAATCTTAAAAGCCGATACCGGGCACGGCGCGACTCTTGTTCTCTTCTGTATCTGACTGCTCCCTCCCCTGCCTGCAGCCCGTCCTCTCCTCGGAGCACATGGCTGCCCTCGGCGTCTTCGGCTTGTGTCAGATCCACGCCTTCGTAGACTACCTTCGGAGCAAGCTGAACCCGCAGCAGTTCGAAATCCTCTTCAGGAGCGTCATTTCCCTGGTTGGCTTCGTCCTGCTCACCATCGGGGCCGTGCTGATGCTGACAGGTAGCCCGAAACGGCGACGACGAGCGCGCTTCACCGCCGGCTTTGCCTCCTCTCGTTTGCTTTGAAGAGCACGTAATTTGTCAATCCGGATTCTGCCCGCGCTGCGCTTTCGGTGCCCGCGAGCCCCCCTCCAAGGGGGAGGCCGGGACCTGCCCCAGTTCGTGCGTTAGCAGGAGAACGCTGTGGAAGCCGCTGTGAGGTCTGGGCTGCGGGCGGTGCGGGGCGCGGAGAGAAACCCGCTGCGACTCAGCGTGCGCTGGGGACGCTGAGCCGGTGCTCCAGGACCTGATTGTCCATCTGTAGCAGCGCAGAGGTGCTAAAAATGTCAGCCGGGTGGGGGGCGAAGGCTGTTCAGGGGAAAACTGGCCTGTACTTCCTTTCTGAAATGGCAGTTTGGAGTGGGAGACGTTAAACGAGGTCCGGCACCGCTCGTTCAGCCTCGCACCTGCTTCCCGTGTGAGAGAACCTCGCAGCGTTGCTGCTTGCTCTCTGCTGGAACTCAGCACGGTTTGTTTTGTTTTTTCTTTTCCTCTTTTCTAGGGAAAATCTCCCCGTGGACGGGGCGTTTCTACTCCCTGCTGGACCCTTCCTACGCGAAGAACAACATCCCCATCATCGCCTCCGTCTCCGAGCACCAGCCCACCACTTGGTCCTCCTATTACTTCGACCTGCAGCTTCTGGTTTTCATGTTCCCCGGTGAGCCCGGCGCAGGCGCGGTCACACCTCGGTTTATTGAATCGCCGTACGGCACCGCGCGGGTTTTATTCCGCCGGCTGCGACCGAAGCCTGGCCTCTCCCCGCGGAGCGCTCTGCGCCTCTGCCGGCTGTTTTTTATTTCGGGCGACGCGTTGCCGGGGCGAGCCTGACGCGTTCCCCTTCCCCTCCGCAGTCGGGCTGTACTACTGCTTCAGCAACCTCTCGGACGCCCGCATCTTCATCATCATGTACGGCGTGACCAGCATGTACTTCTCGGCTGTGATGGTGAGGGCTGCTGGGCACAGGCGGGACGGCGAAATGGTCTTAACGAAGCTGGTTTAATTTATCTTTCTGAACTTGGTGATGGTTCTTCCGCCCCGAGCCAGCTGAAACATTCTTGAGGCCCTCTCCCTTCCCTGGAACTGGTTTATTCGCCCCTCTGTGCAGCGAGGGAACGCAACGCGGCAAAGCTCGCTGATTTTGGTGTTAGTGGCTTCCTTACGTCACGGCTCTCCACCGCCGGGTCTCGGTTCCTGGTCTCCCGTAGCTGAGTGGCAAACCCACACAAATTCGCGCAGGGACCGAGGGCAAACGGCTGCTGTGAGCCCGTTTCCACCCTGCTCTGGCGCCCCGAGCCCTAACCACGGGTCGATTTCTGATTGTGGAGGCACCCGCTCCATCTCAGGTTGGCCAAGGGTCACTTCTGCACCTCAGCCACTTGTGAGGACTTGAGAGAACTTCCCGTGGGGTTTCCGAGACGGAGGCAGCTCCCAGTCTGCCTCCGTTAAAAAAAACAGCTCTGGGTTAATCTCGAGGCGTTTAGTTTCTCTCTTCTCCCAGATTTCTGCCCAAATTTCTTCTCCAGCTCTTCTGCTCTTGCCCGTAGGTGCGTCTTATGCTGGTGCTGGCCCCAGTGATGTGCATCCTGTCCGGCATCGGGGTTTCTCAGGTGTTGTCCACCTACATGAAGAACCTGGATATCAGCCGACCGGACAAGAAGAGCAAAAAGCAGCAAGACTCCACCTACCCCATCAAAAACGAAGTGAGTGGTGGGCCAGCGCGGGCACCCGGTCCTGGTGGGGACAAGTGCGGGAGGCTGGTGGCCTCTTCCCCCCGGCGTTGACCACGGTTTGATCCCCCAGGTTGCCAGCGGCATGATCCTGGTCATGGCTTTCTTCCTGATCACCTACACCTTCCACTCCACCTGGGTGACCAGCGAGGCCTACTCCTCCCCCTCCATCGTCCTGTCCGCCCGGGGTGGGGACGGCAGCAGGATCATCTTTGATGACTTCAGAGAAGCTTATTACTGGCTGCGTCACAACACGCCGGAGGTAAATGGGGATAAGCCGGGCGGCGGGGACCCACCGTTGGCCGCTGAGGCGCCGACGGCGTGTCTGGTGTTTGAGTGCAGGACGCAAAGGTGATGTCCTGGTGGGACTACGGGTACCAGATAACGGCTATGGCCAACCGGACCATCCTGGTGGACAACAACACCTGGAACAACACGCACATCTCCCGCGTCGGTCAGGTGGGTCCTTCCCGCGCCCGCTGCCTTGCCCTGACTTTGTGGGGGCGCCCTGGCTGACGCTGTGTCCGCTCCAGGCCATGGCATCGACGGAGGAGAAAGCCTATGAGATCATGAGGGAGCTGGACGTCAGCTACGTGCTGGTAATCTTCGGAGGCCTCACCGGGTATTCATCCGACGGTAAGATCTTGCTCTGAGCTTGGTCAAACCCATCCGCGGAGCACCGGTGGCGCGGGCTTCTCCAGAACAGCTCTTGGAGGAGCAAAGTCCCACGTTCTGCTGAGGCTGCAAAGTGGGAATGGTACCAAAAGGCTCTTTTGGTCTCCTCCAACTCAACTTTGCTCTTCTACCTCAACTCAGCTCTCTGCTCTTCTACCTCAACTCAGCTCTCTGCTCTTTGCCCCCCAACTCAACGCAACTCCTTGCTCCTTGCTCTTGACCCCCAGTTCAACTCGAGTCCTCGCTTTTTGCCCCCAACTCCTTGCTCTCCACCTTTCAGACATCAACAAGTTCCTGTGGATGGTGCGGATCGGGGGCAGCACGGACACGGGGCGCCACATCAAGGAGCACGACTACTACACCCCCACGGGGGAGTTCCGGGTGGACCGCGAGGGCTCCCCGGTGCTCCTCAACTGCCTCATGTACAAGATGTGCTACTACCGCTTCGGCCAGGTCTACACCGAGGCCAGTACGTCCCCGAAACCGCCCCCCGTGGGGGGTGACACCGCTTTTGGGGCGCCCCACCGCGTCCCCCGCGTCTTCGGGGCGCCATGTGGCAGCGCTGCCCGTACTTTGCCCTCTCCTAGAGCGACCGCCGGGCTACGACCGGGTGAGGAACGCCGAAATCGGCAACAAGGACTTTGAGCTGGACGTGCTGGAGGAGGCGTACACCACGGAGCACTGGCTGGTCCGGATATACAAGGTACGGCCCCGAAACGGGCCTGAACCCACGGATTTGGGAAAAAAAAAAACCATTAAATTTCACCTAACCGGGTTTTGTTACCACCCAGGTGAAGGATTTGGATAACCGCGGCTTGTCGAGGACGTAGAGGGGCGCCGCCCGCCGCACTGACCCCGCCTTTGCCTGTGAAGCAGAAATCTGGGTTTTTTTGGGGAGGGGGTGTTTTATTTTTGATTTATTTTTGGTTTATACCGTTTGTAAGCGCAGGCAGCAGTGGGCCGTCCCTGCCTGCCGGGGGGTGATTTTTTTATACGCGCACGGGAGCAGCCGCCCGATCGGAAATAACGGTGAACGGGGAATTACAAGTAATTAAAAAAAACAAAAAAAAACCAACAAAAAAAAAAAAAACAAAAAACCACACAAGAGGTGCTTTTGCTGGCGCGGGGGAAGGGGTTTTTGGAGGCGGGGAGGGCGGGTTGCTGCTTTTCATCGATTTTGGGGGTGAAAAGTCGGCCCCCCCCCCCCCCTCGGAGCGGGGCTGGGTTTTGGCGGGGAGGGGCCCGCGCGCCGGGGGGGCGGGGCGGGGCCCGGGCGCTGTGCGCTGTGAGCTGTGCGCGCGCAGGGCGGGGCGTGGCCCGGAGGCGGCGGCGGCGGGAACGGGAACGGGAACGGGAACGGGGCCGGGGCCGGGGCCGGGCCCGGCGGCGGCGGGGGATGGCGGTGCCGTTCGTGGAGGACTGGGACCTGGTGCAGACGCTGGGCGAGGGCGCCTACGGGGAGTGAGTGGCGGGGGGGGTGGGGGGGGCGCGGGGGGGGCGCTGCTCGCCGCCCTGGGCGCCCGGCCTGGGCCCGGGGTGCCGCTCGCCCCCGCTCGGGCCGTGTTGTGCCCAGGTGTGGCTGCTGCCTGCCCGCTGCCTGCCCGCTGCGTGCCCGTTCTGTGCCCCTGCGTGGCGACCACTTGCCCGCTGCTTGGGCTTCGCTTGCCCCTTCTGTGCCCGCTGCGTGGCCTTTGCCTGCGCTCTCTGTGCCTTTTATGTGCCCGTGTGTGGCTGCGGGTTGCCCGCGGCTTGGCTGTTGCGTGGCCCTTCCGTGCTCACTGTGTGGCTACTGCTTGGCGCCTTCTGTGCCCGCTGCTTGGCTATCGTGTGCCCGCTGCTTGGCTATCGTGTGCCCGCTGCTTGGCTATCGTGTGCCCACTGCTTGCCCCGTACGTGCCCGCTGTGTGGCTACTGCTTGCCCGCTTCTGTGCTGCTGCACGCCCCTTCCGAGCCCAGTGTGTGGCTACTGCTTGCCCCCTGCTTGCCCCCTGCTTGCCCTTTGCTTGCCCCCTGCTTGCCCTTTGGTTGCCCTGTCTGTGCCCACTGCATGGCTACTGCTTGCCCACTGCATGGCTACTGCTTGCCCACTGCTTGGCCACCATACACCCCCTCTGCGCCCACTGTTTGTCCGCTTCTTGCCTGTTGCATGCCCTTTATGTGCCCATGTGTGGCCACTGCTTGCCCGCTGCTGTTGCGTGCCCCTTCCATGCCCGCTGTGTGGCTACTGCTTGCCCAATGCGTGCTTCTTGTGTGCCCTGTGTGTGGCCGCTGCTTGCCCACTGCACGGCCACTGCTTGCCCTGTGTATGCCCACTGCTTGGCCTTCATGCGCCCTCTGCTTGCCCAGTGTTTGGCCACTGCTTGCCCACTGCGTGCCCCTTGTGCACCCTCTACGTGGCTACTGCTTGCCCATTGCATGTTCCTTGTGTGCCCACTGTTGGCCACTGCTTGCCCACGGTTTGGCCACTGCGTGCTGCTTTCATGCCCGCTGTGTGCCCGCTGTGTGCCCTGTTTGTGCCCGCTGTTTGGCCACTGCTTGGCCATTATGCACCCGTGTGTGGCTACTGCTTGCCCACTGTTTGGCCACTGCTTGCCCTTCACTTGCCCGCTGCTTGCCCGCCACGCGGCTGTTACGTGCCCCTCCCGCACCCACTGCCTGTCCCCCCGCCCTGCCGTTCTGTGCCGGCCGGGCGCCTGCTGACCGCCCCGGCCGGCTGCAGGGTGCAGCTGGCCGTCAACCGCCGCACCGAGGAGGCCGTGGCGGTGAAAATCGTGGACACGACGCGAGCGGCCGACTGCCCGGAGAACATCAAGAAGGAAATCTGCATCAACAAGATGCTCAACCACGAGAACGTCGTCAGGTTTTACGGGCACCGGCGGGAGGGCGCCACGCAGTACCTGTTCCTGGAGTACTGCAGCGGCGGCGAGCTCTTCGACCGCATCGGTGCGCCCGCCTCGGAATCCCGGTTTTTATATAAAATGATGCGTTGAATAATTAATCCTGAAGCGGCTGGGAATTATTCTTCCCCTTCGTCTTCCTCTCGCGCAGAGCCGGATATCGGGATGCCGGAGCCGGAGGCGCAACGGTTTTTCCAGCAGCTGATCGCCGGCGTGGTGAGTAGGGCGGCGACGCCGGCGCCGGCGTTTCCCCGCACGCCGCTGACCTTGCGCTCCGCCCCCAGGTCTACCTGCACAGCATGGGCATCACCCACCGCGACCTGAAGCCGGAGAACCTGCTGCTGGATGAGCGAGGTGGGGCAGCGAGGCGTCCCTCTCCGTCCCCCGCCTGATTTTGATTTTGCGTTTTGCATTTTTGATTTTGCGTTCTGCATTTTTGATTTTGCGTTCTGCATTTTTGATTTTGCGTTCTGCATTTTTGATTTTGCGTTCTGCATTTTTGATTTTGCGTTCTGTATTTTTGATTTTGCGTTCTGCATTTTGCATTTTTTACTCTGCATCTTGCGTTTTTGCATTTTGCGTCTGCATTTTTGCAATTTTTATTCTGCAAATTTTTTGCATTTTGCATTTTTATTCTTGCGTTTCGTCTGTTTAATTTTTAATTTGCATTTTGCGTGTTTAATTTTGCATTCTGCATTTTTTATTCTGCATGTTGTGTTTTTACTTTTGCATTTTTGCATTTTGCTCTTTTAATGTTGTGTGTTGCTTTCTTAATATTGCATGTTGCGTGTTTATTTTTGCGTGTTGCGTTTTTAATGTTGCATCTCACCTTCTTACTTTTGCACGTTGCCCCTGGATTTTTCATTCGGATCTGGGCCCAGATAACCTGAAAATCTCCGATTTCGGCTTGGCCACCGTCTTCAAGCACAACGGCCGGGAGCGGCTGCTCAACAAGATGTGCGGCACCTTGCCCTACGTGGCCCCCGAGCTGCTGCGACGCCCCGAGTTCAGGGCCGAGCCCGTCGACGTCTGGGCTTGCGGCGTGGTGCTGACCGCCATGCTGGCCGGAGGTGGGCTGCCCGCGACGCGCAGGGGTGCCTGTGGAATTGGGGGGGGGGGTGGACAAGGCGCGTGAGGGACGTACATAAAATGCGACGGGGGAGCTTTTGCACGCTGGAAGTCTTTGCACGCCACAGGGTGTTTGCATGTCACAGGGCTTTTGCACGTTGCAATACTTTTGCACGCTGCAGGGCTTTTGCACGTTGCGGGGCGTTTGCACGTCACAGGACTTCACGCATTGCACGCCACGGGGCTTTTGCACATTGCAGTGCCTTCGCACGCTGCGCGCTTTTGCCCGTTGCCACCCTTTAAAACCGCACAGAACCTGTTTTTGTGACCCTGCTTTGCAAAAAAATCTCCCGGTGCAAACCGCGCCGCGCTGTTCCCTGCGCGCCGGTGCGATAGCGCAGCGCGTTCTTCCCTGCGGCAGAGCTGCCCTGGGACCAGCCCAGCGACAGCTGCCAGGAGTACAGCGACTGGAAGGAGAGGAAAACCTACCTCCCGCCTTGGAAGAAGATCGATTCGGCGCCCTTAGGTAAGCGCCCCGCAGCCGGCGGCGCCCGGACCCCCGGTCCGCGCCAGCCGTCGCCATTCTCCCCGTCCCGCTCTGTCTCCCTCAGCGCTGCTGCACAAGATCCTGACGGAGAGCCCGGCGGCGCGCATCACCATCCCCGACATCAAGAAGGACCGGTGGTACTGCAGACCCCTCAAAAAGGGTGAGGGGCTGGGCGGGGGGCGCGCGCCCCCCTCAAATCGGGTGGCGGGAGGTGGGGGAGCGATTGGGCGCTTTTGTCCCTTTCCAGGCGTCAAGCGAGCTCGCGGGTCCTCGGGCGGCGTCAGCGACTCCCCCGGCACCTTCTCCAAGCACGTCCGCTCCGACACGGACTTCTCGCCGGTGAAGGGCACGCTGGGGTGAGCCCCCGCCTCCCTTTGCGTCCCTCCCCGCCGCAGGGGCCTTGCACGGTGCGGGGCTTTGCACGTCGCAAGGCCTTGCACACCGTAGAGTTTTGCACTTTGCAGGATTTTGCGCGTTGTGGGACTTTGCGCGTTGCAGAGCTTTGCACGCTGTAGGGTTTTGTGCACTGCAGGGCTTTGCGCGCCGCGAGGTGTTGCACGTTGCAGTTCTTTGCATGTTGCAAGGCTTTGCACGCTGTGGGGTTTTGCACGTTGCAGTTCTTTGCTCGTTGCAGAGCTTTGCACGCTGCGAGACGTTGCATGTGGTAGTTGTTTGTTCGTTGCAGGGCTTTGCACACTGTGGGGCTTCGCTCGTTGCAGAGCTTTGCACACCGAAGGGTTTTGCACGTTGCGGTTCTTTGCACGTTGCGGTTCTTTGCACGTTGCAGTTCTTTGCATGCTGCAGGGCTTTCTTTCCCTGTCTTCTCACTGGGAAGCGGTCTGATGGCAACCAGCTCGGTGCGTGCATGAGCCCGTGTTCGCCCTGCTTGCACATGCACCAGAAAATCCTGCAAAATCCCAAAGCGCTGCAACTCCCACGCTGGGATATCTCCCCGCTCCCCACCCTCGCAGCCTCCCCTCCGCGCCGCCGCCCCTAACCTCCCGTCTCCCCTTCTGTCGCAGCGAGGAGAAAGCCAGCTACTCCACGTCGCAGCCGGAGCCCGGCACCGGCGGGGCGCTCTGGGAGAGCGGGGCGGCCAGCATCGACAAACTCGTGCAAGGGATCAGCTTCTCGCAGCCCGCCTGCCCCGAGCACATGCTGCTCAACAGCCAGCTCCTCGGCACTCCGGGCTCCTCCCAGGTGCGGCTCCGCGGGTTTGGTTCTTGCAGGGCGCAGCGTTGCAGCATTCAGGGTGCAACTTTGCAGCGTTTATAATAGCAGGATGCAACTTTTGCAGTATTGGAGGTGCGACCGTGCATTGGTTTTCCTCTCAGGGTGCAGCTTTGTGAGGTTTGTCATCTCAGGATGCAACCTTGCAACCTTTGGGGCGCAGTGTTGCAGAATTTGGAGGGCAACTTTGCAGTGCATCTAAGATTAGGGAGCAACTTTGCAATACTGGGGTTGCGGCTTTGCAGTGTTTATCACTGCAGGATGCAGGTTTGCAGGTTTTTGGGGTGCAGCTTTGCAGTATTTTTAGTATCAGGCTGCAGCTTTGCAGCATTTAGGGTATCGGTGCAGCTCGGCAGCATTTGGGATGCAGCTTCGCATCCGATTTAGAATATCAGGTCCAACTTTGCACTGTTTGTTATACCTGAGGTGCAGCTTTGCAATATTTCTAACGCAGCGTCGCAGCCCGGCAGCTGCAGCTCGCGGCGCTCACCATCAGGGGGTGCAGCTTGGCAGCGCTCATCCTCTGACAGCCGGGGTTTTGCAGAGGCGGGGCTGCAGCTTGGCGCGATTTGTAACTTTTGCACGTTTGGTTTTTTTTGGGGGGGGGTCGGCAGAGCCCGTGGCAGCGGCTGGTGAAGAGGATGACACGCTTCTTCACCAAACTGGACGCCGACGGCTCTTACCGCGCCCTGCAAGAGGTGTGTGAGAAGATGGGGTACGGCTGGAAGAAGAGCTGCACGAACCAGGTGGGGACTGGGGTGCGAAACGCTGGGGTGGGACCCCCTCTCCGTGCTGTTGCATCTGCGAATAATTCGGGGGATCCCCGTTTGCCGTTGTTTCGCAGGTCACCATCTCGACCACGGACAGGAGGAACAACAAACTCATCTTCAAGGTGAACCTGGTGGAGATGGAGAGCAAGATTCTGGTGGACTTCCGCCTCTCCAAGGTGAGCAGAGCGGGCCAGGGTGGGCGCGGGGTCTTGCAAGACCATGCAGGGTGGAGGCAAGGAGATGCAAAAGCGTGCAGGGTGGTGTGAGATGCGTGAAAGGCTGTGCGAGGAGATGCAGGACCGCGCAAGGCTGGGTGTGCGAGGAGATGCAGGACCGCGCAAGGCTGGGTGTGAGGTGATGCAGGACCGCGCAAGGCTGGGTGTGAGGAGATGCAGGACCGCGCAAGGCTGGGTGTGCGAGGAGATGCAGGACCGCGCAAGGCTGGGTGCGAGGAGATGCAGGACCGTGCAAGGCTGGGTGTGAGGAGATGCAGGACCGCGCAAGGCTGGGTGTGAGGAGATGCAGGACCGCGCAAGGCTGGGTGCGAGGAGATGCAGGACCGCGCAAGGCTGGGTGTGAGGAGATGCAGGACCGCGCAAGGCTGGGTGTGAGGTGATGCAGGACCGCGCAAGGCTGGGTGTGAGGTGATGCAGGACCGCGCAAGGCTGGGTGTGAGGAGATGCAGGACCGCGCAAGGCTGGGTGTGAGGAGATGCAGGACCGCGCAAGGCTGGGTGTGAGGAGATGCAGGACCGCGCAAGGCTGGGTGTGCGAGGAGATGCAGGACCGCGCAAGGCTGGGTGCGAGGAGATGCAGGACCGTGCAAGGCTGGGTGTGAGGAGATGCAGGACCGCGCAAGGCTGGGTGTGAGGAGATGCAGGACCGCGCAAGGCTGGGTGTGAGGAGATGCAGGACCGCGCAAGGCTGGGTGTGAGGAGATGCAGGACCGCGCAAGGCTGGGTGTGAGGTGATGCAGGACCGCGCAAGGCTGGGTGTGAGGTGATGCAGGACCGCGCAAGGCTGGGTGTGAGGAGATGCAGGACCGCGCAAGGCTGGGTGTGAGGAGATGCAGGACCGCGCAAGGCTGGGTGTGAGGAGATGCAGGACCGCGCAAGGCTGGGTGTGAGGAGATGCAGGACCGCGCAAGGCTGGGTGCGAGGAGATGCAGGACCGCGCAAGGCTGGGTGTGAGGAGATGCAGGACCGCGCAAGGCTGGGTGCGAGGAGATGCAGGACCGCGCAAGGCTGGGTGTGAGGTGATGCAGGACCGCGCAAGGCTGGGTGTGAGGAGATGCAGGACCGCGCAAGGCTGGGTGTGAGGAGATGCAGGACCGCGCAAGGCTGGGTGTGAGGAGATGCAGGACCGTGCAAGGCGGTGCTGGGGGGTGCCAGTGGTGCAGGCAGTGCCTGGTAGGTGCAAGGTGATGCAAGGCAGCGGCTGGTGGGTGCAAGGTGGCGCTGAGTGGGTGCAAGGCGATGCGAGTCACGCCAGGCGGGTGCACGGCGACGCAGAGGGCGTGCCCGGCGTGTGCAAGGGGGTGCGAGCCGACACAACTCTCCCCGTGCAGGGCGACGGCCTGGAGTTCAAGAGGCATTTCCTGAAAATCAAGGGCAAGCTCAGCGACATCATCAGCACCCAGAAAGTCTGGCTGCCCGCCACCTGAGCCCCCTGCACCCCACCTGCCTCCTCCTCCTCCTCCTTTTCCTCCTCTTCCTCTTCTTCCTCCTGCTGGGGCTCCGGCGGCAGCACGCGAACGCCGTGAAGGCGCCCGACTGCGCGCTTTGGATTTTAAAGATTTAATAAAGCCCTGGGCGGGGGAACAAAGCGAGCTGCGCGGTGCAAGGCGGAGGCTGCCGCGGGTCCCATCCTGGCGCGGCCAGCAGAGGGTGGGGATCTCAGTGAGCGCAGGGCTCGTTCACTCTGAAACCTACTGATGGCGCAGCGTTGCTCCGCCGGCGTAAATACCGCTCTGGGATCGCCGCCAAGCCCTGCGGCCCCAAAGCAGCTCGTTACACCCCTGCCCAGGGTTTGGGGGCTGACCCCCACACCCCGCCCGTCCCCCCCTGCCTCAGCGGCTGCCCTCATTTTCCGACCCCGCTTAATTGCTTTTCGGAAGGGCTGAGGAGGGGAGAGCTGCCAGGGGCTGTTAGCGCTGGAGCGAGAGAGAAGAGCTGGGGATTAACACCTTCCCCCGCCAGAAAAGAGCATCCCCCCCCCAAAACCCCATTTGAACCCAGGGTGCAAATTCTGAGACGTCTCCGCAATTTCTCCCCAAAGCTGCCGCAGGGTTTAATTATTGGGGTGGAAAATGCTCTTTTTTCTCCCCTTTTTTTAAGTTTTTTTAATATCCCTTTCCTCGTCTTTTTTTGTTTTCCCTGGAGGGAACCCCCCTTTGGCGAAGCAATTAGCGGCGATTTTTTAATTGCGTATTTATATTGCAGCCGGGGAGCGAGACCCCGGCAGCAGCGGGCGAGGGGGAAGCAGGAAGACGCCGCCCCCCCCGACCCCCCCCCACCTTGTTTGCTTTTCAGGCGAGATTAAGCGCTTTTAATTGTCCCGCAGATCACAGACTGCGGCTGGGGGGGATAATTAGGCTGAATACAGGGTTTTCTGGTTCACTCCCCCCAGGAATTTATATTTTTAAGGAGAAAAAAAAAAAAATGTAAAAACTTTGGGAACACTTTGGGAATTAAGGTTTTCTTGGGAGAGTGTGGGGCTGGACACAACTCGTTGCATGAGTGGGGCTGCGAGGGAAAAGCCTCCCCTTGAGCAACAAATTTTTTTTTTCACCTATTATTTTGGGTTATTTCACCTATTTTTGGTTATTTTGGGGGAGTCGTAGGGAATGTTTCCACGCACCGCTCGCGCTCCTAGGCTCTCGCGCGTTACCCAGGCTCAATTATCCCACGGGAATGATTTTCAACCCCAATTTGCGATCGATTTTTGTTGGTTTGGTTTTTTTTTTCCCCTCTGGGGAGGGGGTTATTTTCCACTTTTGGGGGAAATTCTAGGGGGATAAAAGGTTTATTTTAAAATTTAGCCGGGTAAAAAGGGGCAGCGCGGAGCCGGGCCCCTGAAAGCGCCCATTGTGCGGCCCCGGCCGGGACAAGGCGCTCTCAGAGAGGCACCGGAGCGTGCAGAATTCCTTAAACCAACATTTATCGGCGGGCGGGGCGGCCGCGGCCCCCCCCCCTCCGCCTCATCACCAATTCATGGCGCTGCCACGGACGCAGGTTGGTTTTGGCCGCCCCGCAGCGTCCCGGGATTCGGGGATGCGGGATGGAGGATTTGGGATGGGGACGGAGGGTGCAGATGTGGGACGGAGGATTTGAGGATGTAGATGCGGGATGGAGGATTTAAGGTCTGGATGCGGACGGGATGTAGGGTTGGGATGCAGGCGCAGGATGCGGGCCAGAGGATTCAGGATTCGGATATGGAACGGAGTTAGGATGCAGATGCAGGATGGAGGATTCGTGATGCAGCCATGGAACGCAGGATTTGGGATGTGGATGCAGGATGGAGGATGCAGATAGGGGGCGCAGGATTTAGGATGTAGACACGGGATGGAGGATTCAGGATGCAGATATGGGACCAAGGATTTGGGATTGGGATGTGGGATGCAGATGGGATGCAGGATTTGGATGGAGGCCTCAGGCCACAAGTACGGGATGCAGGATTTGGGGATGCAGATACAGGAGAGGATTTAGGATGCAGATGTGGGATGGAGGATTTGGGACTTAGATGCGGGATGGGGGATGCAGAGGGGGGACACGATTTAGGACATAATGCAGGATGTGGAACGGAGTATTTAGGATGTAGACAGAGAATGCAGGATGCGGGATTTAGGGTGCAGATACGAGCTTTAGGGAAAAAATAACCGGATTGAGGAAGCAGGTACAGGACTGAGGAAGCAGACACAGGATGTGGGATGGAGGATTTGGGCTGCAGACGCAGGTTTCCAGGTGGAGGGTACAGGACACGGATGCAGAAGTGGAATTTAGGATTTAGGATGGATTTAGGATGCTGATGCAGGTTTCCAGACACAGGACACGGATCCAGGACACAGCATCCAGGCTGCAGACGTGGGATTTTGGGTGCAGATGTGGGATGGAGGACACGGCGGGAGACGACAGGAGAGATGCAGGATTTAGGATGCAGGTGCAGGACATGGGATTTGGGATGCAGAAGCAGAATTTTAGGATGCTGATGTGGGATACAGGACAGGCAACGTGGGAAACGGGGTTTAAGGTGCAGCTGAAGGACGCCAGGCACGGGGAATGTGGCACAGAAGCGGGATTTGGGACGCGGAGGCGGGATGCAGGACGTAGGAGGTGTGATGCAGAAGTGGGATTTAGGGTGCGGATACGGGATGGGGGTGCAGGACAAGGGGTGATCCAGCCTCAGAGCGGCGCGGCGCAAGCCTGGCTGCGCACCCTCGGAGATGGGGAGTGCGTGCAACGAGCCGGGAATTGCAGATTTCCAAGGGAAAATGAATGGCTTTCGAATCTCACACAGGGATTTCACCGCTTGTCTCCCATCTGGGAGGCAGAGCCCGGCCGCGTGGCCACATCTGCCCACCAGATGTGCCGGGGCGGTGATTCGGGGAGGGGACAGAGCTCCCGGCGGATGGGGAAACCTTCCCGCCGCATCCCTACGCGGGTTGGTTTGGGAACACCGCTCTCCCACATCCCACTTTGCAAATTACTTTAATTGCAATTCAGCAATGGGGGGGTGCAGGTGCAGGGTGCAGGTGCAGATGCGGGACACGGAGTGCAGGACATGGGATGCAGCTGCAGGATTTGGGATGCAGGATGCAGCTCCAGGACGGCGACGCACCACTTGGAGCCGAGAAAAATGCCGGAACCACTTCCCCATCTGTTTTTTAGGGACAAATTTGGAATTTTCCCGCTAACATCAGCCTTTCAGGGACTGGCAAGCCACAGGTTTGCTTCGTGCAGAAGCATTTCTGTTTTCTGAACTGCCCCCATCAGCTATGGGGTCCAAGACATCAAATATTAATTAAAAAAAATCCCCTAAAGCCGGAGCAATTCCATCCAAAACGCCCAAATCCAGCATTTCCCTTTCTAAACCAGTGTCTCCTTCCTTTCTCCTCAGCGTTTCCCACTGTGGAGGTGCCGGAGGGGCTGGATTTTTAACTCGGGAGATGTTTTAGCTCTTGCAAAAGCATCGCAGCGGCCTCAGGAAGGCCGCCACATTAATAAAAGCAAAAACACAGAGGAGCCTGTTAAGGAAACTGCTGCAAAAAAAAACCCTTCCAGAAAACATCGTGGATGCTGGCTTTTTATTTGGGCTTTTTCCCCCTTTTATTTCATCAGGGACGTGAGTTTTGCAGGTCGTTGAGCACCCGGACAATGGTGCACAGTGGAGTTTTTCCTGCAGGTTTGGCCCCTGGATCCTCCTGTCAGCAGCAGGGAGGGGGTTTTGCAGTGGGAAATTTGCAGGTTAAAACTGGATATTTGTAGGTTTTAACCCAAAATCAGGGGACTGGCACTGCAGATGCAGCCCGGCGGTGACAGCGGGGCCACGGGTGAGAGACCCCATCGGTGCCTCTTGCCCGGCAGGCAGGAGAGGGAGAAAAATGCTTTAAAAAGGTAAAAAAAAAAAAAAAAAAGCTCCAAACCAGAGAGGCTGAGGTCATTTTTTTGGCGAGGAAGTCCGCTCCTTCAAAATGCCTCCAGGTCGGGTTTAATATCGGCAGAAACATTCTTGGGCAGGGTGGGGAGAAAAGGCTGCTCTCGCTGTCGAGTAGGGACCCCCGAAGGCCCTAAAGAAACCCAAAACACCCTAAAAAAAAACCCAAAGTGTCCCCAAAAAATTAACCGCTCCACTGCTTCGCACCCCCCAGGCAGGGAGCAAGCCGAGCGTCGGGGGAGAAAAGAGCAAAGCAATGCAGGAAGGGCGCAGGGAACCGAACCTTTAAGTGGTGTTCGAGCGTCATTTGGCCTCTGCCCGGATTTTGGGGGATGTGGAGAGGAGGAAAGCAAGGGGATCCGGCAGGGAAAACGCATTTTTCCTCATCGTTCCAGAGGGTTTGTCTCGTTGCTTCATTCCTCCCTTGATTTGGCATCGTCTCGGCGGGCTCAGCACCCACCACCACCCACCTCGGGCACAGGGGTTTGGGTGCGAGGACGGGACTGGCTGGAAAAAGCGTCAAAAAGAGAGGGAAAAATTAAACTGATTGCGTCTGCCGTGCTTTGCTCGGAGGGCTGAGCAGCTGAAGAGGGAAAATGAGTTTGGGATCGCTTGGCATCGCGGGCCGGGTCGCGGGGATAGTGCACCTTGCCGGGCGTGTGCGCCCTGCCAAAATAAAGACGGGGAAAAAAATAGCACAGGAGCATTGGAGGGGAAAAAAAAAAACCCTCTGGAGGGGTTCTGATCCCTGCTGCGAGGGAGGAGCGAGGCGATGCTGCGGCTGGGGAAGGGGATTTCTCCTCCGCGCTCGCACATTCCTCCCGTCAGCAGTATTTACACGACGGCACCGGGAGAAATCCCAGGTCGGCCGGCTTACCTCCTGCTGGTTATCGCTGCTTCATCCCAGGTTTTGCTCCCACATTCCCGCGGTTTGGTCCTTCCCACGTGCTGGAGCTGCAACCCTTCCGTGCCAAATCCTGCTCGTGGGACAGGGAAGCCAAAGGCGCCAGGAGGTGTTGCAGGGCGCAGGGATGCTGGCAGGATGCGAGGCCATTTGCAGCGCGTCAGGATGTGTGCGGCGTGCACGGCTGCTGGCAGCACGCAGCGATGTTTGCAGCACGCAGCGATGTTTGCAGCGGGCTGGGGTGCTGGCAGCACGCAGCAATGTTTGCAGCACGCAGCAATGTTTGCAGCACGCAGCGATGTTTGCAGCGGGCTGGGGTGCTGGCAGCACGCAGCGAGGCTCGCAACACAGCGATGTTTGCAACATGTAGGGATGTTTGCAGCGTTCAAGGTTGCAGCAGCACACAGGAATGTTTGCAGCATGCAGAGATGCTTGCAGCGCATGGGGGTGCTTGCAGCACGCAGGGATACATGCAGTGCATGGAGATATTTGTGGCAAACAGGAATGCTTGCAGCCCACGAGGGCGTTGCAGTGCACGGGGAAATTTATGGCGCATGGGGATGCTTGCAGCACATGAGGATGTCTGCAGCACGCAGGGATTCTTGCAGGATGCAGCAATGCTCACAACACACAGGGATGTTTGCGGCACAGGGATCCTTCTGGTGCATGGAGAGATGTGTGGCACACGGGGATGCTTGCAGCACACGACGATGTTTGCAGCATGCAGGGATTCTTGCAGCACACAGGGACGTTTGCAGCAGCACGCAGGGACTTTCGCAGCACACAGGAATGTTTGCAGCACACAGGGATGCACGAAGCCACTTTGCAGGAGCCGGCGACACCGCAGCAGCTTTTCAGGCTTTCTGTGCCTCAGTTTCCCCTTCCCATCGGTTTGCTCGGGGCCCGGCTTCGCGGGACGCCGTGGCGCTGGGAAACCTGGCCGCGCCGCGGCAGCTTGGCTGGCGGCTTCGCCTTCGGCGCTTGGAGGGCGGCCAGGGGGAGCGCTGGGGGCCCGCTGCGCGCCAGATGCGATAAGGAAAGGTTGGGACGAGGCTGGAAAAAGAGGGGAGGGGGGAAAAAAAAGCAAAAGCAAAGCAAATTCCTTGGCAAATCAAAGCGGAATGCTTGCGGAGCGAGCGCGCGGCCTTGCATCCAGCCATCCGTCTTGATAAGGAGCGTCGAGGAGGAGGCGGCGGCGAGACGAGGCTGGGGACCCGCCAGCGACCGCGCTTCCGTCGCCAGGCGCTCACCAGCTTTCCCACCGCTGGGCGACGCGGGGACGGGGAGCCGACGTGCCTCGGTTTCCCCACCCCGTGCACGCAGAGAGAGGGGAAAGGGGTTAAACCGGTGCCCGGGAGGGGTTAAACGGGGCCATTTTCTGCCGGGTTTTATCCAAAACATATGTTTTCACCACGATTCGAGTTATCTGGGATATTTCCTGCGTGTTTGCTCCTATGGCAACCGGCCCAGCGTGAAAGGCCTATTTACTGGGCCCAGGGACGAGGAACAGCCATATGGTGTCAATTTGGAAGGTGCTCCGTCCCCTCCGCCCATCTCCGGTTCTCCTTCCGCCATCGCCTTGGTCCCTCCAGGGGTGTCCACCACCAGCCAGGTCCAGCCGAGGTCGGGGATGGGCACTGCTGGGCAAGGTGAGGCGGTGGGTTGGGTTTGGGGAGCTCGGAGAAGGTGGAGAGGGGCTGCAGGAGATGGTCTGAGGTCCTGCAGGAAGATGGGGATGGAGAGAAGGTACCTACCCTGGGTTTGTGTCCTTCATGGAGACAAGGATGGAGCCAAGCAACCTCAACATTGGTTTGAGGTCTAGCCAAGACACTGGGCTGGCGATAGGGTTGGGCAGAAGCTAAATACAGCATCAGTCTGAGGTCCCACCAGGAGATCAGGCTGGAAGCTGGCTGGAGAGAAGCTTCCTGCAATGTACGTTTGAGGTTCATCCAGGAGATGAGGCTGGAGATGAGCTACCTGTGGTGTTGATCTGATGGGGCTGGAAACAGCAGGGAGAAGCTACCAACGTCGGTTTGAGGTCCACCCAGGAGATAAGGCGTGGAATAGGACTGGAGACATGCTACCTGCAAAGGTTCATCCAGATCATGGGGCTGGAGACGCGACCAGCGAGAAGCTACGCACAACGTCATCCTGAGGTACATCCTGGAGACAGGGCTGGAGATAACCTGCGGTGGGGCAGAAGGGTGCTGGGGAGGTCCCAAGGACCATGAAGACCTCATATCACCTTCCAGAACCTACCAAGGGGGTGCAGTGAGGTCTGTCCCACCCCTAGCAGGTCCAGGCTTCTCTTGGAGGGAACCCCAAGGTCCCGAAAAACCCAGCATCTGCACGGGGCCATTCCTTGCACCTTCCTAAAGATCAGGGCAATTTCTGAGCCCGGCACCGGAGTGGCTCTGCGGGGTTAAATGACCAAAATACAGGAAAAGGGGGCAAAAACATCCTCTGGTCTGCTGGGGAAAAAAAAAAAGCGAGTATTTTCTAAGAAGTCTCATTTTCTGTTGTTGTTGTCGCTGGGTGTTTGGTGCAGGGAGGGATGATAAAGTCGGGCAGGACCAGGCACGGCATGGGACAGGGGATTTTGGGAATGATTCCCTCCCAAAGCCTCCCGCAAAGGTATTTCTGATGAAAAAAAAGCCAGATTTTTTTTTTTTTTAAGAAAAAAAGTTTTACAGAAGTGACCCTTCCCACTAGCCTTGCAATTTTTCTTTTTAATAAGAAAAAAAAAGGCTTTCAGCCAAAATAAACCTTCCCGATGAAAACGTGTGTTTGGGTCAAAAAGGCACTTTTCACTGGGGGAAAAATAAACTGAGAAAAAACCTGGCCAACCCCTGAAGTGACGGGTTGGCAAAGCTCACAAGGAGATGTCTTCTCTGGAGCCAACAGCTCTCGTCCTCCTCCTCCTCCTCATTCTTCTCCCTCTCCTTCTTCTCTTCTTCTCCTCCTCTCCTTCTTCTCCTCTTCCTTCTTCTCCTCCTCTTCATCATCCTCTTCCTCTCCTTCTCCTCCTCCTCTTCTCCTTCTCCTCTTCCTTCTCCTTCTCCTCCTCCTCCTCTCCTTGTCCTCATCATCCTGTTCCTCTTCCTCCTCCTCCTCCTCCTCCTTTCCTCTTTTCCTCTCCTTCTGTTGTCTCATCTTGTCTCTTCTCTCTTCATCTTATCATCTTCATCATCTTCTTACCTTGCCTCTCCTCATCCCTTCACCTCCTCTTCACCTCCATCTCCTCTTCCCGGGTGATGCGCGTGCCCCTGCATCCTCCGGCCTTTGCGCCCGTATGACTTGCCACCGGCTCCCTACCCGTTCCTGCCCCGTGCCTCGGCTTCCCCACTGACGCAAGCGCTGCCGCACCGCAGAGCACGTTCAGCAGGTGGTGCCACCCAACGGCTCCTCCATCACCGCGGGGAGAGGGGCACCAGGCAGCTGCCTGGCACTGGCTGCCCCCTTCCCAGCAGGACCCCCCCCCCAAGAGACCCCCGGGCGCTGATGGCCAATGGGGGCACCCTGGGGTGCTGGGCTGGCCCCGCGGCGGGAGTGGGATGGGGAGATGAGGAGAGGACAGGGTGGTGGGGACCAGGATGAGGTACCCAGCGGGAACAGGGACAAGGTGATGGGGACTGGGACAAGGGATCTGATAGGGACTGGGACGGGGTGATGGGAACTGGGACGTGGTACCTGCTGGGGATCGGTGATGGAAACCATGATGAGGAACCTTCTGTGGGTGGGGTGATGGGGACCAGGAAGAGGAACCCATGGAGTGCTGGTGACCATTCCGTGGCGATGGGGAGCATCTCCCACCCTTGCCTGTCCCACACCAACCCCGTTCTACACACCCATGGCCTTTCCCCCACCCCAAACCCGCGGCAGGACAAGGAGAGGACCGGGGTCCCCACTGCGCTCACCCCTAAAGACGTCGTGGCAGTGCTGGCCGGCTCCCGCGGCGTTGGGATCGCAGAGAACCGGATCGCCGGGAGCTGCCGGCTCAATGCTGGGGCCTCGCTCCCACGAGGGGATGAAAGGCTCCCTGTCCGAGCGGCATTAGACGCGCTGCGAAGGCTCATTCCCAATCGGTCACGCTCCGAGGCACAGCTGCAAAACCCACTCCGGGAAGCTGGGATGCTCTGGGGGCTTTGTTTGGAGCAGCCTCGCTTCCCGGGGAACCGTGACAAGACGATGGGATTACGGGGTAGGAGAAATTTAAAAAAAAATCAAAATTGCCCTCGCTGCGACGACGCCAGCATGGAGAAAACCAAGGGGACCATCAAATCCCCAAACTCCTGCCCCGTTAACGGCAGCATCGTTAAAAGGAAAAGGAGGAAAACCTTGTGAGGAGGAAAAACAGCGAGAAGGGAACCTTGCGAGGAAGAAAACCCTGCAAGGAAGGAAAACTTGCAAGGAGGAAAAACCTTGCAATAGGAAAATCTTGCAAGGGAGGAAACTCTTGCAAGGAAGGAAACCTTAAAAGTAGGAAAAATGGTGCAAGGAAGGAAAACTTTGCAGGGAGGAAAAAACTTGCAAGGAAGCAAATTTTGCAAGGTGGAAAACCTCACAGGGAAGAAAACTTTGTAAAGAAGGAAATCTCACAAGGAGGAAAACACGCCATTGCAAAGCCAAAACCCAGGCGAAGGCAGAAGCGCGGCTCGGCACGAGCTCGGCAAGACAAGGCCCGCTGGCGAGCGCGCCGAAGCGAGCGGTTCTGCGCCTTCCGGCTGGGAGCAGCCGAGATCCCTCCCGGCACGAAACTCGGCATCGGTTGAAACCCCGGTGCTGGCTGAAACCCCGGCGTTGGCCAAAACGACGGCGTTGGCCAAACCCCGGCATTGGCCAAAACCCCGGCGCCGTTTTGCTTTCGTGGAGGTTAATCAGGTCAGCGTGCGGTGAAAGGGCGTAGCTTGTCCGGGCGCCCGCTCCCTAATGAGCGTCTCATTTGAATCCATGCAAAATAGCAGGGACATGGCGACACGCTAATTAAAGCGATTGCTGTTCTCTAATTAAGCAGCAATTCCCACCTCCATGAGGGGTTTCGCATCCAAATAGTGCACAAAGGAGGGAATTTGGAGGGGAAAAAAAACCCAAAAATCATACGGGGAGGAAAGGCGATTTGGCAGCACCCCTGCTCTGTGAAGGAGTGTCGCAAGGATCACAATTTTGATAATTTTTACCAAAAAAACCCAATCTTGGCCATCTTGCTCGTCTGCTGAGAGCGATCCTGGAGCCCTTGGCGTGTCGGGCGGCCGCCGCAAATCAGGTGATTTAACTCGTCGGCTGAGCCAACCCCGCTCTCGTTTGGGTTTTTGGGGCGTTAAATTTCTAATCCGCCGAGGACTTTTCCAGCCTTCATTTTCCTTGTTTTTTTCCCGTTTTACGCTCCTGGAAATGATGACATCCTGCAGGAAACCTCCTGAGGGATAAAATTAGGGCTGGTAAACACAGGGTAGCGCAGCCCGTTGGTCTCGTAGGTTTGCCCAAAAACCAAGGAACTTTGTTCCAAGGGTGGGTTTTTAAAAAAAAAAAGCCAATTTCTCTTTTATTTTTAAACATAGGAGCTGTGTTTCTTTCCGGCTTGCTCCACGCGCTGCTGAAGTCTTTCCATGCGAAACCCTTCTGGGGGAAAAATCCCTTTTTGCCGCGCACGGACGCAGCCTAAATTTAGCAAAGTCTCAAAATCAGAGGTGTTTGGGGCGTGGTTTGGGCATATTTCGGGCTTTTCGGAAAGGGCTGGGAAAAGCAGTGAGGGTTTGGGCGCAGGACGAGGCCGAAACGCTCCGGGTTCGCCGTTTTTAATCCCGCAGATTAGGTCTAAGGCCGGGCAATTTAAGGAGCTGTTAATATTAAATTACGCTGCAAATGAGGGGAGCTTCCCCGACGCTTCGCCGTGCTCTCGCTGCGGTTGGCGGCTGGACGCCGTCCAAGCCTCGATAAACTCACTTTTCGCTGCTTTTCAGCCCTGTCTCACCGGAGCAGGGGGTTTCTCAGCAGAAGATCCTGCAGGCAGCACGTGTGCAGCGTGCGGGAAGCCTTTCCAGCCTTCCGGAAAAAAACCCTGGAGCCGCTCTCCCGCTCCCTTGCTGCCACGATGCTCGGGTTGTACGAGCGGCTGCAGGAGAGCTGCAGCGGGGTGCAAGAGGGCCGGGAACCCCTCGGTGCAGGAGGAAAGGATTGATAACAGGGACTGCAGGCCCGTCGGCGTGAAAACGAGCAGCAAGGGCACGGCAACAACCTTTGCACGGGTGCATGCGGGGACGCTTGCAGAGCACGCGGCCCTCGGGATCATCCAAGAAAGCAGCTGGTGCGTGGTGCGTGGTTGTGTGGGCGCATGGGTGCAGAGTGCATGGCTGCACGGTGCATGGCTGGACAGCGTGTGGAGCACGGTCACACAGGGCCGTGGATGCATGGTGCATGGTTGCATGGTTGTACGGTTGAACAGGTGCCTGGGTGCACAGTGCATGCCTGCATGGACGTGTGGCTGCATGGGTGCAGGGTTGCTGGGTGCATCTGTCCGTGGGTGCATGGTGCATGGTTGCACAGGTGCATGGATGCATGGTGCACAGGTGCATGGGTACACAGTGCACGGGTGCATGGTTGCACATGTGCACGGGTGCACAACTGCACAGTTGCTCGGTGTCCAGCCGCATGGGTGTATGGTTGCACTTGTACATGGGTGCACGACTGTGTGGGTGCACGGTTGCTCGGCACACAGCTGCACGGGTGCACGGGTGCACGGGCGCGCAGCTGCACTTGTGCATGGGTGCACGGTTGCTCGGTGCACGGCTGCACGCCCCCCGGCCGCCGGCTGCCGCCCCCCGGTACCGGCCAGGCCCCGGCCCCGCTCCCCCTTCTCTTCCCTTCCCTTCCCTCCCCTCCGCCGCCGGTTGGTACGCTCCGGCGGGGCGGGCCGCCGAGGGGAGCAGGGCGGAGAGGAGGGCGGTGCCGCCGCCGCCGACACGGGGCCGCCGGTGGGAGCGGGGCGGGGAGGCGGGGAAGGGGAGATAAGCGGCGCGGCCGGGCGGCGTTGGATGGAGGCTGTCGGCCGCCGGGTCGCCCGCCCCAGCCTGGAATGTCCTGGGGAGCCGCCGCCGAGCGGGGCCGGGACCGGTACCGGGGAGGGGGAGCGGCCGCCGCCGAGAGGTAACGCGGCCGCTTCCCGCCGCGCCGCCGGCTGAGGGGGCGCGCGGGGCGGCGGGAACGGGCGGGCGGGAACGGGGAGGGGAGCGAGCGGCGGGAACGGAGGGTTGGGCACGCGGCCACAGGTGGCGGCGGCTCCTCGGCGGGAACGCGGCGCCTGCTGTCAGCGCCGGTACCGGTACCGGTACCGCTCGTTGGGCTCCCCTGTGCGCCCCCCACTCTGTCCCCTGCGCCGAAGGCAAGGCGCGACCGGAGGGGCTTGTTCAAACCATCTGGCTCTGTATTTTTTTTTTTTTTAATTTTTTTTTTTTCTTTCGCGCGTGTGTGCGTCCTCGGTCTGTGAGGCTGAGCGGGAGAAAAAGACTAAAACTGAGCCTGTGTAGAGAGCGCTTTGAGTTGGGAGGAAAAAAAAATAAAAAAAAAAACCCTCAGAGCGCAGTTCCAGTGCTCTGCCTCCAGTCTGTTACTGATTTACGGTCTTCACAGGAGAGTTGCCCTGGCTCTGCGATATTTGTCGTTAAAACGCTGCTCTGCTGGAAGGGGCTGGGCGCGGGGTCGCGCCTGGCCTCTCAGCCGCCTTTAAAATTGATAATCTTGTCGCTGGGTTTTAATCCGTAAGGTCGTTTTCTCTGCGATTTGAGCCCCGAAAGGAAGAGGTGCCCGAGGACTCCAGCTGTAAAGCATCCTGACACCTTAACTCCGATTATTATTGTGATTATTATTTTTGCACTGAGGTGCCTCTGTCCTTCAACCTAACTAGTTCTTGAGCGTGAAAATACTTCAGCTTGCCTTGTCTGTCTCTTTGCCAGAGAAAAAAAAAAAACCCTAATAACTACACACTGGCTGACTTTTAATGAAAGAACTTTCCAGTCGACTATTGCGTGTCTCCAATATTGCTGTTTTCAGACCGAAAGGGAAATGTTTTTCAGACATGACACACAACTCTTGGGCCGAAAACAGGCGATGTTTATTTTGCCCCTGGCTCGTAACTTTTTAAAGGGTTGGCGAATGGGTAAACGTGATGGCTTTATGTAGCTGATTTTATTTTTATTTTATTTTTTTTTAGTGCTTTCCCCAAATGATTTGCTGCGTCTGTGTGCTGGGAGGTTTCTGAGAAGGAGTAGCCAAGCCTGCGGCTGTAAAACTGTCAGCTCTGAAGGGGTGTTTACTCAGTGAGTTGTGTCTTTCACACATGCACCAGAAATACAATTTACTAACCCCAGCACCGGGGTTGTCACTCCACGGCCGCTGAGGTGACCGGGAGCGTGTAAACTTTTTATTCTCTGGGGTTTTGTGGTGCGTGGCCCCGCGTTTGCTTTGAACAAAGCAGGTAATCCCGTTGTGCTGGCGCTTAAAGCCGAGCTGCGCGGAGCCGGTTTGCTTTTCTGCTCATCTCCTGCAGCTCTGGTGTTTTGACAGTTGCGATTTATGTGGTGTACTGCCTGCCCATAACTTCTTTAAGGGGGGGGGGGGGGAGTGCTTTTGGGGAATTGTGGTTGCTGAAGGCAATGGCCCACTCCTTCGTGCCGCTATATTCCGAAAAGCCTCGGTTGGCGCAGCGCTGGACGTTTCACAGCATGATTTCTTAATGCTTTTCCGTTAAACTTGATATCATATGCCCTAATTACAACCAGCGTGCTTTTGTTCAACCAAACTAAAATAGGCGGCGAGCACTGCTCGTATTAGTCAAATGCTTCAAAACCAAACCCCTACTTTTTTTTTTTTTTCTTAAATCAATTCCAAGCCTGTCTTGTGGGGAGGGCTTGATAACGGAGCACTGCTCTGTTAGAAAGAAATAAACACTTTTTTTTTACTGTAATCCCCTCTCCACAACAAGAGGGAAGCCTCCAACTGGCTCTGTCTACATCCCAGAAAAACCCCGCAGCTTTGCGAAGCAGCCTTAGAAAGCCACGATGTTGCTCAAAACTATTTGGTTATTTAAAGCTGGACTCGCAGATGGAAATACTGAGATGGGATTACCTGCCAGCTCCATGTTAAAAGGTGTTTTTTTTTTTTTCTTTTTTAACCTCTGAGGAGGAGCAGGAAGTAAGATGGGAGCAGCTCTAGCGGCGAGGGATTAGTAATTCGCCCAGGGATGAGCGCGGTAGCTTTGTCGCTTGGATTAATGCGATTTACACCCTTAAGCTGCCCCGAGCGCCTGTAAACAGCCGTGCCCGTGCGTGCAAGGTGAAGCGCGGGCGGTGGGCCGAGAGCAGCTCGGAGTGGTGTTTGTTTGTTTGTTTGTTTGCCATCCCTTGGTTATTTTTCATCCTTTTGCAAGCCCAGGGGTTTGGTGGGAGACCAGCCCTACCCAGTGCTCTTGGGTTTTTGCCTCCCACTCCTTCTGGATGCTGGCAGGTGGGGCCTCTGCGTGTTCCCTCTCCTGGCACTAAACTTTGTGTTTCTTACCCCAAGATGGAGGAGGAGGGGGCAAAAAAAACCGTGTCAGGAGAGGCCTGACTGCTACGGGGGGGACAAATCCCAGCAAGCACTCTCATTATCCCAAGGTGTGCTGTAAACCGAGGCTCGTGCTTACTTTGGCTCACTCCTGTGCCAGAGGAATAGGGCAGCTGTGCTCCAGCTTCAGGTGATGTCACTGGAGGATTTTAACTGTCAGAGCTTTAAAAATACACGGACTTGTTTAAAGACTGCTTCTGCAGATGTGGAAATTGTGAAGTGAGGCAATTGATTTGCTTGCGTGAGCGCGCAGCGGTGCCGGTGTTCGTCATCTCGTAAATCCTCCGCTGCGTATCCCCGAGCAGACCTGCTTTGCCTAACAAAGCCCTTGCTGGTACCGAGACCACTGAAATTTGCTGGCTGCTCGAGATAAGACGCTGCCATGAGGTGTAAGACCAGCAAAGCTTCAGGTGTGGTGCCAGAAACGCATAATTGGGAAGCAGTTGATGTAGATGGCATGAGCTATTTCTAATTCTGTACGTGGAAAAGCATTGAACTTCACCTAGCAATTCCACCAGAACTGCTCTTTGTGCTTCCTCTAAGAGTTCCTTTCCTGCGTCTCCTTTTGCCAGGCCTTTTAGCCCGCGCTGGATAACGTCCCAGTCTGCGTCTTCCTCGTTTCTGTGCTTATGAATACCTCGAGGGGTTTCTAACGCGACGCTCTGCTCCTGCGTACCTGTCTTGGCGCACAAACCTATGCAAAACGCCGGGGAAATGCGGTGAATTTACTGGTGAGCTGGGTTCCAGTGGGGCTTTGGTTTCTTTCCCAGAAGCCCTGAGACTGAGCGAGTCTTCACCCACAGAGCTGTTGAGATCTGGTATTTCAGATAACGTTTTATATGGAATCGCTTGAATCGGCGCGCTGCACGCGGCTCGGAAACCTGCCTGGTGCCTTTTGTTAGGCAGCGTCTAATTTGTATGAATTAATTGATACTGTAAACTTGACCTTTATATGTAGAGTCGGGGTTTTTTGTCTACTGCTTTGCTTACGATCTGTTGAGTAGCAGGTCACGCCGCCTTCCCACTTGCTGTGATGATTTTTTCTGTCAGTTTTCTAGTTTTCCTCCGTGTTCCAGTGGGCTGGGGAGCTTCTGAGCCCTGCAGCTGGGGTGAGACAGATCAAAAATGCTGGCTTATGGAGCTTAAAAACTCGTTCAGGATTTTTAATCTTGTATCAGGCAGTCAAATTTCCTCTTTAAATGGGAATTTCCAGCTTGACCTGCAATCCTGACTCTTAAAGCTGGCACGTGGGGACCAAACTGTGTTCTCCATGTGGTTTTTTTTTTTGGTTTTTTTTTTGCTATTTTGGTCTAGCTTGTTAGCAGGTGAGCTGGTGCTAGGTCTCTTCTCCAGGCACGTCCTCTTTCCTACTAGCTCAGCGCTCTCTGCGTGACCCTGCTTTGGTGTGGCCCCTTCTCCCACATCGCTCGCTCTGGGATGGTGTTTGTCCTTGGCAAATTCAGCAAAAACCCTCTTTGTTGTATTACTTTAGCTAACGAGAGGTCTCTATGTACCCAAGAACTGTTAGTTTCTTCTCTGTGTGTGTGTGTGTGTGTGTGTATATATATATATATATATTTTTTTTTTTTTTTTTCAATTGAGCGTTCTTCCAGTGATTTCCTTGGTAGATGGCTCAGCACAACTCCCAGGGCTGAGCATGTCAGTTTTCCACTTGGTTTCCCCAGCTTGCTTCTCCCTTTCCGGTGCGGCGGGTGGTTCTCCAGTGACAGTTATCACGTTAGGGCAAACTGCTTGTTCAGCCCTGCTAAGGGTTGAGACTTGTGCATCCAGACCACCTGTCTTTCCCATTAAGCCCTTGCTTGCTCTTTCTATGCAAAAAAAAATCTTCTGTCTTTCAACAGGAGGGAAAATAATCATGCAAGGTGGGTTGTTCTCCCATTTCCCATACCTATGAGATGTCTCAGAGCTCTTCTAGCCAGGTGGGACTTTTTTTTTTTCCTTTTTCCCCTTCCCCTCCCTGGCTTCTTGGGTGCAGTTTCACGTTTCAGCTCCGTCGGAGGACTCGCTGCAGCAGGAGGTGGCAGGTACGTTCCTGCCTCTTCCTCGCTGTGGGAATCCAGCGGCGGAGCAGCCGCAGGGGAGTGACTCCAGCTAACCTTCAAAAAAAAAAAAAAAAACAAACCCAAAACCAACCAAGCCCCAAACTTTCGCTGGATCTTGCCCTGCAGTTACAGAGTTGCTAAATCTTCCACCTCGATGACTGGGGAGGCCTCTGGGGGCCGGAGGGGTGTTGGGAGGGGGGAAACGGCCCATTTTGGCAGCAGCCGGCTTTTAAATTGGCTTAGCTGTCTCATAAAACCGCGCTCTTGATGCGGCAGCCAAGCCAAGAGCCAGTTGCCTTGCAGAGGTGAGGGTCTTGCCGTTCCCCCCGCTCCATCTCCTGCCTCTCACTAGACGTGCCCGATTAAACCTCACTAAAATAGCAAGGGGGGGAAAAAAAAATATATATAATCACCTGAAACCCAGCGCAAGATCAGCCAGCTGGGTTGGAAGGTTTTCCTTCCAGCTTGGCAGCTGGGGGCAGTGCCAAAAGCAGCGGGAGGGGGCGAGGGATGGCGCTGGGGGCCGGGGACCATCCCTTCTGGCCGCGTCCAGCTCTTGGTTCGGCTTGGCTGGAAGGTGGAAACGCGTCCTCGGCCTCACCTGTCTGATCCTGCTCTTTTTGATTTTACACCCTGGATTTTGCTGTTTAGTTTTTCCCTGCAGACTTCAACCAATGTGTCCGACAACGAGCCGGGCGGTTGAGCTACATTTGTTAAATTCAACGACAAGTTTAATATTTCTCATCTCAAAGTCTGCCTGCCTCTCAGACCTCGCTTTTCCTTGCGGTGGAAGGGAAAAACCGCTCGTGCTGCCCTGAGCAGCCTCTCATTGACAAGCAGGCTCTGCGAAGGAGACGGGCAAAGGGGCTGGGCACCGCTGGTTTACGTTTTGGGGGTGTTTTGTCTTTGTAAAGGTAGCTGTGGGTTGTGTACCCTGCCGGCTCGCTCCGCCTCGCCTCTTTTCTTAAAAAAAGTATGGGTTTTGGGCTGGTGTGGTTTTTGTTTTGTGGGTTTTTTGTTGTTGTTTTTTTTCTGGTTTGGTTTTTTTGGTGGTTGTTGTTGTTGTTGTTCAGGAGGTAACCCCCAGGTGAGCGTTCCTCTTGTGAGGACAAGTCCCGTCTGGGGAACTGCAGCAAGGAAGGAGGACAGTTAACGTGGCCCTTCTGAAACAAACCAAAGATGATTTTTCTGAGGTGAAATCCTCTATTTGCTTCCGGATGGATCCAAGCTAGGTTTTCCCGAGTTAAGTTACTGTAATCAGGTGGCTATTTTTCAGTTTTTAATTTCTTTTTTGCCTCTTGTTTGTTAAGAGATGATGGATCGGCCCAAATAAGGGTATGAGAGAGGCTGGCGATTTTCAGGAGGATCCACAGACAGTCAGTGCATGACTTGTTGCCTTTATCTCCGAGATCAGGAGATTCCTTTGCAGTGATGGATTAATCCACTCTTGAGTGAATAATATATCCGAGAACAAGTAGGAGCCAGCGCTCCAAACAGATGATTTGTTTAATACGTGTACGCCTCTCCTCCCCGCCTCCCACTCTGAAAAGCTTCTTTCTTCACCGTTTCATTCGGCCTGCCTGATGAAATCTTACAGCCCCCAGCTCCCCCCGCCCCGTACCGAAGGAGGGATGAGGCTGTGCCAAAGGTCCCGGGTGGAGGAGGAGATGAACCGCAGCTCTGCCAAGCCAGAGGGGAGGCTCAGGTTGGAGAGAGGGTCCCCGTGGGCCACTCTGACTGCGATGTCACCTGGCTGCGCCTACCTCACACACTGGTTAGAAATGGTGATGCTGGCACCTGCCAAGGGGGACGAGCTTGTGCCCAACGCAAGGCAGCATCTTCTGTGTCCAGGGGAAAAAAAAATAATAATATACAGGAGCTTGAAGACTGGGATTGGGGGAATGAACTTGTTGGGGACGAGGAGGTATGGCTTAGAAGTAGAAAAATGACATTCAGAAAGATGGTTCTTCAGTTGTGCCAGGGTGGATCTGTGGCCTTTTGAGCTGGCGGGGGTTGTTCTGGAGCCACGAACTGGAGATCTTCTCCCGGCGCTACGCGTGTCATCCTCGTTATCGCACACGCCGTTGGATACGAGGCTGGGAAGGGAGTTGCACAACTTCAGCAATGGAATTCATGTAATGAAATCTGTTATCATCCCTATGGATATACTGGAATAACTCTTTGGCAGCTCATAAGCTGTGTCTTGTCGCTTTAACGTCTTCGGATGCATCAGAGGTAGACAGATACAGTTGACGGGCTCAAAGAGACGGTGAGATGCGATGGTTGTGGGTGTCTGGGTGGGCCTTCCTCTGCTCAGGACCCCCAGCTCTGCTGTAGACTTATTCGCTCGCTGGCAAAAGCTCCGATAGCTCAAAGTCAAGTTGGTGAAACTCACTGGCTTTGGCTTTCCTGAGTTTTGTGGGAGACGGTGTGCTCGCGTTGATCCAATCCCCTCGGGGAACGTGGGATCGGAAGCGCTAGGGACAGCTTTCGGCTGTATTTTGGAGAATTTCTGTGTGGGGGCAAAGGTAAGATCTTTGAAACGGCATTGCCCCGCCTGGCGAATGGATTTTGCTGGTGTTGGCTCTACGTAATTTCTGGTAGCTGAAGAGTTCTGCTGTGTAATGTTCCAGCTCCATGCAGATTAAGTGTCTTGCAGAATCAAACTAAACAATAGCATGTGGTTTTCCTTTGTTCCACCCGATAAGAGCTCACACCAGTTTCCGAATTGCGGCTTGTGCGTGCGTATGCTCAAGCCTAGGCCCGGATTTTCATAAAATTTGCTGAGGGCTGTTACTTCTGAGGAGCTGTTTCACGTTTGCCATAGCTTCAGGAAACCTCTTTGTTTCTCAAGAGCCTTTTCAAAAGGTGTGTTTTGGTGTAGCGCTCGGCTACGTGTTGCCTAAATACTGCGCAGTGACAGTGCATTGCGGCTTGACGGAGATTTGAGTCTCCTCTAATAAAATGCAAGCTGAGGAGGAAAACCCCCAGGGTTTTTTGGAACAGAAGATGTTTTCTGTTCCTGCCGCTAATCTTTGTTGCAGAATGAAGTAGGAATGTATACTTTAAATCTGTCAGGGTGTAGAAGGAAGCTGGCAACGGATGTAATCAAAAATGTTGTTATCAAAACTCTCCAAATATGTTGAAATTTCAGGCTTGATGATATAATTTCAAATTAATCTGTTCAGACTGAGGCATTTTCTTGGGTGCAGATTGCACTTTCAAGTCGCTGTGCAAGTCGGGATCAGCCGGGGAGGAGTCCAGGACCGGACCGTAGATGGAGAGTACTGAAGTTAGGCGGCTGTGTGGCTTGAGCCTCCTCAGCCCCATGAATCGTCCTACAAACAGATCTCAAGTGAATTTGGTGGCTTTCTAGATCGCAGGCTTTTGAGCTGAGCACTTAAAAAACGGTCAAATTTTCAATTTTTTTTCTGAAGTGGCGCATGTGCCGTTGCTCGTATGTAACCAGCACACAAGTCTGTTGAGTTTATCTGAAACAACTCTTACTGGTTCCAGTAAAATGCAATGAAGCAGCACCCGATCCTACACGCTGCAGCAAAGACCCTGATCCGCCTGCCCACTACGACAGGAGACCAACGGTTTCCAGCCTTATTTTTGTAGCTTGGAATAAGGGAACTGCAAGTAACTCTCAGCCTTCTGACCCTTCCTCCTCCAGTGGAGAGGCCTCAGGTTGAGGACGTAAAAGAAGCTGCAGTCCTTCTCCGAGCCAAAGGTGTGAAGCTGTTTATTTTCACTCTGGAAATGTATATATTGCAGGAGGCAGATGCTAGCCTGCCTAACCGAAACGTTCACTACTTATCGGGGCTCTGGCAAGCGTACAAGTGTTGTCCCTTCTAATCCTCCGATATTAAAAAGTCCAGGCACCTTTCTCTGGCTGGGTCTGCTTTAAAAAACACACAGAGAAGCCAACAAAAAAGAAACGCTCGCTTTCTTTGCCAAGTTTAAATGAAGACTAATGCCGTGGTGCTGCTTAATCTTGTTTTTCTTGCTATCTGATGGATGCTAACGTGGGATGGAATCAATCCCGACAGCCGGTTATCTTTGCAGGGCCCCCGCGTGTTGCTGAGCTCAGCGTTAAAGTCTTGCCGGGGAGCTGGCGTGCTATGAAGAGTCTTGAACCTTCTTGCTGCATTGCCACAGCTGCGGTGTCCCTTCCTTCTTTGGGAAGGTGCCTCCCGGAACCTCCGGTCTGCTGTTGGACGTCCGAACAGAAACCCTGCTCAGGATGTGTCTGTGCGAGTGAAAACAGGGCGCAGTCAGGTTATCCCGGTGGAAAATTCTCCCTGGTGCCCGAGATGAAACCCAACTACTTTCCTATCAGTTGCTCGTGTTTGAACCGGTTCTGCTGGTGCCCTGATTTCACGGGAGGAGATTTAGGGCACTGACTCACGAACTGCAGCTCTTGGCTGCTGCCCGCTCCTTTGGGACCGGGGTCCCTGCCTCTAGCAGGGGTGAGGTGACGGAGCGTGGCCGCAGCGGGTGAAGCGGCAGAGCTGGAGAAGCCGAACTCTGGCTGCGGTTTTGTGGTCGTTGCTGCCTCCTTCCCCTGGATCCACGCTCTCCTTCGGCTCCGCTGGCACGAGCTGCGGCCGGTGCTTGGTTGCGCAACGCCCCTGAGCAAGCCCAACCCAAAACCTTGCTCTCCTTCCCCCGTGTTCTGCTACCCCTCTCCTCGTGTGCGAGCCAGGTCAGTTTGTTGTAGCAAACCTGGCCTGACCAACATGATTTTCTCTTTCTCTCTCGTCTTTTTTTTTTTTTTTTTTTTTTCACCCTTTTCTCTCCTGCATAGCTGTTGCATTGAGGCAGCTTTTATCCGTGCCCAAGGCTAATGGGATTGCTTTCCTGCCTTACTAGAGGGAATGCTGTCACTTGTGTCAGGATTCCTTCCCTCCAGGTTAAGAAGCTCAGAAGCGTGTTTTTGCCGGAGAGTTCGGACTTCAATTTTGAAACCAGGTTTGACCTCTTGAGCGTGGGGGAAGGGAGGGGAGTAGAGCAGTAAAACCGAATTACCCGGTTAGCTTACTGTACCGCTGAAGGATGAATTGTTCGAAGGCTTGTTTTAATCAGGGGAAGAAAGGACGGGCTCTTTCCTGCTTTCTCCCTCAGCTGTCCCTGGCTAGCCGGTTTGCTTTTTAAGAAGCGTTGTTCTCCTGCCTCTCTACCCTGGAGACCGGGTTCGGCGGCAGCGTGTGTCGGCATTGCACGTGGCAGCGCGTGAAAGCAAGGGAAGCGGCAACTTCCAAGTGGAGGATGGCACTTTTGTGTAGGGAAGTGGAGTCAAGATGGATGAATTGCTCTATTCAGTGCAGGATTTCAGCTGTCTGCAGGCACGGTGAATTTTGAAGGGTGACTAACAAGCGCGCTGTAGCGCTCGGGCTCTGCTCTCTGCTTCCAGCGCGCCTCCCATATCCTGCAGCCATGAGTTCACAGGCTCCTAATTGCCTATGATGTAAGACAGCAGTAGATGGGGTTGCTATAAATTCTGGCTGCAGGTGTGGATTTAATAGTTGTTCTTCCCTTGAAGGGATCGCGGATGGCGTGGATCCCTGCAAGTTGCAACAGACTGAGTTGGACTCGAGGGGTGAGGCAGCTAAATGAACCATTTGCCTGCGTGTTGGGGTGTGTGGGTTGTTTTTTTTTTTTTTTTTTTTCTTTAGAGCTGTTGCTTGCTGGAGGCTACTGATGGACGAGGTGTCGGCGTCCATCTGGAATTGCCTCAGAAATGAGCTCGCTGTCCCCTAACAGAGCTCGCCTGCGGTTGCTCTTCTCTTCATCAACCATCTCATGCGTCAAAACCTACCAGGCGTGAGGGCGATGCTGGAAGCAGAGCTTTAGGCAGCATCCGTGGACACAAGCTCCTTTGTCTGAGAGTCCGACAGGTTTTTCTGCTGACCAGAGCAAGCCTGTGGTACTAGGTTTTTTGTTTTGTTTTGGTTTCTTTTTTTTTTTTTTTTTTTTTTGGTGCTTGATCCTGGTTATAGGAGCCATAGAGAAATTATAAACACCGTGATCGTCCTTGGTGTGCAAAATCCAAACTTTTTGGAGGGGCAGTTCTGAAGCACGCCATGGCGTGTGCACGTGTAGCTCGGATAATTAGGACAGCGAGTCCCCTAGCTCACTTGAGAAAGTGGGCATGTCTCGATTGGAGTTGGATGTCGTATGTGTGTGTATATATATATATTTTTTTTTTTTCCTTAATTTTGCCCACATTCTTGCAGTTTATGAAAGATACTGGGGTGGTGCTTCATGAGTTGCTCTTCATGGACATCCATTTCCCCCCTCTCCTTTGGGCTAGTGCTCCAAACCTGCATGGTGAGCTGAAACTGCTCCCTCATCCAGGTGAAAACTAATTTTTCTTTTTTTTTTTTTTTTTTTTTTTTCCTCCTTTGGCTGAGCTTTCAGCTGGATCTGCCAGCAGATCTGACTCACTCGGTGGCCGCACGATCCTTGGTGCAGATAGGAGAATGCAAGCCAGGTCCTGAAGGAAGGAAGGTGTTGCTGCCCTCCTCGGCAGCAGCCTGTCTTTAAATTGGCTTTAACCCGTTTGGAAATCTTGGTAAAAATCACTTGGCTTAAAGTAAAATGAGCCTTCTGAGGACTGCAGGAAGGAGTAGAGGGGGGATGTTTGCAGAAGGACCCTTCGAGACGCCGTTGAGGTGAGCAGAGCTGCCGTTGGCAATCATAAAGCCGTGACAGAACCGGCACAGGTGTGGAGCTAGGTATGGGGAAGAAAATGGGAATTTGAGGCAAAGCAGCACCAAGCCAGGAGAGGATGAGAGGGGGTGAGGTCTTGGGGGACCCTGAAGAGCCAAGGGTGAGAATTTTGTGTGTATTTGGCCTGCAGTTGCTGTGATGGAACTGTTAGGCTAATGATACCTTCCGATCCCTTGGGGTCTAAAAGCCCTTATTTAGGCATTTAAGGATAATTGCAGCCCAGAACGCTGTGTTAGGCTAATGCTGTGGTTTGGTGTTTGTTTTTTTGTTTTGTTTTGTTTTTTTTCTTCCCCCGAGGCTAGAGGAGTCAGAAGCCATACCCACTTCATTAGTGTGGCAGCAGGGGCACTGTCTCAGCGTTTTTTTTTTCCCCTGAATTTAATAATAAAAGTAACCCAATTGTTATGGCTGTTTGTGGCTAGGAAAGTGCGGCTTCTGTGATGATTTATTATTATTCTTTTCCCCGATGTCTGCCTTGCTGTGACCAGCGCTGATATAGCAGGATAGAAATCCCAGGTCTCCCCGAAGGGAGCCCGTACGTGTGTCGAGAGCAGACTGGGAGTGTTTTCAGCTGCGTGCTGCGGAGGCACAGTACACAAACCGTTAAATTTTCTTCCCTCGGCTCACAAATCCATTTCTTCAGTCAATGCCAAAGCATGCGTTCTTCTATCAAGACCATATGTACGCCAAGACCGAGGTTTTAAAGTCAAGGTGTTTTTGAAATATTGGAGTGCAAATTAAGTATCTAAGTAATCTTAACAGTCTTCTGAAAAAAAAAAAAATTCTATCAGCCTCACATATAACTCAAAGGATTAATGGAAAGCTAAACTTTGATCAGAGTCCAACAGCTGATACCAACCAGGAGACTTTCCAGGCCTGAAAGCAAAGCAGAAAAATCCACCGAACGACTCGGCAAAAGGTCTGCTTCTCCATCTTTGAGGCAGGCCAATGTTTTGGTCAAGTTTTTAGGTTAATACTTCTAAACTTTTTTTTTTTTCTTCCTCAGTTGGTTAATGTCGTCTTGCATCACCTTTGTCCCGTGACGCTGGACCTTACCTGTAACAGTTTGAGTAAATCACTGATGTTACTGGGGCTGTTTTATAGCTTTGGAAAGACCATCAGGGAGGACCATCAGGACTGCAGGCCTCCTATCCTTGTAGGAACTCGGTCACTACTCATTTGCTCAGTGCTATTTGGTTTGGTTTTTTTTTTTCCCCTGCCATCTGCTGCCCTGAGCAAACATTCAGTCTTCATTTTGAACAAAAATAGCTGGCCATTACCAATCGCCGCACAACCGACGAGATATTTTAGCCCCTGGAGTTGCTCTCAGGCTTCAGTTGCCGATTCACCGCTGGGTTTTAAATCGTGTGGAGCAAGCATGAAGCTTCATGCGTGCTCCCGCAAGGCCGCTCATAAAAACGCGTGTCACCTAAAAATGGTTCAGTTGGTGTTTTTACACTGAAGTGTGTAGGAAACGCGTTGGATGGTTGGAGACGTCTGTGAAATTCACGGCGAGGATCGCAAAGGTTGCGCAACTGTAGTTTCCCTCCTTGAAGCTGTTACGATAAGGATCTAGAACGTAGACTTTCATTTGTTTAAAATGTAATAAATAAATATGAAAATAACATCAAAGGATGCTTTTTCTTGTAACTTTTAAATGCCTTTCCATTTGGTTTGTTTCTGTAGCTGCCTCTGAGCATGGTTTGTTGTGTTCCCTGACCTGTTTATGTCTTTCGCGCTTGGTTTATAGGGTCACTGTCAGCAAACTGGTTTCTGTGGGGTTTTTTCCCCACTCAGATTTTTTTGGTTAGGGAAAATACCAGGCTCGCAGGACTGGCAGGCAGCGTTCAGTTTGTTTTCTAAGAGCACCCACAAAATCCCTCTGAAGTACATCATGTTATTACTAACACTCACAAGATCCTGTCTTTCGTGATGCTGTAATTCTAATACAAATGCCCAATGATGGTATTTAAAAAGAAAAAAAAACCAAAACAGCCACCCCCTTATGTAAATGCCTGGCTCCTTATCTGCATCGCTCGGCTTCCTGTAATTTAGTAACACAGAAATTGCCGTTCCAGTGCTGGAGGTGGAGAAGAGTAAAACGGGAGCCCTTGAATTTTTTTTTTTTTTTTTTAACCCAAGCTGTGATTACAGCACGACTCTTCTGGGCGCTCGAGCCCTCTCCTCGCGGTGTAATTAGGAACACATTGATTCTTATTGCAGCTGGCAGCTGCTCGCCATTGCCTTTTTTCAGCTTCTGACCCCCCTCGTCCCGCTGACCTTTCCTGGGGTTAGTCGTAGGCCCTTTTCATTGTGATGGGCTAGAAGTGGCTCATGTGGAGTTGATTATTTCCTTGCTTGTCTGGCCTTTTTGGTGCCATAACTCCAAGTCACTTCCATTTTCTTCCCCTGCTTTTGGCTGACCACAGTGAAAGGAAATGCTTTTGCTGGCGACAGGATCGGTTTGCACGCTCCGCTGACTCGATTGAGACCCTGAAAAGGGGGGAGGGGGAGGGTAATGAACACTGTAGGTGCTGCATTTGCTTTCTAAAGGTTGATGTTAATGATTGAGTGCTCGTTAAGCATTCATAAAAATGAGGCTTGGTCGCCTCAGACCATTAAAAATCCCCGTCCTTGCTGTGCGGCAGTGAGTCTTTAGGAGGTGCGCCCGCGATGCGGCGTGTGGGCCAGCGCGCCGCTGTCAGCGCCGGGGACCTTCCGGCCTTTCCCGGTTACCAAAAGACCTCGGGATAAAGTCGGCAGTCGGTCCGTAAAGCCGACGGAGGGCCTGTTGGTTGCTACCGGGCTGCCGACCCGCTCCTCCCCAGCACAAAAAGCTAATGAAGTATATATGCCAGCTGTTACGCTCATTTTGCCAGACCCCAGGAGGACAGCGTGAAGACAGTCCGTGATCAAAGGCTTTGGAGATCACTGAGGAGCAGAGCTGCAGGAATGTCTGATTGCTTTCTCTTGGAATGCCACAGCCTTCAATACCTTTTTTTTTTTTTTTTTTTTTTTAAAGGTGTCTCGGTGCGAGATTTAATGATCTAACTCGGCTTGCTCGCACCAAAGGCATGGTGTTTTAGTTAATTCTGGGGGTTTTGTTTGCTCTAAATTTAGGTGCTTTGAAAACTGGTGGTTTTTGTTGTACTGATGGAAACTATCTTGGGGAGCAAGTTAAAACTTTTTTGGTAATTCTTTAATAAATGATCTATGGAAAAAAAAAAACCAACTTGCCGTGCTTTAGGTGTTAAATCACATAAAGTGAGGCTGGAGTAATTGATTTTGAGTTGCTGCTGTTTAGGAAAGCTGTAAGTTTTCAGTATCCAAAGCTGTTTTTCTCCAAGTGAAAACCGTTGTCACGTCTGCAGTCTAGAAGCAGTAGCTCTGTCACTTTTTCCTAGGGCTTCTCCGAGAAGGCTGTCAGCTGCTGCAGAGGTGGAGTGGGCAACCTGAATAACTCCCTGTGTTCCCCAGCGTGCTGTTTCCTTCCTCCTCCTCCTCCTCCTTCCCCGCTTTGCTGCGGCATTTATAGGCTAGTGAAGAAACCCCTTCCTCCTTTAGCTTCAGTGGGCCGAACCGGCTGGCTGAAGGTCCGGGGGGTTTGGAGGGGAGCAGCGGGGCGGCAGGAGGGTGGGGGCTCAGTAGCTCTGGTGGCTACTTGCCCCTGGGAAGGGGGGTCCTGGCGTTGCCCTGCCAGCTGGTCTGAGGTGGCAGGAAGATGATTCAGGGAGCGAAACCAGAGGGAACAAAACTATCAGAAAAGGCTATGAGATAATGCTCTTGTTGGCAGTGACTCTGCCCTCGGCTGTGAGGGTGGAGATGAGAAGTTCATGGTTTGGTAAATAAGAAGGGCAGGTTCTTGGCCGTGTTTTGAAGGACACGGGATCCGCTTGGGCTGGACACCATATGAATGGGTGGAAAACAGCTTTTTGTCATCTTTTCGAGTATAAAAGCCTTTTTGGGGGAGGGCAAGCACGGGTAGGAGTGAGTTAATTTAACCTACCGTCTCCAAATTAGTTGCGCTGAACAGACCAGGCGTGGAGCCTTAGGCTGCTGGGTTGGGGAGAAACAGCGACAAATGTGAAGCTTTGGGAAGGGAGGAGAGCGTCGCTGCTAGGGCCGTGCTGAGCCCGCCACATTGGAGACGAGAAGCCCACCTGGCCAGTTGATTGCCGGTGTTTTCACATCTGAGCCCAGTCGGGCGTTTCGGTAAATCTGTGTGCCAAGGGCTGCTCCCTGGCCCTTGCCCGTCTGTTGGGGCTGAACTACGACACCATCCTGATGATGATCTTCAGGCCTCAACAACTGGGCGATGGTGTCCACACTGCCCTGCAGAACGTAGCTGGTGTGTGCCAGGGCTGAGGTGACAGCCCTGCTCCTGCACTGGGAAACCTCTCCGGTGCTCCTGAAGGGACCGATTAAAGTGTTCCCTCCCCCTCTGCTTGGAGTTGGCTCTGATCGTTTATTTTGCTTGCCTGTAGACGGCATCCTGAAGGTCGTGGGGCTGAAACCGTGAGCTGACGGACAGACGCGTGCCTGGCCTGTCCACATGGCTGTTTGGCAGGGGGACCCTTTTTAAAAAGGGTCTGTGACAAATGAGATGCACAACCGGAATTATGTGGTCTTCAGAAGTACTCAATCTTACACATCAGCTCCAAAAGTACCAGGTACACGTTTCTGAACACCTCTGTGTGTGCTTCTGAGGAGAGGATGTCTGTTGGAATGGTCAGGATGATGACTCCTGGTGACACGGGTCCATTATATTCCTCGTTTCTTTTGATCCACAAGTGACAAGTTACTGTAGAGCTGACCAGGAGGTGAAGTGCTGGGTGAAAATAACTGGAAGATGACGTTAGATGAAGATGTGGTGGGAGTAGGAAAAAGATGGGCCTTTGCCGTGCTGTGGCTTTCTGGTATGTGACACTGATGGTCTGGAGAGATTGCCAGTGAAACTGGAAAGGACTTGATCTGTGGAAATCATGTCCATCTCTGTTCAACCTTGAATGTTATTGATATGAATAATTCCAGTTGCTGCTGTTTTACTGTAGAAGACCTGGAAGTAGCCCCTTTTCTCAGTGACACCTTTTACTTCTAAATAACTTTGATCCACCAGTGATGGAGACCCACTCTCTCAAGCGAGGAATAGTGAACCGGGTGAGCCGGTCTTGGAATCCGAGTCGCCTCGGTGGAGCCACATCAAGCCAAAGCGCTCCTCTGTCTGTTCCCAGCAGGTCCCCGATGACTGGGACTTGCTGTCACAGTGGGAGTTGGGGGTGACTGAAATGGCGGTGAAGGGGCAGATTCATGTTTTCCACCCCTAAGGCCGTTCAGTTCTCGGACGTGCGTTAATACAATACTGAAGAGGCAAGGCTTCTCCACTGGGTCACTAAAGACCCCAAAACTACCACCTGTGGCCTTGCTCTCTTCTCCATACTTAGCGAGGGGCTTCTGGAGTAACACCACCTGTAGAAGAAAAAGAAAGAAGCAAATATTTTGGGGTTGTGTGTTGCGTGTCAGAGCTCATCTTCCCCCTGTGCTCCCATCTCCACCAGCGAAGAAGAGGTTTCTGCGGTTCCTTCAGAAATGGGCGTTGGAGAAGCTTTGTTCGGATGCCTGAGTGTTGTTGCTGAACAATGCTACTCCAATTAAAGTGAATATTTTTCTTTTTTTTTTTTCCTCCAGTCAAATAATTTTGGTATTTGTGGCTTGCTTTGTGTACTCACTGCGTTACAGCTGATCTTACCGCTCCGCAAGCCTGCGAAAGCCAAACTGGTAGGTCGCAAGCAGAGTAGCTGTTGACACTGGCAGCTAGGAACATGTAAAGAGAAAGATAAACAGAGGGAAATCAGAGACTGGATAAAGCAGATCTGCAAAGATAAAGTTTAGTTAAAGATAATGAGCTGGCCTTGTTTAAAAAGACAGCTGCAAAATAACCCAGTAGCTCCATGTGCTGGGGTTAAAGTTGACCCAGAATATACGTTTCATTGCTTTTCATAAATAAATAGCGGAGGGAAGATTTGGCAAAAAGCAACATTGCCCCCCACCCCTCTTCAGCGAAGTGTTTGATGTTAACAAGTTCTCCGGGTGTTTACTTTGTCCTCTGCGCTCGCTGGTGGAGCCGCTCTCCTGCCCTCGAACCGAGTGAGAATTCAAATAAACCAAACCACTTTCTGCTCAGCCGGGCTCTTCTGCCATCTGCGTCTTACCGAAACGGCCCGGGCCCGCGCTGGGGACCCGGCCTGGGCTGCGGGATTGCCGGGTCTTCCCAACAGCTGAAATACATTTGCTGGGTCAGATAAATCCCTCCAGAAACTGGAGCGGAACTCGGCAGCGTCTCTTTCAGCCCTCTCAAGCTGTCATTATCAGCTTGGAGTGCGATTTGCAGGGAGAAGCAGCAGTAAGCAAATAGCTCTATAAAATCTAGAGTGATTCTTTTATTATTATTGGAGTCTTTTCCCGATGCTTATTTCGTGGATATATTTTACAGTGATGTTCTGATGATAAAATACTGTTATTTTTAAATAAACCATGGGAATAATTCCGCTGTTGATATCTGGATCCGGCTTCTTGGAAAGCAAACGACTCCACGAGCGCTCGATAAACTGGGACTTAATTCTGTCAAGCCTGTGGATTGTTGCACTTGTTTCTGCACGCTGCCAGTAAAACTCCTGGTTATTGTACATGTGTGAGATACATGTTTATATACACGTCTGATGTATGAGATGTTTAAAATGTACGTTGAGTGTTATCAGCGGCGAAACTGCGCGGCCGGGCTGATAAATGAGGTAACTGCAGTAAATGAACTCAAATCTTATTCATCATTAGGTTACACAAGGCAGATAGAAAATTTCAGTGAACGACAGCTGCAGGTTAAGTTGTTTGTTTTTTTTTTTTTTCTCTTGTAGAAGAGAGCGTTCGATGGAGACTGAGAGTCAAAAACTGTTTCCTCATGCAAGCTGGGTTTCAGGGTTTAGTTTGCGTCTTGCTGGTTCCATGGTTTAGTTTGTGGGTTTTGGTGCTGAAAATGAGATCTCTTCCAGCAATGGTCAGGTGAAAGGATTGTCCTCTTGTAGAGGTAAAAGCACACATAATGGACGCCCTAGGATGATATAAAGAATTCGGTGCTGGTTTGGGAATATAAACGAGAACGAGATCGATATTGGTGATTTTTTTCCGGTAGACGTTTGCCGGCGTTTGACTGTAAAGCATGCTGGAAGGGGCAAGCAGGTGACGTCTCAGTGAGCAGGTTTGGAGCAATTAGGAGCGGTAGCCACGTCGCAGCGTGTGGATTCATAAAAACTTGTAAAGCAAGTGTAGCCTGGTGATAGATGGTCAAGTGATTATTGTTTGCAAACAATATTATCTCCAATAGATAAGCTGTTTAATTTGGACATCAGCTCCTCTCCTTGAAAAGCAGTCTAATTTATCAAGGCGGTACGGTTCGGCGCGGATGCCTCGTACCCCAGCTGTGGAAAAAGTCTTATATTAAGAATAGTACTTGGAAACATGGTTAAGTTCAACTTCGAACTCATTTTTACAGATGGTTTCTATATTGCAGAGAATATTGGCTGTTTCCTGGCTGCGCTCTTTTTTTCTAAACCCCAAACACTTTGTTGTAAGAGAGTTAAAAGGCTAACTCCTGAAACTTACAGTAGACATCTGTTTGTTTGTTTTGTAGCTGTTTCGGTGCCTCATCTTAGTCTGGAGCTTCGTCCTTTCAACTTCTCTAATCTGGCGCTATGCATCCAGATCCCGGGCGCTTACAGGCACTGCTCTTCATCACTGCCGCGGGTCTCATCGCTGCCACGAGTTCAGGTAAGGCCTTCTCGCCCGAGCCGAGGTGACTCGCTCGGAGATGTTGGAGGTTGAGCCCTTACTTTTGAACGAGCAACGATTTGGAGTGCATCTCGACGTGGCCAACTTTAATGCATGTTATCAATATTCTGCTTTTAAGGAAGCATGGAGCCTTTAAACGCAGTCTTAAACTAAATATATGACTTTGCTTTCGAAAAGTTGGCTCAAAACAAGTGCTTGAATGTGGAAGACTCTCAGTTAACGTGGGTTTGTTCTTTGGGATCTCCGTGGACTTAGCTGGACGCAGATTTTGCTGCGTACAGTGCATCCTGTGTTCCCATGGGGCTGGGAGGGGTTTGAAATTTGCAGGGGGAAAGGGGAATCGGATCTTTGAAAGGCGAACGCTGATGCGTGGCTGCAGTTGGAACAGCTCTTGCGTTAAAAAAAGAAGAGGGATGGTTTTAATTGACACATCTGCTCTGTGTAGTCAGCTTGTCTTAACGTAACCACACAAAAAAGAAGCTTTTACTACTTTTAGCACTTCATAGCCAATCGTTATAAGCAAATGGGATAAATTTTATTTTTCAAGCAGTCGTAGGAGATAAATTCCAGCTGCAGGGTCACTGCTACCAATTTTGACTTTTACACTGAGCACCGAGTGTTGGTGTGGTAAGCAAGGGCAGGGGCGCAGATGGAAGGCGCAGTGCAATTTCCTAGCGATTGGTGGCTAGCAAACTAAAAAGGTCACTGCTTTTCTCTTACCCCTGGAAATTCAAACTGAACTAATGGAGGAAAAGCAGTTTTCTAATTAAAAGCTAAAAATGGACATCTGGAGTCCCATGAAGTGCTTGGATACCGTTTTTATGGATTTCATCTTTTTTGTTAAGTGAAGCCACACTTTAATTTCCAGTTTTATTTTATGCTTATGCAGATAGTTTATGGTTCTGTTAAAAATGCGTGGTTTCTCATCTGAAACTCATAAACAGAGCTTGGATGGACTGATTTTAGAAGAAAAGCATGAGCTGAGGGCCCCACCTACAAGAAAACTGTCTCTTACTTGGATGTCATTTGATATCATCTTGACCCGTACTATCTGGAATTCTTTAGCTCATTTACAAACTAAGAATTGTTTTCCCCTGCCACTGTTGTCTTTTTTTTTTTTTTTTCTCCCGTATTTCTAAGCAAACAGGAGTTAGTGGTGTTAATTGCCTTTTGCTTGCTCCCTTTGTAGAAAACCTTTAGTGGAGAATTCCATAGAAAACAAATGGAAATAATTCCCAGTGTTTCATTGGCCGGGATAGGAAAAAATTTCCTCCAACAAGCAGGAATTTTCTTCTGGCAAATAAGTGGATTCTCATAACCAAGTTTTGTGGGACTGAGCCTTTTATTTATTAGCAGCTTTTCCTGTGTCTGTTCATCTTTCCTCGGTAAAGATAATGGATGCCCAATTCATCATTCTCGTCCTGATGAAGTCCATGTATTTGGAATTAACAAGAGCCTTTGCTGTTCGGCCAGCTTTTTTTTTTCATCCTGCTATTTTTAATTAGTTCTGCAGACTCGGAGGCGGTTCTGCACAAATACCTGGCAGGCTGCTACCATTTCTGAAATTTTACAAGTCGCGTCCGGGCCCGCTTTGCATGGGACAGATCAGCTACGGCTGCCTGTTCCCGTGCTCTGTCTCTTCAGGTGATGGCTGCTCTTTCACTCCACCTAAATCCAGTGGGATTGCCGTTTTTACTGGCCCCAGCTGCCGCGATGCTGTTGCCTGGTGCACACTTGGGGATGTGCCTCACCCTTCCCGTACGCCAAACCTGCCTTCGTTTAATCGCTGTTACCCTCTCAGTAGGGTTTGAATCTTGTCTCGACGTTTTCCCTGATGTTAGAGATAGTGGGAATCTGCCATGAGTTCCTCTTGCGGAGGAAAAGGCGACGCCTGCTTGAGCGTGATCAGCCTTTTGTACAAGTCACTGCATCGTTAACCGTATCACATGTGCTCATGCTAAATGCCGTTAGCTAACTGAATATATATATTTTTTTTCCTTTTAGATTTAACTCCCCATTTTATTTCTGAGCCTTTATCCACTGTCCAGAAGTCTGGTGGGCCCGTACAGCTCCGCTGCGCTGCCGAGCCCTCCACGGCTCGCCTCTCTTGGCTGTTTAATGGGGAACCTCTGGACAGCAAGGCGGGAGAAGTGGAAATCCAGTCAGGATCTTTGACAATCGTCTCCCTCAGCCTGTCAACCTCTGGTCGCTATCAGTGCATTGCTAACGGCAGCGTGGGCGCCGTCGTGAGCAGGCCTGCAACGGTATCGATGGGCAGTAAGTTAATTTTTCTTTATATTCCTTGCTCCTTGCAAATTATATAGACTGGTTTGTATGGTTTGTTTGTCTTTCACTTTGGGGAAACACCTGCTTTCAAGGTGTGGGTGTTTTTTTTTTGTTTGTTTGTTTGTTTTTAACCTTGTCCGGTATTCAGTATGTGATCAATTACACACTTTTCACCGATTTTTTTTTTTTTTTTTCTTTTTTTTCCCCCCTATGTCATCTGAGGCGTGTCAGGTAATGCAGCCCTGGAACAGATTCCCCAGAGAGCTTGTGGACCTCCATCCTTGGAGGCTTTGAAAAACTCAACTAGACAAAACCACAGCTGACTGATTTAGTGTTGATGATTTTGGGCTGAAGGACCTGGAGAGTCCTTTCCAGCAAATATAAATATTATTCAGTGAAATAACATTCGCTTTGATGAATTGACCTGAAAGTGCAAGGTTCCCAAAAGCTTCTCTTCAGAAAGGATCTTGAAGGAGCAACTGAGCTGCCATGCCATTGCAAAAGCGTGCTGGAGAGTTGAGGAGAGAGGAGTGAGAATTGTTGCCTGGGAAATAAGAGGGAGCTGCGAATTTTCCTTTTCGCTTACTTTATTTCATTTGGTCAAAGCTGTCTAGATGTTCTCCAGGTGTGGACAGTCTTCTGTCCTTCTAGGTACAATCTCCCTTCTCTCAGTGGCACTGGTCCTTCTAATCAGTCTTCGCCTTAGTGCTTGATCTGTAAATTACTTGACCTCAAAGGACTTTAGAAGGGGAAGGGCAACGTTTTCCATGGAAAGGATGTGGCGCTGAGAATGGGAATATAATATTCCTCCGTGAGCGTGATTTGTCCGCTTGGGATCGCAGTGCTGTCTGAATCGGGCCTTTGTCAAGCAGGATTTGAGTGATTTCTCTGTAAGGGTACCTCATCTATGGAGCATGTCCAGAATCCCTCTGGGAGGAAAATTTCTTAAAAGTGAGAGAAGTGAGTGTTTTGGTAAAGTACTGACCCATAGCAAGACCCTCTCAAGAGAGCTATAGGGGTGGCTAACCTAGAAAAACTTCACAACCTAGAAGATGCTTTGAACGTGAAGGGAGTAGAAGAGCAGCTTTCAGGCTTTTCTCCTCCTTTTGAGATTTTAGTAGGAAATTAGAAGGTGCTGTTAGCTGTTGAGGCTTTCTGCTTGCCGCAGTGCTCGTGCCAGTGAGCGGGAGGCGCTGCTGTCCTCGATGTTGTGTTAATTGCAATTACAGAGAGACAATTTGATGTTTCTTAGGGACAGGCTTCCTGCTGTTCCTGTGAATTGTCTTCTGTCGTGCCTGCAGAGCCACTGCTTGCTTTCACATATCTCTGCTTGCTTTTCCTGGAGCAGCTGAGGGAACGTAGGAACTATTTTTTTTTTTTTCTTTCCTCACTATTCCCACGGAAAAGCTGACCCTTTCTGTAGTACGGAAGCGTATGTAACAGGAGGGTTTGTGCTGTTACGGACTACAGAAAAGACAATGCTTCTTGATGTGGATATCCAGGGAAGATAATCAGCATGAAACCAGCTACGTCTTAAACATAAATACTGAGCTTACTGCCCTTCCCCTTTCCCAAGTCGTGGCTGCTCTTAACCTTTTACTGATTCTCTTCCAGGTCTAGCTAGTTTTGATACGTCGGAGAAAGCCGCCGTTGCAGCAGAGGAAGGAGGTACGGCATTCATTGGATGCAGAGTGCCAGAAAGTAACCCTGAAGCACAGGTTCGCTTTCAAGTGCGGGGAAAATGGCTGGAACAATCCACAGGTGAGACGTTTTGTGCCACTGGTCAGCAATATACATTTTCAACAAAAGCTCGCGTGGATTTTTTCTTAGAATGTAAAAGTAAAAAAAAAAACAAACAAAAACCTCCAGAAACTGGGAGAACTTCCTGTGCAAATCACTTTATCTAAACCTGTTTTCGTAAATCCCTGTCCTTTGCACGGCAGCATGGTTTCTTTGTGATCCTGCATTTAGAATAGTTTGATGTATCTGAGAAGTTATTGCAGAAAAAAAAATTAAAAAGGAAGCCTTTTTTGAAACTAAGTTAAATATCTTGTTTTCCTTCCTCACTTGTTTAGACAACTACCTAATTCTTCCATCTGGAAACCTGCAGATTTTGAATGTGTCTTTAGAAGACAAAGGCTCCTATAAATGTGCAGCGTACAACCCGGTTACTCACGATCTCAGAACAGAACTCACTGGACGTAAGCTCATAGTCACACGTGAGTATTCGGTTTGGCTTTCCAGAATTAATACATCTCAAATCGAATGAACAGCATCCCTAAGACTTTTTTTTAGCCTGGGCACAGCAGCCTAAATATCCACTGGTCTGATTTTACATACCGGATATTTTAAAATATCCACTGGAAAGGGCATGCTGCTAATACTCCAGCCACCCAACCGATTTTGGAGCAGGATTTTTGGAAGAGAGCGTTACAGCATCGTGCTTTGTCACAGTTACAAGTAGCCGGGCTTGAAAGACACAGCAAACCTCAGGACTGAAGGCAGGGGTGGGAGAGTGCGGTTCAATAAACTGGGGAGTGATAAGCCTCGTCTCCTTTCCTGCAGGCTCTTCCTCAAGTGGCTTCCACGTCCTTCACCCCCTGGCACCTCAGAGCCTGGCGGTGCCCCGGCACAGTCCTCTGACGCTGGAATGTGTGGTCAGCGGGTTGCCGCCAGCCTCCGTCCGCTGGGTTAAAGACGGCCGGGACGCGCTGAGGAAAGGCAGGTGGAAACTGCTGCACTCCCATCTGGTGACGGACAGGCTGGAGGCATCGGACTCTGGAAACTACTCCTGCGTGGTGGGAAATGAGTTTGGAGTAGTGAAATACATTAACTATTCACTTACTGTACTTGGTAAGAAAGAAAGAAATTTTCATCTCCTGGCAATGAACGTTTTCTTTGTATGCTTGCTGGTTTTGGCGTCTGATTACGAATAGCCTAACATTCTTTCTCAAGCTAAGTGTGTTAAAATAAAGAAATGTTCGTAGTGACTGAACCTCATCAGCTCTCCCAAGTTAAAATCCGTAACTATTTACCTCTTCAAATCCTTCGCAGCCTGAAATAATTAAACAGTAAAGGATAACAAACTCTGAGGGAAGAACTGATCTATTTATTTTTCTGCAGAGTGCCAAGCGTATATGGGATACAGTGTCAATAATGTGCCAGAAATCAGCTGGTTCTCTTTTGAGGTTGCTTTTAAGCAAAAAGCTGGTGAAGAGAGGCGGTATGTTTGGATGAGAACAAAAACAAAAGCAAAATAAGTATATTTGGCCTCTTTTTTTTTGTGGCTGCGAGTTGTTCCTAATCTCCCCTTTCCTTTGTAGCAGATCTTGCTGCTGTTTGAGGTTTTTGCCTCCATGACTGGTTTTGTTTTGTTTTTGAAATGTACCTCAGAAAACAGGCTGTTGACACACAACGCACCTTTTGTCATGGGGATGGCACTAAAGAGTTATTTTGAATTTACAGGTGTTTTATTTACAGTATTAAGGCAAACGTGTGACTGGAGTAGAAGGGAGAGACCATTAAAATAAGCAAGCGTGTGGGAAAAAATATTTTAGGCGGAGTAGAACTAGAAGTGTGGGGTGCTTGCTTAGCCTTTGTACGTGATAAGTTAGCGTAACATTTCGTGGTGTTTTTTTCAGGACTTGGCCTCAGGTCAACATACGGTAGTTTATGTAAAATTATTTCCCTGTATAGAACCTCCGTCGATCTCCAAGGGACTGCAAGATGAAACCGCGGCCACTGGAGCGACTGTGCATTTCTGGTGCGATGTCCGTGGAACCCCTGCTCCGACCCTCACCTGGCTCCACAATGCCGTTCCCCTCCATCTCTCTCCACGACATCTGCTGATGGGAAACCGTCTGCGGATCCGCGGCATCACCCAGGAGGACTCTGGCTTGTACCAGTGCATAGCAAACAACGGGGTTGGATTTGTGCAGTCCACTGGGAGACTTCGCGTCCAGCCGGGTAGGAGCACTTGCAGCACTCCAGAGCTGGAATGGAGCATTTGTACTTGAAGCTTTATTCTGTTTGTTTGTTTGTTTTCCCTCTACATTATGTATTGATTTGTTTCTGACCACTGCTCGTAGCAGATCTTGCAAAGGAGGTGCTTTCAGTTGAATTTTAAGAGGTGTTGGTGTTTCTAGGGTAGCAAGGTTGCTCAATACTTAAAACCTAGATTGCCAGCGACAATTAAATCAGCTTATGATTGGATTTGACAGGATTTATTCTTAAATGGAGTCGGGGTCCCGTTGTGCTTGATGAACTGGTATTCAGCACAGTTGGCCAATTCTCTAATTATTGGCCAACGAGTAATTATGCCTGTTCCGTATCCCCAAGTTTACAGAGCGATCATCAGATTTGGCGTTAACGCACACTTCCCCTCTATCAGATTAGCAGGTCTTTTTGATCGCTTGTCAGTCTAAGACACTTTCTGATACCTAGAGAACTTGATTTCTGCTAGCACAAGGACATGGGCAGCACCTTTGCTGTTCCTACCCTCCCCCTGTCACGCAGAGTTGAAGCTTTTCACCTTCCTGTCCCCGCTAAGATTGATGTGGACTCTGCAGAGGCAGGTTGAGCAGATAATTTGTGACCTGCTTGTCTGTGGGGTGGACTAAGCCAGTCGTGCCTGTGCTGCGTTACTCGCTGCCAGTCCAGTCTTCGTTATTTAGAAGATTTGAAGTGTGGTTCAAGTGTCGTTTTCTATCAGCACAAGTCTCAGCTGATCTCTTCGGACTGAAGAGGCTTCTAGAGAAGACCTAACTGTTAAAATGGTTAAAGCATGCGTGACTTTCTTAATTGTTTTGACTCACTTTGGCATTGAGAGTCGTGTTCCTTAGCCAAATTCATTCTTTGCTTATGTCGTTTTTGGTTTTGATTTTGTCTTTCTTCCTCCCCTAGGCAAAGGCTCTAGGCCAGTTATAGTCTCTCCACCAGCAAGCATTGCTGTGATAGACGGTGGGGATGTTATGCTATCTTGCAATGCCACTGGCCTACCCATTCCCGTGATCCGTTGGTACGACAGCAGAGGACTTATTACCAGCCACCCTTCCCAGGTCCTTCATTCAGAACCGCAGAAACCTCCTCCAGCAATGCCGGGCGGCGCCGCTGCGGAACCCACCTACTTCTCCGTGTCTCAAGCGGGCTCAAGCACCTTGCACATCAGGAACGTGACTCCTGGGCGTGCCGGGGAGTACACGTGTGAAGCCATCAACGAGCACGGCTCCATGGTGTCAAAAGCCTTCCTTGCAGTCGGTAAGCTTGCAGCGCAGAATTGCACAGTTGGCTCCCTGACTTGGGTGAGAAGTAAGAGATTAAGGGCTGGTAGGTAGCGCAGGCATCCTGGGGAAACAAAGCAGAGGAGTCTCGGCTGTCTTTGTGGAGCAGTTCCTCCCTTCCACCTGAGGCAGAGGAGAAATGGCTGTGCGTATATGATTAAAAACTACCCAGGGGTGAGGTTTTTTAATTTCTTGAGGTTGCTACTAGGTAAAGACAGTTCTAATACTACAGGCAAGATAGGAAAGAGACATTTCCGTTCTTCACATTGGGATATTGTGTGATATTAATAACAGGTTTAGGCTCCCCCAAGTTCCCTTCACGAGAACCAAGACACAGATTTTAGTTACATTTAAGTTTCTCAGGTCTTTCAGCGTCTTGCCTTAGTAAATTTAGCGGAACGTCAGTGGGATTTAAGGTCAGTGGAATTCAATATGTGGCCCCATATTTAAGTTTCTTCGTTACCCCTGGTTAGAGTTTAAAATTTACGTAAAAAAAAAAAAAGAAAAGATGCTTAAAGGTTCGCGTAGAGGAAGAAAGAAAGAAAAAACCTCAAGAAAGCAATCCCATTGTGTAGTTTTACAGATAAGTTACTGTTGGACCTTGCTGAGTGGAAACACAAAACTAAAGATCATCCCAGAATTCAGTCTGTGTCAGATAGAAAAATCCCACTGCTTTGCCTCGGAATTTTATGGCAGTAAGTTCAGCTCTCATGTTTTGTTTGTGAACTTTTATCGGCTTCTAATATGTTGTACTAGCTGCCGATGATGGTGCAGGGGGTGGTTAAGGCATTTGGTTTTGATATAAAAGTCTTCAAGTAGTTTCTGGGAGCTGTTAGGGTTTTAGAACAGTCCCCAACCATGCCAAAAGACGTGCTCAGACATTTAGGTGTTCTAATGAAGAATTCATGCCAGGTAACGCTTCCGGAGCACCTGAATGACCTAAGCTGTGATTCCAGTGCATTTCTTTGGCAGGAGGATCACCTTAAGCAGCTCTCAGCCTCAGCAGCTCGTTCCTGTCACTTGCCTACTGCAAGGACACAGTAAGAAAGCTCGTCTGGCTGAAAACATGTATCTCTCTCTCTTTCTCTTGGTTTTTTTTTTTTTTTTTTTTTTCCCTTTTCTGCTGGATCTATTCCACGAGGTGATTCATTGCATGGTCTTAAAAGCGGGCAGGGCAACTTAAGCCCCCATCATAGTGAGAAACCACCAAAATGTAAAACGATAGCCCTAGGATCCTGTACCCATGGCGCTTATTTTAAGTCTTTTTTAGACAGCCGTGGTGTTTGCACGCATGGCAGTAGCTTCCCTACCAAACACTGGATTAATTCTCCAAAATAACTTTGTCTGTTGGAAATAAAGGAGAAAACTACGCCCCAGGAAGCCTGAGGAGCAGGCAGGTTAGTATAAAACACAAGGAGGAGTAGCGTTTGTGGTCGGTAGGTAGGTGATACAGCGGAGAGCAGGCTGAAGCTGATTTTTATAGAAGCCGGGCACCTCTGAGAAGTCTTTGGGTGATTTGAAAGACTTGCCAGGCGTGGGGGACTTCCCTGATCTGCTGCGTTCAGATTTTCCGGGTGCTTTCCCAGCCAGTGCTAAGGTACTTGGACAGGTCGTGAGGAGGGAGGATCCTCCGGTTGTTTGAGGACCAGGGAGCAACGCCTGGGAATGCGATCTGTTTGCACAGCGGAGACAAAATACAAAGGTTGCTCTGCTGCCTTACAAACCCAAGGCCTGGCAGCGGGTTGAAATCTGCTTGCGTGTTTGTGCCCTTGTTTCAGGAAGGGCGTAGAAGAACTAGAAAAGGCGCTGTGAAACGTGGCAGGTGGGTTCAGAGGGGCCTGGAATAGTTTCTGCAGGAGGAGAGGCCAAAGACGTGAGGGCTGTTTTGCCTTCAAAGTGAGGCAGTCGAAGGGGAGACACAACAGCAAGCTGTAAAATACGGAGTATTTTGGAGAACACGAGTGAAAGCTATGAATACAGTCTTTTAATGCCCAGATTTGGGTCATTCTCTGGTGGGATTTTGGGCACGTACAGCCTTTGGTCTGCCAGAACTCGGTGCTGCTCACGTTTCGCAGTGGAGCGGGAAGCCGAGGAAGAAGAGTAAGTCTCAGTGGTGAAGGGGAAAGGGATGGCACTAAAAAGAACAGCTGAAAAAAGTTGCATAATGACACAGCAGCAAAGAGAAGTCTGATGTACTGGTTTCTGTGGGTAGCAATTATGCTAGAAACTTAGCAAAAAGAGCTCAGATCCGAACTGCTTAATGGAAATTGTTACCCGGGGGGTTGTTTTCCGAAGCAAAAAAGACAAACGGCTTGCCAGCTGTTGACGACTCCCCTTACACAGCAGTAAACACAGCGATGACTGCAGGTCTCCTGTCACCAGCCTAAACCACAACTCGTCCTCCGCGCGCAAGAGTCCGTTTCCCCCATGCTAGCGGGCATGAAACCGTACCGTGCCCACCCACTAATCCTCTGGGTCCGCCGCAGCGCCGCGGGGCCTTCTGCCTCCTCCAGCGTGTGCGGCGTTTGTTTCCAATATTAACGCGCGGCGGTGCGTCCCTTTCCCGCTGCTTCGCTGACGGTCGTAGAGAACCTTTTCACTTGGAGATTGTTCTGGGGGCGTCTGACGTTTTAAGCAAACTCCATCTGGCTTGGGGGACGTCCTCCCCGCCTTGTTCCCTTCTTCCCGTCTCCGAGTTTTGTGGCATTGCTGAATAAATAGGAGGAAACAAACAAGGAATGCTTGCTGAGAGTGTGTCTTCAATTTGAGAAGAGAACTTTCCTTCCCAGCTTTTTAAAAAGTGGCCAAAAATAGCAGCCACACTTGCTGCTGGTATTTTAATGGAGGTTTGGAGGAATCCGAGTCGGCCAGGCTAACGCTGCCTAGGCTTTACATTACCAAGGAATCTGTTTGTTTTGTAAACCAAGTTCCCTTCATTCCCTTCCCCTTCCAGACCCTGGCCCGTAACGTAAACCTACAGAAATCTGAAAGGACGGACAGGGCTAAGAACATCTGGCAGTCCCGGCGCTGCAGCGTGCAACCTGGAGGAGCCGTGCTCGTTCCCAAACGTTCTCGTTTTAAGCGCTGACGTTTACTTGTCCTGGATAATCTCAGATGTCCAACCTGCCGTCCCTTTCCTGCCTGGAATGCTGACAGGCCCTGCATTGGCCAAATAGTGCTTTTTTTTTTTTCTCTTTTTTCTCCTTTTTTTTTTTTTTTGTCTCGTGGCCTCTTTCATACTACTGATATTACATAGATACATGTATTTCCTCTTTTTTCTTTTTTTTCGTACCAGGCAAAGTAAATAGGATGGAGGAGGCTGGAGCAGGATTTCTAGAAGTGCGTTGGTACTAAATTGCGTGATCTGCCGGTAAACTGAGTTTATTTTCAGCACAAATTTTCAGATGAAGTAGTTGAGTCGTGCAGCTTTCAAAGCTGATTGAAATTACAGCTAAAACCTCAGAAACTGAGGCAGGAGAATGTCCTCTTGTGTGCACGCCAGTTCAGGCCATGAAAAGTTCCTTGTACAACCGAGATTAATGTAGAATTACTGCATTTGTGTCACAAGTGGAGCTATGGTGGGGGGTTTTTTTTTGTTCTTTTAACATGCTACTTAATTTATCGGAGATGCTAGTCAAACCGAGCCTGCGGATATCGTGTTTCAGTTTTTCTCTCTTTGGTACTCGAGGAGCTGGGGCGGGGGGAAACCCAAACCAAAAACACCCCAGGGTTCAGGTCTGCAGGGGCATCTCTTGAGCTGGCTTTTTGCAGCAGGGCTGGTTTGGAAATGACTCTGTTAAATGATTTCGTGTCCCCTCTGCGTGGGGCAGTACGTCATCTTGAAGAAGTAACCAGAATCCTCCCTTTACAATTCTTTCAGAAACTGGCACGGAAGCAGAAGAAATGGCTCCTGTGGAGATCACCCCAAGCAATGAAAGCAACCACGATTTTGGTGCAGAAACAGCGTTTTCAAGCTCGCCTCCAACAAAATTGCATTCAGATGCAGCTGCGACGGAAAAGGCCTTGAATGCCGCCGCTCCCCCCGAAGCCCCCATCATCCTCAGCCCCCCGCAGACGCTGAAGCCGGACATGTACAACCTGGTGTGGCGTTCGGGGAGGGACGGGGGCTTGCCCATCAATGCCTATTTTGTCAAATACCGCAAGGTAACGTTTCTCCGTAGCGAAGCGGTGTACGGCGGCAGGCGGATTTAACTCTCTTAGGTTTCTCAAGGAACCAGTAATCTTTGCAGCGCTGGCGTTGACAAGAATGTGGTGTCAGGCCAGAGAGAATACAGCGCAGTACGTCAAAGAGTTTGCTACTCTGTCCCAGAGAGGCACAACTAAACTGAAGTTATCAAATATGAACTAAAATTTCCTAAGCAGATACCGATCACGTCCTTAAAAACGGTGTGTCAGCAGCGAGCTCTTTTGATTGAAATCAGAACTGTGCCCTTTCTTCCGAGCAAACAGTTTTCTGCGTGGCAAAGCTGTTTGGTTTGTGTTTCATAAGCTTTTTTTAATCCTCTACATCCTGATCTTGTCTGAGCCTGGGGTAATGCTTAAATTTTTGACCTGACAGTTCCTGCAAACCTAGTGCCAAAGTCTGTTGGTACAATTTCTCGTCCAAAGTTGGTTGGTTTGCATAAGCACTGAAAACGTTGAATACGGCTGTGACCTTTTTGATGCTTGCCCTTCGCTCACAGTAATCCTTTCCCCATTAAATGTGCTCACTCACGCCTTTCTCGGTAGGGAGTTTACCATGTTTTTTTAGGGTGGTGCACTCTTTGTGTCATTAAATTATTTTATTTAAAGAGGGAACAAAAAAAAAGTTGAGGGAATAAAACTTTTAGAAGACTGGTTGCTTCAGAAGGGAAATATTTGAACAAAGACCTCTGGCATAACCTTTGATAATCCGCAGCGTTTGGATCTGCCTTCCATGTTTTATTAAAGTCTTATCTTGTTTAGTAGTTTATTTTTGGGAGAATCTTTGTCTTTTCCCTTGGGATTTGGGGGTAATGTTTTACTGCAAAGGTCAAGCATTAAGGGACTACCCTGAATCTGTTTTCTTAAATGGAGCTGGTGACTTTTAAATTAAAAAGTGAGATTGTTTTTTGGGGGGAAAAAAAAAAGAAAAAAAGAGGAAACATGCATTAATGAAAAACTAAATCTTTGGTCTCCCTGCTGACTTTTTTCCAGCCTTGAGAAGTAACTAAGGCATACTTTTCATTGCCCATTTTAGCTAGTAAACATTTTAAAATGCTGAAGTACAGGAAAAGCTGGGATAGTTCAGGGAACATCCCCTTCTCGTTAGGGTGCTGGGTCCAGCCCCTTAACGTCACGCACGCTGCCAGCTAAAGGCCGACTGAAGTCTTTAATACATTTGGTCTCTTGCTAGTTTTAGCCATGAGTGAAAATGCCCTTTTTTTTTTTTTTTTCCCCAAAACCAAGTGTGCCCCTGTGTATGGAGAGGGAAAATAAGTGAAGTTTATCAAATGAGCGCTGTGAAGGTGGCTGCACAAGTGCTGATTTGTGGCAGGAGCACTTGGAGACAAACCATAGGGAGAGACGGGAAAACGTAAAGAGTTTTGGCGAGTGGCAGAGCTCCTTTTGATGCCTGTGTGTGACAGCGTGAGGGATTTGAGTGTTACACCAGGTTCTCTGCACCTCACTGCTGATGCTGAGCTTTCTCTCTCTGTCCCGTGCAGCTGAACGACGGCGTCAGCGCAGCGGGAAGCTGGCACACGGTGCGTGTCCCTGGCAGCGAGAACGAGCTGCGGCTCACCGAGCTGGAACCTTCCAGCTTGTACGAAGTTTTAATGGTGGCGAGGAGCGCTGCTGGCGAAGGCCAGCCTGCCATGCTGACGTTTCGCACCAGCAAAGGTAGGGGCAGCACAATGTTCCCTGTGTCCTAGGCTTTCCAGAGGACATTTATTTAAATGACATCAGCTGTATGTTGTCTGCTGCACCATGTATGAAATATTCTACAATTAAGAGCAACCTGTAGTAACTAAAATGGCTGTGGGGCAAACTTCCCTGAGCATTGCCAGGGCTGTTGGTAAGTAGAAGCTATTAAAAGCTTGATAATATTATTTTTGGGATGATTATTAAGATTTATACTGTAGGGTTCTTCTTGCTTAAAGGAGCTAAGTCAGGGAGCAGCCTGTCCTTGTTCAAGTTTTTCGCAAAAGAAACTCTCTGCACCGTCAGGTTTTCGTGTATCAACACAACTGCTTCTGGTTTGCTTTGCAGGCACCTCAGTGAAAATCTCAGCTGAGCAGAAGCCAGCTGTTCCCATAGCTGCATGTAGACAGCGACAAGCAAAAGAACATTTCTAATCAAAGCAATGCTTTTCTTTCAAGCTTGGATACTGGTGGCTGTACTCTTCAGCATACAAACCATCAGATATTTTTCATACTAATGTACAACAACCAGATACATTACATTCTGAATAGCATTTTAAGCTATTTGTGAAATCTGTGAATTCATGACGCGGTACTGCAGCCCTTAGTACTGCAGATGAACATCACTTACCCATGGCGAGAGAGTCCCTGGGCTGATGGGCAGTCTCCTTCCTTGCTCCCCTGAATAAACTCCCTAATTGCTCTCCTGACTGTTCAGCTTGTGATTCGGAGAGGAGGCTTCAGTCCCCTGCGCTGCAGCGAGTGATCTTGTGGAGCGGGAGTATTGTGAGAGGCAATGAATAGCGTTCTCTTATCCAAGCTGATGCACTCTATATCATTCTATTTCTTAGAACGAACATCATCCTCGAAAAACACTCAGGCTCCCTCTCCACCAGTAGGCATTCCTAAGCATCCCGTCGTTCACGAAGGGACAAAGAACTTCGGTGTCGTCCTTCCGGACCTGTCTCGACACAGCGGAGGTCGGTGTATGGGTGGTTTGTAATCCCTGTGCTGAAAGTGGCGTTGCAGACTGAGGTGCATCTGTGTTAGCTTGTGTTTATTACTGCTCCGGGTGCCTGCGTTACCTCTTCTGTTTCTTGTTTATTCCCCAGCCTTCTTTGAGACAGGTATTTTTCTTCTCTTGTGGGAGTTCTGTGAGCGAGGTCAGATATTTGCCAGATCTTCTGTTGTGTGTTTCCAGCGTAAAAGATCACAGTTCATGCTTTGGGACTAGCTGAAAGGTGACCTTATTTCAGTCAGTGAGTTAGCATTTTAAGTGCTTGCCGTGATACCTCGTGTTTCTACGGCAATTTTAAGAAATGCACTGCTGCTTGGGGACTTACAGACTTTGGCATCTGCGGTGGGGTATTTGAAGCTATGACCTTAGCAAATGCGTGTGCTCATCTAGTGGGCATATAATAGTTCCAAGGGTGCTCTTACCTGCATGTTTGGCTCTCAAAAAATAAATCTATCACGTGTAACCCGTGTTCTTCCTGCTCGTACTTAAACCTGCTGTTGCTTTTTGCTAAATATTCTGATTTTCTCTTCTACTGGGGAAGAGGGGAAATGGGAGATGCCCACATCAGAGTTTCAAGTTCTCAGAGTGGTTTATATCTGTTCTGAATGTTTTCCTGTGGCTTCCCAGGGATAGGCTTATTTCTGATGGCAAGAAGATACAACCACTTCCCAGTAGGTGTGATTTTTAGCCTGGTTTCCAGTGAAAACAGCGTATTTCTAGTCCTTTTTCTCTCCATGCCAGCCTCTGAATTCATTGACCTGATGCAGGCAAATTTACTCCGGGGCTAAGACCTCAGAGGTGACTTGATATCTAAAATTCCGGGTAAAACCAAAGGTGAGCGGAGAGGTTTAATAATGCAGGTGAGGAACTGAGCATTGCCTGCTTGTGACAGTGCGAAACGTCAGAGGAGCCACGCAAGGAGACACTTGACGTGTGCCCGGCTGCAAACGCACAGCTTGCTTCATGTCCCCAAAGCTGCTGGCTTGCTGCTCTTGCTGGGTTCCTCCTCTCCTCGTGACCAGCACCATGTTAATGAATACAAGCTAGTTTAGTAAAGCCTTACAGCTGTCACAGGTCGTCGGAATGGTTACCGCCAGATTTACTAACACCGCCTCTTTCTGTTCTTTCCGTTCCACTGCTGTCTCTAACTTCAAGTGGGTTCAGTAAGTACAGCCATTCATTGCATGCTTTGTTTGCTCTTAATTTTCATTCTCTGCCAATACAGCACTCATGAGTCTGGATGGGTTGAGTCTCTCCTTGGGTCTGGGGGAATTTGGGGGTTTTGAAAACAATGCCTAGGTTTTTCCTGTTCACTTAGTATGCCGTTCTGTTTCCACGTAGGCATGGGCTGGGGTAGTGCAACACCATGTATTTTTGAATTATTATGTTGATAAAGTAATGGATTCCTCTGTTTTCTGCTCTTCAAACATCTTTTCCAGAAGAGTAGGAGGAGTAGTTATTACAGGAGGGTTTGAGATTCGCCCTGTTAATGCATGAAGTCTAATTTAATCATCAGCAACTAGTTTAGTTGGTTTCTACAGAAAGTGAAGTTTCAGCTGACTCTAATCCTCTTGTAACTGAGCTTTTCATCTCAGTTCCAGAAGCTCCTGACCGACCCACGATCTCCACAGCATCGGAATCATCCATCTATGTCACGTGGATCCCACGGGCAAATGGTGGCTCCCCCATTACTGCCTTTAAAGTGGAGTATAAACGCCTGGGTCGCAACAGCGACTGGCTAATTGCAGCCGACAACATTTCTCCTTCCAAGCTGTCTGTGGAAGTTCGTAACTTGGAGCCAGGTATTAAACACCATCTTCCCTTCACCTCAGCTGTTGTTGCTCTTCTCTTTGCTTAGATGACTGCACTCCTGCTGAGAGAATACTGCAACTCTTTGGTTGTTTCATTTTAACTTCTGCTTGGATTATCTTGTTTCTGGTTGGTTAGGGGGGTTTTTGTGTGGAACAGGAGCTCGTTACATCAATTCAAGTTGATTTCTGGCTTTCCAAGTGGAAAAAAACCCCACCATAATTTAATATTTGTTCATGCGGAGAGGAGAGTTGTGTATTACTGCTATTTTTAACTTAATTGTCCTTCTAGTAAGCACCCAGAATGCAAAAAGAGAAAAATGCTTTAGTGGAAAAACATCTGTCCTGATTTCTCCCGGTGTCCAGCCTTGAACTCAGGGAAAGAGTGCAGGAGTAGGGGGAACGGGTTATGACAGGCGTCCCTTGAAGCATCTTCTCAGTGCCCACCAGTTTGCAGTTTAGGGACTTCCAGAGCTGATGGAGGCGTCTCCATCTCTGTGTGTTAACAGCCCTTGGATTTTTCTTGAGTGAGTTTCCCCAATCACTTTTAGAAGCTGTTTATGTTTCTGATGTCTGCGTTAGTCTGTGGCAATGAGTCCTGCATTTTTTTCTAATTGGATGTTGTGCAAAAAGTGCTTCCTAATCTGTTTAGTCTTCCCTTGAATCCTGTTTCTGGTGCTTGTTTTGCTACAATGTCTTCTTCCTTTCACTTTTTTCCCTTAAAAGGAGAAATGTATAGGTTCCGTGTGATTGCGGTGAACAATTACGGGGAGAGCCCACGCAGCGCAGCCTCTCGCCCTTACCAAGTGGCCGGGTTTACCAGCCGGTTCTCCAACCGCCCCATCGCGGGACCTCACATTGCTTATACCGAAGCCATCAGCGACACGCAGATCATGTTAAAATGGACGGTAGGTGTAACTGTCTCCTGTTCTTCTTGCAGTTGCAGGCCAACTTTTACTGCTTTGGCTCTTAGAGGTCAAGGATTAAGAGCTGATTGCAGAGTAGCGAGGAGTGGTTTCCTCCCTGAGACTCAGAGATGATCTTTTTCCTACAAGAGAGCTAAAATACCTCACGCCTGCATGGTGGAGTTAGGTAACTTAACGGGCCATGTGCCCAATGAGCCCTTTGCCCCCCATTTCCAACCCCTTTTTCCTCCTCCAAGCCAGCCCTCTTGGCAGTTTGCTCCCTTTTGCGCTGTCTCCCGGCGTCCTTCCACCTCAGTCTCCCGTTCCGGCTGCCTGGGGACGCCCCGCGCCACCGCCTCCGGTTACACCAGATGTGAGCCCCACTGGCAGCTCCAGTGAAGGGCTGCAGCCGCCGTGCTCCACCTGCTTTGGCACAGGCGTGTCAGGAGGCACCAGTGGGCTTAACTCTGTCCAAACCGCTCTTCCTGCCCTGAGCTGCGAGCGAGTTGGCTTCGTTTCCTGCCGTTCCTGCTGCTTTTGTCAATCCAGGCTGTGATGGCTGGAAGCGGGCACTGCGTTTAAAACCCGCCGTCTTCCCTCACACCCAGTACGGGTTTCATGTTAGAGAAACGTTTTCCTTTCCCCTGTTACCTCGTCTTTTGTAAACAAGTACTTTAAAGTCCTTATTGAAACCCACAGAAATTCTTTGCTCTTGTTTTGAAATCTAACCCCCTGGTATACTTTGGAGGATTTAACGTGTAGAGTTCCCAGTGTTAGTTTGCTCTGCTAGCTCAGCCTGAAGAGATGTTAAGGATAATAAACTTAAAATAACCCCTTGTTCCTCAGGAGGCTGCATAACTTAGAGTAAAATATTCTTGAGCTGAATTTTAGAGTGACCTTAACTCTTTCTGAAGTAAAAAATGGTCTTAACTTTTCCATTTCCGTTAATCACGCACATTTTCAGGCCGTTCATGGTCAAACGCTAATTGCCGGTTTGGAAAGTGGTGTGGGAGGAAAGCGTCAGCCCCAGCTCAGTCCCTTGCCCCCGTGCTCCCCTCCTTTTTTCGACCGGTCCCGGGAGTTCAGTGACAGAGAGCTCTGTGAGAACCCCTGGCATTGTGCTGCTCTCAGCTGTGCCTGCACGTCCACAGCAATTGAGAATCCTCTTCTGTCTCGCAGCTTCTGTGCAAACCGCCCCCTACACTGTGCACAACCTCGTTAAAAAATACGCATTTCAGGGTGGTGAGTTACTCAGTGACGACAACTCGGCAGGACTCAATTAAAATCTTTATTCTCCAACGCAGTCTTTTAAAATTCTCTTTCAGTATATCACGTCGAGCAACAACAACACGCCCATCCAAGGCTTTTACATCTATTATCGGCCGACGGACAGCGACAACGACAGCGACTACAAGAGGGACATCGTGGAAGGTACGGCGCAGCATACGCATGCTTAGTAACACTGCTCGGTGGAGGAGAACATCTTGTAGCCATGTTGGCTGTGTTTACATGAAATCTAAACTGCTTTTCACAAGCTAAGTCTTCACAATATATTTCACAGCAGTAGCTATCCCAACTACCTAACGTCAAGTTCTGCCCACACATGAACTTGTTTCTTCCTTCTGAAGCCTCTCGACATGGAAACTTGAGAACCAAACACTGGTTTTAAGTTTGTCGTCTTAGACTGCTGCAGCTCGTCGATGCAGATCTGTTTAAACCAGTTTAGTTTTAAGCCGCTGAGTAAAGAGAAAGCAGCGTAAATGAGATTTAACCCCGGGTAAGCGCATCTGTGTTAGAGGCTGTACTAATAACGAGCTGGCTTTTAAGATGGTTTACCCCAGCACGGATTTTCAAAGCCGGGCAGTGCCCTGTGTGTGATTGCCCTGCTCTCCTTGTGCCTTGCTTGATCGCTTGTGAGGAAATCACTTTTTAGCCTCAAGTGCATGTAGTATGTTGCACATGTAGGTATGTTTGTGCTTCATTTTAGCTTTTAATCAGGTTATATTTTTTCCCTGTGCGTATTAGATCATCACTTTCCTGGAAGAAGTTATTAGATAATGTCTATATTAGTCCAGAAGTGGAAAACCCTTTTAAAAATATTTTACTTAATGTCGTTATTGCTTGGGCTGAGTAAACGTAGTGATCTCATTCTGTCCCGATGACGTTAATTATTTTTTCTCCCCTCATTTATTTCAGTTACAAGAGGAATGGGCCTTTATTTTGAAAATTTTCCCCTGCTAGACAATACTCCACATAGTACTTTGATGCGTGACATAAGCTTTTGCACACCGTAAAGCTATTAGAGATCCAGCGTTTCGGCTCAGAGGGTCGCTGTAAAGAAGCTTACGCGGTCTGCACCTTCATCTGCAAATGTATTTCAGCCTTTGCTAGACAGAACCCGTGTGTTTATAAATCTTGGACACTAAGCAGTTAGCTGTTTAAGTGGGCTCCACTGTGCTGTGAAATTAGCTTGTTCCTGATTTTTTTTTTTTTTCAGAGAGAGAGAGAGTGCATATATATGTGTGTGTGTGTGTGTATTGAACTCTTCGTGGCAGTCTGAAACCATTAGCAGCTGCTCTGCTCTGCCAAAGCCTGGAACAGAGACTCATTTGGTGGAAATATTTAAACTTAAACTTTTCTTTACTGTACTCCCCTAAATTACCTTTTCAGGGGAAAAAAAAAAATACGAGAACTATTTTCAATTAAAGTGTAATTGGAAGTATTTGATGTGAAGTATGCAGAGAAACATGTGACTTAAGGTATTTTTGCCATAAATCACTTGTTCTTCACTTTTTCCCCCCTCTGTTACCTTTGAATTTGTCTGTCTCTTTTTTTTGACAGGGAATTTTATCTTGAAATGACTGCGTGAGTTGTGGAAAAAGTGTTGTGATGCCTGTGTTAGCTAAGTACTTGCCGGAGGCTTTCCTTACCGTTTCCTGTTAAGTCTTGTCTTTCGAGACATTCAAAACTCTGCAGAAAACTTTTTTTTTTTCCTTATAAATGCCGCTATAGGCAAAATCAGATTCTATTTAAAGAAAAAAACCAAGCAAAAAGCTTGACTCGGATGGCTCCTCGGAATCTTTCAGCAGCTTGAAGGAAAAGCGAAGCCAGATCGGCCCTGTCCTGCGTTGCTGATCTGAATTTCTCTCTCTCAGGGTCCTGGAGATTGAATTTTAGATGTAAATGCAGTCTGATGTCAGTTGTTTAAATGTTTTTCCTTGCTAATGGTGCACGAAGAGGACAGTTAAAGTGCCTGTACTGATTCCAGTTCCACTAATGGTTTGAAGCGGAAACCTAAAACCTGGAGTAGTAATTACCGAAAGGAATGCTTGGGGGTGGGGGCGACGGGAAAGCCGAGCGTGAATCTTGGGAAAACGATTTAGGGAGAGACTGGTTCCAGCTTCAGCCAGAGCTTGGCTGCCCTCGCTCGGGACGCCTGGCGTGCGAGGGATGGAGCACGAACCGTGCGGTGCGTCCCCTCCTGAAACCCCTGAACCGAGATGGGGTGCTGGGTGCCCCCTGCCCTTTGTGTGGGCTGGGCAGGGGTGTCTGCACCCGGGCTGGGGGCCTGGAGGAGTTTGGAGGGAGTCGTGGTGACAGCCCCGCCGGCCGAGCAGGCTTTATTTTTTTGTATTAATGCCTAAATCAGTAGGTGGTATGACAGTTTCTTAGAAACAGTGGAAACAGTTCAAGGTGGTATTTTCCAGGAGGGATTAAGAGCACTCAAACAGTTAATTAAACTCCCTAAAAAAAAAAAAAAAGTTTTTTTTTTTTTTAAAAAAAAGGTTGCTGTTTATTAAAATTTGTCACAAGCCCGTGAAAGTAAAAACGGAGAGTGATTTATATGGAAGTGCTCAGTACTTCAGGAGGGTGTCTAAATGAAACGCTGGCCGGGCGCCAGGGATGACAAAACCATCCTATTAGAGAAGATTGCTTGGCTTGGGACCCGGCTCTGCAGGGTAGGCAGTGCGAGAGGCGGCCTCGCCAACTTTAATTTTATTTCCTAGTACGTTTAATAAAACACACGTTCCATTATTTGCGGTTTCGGCTGAGTTGAGCGACCCAGATGTATCCTCCCTACAAAAAACGGGCGGCTCCGGTTGGTACCTCCCAGCTCTAGGGATCCTGCGGGATTGCGAACTGGGAGAGGGTCTTACCACAGGGAAGATTTTCCCCTGTCCCAGGTTTAATCTGGTTTTTGAGCCATTTTTTCCTTGTTATTTGCCCTGTGTACTGTAAATAGCTAGCGTAACCCATCCTAAACCCATCCCCTCACTGTGTGCCACTAGCGAAGGAAAGCTTTTCCTATGGAAAACCAGCTTGTGAAATGCTGTGGAAAGTTTTGGGGTAAAAGAGAGCAGTTTCATATTTAAGATGCACAGAGCTGCTGTTGATTTTAAATATACAGATGCTGGAAACCTGCACGTCTGTTTTTTGAGTTTACCAACTTCTGGGTTTTGTAGAGAAAGGTATTTTTTAAAAAAATCAATAGAAAATACTGAAAAACCCCCACTTTTATGCATTAAAAGGCTCTTCTAAGAATCTCTTTTGCAAGACAATGTGAGTCTTATCATTTCAGATAAGTCCATAAGTTGTTAATAAAGACTTTTATGCTAACAGGAAAAGCCGCAATACCCCTGCATTTTATAGAGGAAGGCGCTGCGACGTACTCGTACCTAATTCTTCCTCATGCGAGCAGTGAAATGCAGTTGATTTTTTTTTTTTTTTTTTTTTTCTCCACCACAGGTACGAAGCAGTGGCACTTGATAAATCACCTGCAGCCAGAAACGTCTTACGACATTAAAATGCAGTGCTATAACGAAGGTGGTGAAAGCGAGTACAGCAACGTGATGATCTGCGAAACCAAAGGTGAGCGCCGAAATCGCGCATCTGCTCGCCTGCCGGCCCACGCGAAGGCAGCGGTTTGTGGCACGAGATACCGGCTACGTTGAATTTTTTTTTTTTTCTCCCCTGTGCAAAAGTCAGCTGCAATGAAGACTGTATTTTTCTGGAATGTTTTGGAGGGTTGTTTTGTCTTTCGAAGCTGGGATTGTTTTGAACATATGGAAACCGATAGGCCGCACTCCCGAGAAGAGCTCTTAGCAAAGCTCTGCAGCTTTGCCTGGCCTGAGAGATAGCATTGTTGTTCTGGGCTGGGGTGGTTTGGTTTTTTTTTTTTTCCTGCTGTGCTGATAGCTTCTCCTTAGGAGACAACCACACTCTCGAAGATGACAGAATTGATTTGTACGTCTGTTTTGTGTCTTCTGGGGCTCTGTGACACGCTGTGTAAGCGCAGACCGCGGCAGCTGCTGGTGATGTTGGCTGCCTCCGCCGCTAATCCTGCATGCCTCTGGCACAAAGTTTGCACTGTTCTCTGGAAGTGTCAGATATGGCAGTCACATTTATTTTGCGAAGAATTCCTGTCTCCTTTAATCTCTAAACCCAAGTAAGGCTGTCAAGGGAAAATGCAGACAGTAAACTTCAAATGCAGTGCTATGAAAAAATGTTTTTAAAAAGAAAAAAAAAAAAGCCCTCCAGGAGCGGAAGCATCAAACTTTAGCTAAGTTAGCAGCAAAGCCTTTGAAAGAAGGGCTAGGAGCTGCAGCGCTTCAAGGCTGCGTGCACGGTGGGTCTTCCTCCTGCAAGGAACAGAACTTTCTTCCCTAGTTGTAAAATGGGCAAGATGGAATCTGTCATTCGTACTGATTCTTCCTTAAAATGCATTGGGAGTGATCCGGCTTATCCAACGTATCTGCGTGGGGCTGCTTGTGTCTCTCTGACCGGCTTCACTCCCAAGCCAGACACCTCTTTTAGGTTTTTGGTGTCAAACGAAATGAATCCGAGCTGTGGCGTGCTGAAAAAAATAACGTAAATTTAACTCCTGGGTCAAACTAGCATCTCCTTTTCGGTGATTTTTCTGCTCAGCTCTTGGTATCTTCAATAGTATGGCTTTGAAAACGGGGTGAGCAGGGTTCACATCAGATAAAAGCAGGTCGTCTGGCAGCGGAGAGGCGATAGAAATGCATGTTGTGGTTGCTCCTGACCTCAGAAGTGGAAAGATTTGCGCTCTTTCCAGTGGAGAGTGAGTGCAGTTCTAGCCATGTCTGTGTTGGGTTGCTCGTTAAAGTTTCGACTGACCTCAATGAGCGGGTTAGTGAGCGGGATAATAACCATTTTCCAAGGCAAACAGTTATTACCCAATAGTAGCTGGCCTCCTCATTACAGGTTTTAATATTGACTTGGAAGCGTTCTCTTTGAGGCATTAGGATTCGAACTCAGCCGTAATTATTTTCATTTCATAGTGAAAAAACACGTTTAGAAAACGCACTTAGTGAATGTATCTGTGCTTGTCTCTTATTTCATCCAGTGAAACGCATGCCAGGAGCGTCCGAATATCCCGTGAAAGACCTGAGCACCCCGCCGAATCCCCCGGACCGCCTCGGGGGAAGCGGAGCTGGGCCTTCCAACGGCCCCGTTCGGAGCGGTGACATGCTGTACTTGATTGTGGGCTGCGTCCTGGGGGTGATGGTCCTTATTCTCATCGTGTTCATTGCCATGTGCCTGTGGAAGAACCGTCAACAGAACGCCATGCAGAGTGAGTTATTTTTGGTTTCTCTTCATGACGAAAATATTATCAGAGTCGAATTAGTAACGATTACATTCTGTGAATGGGAAGTGGTTTCCTGTTATAAGCCAACTGGCGTTTATTTAGAGGTTTGTGCTTTCTAGGTGTGCCTGAGGTGAAGGTGTGGGGTTTTTAAGAGCAGCCGTGTCTCCATTTCTTTGCATTGATGCTTGCTGCCCTGCGGCATTGCAGCACCCAAAGTTTCACCCGAAGACCGGTTTGTGAAATTCCTGGGCAAAGTTTTGTCAGTGTATGTTTGACTTCAGGCACCTGCGCAGTTTTCCGCTGATTGCAGCGGCAGAACTTGCGTGTGATCAGAAGTACTTGTCAAAATGTGGAGACCTGAACCCCAGATCTCTCCCTCTCTTGTGTATATCTGGAAAGAAAAAGAGCTTGCAGTGCTTGGAGGACCTCTCAGTCCCTTCACAGTAAAATGGAGTTCAACGTCCACGTCTTTTGGAGAGGTGTTCATAAGGAAAACCTGCCAGTTTGCAAGTAGGAGCCTTGAGCAGATGCATTAGAGCTTACGCGCGCTTTGCAAGGTGCTCTGCGCCCGTCGAACCATTCTGTGCTAGCTGAATCTCTTCACTAGTCTTTTTTTTTGTTCCTAAGGCATAGATCAGCCTTGCTCTTTCCACAGCCTGTGGTTATTTTTCTAAATGTCCTTACTCTCTGACAAAGATAAATGAAACAAAACTTCTTGCAAGATAAGATGGCGTCTTCAACTGCAGCCCAGCGTTAGTTTCTGGAACGGCCCCTTTTTAGGACGCTCTTCATGGTGACTGATGTCAGCTGAGTCCTTTCAGACCAGAGTTCCTGGTCTCTTCTCCAGGATGAGGCTCTTTTCCATTTCTACATTTGTATACTAAGCACTTAAATATTACAGTTAATTTACAAAAGCTGTAGAAAGAGAGAAGAAGTTTCATTTGTTTCTTAGAGACGCTCGTTTAACTTCTCATTCGGCAATAAATATACTTTTGGGGATGATATCTTTTGCAGAATACGACCCTCCTGGCTATCTCTGTCAAGGGGCGGATATCAACGGGCAAATGATTGAGTACACGACCTTACCCGGCACAAGCCGAGTCAACGGCAGCATCCACGGAAGCTTCATGAGCAACGGCGGCCTCGGCAACAGCTGTCCACATGTCCATCATAAAGTTGCGAACGGAGTCAACGGGATCATGAATGGAGGAGCCGGGCTGTACGCAGGGCACAGCAGCTCCCTGTCCAGGACACACGTGGACTACGAGCATCCCCACCATCTTGTGAACGTAAGCTCTCCGCCCGCAGCTTGGGATTTGTTCAGAGGCTGTAGGAGCAGGCTTAATTTGGGTGGGGGAAATACTCATCCGTTGATAACAGCCAGTTCCACTAAATTACTTATCCCAGAGGAAGCAACTGGGCTGATATTTCTGATACAAACATCATGGTTTTCATTTGAGAATATCGGATGACAGCAAGAATTCCACTTACTCTGGGAAATCTGCCTCTGCCCTCCTCCTAACAGCGTGTAAGCTCTGAAAATGCTTCAGTACTGGGCTGAGATCCTTTACTGGTACATATGGTATTTCTCAATCTTCAAGTTAAATAGATTTAATTATAGCTGCTTATTCTGCAGCTTTATGGATCACCCGTTTTTCCCCCACCTGTTTCAGATCTGTAACTCTAAGCAATGCTATTAATTATGGCAAAGCACGAATGTAGCAGGAGGTTCCATAAAATAAAATGCCCCATACATCTTTTTTTTTCAGTCCCTTGTTTGAGACGGGCTCATTTTTTCTTTCGAAGTTTAAAATAAAATTAAAAACTAATTTAAGTCTGCGATCCAGCCCTTGTATGCTGTGGAAAAATACTTCATTTGCTGAAATGCGTCCCGTTTCCAAGAGAGAATAATGATTTCATTATTGTCTATGGAAACAGATGGCTCGCATTCAAACTTACTAAACTTAACTCAAAACTGTGAACATTGCCCAGGAAAACTGAAAGAAAAAGTTCAAAAGTCTGAATAACCCATGCTGTTTCTGGAAAAAAAAAAAAGGGGGGGCTATTGTTTGTGTTAGTAATTGAACACAAGCACTTCATTTTATTGAACAACAAATTAGCACTTGCACAGTAGTTACCACTTCAGTTAGCTCCAGCTTTGAGCCCAGACTAGCTGGTTCTTCACCTGATCTGCCTCTGCTTTACTCCTCTAGCAAGAAGGGCCATTTTTTTTGCTTGCTTTCAAGAGCAATCGAGGCCCAAACCGTGTTTTTTGGACCTGTCCAGCCTCCCAGTGGGTGAAACTCTCCAGAAGTCTCCAGCTGTACGAGCCCTCAGGAAGGGAAGATTTTTTGTAGTGCTCGAAAGCTCGTCCGTGAGAAAGCTTGGAGGCTTGTGTTGATGTTTTGCCTGTCCTATTTTTTTTTTTTTTTGGGGGGGGGAGGGGGGAAGGAAGGCAATACGATGTGGAAACACAGGTCTCAGTGCCACGAAACGGACGCGCAACGCCACAGTCTCATTGCGAACAGTTGACTGGGTTGAGTTTTTCTTTTCCTCCCCTCCACGTTGTAGAAAGCTTTGAGTCACGCACTCTCTTTCCGCGAAGGACCGGGACTGGCAGGCGGGTGAGGCAGCGCAGAGGAACAGGATGTTCTCATCCTCGTTAAGGCTCTCTTTATTGTTTCATTGATTGGGCTAAATGAGGAAGAGAGAGACTGGCCAGGATGGCAATCAAGACTAATTAGGCATTTCCTCAGTGCTCCCTATGGCACTGGGCGGCCTCAAAAACCGAAGGGCAGGCCCTGTTTTTTGCAGAAATAGGGATTTTTAGAGGCAACCTACCACTTGAAATCCCAAAAGTCAGGTGAGCTTCCCCACACTGGCTCCCCTCCTGAAACACGGCGTGGTAGCCCGGCTCCGCAGCGCCGTTTCCAAGCGGCTCCCGCATCGGTGTCCGCCCAGCCCCTAACAATGAGGTATGTGTTAATCTGGGCATTTTTACTGGCTTGTAACGGCCCCTGCAGCCAAAACCAACAACACAAAATCCCTCTCAGCCAGAGTCATTGCTGGCTAAGGAATTACCCCATCTGTAAAAATATTAAAATGTTTCAAAAACCAGTGTAGCGAAGTAAACTGATCTAATCGGAGTAATTACAGGAAAGTGGGATGGGTTTATGTTGTGACATCAGCCCTGCAAATTTAGTGTTCTGCCTCCCCAGACGGGCACAGCTCGCTAACGAACAGCAGTTTGCTTTCATGTCTGTCATCAGTGTTAAAAATAAACATATTTACAGTGTGTTTATTAAATTAAACCTGAGCGCATTAAGCTGAAAACAGACCAGGGAAATTACCACATACTTGCCTGAGCTGCAGTTATTTACTTTTCTGTGACACACACGCTGGCAAAAACCCGCCACTCGGCTCCGTGGAGTAGCTCAGTGTTGCCGTGCCACGTCAGGGGCACGTAACCAAGACTGATAAGGTGATTAGAGTTTGAGAACGGAGGGAAGGGGCTTGCGCTGAACTGCCTCCTCGGTGACCGTCTCTTGTCCGTGCAAATAGAATTGATTTTTATTATTCTTGTTTTTAATCCTTCCTGCTGCAGGGCGGCGGGATGTACACAGCGGTGCCGCAGGCCGACCCCTCCGAGTGCATCACTTGCCGAAACTGTCGGAACAATAACAGGTGATGTAAAACTTGCGCGGCGGCAGGGCCTTCGCGAGCCCGAGCCCCCCGCTCTCTGCGCTGTGGTAAAGCCGGGGCGGGTGGACGCGGAGAGCTTGAGTCCCGGCCGGGGGCACGGAGCAGCTCGATGTCGGGTTATGACTGTGAGAGCAGCTGGTGATTGTCTGCGGGATGGAATAAAACAAGTTATTAAACCCCAGCGCTCGTTTTGCTCAGCAGAATCCTCTGATGCTCTCTAGGAAGCGAGGCAGGTTGGGCACTGCATTTTTTTTTTTTTTTAAACCGTATTTCCTGTGTTTTCTTCAGTTCTGAGATAACAAAATCATTCCAGATGGAGTTTGTCAAATAGGATTTAATTGGACTCTGTATTTTACATTTCCTGCCATTCTCTTAGGAGCACCAACAAGCTAGGGACACAGCTTTGCTCCCACAACGGTCTTCCTTGTAGAACTTGGGGTCTGAGGTTCTTCAGGCCTTCAGGAGCAGCTGGCCAGCCGCTGCCAGCGTGGGATGCGTTTGTTGCGTGAGAAAAAGCGTTCTTGTGTAGAACGAGGGAAGGTCTGTCTTCTCCGTTGTAGTTGGGAGTTCTGCTTTTTTATTCGGTTTTTCACTTTAGAAAGTTCTAAAGAATATCCTTCCAGGCTTCTGACTAAATCTCTGGTTATTTTAATGTCTGAAAATAGGACTGAAAGCCAGACATGCTGGCCTGCTCTGACTGGTAAATTCTGGAATTTTTTTTCAATCATACTTTGAATTTTCTGTCTTATTAAAATTGTCAGCTGCCTTTAGGTGTACATCTGGAGAAGCTGAGTTGAATTTAAGCTGTTGTTCAAGGCAGAAAACCTGTTCGCTTCATTTTCATGGTTTTACTCTGTAAAATATGACTTAGAACAGGCTTTAAATTCTTCCTTCTTCCATAAATGTAGGCGTGATGGTGTGATGGAGCCGGGCTGCTGCTCCTCGCAGGTAGCGCAGGGCGCGCGCTGTCTGGAGCAGCCAGTTGTCTGGTTTCAAGTGCAGCAGCAGGCGTCAAGATGCATACGAGCGGCCGTAACATGGAACATGCTGTATGTGTTACGCCGTAATTAAGAGCCTGCTTTCCAGTTTTGAGCATATTTACATTTTTAATTGCTCTTGGGTTTTTTTCCTTAAGAAAGCAGGGAGAATGGGTTCCATCCTCTGCAACTCTGCTGTTCCTCCCAGATGGGTCATCAGCAGGGTCTGAACTTTGAATTTTCACATCCCCGTTCTATATTTGACTGCTTGATAGAGAAACAAGTTGTCCTTTACAGCTGCCTTACCCCAGAGGGAACCATTAACCTCTGTTTGGCAGAAGAGCTGCGCAGCCGGGACTGCTCCCTTCCCTTCCTGGGGTGCTGGGGGAGTGGAAGGAGGACATGGGAGAGGGGAGCAGGGAGGACCAGGAACGTGCCGGAATGGCACGCAGGGGCCAGGGAGCTGGGTGCAAGGTCGGGGCGAGGAGGAGGAAGGCCTGGTGGGTTAGCCTGGTCAAGCTGGTAGGTTGTGGCAAGGGGGATTTTGGGGCTGGAGTCTTTTTTTTTTGTTGTTTTTTACTTCCCCCCCGCCCCCAATCTTTGTTCAGCCTCGTGCCGAACACTCAGGAGACAGCAGAGGAGGGTACGCGCAAGCGGAAACGCCTCTGGAAGGGTGAGGGTCTCCAGCTCGCTGAGCGTTCCAGGTGCTCATAGTTCCACCGTGGCGCCGCGAGTTCCCAGATGAGCCTGTTCCCACTGAACGCCTGGAGCTGCTGCTGATTTGGGTTGAATTTAGCGGTCGTTTGATTTTTTGACCACGTGCAAACGAATCCTAAAGGTTTAGCATGTTTAATAGCTGGCTGTTTTCAGCAATAGCCATCTCAGAGCAGGTTTTGTTATTACGGTGGTGAAATCCCTCGGTTTTTGTTTAAATTAGCACTTTATGCTCTCGTAACCGCGCATGGAGGCTTGCCAGAAGTAGGAGTCGCTGAAACGTGGATACCCGCTTCGCTATTGTGGACAAAGCCGGTAAGACGAGTGTGGTTTATGCTTGTTACGTTAGGATTGAGAGCTGATTTTTCTTTTTTTTTTTTTCTTTTTTTCCCCCCTCTGGTGCTTTTGCACTAAATCTTTCTAGAGACCTTGTGGTTGCAGAGGCGTTTACATTTTTGCATATCCCTCTTTTTCGCAAATTTGAGATCTGAAATACACATTTCAAATAAAGCCGCATCACTCTGTTTTCCCAGCTCTTTAAATCTGAATTGTGCTGGTGTGGGTGTTTAAATCAGATTATAGTTTGGTGGGGTTGTAGCACAGAGAGTCGACAGTTTTCTGCAGCAGGGATTTTTACATCCCTGCACTCGCTGCTCTGGAGATACCAATGGCTGGTTTCCATCCAAATGTGGTTATTTAAGCACAAAAAGCTGAACTGCTCTCTTAAAACATGCTTCAAGCCCATACAGTGATACAAAGAACTACTCCGACCTCTGTGTCTTTAAAAAGAAAGCCCCATAAACATGCAAACCCAAACATTTAAAATGGATTCCTCTAAGAATTTATTTTTTTTTTTAAATAATGAGTGAGTGCAGTCAAAACCTCTGCGGAAAGAAATGCAAACTAATAAATGGATTTGTTTGAAGACCAGATGTGTTTCATGTGGATTCTTCAGTGGCTTCTGTGGTATTTTGGTACTTGGAATAATGATTTTGGAGGCAGTTGTGGGAGCGGAAGGACAAAATAGAAGAGGGAAGGTTGAAAGCGAAGGTTGGTGCTGCTCCGTCTTGGCGGCGTGCGGGAGGGAGCAGGCTCCCGGGGCGATACCGCCGCCGCTGGAAGGATCCTCCCTCGTCCCGTGTCCTGCCTTTGGCGAGCGAAACATCTGCCAGAGGGGAAGCTTGCTCCAGTTCCTCCTCTAGAAAGTTTATTTGCGTTATTTTGGGATGTTTTGTTGCTCTTTCAGTTCTGGCAATACCGACGGCGGTTTTCAGGTGCAGGTACAGACTGAGGACTCCAGGCGAGTTTGTAGGGCGCGTCCCCCAAGAGTGATGTTTTCTTGCCTCACCATGACCTTTTTGATGGAATAAAAGTGCTTTTTGGGACTTTGGGCAGGCCCTTACTCTGATTTACAGAGCGTGTCGCTGGCTCGCGGTGGGGTTGAACGCTGCCCATCCTTATTTTGACGCTTTTATCCGCGGATCCATCTCTGTTCTGCACCGCGGAACTCGGAGCGTTTTGGGGGGTGGCTTCCCAAAGTTTACGGCAGCCGTACAAGTGAGCCTTTTACTTTTGCGGTGATTGTGGTTATGTGTAAAACCACACCGAAGTGTGATTTTTGGGCTCTCTTACGTAGGAATTGCTTGTATAAATGTTCGTGAGGCCACGCTGGTCACAGGGCTCCACACACTGCGGGCATTTTCCCTGCTTGCTGCGGTGGTGTGCATGTCTCAAGGTCTGGCTCCTTTTTCTTTTTAAAGGTTAAATAACTTGACTGTAACAATTGATTTAGCAGTTTAACTTCAATTTCACAGCCTTACACACATCTTATAGGGCCACAACCTGAGTTACACAGCAGAGGAGGGGGTTATATTTATAATATTGCATATATTTTTCTAATTTGTGTCCACTCTGATAACACTTAGTGTTTATTTTCCAAGGTACTTAAGTTTGCTGTTTGGGTTTCAAGCTTGAGCTCTTTTTCTTGGCAGTGAAAAACCTGTTTTATGGGGCTGCCTTGGTGGAGAAACGGGCTCGCAAGTCACGTTATTGGGTCACAATCGACGAGGGAAGTAACCGAGCGTGTTTTGAATGGTTTTGGCATCTGCTGGGATTAAAAAATGCTCAATCCTCTTTTTAATGTCAGGGTTGATCCCAAAATATATCGAAAAGTTACTTGGCAAGCTCTCTGACTGTTTTTACAGTGAATGCATGTAGTAAAATAATTAAAAATTGCAATTTCTCAAGATAAATGGGGGAAAGAAGCAGCTCTGCGTAACCCCACGTTGATTTCTGTCCCCCCTGCAGGTGTTTCACCAAAACCAACGGCACTTTCGGCAGCGCCGCGCTCCCCGTCGTGCCCCTCGTAGCACCTTATCAGCAGGACGGTTTGGAGATGAAACCTCTGAACCATCACGTGATGGTGGCCATGTGCTTGGCCTCCGCCGTCCCGGAGTGCGGCGGCACCCGGCCGGAGGAAGACGGCAAGGAGAAAGGCGAGCAGCCCTCCGCTCAGCATCCCTGCTGTCAAGAAGGCGTGAACCGACTCTCCGTGGATTACACGGATGGTAAGGCATTCCGGAGAGGATCGCACCCGGCTTTGAGGCCGGCAATAATCTGTCGGACAGCTGTAGGGCGCTTAATTTATTGTGGAGAAGCTAGTAATTAAGCCTACAAAAGACCTGGCTTTTTGAGAAAGATGAAGCGTCCCCACCTTTCCCATGGTGGAAGAGAGGAGCGGCGATGCTGGGGTGCCTGTGGCTGTCGTGCCCGTCCTGACTGATGCCTCCAAAGAGCCGCTCGTCGAGCAGGCGCGCTGCAGATAACGAGGCTGTGACCGATTTCTGCTGGCTCGCGGTTGCCTGCAGCTACAGCCTACCCATGGTCTCCCAAAACTGCCCAAATGCGACCTAATCGGCGTGAGCTGTTTAATAGCGGTGCAGTCGGCGTGCTCCGAGAGAGGCGACGCGCCGAGCTGTGGCCTGATGTTTTTGTGCCCGGTACGGTGGGAGTGAGCCTGAGCTCAACGAGCTTCACCCACTTTTGTTGATCTGAATTTTCGGGGGCTTTTGTGGGTCCTTTGAGCTGAAAGAGGAGATGATCTACTTGAAAAAAAAACAAAAAAAAAACCAAAAAACCAAAAAAACTCAACACCAACCAACCAACACACCCTGCTCTTACTTTGCAGGTGACAACTGTGTGCACTCGGAAACATCGAACCGCATGTTGAGCTGGAGTCCCCTTATTCTGCAGCCTGTTTCGAAGGACTGTAAGGAAAAAGCAGGATGGAGTTCGTCCGGAGTCACCTTAACCGGTTCTGGGGACCTGCGGCAGCTCCGGCCGCAGGAAACCTGAGGAAGTGAGGGTTGTCCCCGCTGAGCGCCAGTAACTGCACACCCGAGTCGCTGAAAGGAGTGATGGAGGGATGCTAATTATAACAGAGAGAGTCACTATTTATTTTTTGTAGTAGTGTCATATGAATGTATCATGTTTTTAAAAATGGTTGCCTTTTTATATTATTTATGCCTTGAAATTCCTTTTTTTTTTTTTTCCCCCCCTTCCCCCACACCGCGAAACTAGCCTGGTTCTGTGTATAAAAAAGAATTGTCATAATATAAAGAACAGCGATGGGAAACGCAGAGCGTGCTCGCCGTGGCGTCGCCGGCATGAGGAGCGCTTACGAAGAGTCCAATGCGGGGCCGTAGCGAAGTGCGTCTGATGCGTATGACCCGTTGCCGCCGCCTCCCTGGCAGCTGGGCGCCGCTGCACTCAAGCCCTCCTTTCCATGGATGCTTCCCATCCGCTTTCGGTTTCTCTGGGAGGAACTGGTTGGGTAAAAAAGGAAATAAACGTCAAAAACGAACCTCGTCTGAGTCTGTGCAGCACGACTTGAGAAGCAGAGCTCCGTTCGGCGCTGTCTGTGTCCTTCGGCGTTCGATAACCTTTGTGTTTGCAGAAGCGCGGGTGGAAACCCAGCCTGCCTCACCTTCCCGCGTGCGGGAGACAAAATCCAGTTCAGCTGCGCTTTTAAACCCCGCGGGCTGGGGGAACGCTGCTGGCTGGAGCCGCCTCTGGAACGAGCCGGGTCGCGCACGGCTGCAGGAAACCCGCCCCTCGGACACAGTGCGGTGTCGGTGTTGCAGCGGTAACTGCAGGATTTGGAGGGGTGGTGTTTTCCCTTTCCAAATTTCATCAGAGTGTGCAGCCGGAGCGAGAGTTTTATTTTTCAGCCAACACCAGCCGCGGGGCTGGGAAGGGAGGAGGCGCTGCCGGCGTGGCTGGAACTGCCGCAGAGCCCTCGGGGAGCCGAGGCGCTGCAGGTGCAGCGAGCCGCGTTGCGAGCGGCAGCGTTTTGGGGGAGCAACTTCTCTTCCATTGCTCTTGCAGTCTTGCTTTGGTAGCAGCATCTCTGTGGGCTGGTTTCACTGTTGGGGTGGGGTTTTTTTCCTTTTATTGTATTATTTACAAATACACTAATTTTATTTTTGCCGTTGTTTTTAGGATTGTGCGTCCTGCCAGCCAGAGCTGCCCAGCTCTGAGCCTCTCTGGACCTCGCACCGCGAAACCCACGGGCTTCGACTGCCACCTACCCTGGAGCCGCTGCAGAGCTCTCTCCTCTCCTAAACCCAGCCTTCTCCGGCCGCTCCTCGGAGCGCCGCTTCACCCTCGCTGGGTTTTCCCTTCCTGCTGCAAGGCTTTCCCCGATTTCCGACGGAAATCCCCAAACGGCAGCCAGGACCGCAGTCGACACAAGCCCTTGGGCTGAGAGCAGAGCTTCGCCCCTTGGGTATTTTTTTGTTTTTTTTTTTCTCCCATCGGTGAGAAAATATTTATTTTAGCCTAAATATTTATTTTAGCTCTAGAAGTAACTGAAGCCTCGAGGCTGAGCTGGAGGGGCTTTCAGCGGGTGCGGGCGGGCTCATCTCTGCTGCTTTTTGTAGCCAGTTGTCCTCTCCCCGGTGCCTAAAAATGGGTAAAACCCCCTGCGAGGCTTCTGGTGAGCCCTCCCGCCTCTCTTACTGCCCGGGCTGTGTCACAGTTTCACTGGCCCTCTGCTTTTTGGGGTGAGAAAGGCTTTCCCTCCCCATCCGCAAGCCAGCCGCACCCCGGGAAAAATCGCACGCTTCCCCCCAGCGCCTTTTTAAATGTCGTAAAGCGGGAACAACCCCGGCACCACCGGCCGCGGGTTTTCATGCCGGGTCTGTATGGCGGGGGTTTTTGCAGCTGCTGAGGAGGAACTGGGGCGTGGGAGACGCGCCAGCCCCTCTGGGTTTTATTCACGCAGCGGGACGAGCGGCATGCGGCGCGGGAAACGGGAAGGGAAGGGAAATAACGGAGGAAAAGCCGGAGGGGTCACGGCGTCGCTGTCACGGTGATGGCGACGTTAACCGGCGGGTCGTCCGTGGTGTCCGGGGGTGCCGAGAGCGGCTCTGGAGGGGGTGGGAGAGCCCCCGGTGACGCCACCGGGTGCTAGGCCACCGAGGGGGGGGCTCAGCCCTCGGCTCGCCCCGTTACCTGCCGCCGTGCCGGGGGCAGCCGCGTCTCCTGGGGCCGGTTCTGCTCCGTCCTCCCTGCTCGCAGCCGTTTCGGCATCCTCGGGCGTGCCGACGGGCTCCTGGGCGCCGGGGCCGGCCCTGCCAGGGGGCCGTATGGGGGTGTCACTGGCGCCAGGGTGCGGGAGCGATGGGGCGAGGGGGTTTGGGCGCTCACGTGCGGAAGAGCAGGTCGTGCAGCCCTGGGGACAGACAGACGGACGTGAGGGGTAGGCGACCGGGGTCCGGCCGAGCTCCCCGAGCCGCCGGCACTCACGTGGCAGGGTGTCCCGGTGGCGAGCAACGCAGTGCACAGCCAGGAGCGATGCTGTGGTGGCCACCAGCATGCCCGCCACCGCTGCCCCCATCACCGCTGGGTAGGCCTCGAAGGGGGGCTCGGCTGGAAGAGAGTACCCCCTGTCAGCCTGTGTTCCCCCCCCGGGAGTAATTAGGGAAACGAGGCACCCTTGTGCCAGCCGCGCAGGGGGAGAGGAGGGAGCGTGGCAGGCGCCCCCGGCGCGAGGACCGGCAGAGCCCAGAAAGACGGAGGAAGGTGGCAGCCTGTGCCTGTTCACTCTGAAACCTACTGATGACTGCTCACACTCAGCTCCTCGGCTCCACCAGGGTGCAAACGTCGCCCTGCTCCACTCAAACCCTGCTCTGCCCGCACGGAGCAGCGTCCCCCGCCCACGTCACCTGGTGTCTGCACCTCGGAGGGGTGCCCGGCCGTCCGGTGGTTGACGGCCAGAACGCGGAAAGCGTAGACCACCGCCGGGTCCAGCCCCCCCAGACGCCGATCGCGGGAGTGGGGCTCGATGTCGCCGGCAGCCGTTTCCCAGGGACCGGGCGCCCGCCGGGAGGGTTTCTTGGCTTGGCGCCGCTGCACCACGAAGCCGGTGAGGTTGCCGGCGCCTTGCGTCCGCCACTCCAGCCGCACCTCGGTGCGCGCCCGCGTGTAGCGCAGTTTGCTGATGGTGACGTTCGGGGGGGCCGGGTACCCTGCGGTGAGACGGCGCCCGGCAGGAAGGGGTTGAACCCCCCTCGGGCGCGCTCTGCAGACCCCCACCCCTCCCGGGACTCACGGTCCACGCGCAGGCGGACGGGGAGGTTGGCGGTGCCCACGGCGTTGGCCGCGGCACAGCGGTAAATCCCGCTGTCCGCCGGCCACTCGGCGTCCCGCACGGTGAGGTTGGCCCACACCTCTCCCCGCTCCAGCTGGAACTTGGCCACCCCCGGCGTCACCTCCCGCTGCCTGGGGTCGAACCAAGCCACCGTGGCACCGAGGTCGGCGCCGCCGCCACGCCGCCGGCACGCCAACCGCGCCTCGCCACCCTCCAGCACCGCCACCTCGCTCCTCTCCACTTCCAGCTCGGGAACCTCTGTGGGGCGAGAAGTTGAGGACGTGTGACCCCCCCCCCGCGGTGCGGCGGGGGCACCCGGGGCCGAATTTGGCTTACCCAACCGCAGGCGGCACTCGGCGCCGGCGACCCGCAGCGGGTGAGCGGCCGCGCAGACGAAATCCCGGCCCCGCAAGCCGCCGTCGGCGCTCAGCACCAGGACGGCGACGGAGGGCGAGGGGTCGCCCAGCGCCCGGCCCTCGCCGTCCCGCCAGTGCAAGGTGACCGGCGGCGTCCCCCCCTCCCACCGGCACCGCAGCATCACGTACTCGTCGCCCTTGGTGGCCGCCGCCGCGCAGGAGGGACCGCCGGCCGGGACCCCTGCGGGATGGAGAGGCGTCGGGGCGGGGTACGGTGACGTCTCCAAAAAGGACACCCCAGCTGTGCCGTGAGGACCCCCATTTTGGAGCAAACTGGGCTTGCTGGTGGCGCCGGCAAAGGCCGCGTCGCCTTGGGGTGGCTGTGGCACGGGGGTCGCCATGGCTCTGCCGTGCCAAACGGGGGGTCAGGAGGGATTTGGGGGGGGGGACAGGACCCGTCCGCACTCACAGAGGGTGGTCCCGCACGCAGCCCCCTGCGGCAGCGCGGGGTGGGAGGCCAGGCAGGAGAAGGAGCTGCCGTTCCTGGTGGCCGCCCCTGGCTGGATGCTGGTGGCCATGGACAAACTCGACCCTGCCGCCCCCTCTTCCTCCTCCTCCTCCTCGGGGGGCCCAGGGCCCACCCAGCGCAGCCGTGCCAGCGGGAACCCCCCCAGCCAGCGGCAGCGCAGGGCCACGTCCCGCTGGTCACCGCTGGCCAGGGCCGAGCAGCGGGGGCTGCCGGGCGGCGGATCTGCAGAGACCACGGGGGGGCTGGGGTGGGGCTGGGGGGAGACCCCCCGCCTCCGCCCCCCCAAATTTCCCCTCGCACCTCACCGGGAGCTGCGGCGGTCCGTCGGGTCGCCCCCCGGGGTTACTTACAGTAGACGGTGAGGACGATGGTGGCCTGGGTGCGGGCCTGCAGGTGGGTGTTTTCGGCCAGGCAGGTGTAGGCGCCGGCCTGCGCGCGGGCGATGGCGGCGATGGCGTAGGTCTGGCCCACGTGGACCTGGGAGCCGTTGTGCAGCCAGACGTAGCGGCTGGGGGGGTTGGAGGGAGCCAGGCAGCTCAGCACCACGGCCTCCCTCTCGCCCGCCGAGAAACCCCCCTGCTCGGGGGAGAAGGGCTCCACGCTGATGGCCGGCTCGTCGGGACCATCTGCGGTGACACGGGGACCGTTAGCCACAGGGCCAAGGGGACGCAGCTCCCTCAGCCCACCGGTGGGAAACCAGGCTGTGAAGCCTCCTTAGAAAGGGATCATGAACGCGCCGTGGTGCGTGGTGGCCTTGGAGGTACTGTGGTGGCCACGGAGGCACCGTGGTGGCTGCGGAGGTGGCCATGGCTGTGCCATGGTGTGTGGTGGCCACCAACAGACCATGCTGGTGGTGGAGGTACCATGGTAGCAAGGTGCGTGGTGGCCATGGATGCACCTCAGTCACACGACACACAGTGGCCATGGCCGTACCGTGGTGGACTGTGGCTGTATCGTACTGGCAAGCTGCACAGTGGCCATGGTGGCCACAGACACATCTTAGTGGCATGGCGCATGGTTGCCATGGGTGTGCCATGGTGGCCATGGAGGCATCACGGTGGCAGCGTGCTTGTTGGCCACGGCCATCATGGTGGCCATGGAAGTACCATAGTAGCCATGGCCGTACCATGGAGGCAGGGTGCTTGGTGGCCCTGGCCATGTCATGGTGGCCATGGAGGTGCCATGGTGGCTATGGATGCGTCATGCTGACAGCCTGCTTGTTGGTGGCCATGGAGGCATCCTGGTGGCTGTGGCCATGCCCCGGTGGTGTCCCCAGCCCGAGGCCCCCAGCCTGGGGCAGCCCCCGCGCCCTGTCCCGCCGCGGGGCACTCACAGACGATGTCCAGGTAGACGGGCTCGCTGGTGTGGTTGTTGACCTCGTTGCGCGCGGTGCAGGCATACCAGCCGGCGTGGCTGCGGTTGGCGGGCGTCAGGCGGAGCTCTGCCCCGGAGCCCCCCAGCCCCGCGGGGGGCATGGGGGGACCCCCCCGGGGTTCCCGGTGCTGCCAGGAGAAGCTCAGCGGCTCCGTCCCCTCCCGCACGGCGCACATCAGGGTCACCGCCGTCCCCTCCGCCGCCGCCGCCGCCGTTGGCCGCACGAAGGGCTTGGAGACGGGCACTGGGGGCACCCGGCCGTGAGAGGCCCCTCCCAAAGCTGCCAGGAGCCCCCAGATCCCTCCAGTCCCACCCTGGAATCGTCTTGCCAGCCCAGACCACATATTGGCTAGTGACGGGCTGTAGCAGCTAGCGGGATGGCTAGCGAGGACATCTATGGGCCAGCGAGGGGGTGTCCTGGCTGTGGGCGCGGGGACTAGCTAGGGTGGCCGTGTGTGGGCTAATGAGAGCGGTTATGGGCTAGTGGGATGCTGGGTTGGCCAGGGCAAGGAGATGGGGATGGCTAGTGGGATGCTGCGTTGGCTAATGGGGCATTACGTCGGCTGGAGGCAGAGGAATTCATTGGCTACTGGGGTGCTTTGCTGGCTAGTGGGGCTCTGTTTTGGCTTACAGGGCACTTTGTTCATTAGTGGGGTGCTGTGTTGGCTAGTAGTGAGCTATGTTGGCCAGTGGGGTGCCATGTTGGCTAGTGAGTCACCACATTGGCAAGCGGGGTGCTTTGCTGGCTAGTGCCATGCTACATTGGCTAGTGGGCCACTGCGTTGGCTAGTGAGGCTCTGCACTGGTTAGTGATATGGTTCATTGACTAGTGGGGTGCGATCTTGGCTAGTAAGGCTCTACGTTGGCTAGTGGCATGTTTTGTTGACTAGCAAGGCCCATCATTGGCTACTGGGTTGCTTCACTGGCCAGCAATATGCTACGTTGGCCAGTGGAAGAATCTGTTGGTTACTGGGCGAGGGGGTGCTTCACCGCAAGCCCGAGCAAAGCGCGGCCAGCTGCTCCGCGGCTAGTGGGCTACCCCAGGGAGGAGAGGGGCCGGTAGCTTACCCAGGACGCGCAGGAGGACGGCGGCGTAGCCCACGCGGAGCCGCCCGCGCTCCGGGAAGAGCCCCTGGCAGAGGAAGCGGCCCTGGGCCCCTGCCCGCAGCTCCCGCAGCTCCAGCGTCCCGTTGCGCAGGGTCACCCTGCCCAGCATCCCCGCGCCGGGGGCCACCGCCACCTCCAGGCCCGAGCCCACCGCCACGGCCCGCGGCGGCCCCGAGCCCCCCGCGAAGCTCCAGAAGACCACCGCAGGTGGTGCCGCTGCCGCCGCCGGCCCGCAGCTCAGCTCCACCGCCCGGCCCTGGATGCCCGTCACCCGGCGCTCCTCGTAAGTCGCCTCGCCGGCCGCCAGCGGCTGCCCTGCCCGGGAGGTGCAGCGAGTTGGCCAGGTCTCCACTCGGCCCTGTGGGGAAAATTTTGGGAGGGGGGGATGAGGTCTCTGCTCACCCCCCACCAATGCCGGCAGCAGGCAGAGGATCCACGCTCCGCTCCGATGCGGTGGTGCCCGGCCGCGCTCCATGGCGCCATGTCCAGCGCTGAGCTCCCCCGGCGAAGCAGGGCTGCGCTCTCCGCCCCGACCTCCTCTCCGGTTACCCCTGGGTAATTAAGCCCAGCCCTGATTAACCGTTAATTATTTATAAACTGGTGGAGGCGGGGAGAGAACCCAACACCGCTACCCGTCTCAGCCCCTGCAATCTCAGGGCTGAGGATGGGCACACTCATTTCAGGAGTGGCAGCATCACCTCCTTCCCCCCACGGGGGGCGGGGGAATTTATTCCTGTTACTCCACCCCCAATTTTTTTTTTTTTTTTAATTTTTTTTTGGCTAAAGGAGGGGAAAAGGAGTTGCCAACCCCCACCTTGATCGAAAACGCAGGGTCTGGGCACCGGGGAAGCCGGTTGGCGAGCGGGGTTTGATATTTCATCTCCCGCTCTGCGCCGCGCCCCAGCCCATCAAACATTCATGGGGGGCGGCAGCGCTGTAACGCGATGCGGGAGCAGCCCCGCGGGAGGATTTTTGGGGTGCAGATGGTGGGGGACACACACAGAGGATCCCATTGCATCCCGACCTCAATGTCGCTGTCCAGCCGGAGAAAAAAAATCAAGCTCAGGAGGTGCCCAGCAGCTGGAATTCCCCTCAAAACAGGGCATTTATACAAAATTATCCCGAAATCTTGGGGTGGCTTTTTTGGTTGGTTCCCCCCCGTCCCCCATGGGCCAGCACCCTTCCTGGGGAGGATGTGGGGATGCAGGAGCTTCCTCAGGGCAGGGAAGCAGCTCAGGGTGCTGATAACACAGGGTGGGGGGGAGCGGGGGGGGAAATACAGCGAGTCCTCAATAAAAAGATTACGCATTAACAAAGACGTCTTGGGGGTGTAGCGTCAGGGGAAGGCTTCGCTCCCCCCCTCCAGTCGCTGCCAGGCGCCGTGGGCGCGGGTTTCTGCCCAAGCAGGACGGGTTTGGGAAAGAAATTCAAAAAGCCGAGGCGAGCCCCGGCAAACGGCCGCGCCGTCACCACTGACGGAACAGAACACGATCAACCGCCCCGCAAGTACAGCAAGGGATAAATTCCCAGGGACCTTGGCCAAGGAGGAGCCACACCACGCTGGTAATTATAAATAATTCCATTTTATTAGAGATCCGGCGATGAGCGCTGTGGGGCCGACGCAGCCCCCGGGGGTCCAGCCTCTCACCCCGCCAACGCCGTGACCCCAAATGCTCGGGTTCTGGATCCAAAGGGGATCGGGGCGGCGGCGCTGCACGCCTGCTGCCATCTAGCGAGACGAGGGCGCTGGCCGTTTCGTTTATTTTTTAAACAACTGGCTCCTTTCTCCTGACTTTTTTTTTTTTTTAAGTTTGGTGGCAGGAAGCAGGTTTGCCTGGAGACAGGCAGATTTTTGGGGCTGGTTACCAGAATTTACCCGTTTTCTGACCCCTGCGAGTGCCCCTAGACCCATTTTTGAGGAGAGTTACCCCGTGTTAAACCCTCAGGGGATTCCTCGAGCCCCATGAAATCACGGCTATGAAAACCTCAGAGAGAAAACAAGGAACGCTGTCCCAAAACCAGGAACGCTGTCCCAAAACCAGGAACGCTGTCCCAAAACCAGGACAATTACTGAGGCTGGGGGTTCCCCCACCTCGTCTTTTCCTAAAACATCGCAACTCAACGCAACAGCTTTAGAAGTTTACGAGAAAAGGGAGAATTTTTTCCCCCCTGTAACTTTTCCTTCTGTTTTCAACCAAAACTCGGATCCGGGGGAGCGTGTCCCCGCTCCTCACTCAGTTTTCAAGCTTCTCAAGCTCGTCCATGTCATTTGGGTCCAGCTGCTTGATCCTGGTCCCTGTAGGAAGGAAAAAAAAGAGAAATAAAAATTGTCCGTGTTTGGTACAAGCGGGGAAAAACCAGAGCCCAGCCAACCCGCTGAGCCAGCGCACGCGGGGTGGGATCTCCGCTCTGCGTCCTTTAGCAATCGTCAGATAAATTTGGGAGAAAGCGCGGCATCAGGTGGATGAAGGGCAAGGAACCAAGGGGCGGCCCAAGCGAGAAGCAGCAAGTCGAGCAAGGTTTGTGGGACACGTTCCCGCTCTCTGCTCCCACCTCCAAAGGGATGCGGGACGGGGCAGGTTCGTTATCCGGCGTTAAAAAGCCCAAGTCAGGTCGCTCGGGGGTTCATCCGCTGGGATTTTCATCCCGTGGAAATCTCACGCTGGGCGCCTTTGGTTTCATGGGACACATGCACCGGGTGGTTATTAAAGCTGCTCAGTGCAGTTGTCCTGATGCTTCCGCTGCTTGGGAAAAAAAAAAAAAATTAAAAAAGAAAAAATTCTACGGACTATCTGGCTCGTGCCTTCTCTGCCGGGTGTTCGAGCGGGCTCGTTTGGTTAAGTTTAAAGGACAAGCTGCTCAGCAGCTCTGAGGACCAAGCTGAGGAAGGGAGGTGGTTTTTCTGCCTGCGGAAAGGTTTCGAGAACTTTCTTTTCCCTAAAAAAATCACAGGGAAAGCACCGGGATCTGAAAAGCCACCGGTGCAGCCAAAGGATCGTGGAAATCCTGTGAAAATCCTCGTGACGTTTAGGAGTGACAATCGATTCACACCGAGTCCCGCACAACCTCCTAGTTTTCTCTGAAAATCCGACTGCTAGGAAAAAAATAATAATAATATAAAATAAAATAAAATAAAGTAATCAACCCTAAAGGGGCAAAGGGCTGAAAGCTGCACCTGTTGCTTGGGGGGAGAGCCTCGGGGAGAAGAGCAGCCCAACAGAATCCACTTGGAGATGGGAAATGAGCCGGAAGGGGATCGCCGGTCCCAAACCAGGCTCCTGGAGAGGCGGATACGCGCGGATACTCACGGAAACGCTCCTCTATCATCTGCACGAGCCGCACGTCCTGGCTTTCCACCATGCTGAAGGCGATGCCCCTCTTCCCGAAGCGTCCCGCTCGCCCGATGCGGTGCAGGTAGGTTTCGAAATCCGGCTCGCTCTTCTGATTGATGGGGAGGTTGAAATTCACCACAATGGTGACCTGCTCCACATCAATCCCTGGGGAAAAAGGAAAAAAAAAAAAAAAAAAAAAAAAAAAGGGAGAGATCCCTGTGGATCAGCTCGCCCCGCAGACCGCAGAGGATCTGCTGCTGGAGGCCACCAGAAGAACCAGAGGCCGGGAAGCGCGTTTCACGCCGTGGGAAGAGCAAAGGGCGCGCGGGTTTTCCCAGGGATACCTCTGGCGCAGACGTTGGTGGCGATGAGGACCTTCTCCTTCCCGTCACGGAAGCGCTGGATGACGTCGGCTCGCTGGCTGACCGTCAGCTCTGCCGTCAGGATGGCCACGCGGTGCCCATCGCGGCTCATCGCCCCTGCCAGCCAGTCTGCGCTCCGACGAGTCTGGGCGCGCGGGGAAGAGGCGGCCTGAGGCTTCGCGGCAGCTCGCTCCCAGCCCAGCCTTCACCGATGCTTTTTCCCCTCCTTCCCCGAGTGCCCTGCTCCTTTCGAGGGGCTCGTTAACCCCTCAAAAATCAGGCAAAACCGAGGCGGATGAGCAAAAAGCCTCATGTTAGGACAGGCAGCGCAACACCAAGCGTGTTTTCCGTGCGCTGGTGGCTGCGGAAGCCAGGCAGAGTGGTCCCAGAGCTTTTCAAGGCTGCCTTTGTTCTTTCAATTGCCAGAGACACGTCCCCCACCCCTGCCTGGCGCCCGCCCCTTCACTTTGCGGAGCCCCCCCCGCCCCCCGCCGCAGAATAACCCATTTTTGGTGTCGCTGATGGCAAATCACCTTGCAGAAGATCATAGCCTGGCCAATGGTGATGCTGCCGTAGATGTTGCAGAGGGCTCTGTACTTCTCCTCCTGGCTCCTGCACACGAAGAAGTACTGCCGGATGTTGCTCAGGGTGAGCTCTTCCTCGCGCAGCTTTATCACGATGGGGTTGGAGACGATCTGCACGGCAAAAGCCCGCACGGTTTCCTTGAAGGTGGCGGAGAAGAGCAGCATCTGGCAGCTTTTGGGTAAAGCCCTGCAGGGGAGAAAAAGGACTCGTCAGTCCAGGAGAGCAGCCTGGTGCCCAGATGCACTCAGTAGAAGGATAAAAAAGAAAAAAAAAAAAGAAAAAAAGGTAATTAAAGTGATTTTGTGTGGCCTTCAACAGAAAGGGACCCCAACCCGAGGGCTGTAATGGCTGCAAGGAAAGGCAAGCGAGATAAAGTTTTCCTGCGTCTCCCACAGACGCGGTTTTACAGAAGCCGGATCCCTGGACTCGCGTTTCCCCGCTGCCCCATCGACATCACAGGGACGCTCGCTCTTGCTGCCAGTTCGGCTCGTTGGCGACTGATTCCCTCAAAGCCAAGCAAAGAGAGGGGGGAAAAATCCCCAAAGAAGCGGGACGGCCGCCATCAGGAATGCTCACCTCTGAATGCGAATGCTCTGACAGGAGAGGCCCTGCGTGTCGATCATGATGTCGGCTTCGTCCAGCACAAACAAGCTGATCTTTTTCAGGTCTATGACTCTGCGTTTGAAACACCAGTCCAGCATCGTCCCCGGCGTCCCGATGACAATCTGCTCCTCCACCGCTGCGCCCTGCAGAACTGCGAGAGGAGGTGGGGGGAAAATGGCAGCCGGCCGCCTCCAAACACGATGCGTTTCCACTGCTCCAGCACCTTTTTCCTTGGGTTATCTCACGATTCTGGCCTTTGAGGGCGTCATCGCAAAGCAGGGCTTGAGATTAAAACTGCAAGCAGGGCTGATGCTTGCAGAAAAGCAGCCCCAGGTGGGAAGGAGGGAGCCTGGAACCAACCAGCAATCATAAAAAAAATTAAAAAAAAAAAGACTCCTTAGCAGGAGAAGGGAACACAGACACTATTTTACGGACCTTCACGGAGCTCTGTGGTAGCTCAAGGCTCTGGGAGAGGATCCCTGCCCCCACTTAACACTCCCGCTAGCTCACTCGGCAGCACGGACTCACCCTTGTTTCCCCGGACAGCGTAGGTAACCTTGATGTCGGTGCAAAACCGCCCGATCGTCTCAATGACGCAGCCGATCTGCAGGGCCAGCTCGTAGGTGGGAGCCAGACAGAGGCACTTGGGGGAGAGAGGAGAGAGCCGTCGCACGAGAAACGCCACACTGAAAAGCTGACGGCGCTCCTGGGACAGGCTACACCGCGCAGGAAGGAGTCGCTGTCGCTGTTTTTGAGGGGGGAAATTGCTCTCCTGAAGAGCAGTGCAGGTCGTCTCTGCGCACAGTTTTAAACGCTTGAGACGAGAGAGTTTAAACGGCGGAAACCAGCTCGCAAAGCTGATTCTGCACGCAGAGAGGGGACTAGGGCGTTTAACCTGCCAGAAAACCAGCAGCTGCCTTCCCGAATTTAAATTCCAGGATAGCTAAAGCCTGGCTTGATCTGCTGCTACCAAGGGAAAAAAAAAAAAAAAAAAGTACTTCCATTTAGCCAGCACCACCCTTTCTGTCCTATCTGCTGCTGCTGCTGTGACGGTACCCGGGGGTTTATCGTCCCCCTTCCAGCAGCGGAAAATCACGAGGCAGGGACAAAAACCAGAGACGGGAACAAAAACCAGAGCTCTGCCCCCAGCACAGTGTCTGGAGAGCTTGGGCAAACCCCTCCTGCGCCAGCTTTCCCTCTCCTGCGTTACCTGCGGGTGTTTCTCGGCGGCACTGACTCTGCTCAGCATGGCCAAGACAAAAGCTGCCGTTTTCCCTGTCCCTGACTGGCTTTGGGCAATCAGATTTTGGGGCCTGCAAGGCAAAGGCTGCTTAGCGAGGCGAAAGGGTCGGGCGTCCTCGGCTCGACGTCCCGCCCGGGAGCCGGAGCTCAGCCGCCCGGTGTCGCTACTCACGGATACGCCAGCATGATGGGCAGGGCTGTCTCCTGGATTTTGGACGGCCTGTTGAAACCCATGATGTAAATCCCCTTCAGGAGCTCCTTCTTCCTGCAGAACAAGGAAGAAAAAGGTCAGAAAGGGCCCGTTTGACAAACGACGACGTGTTGGGGAGGCCGCTGGCGACTCACAGGGGCAGCTCCTCGAAGGTTTTGACGGAGAAGAGCGGGGAGCTGGGGTCCCGCTGCAGGATCTCCACGCGGTGGCTGGACTCCACGAGGGACGTGCGGATCAGCTTGTTCAGCAGGGAGATTTCCGCCGAGTTTGCTGGAAAAAGGCAGAGAACGGTTAAAATAATAATAACGATGACTTTTTATGAGATGTTTTTCCCCTCTCTGCCCCCGCTCCTGCAAATGCAGGGGTGTCCGGCCGCCCCGTCTCGTAGGGACCCCAGACAGTGCCAAGAGCGGTCTCAGGAGTATCTGGTGGTTAGTTAGCGATTAATTAGCGATCGAGGACCCAAGGGCCGCGCTCCGAGGCGCAGGGACTCACCTCTGTCGCCTTCCTCCTCCTCCTCCTCCTCATCGCCGCGGCCCCCTGAGGGAGGAGAGCCGGGGGAAGCGGGGCGCTTTGCGGCCGAGGCCCCCCCTTACCCCGGCTCCTGACGACAGGGATCCCGGCGGCTGTTACCGGTCGGCACGGAGGCGGGGACGGCGGTGAATCCCCAGGAAGGGCCGGGCCGGTACCGGTTGTCCCCCGCCTCCGCCATGGCGCCCGCCCCGTCAATATTCATGGGGGGGGGGGGGCGCCCCCTGGCGGGCGGGCGGACCGCGGCTCCCGGAGGCGGGGGAACCGGATGGGGCGGGCGCTTCCGGGGCACCGGTACCGGCAGCACGGCGGCCCCGGCCCCGCAGGTAGAAGGGTGCGGGGGGTCCCGGCGGGCGGGGGGGGCGGGGTGCCGGCGCTGTGCCCCCTGGGGCTTGAGGGGAGCCGAGGCGAGGCAGAGACCCCCTCATAGAGTTTTAGGGGGATCCCCGGGGTGCTGGGGGGCAGGGACCCCCCCGTCAGGTTTCGGGGGCTCTCTGGGGTGCTGCGGGGCAGGGATCCTGCGGGGAGGGGAGGGGAGGGTCCCCTGCTGCAGACAGAGACTCTGTAGGGTGCCAGCGCTGGTCCCCGTGGGGTTTTGGGGGGGTCTCTGGGGTGCTGGGGGAAGCAGACAACCCCCTTTAGGGTTTCAGGGGGTCCTTGGGGTGCTGAGGACAGGGACCCTGTAGGGTGCCAGCACTGATCCCCGTGGGGCTGGGGGAATAAGGACCCTGTAGGGAGGTGGTACTGCCCCCCAGAGGGTTTTGGGGGGGTCTCTGAGGGGCGTGGGGGGTCCGCAGGGTGCTGGAGAGCCAGGAATCCCCCCAGCCCTGCGAGGTCCCTGGGGGGCCAGACCCCTCCCCACAACGTGGGGTGGCAGCAGGGGTGAGTCCCCCCTCATTCCAGGGTCCCCCCTGTGCTCACCTCCTTCCCGCACCCTTCTCCAGGGTGGGGTTTCGGGGACCTTTTCCGCAGGGCTCCCCAGCCGCTCTCCCCGCCGCGGCTGCACGGCCTTTTCCCGCGCAAGAGCTGCCACTTTGTCAGCCCGTCCCCATACCTGGGGGGGAAATGATTATCATCACCACTTTGTCCTAAAGCTCATTTGTTTTAAAAATGAGGTAAAAAAGGGCGAGGGGCGCCGGGAGTTTGGTGGTGCGGGGACAGGTCTGGGAGAGCAGGCGCTGGTTGAGTTCCGGAGCCGTTTCTCATTAACGCACAGGGCTGTAACAAAGCTCTCCGCACGCTTTATTGAAGGAGCAGACTGCCGAGACGCCGTAAATAAAACCGCCTTGATAGCTCACTCGGCAACCCAGGGGCGACTCCGTCCCCAAAACGGCCCAGCTCGTTATAGTCTGTCTTCTCCTGATATTTGAAAAGTCTCACAGGCTGCGTGGCTTTCCAGCCTTGACTCGGAGAGCCGCTTTGCGTGAGCGGTAGGGAAGGTTTTTCCGAGGCGCTGGGTAGAGTTTTACCCCAGAATTAACCCACCTAGAAGTGCAAAAAGGGGATTTTCCCAGATTATCCAGGACTTTTGAGAAGGAAAGGTAGTCAGGAGAGCAGCCTGTGTGCAGTTAAGACGTGGTTCGGTGTGGAGCGGGGCTTTAGGAGGAGGTGTTTTTTCTGGGGAGGAGGCCGTTGGCCAGGTCCCAGCGCACCTCCCAGCGCAGGGCAGCTCTCTTTTTTTCGGTCGGCACTGCGTAGGAGTTGGGGACATAGAGGCGCTGCGGTTTGCTGGGGAGCTCAGGCCTGCAGAGCATCTGCTCCCGGATGGCCCAGCGCAGTTCTTGTCGCTGATCTTCCCCAGGGATCGAGAATTTTTCCCATTCTCGTTTATATTCGAAATATTTGGCCACCCGGTCGGTTTTGCCCCGGTTACGGCCCAGCGGCTCGAACCGCGGAGGAATGAAGGACTTGGGTTGTCCCACCGCAGCGGTGTACTGAGACGCAGGAGAGCTCCGGCTCCCGAACTCCTCGAGGAGGAAGGAGGGACTGTCCCCACGGGGCCACCGGCGAGGGGATTCGTCGAGGGAGCTGCTGCTGGTCTCTATTTCCCCCTCAGAGATGCTGTTTTCTGCGCTGGTCCTCAGATGAAGCGTTTTCTGCCCCAGGCTCCAAACCTCAGCGTCGCTCTCCGCCTCGCTGCCAACCGACTCATCGGAGACCTCCACTCCTCCGTCAGGTCTGCGCCTCAGCACCTTCCTTTTCATTACCAACCTCCTGGTGCCCCTCCGTTCCTCAGAAAACGGAGGAAGGGCCGGCCGCACCCCCAAATCGAGGGATGCCGTGGCGTAGGGATCGGCACGGGGCCGTGCCCGCTCCTGGCTGCCTCCCTGCGGGGCGTTCAGCCGGCTGAGGGCCGGCGCAGCTGCCAGCTGCTCCTCGTCGTCCGGAGCGGCCCACCTGTACCTGCCTGGTCCCGTCGTCTCCTCCATGATTTCCAAACTGCGTGGATTCTGAAAAAAACCAAACAGTTAATTGTTTTTTGCAGCACATTCGAGCTGGCTAAAGACAAAGGGTGCTCTGACTCCCAGCTCTTTGGGCGTCGACTGAGGCTGCAGTCCATCAGACTCTTTCCCTACAGCAAATTTAAATGCAGCGTGGCTGTAAAGCCCCGAAGCCCCCTCTGATGCAACCCTGAAACTCCTGCTTGAAAAACTAGGCAAAAATTAATTACCTTAAGTGCTAACGGGATGGTGGGCAAACACAGGGCTTTGTAAGTGCCAGGCAGAGGTATTAATGATTTTCTCCGTGGAATTATGCTTTTAAAAACTACGGTATCCGGTGACGATTTAATCTAGGGAGAGCCAAGAGGGTATTTTACTTCCAGAGAGGAGGAAGAGGCTCGGTGTGGTGTGTTTAAGTGTTGGCTGTCGTAGCCCAGTGTGAGTCTGGTTACAGTAAACCTCAAAACCTGCTGTGAAAAGGGATCCGGGCGCCATTTCCACTCAGGACAGAGGTTTAGGGAATCTTTACACCGCAAAGCAGCTTTGGGGGGGGGAAAAAAAAAAAAAAAAGGCAAAAAAAAAAGCAGCAAGTTTTAATCATGCCATTACAAAATGTTGGAGCAGATGGCACGGCGAGATGAGTGGCAGGCATTAGCAGGCTGTCTGAAAGTGTTGATGCTGGCTGAGCGCGGTGCGAAAATGGAAAAGGGCTGCGTGACGGCTCCGCGCGGATAGGAAAAGGCTAGCGGGGAACGTGCTGCTGCCGCGCCTGGGACAACGGAGCGGATCCCGCTGTGCGGCGGCGGCTGGGGGAAGAGGAGTGATTAAAAAGTGGAAAGAAAAAAAATAATAATAAGAGAGACTTGAGCATGATGAAGCTGTCCAAGCTAAGCCCCCTTCCCGTGCTGTGCTAGGAACACTGAGCAGTTAAAAAATAAAGAATTATTCTGTGGGTAAGAATTATTTTACAGAGCAAGACTCGAGGTGTAATAAAAGCCACACAAAAATGCAAACCTCCCGGTTTCCTTCTTTCTCTACAGACCCTCAGGCTCCGAGGCAGTGGCTATGGCCGAGGGCAGCACGGTTACCGATGGAGAGCGGCTCCTGAGGAGGGTGCAGGAGCTGGAAGAGGAGGTGAAGCGGCTGCAGGAGAAGCTCCGAGAGGAGAAGGAAGGTGGTGGGCGAAGGGAGGCTCCTCTGGCCCCCGGGAAAGGCAAGAAGCGCCAGCAACGGCCGTTCGATTTTGGCGCCCACGGCCGCAGACACGTGGCACTGAGGATCGCCTACCTGGGCTGGGGCTACCAGGGCTTTGCCAGCCAGGAGAACACCGGCAACACCATCGAGGAGAAACTCTTCGAAGCCCTGAAGAAGACGCGGCTGGTAGACGACAGACAGACCTCCAACTACCACCGCTGCGGGCGGACCGACAAAGGAGTCAGTGCCTTCGGACAGGTCAGGATCCTCCCCGGGATTCCAGTGAGGGATGGAGATCCAGTGGGATTACTGTCTCACAGTGATGAGCCGAGAGAGCGCAGGTCGGATTTGGGTGTTTTTAAAATCTTTTGAATCTGAAAGCGAGCCTGCTGATGGCTTCCCGCATGTGGAACGATGACTTTAGACCCTGCAAGTGTTTGTTAGTAATTTCTTTTTTTCCATATTAGTGCTAGCTTTTCCCTGTTAGTGCTGGGGTTTTTTTTCCATATTAGTGATAGCATTTTTCCTTATTAGTGCTAGTTTTTTTTTTCCCAGGAGCCTGTTTTGAGAGGATGAAATGCATTTTAGGCTGCAGCTTCCCCAAAGCAGCTGCCAAAAAGAAGGGGAGCTGCCCCTTCCTCTACAGCCACACTTGTTCTTCCTGTTTGGCAGAGCCCTCTCAGCTGATTTAACTTGCTAATCCCACTAAAAAAAAAAAATAAAGAATTGGCTGGCTTCCTGCGGAGTCAGGCAGCTGAATTGCTGCACAGAAGGGTCTGAGGAGAGCTGCAGCTAGCGGAAGGGAGCGTGGGAGTGGGAGCTGGAGGGAGCGGAGCCAGCCGGCCCCGCTCGGTGGGCACGGAGCCACCGGGCGGGCTGAGCCGTCGAGGAGGGCGCGCAGCCCTTCCTGCACCACCACGGCTTCGCTGTCGGGCCCGTCTCTCCTTCCTTCCCGGCTCGGGAAGCAGGAGCTGGCTTGGGTTTTTGCCTCTCTGGGGTGGTTGCGGTTTGGAGGAGGTGGTCAGCTCTCCTTCACAAGATGAGCCACTCATGAAAATAAGGGCAGGGGCAGCCTTTTCTCACACCATTTAAAGTGTTAATTAGCTTTTTCTCACAGCAGGGTTCCCAGGCAGCTGGGCTGTTACTGGGTTTAAGTCATCACCTCCAAAAAAAAAAAAACCAAACAAAAAAAAAGCAAAAAAAGCACATTATATCCTAAAAACAGTGACTAAAGTTGAAGCCGTTTTGAGACCATGCTACGTAGGCAGCCTGCAGCTTTCTATGTGTTATTAAAGGAATCCATAGCATCTGCTGGGAAGCACAGCAGAGGCGCTTGCAGCTTTACCCGCGGGAAGGAGGGGTAAGATCGCCTGGTTTAAGACACCTTCATCCGTAGGAGATCCTGCATTTATTTCACAGCAGTGTAGGAAGACTTGGCTCGAGGCGCCGAATACGCCCATCTGCCATCTAATCCTGGCTTTCCTCCTTTCCCAGGTGATTTCCCTAGATCTCCGCTCCAGCCTGTCAGAGGAGAAGAAGCTAAATGGCCACGAGGGTGACTTGGGAGGCAAAATCGATGGGGAGGAGGAGCTACGCTACACCCACATTCTGAACAGGGTGCTCCCACCTGACATCCGGGTGCTGGCCTGGGCCCCTGTGGAGCCCGATTTCAGCGCCAGGTTCAGCTGCCTCAGAAGGACCTACCGCTACTTCTTCCCCTGCGCCGACCTGGACGTGGCCCTCATGGATGCCGCAGCCCAGAGATACGTGGGGACCCACGATTTCCGTAACCTGTGTAAAATGGATGTCGCCAACGGGGTGGTCACCTTCCAGAGAACAATCCTCAGCGCCAGAGTGACATGGGTGGAGGGAGGAGAGACGGGGCTGCAGGATCCCTTCCGCCTGTGCCAGTTTGAAGTGACAGGACAGGCGTTCCTGTATCACCAAGTCCGCTGCATGATGGCTGTCCTCTTCCTCATTGGGCAGAAGATGGAGAAGCCGGAGATCATCGATGAGCTGCTGGATGTGGAGAAGAACCCCCGAAAACCACAGTACAGGTATGGAGAGCTCGAGGGGAAAAACCTCCTGAGCTGCGTGCAAAGCACTGCTGGCAATCAAAGGGGCCTCTGTGGGAGGTACCTGTAAGGATCCTGTTTTTCTTGCACTTGGGCAAGCTTTTAACCTCAGTATTTGGTTAAAACCAATTCAGGTTTTATCAGAAAAAGGAGTTGTGTAAAAGCCAGGCCTATTTTTGGCAGAAAGGATGGGACGATGAGCTGTTGTGCAAGCCTTTTTTGTCACAGCAACAGGTAACGCCTTCTCTCCTTCTCCCTAGCATGGCAGTGGAGTTTCCGCTCGTCCTGTACGACTGTGAATTCGAAAACCTTCAGTGGCTCTACGACCGCGAAGTGCAGGAATTCAACGTTACACACCTACAGCAGCTCTGGGCCAACCAGGCAGTCAAAACTCAAGTGCTACGAAGCATGTTACGAGGGTTAGATGCTGCTCCCGTAAAAAGTAAGGGATTCTGTTGTGCCAGTACCTTGGGATGGGGACTAACCAGTTTTTAAAAAATGGGGGAAAAAAAGAGGAAAGAGGTAATTTAATAGATTTAAACCAGTGTTGTTTTTTTCAATTGTATCCCAGGCCCAGGGAACAGCATGACAGTGCTCTGGGGAGAGACGAAGCCCCCGCTTCACAGCCAGGTCAGTGGCTTCGTGGAAGGCGTCAAAGCCCGCAGCTACAAGCCTTTACTGGCCCGCCCCAAGTGCGAAGGGCTGGAGGCTCGCATCCGCCATTTTGTGCGAAGGGGTCGCATTGAAACCCCCCGGGGCCTGGGGGAGGACGGAGCCGAGCAGCCCCCCGAGACCAAGAGGAGCCACCACAGCAAAGGCCTGGGCGGCAGCAGCCCTGTGGAGCAGCCCCCCAAGCGGGTCTGCGTGGACGCCGAGGGACAGTGACCGGTCCCCGTGGCAGGAGGTGGCCAGCTCGCCGCTTGGCTTTTCTTTTTTATTGAAAAAAAATATATATAGTCAATTTTCTAGCATTATTTTTATAAATTTCAAGAAATCCTGTGGAGTGCTGCTGTGTCCTGGCCTGGATGGGATGGGATGGGGGGTGCTCAGAGCCCTGCGTTTCGCGGTGGGGTGGCGGGTTGCTGGTCTGTGCTTGCCCATACTGGTCCGCACTGGGCTGAGGCAGCCAGGGCCGGCCAGCCTGCCCACCCACCCGCTCGGCCTCCCCTCGAGGCCCGCACATCCCCCGTACCTGAGAGGGCCCCGGCTGCTCCCGTCCTCCCGCCGCTGCCGTTACCCGCTGCCAACCGTCGCCGGCGTTTAAACAACAGGGCGGGGGCGGAACCGTGCGCCATTGGGCGGCGAGGGTGTCGCTCGTCTGGCCTCCTTTTCCGATTGGACGGGCGGGGCTGAAGTCCCGCCTCCCGCCTGGCCGGAAGGGGGAGGAAAGGAAAGGAAGAAAGAAGATGGCGGCGGCGAGCGGCGGGTCGGGGCGGTTCGCCGCGGGGCTGGGCCGGGCGGTGCGCGCTGCCGCAGGCGGCAACAGGCGGGCGGCGGAGCTGCGGGCCCAGGATCTGGCGGAGAGGCTGCGGAGGAGCGAGGAAGAGAAGAAGAAAAAACAGCGAGAGGTGAGCGCGGCCGAGCCTACAACTCCCGGCGTGCACCGGGGGAGCGGGGTCCTGCCCGGGCCTGGGAGCCGGCAACCGGTGGCGGCGGCGGGAGCGGGCAGGCCTTGCCGTGGGGCCCGAGAGTTTTTCCACCCTGGAGCGGGGGTTTGCGGGTGGGCAAACCTCGCCCCGCGCCCAGCGGCGTTTCCTTCTCTGCCCAGGCCCCCAGAGACCCGGCGCGGGGGCGGCTCCGGGAGCTGGCCGCGCTCAGCAGGCGGCTGCAGCAGGTTCACCCCAACGTCCTGGCCAAAGTGCTCAAGCAAGCGACCGTCTACCAAAACGAGGAGATCGTGGTGATCAACAAACCCTACGGCCTTCCCGTGCACGGTGAGGAAAGGCCGGCCGCGCCAATTGGAAATGGTTGCGTGGCGCGGAGGAAAACCTCTGTCGCCAAGGTTTTCCTTCTCAGGGAGTTTGTCACCTTTAGCTCACCGCCTTCCTCTCGTGTTTTGGGGGCGATTTAAGGCATTCAGGGGAGGTGACCGTCTCTCCTGATTGCCTGGCCTTGTGGGTTATGCAGGCGGCCCCGGGATCAAGAATTGTATCACTGACGTGCTGCCAATTTTGGCCAAGATGTTGGAGAACATGAAAGCCGAACCGCTCCACCTCTGTCACCGGCTGGACAAAGAGACCACGGGCGTGATGGTGCTGGCGCGCAGCAAGGAGGCAGCGGAGAGGATCCGGCTTCTCTTCAAAACTCGTCAGGTGGAGAAGATCTACTGGTAGGAAAGGTTTGGGTGGAGAAGCAGCTTTGAAGAGCCTGTGGGCTTTGAAGAAGGGGCAGAGGGACAGGATGCGGGAACGTGGGGCTTCATGGAAATGGTGGGTGTTTGCTTATCTTCCCTCAAGCCTCTTTTTACGGGGCTGGGTTGCGGGGAGAGGGGGTGAGGGGAGGGTTCCCTTCCTGCTGGAGCGACACCCCACAGACCTCTGGTTTCTCTCCCCAGGGCCATTAGCCTGGGGGACCCCGACCCCGTTGAGGGTGTTGTGGAGATCCCCATCGTGGAGAAGGAGGTGCGGAGCCACCAGTCGCACTACAAGGTGAAGCCGCGCGTCCTCTTGGCCACCGTTCCAGCCTTGTGCCCTCCCCAACACCCCCCTCCCGCTCTTCCCGCCATTCACCTCACCCCTCTTGCTGCGTTCAGATGACGCTGGCCCCCAATTACCGCCTGTCTCCGGAGGACGGAAAGGTGGTGAAAATCCGGAAGAATCGCAACGCCGAAAGTGCTGTGACGCGATACCGCCTTCTGGCTCGTTCTTCCGCCTGCTCTCTGCTGGAGCTCCAGCCTATCACGGGTGAGGCCTGCGGCCGGCCACCCCGGGGTCGTGTTGGCTGCGCTTTCTGCGCAGCTCTGCGGCCAAAAGCGGCACTGGAAATGGCAATTCATCATCAGACGCAACTGAAATCCTTTTCTGGGACAAGGCTCTGGGAACAAGCCACTTCGGGGCGATGGTTTGCTGCCGGGATTATCCGGCACTGAGGGGGGCGGGTGGGAGCCGTGGCCTGGCACAGCTGGTTGTCACCTTTCTGCCCTTTCCCGTCCCTCCTCAGGGGTGAAGCACCAGATCCGGGTTCACCTGGCCTATGGGTTGGGCTGCCCCATCCTGGGGGATCACAAATATTCGCACTGGAGCAAGCTGGCGCCCCAGGTAAGGCAGTTCCTGCGTAGGGGGGAGCAGCCAGAGCCGGATCCAGGGCCAGGCAGCCCCTTTGTGCCCCCAGCTCCCCCTGGGCCGGGATTTTCAAGAGATGGGGTTGTGGAAGGAGACCTTTTCTGTCCTTGCCACAGAAGCTTCCTGAAATCACCTTGAAGAGGCTGAAGCTGGAGCAGAGCAAGGCTCGCCACCTCCCCCTCCACCTCCATGCCCGCCGGCTCTCCCTGCCCCTGGGCGAGCGGATAGACCTCGTCTGCAAACCGCCCCTCTTCTTCGAAAAGACTCTGAAAAGACTGGATCTGGATGTCGCTGATGACTAACAAGGCAGGACGGGAGCAGTACCGTCTTATCTGCACGTCTCCAGCATGTGGTAGCGCTGGGTCTGGCCGCTCTGTGGCAGTGTCTGCCTCGGAACCAGCGGTGTGATGAAGTCTACGGTCTCAGCCGCTTGCCAGCGACCTTTTGCATCGGTACTGGTGTTGTTGGCTTCAAACCAGGTACTTGCCTGTGGTTCTTGCCCTGATATGGTGCAGAAATGTGGCTGGACGCACTGCAGGGCCTCTTGTTTGGCTGGCTGGAAACCGGGCTTTGCCCAGTCCATGTTTTGAACTGAGCAATAAAAGATGTGGATCGTGCCGAGGCGAAGGGTTGCGTGTCAGTCTGTGCTCGGGCCGGGGGGATCTTGGTCGCTGGGCAGGTTTGAGGGCACCAGGGTGCATTCCCTGCCGCTTTGAGGGCCGTTGCTTGTCCCTCCAGAGGTGTTTGGCCGTCTCTCCCTCCTATCCTGCCGCTGTGATTTGGCAAAGTGTGATTTGGCAATGGCTGTGGGGTTTGTTTTGGTTCTTTTTTTCGCTGTGCTGAGAGACTGTGTGGGGAGTTTCTCCACTTGGCTTGGCCGAGTGGCTCCGGGACTCCCTCTCTCCGTGCTGCCAGCAGCGTCAGCGTGGGTTTCTGCGCTCTGGCTGCTGCTGGGAGAAACTTTTCTATCCCAACGCCTCTTCCCATTTCCCCCTTGTTTCTTTCTTGATCCCTCTCCTTCGTGAGCTTGCCTTGAGGCCCGGTTCCTTCCCCCGTGCCCCGATATGGCGGTGAGGGGAGAGACTGAAAAAACTGGGGAACCGCGGCCTCAGAATCGCAGCCGCCAGCGTTCTGGCCTGTCCCCAAAAGCTTGGGGCTGGGCACCAGGACTTTCTCCAGCCCCTGGAGGGGGGTTTGTGGCTGGTTTGGGTGCTGGAAAGGGCTCTTTGTACGGGGCCGCCCTGTACCTGGCTGGGGGCTTTTCGGTCCCTGTCCCTTGCCTCCCAGCTCCTCGCACAAGGTGAAAATAGCTGGGAAGCCCCACGCCCCTCAAAGGCGCCGCCCGAAATACATCTGCTGATGAGAGAGGGACGTAAAACCACGAGGAGCCGGGGAGCGGCTGTGGCTGGGGAGGAACGCCGCCTTCCCAGCCCAGTGCCGCGGCTGCGATGTTGTTTTTTGTTTCGTTTTTTTTCTATTTTGGGGCATGCTATTTGGGAAAAGGCTTCCCCTTGTAATTATGAGTCAATTTAACGTGCCGTCTAAGCTGTCATTTACAGCCGCACGGTATGAGGCGTTTGGCGAGTGATTCTTTCAGCCCTACAAAGTCGCTCCTCGAGCCAGGCATGCCTTAGACGACACCAGAGCCCCCGGGCAGCGGCAGCAGCAGCAGCGGTCACCGTCGTCTCCTCTTCCTCGACAGAAAAATGTCCCTCTCGCACACAGCCGCTGAGTACATGCTCTCTGATGCGCTCCTCCCGGATCCCGGTGGTTCCCGAGCCAAGGGCCTGCGGTTGGAGCTGCCGAGCGATCGCCTGCTGAAGCTTGTCACCGTGGGGTTGCCCCTTTTCCTCGTCTCGCTGGCTTTCGCCCGGGAGTTCTCTGCTGGTGAGTCGTGGCTTTTGCAGCAGAGGTGTTTGGGTTGCGGGTAACTGCCGTTCGGCTAGCGCTGCAAAACCCTTGTGTTTGCACCGGCGCGGTCGCAATCTGAGGTGAGGCAGCCTGGAAATGCTGGTTCAGGAACTCTTCTTTCTGGAGGATATTTATTGATTGGTTTTGATGGGTTATCGGTCCCTGGGAAAGCCTGGCTACAGCCGTGCTAAACGCCAGGAGCAGCGGTGAATCGATGCCCTGCCTCAGCTGCTTTGCCCCCAGCACCTTTGGGTGCCGCAGGGTTGCTTCCGAGGAGGAGAAGGGTGCTGGCAGGGCGGCGCAGGGGACATGTCTCGCCGGGGTTTGCGAGGGCAGCACAGAGGGCTGCACTGAAAGCGCATTGCGACCTCGGGCTAAATCTGGCTTTGGCCGCTGCCCCCGGGGATTTGGTTTGGCCCCGGTTTCTGGGCAGTCTGTAATTCCCCTGCCGTGTACTCGTGGCTGTGCTCAAAGGGGTTTGTGTTCGGGAAGCCATGGAAAAGTCCTCACCGGAAAACACAGCGGTGGGGAAGGACAACTACGCAATGACTGTGAAAAAGGCTTTTTTTAAATCAAAGCGATGCCTTGGATGTAATCGCCCTCCCGTAACGTGTCAGCACCTGGCTGCAGAGCTCGTGCTCGCCCGACATCTGTGGCCGAGCTTTGCCCTTTTTTCCTCGCCCCAGGCTCGCAGATCAGCTGCTTCTCTCCCACCAACTTCACGGGGAAGCAGTCCGCCTATGTCGACATTGCTTGCTGGGACTCCCTCCTCCACCACGGTTTCGACGCCGAGGGACACACCGTCACCAAGTCCCTCTGGGCTCTCAAGGTACGGGGTCAGGCTGACGTCTGGGTGCCCTCAGGTCCCACCCCAACTGCTCAGCGCCCGCTCATCTCCTTCACCCAGGTCTTTCCCTACTCGCTGCTGGTGGTGGCGGTGCTCATGTACCTGCCCTACCTGCTGTGGCGTTACGCGGCCGTCCCCGCCCTCCACTCCGACCTCCTCTTCATCATCGACGAGCTGGACAAATCCTACAACCGCTCCGTGCGCCTGGTGCAGCACATGAGGAAGGTCCAGCAGGCCAGCGCCGAGCCGGAGCAATTCTGGGAGGAATACGAGAGGTGAGGCCGCCGGGCAGACTCAGCTGCTCACCCGAGGCGTGGTGTTGTGGCTGCAACTGCGTTCAGGCCGGGCTGCGGTGAAGCGACTGTTTGTGGGGAGGGGTGGTTCTAAGTCCCCGCTGTGTCCCCTCTGTCCCCAGGGCCCGCCGGGAGAGGTACTTTGAGTTCCCCTTGCTGGAGCGCTACCTCACCTGCAAGCAGCACACCCACTCCCTGGCCTTCATCTACATCCTGAGGAACCTGCTCCTGCTCTTGTTCTTGGCTGCCACCTGCCTCTACTTGGTCTTCCTCCACCTCAACATCTTCTTCCAGGATGAATTCAGCTGCTCCATCAAAATGGGGCTGCTCCAGGCGGAGCCCCACGTCCCTCTATTCATCCCCTGCAAGCTGGTCGTCTTCTCTGTCTTCCAGCTCACCAGCCTCTCGGTTGGCGGCGTCTACATCCTCCTTGTACCCGTCGTCATCTACAACGCCCTGCAGCTCTGCCAGTGGGACAAGGGGCTGCTCGCCATCTACGAGATGCTGCCCGCCTTCGACCTCCTCAGCCGCAAGATGCTCACCTGCCCCGTCAACGACCTCAACGTCATCCTCCTCTTCCTCCGGGCCAACATCTCCGAGCTGACCTCCTTCGGCCGCCTCAACGCCGTGAACGCCTTGAGGGAAGCCGCCGCCAGCGAGCAGGACATAGATACTGTCGTCGACTTCATGACGCTGCTGGCCGGCCTGGAGACCGCCAAGCCCAAACACCGCATTTGTAACCCCGAGGCCGACGGCGATGCGCCACTCTCCAACGGCGGGACCCTAGGTAGGCTTTTTCTGTAGAGAAAACTTCTCTTCGCTTTTCCTCTTGGCTTCCGTGCCGCCAGATCCCACCCTGGGGGCGAGGCCAGATCCATCCACCGCAGCCCTAAAACGTGAAGGTTTTTTGGGGAGGTCACTGGCTCCATTTACAGCCAGGGACGGGTTCTGGCAGCCGGGACACGATGCTACCGTGAGCCCACGTGTGGGCAGGAGTTGCTATAGGGGAAAAAGGGAAAAAAAAAAAAAAGCAAACCCAGCTTGAGATGTATTTCGCATCCTCGTTGGCATGGCAACTGCAGGGCTAGCACAACTGGCTCTCGGGCTAGTCGCACGCCGGCGGACAAAGCCCAAGAGCCCAGTTTGTGATTGCCCAGTGAATTAATTTTCTCCTCTTCCTCCCCTTGCCCAGAAATGAAGCCCAGAGTGGAAGTGATGGGAAAAGCCTCCCGGGATTCGCTCGGCTCTGCCTGACTCCAAGAGCAGGCGGGGTGGCTGCTGCCCAGTTGCTCTGCTGGGATCCCGTTTGATCCAATTCCGCGTTGCGCGAGCGCATTAAACTCTGGTTTTGGTACAGCCTGGCTGGGTGAGGTCTGTAACGCGGCGGCCGGGCTGAGCTCACCTTCTTCCCCTCTTACCTATGATTTTTGGCAGGGGTTGATCTGTCCCTCCAGCAAAAAAAAAAAAAAAGGTTAAAATGTCGGAGGTTTTTTGTGCAGAAACTCTCTCAGATGCCTTATTCCAGTGCTACGTTGCACCTCATCCGCACAAATTTCCCTGCTGTTACGGCAGGAGAAGGGAATGGAGCACTAAGGGACACTCCTCTGAAGGAAAAAAGGATCTGAGAGTAAATTGAGGCGTTTTATTAACGATTTTTTAACACGGAAGAGTGGAAGGCACTCGCTACTGCTGCAAAGCCACGCACCCTGCGCAGCTCCTGTCCCTGCCCCGCTCAGCGTTTGGCTGTGGGTTGGTTTCCCCCCCCAGCTCCCGTGCGTGCCCTGTGTGGGGTCAGCGGCCCGTGCCCCGCAGAGGTCGGGATTTCCTGGGAGCTGGGACAGGAGCAGCTCCGCCAGCAGCGAGGGGTTCAGCTCCCGTCAGGGCATCCTTGTCTTAACGTCATTTTTCATAAATTTATTTTTAAATTGCCTTTTTTTTTTTAACCCCCTTTTCTGCAGCCTGGATTGAAAGAGGCACTGGGAAGCGTTTAATTAGTAAGACGCTAATCAAGCCAGCTGCCTCCCCGGATTGGAAAGGCACGGTGTCGGCAGCCCTGAACCGCTTTGCGAGAGGTCTGGGTTCCCTCTGCTGTCCCCTCAACCTAAATCCCTCAGGAAAACCAGGAGCCGGGGAGGAAAAGCAGCTCCCTCCCTCCAGCTGTTGTGGAGCGCCCCGAGGTTTCCCCTGCGGGAAGGGCATCCAGGAGGAACGGGGGCGCGGGCAGCCCCTGGCTGTTGTAGAGAGCACAGGACTCGTAGTCGCAGGGCCACTCGGCCCAGGCGTAGCGCAGAGCCAGCACTGGCAGCCGGCAGCCGGCCAGGGCCAGCGTCACCGTGCGTGACTCCACCGCCGCCATGGGTGCTGGCAGCCACCCGCCCGGGGACGGCTGGCCGGAGCAGCGGACCTTGGGCGAGGGAGAAACCTCCGTCAGGGCGGACCTCCCTCTTTTCCAGCCCTGGGGAGCGGGGAGAAGCTTCTTCCCTCTCACCTCAAACGCCCATGCATCCCTGCGGCGGCAGATGAGCTCCTGGCTGTAGGTGACATTCAGCAGGCCCCTGGTCACCTCCAGGATGGCGCGGGTGGGATACGGTCCCTGGAAAACCAGGTTTTTCTCCGCGTACGCCACAGCCCTGGCACCCAGGTGTAGCCGATGGGCCACGTTCTGCTTGTCCCGGGGGTGGATGCTGGAGGAAGAGGAGGGAAGCGGTGTTGGTATCCCACAGCTTCAGCCCTCTGTGCTTGCTGCCCAGGACTCGCCTGCCGTAGGGAGAGCGCTCATCTCCCAGATCCATCGCCACGGCCATGAAAGTGCCGGGCATCCTGGCGTTGGGGACGATCCCCAGGTCGGCTGTCTGGTGCCAGCGGAGACGGGCGAAGCTGTCGTCTGGGCTCTGCCGGCGATAGGTGGACAACTGCAAGGTGAGAGTCAGGGAGGGACACGGCTCAGCTGTCGCTCCCCAAACCGCCTGCTGTGGTCCCTGCCCAGAATTCGGCATTGTGACAGGACCCATCCGTGTATTTACTGCATCCTCTCCCTCCCACCACCTCGGAAGCAGCCTTGGGGGTGCGAAAGGATGGGTAAAACCCCTCCCTGAGCACCACCACGCCATCCCCGTGGGAGGGTGGGGGTCCTGCCCTCGGCTCCCCCTCCTCACCTGCACGAAGCCGAACGGGAGGAGCGGTTCCGTCTGCCCGGCCGATCCGACGTGGAAAGCCCAGCGCCAGTCGGCGATGAGGGCGGGGAAGGTGCAGTTGTACTGATCCGTGTGCAGGAAGGCGTTGGCCTCGCCTGTCACCAGAAGTGTGGGGCCAGTGAGAGCCCAGTGGGATGGTGGGGGGCGTGCTGCTCCATGTTGGGGAGTGGGGGAAAAAAATAAGAAATGGGCGGGGGCTTACCCTGGTACCACACGACGCCCCGCAGCGTCATGTTGAGGAGCGGGTGGATCATGGCATTCCAGAGCACGGAGGGCGTTTGCGGGCCAGAGAGCTGCCAGTGCTGGGAGATGCTGGAAAACAAAGCTGGGCTTAAGGGGGGGTGCAAAACACAAGGCCAGCCCCGAAACTGGGGGCTTCAGGCACCAGGTTCATACGGTTAAAGCCAGTGCTGCACAAAAGGGGAGCCCTGCCATGTCCCTTTTCCCCCGAAAAAGCAGTGTGGCGCGGGGCAGGAGGTCTTTCTGCTGTGTCTTCTCTCACCTCCCCGCGTCCTCCGGGAGCCCGCATGCCCGCAGAGCCCTTCGGGAGGACCAGGCCTCGATGGGGGTGCCCCCCCAGGCTGCCTCCACCAGCCCAACGGGGTACCGCAGCGCCTCGTAGAGGTAGCGCCCCAACAGCCAGCAGAGTGCCGAGAAATAGGTGAAATTCCCGTGGCCCAGTTTTTCTGTTCAAGAAAAAAGTGGCTGCAAAGGAAAAAAAAAGAGGAGGGGGGGCGGAAAAAAGCCATTTCCAGGATTTTTTTTTTTTTGGTGGCCCACTGCACTCACCAGCTGTCGGGATGGACCACGGCAAGTCAACTCGCTCCAGATCCTCCAGCTCCATGTCGGAGCGGGCGGGCGCCGCGGTGAAGAGGCGAACGTAGGGGTAGCGAGCAGCGGCGGCAAGCTCCTGGCTGGCGTTGGTGATCTAAGGAAGGGTCCGGAAACGCGTGAGGCGCTCCCCCACCTGATCCGACAGGATCGGGCCATGCTGTGGGTGCTTACCTGCAAGACCGTCATTGCCATGTTGCTCTGCCCGCTGCAAAGCCACACGTCCCCAAAGTAGACGTCCCGCAGAGTCACGTTCTCCGAGCCCTGCCCGGCCGTCAGTGCGTAGGGACCGCCGTGATCCATAGGATCCAGGACAGTCGTCCACATCCCAGAAAGTCCTGGAGGAAGAAGACGGCACTTTTCTTTTCACAACCCCTACGAAGGCCACGAGACCTTCGCAAAGAGGTTGGATGAGCAGCTAACAACCGGTGGGGATGGACAGGCAACGAGGGAAAGCTTCCCCGCCGCAGAGCCAGGCTAGGAAAGGAATTTTGGAAGCTCTCTGCCATCAGAGGTCTTTCCTCCTGCAGGAGCTCAGGGGTTAAAAAGAAAATCTCAAAGGCAAATGTGTGTCAGAGCAGAAGCTGCTGGGAGGAACCGGGATTACAGGAGCAGCTTGGGGTGTGCGTGACACCGAGATGTCTCCAGCTAATTTTAGAGGCGCCGAATCAAGGCGTTAAAGATATTCTGCTGGAGCTTAGCGTGGATTTTCTGTCCGGGCCGGGGTCGGATCCTGCAGGAGGTTTCCCAGTAGCAGTGGATGGACGCTCGAGGGCGAGACAACTCTGGGCTCTCCAGCTTGCAGAGCAGCCCCTGTAGGCAGCAGTTTCACCCCCTCAACGGTGATGAGCAGCCCCCTCCCGTGACTCACTAGGCAGGGAACGAGGCCACCGGCTGAGATTTGAGATGCCGCCGAGACCTCCCGGCCTCCAGAAAGGCTCAGCCTGCAGCAGCGACATCCTTCAAGGCTTCCAGATCCTCTGAGGGGGGATGCATCAAAAAAACCTGCCCCGGGAGTGCTCCAGAGATTTCCCCGGAGATGGTTTTGACAGGGAGAGGAGAAAAATCCTCCCCTCCCTCTGCCTCATCCTTCGGCTCAAGCCTACGTGGTGCCACCCGCTTCAGCAGCAGCTCGGCTCCCGCTCGGTGCCTATGGGATCCCGCCAGCAGGAAACCGAAGTGAGCAAAGGCCGGGCCCTGGCAGGGAAGGGGATGGCTGAAACCTCCCAGATCTCCTGGAGATAGGGAAAGCGCAGCCCATGGGGATGCACGAGCTGGAGATGTCACCATCACCTGCCACCTCTGCAGCCCCAGAGCAGCTGTGGGACAAAGCCGGGGTGACGAGGCATCGGCGGGTCCAATTTGGGCTTGGACGTGCTCCTCGGCCACCAACGCCACTGGCCCCGGTTGCCCGGCGAGGGGCCAAGACCAACCTTTAACTTGCGCCGTCTTCTTCATGATGATGGTGCCGCTGTCCTTGGCAAGAGCCACGGTCACCATGGCCCCCGGCTCTCCATAGCCCCACACCATGGCCCCCGCTGGCTCCTTCTGCAGCACCATGTGGTCGCCGTAGTAGGACGCGAAGCCGAGGAGCGCCCCTGTGATCAACAAGACAGCGCAAATATCATCTCTGAAAGGTGAAAAGCAACGAGAAAACTCCCAGTGTGGCCCCCAACTCCCTTTTAAGTGCAGATTATTTGAGATCTCGCTTTAATTTACCGCTGGTCAACCTTAAGGTGGTGAAAATCACCAAGAAGCCGAGGGAGCGGCAGGAGTTGAAGTCCCCAGGAGAGGCCGGTCACCTCCCACAGCACGGCAGCTTGCATTACACAGAGTTTGGCTACAGATTTCGGCAAAAATAACACTATGGGAGCGTCTCCACCAGCACAGCTTTGCTAATAACTACGCTCTGACATATTTTTCCCTTGCAAAAAAAAATTTGGCAAGCAGTTGGATGTGATATGCTGGGCACACGGCACCGGCAAAAGCGCCTTCAGCGGGAAGGGAAGCAGAGGTGTTGGCCCTGGCGCCCCCAAAAGCTTCGTTTTTGGGAGTATGAAAATAAAATCACACTTGAAAGGGGGTCGGGGCAAGGTTTGGAGGGTGTGGAGAGGCGATCTGGGTGGTGGACCTTGCTGTAGCCATGGAAGTGGGGCTCTCCTCCGCGGCGCGCCCCGGGCTGGGTTTAACAAAGGGAACAAACGAGGTCCTAGGCCTCTCTGAGATCAGCCGCGTCGCCGGGCCCGCCATCTCATGTGACGAGGCTCCAGGAAGGACGAGTTACATAAAGAAAAGAGTCGGAGGAGGGGGAAAAAAAAAAAAAACCACCAAAAAAACCCACCCCGAGACGCCGGGAAAGAGACTGGAAGCTATAAAAAGCGGCGGGGAGGAGGGGAGGGAGGAGAGCCCACGAGACGCCGCCGAGGAGCCGCGTGCGGCTCCCGCCTTATGTAAAGCATCGTCCCACGGCGGCAGCGGCATGCCCGGGGCGTCGAAGCGGAGCTGCGGGGGGCCCAGGGTGTCAAAGCGGGGCAGTGGGGGGCCCAGGGTGTCAAAGCGGGGCTGCGGGGGGCCCAGGGCGTCGAAGCGGGGCAGCGGGGGGCCCAGGGCGTCGAAGCGGAGCTGTGGGGGGCCCAGGGTGTCGAAAAGGGGCTGTGGGGGCCCCAGGTTGTTGAAATGGGGCTGCGGGGGGCCCAGGGCGTCGAAGCGGGGCTGGGGGGTGCAAAAGGCCCCAAAATGGGGCTCTGGGGGTGCCAAGGGCCCTGAAGCGGGTGCCGGGGGGTGTGCAGCCAGCCCCCCCTCAGGCCTTTACCTGCCGCCACCGGTGCCACCGCCAGCAGCGCCCACGCCGCCATCCCGGGTGGGACACACCAACCGCGGGGTGCGGGCACCCTGCCCCGCCGGGCCCCGCCCCCGCCTGGGCGTGGTCAGCTCGGGGAGGGGCGTGTCCCCGGGCACGCGCCGCCGTTGCCAAGCGACAGCGTCGGCCCCACCGAGGCAGAGGCGCCGGCGCGGCCTGGCCGGGTGGGAGGGGAAAGGAGGGGCGAGGATACGGGCGCAGATGGTGGGGGAGCGTGGGGCCGAAGGGATGGGGTGGGGGCAACCGGTAGCACCGGAAGAAACCGGGGGGAACCGGTAGAACCGGGGGTCCGGCCGCTCACCCCGCCCTGCCCGGGCAGTCGCCGCGCACGCGCACTTAGAGGCAGCCCTGCGCAGGCGCGGCGAGCGGGGAGGGTCGCGCCCCCTAGCGGCGGCGCTGCCTCCTCTTTACCACTTGGCCCCGGGTTCGAGTCCCGGCGCTGCCCGGGGGGGGTTGGGCCGGGGTGGCTGATACCGGTTGTGCCGCTTCAGGGGCGGAGGCCCGGGAGCGACGACCATGTCCACTCCCTACTCCAGCACCACCCTGCAGCTTCCTTCCGGCTTCCGAAAACTGCTGGAGGGGCTGGCACTGGAGGTGCTGCGCGCCCAGCCCACCGACCTGGTGGCCTTCGCTGCTCACCACTTCCAAACGCTGCTGGAGCAGAGAGAGAGTGAGTGGTCGGCCCAGCAGCACCCCCATCCCCACCCCGCACCCCTGCCCCGCGCTGCTTCGTCTGTCCAGCCTGTGCGGCATTGGGCCTGTCCTCGTGCTCATCGCCTGTGGCGTCAGGCCTGTCCTGTGCCCATCGCCCATGGTGTCAGGCCTGCCCCATGTTCCTGTCACCCATGGCGTTGTGCCTGCCCTGTGCCCATCACCCGTGGCTTGAGGCTTGTCCTGTGCCCATCACCCATGGCGTCAGGCCTGCCCCATGTGCCCATCACCCATGGTGTCAGGTCTCCTTCCTTTCCCCAGGCAGCCGAGCGGTGTGGGAAGCCCAACTTGACGAGCAGCGTCTCACCCAGCCCCCTTGCCAGGTGGGTCATGCTCCCCACCCAACCCCGCACCCCCCGGAGATTTCAGGGTGCCCAGGACAACGGGCTGGCATCCCTGCCCACCCTGACCCCCCTGCCCTTCTCCCACATCACCTACATTTTTAGATTTTCCTGCTTTTCCTCCAGGAGCTGGAGGAGGGCGAGGAGAAGGAGGACAAGGACGAGGAGGAGCGGGCGGGCGGCGGTACATCCACAGGCACGGTAAGGGACGTGGCGCTCGCACCCAAAACAGGGCTATTTGAGCCCAAAACCAGCAGCGGGGGTGGCTGACAGCACCCGCCACGCCATGATTTCTCCCCCTAGAAATCCTCACCGCGAGGCGGTGGAGGGGGTGGCGGCCGTGTAACCCTTTCTCCAAAGGGACGCCTCCCTGGGGACACGACCCCAAACCCCCCATTTGGCAACATCTGACCCCAAAACGAGGAGCCACAACTTAAAAAAAACCCAAAAAACCCAAACCTGAATTCCCTTGCTGCGGGTGATGATCTCCCATCCCACCCCCACGGCGCTTTTTTAATGAGAATTTTCATTAATGAGGTCCCCGCCGTTATTAGCGCCTCTCACCTGAGATTTCTCCCCTAAAAAAGAAAAAACCCAAAACCCCGCGTTTTTGATTTCAAGGCTCTATATTTAGGCCCCTGCATCCCTGGAGGTCCTCGGAAACTTGATAGCGTCCCCGCGTGAAGGAGGGATGTGACATTGCTGCTCTCCTAAATGCCCCCATGAGCCGAGATACCGGCATTTTGGGGAGCCCAGGGCGGGATCCCCCCCTCCATCTCATTCCAACCAGTGAATTTTAGGTTTTGACACCCGGAATGGTTTCAAAATCCTAAACGGTGCTGAAAAAAAAAAAAAGTGGTGGGGTTTGCGTCGGCTGCTGCTCTTTTTTGGGGGGGGTTGGACCCCCCATTCGTGTTTTTCTCTGGGGAGCGCTGGCCATATGCAGCGTTCGCCCACGGCACGGGGCCCGGCCTGGAAAAGAAAAAACAGGAAGGAGGAATGGAGGGGGGAAATAATAAAATAAAAAAATAATTTAATAAAAGCTGGCGGGGACTGCAGGCCGGGGCCGATGCCAGCCGGCGACGCCGTGACCCCCTTCCTCCCGGCACCGCCTCGCCGGCTGCCGGCTCCTCGCTTCCGCACCCGGCGTCGCTGCCTGCCCGGGGCACCTTTCCAGCATCAAATCCCTCTGGTTTTGTTTTTTTTTAAAGGATTTTTTGACACCTCGGTGCCACCATCTCAAACCACGACGGTGGGGTCGCTCCGGCCATGGTGTCCCAAACACTCTTCCAAAATATGGTTTATTTTATCGGGATGTAGATCTGGGAGGTGCTGGAGCACCCGGAAAAGCATCACCCCAATATTCCTTTCCCGCCCCCGCTCCGTTTTGCGCCCCGGGGTGGGCTGTTTTCTCCGATGAAGGGCTCGGGGAGGGGAAAAAAAAAAAACCAAAAAAAACACCCAGAAAAAAAAAAAGCAGAGCCTGGAACGGGCTCAAAAAGCGCCGTTAATGATTAGAAATGTTCTGGCATTTCACGTCCCTCCTCCGCAGCCGGAGCCTGCGGGAGACGCCGGCGCTCGGCAGCTCTGCCAGGACTGGGGCGCCGCGGCCCGAGCGGATTTTGGGGATGAGGGGCTGTGGGAGCTGGGAAAAACAAGGCGCCGGCCGCTCTGGTGTTTAAATTGGGCCCCAGCCCTCAGTTTTGGGTGGTTTTGAGGGGTTTATGTGTTTTGGTGGGAAGAGGTGGCAGCGGAAAAGCGGCTCTGACAGGAAAAGCCGGTGCGGATGGGTGGTGGGGGCATGAAGGGACGCTCGGGGAGCACCCGTCCGGCCAGATGTGGGGTTTGGGTGCCTGGATGCTGCTGGAGTGGGGCAGGGGTGACCCCCGTCAGCCGGTGAAGTGTGGGTGGGCTGCATCCCTGGGATGGGATGGGACGGGATGGGACAGGACGGGATGGGGTGGGACAGGGTGGGATGGGGTGGGATGGGATGGGGATGGGATTGGGATGGGATGGGGTAGGATGGGGTGGGATGGGGTGGGATGGGATGGGATGGGACGGGATGGGATGGGGTGGGATGGAGATGGGATGGGACGGGATGGGATGGGGTGGGATGGGGTGGGGATGGGGTGGGATGGAGATGGGATGGGACGGGATGGGATGGGGTGGGATGGGATGGGGTGGGATGGAGATGGGATGGGACGGGATGGGGTGGGATGGGATGGAGATGGGATGGGATGGGATGGGACGGGATGGGATGGGATGGAGATGGGATGGGCTGGGATGGGATGGGATGGAATGGGGTAGAATGGGATGGGGCTGGGTAGGGAGCAGGCAGCCTCGGGGACAGAGATGGGGACAGGGCTGGGAACAGTGATGGTGGCAGGGCCAGGGCCGGTGACAGGGACTGGGACGGGGATGGGGCGAGGGTGGTGATGGGGACAGGGACAGCGATGGCACCAAAGGTGACAGGGTTGAGGCTGGGGATGGGGCTGGGGAAGGGGACAGTGACAGGGCTGGTGGCAGCAGTGGGGACGGTGGCGGTGCCAGGAATGGGGACGGTGACGTCGATGGGCCGGGGATGCCCATCAATGGGTGATGGTGATGATGATGATGGCAGTGACGGCAAGGAGGAAGGTCGGTGCCCCCAGAGCCCCGCGTGGGACGCAGCCCTGTCAGTGAGCCCGGCTGCGGAAGGCCGGCAAGCCCCAGCCACGCCGGCTGTTGGGGGGGGGCTGATGTCCGACTCGGGGGGGGGCCATGCTGTATTTCGGGGGCCGACCGTCGGCGTGCAGAACCCACGGGCGACTTCTGCAGTTGCTTAGCAACTCCCAAAGCTGGATTAGAGGCGAGCGAGGCGGGCGATGTGGGGGGCTGCAGCCCCCCGCGTCACCCTGGGGGTGTCCCCTGTCTTTTCTGGAGTCCCCCTCTGTCTCGCCCCTCTGGCCCCGCCACCTCCGAGGGCAAAAGCGGGGTCCGCAGGGCTGGAAAACTGGGTGGGTTTGTGGATCTGCATGACAAACTCAAATTTAGGGGCTCAGGTGCTCCTGCCAGTGGGGAAGGGACCCCCGAACCCCAAAAGCGGAGCCCACGTTTGGGCACGTCGCCCCCGGGCTTCGTGGGGTCCCGCCATACCCACCCTTCCTCCCATCCTCATCGTCATCCTTTGGGACCGAGTCCCAGGTAAGTCGTGAAGATTTTTGCTCCCCATACAACAAACCTGGGGGGCAACCCCCTCCCTCAAGAAAAAAGAAGAGGGCGCCTCGTTTCGCCTCCCTCCTGCCCAAAAAAAACCTAAATTTTTTTTTGCCCATTTCGTGGCAGCCCTGTCAGCCCCCCATGCCGAGGGCAAGACCCGAAACGTTCGCTTGCCTCCTGCACACGTTGGTTTTGAGAATTCCACGGCAAGTCCGCTGCCAGCTGCCGGCTCCTTTAAAGCCTTTCGGAGGGATGCGAAAGAAAATCGGAGGAGGTGGAAAAAATTAAAAAAAAAAAAAAAAAAGAGAGAGAGAGAGAGAAAGGGGAAAAAAAAAAAATCGGTGTAAGAAACACCCCCTCCTCAAAAGGCTGGCGGGGTGCAGGGCTGATAGGCTCGCCCGCGGGAGAGCGTGTTACGTAGCAAGCGGCTCCGCTCAACTTGCCACCCGCGCCCGGAGAAAGTCGCCGGGGAAGCCAGACCCTCGCCAGAGCCCCTCGCCCGCCGCCCACCCGCCCTCCGCCATGGACTGCTGCAACGTAGGTCCCCCCTTCCCCCAGCGTTTCGCTTGCTGCTTTTAATTTGTTATTATTATTAATTGTTATTAATTATTATTATTACTGGGCGCCTCTTGCAGCGGGGTCCGGGGGTGGCGGAGGGGTGGTGGGGGCAGGGGAAGGGGAAGGGGGGGTGATGCTGCCGTGGGTGCTGCACCCCCGAGCTCAGCCAGCTCCGCGGCTGCCCCCCACCTGGTAGTTAAAAAAAAAAACCAGCTCCGGGCGGCAGCGGGGGGCTTCTGTGGATAAAGCGATAAACTGGGGCAAGCGGGGGGCTACACCCCCAGCCGCCGGCCGGCTCGAGGAGCTGATGTGGCTGAAAACCACCGCGTTTTTTTCCCCTTTTCTCCCCTTTTCCCCCCATTTCTCCCCCCTCTTTCTCCCTTTCCCCCCTTTTTTTCTCCTTTTTTCTTATCATTTTTTCCCCTCCTACTCAGCCAGCAGCATGGAGAGAAGCCCCCGTCTCCCCTCCTGCGCACATCCAGATGCAAAGCCCACCCTGGATATAGGATTTGTCCCCCCGGATATGGGATTTCTTCCCTGAATATAGGATGTTTTCCCCCCTACATATAGAATTTCTTGCTCAAAAATGTAATTTCTCCCCTGGATGCAGGTTTCCCTCCCTGGATATAGGATTTCTTCCTTGGATACAGGTTTTCACCCCTCTGCATATAGGATTTCTTCCCTAAATACTGGATTTCTCCCCGGAATATAGGGGTTTTCATCCCCTGGATGCGGGATTTATCCCCCGGATATAGGATTTCTGTCCTGGATATAGGATTTCTCTCCCAGATATAGGATTTCCTCCCCCTGGATATAGGATTTCTGCCCTGGATATAGGATTTCTCCCTCAGATATAGGATTTCCAGCCCCGCCGATAACATTTCCACCCCCTGGACGTATCGTTTCCACCTCAGACCCGTCACTTAAGCCGTCGCCGCTCTTTCGCTGCCCTCGCCTTTCGCGCCGGTAAAAACAACCCGAGCAACTTCACGGCACGCTCTGAGGGGATGAGCATCCCCCTCCTCCGCTACCCCCCTCCCCCCCAAAATCTACAGCTTCCAAATAACCCCCAAATCCCCCCAAAAACTCCTGTAAAGCATTCTCAGGGTGACGCTGCTGACACCGGAGCATCCAACGCCACCTCGCTCCCATGTAATTTGTTTTTTCCCGTGTTTTTTTCCGCCCGTTACTGTGGCGTCAGGTCCAGCCCCTCCGGCTTGGAGGAGTGGGCTGTGGTGATTTATCTTTGACGTGGGGTAAAATATGCTTTTTCTGTCCCCTCCAGCCTCGTTCGCTTCCCAAATTTCCTGAGGTTTTCCGTCAAAACCCTGAGCAGGGATGCAGGAGGACGCGGCAGGCAATGAGGGAAGGGGAAACTGAGGCACGGCCAGCTCAACTTGCGCCGTGTGACCCCTGTGCCCCAAATCCTCACCCCCCTCCCAAACTCATCCTTTTTGGTCCGGAGTCCCCCGAGGCACCTGCAAAGGACCCCAGGTTTTGGCGAAGACAGCTAATTTTTGGGAAAAGACCCTCATTTGTATGAAAGGACCTTAATTTTTAGTGAAGAACTCTAATTTTTAGCAAAAGACCCTAATTTTTAGTGAAGTACCATGATTTTTTGTGAAGGACCCTCATTTTTAGGAAAAGACCCTCATTTTTAGCGAAAGACCCTGCTTTTTAATGAAGAACCCTAATTTTTAGCAAACGACCTTCGTTTTTAGGAAAAGACGCTCATTTTTAGCAAAGGCCACTAATTTTTAGCGAAGGACCTTAAATTTTAGTGAAGAACTCTAATTTTTAGCAAAGAACCCTAATTTTTAGCGAAGAACCCTAATTTTTAGCAAAGGATCCTAATTTTTATCCAAAGACCCGCAAAAGACCCTCATTTTTACAAAAAGACCCTCTTTTTTTTTTTGTGAAGGACTCTCATTTTCAGGAAATGACCGTCATTTTCAGCAAAGAACCCTAATTTTTAGCAAAGAACCCCAATTCTTAGCCCGGGGGCTAATTTAGGACCTCAGTAAAGGATGAAATTTGGGGGGAGGGCTGCCCTTTTTGGGGCACCGGCGGCCATAACCCTCCCATTGCCATCAGCAGGAGGGAGCCTGCACGAAGCTGGACGAGGACATCCTGGACATCCCGCTGGACGACCCCGACGCCAACGCGGCGGCCGCCAAGATCCAGGCTAGCTTCCGCGGCCACATGACCCGCAAGAAGATCAAAGGTGGCGAGCTGGAGCGGAAAACCAAGGACGCCGAGTGCGCCAACAGCACCCGCGGCGGCGACCTCCGCAACGGCGACTAGGTACGCCCCAAATCGCAAAATTGGGTCATTTTTTTTTTTCTTTTTTTCCATTTCCCCACGTCGCTTTGGGACGGAGAAAGGGTTTTTCTTCCCAGGAGGTGGAAGCGCGCAGGCAGGCGCATTTTGCCCTAATTTTCAGGAGCGTGCCGTAGTAGTTAGCATAGGAAGGCGAAGCCCTAGATTTGAGTCGAATTTCTCCCTTAGCAACACCGCCCCGAAACGCCTCGCCTCAGCACATGCTATTTTTAAAAGCCTGTGTCACAGTCTCCTGGCAGGAAAAGGTAAATTTAAAGAAGCGCCCACGGTGCTGAGGCCGCGTGGTAGTGGGGCCCCGGAGCGGTGGTTGCGGCGTGGCGCGGCACGGCGTGGCACGGCGAGCGAGGAAGGGTTGGGCTGTGGCTGGCGGCGGGGAGGTTGCATTGCCGGCGCGGCCACGCATGTGTGGCGGGGATAGCGGGGAGGGAACTGGGAGGGAACTGGGATGCAGTGAGCGTGCAGTAGGGATGCAATGGGAACGCAGTAGGGATGCGACGGAGATGAACTGGGGATGCCGTGGGATTTCAGTGGGGATGAACTGGGAATGCAGTGAGGATGCCGTGGGATTTCCTTAGGGATGCAGTGGCGATACAGTGGAGATTACCTGGGATGCAGTGGGGATGAACTGGGGATGCAGTGGGAAGGAACTGAGGATGGAGTGGGGATGCAGTGGAGATGAACTGGGGATGCAATGGGATTTCAGTGGGGATGGAACAGAGGTGAACCAGGGATGCAATGGGGACATAGTGGAGATGCAATGGGATGGAACTGGGGATGCAGTGGGATTTCAGAGGGGATGCAATGGAGATCAACTGGGAATGCAGTGGGAAAGCAGTGAGGATTCAGCCAGGATACAGTGGGGCTGCAGCGAGGAGTCAGCGGGGACAAACTGGAGATGCAGGGGGGCTGTGTCCCCTTGCCCTGTCCCCCCACTGTTGTGACGGGGCCGGGTGGGGACAGGGTGCAGGCAGCGCGGGGGGCAGGGCACAGCGTGCAGGCATGCTGTGGGTGGGCTGCAAGTAGGGCACAGGGGGTGCGAGCTGCAGGAGCAGGCGTGGGCAGGGTGCGGGGTGCAGGATCTGGGTCAAGTGTGCAGGGCGCAGGGCACAGGATCAGAGTGCAGGGTGCAGGGTGCGGGGCAGGGGCGCAGGATCTGGGTGCAGGGTGCAGGATCTGGGTTAAGAGTGGAGGGCGCAGGGTGCAGGATCTGGGTGCAGGGTGTGGGACGGGGGTGCAGGATCTGGGTGCAGGGTGCAGGATCTGGGTGCAGGGTGTGGGGTGGGGGTGCAGGATCTGGGTGCAGGGTGCAGGGTGTGGTGCGGGGGTGCAGGATCTGGGTGCAGGGTGCAGGATCTGGGTGCAGGGTGTGGTGCGGGGGTGCAGGATCTGGGTGCAGGGTGCGGGGCGGGGGCGCGGGCCCCGGGCTGACCCACTTTCTCCTTGCTTGCAGGGGCTGCCAGGTGCTCACCGGACCCCCCCTCGCCACCGAGCCCCCGCCAAGCCCCAGGAGCCCCCGCTTCGCCCCGCCACTCCCGCATGTGCCCCCCGGGGTCCCCCCGCAACCAGGCCCTGCCCCCACTCCCAGCCGCCCCCCGCAGCCCCAGCCGCCCCCCACCCCAATAAACCCTGCCCAGAGGCCCGGCCTGTCCTCGACGCCTTTCGATGCCACTGGCGCGGTGAGGTCACGGCAGTGTGGCGGTCACAGGTCGGGTGATGCCCAGCAGCGACGTCACGCGCACCGAGTGTGACATCACTGGCAGGTCTGCGATGGCGGGTGTGTCATCACATGGGTGGGCGCGACATCACCGCGGGGCGTGCGATGGCTGGCGTGACGTAACTGCTGGGTGGTGTGATGTCACTGCTGGACGTGCGACGGCTGCTGTGACATCATACGGGCACGTGGGATGTCACACAGACATGCGACACGTCCCTGCTGGCTGTGTGATGGCGGGTATGACATCACGCAGGTACACATGACATCACTGATGGACATGCGTGATGTCATAGAGGCACGAGCCAGATGCTGTGATGCCACACATGCGTCGTGACAGGAGGCGGCGGGGCGTGACATCACGGTGATGGGCAGGTGATGGGTCTTGGCGCCAGCGCACTGTGACATCATCACCCAGCCGCCGCGCGATCACCCAGAGGGACGCAGGATGCACAGCCCCCCACATCCCCACACACGCACCCCAAAACCCACGGCGCCGGGCAGCACAGCCAGCTTTTAATCAGAAACCCCCTAAAAAAAGCGCCCCCCCCGCCCCGTTCCCCATCACCCCCCCGCTTTTAATGCTCTTTTATGAAAAATCCCCCATTCCAACGGATAGAGATATATATAAAAAAAAAAAAAAAAAAAAAAAGGACCTGCCGTCCGTGCGGGGCGGGGGCTATTTCGGGGTGTTATATTTACGAGGGAGACTCGGCCCCCCAAAAAAACCCAGGAAGCCCCCCCACGCACCCATTAAACAGCCCCACGATGAGTCCAGCTGCTTGAGGCGTCTTTTAAAAAGGAAAAAAAAAAAAAAAATCCAAAAAGGTAAAAAAAAAAAACCCCAGAAAATGGGGATGGAGGGGGTTGCTGGACATGGACACCCCTTTTTTTTTGCGGCGGGGGAGGTCACACCAAGGAGCCGGCTCGGCTCTGCGCCGGCACCATGACGGGGACGGCGCCCGCCCGTGCCAGACTGGAAGGGGGCACCGGCCCCGGCGGGGCGACAGGATGCTGGTGGCGCCGGGGGGCCCCGTTAGCGGCGGGGGGTGAGAGGCTGGGGGTGCGCGCCCCTCCACGGGGCGAGGGTCCCCGGCAGCTGCCGGCGGCGGTGAGCACGGAGGCGGTGTCGGAGGGGAGCTTGGCCCCGAAGGGTTTCTCCCGCGTGCCGGCGATGGAGGACAAGGTGCTGGTTTTGGAGATGGTGTCCGCAGCCGGTCTCCTCGCCCACGTCGGGGTTTTGGGGGCTACGGCGTCCTCCCTGCCGAGACGGGACAACGCGGGAGAGGTTGGAGCTGGGAAACCCTGCTGTCCGCCCCCCCAAAGCACCGGGAGCCCCCCAGGGTTGCGCAGAGCTCCTGTACCCCAAAACAGGGTGGGGGGAGAGGGAAAGGGGAGAAACAGAGGTGGAAAAAATGCCCTTGTTAACTCTGAACCCTAATGACGACTGGCCAGAGGTGGAAATTTCCTCCTCCCCATTACCTCTGAAACCTAGCGATGACCAGCCAGAGAGGAAAACCTCCTCTCCCTGTTAACTCTGATACCTAATGATGACTAGCCACAGACGGAACCCTCCTTCCCTCCTCCCGTTCATTCTGAAACCTAGCGATGACAGTTTGAACCTCTCCCAAAGGAGGGGCGCCTCACTTGATCTCGTTGGCTGCCTCCTCCTGGCCGTCGCGCTTCTTCCTCCGGTAGCCAACGACCCACCGGGCGAAGAAGACAACGGTGATGAGGGCGCCCAGGGAGCCCAGCACGGCGCCGGCGATGACGGCTTTGGTGCTAGCTGCCGGAGAGAGACAGAGAAGCGGCGGTGCGGGGGGAAGTTGGCCTCCCCCTCTTATTTACCACGGGGACCCCGTGGGGACCGCGTGCGTGTCCCCCGCCACCTCCCTGCCCCGCGGACACGTACTCACTTGAGTGCACCTCCAGGACGATGCTGCACTCGGCCAAACCCACGCGGTTTTCGGCCGTGCAGACGTAGAGACCCGCCATCTCCCGGGAGAGGTTGGTCAGCTTGAGGGTGCCCCTGCCCCGGTCTGCGGGCGAGAGATTTGGGGTAGCATCCCCCGGGATACTACCACCCCCCCCAACCTCCTCGTGCGGCGAGCAGGCAGAGTTAAGGAGACAAAGCCGGAATCGTCCCCCCGCGGTTGAAGCTTCCCGGGATTTTCCCGTCTCCCCAGTTCTCTGGGGGGTCCCACCTTACCCTGGGCCGGGGGGAAGAAGACCTGCAGGGTGGGGGCTGTACGTTGCCACTGGTACGCGGGCGAGGGCTTCCCCTTCTTGGAGGTGCAGCTCAACGTCACGTTGGCACCCACGGTGGGGTCGCCATGCAGCTGGCAGGCGGGGGCGGCCGGAGGCACTGCGGGACACGAGCGTCAGTCCTAGGGGCCACCACGGCGCGGGGCTCAAAGGGAACGGCCGGTGCAGTCCTTACCCAGGACAGTGAGGCTGATGACGCCGACGTTCTTGCCCGTGCTGGTGACATTGTCTGCCACGTTGACGGTGCACATGTACCGGCCCGAGTCACGCTCCTGGGTGGCGTTGATGACCAGTGAGATGTTGTGGGTGAGGTCAGGGTAGAGGAACCCAACGCGGGGCTTCAGCTCTGTCTCCTCCACCTTCACCACCCCGCCCAGGTAGGTCAGGATCTGCATGGGAAGGGGGGAAAACGATGGCTCGGTAGCCTCCGAGAGCGGGCATCTCCTCACCGTTGGCACCACAAGATGAGCATCTCCTCAGTGTGGGCACCACGAGCATCCCCCCCCTCACAGGCATCACCCCATCATGGGTACCATGGGGAACTTCCCAATGTGGGCACCACAAACACCTTCCCACCATGGCACCTGCCCATCGTGGGCACCATGAGGTTCCCTCCATCGTGGGCACCATGGTCACTACCCCCATGGTGGGCACCACCTCATGGTGGGCACCATGAGCTTCACACCATCATGGGCACCTCCCCATCATGGGCACCATGGTCACTACCCCCATGGTGGGCACCATGAGCTTCACTTCATCATGGCCGCCATGAGCTTCCCATCATCTTGGGCATCTTCCCATCGTCATGGGCACCTTCTTATCATGGGCACCACGAGCGCCACCTCATCACAGGCACCACCTCATCATGGCCACCAGGAGCTTCGCACCGTGACAGGCACCTCCCCATGGTGGACACCACAACCACCCCCCACCATGGCCACCTCCCCACTGTACCCCTCTCCCTCCCCCTCACCTGGAAGGGGTAGGCGTCCTCCTTGTTGAGCAGCCAGGTGACGTAGGGTTTCCTGTGCGAGGGGCTGGTGTACCAGGCGGGCAGCACCGCCCGCTGCCCCTCCACGCAGACGACCGAGTCCGTCCCCACGTGCACCCGCAGCACGGCCGAGGAGACCCCTGCTCGCCGCCGGAGAGGGAAGAAAATGGGATGTGACTCAACTCCAGGTGCCGCTTTTTCCGTCAAAAAAACCTCATTGTCGGAAAACTTCCTCCTTCCCCAGGGAACAACCCAGCGATCCCAGGCGGCTGGGTCAGGAGGACTTTTCTCCTTGTTCCCTGCCGTGGGAATGGCTACCTGGCCACTCCGGAGGATGCGGGACGATGCCCGTTCCCATTTCCCGCTCTGAGATGGGAAAAGCGCCAATCAAAAATCCCCATTTCCACCGGGATTCTTTATGGGTGGCTTCCCCTGATCCCCCCCCATCCCAAATATTCCATCCCAAAGATCGTCTGCACCCCAGCATCCCCCCAAAATCCCACCAGGAGGCAACAACGGGATATGAGTGGGTACCACAGACCGGAGAAGGATGCTCGGCTCCAGTGGAAGATTATTCCCTGGCTTTACCCGTAAAGCTCAGCCGGAAAAATTAATCGGCTCAGGAGAGGTTGGGTTTATGTCGGTGGTTTTTTTGTTTGTTTGTTTGTTTGTTTTTCCTGAGGGAATGCCACCCAGGACCCACATCCTGGCCATCGATCCATGTCCCCAGCCGGCCCCGCTCCCACCAGCGCCCCAGGGTCTGGGATGCAGGGCTGGGGGAAGGATGATGCTACACTCCCTCATCCCAAATCCTTGCGGCCAACTGGGATTTGGGGGGAGAAAAAAAAAATAATCCAAGTTTTGAAGGATCTAGGGAATCTCTGACATCCTCATCCTCTTCCCTTGATTTTTCCAGGGTAGGAAGAGAAAAACAAAGGAGGGGGAGGATTTTTAGCCTTCTCCCTGTATCCGTTCACCCCCCCTCTCGGCAAAGGCATCGGTGCAGCTTCCGGACGGAGCCTTCCAGCTCCGGGCAGGAAACTCTGCTCCGGCCGATAAGTCTTCCCAGGAATTTAAAAAAAAAAAAAAAAAAAAAAAAAATTGAATTTTCCTTCTCTGGAGAAATCAGCCCTGGTTTGGCGAGGATGCGTAAAAATAGCTCACCCGGCCTAAGAACATAAACCCTTAAATCCGGCGGGGAGCGGGGGGGCCACCGCTGCAGAGACGGCAGCGGGGATCCTGCCCAACCAGCACACCGGGGCGAAATAATTCATATTATTAGCGCGATTAATTACAGCAAGCCGTGGCATAGAATAACATACACCGCGTGGGAAAAAAGTGGTAATTAGCTTGGAATTTTATGCCATTATCACAAAAATTGTACTAAATTTAGACAGTGTATAAGGAAATCTATGCTCTCTAATAATTATTTTGTAATTTCTGTAATAAAATAGATAATAATAGAAATTCTATAATAATTATAAATATGGGGATATTGTCATAAGAACAGTGAGGATGTGATAGTGATAAGAGTGATGGTGATGATAACCGGAGTAATAATAACGCTAGCAATAATAATAATAATAATAATAATAATAATAATAATAATATAGTAACCATTAATGATGCAGACAGCATAATTAAATGACACCACAGCTCCTAAACCTCCGTGCACCCCCAACAGCTGGGAAAATCCAGGACTTTCTGTTTGTTTGTTTTTTCAGCCTGGCTCCCCCATCATTTTAAACAGAATCGTCTTAAATTTAGATAATCTAGAAGAACATCTATGATCTAAAATAATTATGTTGTCATTTCCCTAACAGAATAGAATATGTAATATATAGGATAGAATAATTAGGAATATAATTGTATTTTAATAAGAATAATGATAAAAGTTATAATAATGATAATAGTGATGATGATAATAATAATAATATTAATAATAAAATAGTTTATTAATGGCGCAGATGGCACCAGCCGGGGGTTTCCCAGCGCAGCCCTGGGTATGAAAACAGCCCCATCTGCCTCAACCCTGGCAAACCCCCCGTGCTCTCGCCGGGGCACGTTAACTCTGAAGCCTAACGATGGTTGCACCAACAGCACTCTGCCGCTGCAGCTTGGCTCCGTCATCCCCCCTCCTTTTCCAGCACATCGGGGAGACGTGGGTGAAGCCAGATCTGGAGGATGCTCGTTCTTCAAAATTATTTTTATTTTTTTTTTTTTTAGAATTCCCCCCAGATTTCTCATCTGGGATGAATTTGACCCCAAAAAGGGCTGGGAGCGGGGCTTCGAGCTGCGGGCAGGGACGCGAGCCCTTTGGCATCAGCTCCAGCTTTAGCCACCTCGCCGCTTCAAATCCTCTAATGCTTTAACCAGATCGAAAAAATTAAGCCGCTCCCGGCGCTCATATGCATAACCGGGGGGGGGTGCGGGGGGACAACGGAACCATGGGACCTCCCGGCTGCTCTTTGGGCTGAAAAACCTTGATTTTTATCCAGCCGCCTTGAGCTAAGCACCTGCCCCGGTGTTTTCCCTCCACTCTAGCCCATCTGCTGGAATTTTTTCCCTAAGGAAAAAGAAAAATCTTTAAATTTATTTAAAAAAAATTTTTTTTTTTTTCAGTTTGGAAATATACACCTTTAAATTTACCTTTAAAAATATCTTTTATTTTTTTTTCCCTAGGGAAAAAACACCTTTAAATTTACCTTTAAAAAACCTTATGGATTTTTTTTTCCCTGTGGAAAAAACTCCCTTTAAATCCCCATGTGCCTACGGCGACCTCGATAGCAACCCTGCGCCTAAACTTAACAGCCTGTCCGCACCTAAAATCGCAGCGTTTTGCCCCCCCCAAAAAAGCCACTTCCCGGCTCAAGGTGCAGCCGGAACTCCTCCTAAAAAAAGCATTTTCCCCCCAAAGATCCCCACCCGACCCGATAAGCTTGGAATCGTCCGAGGAATTAAAAGCCGGAGGCGGCCGGGGTTTGATGACCCCGCTTGATAGGATCAAGGCGCCGGAGTCATGCGAAACCCGGTCCCAAACCAAATCCCGAGAGACCAAGTGGGAATCTGACTCAAAAAAAAAAGAAAAAGGACCCATAAAAAAACCCCCAAAAACATCGGAAAAAGGGCAAGGAGCATTTTGGTGATGCGATGCAGCCACCCAGATTTTTTTCAAATTTTTTTTTTTTTAATTTCTTTTTTTTCCTTCCCTTAACTCCGACTATTTATAAACGGGCAGATAGGAGATGCTGGGCTGCGGAGCGGCGTCCGTTGGGAAAATCCACGGCGGCTTTTCTCACGACCCCGGGGTGGCGGGGGCAGAAAGTGCCGTATCCTCCAGAGAGGCCAAATTTGGGAAAAAAAAAATTAAATAAAGTAATAATAATAATAATAATACGTGACCGGGCTATAGATAGAAACGCGCTTTAACCCCTGACGTGGGAGAAGGAGGCGGCGATGGGATGGGGACGGGATTTGGGAAGGGGATGGGATTGGGATGGGGATGGGATTGGGGTTGAGGATTGGAAATGGGATGGAGGTGGGATTAGGGATGGGATTGGGGATTGGAATGGGATAGGGATGGAATTGGAAATGGGGATGAGATTGGGGATGGGATTTGGGATGAGGATTGGAACGGGATGGAGATGGGATTGGGATGGAACTGGGCATTGGGAATGGGATTGGGGATGAGTATTGGGATTGGAATTGGAGATGGGATTGGAATGGGATGGAGATGGGATTGGGGATGAGGATTTGGGACGAGGTTTGGGGATTGGGATGGGATGGGACTGGGGTCTAGGGATAAAGACAAGGATTAAAACCATATATATTTTGGGCTCAAAAGCATCTTTTTGCTGTATTTTTGTGCTCTCGGTCCCCACTGCATCACATCCCAGGACCCGGGCCTGACTTTTTTAGGGGGGGATCCATCACGACCCCGTGTAATTTAGCGCTGTTTGGATGTGGCGAAGGAGCATCCCAGTGGGATTTACGGATGAAACGACCCCCACGCCACATCCCAATGCGCTTTAATTAAATTTTATCACGGAAAAAAAAGTTAAAGAAATCCTCAAGGAGCAAAATCCAGCGGCTCTGGGAGCGGAGACCCCCACCCAGCGTCCCGCCAGGGAGGAAACGCCACTGCCATTGTTTTTTTGGGGCCGTTTCCTTTCCCCAAAGGCCTCTCCTTCGCCGGGAACGCCAAGGGATGTTTCCCTTTGGAGTCACCAAAAAAAAAAAACCTAAACCCCAAACCAAAAAAAAACAATGCCCAGAGGGTTGGAAATTATGGGGGGAAAGAGAGTTAAACCCCCGAAAAAGGGTGAGATCTGGCACCCCAAAATCAGCTGGAGTGGCCAAAATGAAAAAAATAATTTGATTTTTTTCTGCCCAGCGTGGTGCATGGAGGCGAATTATCGGATTTATCAGCTCCGCCGCATTGGGGTCCCCCACCAAGGGGTGGCTTGTGGTGTGGGGGGGGTGCAAGGTGCCATCCCACCCCCTCAGAGTGGGTTTTCCCACCAGGACCCAGCTTTCCCCCTCTCAGGGGACCCTAGAGATTGGGGGGGGGGGGTGGCTTGGGGACGTCCCAGCACCCAGCTCAGGGCAGGAGGCTGGGGGGACACGGAGAGGGGGTGCTGGGTGCTGTGATCACCCCCTCCGGTACCCCCGGACCCTGCCCGGTGCCCCCCAAAGCTCCCGTGGGTCCTGCCTGCTAACACTCAGGATCCCTAGACTCCGCCCAGTGCCCCCCCAGGACCCCCGTGTCCCGGCCGGTGAGTCCCAAAACTCCCGTGGGTCCTGCCCGCTGCCCCCCCAGGACCACCGGACCCTGTCCGGTGCCCCCTCAGATCCCTGTGTCCCATCCGGTGTCTCCCCAAATCTCCAGTGGGTCCTGCTCAGGACCCCCCGAGACCCCTGGGTCCTTCCCAGTGCCCCCCAGATCTCCCGTGCGCCCTTGCTCGGTGCCCCCCCGGTACCCACGGACCCCGCCCGGTGCCCCCCCAGGTCCCTAGGTCCCGTCCGGTGCCCCCCCAGTGCTCCCCAAAGCTCCCGTGGGTCCCAGTCAGTGCCCCCCCCGGTACCCACGGACCCTGCCCGCCGCCCCCCACAGCTCCCGCGGGCCCTTGCCCGGTGCCCCCCCGGTTCCTCACCCAGCAGCGCAGCCAGCGCCAGTGCCGCCCGCGGGAGCGCGCCCATGGCCGGAGCCGCCGCCGCAGCAGGTGCCGGGGCCGCGCCTGGGGCGGGGGGGCCTTGGGGGGAAACGGGGAGGGGGCGTGGCCTCCGGGGGGCGTGGCCCTAGGAAACACCCCCTCCCCCCCATCCCACCCCATGGGGTCCAAACCAGGACCCCCCCCCAACCAGCAATATCAACCATGCGCCGAGAAATGGGTGATGATTAATTAATCGGGGGGTTATTATTAATTAATTATGATATTAGGAGTGTAATTATTATGACATTGGCGGCAATGCCGAACCTCAGCGTCACCCTAAACCACAGCCACGTCCTTCGCCCTCCTCCCGCCGGCATCCCCTTCCTATAAACACATTAATCCTTAAAAACAGATTTTCAAACACCTCAGAAATGGAACATTTCCGACCCTGCGGATGAAGCTCCCTGATTTTCAGGAGCCCCGAGGTTATCCCAGTCCTCGAAGAGCGAGGGGAGAGATTAGATGCCGGCGGAGCAGGATGAGGAGGAGGGGGGAGGAATTAATCTCTTCTCGCCCTCGCCTTCCCCCATAAATCCAGCCCAGCTGCTGGGACAGCGGGATCCAGCGTCGGGGATCTGAGAGGGATCGAGCCGGCCAGATCCCACCAGGATCTCACCTTTTCCCCCTCACCAGCATCTCAGCTCTTGGGCCATCCGATTCTGCCCTCTCGGCTCCAGGCAGAGGCCCTTTGCGGCAACTTCACCCTGTTTTGGGGCAAGTTCACCCTGTTTTGGGGAAAACTCACCCTGTTTTGGGGGAAACTCACTCTGTTCCAAGCGCTGGGATCAAGGGGGGCAACCTCCTCGTCTGCCTCTCTCCGCCACCTCGGGGCCCAAAGCGCATCCAAAGGTGAGCCGACCTCCAGCCAGGCGGCGATCCTCCTGTTTCCCGGGATTTTGGGCATCTCCCATAGCGGGAAGGAAAGCGGTTCTGGCGGTGCTCAACGTCCCCCCTCGATAAAATAAATAAAACATCTCTCCCCGTAATGACCTCTGGAACGAAGCCCCGGCAGAAATATCCCAAGGGAAGAATTCTGCGTCCTGCCCCTTAAAACTCCCCCCTCGAGGAGGAGAAAGACATTTGCCGCAGCCCGTACGTGTTTGCTTGATTTTATTAGGACTGACACATTCATCGTATGTCACAACTTCACCAATCGATGAGCTTTAGAAAATAAAAAAAAAACAAACCGAAACGGCCAGCGGCAGCCAGCGCGATAATGGGGCTTATATAGTAACACGTCTGAAAAAGGCATTAAATGCGTCCTCCCCCGTGTCCCGCCCGCCCCGCCCCCGCGTCCCCCTCCCCTCCTCCCACACCCCCTTTCCCCGTTCTCACAGCTTTGATTGTATCCGTAAGCATGGTTTGACAAAAAAAATAAAATTAAAAAAAATAAATTTCCCAGCTGCCAGGTTATTCTCACAGAGGCTAACTAGAAAACAAAAAAAAACCCAAAAAAACCAACCAAACAAAAAACCAACCCAAAAAAAAAAGGAACAACAACAACAAAAAGAAAAATAAAAAGGCCAGGAATTATTTTAATGTTAAAAAAATAAAATAAAATAAAAGCAGGTATGGCAACACTACTAGTAAAGTGGAATACATCACAGAACCCAAAGTCTTTCTGCAGGCAACACTGTTTGGAGAGAGGAGAACACTTGACGGGTGAAAAAAGTGAAGTTCTAAATTATATACAATAGTATCTAAGGGTGGCTTTGAAAAACAGTCTCCTTCAACGTGATTCAAGGTTTAACTTGCCGTTAGCTATTGCTTATTTATTCAGATCCATAATAACACTTAAGAGAGAGACGATGTGTAAAAACGAGACACCGTGGAACAAAGAAAAACAACAAAAACCCAGCTTTTTGTATGAAAATGCTGTGTTTGTCCGATGTGGAATGTACCTACAGTCGTTGCACGAGCCGGGGGCTTCTCCTCACCATGCCGCTCCGGTAGGAAAAGCGGCCTGTCCGTCCGGCAAGAGAGCCAGGATACGCTCGCTTGCCGGGGACGAGCTCGTGGAAAGCGCCCCGCAAGCCTCTCATCACCCCAAAACTCGTTTCCAGGCCGAGAAGTCCGACTTGTCCGGCTGTGAATGGACAGGATCCGAAAGCGTCTGGTAGCGAGATGGAAAAGAGGGGCAGCAAGCCCTCATCCTTATGAAGGACGAGACTCAGTTGTTAAATTTTAAGGGGTACCCAATGGCTTTTTCCAGGCACTCTACCAAAGAGCCAGCAGAAAGAAAATCCCTCTCCACTTCCACAAACTTGATGTAGATGGATTTGGGCGACACGCCGGGCTCTACGACGCAGTTCTGAGATAAAAAGGCATTGATGCCGACCCAATCTTTGCTGAAGGTTTGAGTGTTCGCCTGGAAGTGTAAAAACAGGCACTGCTGGAGAGTCCGGACCTCGGCGATGCCGAGGTAACAGTAGATAATCCGGGCGGATTCCATATCCACCCGGAGGGAGGCTTGCGGCGAAGGGACCTCCAGCTCCCCTTGAGTCTCACTGCCGGGATTGGGCCCCCTGTGCTCGGCAAGGGGGGAGGGAGGTTTCTCGTGGCACTCTTCGTAACCAATGGCATACAAGCCGGGGCTTTTGGGGATCCCGCCCGGTAACAAATACTGAACGACGTTTCCTCCGGTGGGCTTGGAGTGGGCGATGGGTATCCAGTCGATCTCCATGTGCAGCTCGAGGCACCTGGCTTCGCTGATGGTGATCTCCAGGAATTTGTAATAAACGTTCTTCCAGTTCATTTTCTGCACCCTGGTCATGATAACCCGACCCTCCGGTTTTTCCGAGTTGAAATATTCCCGGAGCCGCTTGCCAAGGGGTACCTGCGAGCTGATTTCCGCGTAGTGGTAACGAATATCCTCCTTCCAGCGCGTGTTGTAACCGATGCCAAAAATGGCCAGTTTGTTAGAAAGGTGGAGCCTGGAGAAGTCCGTCCAGCTTTGAAACAGCTCCCACTTCAACTGGACTGACTCCAAGATCTGCATAATATTCTGCATGACGTCACGCTTCCTGGAAAGGGAAAAAAACAACACAGAGAGAAGGATAAAGGCATCGGTAAACCGGAGCTGCAAAACCGTCCCGGTGAACGCACTGACCTTTGGAAAAATATGAATCCCTTTCAGCTTCCTCGGCTGCATTTTAGGCAGTGGGTATTTCATTACTGTATACATCCTAGGTGAGCTTGCGGATTTTAACGCCACCCTGATTGGGTTTGTTTGGTTATTTTTAATTAATTGCAGCAAAACCTCAGAAAAACCTAACCCAGACTCCTTCCAGTATCTCAAGTCAACTACAATCACAGCTGGACATGACATTTCACGCCTAAAGCCCTGCAGGAGATAACCCAATAAAGAAAATGAATGCTGATAGATCCCCAAGTTCAGCTTCCGAGAAAGATTTCTGCTCTTACCGACTCTCCAAAACCCAGGTTGTGGAAACGTCCTGCTCCTACCTGAGCCGCTCCGAAGCGATTGTGAGAAAACCTGCCTCTGGTGCCACTAAATAAAGGCAAACTCACTTCCCGGGTTATTCTTTACAGCCGTGCGTTCCTGAGTCACATCCCTGATTTGCAACCGCCACTCAAAACGCTTCCACTCCATCATCACCCCAAAATTCAGGTGAGCGAAAGGGGCTGTAACTGTAAAAAATACCAAGCGAGTGCAAGATGACCTGCGCCCGGACACAACCGATGGGATAACCCGCTGTGGGATGGACAGCGGAAATCTCTCTGGATAGCCGATAAAGAAATCCCCACGTTTCCAAAGATTTCTTTCGCTCCTGGTAACGACACTGGCACGGAAACGCGTTTCCACGGAGGGACTGAGGCTCCGCTAAAGCGATCGGGAGAGAGCACTCGTGTGCGCCCAGAACAGCTTCCTCCAGGATGAATGAGACACTCAGGGTGTAATTAGGTAGTAGGGAGAACTACTCATTTTAGGAGTCATTGTCCTAAAAACCAAAGCTGGAGGAAGATAATGAGAGTCATTTGGAAACAGAGAGATCTCTCTTGGTCCAACAAACGAGATGTAAAAGCTTGCTCCACACAACTCTCCTGCCTTTTATCTGTTGTGCCGCATCTGGAAAGCTGAACTGCAATCGCATGGGGGATCACTGCGCCCCCAAGGTCTCTTCTCCTCCCACGTCCCAGCGGGAGAACACACAGCACCTTCAGTCCCTGCACCAAGTGACGCTGGTTTTCTTCTGCGAAGCGCACACGACTTCCCTCCTCCTGTGGGCTCCGTTGCTGTGTTTACAAAGATCGCTCAAATTCCCCAAAATCAGCTCTTCCCAATCGCTCCCCCACGGACTGAAGCATGATACCGGTGAGGGACACGATGGTTAAAAGGAAAAAAGGAGTTGTAGATCCATTCCGTGGTGCTGCAGAGGTCCAACTGCACAGCCTCTCATCTCAAAAAACCCTGCTTTTATAGGCATTAAATACAATGCACACGATTTTGGGAAGGTTCTCCAAGCGCTGGTGCCTCCAGGGTGGTTTGACACATGACGGTTGGCGTGTCCCGGCTCTGTGGCCCTCAGGCGGGGCGTCCAAGCCCCCGTCCCCTAGACCAGGTCTGAGCAGCCAAGGCTCAGATCGCTCACTCCTCACGGCAAGGGAAGGGACTGCCCCCATCCGCACATGGCCCACCTTCATCATCTACTGCCATGCCAGAAGATTCCTGGAAAGACCTTAAAGGGCATTTTGACAAGTGCGCCTCCACTGCGACCAGAACCACTCCGAGTTTCTGGAGTTGTTTTTGAGCTGGAGGTTTTTAAAAACGCCTGCTGCATGGTCAACAAACTCCTGTTTCTTTTTTTTTTTTAAGTGACTTCTGAGGAGTTATTTCTACTTCTCCACGCCTAGCAGCAAAGGAGGTGGCAAGGAGAGACACACCGTACAAGAAAAATGGATATTTACCCCAAATCCCTTTATATTTACACACAGATGCCACGGCAATAGCGAACCATTTCAAAGCTTCTCTACAGCTTCCCCGAAGCTGCTTCAGATGCCAAGCAGCGCAGCACCTCTACGCTTCGAAAACGCTTTTTAAAAGAGTTTTGGAAGTGGAAATTCACCTTCTGGGGACAAGACAGGCAAGGGGACATGGCAAGGCACTGGCTTGGCGCAGGGCTGTCTGGCAGCAGAGAGCCTGCGTCTCAGCGCTGCTAAACACTTGTTCGACTAAAGACAGGCAGCTGAACTCAATCGAAAGACAGCAGATCTACCCAAACCCGAGACAGGAGAAAGCAGCGTGGGTAGATTTTCATTCAACAGTGGAGGAACAGAGCTAAGAATTGAAAAAAAAAAAAAAAAGAAATAAAGCCCCCACCTTTATTAATTACACTATAAATATTCTTGCTAAGTTTAGTTCAGCACAAAATAGAGCTAAAGCTCTGGTGGGGGGAAAAAAAAAAAAAAATAATTAGTCACTCAAACTGCTCCTGCTGAGAGGAGGAATAATTTCAGCAGAGCTGCTCTCCGGCAGCACCTCGCGTACAGGAAAGGAGAACAGCCTTGCAGGAGGGAATTCACCACTTCAAGCACAGAGGAAACTAATAGGGAAAAAATAAATTCTAAAAAGCTCTGCTTTTGGGTTTTAGCATCACTGGGACTCGGATGGCTCGGCAGCTGCCCCACTGAGCTTCGCTTTCCTAGGCTCTCTCCAGCATCTCCACAACCGAGGTATAAGCAGGAAGAATCAAATTGTTACTATTATTTATTTTTCAACAGAAAAATCTGAGCTAGCAGAGGGTTTACCCTGTGTCGCTGCTGTGTGTCACAGGGCAATCTCATTTTTCAGCTGCAGAAGGTGCCCTAGAGCCGGATTTTGCCCTATCCTCAAATCGCAACGGCTGCATTTCTTTCTCCTCAGAAGCTCTTGCAATTTAAATGAGAAAAGATGAGAGATGTGCAAATTTGTCCTAAGACACTGTTTCCAAACAAAAGCAGACTTCACAGAGGCTGAAACAGCTGGTTTCAGTGAAGGACTCGGCTCCCCATGTTTTTTTCAGTTCATCTTCACAAAGCCCGCAATGAGAAAACTGCTCCTTGGATAAATTAAAAATAGGAGAACAGAGTCTTCATCAGGGTTTCACTTTTGAAAAGAGTTTATTTGGAGGCAGCAGTGTGCCAGGGGGATGTGACAGCACAGCCGACGCGGGGAAGGAGCGTCCAGCTGATGGCATGAGGGCTCGGACACAGCTTACCTGTGCTATTGCTTCCTACAGCGCTGAAAATAAGGCAACCCACCCTCCCTGCTAGGAAAATAACATCACACTGCACGTCTGCTCCCGTGGTTTTCTGCAAGCTGCTTAGCTCCAAAAAAATCCTTCCCAAAATCACAGAATGGTTTGGGTGAGAAGGGACCTCCAAAGCCCACCCAGTCCAACCCCCCTGCCAGGAGCAGGGACATCTCCAACCACATCAGGTTGCTCAGAGCCCCGGCCAACCTGGCCTGGAACGTTTCCAGGGATGGAGCATCCACCACCTCTCTGGGCAACCTGGGACAGTGTTCCACCACCCTCAGGGTAAAAAATTTCTTCCTAATACCCAATCTAAATCTGCCTCCCTCTATCTTAAAACCATCACCCCTCATCCTGTCACAGCAGGCCCTGCTGAAGAGTCTCTCCCCATCTTTCCTGCAGCCCCCTTTAGGCACCGGGAGGCCGCTCTCAGCTCTCCCCGGAGCCTCCTCTTCTCCAGGCTGAACAGCCCCAGCTCTCTCAGCCTGGCCTCACAGCAGAGCTGCTCCAGCCCTCCCAGCATCTGCGTGGCCTCCTCTGGACCTTCTCCAACTGGTCCATGTCCTTCTGATGTTGGGGGCTCCAGACCTGGACGCAGTGCTGCAGGTGGGGTCTCACCAGAGCAGAGCAGAGGGGGAGAATCCCCTCCCTCGACCTGCTGCCCACGCTGCTGGGGGTGCAGCCCAGGATGCGGTTGGCTTTCTGGACTGTGAGCACATGTTGTTGGCTCATGTTGAGCTTCTCATCCTCCAGGGATGAGAAAAAAAAAAGAAATCACAGGGGAGGGAAAGGGGGAAGCAAAGATAAAGTTTTTAGCAATGCACATGCTTGCAGTCCGGCACAGTCACACCAAAATTTCTCCACATCAAAAATCGCAGCACAAGGTTCAGCAAAGACTGTGAACGCGCCGCCACTCCCTCTGATTTTATCATCATTTCTGCTGAAAATCTGCACGTTCTCAAGAACACAGATGAACTAAGTCCTACCTTCTCTGAAATAAGTTATATGTATTTTAAAATGTTGGCCAAAGAAGTGAAAAAGTTTGGCATCTCTTTATCATCTGTGGCTTTTAAGAATGGACACAGTTCTACTTTTTGAAGATAATAAATACTCAGCTTATCTTTGTATCAGCCACGCTTCTCTTAACTGCTTTTAATCTAGTAAATCAGAGTTTAAAAGCTCCTTGTTTCCTCATAATGGGAGGAAAAAAAAAGTAATTTTCAACAAATCTGTGTTGGAAGATGCTTTGTGCTTCCACCAAGCACGTGGCTTATCACCTCCACACTTCATAAAATGCCTGAGAGCTGAGACTTCTGTGATTTTAGGGGCCGGGGCTGGGGGAAACTGACCACAAAACTCTGAAAAGTCTTTTCTAAAAACAATCATCTAATCCACCCATCTGTCTACACAACAAAACTTCTAACAGAAGATTCAGACAGTTCAAGCCCCCATCTTAGAAAATTCAGGATTATCTTCTATGCAATTCCCTAAAGCATGCCTTGAAAGGTAAAATTATCCCAGAACAGTCCTAAGAAACTGTTCAAGGAGGCAATAATAACCTTTATGCTGAAAAAAAGTTATTTTTCTCCAGGTCATCCTGGAGTTGCTAAACTGAGTTTGCTCCCCATTAAGAAAAAAAGTCACCTTTGGGTACTGTAAAAATCCAGAAGTGAGGAGTTTGACGAAGCTAGGTTGTTACAATGGAAGCTTCTTTTTTTTATTATTTTCATTTTTGTAGGTTTTGGAGGAATTTTTTTTTTTCATTTTGTTACAGTAAAAAGCCTCTGTTATATTACCAACCAGGGATGCTATGTAAACGTGTACAGCGCTGATGACTTCCTACCCTACAGAAGCTCGTTTTCCAGCACAGGAAACACCAGATTGGCTTCGGATGACACGACAAATTACCGGTGGGGGAGCTCGCTCGCGCGTGGAACCCACCCAGAAGGGCCCGTGAGCCAATTGGTGCTGGCTCATTCCCATCGCAGACAGATCTACAATCACCCTGTGGGTTTTAAAATGCTACGGGTCGGAAGAAAGTAGCCTTGGTTTGAGTAAATACGGCACAATTCCTTTCATTTTTCAAAATGCTCTGTGTTGTTGTTGGCGAGGCAAGGGAGATTCACATGCTGAAAGCATTTGAAATGCTCCAGTATTCGTCAGATTAAACCGATCCAAAAGGTTACAAGCCAGCTCTAGGAAAGTAATAAAAATACTAATAAAAAAATTTTTAAAAAATCACAAGCTTTGGCATGCCTTCCCACCATGGAGGGGAAATACATGAACTTTTCTTGCACGCATTGCTCTCACCAAGCCAACCGCGCACACTGCTACTCAGGTGCTGCGTCCCTCTTCTCGCTCTCTCCTCCAATCCTCCTCTATTCTTACGTCCAAAGGGGTCGACAGGAAAAAAAACCCAACCAATTAGATTACAAATAGATCCAAGAGTTTAGCCTCGTGTCACAATACCCGCAGCCTGCCCATGCGCATCCTAAGGAATCCGACGGGTTTTTTACCCGCGTTTTAAGTCCTTGTGTTCACATAGTAAAGTCTTGTTTCCGTTGCTGAATGACGAAGCCAAGAAGAGACAGAGTTGTGAAGCTTTTCAGATGTTCTGAAGTAACTGGAATAACGCATAAAGCAGATTCAACTGTATGAACAGTCTTGCACAATGTATTTATAATTATAATCAGAAGTTTCAAATATCCTCCCCTCCTGCACAACATCCCCAGGGAAATACATTCCAGTGTAAAACATTCATAAATTACTTACTGCGTGTCTTCTGAAGATTCTTGTTTTATCTTTAATGTTCTTTTTGTGGTAGGCATTTCATCTGAAAGGTAAAATTCCAACACATAATTATATTTTAAATAATGTTCCTGAGGCTTTTTTTTTTTTTAAGGGCTGAAATTAAATAAAAAAATAAATCAGAGTTCTTTCCTAAGCCAGGCAGTCCACTAGAGCTCTGCACGAGGCAGCTCCAGTTCCTAAATCCTCTGTAACTGACCATTATTTTCCTTGGAAGCGACGTGGTCAGTTGAGATCTGAATCTGTCTCTGCAAGCGCAAAATGTTTCAAGGCCAAAATTACCATTACTGCTACTAAAAATCACAAATCAATTTAATTGCAAACTACATTGTCAAAGAAAAAAAAGGCAAAAAAAAAGGCTATTCTGCTTTCAGTGGCACATTGGAAGACCAAGCACCAGAACAAACACATCTGTATTCCATTCAGATGCTGGGGGCTAAGTGCTTTTCTCACAACTTCTCCAAACGTTAAGGATATCGTCAGCCCAAGTGCAGACATGTGTCTCCGATGCAACAGGAGGAAAACGGTGACAAACCAGGAGACTGCAGTTTGACTCCCCGGAATGAGCCAAGCTAGATAGAATTAGCAGTTTTTCACACACGTTTTGCAACCTCGTCGTCGCCCCACCGTTTCTCTCCCATACATTTCTGACTTTTAAGTCCTCTGCGGAAGGAGTCCAAGAGAATCGGAAGGTGGTTATCAGCCAACTTGAGAATTTTAATGTTAAAATTTGCTATTTAAGCCTCGTTCAAAGCATCCCAATTCACCAGTTCCCTGAACGCAGATGTGTACAGATAGGTGACTGCCTCTCTTCTCCCTGGCTCAGCCTACAAATCATGAGGGGAACCCCCCCGCCCAAAAGCCCACATATCATCACACCAAGAGCCCCTTCAACTCAAGTCCTGACCCTAAAATAACATTAGGAACCCTGGTTTGCTTTTGATGATGAACTGGGGACTTACTTTCCCTTTTCTCCCCAAGGACACGTTGAGCACACACTGTCCAAAATATGAAAGCGGGTCCTGACATCTGCGTGTGTGAGAGAGGTACGAGCATGGAGCACAGGTGACCATCAGGGGACGGGGATTTCTTACCCAATTCCTGCTCGCCAGTCTGGTAGCAATGAAGATCTTGACTGTGGTTTCCCCAGTCCTCCTGCGAATACTCCTCCATCGTGCTGCCGTCCGACTCCAGCTCCTGGTACAAGCCGCTGCTGTTGATGAGGACAGGCTGGCAGGGCTGGGAGTCCCATCCTCCCTGCCCAAACACCTGCTCCAGCTGTTCAAATGTGTAGCTGCTTTTCCTCTTCCCAACACCGTGCTCCTTTACGCGGCTGTAGCACCTGCGAAGGGTCTGAGACAGAAAAATGCACGTTAATCCGGCGGCAGTGTGTCGGAAGAGCACACATTCACTTGCAGACAGTTACACAGCTGCTAGGCTGAGTTTAGGGGTTTTTTTTCCTTTTACTTCTGCTGATCAGTATTTGTCCCACACTCACGAGCTAAATGCACTGTCCCCCAAATTAATTTGCGCCCGCCAGGAAGCATCATACGTATCCGACGTTGCTGCTGCAGCGATTGAGTGTTAACGTCTACGGCACAGGACAAAGTCGCATAGCAGCAACAGGTTTGTCAGATTTAACTTGGGTGATTTATTCTCTTCCCCACTTCAAAAAAAAAATCCCCAGATCTGCTATGTAACATAAATAAAAATAAAATAAAAATACCAAGAGATCCCCAGTCAGATATACCAACCAGCCAAGAAAATGCACACCTACTACGAGGAGGAGAAAGCAGAGCTGGTGTTGTGCCCAGAGCTTGGAGAAGGTGAAGCGGGGAGAAGAGAGAAAGGAAAAGAGACAGAAGAGTCCCCCAAAGCAAAGACGGTCCAACCTTCCTTACTCTGGTAAGAAGACACAAGGTACAAAATGTATATGCCTAAGCTATTCAGCTAGGAAAATATATATTACTTACATATTCTGCATTCCTTACTAACTCACTCTGTCTCTTGTGAAGCTGCTGAAATTTAAAAGAGGTCAAATCAATAACACTCCAAATTCCCAGACTTTGATATCAAACATTAAGTACGAAACAATTCTCAGATGGCTCTGTCTAACAAGCCTTTAGAAACAGTGCTGAGGGCTGGAACCTCCCGTACAGACGGACGGAAAAACCTGGTGATCCCACACCGACAGCCGAGCTGATGCATCACGTTCGCTGCACGGCAGCGAGGCAAAGCCGTACAAGCCTACCATTGCCGTCCACGTTTCCCCCCGCTAACTTGGGGAAACACACAACTATTTGGTCGTTAAAAAAAAAAAAAGTCTAAAAAAAATAATCTTTCTGTGCATCCCTCATCGTGGTTTTTATTCTACCACCACTCTGCTTTTGAAAGATGATGATGTACCCCCCGTTTGCTGGATCTTGATGGTTTTTGGACTGGTAGAGTGCTATAAAACATTTTTTTTTTCATATTAAATTTATTAGATTGCTCAGTTTCTAGCTCCAACTCAAGCTCCAGAACGCCCAAACCTACCTAATGTTCCTCATATACTCGTTTAGCAGCATCAGCAGGAAAGGAATAAATTTCGAACCAGTTTCCTCATGATATTCAGAGCCCTGGGGGCAGGAGTAAAACTGCTAAGCAGCAAGTCAGTTTTACCCTGCTGTTTTGAAAAAGAAACAAAAAACCAAAACCACAACCACACACAAAAAGAACAAAATAATAACAAGACAAACACACAGGCAGCAATAAGCACCAATATTATTCAGCGGCTCAAGGTGGAACCCTTCCTGATTTTGCCTTCGCTACGTCAACCTGGAACCGAAGATCCGGCCAAGAAACCCATCAATATTCACTGGAGGCAAACTGGGTTCCCTAGGGCTGGGGTGACAAATAAATTTGGCTGCTGAAATTTGGCTCTTTCACTCCAATTTCTCTCCTTTCCGCTCAAATCTCACTGAGTGATATGGGCAAAATCTTGTTCCAGTCCCAGGCTCTAAAATCAACCCAAGTCAGATCTTTTTGAAATATACTTCCCAAAACCCAGTTCTTACATCTGCCCCGGCTTATCCATTCAAGTTAACTGCAGATTTTGAGTCTCCAGCTGACTTTATTAGCTGTCTTTACGCTAAACAAACCGTCTCCAGCGCAGTTAACCAAAAAACATCAAGACTCTTGGCCAAGTCCTCTTGGGAACGCTCAACACACATGGCCACTTGCTTTATGTTAAGCGTGTGCTTCAAAGACCTCTCCCTACCGATGCAGTTATCGAGTATCTCACATGGGGTTGCCGCCCAGTAGTAATCAATGATTTCATTCAAGCTGCAAACAGGCTTATTTTACCATGAAAACAGTTTAGCCTCAAGTCAACGGAGACTGGTAAAAAAAATTAAAGGGAGCAACGCAAAAAGGGGGCAAAAAGAAATGAGCAATATTCTCATCGCTCATCACTCTTGCAGGTCGAGTACTTTCGAGGTTACTGCCTAGATGCTTCTGGACCTGCCTGCACGATTTGTCTTTTACCTCTGCTTCCGGCAACAGATAATCTAAAATTTGAGCAAGATAATCTAAAATTTAATGCTTTCAAAAGTACCAGAAGGCCTGCAGCCAAGCGGCTGGCAGCTCCTTGGTCTTGTTTCCTGGAGAATGGAGATTCCCGCTAGCATTTCTCCTCCAGTTTCTCCAGCACGCAGTCCCTACCACCCTTCTAAGTGATGTTCGCCTCTGAACAACGCGGGTCAGCCCACAGGCTTCGGCGTGGCAGGGGTGAGGCGGACCAGACCCATGGCTCTTCCTCTGCAGCTGCCCGGTTTTCTCCAGAGGCCCTGGCAAGACCTAACTAATTGCTCGAGCTTCAGGAGAGCATTTTACAGCACTCAGACACCTTTCTCCCAGCAGGATATTCTGATTACCAAGATTCAAGATCAAGGTTTTTCTTACGCACCTCCTCTATTCCTTCTGGTGTCCAGCTCAACTCCTGCTCCGTGGTTCCTAAAGTGCACATACATACGTTGATACAGATAAGACAAGAAACCAGTAAATTTAGGACAAGTTAACTGAAAACAGACCTGGTAACTGCCCAGTGACTGCACAGACTGGAAGAGACCGAAGCTTTTGCTTACTGTTCTGCAACACTGCCTGCAATACGAAGACAGATTATCCCCACTTAATTTGTAATTATGAAGTCCAAAGGAGGAGACAGTCAAAGGGTGGCTTTTCCCACCATTTCTAACTCACGAGCCCTCACCTTCTCCGCAAGTGAAGCCACAGGAGAATCAATCACTCTGCAGGAGCTGCAGCACAGCGATCAGAAACACTGGTCAGGAAAGCCTTAGGAAGCAACAGTCCCCCTCCCAGCAAGAAGAAAGGAGGGAGAACCACATCCCAGCCCCAGCAAGCTTTTTACATATAACCCCAGAAAAGGTCCAACACAAGAAACTCCAGATCCCTGATCTGAGACATGCTCTTACTCGGTGAGATGCCACGGGCTCCGCAGAGCGGTTAGGTGGCCTACAGGCACGTCCATGTTAATCTATTTAAGTCGACTAAATGATAGCAGCCGACCTAGAAGTGGTCCCAACGGCACAGAGCACCACTTAGCACAGCGTTCAGCTCTGAAGATGCTCTTTTACTTAACGGGAGAGAGGAGCTCTTGGCTTTACGTCCTGAATTAAGAACAGCAGTATCAAACAGCTTCATTCCTCGTTGTGCCAGGATACTCACAAACAACATGAGATGAAACTACACCGGAACAAAAGAAACAGCTTTTGAAGCCTGGAGTGGTTGTAGCGCACGTAGGGATGACCAGCACAGTGAAAGCTCTTGAAATCTTCATTCCCAAGTTGGCTGGTGGGAGAACAAGGAAATGGAACTGGCTACAGTGGTCTGATAGCTCTGCTCAACTTGCTAGCTCCGGAATTTTTAGGTTAAAAGATGCGCGCAAGGCAGGAGAACATGAGACTTACACGGGATATCGTCACAAGAAGCCCTATTTCTGCAGTCTATCTAGAATAAAAGGAGGAAAAAAAAACCACCTTAAACTCCTGAGAAAGGTAGCTGATGGCTTCAACGTGTCTCCAACACAAGGCACCAAGCTGTAACACTCCTCTGCAAAACGCAAGCAGCCTCGCACAAACCCACTCTTAAAGCTTCCCAGGTGTCCACCGCAGGATCCGCCATGGACCCGCTGCAAAGGCCCCAGCCCCACAGCACATCCGGGACGCGCCTGCCATCAAAACACAATCACACTTTGCACTGAAGCCTCAATCGTATCCTGATGTGCCCGAACACACAGGGACTTCCTGAAAGATTTGGCTCCGGCCTGGAAGAAGGAAAGCAATGGGAACATCCCGAGGAGAGAAGGGTGATAGTGAGGGGGAACGGAGACAAGGTGATCACCTGATCGAACCAGGAACCAGAGATCTCTTTGGATAGCGACTGGAAGAAGCAAAGTCAGCCTAGAAGCCACAGATAAGGGATGTCTGGTGCCTGGTTTTAAGTTGGGTTAGTTAGCCAGAGCTGGAACCTAACCAAAAAGACGCAGTGGATTTTCCAACACTGACAAATTCTAAATCACAATTAAATGAATTTTAAAAAGAAGCTCTTGCCTAGACAGGAATCATTTACAGAAGTGCTACAGCCAACTGCAGAGGTCAACTTAGATGAGGCAGGGCTTTGCCAGCGACCAAGGGGGAACGAAGCCGGGGTATAACGTCCTGCGGCCCGGCCAGGTGAGGAAGTCATGCCGTGGTGCCGAGAGACAACTAACTTCCCTGCAGCACTGGCAGGCTACACCTCGTGTGTCAAAACAGCCACCTGCAAAGATGCTCCGTCGGCTGCTGCTGCTCGAGAGCTGAAAATAAAATTATTTTTCTGAGGGATTTGACACTAATGGGGCTAGACATCTAGAGAGAAGAAACTCTCCCAAAGAGCCTGCGGAAAGGCAGGCGGCTGGGCACCTCCATCTCCTGACGCACTGAGCTCCTGGCTTAAGAGAGCACTGGAGGAAAAGAAGAGTAACTGGTTAGAGCTTGAGAAGGCAGCCCAGCAAAACCCTCTGCCGTGCCCACACCCACCGCAGCCAATGACTTTTGGCTCTCCGAAGAGTTGAGACAGGATGGGTACATCCTATAGACAGAGCTCCGCTTGCAGCAACCGCAGAAACTCAACTCCCTCTGGTTCTTGCCCTCAAAAGAACAAGCAGAGTGAGGCCACAAGCCCCTCCAGAAGATGAAGAGCAACACAAACCCTCCCACAGGTGGGAGGGAAAAACGCTCCTCTCCAAAAAAAGCTTCAGCCACACAGCCAAAAGCATAAATGAGGGCAGCACCACGGAGGAAACCCCTCGTGTAGTTCGGAAAGCTGCAAAACTTTACAGACAACACCATCCCAGCAGCGCATTGCGGCCGATCCTGGGGCCGAGGGTCTCTAGAGGAAGGTCCACGTCATTTGCCTTCAGCTGTGTCGAGGAAATGTCACCAAGGGAGAGCAATCCATGGGAAAAGCTGGAAGTGAAATACCATAGGTGGCTTTAACTCCAATTTTTGCCAGGAGCAGCGGTCAAGGGTTGGTAACTGGTGAGACCACAGCAGTTTGGAGAGTGTCACCTACTTGGCCCCCAAATTTATGCACTTAGCAGGACGGAGCATAGCCAGGAAGAGTCACAAAAGTGAATCCACCCCTGCCCAGGTGCTTGAAGCTGTATACTCTCAGACCAGCTTCATTCGGCTGAGTATTTCAGGTGCACCCAGCTGCTTCTAAAATAAATAAAAATTCACACTCAAGCATCCAACACCTCCAGCACCACTGCCGCTGCACGCTTTTACAGACTCACGACACGGCTGCAGAAGCCACTGGACAGTAAAGATATTTGTCCTGCACATGCAAAGCGAGACAGATGCCTACCGGCACGACATAAGAACATCCAAGAAGGAGCAAAACAAATAAACCTGTTCTCTGTCACTGAAAAGTTTATTTTTTCCAGCTTATAAATGTCAACAGAAAGTTGCTCACACCTAGCGGGGCCCATGAGATCCTCCAGCGAGAAGCTGGGCTGCTGGGGAGGATTCAAGGAATGACAAGGAATGACCCAGCATGGGAAACGCAGCGCATCTGAATCTACTTCAGCCAAAGAAAGACCGGAGGGAACTCGAACACTGCCTGCACGCTCTGCAGCACGTGGAGCTACCTGGACAAGGATCTCGGCCTGAGATAACGAACGCGAGGCAAAGATAAAACACATTCAAAAGAAACAGAAGGCAAAGCTGTTTTGAAGGTGGACAGTTGGCTGGTTGCTACAAAAGGCACCAATGCTGTCATTTGAGATCTCCAAATTAAAAGACAGCCGCTCTACTTAACGTTATTGGACCCAACAGCGAAATTTCGGGCAAAATCCAATCTCCCATATCATGCAGGAGGTCAAGCTAGATGACAGCAAGCATCGCTTCTGAGATAGGCTAGCTAGCGCAGCTTCTCCTTCCTCAAAAACAACTTTACGGTGAGATATCCAAATAGATTGTTTACATGGTAAAGCAGCTAAAACCATGGCCCCTCTGCAAACAAGCCCCTGTTGTCATCGCTTTAGACAGGGCTTAAAGCAAGAGAACCCCAACGGCTGACACTCAGGCGTCATTTTTCATTCCTTCCCATTTCACGTGGGTTCGCAGGCTTTGCTTCTCCCCTTTGTGCCTATGTTCTCTACGAGCGTCAACCAGCGTCTTCAAGGTGTTTAGTTTTCCTTTGAAAAATAAAGCACATGCTCAGCGGACATCCACAACCCAGCAGAAACCTCCAGTGACCCGTCTGGGGTGAGAGGGACCTCGCTACCTACAGAAAAATCCAACGCCAGGGGAGTGCCAGTGGGACTCGTGAATCCCTGCAGCCAGGAATTCAGATGCCGGATCCGCTCCTCTGAATAAACGGCTGGGCACTGGCTCTGGGGAGAGGTGAACAAATTTCAGCGGCTTGCTTGCAAAATAAAAGCAGAACCTGTGTTTCTGCAGTAGCTGAAGAAATAGCACGTTAAAAACGTCCCCAAGTTCATTTTAACAGTCTCCCACTGCTGAACGGCAACTTTTAAGGAGGTACTTCTCTCTGCTGGAGAAAGGCTCTCTAGCTGCGACTGCAGCCAGTGAACTTCCAGCACCGGAACGCTCGCGCAGCTCAGCTAAGCCAAGCGCTGTCAGGAGAGCAAGTCTTTGATTCCACGTCTACAAAGACAGACACATGCAAGAGAACCAGAAACTCACAGCGTGAGGCGACGGCTCGTTCTCCTGTGGTTAAAAGCAGCTGGAGTTAATGGCTGACCTCTCACTCTCTGTCCGAAACAACAGGCCAGGGAAAGGGCACAAGATCAGCACGCAGATTCGGAAAGGGCTTTGCCAAATATTCCGTCGCCTGCCTTAAAACCCCAGCGCTAAGGTCAAAACGTAAAACTTAGAGGCTCTCCACACACTGCTGCAGAGAGGTGGGGATACACGAACCAGGCTGAATCCTTGACTGCGAACATGCAAGAGCCGGGTGGGATGAAAATCACGTTTGCTTTCATAAACGACTCTTTAGCAGGTCAGAATATAAGACTAAACGAGCAAGGATTAAGGATACAAAAGGATGAGGAAAGTACAGAGGGCAAGACAGCTTTTGCAGGAACCCCTGCAGCTCCCGGCTGAGCCCACTGGCCTCAGAGCCACGGAGTCGGATTCAAGGCCTCTTTCCGAAGGAAGAAACCAGGAAAAGCTGCTGGAATGGTTACGTGTGAATCCCTAAATTTGAAACAGATACTTCCAGAGCGGCTCAAACCCAACAGCGGTCTTGTTCCCAGCTTGCAGGCCAGCACTGCTTATGTGCAGAAAAGCACATGCAGATGTCGAAAGACAGATGAAAATCTGAACCGGGACCTTCCTTCGCATCCTGTTTGAATTAGGAGAGAATGCATCTACGCGATACAACTGGAAAATTCTCTTCTTTGGAGCTGACTTTTCCTTTCCAGCTCATTTCTAACTCGCTCTTCAATATCTGGCAGAGTCCAGGGAAGGCAGGTGTCCTGAAGAAAGCCAACATCAAGCTCTCATCTAAAACGTATGCGTAAAAGAAGTTGAATCCCACAGGTTTTAAACCCGATTTCCATTTATAACACATCAGCAAGTCTTCAGCTTACTCACCCTTGATGGGCATCGAGTCAAAGTATCCTACAGAGTCAAGGAAATACGGAATGTTACAGATAATAAATGGAAGACAGAGCTAAGCGCTCCTTCCTCACCGTCTCCCCAGCTCTGCTTTCCGCTCACAGCCCATAGCGCTACTGCGAAAGAGTCAAGCAGCCGATTTCTACAAAAATTGGGATCTTCAGTTGCAGTAGCTGCTGCCAACCCTGTCTCAATAATCCCTATAACAAGGTAAGCTCTCGGCTCTTGCGAGAAACGCCAGCTTTCGATGAGCGATTGTTTCACAGCCATTCCAGCGAAAAACCCTACTGCCAGCCCAAAAGGCCTGGGAAGAAGCCCCGGTTTTGTGCCTCCAGATGAAAACCCTCGCAGCGGGGATCCAGGACACAGAAAAGCTCAGGCAACAGCACGACGGGTGTAGGACAACGCAACCAGCCCTGCCGTGCAGCACGTCTGAGATGCCAAAAGCCCACCACGAGGGTCTCCACCAGTGACACCAGGACATCGCTGACGTTGAACAGCGATCTTCCGGCAGTCACCAAAACGCTTGCTCTGGCCCCATAGCAACCACAACTCGCGACCAGCTCCATCCACAAGTGTCGTCTGAAGCCAAACAGCTGGCTCCGGGCTGCTTTAACAGCGAGATTTCTCCTCACAACCTGTTTTGAATCCCCCAAAACGTTAACAGCACTGGAGCCTGCGGCCAAAACACAGGGCAGTGGCCCTCTCCCGCCGCTGCGCCAACTCCCACCAAAACCCAAAACCGCTGGAGTCCTGCGTACAAAGCCAAACCACCTCAAGTAACTCAAGAAACATCAGCCTTGCTGATCCTTAGCAATAACAAGACGTTACTTTTTTTGATCGATCGGCATTTGAAGCGAAATCCCGCAGCGATTCCCACCCCATCCATCTCTTTGTGAAAGTGGGGCACGTGGAGCGGCTGGCTGCTCCAAAGCCAAGCACCAAATTCAGCCTTTCCCATTTTTTAAATTTTTTTTCCCTCAGGGAATGAGGCAGTTGGAAAGATCGCCCTTTAGAACCTGCAGCCAGAGGAAATGCAGCCCGACAGGCTGTGTAACATGACTCAATTATTACAGAAGTTTCCTGGTCGGAAAGACGCTGCTACAGGTGTGAGGGCCGGACCCGCAGGACGTGGCGCCCGGCCTGCTCCGGGTCGGTAGATGTCCACTGGGTGCCGCAAGGAGCCAGGGGACAGGGTGTCCTGCACCCAGGGACAAAGGATGCTCCGGAAAACCGCCAGCACGAGGAGATGCTGAAAAACTGAGCCCAGGGGACACGGTGCTCCTCAATCCTGGGCCAAAGGCTGAGCTGAGTCCTGGGGACAGAGTGATCCCATGCGCTGGTGCAAAGGATGCTCATGGGGAGATCCTGAAGGACTGATCCCAGGGGACGGGGTGTCTCACAACCAAGGGCAAAGGATGCTCTAGAAAACTACCAGCACGTGGAGATCACAAAAAGCTGAGCCCAGGGGACACAGAGCCTTCAAACCCAGGGCCAAAGGACGCGCTGAGCCCAGGGGACACCCACAGCCAGGGGCAGGGGATAATCCGGAAAACTGCCAGCGCAGAGAGATCCCGAGGGACTGATCCCAGGGGACACAGCGATCCCACAGCCAGGGCCAGAGGACGTGACCCCGCGGGCGGGCTGTCCCCACCCTCAGGGCCAACAGGCGCCGCGGGCAATCGCCCAGCCGCAGGCAGGCGTGCGGCAGAGCCCCGCGGCCACCTGAACCCCCCTTCCTCCTCCTGCTCCTGCTCCTCCTCCTCCTCTCCCCGGAGCCGACCCGCCGCCCGGGTACCTTGATGCGCTCCCGGCACTGCGACGGGGTGCGCTCGTAGCCCAGCTCGGCCAGGGCGCGGGAGACGCGCTCGTACATGGCGGCGCCGGGGGCTTTGCTGCCGAAAACGGTCCCGGCGCCCTCCAGCTGCTGGTACCGCGCCTCCACCAGCCGCTCGTTGCCCCAGACGGCGATCAGCGCGTTGGTCTCCGCCGGCGTCCAGGACATCCCGCGGCAAGCGGCGGCGGCGGCGGCCGCGGCGGCGCCGCCCGGAGAGAAGGAGACGGAGGGCGAGGCCCCGCCGCGGCCCCCCGCTCCGCCGCCGCCGCCCCCCTGCCCGGCCCCGCCGGCCGCCGGGCCCGGCCCCGGGCCCAGCGGGGAGGCGCCGCTGGGGGTGGAGGGGTCGGAGAGGCTGGGGTTGCCGTCGCTCAGCGCTCCCGGCGAGCCCGGCGACAGCACCTCCATCTTGGGAATCTTCAGCGGCGGCTCGGCGGCTGGGAGCTGCGAGGAGCCGCAGGACGCCGCCATATTGGAGATGCCGGACCGAGCGGGCGGACGTGACGCGGCAGGCGCCCCCTCCCCGGCGGGAGGGACTTCCGGCGGCAGCGGGAAGGGGGCGTGGTCAAGGCAGGGGGCGTGGTCAGCGATGTGAGGGGCGTGGCTTGCGCGGGGGGCTGGCACAGAGGGCAGGGGGCGTGGGCGGGGGGGCGTGGGCAAGGGGTGGGCGCGGGCAGCGAGGGGCGTGGCCGGCAGGGCCGGCTGAGCGCCCGGTGACGGCACGGCGCGGGCCGGGGGCGCGTGTCACACCGGCCATTCCTGTGGAGAGTTGCGCCCGTTCTCAGCCTCCACGGGGGCGGGTGGCTTCAGGCAGCGAGCTGCAGCTGTTCTCGGTGGGGCTCACCCGCACAGTGAGCTGTGGCTGTTCTCAGCCGGGGCTCGTGCGTGAAATGAGTTACGACTGTTCTCAGCCGGGGCTCACCCGTGCAATGAACTGTGGCTGCTCTCAGTCAGGATCGCCCTGTGCAGTGAGTTGTGGCTGCTCTCAGTCAGGGTTTGTCCATGAAATGAATTGTGGCTGTTCTCAGCCAAACCCCACTTGTGCGATGAGCTCTGGCTACTCTCAGCCAAGGCTCTTTCATGCAACAAACAGTGGCTGCTCTCAGCTGGGACTCATTGCTCTCAGCCAAGATTGCCCTGTGCGGTGAACTGTGGCTGTTCTCAGCCAGGGCTCACTTGTGCAATGAACTGTGGCTGTTCTCAGCCAGGATCACCCTGTGCAATGAGTTGTGGCTGCTCTCAGTCAGGGTTCACCCGTGCCATGAGTTGTGGCTGTCCTTAGCTCCCTGGGCACGCATGGCTGGCGGCAGAAGCAGCTTGCACTGGTGGCAATGAAACCCCCCACCCACCCCTCCGCCCGCCGCTCCCCTGCCCTGGCCAAATGAAAGCTAAGGCTCCCCTCGTCGCCCGCCACCCACGCCCAGCAAAGACGCGTGGTGGAGGACGCGGGGCCGCCGCGCCCAGTCCCCACTGTGCTCTCGGACGCCGCCTCCCTTTGCTGACCCCCGCTCGCCTCCCAGAAGCGCGGAGGCCCAGGCGGGGAAACGCTGTCACGCCTTCGCCTTTGTCTCCCTTCCGCCGCCGCCATGGCGGCCCCAGGTGGGTCCATCCATAATGAAGACAAGCAAATAATTGCTCGCCTTTGTCGAGCCGTCAGCGCCGGGTCCCCGGCCCTCTGATCCCCCATTAACCGTCACGCAAACGCGCCTTCCGCCCAATTAGGCCCAGCTTTGCCGCTGCCTTTCCCCGCGCCGCGCCGGGCCCAAGCCGGCCCCTCGCACATGAGCCGCTACCTGTTGGACTCGACGCTGCTGCTCCTTCGGGGCCGAGCGGCCCCTCGCCTCGCGCCGGGCCGCAGCTGCCTGCCGCTGCCCGCGTTTCCCCGGCCCTGGGGGGAGGTCGGGCTGATAAATGAGCTCCACAAACTCCAGATTAAAGGGGTGGAATTTATATTAATAGACCCCCCCCACGCGCCGCCCCCGCCAGAACACATGGGCTCCAGCCTCGAGGTAATGAGGCAGCCCAGGCCTCAGCCCGCCGGCGCCTGCCAGCCGTGGCCCCCCACCCGCCAAGGAGCCCCCACCCGTGACCCCCCCGCCGCCCTGCTGCAGCCACGCAATCTGCTCCCCAAAAGTGTCCCGGCACCGGCGCCTGCAGCATCCCAGCGCCGCTCCCTAAAGATCCCGGTGCCAGCCCCTAAAACATCCTGGTACCGTACCCTGCACCATCCCAGGACACTGCCACAAAGCATCCCAGTATCTTTCCTTACAGCATCCCAGTGCCATTCCCTATGTATCCCAGTACACTCCCTAAAAAAACATTCCACCATTGTCCCCTAAAGCATCTCAGTGTCATTCCCTACAGCATCCCAGCATCATCCCCTACAGCATCCCGGTACGCTGCCCCAAAGTATCCCAGTATCATTCCTTACAGCATTCCAGTGCCATCCCCAAAGCATCCCAGTATGGTCCCCAAACCATCCCAGCATTATCCCCTAAAGAATCCCAGTGCCATCCCCTATGGCATCCCAGTGTCTTTCCCTGAAGCATCCCGGTGTCATCCCCTAAAGCATCCCAGCACCATCCCATAAAACACCCCAGCATTTTTCCTTAGAGCATGCCACTATCATCCCCTAAATCATCCCAGTACACTCCCCAAAACCATCCCACCATCATCCCCTACAGCATCCCAGTGTTGCTCTCCAAAGCATCCCAGTATCTTTCCTTACAGCATCCCAGTTGCCATCCCCTAAGTATCCCAGTGCGCTCCCCAAAACATCCCACCATTGTCCCCTAAAGCATCCCAGCATCATGCCCTACAGCATCCCAGTGCGCTGCCCCAAAGCATCCCAGCATCATTCCTTAAAGCATCCCAATCTCATCCCCTACAGCATCCCAGCATCATCCCCTAAATCATTCCAGTCCCATCCCCTGAAGATCCCAGTACGCTCCCCAAAACATCCCAGTATCATCCCCTGCAGAATCCTGGTGTCGTCACTAAAGCATCCCACCATCACCCCCTAAACCATCCCAGTATCTTTCCCTACAGCATCCCAGTCTCATTCCATAAAAATCCCAGTATCACCCCCTAAACCATTCCCCCGCCTCCGGCACCCCAGCATTGCTCCTCTCCAGCCCCACCCCTCCGTGCCGCAGCCCCTATAAATATTCAAAAAGCCGCATTTTCCCCCAAACCATGGGCTCGTGGTGGGGGGCTCCCGGGGGGTATGGTAATAACGGGGGTGGCGAGGGATTTCCCCACCAGCGCAGCGGCGCGGAGCGGGGAGCCTCGGCCGCTCCGTTTGCCCGGACAAACATCTCGGCGTTCCTTGCTACCACCGCCTCTTCCGTCCCTCAGTTTCCCCATCCCGCTGCTGCCTGGCCGTGTGGGATTTTGGGGAGAAACAGGGAGAAGGAAGGAGAAAAAGAAAAATAAGGAGAGAAAGAATAGTGAGAAAAATCAAAATAAGGAGAAAAAGAAAAGAAGGAGAAAAAGAAAAAGAAGGGGAAAATAAAAATAAGAAGAAAAAGAAAAGAAGGAGAAAAAAAGGAGAAAAATAAAAATAAGAAGAAAACTAAAAATAAGGAGAAAAAGAAAAATAAGGAGAAAGCAAAAATAAGGAGAAAGATAAAAATAAATCAAAAAAGAAAAATAAGGAGAAAAGCCTGACAAAAGAAATAAAAATAAGGAGAAAAAGAGAAAGAAGGTGAAAAAGAAAAATAAGGAGAAAAAAAAAGTAAGAAGAAAAAGAAAAATAAGGAGAAAAAAGAAGAAGAAGGGAATCTGAGCAAAGCCTTCCCCCAGCTAGAAAATTTCAGAGGGCGATTTTAGGCGGCAGTGGGTGGAGGTTTGGGCAAATCCTGCGCAAACAGCCGCTAATCGCCGAATAAAAGGGCAATTAAACGCAATAAATCTGCTCGTGAGGAGGTGATGCCCCCCCTCCGCTCGCTGTTTGCCCAGCTGATTAACAGGGATAAATTTGGCGGGGGGCGGGGGGATTATCCACAGGGAGGAGGCGATTCCTTTGTCTCTGTTCCCCAGCCCAAGCCGCAGCCTTGGGCCTGGGAGCGGGATTCATCCCTGGAGCTCCGCTCGAAATTCCCAAATTCTCCTTCAAAAAACTGCACCTCTCCCAGAAAACTGCGAGCTCCCCAGATGTGCGCCCAGATGTGTGCTCGTCCACCTCCTCCTTGCGCCTCTGGATGTGTGCAGCCACAAACCACTCACATCTCCAGATGTGCGCCCAGGTGTGCATCCACTTACTTCCTATTTGCACCCCTAGATGTGCACAACCACAAACAGCCCAGCTCTCCAGATGTGAATCCAGATGTGCGCTCACCTACTTCCTGCTTGTGCCCCAGATGTGCAAAATTGAAACCACACGTCTCCAGACTTTCTGCTTGCCATTCCAGATGTGCAGAACTGCAAACTGCCTGGGTCTCCAGATGTGCACCCAGATGTGTGATTGCCCACCACCTACTTGCACTTCGAGATGTGCAGAACTGCAAACCATCCAGGTGTCCAGATGTGCACCTATCTGCGTCCTACATGCAACTCCAGACGTGCACAACCACGAACCACCTAACTCTCCAGATGTGCGCCCAGATGTGCTCTTGCCTCCTTCCTCCAGGTACCCCCAGATGTGCAAAATCGAACCCACCCAGGTCTCCGGCTGCGCCCCCAGCTGTGCGCTCGCCTATGTCCCATTTTCCAGATACGCACGACCTCAAACCGCCCGCGTCTCCAGATGTGTGCCCAGATGCTGCCCCCCCACTTCCCCCGGGCTGGCCCCGCCCCCGCTCCCCGCCGGACTTAGGGGTGGGGTTGGTGGGGGGGCGGTGCCGCGGGCTGAGCCGAGCCCAGCCGCGCTCAGTCCCAGCCCAGCCGCGCTCAGCCGCGCTGTCCCGGGCTGGTGCGGGGCCGAGCCGGGCTCAGCCGCGCCGAGAGCTGCGCCGGGCCACGCTGCGCCTGGGCAAACCGAGCTAAACTGAGTTTAGCTAAACCGAACCTGACTAAACCGAGCCTAGCTAAATCGAGTTTAGCCAAGCCGAGCTTAGTTAAGCCGAGCCCAGCCAAGCCGGACCGAGATGCTGCGGTACCTGCTGAAGACGCTGCTGCAGATGAACCTGTTTGCCGATTCGCTGGGGGCCGAGGGCTCCAACTCTTCCCAGCTCCTGCTCGGCATCAACCGGACCATCGCTGCCTCCCAGCTCCCCGGCAATGGTACGTGGGTCCGTGTCCCCGTGTCCCTCATGTCCCCGACATTGGGAACAGCCCGGGGCCCCCGAACTAGGAGTCCCCAGATAAGCCCCGTGATCCCACTCCAGGGCCGGCTCTGTGTCCCCACACCAACCCCCAGACCGTGAACTGGGGACTCAGCCAGTGTCCCCGTATTGTCCCCGTGTTCCCAGACCAACTCTCAGAGCCAAACTGGGAGAGACTCTGTGTCCCCAAACCAGCCCCATCTCCCCAGACTGACCCTGTGTCCCCAGACCAGTCCAGTATCCCCCAGCCGATCCCTGGACTCTGAACTGGAACCGACCCAGTGTCCTCAAACCTTTCTCAAGTCCCCAAACCGACCCCACATCCCCAAACTGACCCTGTGTCCCCAAACCAGACCCACATCCCCAAACTGACCCCTTGTCCCCAAATTGACCCCATGTCCCTATACCAGCCGCACATCCTCAAACCTTCCCCGTGTCCCCAGACCAGCCCCGTGTCCCCAGACCAGCCCAGTGTCCCCAAACCTTCCCCGTGTCCCCAAACCTTCCCCGTGTCCCCAGACCAGCCCAGTGTCCCTGAGCTGGGCCGGAGCAGGGGGCAGAGGGGGGCAGCCTGGGCCAGCTGTGGGTAGTGGGGGGGTGACGGAGAGGGTCTCCACCTGAATTTGAAGCCCTTTTTCAGCTTTTCCACTCTTTTTTCGCCTCCACTTCCCGCTCCAGTCGGCTCTGGGTGGCCAATGGGGGGGGGCTGTTCCCCCAGCCCCCCGCGGGACCCTCCCCCCTGGGCTCAGGAGGGGGCCTGGCCTGACCCCCAGCTCATCCCAATTAGCCACCGGGCCCAGCTGCAGCCCCCTCAGCCCCCCACCCCACCACTGCCCCATGGGGTACCCGCTATCCCCCGCAGCATCCTTTCCCCGTCCCCATGGCAGCCTGCATCCCATCCCCATGGCAACCCAGCCCGGGGTGGCCCACATCGCAGCCCCCCTAATGCACACATGTGCATGGACACGCATGGGTGCATGTGCCGACGCAGATGCCAACACACGTGCAAAAGCGTGTCTGTGTGTGTGTGCACCTCCACATGTGTGCAGCCACGTGCGTACACTGGCGTGTGTGAAGATGCGCCGCCGCACGAGTGGACATGTGTGGGTGTGCACGCCTATGTGCATGCATGTGTACCTGTAAAGCCTGAGCGTGCACACCCCAGTGTGAACGCGCACAGGTGCGCACATGCCAGTTTATGTGCGTGCTTGGGTAAGCGCGTGCATGCACACCCCTGCATGAGTGCACGTGTGCGTGCATGCATCCGGGCGTGTGTACATACGTGCATGGACTTACATGTGCCTGCTTGTCTGTAAGCACACGTGTGTGCACAAACGCTTGTATATCCCTGTGCCTGCATGTGTGCTCGAGCCTGTGTACGTGCAAGCTGCATGCGTGTGCATGCACATGTGTGTCCGGGCGTGCTGTTGTGTGCGCACGCAGCTGGGCCCCGGGCCAGCAGTGACACTGGGCGGCTGCCGCCTGAATTGCGGTGCCAGCCGCGGGTAGCACTGGGGACACGGGTGGGCCGCGCCTTCTGGACCCAGCCGGTTAGACCCCAGCGTTAATGAGCATTAATTAGCCCAGCATTAACGAGCATTCATTAATTCCCATTAATTCCAGGGATTTTCCTGGAACAGCCCCACAACTCAATATGTTGGGGTTTTTTTAACTTAAAATTAAGCATTTTCTTCAACCTGGAGTTCCCAGCTTCACTACAAAAAAATCATCATTCGCAGCTGATGAAGAAAAAAACCCTTTTTTGGGAGAATTCAGCCCCAACCTCATTTCCTCAGGGATGCCCAGTTGGAAATCGGGCAGAAAAGGGGCGTTGCTGGGAGTGGACCTGCTTTATCTCCCTTGTGCCCACCCCTGGGGGTCTGAGTTCCAACACCCTCCCGGTCTTGCTCCCACCCCACCAGCACCTACCTTGGGTTGGGGGGAGGAGGGTACACTGGGCTGAGACCTGGCTGCACTTCATTTCACCTCCCGCTTGTGTCACCTGCTGGAGAGGGGAAGAGCAGGCTGAGACCTGGTCGCACTTCATTTCATCTCCCAGTCGCTTCAGTTCCCAGGTGAGGATACACTGGGCTGAGACCTGGCCGTGCTTCATCTCACCTCCTACTCACAGAGCAAAGCAGATAACAGCGCCGGCAAAGCGCCGTGCAGGCCGATGGAGGCTGCACAGCCCCTCCAAACCACCCTCCCCGGAAGGGCGGGGGGATATGTGGGGAGCATCCCCCCCTCAATTTTTTCCCCGCAGGGTCCCACCCACAGCTGGAGGACGTGGCGCCCCGCATCGTGGAGCACCCCGCCGACCTCCTGGTCTCCAAGGGTGAGCCGGCCACCTTGAGCTGCAAAGCCGAGGGTCGCCCACCGCCCGCCGTGGAGTGGTACAAAGATGGGGAGCGGGTGGAGACGGACCGAGAGGACCCTCGCTCCCACCGCACCCTCCTCCCGGGGGGGTCCCTCTTCTTCCTCCGCACTGGCCGCCGAGGGAAGCCCGATGAGGGGGTCTACGTTTGCGTGGCCAGGAATTATCTGGGGGAGGCCACCAGCAGGAACGCGTCCTTGGAGGTGGCCGGTGAGACCCCTCGGTGGGAGGACGGGGGGGGATGGGGAGTGGGGGTGATTTTGGAGGGGTCAGTGTCACTGGTGACCCCGGTGCGGTGGCCGGGGCGCGACGAGGGGCTGTCAAACACCCGGGGCTGGCGCAGCAAGGAGAAAAGGGGCGGGGCGGGGAGGGGGGAAAGAGATGAAAATAGATGGAAAGAAGTGAAAGAAATGAAAAGGAGTGAAAATAGATTAAAAGGAGTTAAAATAAGTGAAATGAAATGAAAATAAATAAAAATAAATGAAAATGAATGAAAAAAGTGGAAAGACATGAAAAGAAGTGAAAATAAAAGAAGTGAAAAGTGGAAAAATTGAAAAGAAAAGAAAATAGATGAAAAGGAGTGAAAAGAAATGAAAAGAAGAAGTGAAAATAAGTTAAAATAATGGAAAATAAGGGAAATAAGGGAAAAGAAATGAAAACAAGTTAAAATAAGGGAAAACAAGGGAAAACAAGAGAAAGAGTGAAAATAAGTAAAATAAGTGAAAAGAAGTGAAAATAGACTAAAAGAAGTGAAAAGAAGTGAGAAGAGATTAAAAGAAGTGAAAAGTGAAAATAGATGATAAGGGGTGAAAAGAAATGAAAGATGAAATGAAAATAAGTTAAAATAATTGAAAATCAGTGCAAATAAGGGAAAGTAAATTAGAAAAAAGAAAACAAATGAAAAGATGTTAAAAGAATTGAAAATAAGTGAAAACAAGGGAAAGGAAATGGAAAATGGATGTAAGTGAAAATAATTGGAAATTAAGGAAAATAAGTGAAAATAAATGAAGTGAAAAAAATGAAAAGAAGAAATGAAAATAAATGAAAAGATGTTAAAATAAGTGAAAATATATAAAATTAAAATAAATAAAAATAAATGTAAATAAATTGAAATAAGTTAAAATAAATGAAAATAAGTGTATTGAAAGGCAAGAAAATAAGGGAAAACAAATGAAAACAATTTGAAAGAAATTAAAATATTTGAAAAGACATTTTAAAAATTGTAAATAAACTAAGAAAATTGACAATAATTGAAAATAATTGAAAATAAGTGAAAATAATTGTAAATAATTGAAAAGAAATGAAAATAAATGACATAAGGTCCCTGGTGCCCCCCCAGCTCCGGCCCCCGCTGCCCCCAGCCCAGGCTCAGGCTCAGACCCAGGGCCGGGATGAGGCCCAAGCAAGGGGGTGCCGGGGCGGGGGGGGGGCTGAGGCAGAGCTGCTGTCCCCCATCCCCCCCCAGTGCTGCGGGACGATTTCCGGCAGCCCCCCGGGGATGTGGCGGTGGCGGCGGGTGAACCGGCCGTCCTGGAGTGCGTGCCCCCGCGGGGCCACCCCGAACCCAGCGTCACCTGGAAGAAGAACGGTGCTTGGCTCAGCGACGAGGACGAGCGCCTGACGGTGAGCGACGGGGGGATGTCCCCCCCGAAAAACCCCAAAACACCAAGCCAGGGGTGTGAGTCCCCCCCGGTTGAACCACGCTGCCCGACAGATCCGTGGCGGGAAGCTGATGTTGGCCAACACCCGCAAGAGCGATGCCGGTGTCTACATCTGCGTGGCCGCCAACGTGGCGGGGGAGAGGGCCAGCGAGCCAGCCCAGCTCGTCGTCTTTGGTGCGTGGGGACGGGCCCATCACTTTTGGGGCGCTGGGGACAAGCAGGGGGTTAGGCCCACCCCGGTGGGACTGACGGTCGCCCCGCAGAACGGCCGGCATTCAGCAAGAGGCCGCTCAGCCAAGCAGTGCTGGTGGCAGGGACGGCGGAGTTTCCCTGCGAGGCGGTGGGGGACCCGCGGCCGGCGGCTCGTTGGCGCAAGGAGGAGGGCGAGCTGCCGCCGGGAAGGTAAGCGGTGGTGGGCGAGGGGGTGCCGGCGCCGTGGGGTGCCGGGCTCGGCGTGCGTGTCTGGTGGTGAAGCCAGGTGGTGTGGCTGTGGGCCGGCACGCTGCGCTCGGAGCCTCCGGCAGCCCTGCTGCTGCCCTCAGCCTCGTCGCAGCTAGCATTGCCGTGGCATCGAGTATTCCCATCACATCCTGCATCGTTATCACATCCCGCATCCCCGTTATATGCTGCGTCCTTATCGTAGCCCACGTACCCATCGCATCCCATGCCCTGACTGCGTCCTGATTGCATTCCCGTCGCGCCCCACATCTCCATTGCATCCTCCCGTTTCCGTTGCATCCCAGATCCCCATTGTACCCACACCCCCATCGCATCCCGCATCTCCACTGCATCCTGACTGCATCCCATATCCCCATTGCATCCCAAATCCCCATCGCATCCCCCATTCCCATCGCATCCCACGTCCTCATTGCATTCCACATCCCCAGTTCATCCTATGTCCCCATCACATCCCAAATCCCCATCACACCCCGCATCCCCATTGCATCCCAAATCCCCATCACATCCCACATTTCCATCGCATCCCCATCACATCCCACATCCTGCATTCCCGCTGCATCCCACATCCCAATTGTATCCTGCATCCTCATCATATTTCACATTCCTACTGCATCCCAAATCCCCATCTCATCCCGCATTCGCATCACATCCTGCATCCCCGTTGCCTCCCAAATCCCCGTTGCATTCCACATCCCCATCATATTCCCATCACATTCCACATCCTCATCCCATCCCAAATCCCCACCACAGCTCACATCCCACCGCACCTCGTATCCTCACCTCCCCCCGGCCCCTCGCGGCTCCCCGCTGGCGCCGCGGCCTCGCGGGGTTCCCCCGTTCCCCCAGGTGGGAGGTGCTCCCGGACAACACCCTGCGGATCCGCTGGCTGCGCCCGGAGGACGAGGGCACCTACACCTGCGTGGCCACCAGCAGCGTGGGCCGAGCGGAGGCATCGGGCAGCCTCACCGTGCACAGTAAGGGGGCGGGGGTCTCTGAGGGAGCACCCATGGGTGCTGGCAAAGCGGCCGGGCGAGCCCCCTTCTCTCTCCCCACGCTGCGGCAGTGCCCCCCCAGCTCGTCACTGGGCCCCGCAACCAGACTGTCACCCCCGGCCAGAACGTCACCTTCCAGTGCCAGAGCAAGGGCAACCCGCCGCCCGCCGTCTTTTGGCAGAAGGAGGGCAGCCAGGTCTGTCCCTGTCCCCGACCCCAGCCCTGTCCCTGTCCCCATCGCTGTCTCCATCCCCATTCCTGTCCCTGTCCACGTTCCCATCCCTTTCCCCATCCCATTCCACCCCATCCCATCCTCATCCCATCTCATCCTCATCCTTTTCCCCATTCCCGTCCCCATTCCCATACCATCCTTGTTCCCATTCGCTTCCCTTCCTATCCCATGCCATCCCATCCCATCCCAATTCCCGTTCCATTCCCTCTCAGTCCATCCCATCCCATTCCTATCCCCATCCTCACTCCATCCCCGTCCCATCTTATCCCATCCCCATCCTCATCCCATCCCTGTCCTTGTCCCCATTTCCATCCCCATCCCCATCCCCATCCCCATCCCCATCTTCATCGCATCTCCATCCCATCCCATCTCCATTCTATTTCATCCCCATTCCCATCTCCATTCCCACTCCATCCTTGTCCTCATCCTTATCCCCATCCCACTCTCATCCCTATCCCTATCCCATCCCATCTCATCTCCATGCCATCCCAGTCCTTGTCCCCATTCCCATCCAGTCCCAACCCATCGCAATCCCAATCCCAATTCCAATGCTAATCCCAATCCCCATCCCCCTCCATCCCCTGCACCCTCCTCCACCACTCAGTAGCCCCCCTCCCTTTCCCCGCAGACCCTGCTGTTCCCGGGCCAGCCCCCGCACCCTACCGCCCGCCTGTCCGTCAGCCCTGCCGGCGCCATCACCATCGCCGACGTGCGGCCCGCCGATGCTGGTCACTACCTGTGCCAGGCCATCAGCGTGGCCGGCAGCATCTTGGCCAAGGCGCGGTTGGAGGTGGAAGAGGGTAAGTCCTGTGCTGGCAGAGAACGGGCGCATTTGGTGCATGAGTGGCATCCACCGAGGAGTTAGGGGGTGCAAGCGCTGAATTTTCCCTCCCCTTCACCGTAGCACCAGCTGAGCACCCACCGCTGGTAATCCACCGGGGTCCCGCTAACCGGACAGTGCTGCCAGCGGGGGCCACAGTGCGGCTGCCGTGCCGGCTGGGGGACGGTGACCCCTCGGTCAGCGTGGGGTGGCTGAAGGATGGCAGCGCCCTGCCGGGCGCCCAGCCTCGTGCCAGCCTGCTGGAGAACGGCACCCTGCAGATCACTGACCTCCGGGTGAGCCGCCCGCCGCGGGGGCTCAGGGCACCCAGCGCTGGGGGCACCTGCGGGGTGGCAACGTGGAGGTGGGAGGGGGTGGCGGGTGCCATGGTGGCGGGTATGCAGGTTCCTGGATGCTCAGAGTGATGGGTGCTCAGGGTGGTTCATGCAATGGGTGGTGGGTACAATGGGTGGTGGTCGTGAGGGCTGGTGGATGCTCAGGACGGTTGGTGTTTGGGGTGATGTGTGCATGAGCTGGTGGATGCAAGGGTCGGTGGATGCTCAGGGAGATGGGTTGCAAGGGCTGGTGGGTGCTCGGGGTGGTGGGTGCTATGGGTGGTGGGTGCTCAGGGATGTGGGTGCAAGGGTTGGTGGATACAAGGGGTGGTGGGTGCAAAGGGAGATGGCTGCCCAAGCTGGTGGGTGCTGAGAGTGATGGGTGCGTAGGGTGGTGGGTGCTCAAGGTGACAGATGCTCAGGGCGGTGGGTGCGATGTGTGGTGGATGCTCAGTGGTGGGTGCTCAGAGCAGTGGTGGTCAGGGTGGTGGGCACAAGGAATGGTGGATGCGATGGGTGGTGGGTGCTCAAGGTGGTGGGTGCTTGTGGTGGTGGGTTCAAGAACTGGTGGGTTCAAGGGCTGGTGGGTGGTCAAGGTGATGGGTGCTCGGGGTGGTAGGTTCAAGGGTTGGTGGGTGCTCAGGGTGGTGAGTGCTCAGGGTGGTGGGTGCTGAGGTGCTGGGTGCTCAGGGCGAAGGGGCAGGAGCTCTTCCCCTCACAGGTGACGGACTCCGGGCACTACGAGTGTGTGGCCACCAGCTCGGTGGGCGAGACGCGCTGGGACATCTCCCTGGAGGTGCAAGGTGGGGCATAGGGACATCACTGCACCAGAGACACCGCGGTGCTGGGAACACCACCACCCCGTATCTCCATGTGGCTCCCCACAGGTGACGAATCCAGCCTCTCCCCGCTGTCCCCTGAGCCCGGTGCCCTCCCTGGGCCACCCTCCACCCCCTTGGTCACCAACATCACCAAAAGCAGCGTCACCCTGAGCTGGCAAAGGAACCAGGAGAGTGGTGCCGCCAATGTCACCTCCTATGTTGTGGAGGCTTTCAGGTAGCATATGAGTGTCCTCTCCGGGTGCAGGGGTGACAAGGTGACCCAGTGCCAGGTCACCCCTGTCCCCCGGCAGCCAGGCGGCAGGTGGCCCGTGGCAGACAGTGGCGACCAACGTGGAGGGTGAGGCCCACACGGTGAGCGGCCTCGTCCCCGACACCATCTACCTCTTCTTGGTGCGGGCGGTCAACGCCTATGGGCTCAGCAGCCCCAGCGGCATCTCGGAGCCTGTACGCACCCAAGGTGAGACCAGCGGTGATGCCGGTAGAGGTGTCCATGCACCCACCGCCCTTGGACGCATCTCTGCTTGGTGTCACCAATAGAGGTGTCCGTGCACCCACCATCTGCAGTGGGTAACACCAACAGAGGTGCCTATGTGCCCACCACCCTTGGGTGCATCCCCACTTGGTGACATCAGTAGAAGTTCTAATGGACCCATCACCATTGGGAGCATCTCCACTTGGGGACACCCATGGAGGTGCCCGTGCACCCACCACCCTTGGATGCATCTCTGATTGGTGACACCAATGGAGGTTCCAATGGATCCACCACCCTTGGGTGCATCACCACCCAATGATGCCATCAGAGGTGCCCAGGGACCCAGCACCCTCTCCTGTTTTTGGCAGACGCTGCCCCCACGCAGCAGGGGCTGGACCTTGAGCGGGTGCAGCGGGAGCTGGCACAGGTGGCCGTGCACCTGCAGGAACCCGTGGTGCTGCCGCAGGGCACCGTCCGCCTCTCCTGGACCGTGAGTGCCATGCCGCGCCACCAGTACAGGGCTCCCGGTGCCACGCGTCCCCCATCCATCCCATCCTCCCCTTGGGTCCCCAGGTGGAGCGCCAAGTACCCTTCCTTCAGGGCTACCGGGTGCTGTACCGGCGGCGTGGTGGGCACTGGGAGGAGGCGCGGGCGGCGTGGGCTCCGGGGCAGCGGGAGGCCCTGCTCACCGAGCTTCGCCGTGGCCAGGACTATGAGGTCAAGGTCCAACCTTACTTCCATCACCTCCATGGCCCCGACAGCGCCATGCGTGCCCTGCGCACCCCTGAGGCGGGTGAGTGCGAGGATGGAGGGGATGGTGGGGGCCCCCAGGGACCCCCTGGAGGTGACACCCGCCCTGCCTACCCCCCGGTAGCCCCCAGCGCCCCACCACGAGCCGTCAGTGTGGCTGGTAACGGCACCAGCGTCCGCATCTCGTGGCAGCCGCCGCCGCTGGCCGAGCAGAACGGCGTCATCCGCGATTACCGGGTGAGGGTGGGCGGCGGCGATGTGGTGGGTCCCCTCCGTCCCCCTCGGCAGCGTCGTGGTGAACCCAGCCTGGGTGTCCCCTCCAGATCTGGTGCCTGGGCAACGAGAGCCGCTTCCACATCAATCAGAGCGTGGAGGGGACAGTGCTGGCCACGGTGCTTCAGGGTCTAGTCCCCGGTGTCCCCTACCACGCTGAGGTTGCCGCCGCTACCGGCGCTGGCGTGGGTGCCCGCAGTACCCCTGTTCCCATCCGCATTGGTGAGTCCCTCGTCGCCACCACCACACCCATGGGCGGGCGGGTGGCGGGGTCACCCCACTGCTGGGAACGGCTTCTTGGCACCCCCCCGGTGTGTCCCCTCCTTTTTCCCTGTGTCGCTTGCAGCTCCTCCGGCGGAGCGGGACGCAAGGCCGGCGAGCGGGAGCAGCATGACGGAGCGTTTGGCCGAGGTGGCCAGGCGCCCGGCCTTCATCGCCGGTGTTGGCGGCGCTTGCTGGGTCATCCTCGCCACCTTCGCCGCTTGGCTCTACGGCCGCCGTCGGAAGAAGAAGGAGCTGACCCACTTCACCGGTACGGGTGGATGCCACCCCTGGGACCCTACCCCACCCCAGCACCCGCCAACCCCCAGCCACCCACCGCCTCTCTTTACAGCGTCCTTCGCCTACACGCCCACCGGTAAGCCGACAGGTGCCGCGGGGACCCGACGCAGCCCCACGCTGCCCTCACTCCCGCCTCTTTCCACAGCAGCCTTCCCCAGTTCGGTGCGCGGCAGCCCCAGGTAACCCCCCGTGTAGCCCCCCGCCCTCCCCAGAACCCCCAGTGCTGACCGCCAGCGTTCCTTCACCCCGTCTCCTTGCAGGGTAGCCGCGGGTGGTGGTTACCCGTGGCTGGCGGACACGTGGCGTGGCAGCAGTGCGGCCACTGCTGCTGGCTGCCTGGGGACCACTGAGAGATACTACAACGGTGAGGGGTCATAATGGGGATGGGTGGCTTGGGTTGGAGCGGGGTCACGATCAGCACTGATGGTGCCAGTCACCTTCTGCAGACGCCGGCATCACGCATTACATCGCGCAGACGGAACAACTGGGGGCCCGGGCTGGCGACGGGCCGGTGTACAGCGCCATCGCGGCCGGCGACGAGGAGCTACGCAGCTTCCACCGCCCATTCTCGCAGCACGAGAGCCCCTGTGCTGGCGGGGGTCCCCACCTGACGGACGCCCTGGCCTCACAAGCGCCCCGGGGGTGGGCTGAGCACGGTAGGGCGATGGGATGGGTGAGGGGGACCCCCCGGGTGCTGGCGGCGTGGTCTCCTCCCTGCAGCTCCCCCGCCCCAGTGTCCTTCCTCACCGCAGGGGCCAAAGGGAAGAAGCTGGGGCAAGCGGTGAAACCGCCCACGGTGAGCTGGACGGAGCTGCTGCCCCCACCGCCCTCAGCCAGCGAGCTCAGCCAGTGCACGCAGGAGGAGGAGGAGGAGGAGGAAGAGGAGGACCAAGAGGAAGAGGCAGCTGGAGGGTGAGCGTGAGGGGCCAGGGCACTGGGGCCTGCTGGTCCCGGTGCCCACTCTGTGGCCCCCACTCTGTAGGTTGGGGATGGAGGAGTGGTACCCCGGTGAGGAGGTCCCTCGTGCCACCGCTGCATCCTCGCCCGCTGCCTCCTCTGGCTGCCGGTCCACCGCCACGCTGACCCCATCGCCCCATGCCGTTGAGGACATCCCCCGCCTCCGTGACTTCGATAGCCCCCGCCTGCCCCGGTAGGAGATGGGCCTCACTTGGTCCGACCATGCGGTTGGAGTCTGGATACCGCATCAGGGTCTGGATGTCCCATTGGGGTCCAGATGTCCCACCATGGTCTGGGCCTCCCATCGCAATCCAATCATGTTAGGACTATCCGGCCTTGCTGTGCCGTCATGGTTCAGCTATATCATTGGGGTCCAGGTGTCTCATAGGGATCTGGATGTCCCATTGGGGTCCAGACGTCCCACCATGGCCCAGATGTCCCATCTCAATCAAGCCATGTTGTCACCACCTGGCCCTGCCATGCCATCGGGGTCTGGATGTCCCATTGGGATCTGGATGTCCCTTCACGATCCAGCCATGCTGTCACAATCATGGTCCAGCTGTGCCATCAAGTTCCGGATGTCCCATTGGGGTCCAGATGTCCCACCATGGTCCAAATGTCCCATCAAGATCCAGCCATGTTGTCGTGATCGTGGTCCAGATGTGCTGTCGGGATCTGGATGTCCCGTTGGGGTCTGGCTGTCCCGTTGGGATCCAGATGTCCCATTGGGTTCCAGATGTCCCACCATGGCCCAGATGTCCCATCACAATCAAGCCATGTTGTCACCATCTGGCCCTGCCGTGCCATTGGGGTCTGGATGTCCCATTGGGTGCTTCCATTCTGCTCCCCCCACCTTGGCTTCACTCCACACCCCCTCTTTGCCAGGAGACCCCACCATGGCACCAGCACCCCTCCATGGGCACCCAGCCCCCCCACACTGTGTCCAGATGCTGGTGAGGGCCACCCACCTCGAGCCCGTCGCCCCCCTGGCACAGGTGAGCCCTGGGGAGCCATTTTGTGCCAGAAGGGGGCCCAGGGGCTGGGGAGGGGCTGACACTGCCATCGTGCCCAGGGAAAACCCGTGGGGAGACCCCAAAAAGTCGCCTGAAGCCCAACCTCTACCGCCGGGAAAAGCAACCGGCAGGTGAGCGGAGGGGAAAAAAGGGAGGGGTCGGGGGGGGCCCGGGGGGGAATCAACCTTCTCCCTTCTCTGCTGCAGACCTGCCGCCCCCGCCACTGCCACCGCCCAGCGAGACCCCTGGCCCCTCGCCCGAGCAGGAGCTGAGCGGGGCCGAGCGCAAGGCCGCCCACCGCCTGCCCCGCAGTGGTAAGCCCGAGCCCCGGCCTGGCGCGAAAGGCGTCGAGGGGACGTCACCGCGGAGGGCCAAGCTCGTCCCTTCCCTTGCAGACAAGGTCCCCCACAGCAAACCCTCTGGCCTGCCCCAGGGCCAGGCACCCGGCACCTGCTCCACCACGGGCAGCGTCTCGTCCCGCGGATCCACCGGCTCCCGTGGCCATGGCTCGGGGCGCAGCCGGATGCCGAGGGACCGTGGCGAAGGGACCGGCCATCGCCGCCGCCCGGGTCCTCCGTTTCCCTGCCCGTCGCAGGAGAAGCGATGAAGAGGAGGGCGAGCAGGGATGGGGACACAAGAATGGGGACATGGAGGGGACGGGGGAGGCGGGGGGATGCTCTTTAATTTCGGAGTGGCACCAGGTAAACGGGGTTGCACAGAGCCAGCAGCTGGTGGGTGGCAGTGCGAGGGGGAGAGAACGCTCGGGGTGGGACGAGGACAGTCAGGAGGGACGAGGACGCTCGGGAGCGATGACGATGCTCAGGAAGGGATGAGGACCATGGGGACAAGGACAGCTGGGAGGGATGAGGACATTGGGGAGGGATGAGGGAGCTCAAGGAGGGACGAAGACCCGTGGGGACAAGGAAAATTGGGAGGGATGAGGATCCTGGGGATGGACGAGGGCACAGTGAGGGGGCACAAGCATGTCTGGGAAGGGATGGGGACACTTGGGAGGGACAAGGATACTTGAGAGGGCCAAGGATGGCCAAGGCAGGACAAGGATGCAGACGGGTAGGAGGGATGAGGACAGTGAGGAGGAACCAGACAGTCAGCGGGGTTTAGGATGTTTGGGGGAACAATGATGCTGAGGAGGGACAGGGACACTTGGGATGGGCAGCGGTGCTCGGGCTGGAGGAGGATGGTTTGGGGAGGAGGATGACACTGGAGAAGGATGAGGACACTTGGGGAGGATGAGGACACTTGGAGGGGATGAGGGCGCTTGGGGATGGATGAGGAATTTGGCGAGGGGTGAGGACACCGAGGAGGGACGGGAACAGTGGGGAAGGCTGAGGACACTTGGGGAGCACAAGGACACTGGAGAATGAGGGACCCATGGATGGACCACCATGGTGCCACCCACCCTCTGTGGGTGGCTTTTGCTAGCGAAGAGCCCCTTTTGGGGAACCACTTAATAAAGGTGGATTTTAGCTGAGCTGAGCGGACTCTGTCTGTGTTGTGTCCTACGCTCTGGGGACTGCCACGCTCCTGTCCCTCCTGTCACCAGCTCGCCCCCCACCCTGGCCCAGGGGCTGCTGCTCCCTGGCCCGCGGCCACCTGGAAAGAAAAGGGGACATTTGCCAGCACCCCACAACGAGTAGCACCCCGCACTGAGCCCGCTGCCTGTCACCCTGGTGTTGGGGCGCTGCTCACCCGTGGCTGCCTCTGTCCCGACTCTCTGTGGGACACCCAGCGCCATCCCCCAGTCCCAGGTGGGGATGGGGACCCCGGGTGAGAAGATCCCATCCAGGGGTGATGGTGGTGATGAGGGACCTGCTGGGGAGAAGGCAGGAGACGATTGCTTCACCATGGTGTCATGATGGGGCCACCTCCCCCGAGAAGGTGATGACGATTGGGGTAAAAGAGGGGGCCCAGGGGCCCTTCGCTCACCCCCGTACATCCCATCGGTGTCCTCGAGGCTGAAGCAGAGGCCATCGACGGCCACTGCCAGCGCCCGGGCGAAGCTGGCATCCAGGAGGAAGGAGCCATCACAGGAGCTCACCAAGCTGCAGCGGGCGCTGGTGAAGTTGTCCTCTGAGACAGACCCCCAGCCATTCAGCAGCGACCCCTCTGGTGAGCCCCTCGTCACTGGCCGCTCTTCCTCCTCCTCCTCGCCCAGCTCAGAGGCTGGTGGCCCACAGATGTAGCCGTAGGTGTGCAGTGGCGAGAAGGACCGTGGCGTGGTTGGCGCCAGTGGGCTGCAGGGGATGTGTCAGGGGTGCCGCTGGGGCCAGGACAAGCTGGCACCATGGTGGCGTGCTCGGGGACGGAGCGTACCTGGGGCAGATGGTGGCCTGGTCCATCTCCATGTCCTCGGCCACCTGCTGCGGCGTGAGGACCCCGTCACTGAACACTGGCGAGAGGCGGCCAGGGAGCGGGGACCCGTCCCTGGGGTGCCTCGTGGTTGGAGATGTGTCCCTGGGGTACCTGGTGGCCAGGAACATGTGTCTTGGGTGTCCGGTCACCAGTGATGGGTCCCTGGGGTGCCTGGTGGCCAGGGACATGTCCTTGGGGTACCTGCTGCCCAAGAACGTGTCCTTGAGGTGACCAGGGGCTGGAGACATTTCAGGGTGCTTGGTGACCAGGGATGTGTCCCTTGGGTGCCTGCTGACCGGTAACATGTCACCAGGGTACCTGCTGGACAGAAATATGTCCCTTGGGTGGCTGGTCACCAATGATGTGTCCCTGGGGTGCCTGGTGGCCAAGGACATGTCCTTGGGGTACCTTGTGGCCAAGAATGTGTCCTTGAGGTGACCGGGGGCTGGAGACATCTCCTCAGGGTGCCTGGTGACCGGTGACGGGTGCCTGGTGGCCAGGGATGTGTCCTTGTGGTACCTGGTGGCCAGGAATTTGTCCCTGCAGTGTCCAGTGGCTGAGGACTTTTCTTTGGGGAGCCCAGTGACTGGGGATGTGTCCCTTGGGTGCCTGCTGGCTGGGGATGTGTCCTCGGGGTGCCTGGTGGCCGGTGACCTGTCCCTGCAGCACTTGGTCACTGGTGACAGGTCCCTGGGTTGCCTGGTGCCTGGGGATGTGTCCTTGGGGTACCTGCTGCCCAGGACCTGGTCCCTGCAGTGCCTGGCGACTGGGGACATCTCCTCGGGGTGCCTGGCGAGGGGGGACACGTCCCTGGGAAGCCTGGTGACTGGTGACACATCCCTGGAGTGCCCAGTGGCCAGGAACGTGTCCTTGGGGTGCTCCGTGACCAAGGACACATCCCTAGGATGCCTGGCGACCGGTGACATGTCCCTGGGGTTCCCAGTGGCCGAGGATGTGTCCCTGGGGTGCTGGGTGGCTGGACACATGTCCCTGGGGATCCCAGTGAGTGGGGACACGTCCTTGGGGGGCCTGGCGACTGGGGACACGTCCCTGGGGTGTGCAGCAGCCGGAGACCTGCGGGTGGAAGGGATGCGGTGGCTTTCGCAGGGCAAGGCCGGGGTGAGGAGCACCCGTCTGCATCCCCAGGGTGGGGACACCCAGACTCACCGGGTCACCGGCGGGTGCCAGGCGCGGGGCGGCCTCGGGGGTGTCACTGGTGAGCTGGTGACACCAGGGGCCAGCGAGGCACTGCCCCGCCGTGCTCTCGGGGAGCTGAAGATTGGCAGCTGCCGCAGGGCTCCCCCAGCCAGCGCAGCAGTGGCGGTGTCACCGTTGCGTCCCCTCTGCTGAGGCCACCCGGCCACCAGCCCCAAATCCGTGCCCCACTCGCCTCCATGCCTGGTGACAGGGACGTGGCTGGGGCCACCCGTGAGCAGTGGGGTGCTGTGCACCTGGTGCAGCTCTGCGCGGGGCAGGGGGACACAGAGCCATGAGCCACCCCCCAGTGTCCCCGCATCCCCACTGTCCCCCCGTACCCACCTCTCTTGCGGACATGGTCCCAGGGCGCAGGGTTCGGGGTGCCGGGGGTGGTGCGCGCTGCGGGTTGCCCCCCGTCACAGTGCCCCGTGTCCCCGGGGGACACTGGGTGCCCCCCACGGAGGCTGCTGCGGTTGGGGGGCGTGGGGGGGCCAAGACTTGGAGGCTCCAAGGAGAGGGCTGGGGGGCAAGAGAGCGCATGGCAGCCGTGGGCGCGGAGCTGGGCTTCCCCTGTCCCCTCCTTCCCCGCTCTGCCTGTCCCCAGGCCCCTGCCGCCTGCAGAGAGGGTCCTGTGGCGATGCGGGGGGCACCCAGGTGGGGGTCCTACAGCATTGGCACCCCAGGCACAGGGTGGGGGTCTCGGGCACCCTTTGCTGGTCCCATAGCACTCTGCCAGGGTCCTAGGCGCCGGGCGGGGGTCCCATGGCACTGGGTGAGTGGTCCCAGGGGTCTGGGTGAGGGTCCCGTGTCTCTGGGTGAGGGTCCCAGCCCTGGGGTTCACTGCAGGGGAGTGGGGGTCCCATGGCTCGGGCAGGGGGTCCCGTGGCACTGGGTGGGGGTCCCAGGGCACCCTGAGGGGGACTTCTGTGGCACCAAGTGGGGGTCCCAGCCCTGGGGCTCACTGGAGGGGTGCGGGTCCCTGCCGTTGCTGCCCAGGAGCCGGCTGCTGAGGCTGCTGCTGCTGCTGAGGTTTTGGGGGGCGCAGCCGGGTTCCCAGGGGCCCCCGAGCCACGGCGAGTCACCAGCCACCAGCCTGCGGGGTGAAGGGTGCCATCAGGTGTTCCATCCCCACCACAGCCGAGACTGCCCACGGCCCCTGCCCCACAGCCCCTGCCCCACGGCCGCTCACCTGCGGCGAGCCATGGTCTCCTGGCTGGTGCGACGCTGGCAGAGGAGGAGGAGGAGGGCGAGCAAGGCCACCCAGAGCAGTGAGCCCACGGCTGTAATGACTGCAGGCTGCCGCAGCACCCGCACCACCCCGCTGCTCTCCGCCGTCAGCCCTGCAAGGGTCCCACCAGTGTCACCCCTGTGCCACCACCGTGCCCCCCCCCCGCACCCTGCCTCGCTCCCTGTCTTGTACCCGGGACGCTGCAGGTGGCGTTGCTGGGGACCCCCAGCCCCGCGCTGTTGAAAGCCGCCACCTGGACACAGAACTCGGCCCCGGGACCTGGGAGGAGGGTTTCCAGGCGGTGGGTGCCTCCATCCACCGTCCTGTTGGTGGGACGCTGCCAGCCCTCACCCGTCAACCAGACCTGTCAGGCACCAAGAGCATGGGGCCCCTTAGATGAATCCTTTTGATGGACCCCCGTTGACGGATCCCAGCAGGACTGACGCCTTTTGGATGGGCCCCCTTAGACGAGTCCCCGCTGATGGATCTACCCTGGATGGACCCCTTTGCATGGACCCCCTTGGATGGATGCCCCTTGGATTGCCCCCCTTGGATGGATGGCCTTAGATGAGTTCCCTTGCTTGAACCTCTTGATGGACTTCCATGGGTTAGATCCTTTTGCATGATCCCCTTCCTTAGACTGACCCCTTGGATGGATCTCCTGGGATGGACATCCACCTTGTTTGGCCCCTCTTGGATGAACCCCTTGCACGTATCTCTTTTGGATGGACCGCTTGGATGCCCCCCCCACCTTTGGATGGATCCCCCTTAGACAGACCCCTCGAATCCTCCTTGTCCAGAAGCCCCCCAACCCCCTCCTGCCTTGTTGTCCCAAACCTTGTAGCCCCGAATGATGCCATTGTGGGCCTCAGGAGGAGGTGGCTCCCAGCTCACGACCACGGTGCCATTCCCCGTCTCAGTCTGGTCCATGGTGACATGCTGGGGTGCTGCGCTCGGCACTGCCGGGACAGCCATGCTGAGACCCCCAGGACCCCCACACGACCCTCTGGGCATCTCTGGGGGCACCTCACGCCCAGCACACCTTCCTCCGGAATCCAGAGGTGCCTTGTGTTGCTGTCCAAGCCCTGGGTCCCTCCAGCGTAGGGTCGGACCTTGAACTCGTACTTGTAGCCTCTGTGCAGTGCCGGGATGGTGGTGCTGAGCTCCCTTCCTGCGTCGTGCTGGACCCAGGAGGTGCTGGCAGGGAGGAGGCGACGGTACAGCACCATGTAGCCCTCGGGCGCTGGCGCCGGCACCGACGTCAGCATCTACAGGGAACAGGGAGGGTTATGAGGTGCGGTGGGACACAGGGAATGTGGGAATGGAGCGCCAGCCTCATCCCTGTGTCCCATCCCAGCCCTCTGGTGGGGATGTCCCGGGATCAATCCCACCAACCCGCCAGCGGAGCCAGACTGTGGCAGCGGGCAGCACAGTGCTGTTCTCCAAGTGCAGCCGCATGGCCAGCAGGTCCCACGGCGCAGGCTCCCGCCGGCCTGTTGGCAGCTGGTCTGTGGGGCAGAGGGAGGCTAACGGCAGCGCTGGGCAGGAGCACCCCGGCACCTGCCCAGGCATCCACCTCAGATACCTATGCCTGGAGACCCTGATGTCTCCTTGGATGGGCCCATTCAAATGGACCTCTTGGAGGGACCCCTCTGGGATGAACCCCCTTGGACTGACACCCTTTGGATCTGTCTTGGATAGACCCCCTTCGATGGACCCCATGATAGACCCATATTGATGCGTCCCTCTTACATGGACCTTTTGGATGGATACCTCCTGTTCAATCCCCCTTTAATAGACGCCCTTAAATAGATGCCCTTGGAGGAACCTGCTTTGGAGGCATCCCCTTTAGATAGACTCTCCTGAATGGATCCCCTTGGGTCTACACCCTTGGATGGACCCCCCACCCGAACGTATCCCTTTGGGAGGAACCCCTTAGACAGACATGTTTGGATGGATCTTGTTGGAGGGATGCCTTCAGATGAACCTCCTGAGACAACTCCTCCTTTGGAAGCGCCCCCTTTGCTGGACCCTCCTTGAACAGACCTCCTTAGATGATTCAGTTGGATGGACCTTTTTTTGATGAATCTCCCCTTGGATAGACCATCTTTGGTTAGATGCCCTTGGATGGACCCCCATGGATGGACTCCCCATGGATGACCTCCTTGGATGGACTTGCCTTGGATAAAGTCCCCACAGATGACCCCCCAGATGAACCCCATGGATGATCTCCTTGGATGGATTCCCATGGATGAATCCCCCTCCCTTGGATAAACTCCCCATGGATGACCTCCTTGAATGACCTCCTTGGATGAACCCCATTAGATGGCTCCCCTTGCATGGACACCCAGATGGCCCTGCATGCCCATGGGCGTGGAGCCCCAGAGGTCCCACTGCTGACCCTGCACGCGGAGGTGGGCTGTGGCGGCGGCGGTGCCCAGCTGGCTCTGTGCCGTGCACACGTAGGTGCCAGAGTCGGCAGGCGTCACAGCGTAGAGGCGCAACGTGTGCTCCTGGTCCACCTCGTGCCTGCGGGTCACCAGTTCTCTGTCAGCCCCACCGCCGCCCCACCCTGGGGGTGGGACACCCTCACCCTGCCACCACCTACCTCCCCCAGGGCAGGTCCCCACGCTCTTTGTGCCACTGCACCCGCGGCGGCGGGTCACCTTGGGCGCTGCAGCCCAGCTCCACGGTGCTGCCAGCCACCGCCACAGCATCACTCGGGCGCCGTGCGATGGTCGGCTTCTCTGGGGGGGGACATGGAGGACGTGGCACCAAGGCTGGGCACGACGTGTCCACCACCCGTGGGAGACCCTTGGCTTACCCAGGACGGAGACACGGGCACCTCGGCTCTCCCTCTCGCCTGCCGCATTGGCCGCCACGCAGACGTAGAGCCCGGAGTCGCTCCGTCGCGCTGCTGCCACATGCAGCCTCCCACTGGTGACCGCGTATCGGTCGCTGCTCAGGTCCAGGCTCACCCCGTCCTTCTTCCAGGTGACGCGGGGTTCGGGGTGTCCGGAGGGGGGGACGCAATCCAACTCCAACGCTTGCCCCACCGTGGCCACCAAATCGCCCGGCTGCAGGCGGAAATTGTCCCGCAGCGCTGTGGTAGGGAGGGGACACTACGGGTGGGAGGGGGAACGACAGGAATTTTTAGGGTCTCCCCCCACCTGGCGTCATCCCCACGGGGTGTTCTTACCGGCTGCGGTTTGGGGTGCTGCGGCCACGCCGGGGGGGTGGCAGCCTGCGGGGTGACATGGAGGCTGGTGGGTCCACCGAGTGGGCGTGGTCTCAGCCCTGGCAGGTGGGGGGGCACAGTTAAGGGTGTTTTGGACCCCCCCGGGGGCCACACTCACCTCCCTGGCGCAGTGCGGAGAGGCAGAGCCCCAAGCCCAGCGCCACCACCAAGCTGCCCGCCATGCTGGCCCCAGCCAGCCTTCCCGCTTCCTCCCTAAATCCCGATCCCTCCCTGCCAGCACCGGGGCCGGATCTGGCTCCGGATGGGGGGGGACAATAGCCGGACGCAGGGGCCGGGAAGTGACGGTGAGGGATGGACACGCAAACAGCTCAGCCAAGCTGCAGCGGTGGGAGAGCCCTGGCACGGTGGCACCAGCAGCACCTCCAGGCAGCGGGGTTGAGGACGCCAGCAGTCTCAGCTGGGGACACCATCAGTAGGGACCAGAGTGAACGGTCCGGGGCCTCCCAGGCTCTGCAGGCTTAAGTTTGTGTGCCAGACAGATGCGTCGAGCTCGTCCGTTCTCAGCTGCCGCCCACCCCTTGTGTCCCTCCACCTGCTCCAGAAGGGCACCCTGTCTCACACAGACACCCACGGGTGCGGCTGGCGGACGCGTAGTACGTTTAGTTTATTGGTTAGTAGCGCACCCTGAGCACCCCAGGGTGCCCCGGCACCCACCCCGGGTGCCCCGGGTCCTGGCCGCTCTCTGGTTTTCATCCTAAACCTATTTCCTGGGAAGGCCTGGGGGAGAGGCGACGGTGCGCACCCGAGGAGCGGGGGATTTTCACGGAAAATCCGGGCATGGCAGAGGGGCAGCACTCGGACCGCGTTTTAGGGGGCGGTGCAGCTGGGAGGGGGAGAAGAGAGCCCCCCATTTAGGCTGCCTGTGTGCGTGCGCTCGTGCTCGGGTGAGCTTGCGTGCCGGCGCAAAACGTGCACGTGGTCCCACGCGCCGCGGCAGGTGGGCATGGCGCTCTTGCACGCGCCAGCTGTGGACGTGCTTGCTTGGCACACTGCGTGCGCGCTCTTTTCACATGCTCTGTGCACGCTCCTTCGGCCTGCTCCCACGCGTGCCCCCTGCAAGCACCGCATGCACGGTCTCTTTGCACGCTCTGCGCACGCTCCACGCTCTCTCTGCATGCACTCGTGCGCTCTGCACGTGCCGTGCACGCTCGCACAGCATGCCTGGTGCTGCCATGCTCTCTTGCAAACGCCATGCGCAGCCTTATCCACTCGCCCCGCGTGCGCTCTCTGCGCCTGCTGTGCCGGCTTCCTTCTGCGTTCTCCACATGCACGCTCCCCGTGCAACCCATGCGGTCTCAGTTGCACATGCCGTGCACGCTCTCTCAGCAAGCTCCATGTGCTCGCTCGTGCACGCTCTGTGCACGTCCTCTCTGCAGGCTTTACGCACGGTCTCTCGCATGCTCTCTGCGCATTGTGCTCATGCTCTCTCCGCGCATTTCGTGCACGCTCTGTGCACCACGTCCCTGCACGCGCTGGGTACGCTCTCTCCACATGTTGCGCACACGCTCTCTTGCATGCTCTGTGCACACTCGCTGCATGTTCCGCGCACGCGCACTCTCTCTGTGCACCACATGCGTGCTCCAGCTTGCATGCACGCTCTCTACGTGTCCCCTTGGACGCTTCACGCGCGCTCTCCCTGACCGCTGCATCCATGCCCTCTAGTGTGCTCCGTGATGGCGTGCTGCGCGCACGCTCTCTCCTGCATGCTCCCCGGTGAGCGCATGTGCTTTCTGCACACTCCCTGCGCGCTCGTCCCAGCGAGAATGCCGTTCAAGTGACGCCCTGGGAAGGCAGGGACGGAAGAGGGGAGCTCTGGGTGGGATCAATAGCAAATTAGTGACTTTACACCCAACCAAGCGATGCCTCGTGGCGGGAGCGGCGCTATGCCGGTGTCCCCACTTGCTTGCCGCCGCCGCCGAAGCGCGCATGTGTCCCGCTCGCTCAGGCACTGATCTCCACAGCATTGGCCTCCTCCTGCTCCCGGATGACGTGGACGCCGGCAGTCCGCAGCAGTCGCGGGGCGGCACGGGAACGCGCTGGCGAACCCGGCGGTGACCTGTGCGTCCGCGTTGAGGCGGGCGAGCGAGCCGGCGAGCGATGGTAACGACGCGTTGAACGCCCCACAGGGCCCGGCGAGCGACCGGCTGCCGGTGAGCTGGTGTAACACGGCTCAACCGCGCTGCGGGGTTCGGGTGGCGAATCCTCTTCTGCCTCCGGCGCATCCTGCCAAAAGCCAAGGGCAGAGGAGCATGCCGAGCGCGCGAGATCTGATGCGCTACTGGGACGCTGCCGGCCGCTTACCTTGTCCTTGATGATGTACAAGGCCACCGGGTTTTTGCGCTCGTGCTCACCGCTCCTCGGGACACCCTCGGCTGCATGGAGGCAAGGTGTTGCTGACCGCGCCGGCAGCGCTGGTGTTCCCCAGCATGCCGCCGCCGCGCCGGGGCTGGCACTCACCCTCGTGCTTCAGGCGCTCCTCGTCCTGCTCGCCGTATTCAGAGGCTGGCTGCGTTTCCATTTGCCGCTTCTCCCTGAGGAAAGGGTAGGGGATGGGGCAGCACCGGGAAAGGGCATGGTGCTGTGGTGAGGGAGAGGTGGGGTGGGGTGAGATTGGATAGAATGGGGTGGGATGTGGATGGGACGGGATGGGACAGGATGGGATGGGATGAGCTGGAATGAAATTAGATGAGATGGGACAAGATGAGAAGGGATGGGATGAGATTAGACAAAATGGGACGGAATGGGACAAGGATCAGGTGGGATGGGATGGGATGGGATGGGATGGGATGGGATGGGATGAATGAGTCAAGGCTGGATGGGATGAGATGAGCTGAGATGGGACAAATGAGATGGGACAGGACAAGATGGGAATAAATGGGACAAGATGGGACAGGATCAGGTGGGACAGGATGGGACAAGATGGGATGGGGTGGGATGGGTCTAGGCAGGATGGGACAAGACAGGATAAGAGGAACCCTGTTTGGCTCATGTGTTACCCCCAGACATACTTCTTGGAGGGTTTCCAGCAGGCACAAACTGTCACCAGGGTGACGAGGAGGAAGATGCCGCCCGTGGAGAGGATGATGTAGAGGGAGCTCCGGCCTTGGGGAGAGGAATGAGGGGAGAAAACCCCATGCCAGATTTTAGCTGAGAGCATTTGCAAGGGATGGGCAGCCCCAGGGATGCGGAAGGGGGAACGGGTGGCTTACGGTAGACGGTGAGCTTCACGGGGACGCTGCGGCCGTGGCTAATGGGGTTCTCCACCAGGCAGCTGTAGACATCATCGTCGGCCATGAGGACACGGGTGATGGTGAGGATCTTCTGGTCAGGGGAGAGGAGCAGGCGGGAGTCATTGCTCAGTGGTCGCCCGTCCTTCAGCCAGGTGTAGGTGGGCTTGGTGCCATTCTCATGCGAGCAGTTGAGGGTGAAGAACTCGCTGAGCTCCAGCACGGTCGAGGAGGCCACCAGCACTTGTGGCTTTGAGATGGGAACTGCAGGCAAGCAGGAAAACCAGATGATGCCGCGTCTCGGGAGATGGATAGGTGCAGGGGATGGGAAGGGGGACATCAAAACCCCATCAGGGATGTAGCTTGGCTGCATGGAGTGGTTGAACCCCCCAAACTACCTCCCAGTTGGAGAAAGCCCTCCCACAAACGGGTTGGGGAAGATGTCCCATGGAGAACCCCATCTCCACTGGACATCCTTCTTGCGCTTACTGTCCACGGTGAGGTTGATGGTCTTCTCGCCGGTGAAGGTGTCATCAGTGATGGACACCTCCACCTCGTAAGCACCTTCGTCGGCCAGCTGCAAGGGGCTGATGAGCAGTGAGCCGTTCTCCAGCACCTGGATGCGGTTGCGGTAATCAGGCCGCAGGTTGCCGATGATCTCGGTGCCGATGGACTGGACGACGGTGACGGGCTTGTCCCGCTTCAGCTGCCACTTGACCACCGGCTTGTCGGCACTGGCGCTGGCGTAGCGCACCGACAGCAGTGCCGCCTTGCCCACCGTGCCGCGGACGAGCGGCGTGGGGCTGGTGATATTCACCCCTGCCAACAGACCTTGGGGTGGGGAGAGACAGTGGGGCGGCGAGTCCGGGTGGGCCGCCTGGTCCTCTGAGCCCAGAGAAAACAGGGAACCCCCAAAATGCTCGAACCTTGTCAGGACGCCCAGCTGCTATGCAAGCCAGCTGTTTGCCCAAGCCTCTGCAAAGACGCGTGCATAGCGCCGAAAAGTGCATGGATGGTTGCTCTGCAAAAATGCATGCATCACCCCCAAAAATACATTGGGTCCAGCTAAAGCCCCCCCACCCCCACATGCAAAATATGCTCCTTGTCGCTGGTTTTAAGCCAAAAAAAGGCAGGGAAAAAATGGAAAAAATATAATTTTTTTTTTTTTTAGGAAGGCACCCCTCAAAATAGGTTATCTCCCCAAAACACTGTAACCTCACCCCCCCGCTTCGCCAGCTCAGGGGTCTCATCTGCGCCCCCCCATCCGGATGCTGTCATCGAGGCTGAACAAACCCCGTTATTGAAGAGGTGGGGGGGCAGGGGAAAAACCAGCTGAAGAGGGCGAGCCGGGCACGAGAAAGGCGTTAAACAAACCCGAAAAGTCATGGGACCTATTGGTATGCAGCGCCCGTCCCCCCGTCCTCCCCAGCAGTGCGGCCTCGAAAACATCCCTGACCTGAAAAATTTTGGGAACCCCCAGAGGGAAAACCCAGGCGTGGGATGGGGATGAGGATTTAAGGCAGCCTTGCACCCCGAGCATCCCCCAAATGCTGCTTTTTAACCGTTTCGTCCCTTTTTTTAACCCAATTGCTGATTTTTCTTTTTCCTCCGCTCCGGGTGATAAATTTGGGAGTTAATTCATAAATTAGGCAATGTTCCCGATCTTCTAGAGGCTTGGGGATGGAGATCTCCCACCCTTCCTGGCTGGCTCTTGCCAGAAAAAAAAAAAAACCACCAAAAATCCTTATTTTCCCATTATTTCGTGACATAAATGCTTATTTCTTTTGAAACGCACAGCAGCATTTTGGGGGTGCTCTGGCTGTGAGCCAGGCGCTTTTTTTTGGGGTGCAAATGGAAGCTCAGCGGCGTGCGGAACGGGCTGGTTCCGCTTCGCCCGGGGCCTCCCCGGGGCTGGGTTTGGGTCCAGACTTTGGAAAAATGATGCACAAAGCATCGCGGGCGGTTTTCCGCCCTGTCAGACCCCAGGGTGGGGTAGCTTGGGGTTTGTTGAACCCCAAAATGTGGGATTTTTAGGGAATAAATTCTGGATGCAACCCAGGCTGTGGAGGGATGGGGCAAATGGGAGCGAACCTAGAAACAGGGTGAAAAATGGCCTTTTTGGGAAAGCTGATGGCTGAGAAAATAGGTTTGGGGATGAGGAAAAATGAGCAAAAAAAGGGGTTTTGGGAAGCCAAAAAGCTGGGGAGAAGCTCGGGGGAAGCTGGTGCTAGGTCCAACTCCCTCAGCAGCACCTGCTTGGTTCCAAATAAATGCTTTTCCCAGTTTTTATTCCCCATTTCTCCCCGTTTTTTTTCCCTGTCCCAAGCGGAAGGGATGCTGGACGGCGCGGTGACCCCCCTCAACCCCCCACTTCATCGGGTACCCCCACCCAATCCTCTGTCCACATACCCCCAAACTCCCTGGAAAAGGGGGAAAAAACATGGAAAAACAGGGAAAAACCCCTCTCTACCTGTGTGCAGCGCCAGGAGCCAGGTCAGCGGCAGCAAGCAGGGGGGAGCGGGGTGGCCCCGCTTTCTGGGGCCCCACATTTCGGGCAGGTTCGCCCCCTGAATCCCTTCGCTTCCCCACTCCGGGCACGTCCCTCCGCGCTCCCTGCCTTGGCGCTCTGCCCGGCTCGTTTATTTTTTTATTTATTTTTTTTTCCTCCTCTTGTTCTTCCCTTTCTCAATAGAACCCTGTGTCCCAGTGGCTTTGGCCTCCCCGACAGCCTCGAGCTGCCGTTTATTTGAGGAAAAACCACCCAGATTTGCCATTTCCCCCCCTTTCCCTGTTACAACCTCCCTGTTCCCATGTTTTCCCTGTCCCGCGGAGATGCCTGAGGCCGGGGGCATTGCCCCAGTGAGCCCAGTTAAGATTTGTCGATTTGCCATCCCCTCTGCAGATAATCCCATGGGATTTAGGCTCCAAGCATCCCATGACAATGTTTTTTTGGGGGTTTGTTTTTTTTTTTGGGAGGGGGGCATTTGGCAAAGTAAGATACTCACCTCCAACCCCAAATGGTGCTCCCCCTTTTTTTTTTTAATCTTCCCAGGCTTTAAAATGAAGCTGCCGCTGGCATCCAGGCTTCGTTCCAGCGCTGGTGCCAATTAGCACCAGGGAACCGCTGAATAGGGCAGCGGGGACGCGGGGCAGGATGCCCGGAGTCGCTTCCCACCAAGACTGAGACCTGCCAAGCTCATCACCCCAGTGAGTCCCCCCTACCCTGCAGCCCCCAAAAAGGGGTCCAGGCCTCTGAGTATCCTGTCCCAGCGCGATGGGGATGCTTTGTGGGGCATTTTTTTTGTAGAATTTTTGGATGGAGATGGTTTGGGGTGATGTTGGGAGGGGGGATTTTGCGGGGGGGGGATGCTGTGGGGAGATGCTTGGAGATACATTGGGGGTAGGGACGCTGTGGGGGACATTGTGGGGATTTTGGGGGGCTTCAGGGGGGTGATTCGGGGAGGACACAGAACAATCACCATCTCTCCCCACCCCCGACCCCCCTCTCCCCTCGCCCCGCCCGCGATCTGGCCGGGCTGGGACGCGAACCCGGGTCTCCAGAGCGATCTGGGGGCGGGGTCTGGGCGGGGCCAATGGGGCGGAAGTGGCGCCGGGATTGAAAGCGGCGGTGGAGGCGGAAGCGGCGGTTGGCGGGCGGGGCGGGGAGTGAGAACGTTTTGGGGTGAGGGGAGGGGGTGCGGGGCTTGGGGGGCCTGTGGGGTGAGGAGAGGGGGGACCCAGGGATTGGGGGGACCCAGGGGGCGAGGGAAGGGTGGCGTGCAGAAATTAGGGGAGCCTGGGGGAGGGGGGGAGAGAGGAGTTCAGGGATTGAGGGGGCCCGTGGGGTGAGGGGCGGGTTGCAGGGATTACGGGGGGGGCAGAGTTTGGGAGAAGGGGGGATCCAGGGGTTGGGGGGACTCATGGGGTGAGGGGTGGGGTGTAGGGGTTGGGGCAGCCCAGGGGGCAAGAAGGAGCGAGGATGAGGAGATTGGGGGGGGACTATGGGGTTGGAGGAGCCTAGGGAGTGAGGGGAGGGGTGGGTACAGGAGTTGGGGGGCCCAGGAAGTGAGGGGAGGGGGGAAACAGGGGCAAAGAGTGGGGTGGTGCAGAGAATGGGGGGCCTGTGGGATGAGGGGGTGGGGTGTAGAGATAGGAGGTGCCTAGGGGGTGAGGGGAGGCGGGGTGTGGTGCTTGAGGAGGCCCAGAGCATGAGGAGAGGGGGGGATGCAGGAGTTAGGGGGGCACAGAGGGTGCGAGGAGGGGAGTTGGGGGAGATTGGGGGGCCCAGGGGGAGAAGGGGCGGTGCAGGGATTGAGGAGGGGCCAGGAGGCAGGAGACACATTCAGGGATTGAGGGGGCCCATGGAGTGAGAGGGAGGTGCAAGGATTGGGGGGGCTGAGTGGGAAGGGTGCATGGGTTGAGGGGGCCCAGAGCATGAGGGGAGGTGGGGTGCAGAGGTTGGGTACCTGTGGAGCGAGGGGAGTGGGGGTATGGAGGTTAGGGGGGTCCAAGGGGCAAGAGGAGAGGGGGAGGAGATTGGGGGGATATGGGGTAGGAGAGGGGGTGCCTGGTGGGTGAGGGGGTGCTCAGGGGGGCCTGGGGAGGTGAGGGTGCAGGGGCACAGCGGGCTGGGGGTCTAATGGGATGGGAACGTGCACGGGGGTGCTTGGCCAGAAGGGTTGGGCCTGTGGGTGCGGGTTGAGGGACACCGCTCACCTCCTCTGCCCCTCTTTCCTCAGGGCCGGACCCACTGCCGTGCCAGGATGCTGCCGCCTGCCAAGGAGCGGCCTCGGGGGGCCAAGGGGCAGCGAGGGGGACTTCAGGCAAGACCCCTGCTGCAGAGCTGGCGCGTGCTGGCCGAGAGGACCCAAAGCGTGGCACCCGTGGGCGTCTGGGTGGAAAGCGCCTCGGGGGAACCGGAGCAGGGCCTGGCCTTCGTGAGTGCTGCCTGCGGGGTCCCGGGCACCCACCGGGGTGACCCTAACCCTGTTAGCTCCGCTTGAAGGCAGCCAGGAGCACTGCTCCTAGAAAGAATAATTTATTTTAATGATTTGGGGGCGGGGGGGTTTGAAAGCTGCCATGGTGTCCGTGGAGCCTGGTGTTCTGTTTATGTGAGCCCTGAGTGGATTCCCCTCAAATAAGCTGCAGGGTTTTTTTTTCGGAGAAACGCATCGATTTTACGTGTCAGTCAGGTGAGGAATCCAGCCAGTGCTCTAATCAACTGCTGTTTATTAATTATTCTGACTGTGCGCTCTGCACTCGTAATTTTAACTGGACCTATAGATTTTCAGCATGTCACTAGAAGCCAGTAGCAAGCTAAAACTTTGCAGGTTTGTGTCCCTCTATGAGATTTGGGTTTTTTTTTTTCCTATTCCTGGCTGCTTCTTGGTTTGTCAGCACTGACTTTGGAATTCCACGCCATAACTTTGTGTTTGAGGCGCTGACCAGTCTGTCCCCCCCGTATCCATGCTGCTCTTTGCCTTCCCGTTCATCCGTAAAGGATGCCGGTGAGCTAAGAATTTATTCCATGTTGCCAATTTAAAAAAAAAAAAAAAAAAAAATTGAGTGTTTCAGGTTCTGGTGCCAATCTCCACTGTACCCCATTAGAAACACTTAAGAAAAATCTTCATCGATGCTTATCGCAGGGATTTCTGCTTTGAGGGTTATTATAAGAGGACTAAAAGTGCATTAAATGTAGAATGATGAGTTCAGTCCCCTGTAATTAATGTCTAAACGTTACAGAAGCTCCTGCCCTTCTGAGATGATTTATTTCCATATTGTAATTTAAATTCTGAAACGTTGAGATAATATATGGAAATGAATCATCTCCATATTCCGCATAACTTCCACCTCGGCACCATGAAACTTCTCGGGGAGCCGAGCTCTTCCTGACTGCTTCGAGGGGTCTGGGCGCTTCCGGTCCTCACCCGCCGGCACAGAGGTGGGGATGAGGGCACACAGCGTTGTCGGAGCTTATTTAATATCCTTTTATATGCCAGCAGATCATATTAAAAAAAATATCTATACTAATGCCTCCTGCATCAGAATTGCTGATGAGGTTGCCAGTGGGGAGCGGAACAAGCTGTCGATGGTGCTGTTTCCTGTAGCTCTGCCTTGGTTTCATCGTTAATGGGGCAGATTTTCTCCTCGTCTTTGCGCCTTGGGTGGTTCTGCCCACCTTGCTTTGCTGCTGGTGATGTTCCTGGTGGTCAGTGGGATGCAGGGAGCGTCCATCCTGGTGTTTACGAAGTTGATTTTTTTCAGACTCGCCCCTTTCCTCCAGCCCTTCACTGATTTTTTTTTTTTTTTTTAAATTTTTTAATTTTTTTTTTTCTTTTTTGGGCCATGATGCAGTGACACCCAGGAGAGTGATACTGTTTTTCGGTTTTTAAACTGTGGTAGCATCAGCAGAATTGCTTGGCATGAGTGAGAACCTTAACAAAAAAAAAAAAAAAAAAAAAAACAAAAAAAAAAAACCACACCACCCCAAAAACCTGATTTTTTTTTTTTTAGGTCATTGCTTTTAATCTTTTACTTCAGACAGTAAAAACATTCTCAGAGCGGTAGCCCTGTCTGTGCTGTGCTCTGTAAACTGCTTCCCTGCTACTCTCACAGAGCGTTAATGGGTCCAGAAGCCGGCCTGTTCCTTTTGGATCCAGGCTTGGAATATCTGAGCATCCTTTCCTGGGAGCAGGGCCTGGGAGTTGCTGCGTGAGGCTGAGGCTGCTGCCTTTTTTTTTTTTTTTTCCTACATTTCTGACTCTGTATCTGGCTAGCTAGATTCAGTCCAAGCTCAAAATAATTCAACAGACATTGTCCAGCCTGTTAATACATTGTTTTTTTGAAACAAAACATCGTTAAGTTCACTCTGGGTGCTGCTTGCCTGGCTTGTAGACACAGGTGTGGGAAGGGAAGGTGGAATAAAAGCTGCGAGGTAGCAAAAACTCATGTGAAATCTGCTTTTGCCTCTGGCAGGCTTCAGCGTTTCGGGTGGAGGAGGAGCTGAAGGAGCAGCAGCGGGAGAAGGCAGCCAGCCTGAGACGATTCCAGGGAGAGGTGAGGCAGCGGGTGAACCAGCAGGTCCGGCTGTGGAGAAAGCAGCAGCTGCAGAAGTCCTACGAGGCGGTAAGCCAGGCTTTCTCCCTGCCTCACCAGGAGTCTTGCAGGAGAAACTCTTCTGAAACCAGCGTAAATTGAAAAAACAAACAAACAAAAAACCCCAAAAAAACAACAACAAAACTAACCCAAAAAACCCACTAGACCTTGTGTCATGGTGTTAATAAGAAAAAAAAAAAAGCAAGGAAACTTGTGGTCACGGCAGACCTCGCGGCTGCAAATGGTGTCCCCTCCAGCAAGGGCAGTGCAATGCCTTGGCTTGCTCTGGCGCTGCAGGCGCTTCAGGAGCCCTTTACCTCTGCACAGAAAGGTCGCTCGCTCTTGGCACTGCAGAAGAACAGAGTCCTGGTGCCCTGTGCAGAATTGTGCTGAGTTAAAAAACAGCCAGGCCAGTGAACGATGTGGATGTCTCCTGGTCGAGGTTTAAACAAAGCAGCTCATTTCTGCTTGGTCAGTTTGCAAGTGACGCTTCAGCGCTGTCTCCACGTTCCCATTTCCCCTGTGGGCTTGTTTTACATTATCCTGTGAATATATTTAATCCTTTCTGCTTTTAAACAAGCTGCCAGGGAGACTTGGCAGAAACTGGCTGCGGAGCAAAGAAGGGAACACGCTGAAATGTTGATGGTTTTGGCTGCCCCTGGGACATTTGGGCTCTTTCCAGGGGTCGGCAGGCATGGTTGAGTGGGGATGTCCTCGCGTAACTCTGCTAGCACCGCTCTCGGCTGAAAGCCCACGGGTGCCTTCGGCTCCTGACAACTCTTTGTGCTCCTCTGAGCATGGAGAGCGAAAATATCTGTCTCGAGAAATGCTGCCAAATTGATCTGGCAACTCCCATGCAGCGCGGGTGACGTCCTGACAGGTGACAGAGATTTGCGTGTGGCTTTCTAACTCTGGGTTCTGTGTCCCGGGAGGCGGAGAGGGAGAGCTGCGTCGCTGTGCAGTACGTGGACTCAGCACTGCATTTGACCCCTGGGAAGAACACCTGCCTGTTTCGCAGTCACCCCGCGCCCGCCATCCGTGGTCCCGGCACTCGTGCTGTCCCGGCACAGCGCCAGGAGACACAAAGCGAGCCGTTCCAGCTGCAGGCTGCCAAGGTGAGCGATTCCCCTCCTGCATTTTTCATCCCTGCTTCCTCATGCTGGTTTTTTGTGGTTTGAAATGCAGGACGGACAATATTTCTCTCTTTCTACCCTCTTTTACACACATCCCTAATTTTTATTTTTAGTATTGAATAAAACATGGCCTTATGTTTTTGCTCTGGTTTACTAAATATTGTTGTACTCCTCCGCAGCTCTTATCAGAGCCTCAAAACCGATGGTAAATGGCTTCTTGGAGGATGTGTGGTTGTACTTGCCCCGCTGCTTGTAGAAAACAGCAAATTTTCCCTCCCCACACAAGGACTCGTCGCTGTGCAGTCGTGTCATGTGGGAGAGGTGGCACTAGGTGGTGCCACCTCATTGCAGCTTCTGTCCTGCAAACCAGGAGTGTGGGATGGCAAAATCTTGGAAAACCTGCCTTAGGGACTGTTAGAGGTTCTGTTTTGGTTTTTTTTTTTTTTTTTTTTTTAAATAGCGATGTTTGTGCTGCATGTGGCATTTTATAAAGCACGCGTGTTCACCTAGGAGCTGGAGTTATTCCACTTGCAGTACTGCTTCCCTTGGGGTGGAAAATCACTTCTGGCTGGATGTACGGCAGGATCTGGGACTTCTGGCGTCTTGGCAAAGTGATTTGGGAGCAGATGAGCTGTAACCAAGGTCTTTACCGTGCTTGGATTGGTATTTCAGTGCTTTGGGGCAGCTCGGAAAGACCCCTTGGGTTGCAGGTTACCTTACACTTGTTTATTACACTAATTTTGTTGTTAATTAAAGAGCCGTGGTTGGAGCAGGGTACATTAGGAGATCTCTTCTGCGCAGCTACGCTTCTTGGCTTAGCCCTCACGGAAAGCAACTAGTGACCTCTCATTTTTTTGTCTTTCCCTTCCCTCTTAACGGCAGCTTAGCAATACTGTGAAGCAAGTCCGGCGCAGGCTGGCGTCCTGCAAAACTGTGCCCCAAGGAGCTGGTCCCCCCAAACTCCCCGGCAGCGTCTGGACGCAAGAGGTGAGCAAGGAATGCCTGGGGCAGGGTAAGAGGAGTTACCCTGCAAACTGTTGAAGGTCTGCTCTAATGCGCAAATCCAGAGCGCGGTTTGGTCTGTTTCTCTAGCAGAAGTGAAACAGCTGGGCTTTTGCGACCCAGCTGATGGTTAGCCTATGGATTTCGGTGGCCCGAGGGCTCTGTCCCTTTGTTCTTGGTGCCTTTGAGAGGAGGCAGCAGAATAAAGTGGGTGAAAATGTCTCCACAGAGAAATAAACTAGGAAGCCAGAAGTCAAAAAAGATTTTTTTCAATACTGAGGTTGTGATCTGGGAGGAATGCAATGATCAGTCCTCCCCTTAGGTGCTCTTATTTCTTCAACAAACACCAACAACTCCTTCCCTTGAATCAATCCCTTGTTTCCTATGGGTGGCAAAGATCTGGAGAGTTTTCCTCACCTGGGGCTGGCTTCTGGTAGAGGATTGTTGGTGCACACACCTATTTTTCTTGAAGCAGCGTGTAGGAGCCACGGAAGGAAGTCAGTCCTGAGTGCCTCGCCTTCTGTTCCATTGAATTTCACCTGGCTTTTGTCACTCATAAGTGGCTTTTTGCCGCAGCTGTTATCCTGCTTTCTGTGCCAAGAGCTTTCTTAAACTGACATACTTTGTCCATCCCGGAGAACACCAGCAGCAACCTGACCTGGTATTTTGTCTCATTGCCTCCTCTGGAGCCAGTTTCCTGCCCATCTTGCCATTCTTCATTCCCATCTCTTTCTCAGGTTCGTCAAAGGTGAAGTAGATCTTGGCTGGCTGTTATCTCGAAAATACCTTTTGTGTAAGGGCTAGTCTGGCTCTTCCCCCTCTGTGTACTCTAGAATTTCTGTTCAAGGAAGTCAGCTTTGCGAACAAGAGTCGCAGAAACAGTATAATTATAGGCTGGAAAACTTCTTATCTGTTTCAGACACCGAACATACCGTCTGTTTAAGTCCTTAGCGCATTCAGACCACTGGGCAAGATGGAGTGATTCATTACTTGGCTATTGGCAGCGCTAAAGCCTCGCGTGATTAATAGCCATGGCCCGTGCAAGCCGGAGAGTTACAGAGGATGGCAAGCGGGGGAGTCCCATGGCGAGTCATCCATGGCAGTGAGAAACAAGGCTGGGAGGGACTGGGGGCTGTCTGCCCACTTGAACCTGACTGCAGCTACAGTCAATCAACGCTTGCTTCAAACCTCTGGCAAGGAGGATTTAACAGCTTCCCTTGGCAATTTATTCTGGGAGGAATGCATTAATTTATTGCATGACTCTGTTTTATTACTTCAAGACAGTAGAGGGGAAAAAAGCTCTAATATTAATCTGAATCTTTCTCCCTGCATGAAGGTTTGCCATGATCACAACTAGGCAGGACAGCAGCTTATTCCCTTCTCTTCAGGTGCAGAAGGCTGCCATGCCGCTGGCTTAACCGCCCTGGTAATTGCTGCTGTAGCGCACTGCCTTGCCCTTTGCGCTTGTCTGTGCTGAATTTCCTTGTGCTATCTGTTCAAACTGCTTTCTTTGGTTGGAACCCAAGCATTTTTAGCCTGTTCTCAAATAATTCTGCAACCTCAAGTGGCTTGGTGGGGTCAGCCAGTGTAATCAAGATGCTTCTTTCTTCCGTCATCCAGGCTGATAATGAAATTATTGAGCAGAGCCCACCGAGTTCTTCGACTAGTTTTGTGCAGTGAACTCCTGAGACTGAATCTGGGAAATGTTTTTAATCAGCATTGTGCCTCCCCTGTAATAGCTCCATATAACAGATATTTTCCTACACAGGTGTTGAATTTGGCCACATGAGAAGCTAGGCTAAAATCGAGATGTCTTCTGCTGTGCTTTGCCTGAGGCCGCTTTCTCCTGTTGTAGGAGAAATTTGAACCAGCTAGGCGTGACTTGCTGGTGTGAGAAATCTCTGCTGATGGCTGCTTATCTCACTTTCTAGCAGATTACAGGCAATTTGCAAGGTGATTTCCTTTTCTTTTGCCAAAAGTCAGACAGTTAAACTCCTGAGGCTACACTCAGTAGCCTTTAGTACTTTAGTACTTCCTTTTCCCTTCCTGTAAATAAAGAGAGATACTCTAGCTGTGCCTTTACCTGATAAACTGGACCTCCACAGATTTTTGGGGAGGGGGCTGTTAGCAGCTTGTCTGCAGCTCCTGGCAGATCCTGCTTGCTGAAAAACCTCACCTTCTGGGAATAATCTGACTTTTTCTTCCCCATAATAACCCAAGATTTTTTTCTTGCTGCTGTTAGCTCAGGGCAAGCCTTTTGGCCGGACGCCAGCACCCAGAAGCGTAAAACGCTAGTTTTCTGGGTGTCCTCTAATGGCTGTCGGTCTTGAGTAGCGAGTCCCTTACTAAAGCCTGACTTGTCACCTTGATCTCTCATGTTTTACTTAGAGTTTTGGCCTTACTGACACTTGTTTTGGGTTTGGGTTTTTTTTTGTTCCCACGTGCTTGTGTTGTCTCCTGCACGCAATTCCTTCAGTAATCTGACCCACGTTCCACTTCCTCCGTGCTCATGCGCGCGTGGATCGCGGGTGCCAGGAGAGCTTGGGGATCAAGCCAGGGGTGTCTCGTGCTGCACTTCGTGTCTTTCCACTCCAGCTGGGCAGTTAGTGCTTCCTCAGTTTAAAGGAACTGTTGTTTCAGTCCTGTTTTCTGCATTTTTCTTCCCGCCGCCCCCCTCCTCCCCGCTCCTTCCCTCTAAAGAGTTGCATTCCTTGTGATCAATAATCCATGTTCCCAAAATTGTTGCTCTTCCTCTCTCCCAGAGATTTCTTTTCAGGTCAAAAAACATTCTGAGAGTTTCTCCCTTGCTTTCCCAAGCAGATACCTAGATGGTAGTTGCGTGGAAATGACCTGTCCTGTGTTTCGGATGATCCTGTTCGCCCAGTCTTCAGCCACTTTGCCCTTAGGGTTTGGTAGATTGCTGTAGGTCCCCAGCATGACAGCACCCAAATTCTTTTCCCCAACTGATCATTCACCAAAGTTGTTTGTTTTGTTTTTTTTTCTCTACAGTTTCATTTCCTTCAGGGCTTCAGAGCATCTTTACAAAGCCATTCCTCTCTGTTCCCGTGCCCTCACCAAAGAAGTTCTTCTGCATCGTGTTTCTGTCATAACGGAGTTGATAGAATAATTCTTATGCCTATCGAATAATTTCACGTTCAGACTAGGCTGTCATCTGTCCTTCCTGAATTGCAGCAGAACCATCTCAAGGGATCCCCAGCGTGACATGCTCTCCTCCTGTTGATCCATCCTCTCCCTCTGTCAGCAGTCCTGCTCTTCACCTCCTAGCATGCTGAAGGGACGGCAAGGCAGGGGAAAAGAAAAAAAAAAAAATAATCCTTTTTTGCTTCTGGCATTTTGATTCTTTTAGTTTGTAGGAAACAATCTGCTGCCTCTCAAAATATTGTTAATTGCCATAGAATCATAGAATGGTTAGGGTTGGAAGGGACCTTCAAAGGTCATCTAGTCCAACCCCCCTGCAAGGAGCAGGGACATCCCTGACTAGGTCAGGTTGCTCAAAGCCTCATCCAGCCTGGCCTGGAATGTTCCCAGGGATGGCGCCTCCACCACCTTTCTGGGCAACCTGTTCCGGTGTTCTATAACTCACATTGTGAAAAATTTTTTCCTAATTTCCAATCTAAATCTACCCCTGTCTATTTTAAAACCATTACTCCTTGTCCTATTGCAACAGGCCCTACTAAACAGCCTTTCCCCATCTTTCTTGTAGGCCCCCTTGAGGTACTGGAAGACCGCTATCAGGTCTCCCCGGAGCCTCCTCTTCTCCAGGCTGAACAGCCCCAGCTCTCTCAGCCTGTCCTCATAAGAGAGGTGCTCCAGCCCTTTTATCATCTTTGTGGCCCTCCTCTGGACCTTCTCCAACTGGTCCATGCCCTTCTTGTGTTGGGGGCTCCAGAACTGGACACAGTACTGCAGGTGGGGTCTCACCAGGGCAGAGTAGAGGGGGAGAATCACCTCCCTCGACCTGCTGGCCACGCTTCTCTTGATGCAGCCCAGGATGCGGTTGGCCTTCTGGGCTGCAAGTGCACATTGCTGGCTCATGTTGAGCTTCTCGTCCACCAGCACTGCCAAGTCCTTCTCCTCAGGGCTGTTCTCCATCCATTCTCCTCCCAGCCTGTGTTTGTGCCTGGGATTGCCATGACCCAGGTGCAGGACCTTGCACTTGGCCTGGTTGAACTTCATGAGGTTGGCACGGGCCCACCTCTCCAGCCTGTCCAGGTCCCTCCCCTCCAGCGTGTTGACGGCACCACACAACTTGGTGTCATGGGCGAACTTGCGGAGGGCGCACTCTATGCCACTGTCCATGTCGCCGACAAAGATGTTGAACAGGGCTGGGCGCAGCAGGGACCCCTGAGGGACGCCACTCGTGACCAGTCTCCACATGGACATTGAGCAGTTGACCACCACTCTCTGAGTGTGGCCATCCAGCCAACTCCTTATCCACTGAGTGCTCCGTCCATCAAACCCATGCCTCTCCAGTTTAGAGAGAATGTTGTGCGGGACAGTGTCAAATGCCTTGCACAAGTCCAGGTAGATGATATCCGTTGCTTGTCCCTTGTCCACCAATGCCGTCACCCCGTCATAGAAGGCCACCAAATTGGTCAGGCACGATCTGCCCTTGGTGAAGCCATGTTGGCTGTCACCAACCACCTCCTTGCTCTCCATGTGCCTTAGCATGGTTTCCAGGAGAATCTGCTCCATGACCTTGCCAGGCACAGAGGTGAGGCTGACCGGCCTGGAGTTATCCAGGTCTTCCTTATTCCCCTTTTAAAAAATTGGGGTTATGTTCCCTTTCTTCCAGTCATCGGGGACCTCACCAGACCGCCACGACTTCTCAAATACGATAGCCAGTGGCTTGGCAACTTCATCCGCCAGTTCCCTCAGGACCCGTGGATGGATCTCATCAGGTCCCGTGGACTTGTGCACCTTCAGGTTCCTTAGATGATCCCGAACCTGCTCTTCCAGTACAATGGGCAGTTCTTCATCCTCGCAGTGCCTGCTTGCACCTTCTACAGCTTGGGTGGTGGAACAAGAACTCTTGTCGGTGAAGACTGAGGCAAAAAAGTCATTGAGTAGCTCAGCCTTCTCCATGTCCTGGGTAACCAGGACACCAGTTCCCTTCCGGAGGGGGCCTACATTTACCCTGGACTTTCTTTTGTCCCCTACGTACCTATAAAAGCTCTTCTTGTTGCATTTTATATCCCTGGCCAGATTCAGTTCTGCCAGGGCTTTGGTCTTCCTTATCTTATCCCTGGCCACTCGCACAGCCTCTTTGTAGACCTCCCAGGCTACCTGTCTCTGTTTCCACCCTCTATAGGCCTCCTTTTTTACTTTCAGTTGGTCCAGGAGCTCCTTGCTCATCCACGCCAGGATCCCCATGGGGGAGTGAAACAAAGAACCTGCCCGCTTGCCACCTGAAGGAGTATGCTCCATGCTCCAGTGCTCCTCCAGAGATCCCACCACCACCCCCCCCCAACTCTTTGCGGTTGCGAAGCAGTGCCTGGAGAGGCCTTTCCCTTGTTTTTTCCTTCGCCCCACATGTGTCTGTCCCTCTGCTTCTGCCGTTGGTGAGAAAGTAGTCATGAGTTACCCTGCTAAATTTGTTTGGTTTTTTTCTGGCTCTCGTGGCCTGTAGTGACGCTTGCGTTGCATTGCGTTGCTGCCCACTGGATCCCGACTGACTGCGGAACAAGCGCCCTCGGGTTAAAGCTGCTTGCAACCCGCACAGGAGGATGTTGACTTTGCCCTGGGTACCGAAGCAGCTGCATTTAAATTCCATATTTACAGTCATCTCTCTCCCTTCTCCTCCAGAATTCGGAGTCTTGCAAGATGGCCACAGCACCTGCGGAAGATGAGAGCGAGCAATTGGTTCTAGCAGGACATCACGATCTTCCAGCTGAACTGCAAGACCAGCGGCCAGCCCCACATCAACCTGAGCAAGACGATGACTTCTATATCAAAATCGAGTTTGAAAAGGTAAGACTCGTACAGGGCTGGGCCAGTTGGTCTTAAGAGGTTCAAATCTTTGGGATTGGAGTTTATTTCGGCAGAGACAGTGAGGCTGCTGGAAGCAGAGCAGTTGCTCCCTCAAGGCTTGGTTACCTCTGAAGCCTACTGTCATCAAAACCCGGCTCAGCGGCTTCTGTTTCACAGCTTTCAACTACAGCTGTGGCTTCAAAAGGTTTTTTATTTGTGCCTGCTCCGGTGATTCTTGTGCCTCCAGGCTGGGGAAACACCTCCCTTAGAGGAATGCGAGAACTGTACTAATGTATTTATTGATTCGTCTTTTGTTTTCGGGCAGGCTGTTGTTAAGCACCTGAGGTGTGGAAATGTTTCGCCCTGATTACCTGGAGTAATTAGTGTAGGGCCATAGCGGCATGTGCCCGCCTGTAGCCAGTGATTCATCCAGCTAAGAGCAGAAATACTGGCTTGACTGGAGGGAGGAAGGCGGAGGTTTATGCTGAGGTTTTGGGAGACAACTCCCCTGACACTTTTGTTATTGTTATTTATTGTTGTTGTTATTGCACCTCAGACTGAAGGTTTGGGAAGGCGAGGTGTGAGTCTGTACCAGAAACCTCCCCAAGGGTATGTTTAGAAGTGTTCTGATAAAGCTTTGATGCTCAGGCTCCTGGACTAAGATGTCCTACATGTTTCTCCTGTCTATACCTCCAAAAAAAACCACCCCAGCTCATAGGTGGGTTACCCCATTGAGGACTGTCGGGATCATGGACAGAGGAGTATTTTGCTGAGGGAAGATGAGAAACTTGACCCTGAAGATGCTGATGCTGCTCTCTTAATGTTATCTTCCAGTTCCGTGACGGATCAGTGAAGGACTCGAGCTTGCCCGAGCCTCCCCAGCGGCCACATGCTGATGACCGAGCTCCCCTCGTACTCTGGGCTGGCGCAGACCAAGAGGAAACAGAGAAGCAGGTTTGTCTGCTGGAGCCAAATCCTCAGCATTTCATCTCCATTTTAGGGCTCTAACTTTGTCAGCGCTGTTGGTGGCTCAGGTTTTTTTTTGCTTTTTTTTTTTTTTTTCTGTCCATCATGAACAAAAGTGCAACCATTACGTGCTCCTCCCAACAAACCTGGGATCTCAATAATGCTGAAGGGTTGGCTTGCGCTAATCTAAGCGACGCAAAGGAATGGTGTTTCTCTGGGATGCCTGACGAAGTGACTTCTATTTTCCTGCTTCCTTCTGACAGGAAGAGGAACACTTCCTTCTTCTTTTGTCAGCTTTCTTGCAGCTGATGGGGTAAAACTTGACTTTGAACGAATTGCATGTTGTTATTGTTGTTCCTTACATGCGTTTTTCCAACAAGCTGATCTGAAATCCGGTTGTGGTGTCTAGACAGCATGACAGCAGCTTGGGCCTGTCAGGCTGTTCCTGCCCCCAGCGCTTCCCTCTGCCCCTTGCTTTTTATCTCCTTGGCTCTGATCCACCCTGAGATAACTGGTTTTGCAACACTGTCTTCCGCATGGTTTTTTTCCATCCAGCTTTCTCCCCTTTTGGCTTGATCTCCCCTGCTCCTTTATCTCCAGCTGTGCCGGGCTCGCTGCTTTGGACGAGGATAAACTTGGCCCAAAACTCTTGGTGTTGATGGGAGGGGCGGGGGGAATAAAATCCGCTCCTTAAACTTTCTGGCCTCCAGGACCAGCCTCTTGGACTCCAGCTTGTAGCGCTCTGGTGAAGTGCATTGAAGTGAGAGTTGAGGAATTTGTCATGTGGCAGAGCTTCCGTCCGTAGGAAGGTTCAGTCAGGGGACGCTGGTTCTCTGATGCTCCGAGACGTCTTGGTCCTCCACTCCTAGCTAGCCACTGACTTCTCCAGCTCCTCAGTCCTGTGGCACATGCACTGGGAGATGTTTGAGGGTCTCTTGGGGAAGGAGTGAGGTTTCTACCCTGATATCGCTCGATATCAATCCCAGGCGTCCTTCTCAAAGGACCTCTTCTTCCCTGCAGCGTCGGAACGAGTACCTGAGGTACAGGCGCCTCTTTATGGACATCGAGCGAGAGCAAGTGAAGGAACAGCGGCGGCAGAGAGAGAGGCAGAAGAGAATCGCTGAGTGAGTACGGGCAGATGAGAGCGCAGCTTCGCGGGGACGCAGGCCAGGCCCTTCGTAAGGCCAGAAGGGTTTGGGGCACTCGTCTGGCATGAACCGGGCAGCAATGTTTTGGAAAGCGCTTCTGCAGCCGGAACACAGAGGCTTTGAGAAGACTGAACAGCTTGATATGAAGGAAAAGAAAAAAAAAAAAAAGACCACACACGATGAATAGTATTCTGCCTCCCTGGCTGCAAGCTTCCCCCAATAGGTTAAAAAAAGCCACTTTTACCCAATTTTTAAAAATTGGAGTACGTTGAAAGAAGCCCTGTGATACAAGTGCCAGATGTGAAGCCTGACTTGTCTCCTGGTTTTGCTTTTTCAGCCCCAGTCTGTTAACCCTGGGGTGGGATTCGTTTGACCAGGCCCTTGACAGAGACCCTGGGGCCATGTCGCGTCCTTCGGGGCGCTCAGCGCTTCTCCGTCTGTTTTCTGAGTCCCTGTGCAGCTTGGGTAGGAGCAGGGAGCTGAAATGATCGCTGGCAGGGTTACAGCTCACCCAGCTCTTGGGAACCAATGGCAAGACCCTGTGCTACAGTTGGTGTTTAGAAAGTTTGGGGAGAGGTCACATCGTCATCGTTAAACTGATCTTATCTCTGGGGTTTTTAATACTGGACCCTTCACCCTCAACGGCTATAAATGTATATAGTGTAATAAAAAGATTTCCTAGCATTTGTTCCAGAGTTGAAAACTCGATCTCTAGGTAAAAGTATCAGTACTTGTCCTTTAGTCATCTTCTCCCTTTTAAGGTTTTCATTGAGGGGCTCTGCAAATTCACACCAAAATAGGAAAGAGATTCTAAATTTTTTTTGTTGTTTCTATATCTGCCTTGCCTTAAAATAAAACAATGTAGCTCTGACCATGTCTGACCCTTAATGCTGGCTCTGTGGGAGCAACACAGGCACCTGAGGGCAGGTTTTTCATGGTCACTTTTTGGAGACAAATTGCCAGTCTTAAATTTTTTTTTTTTTTTTTAACAAAAAAAAAGCTCCTCTGGCCACATTCCTGCCATTTAAGTTGGCACTTGGGAGCTTCGGAGACCTTTTCCTGCTCTGCAAGTGCTGGCCAGACACCAGGGACTTCCTAGTTAACATGATATCTTTTTATTATATTTAATTGTTTTACTCTTTTTCCCTCAGTTGCAAGGGTGCTGATGGAGCCACGAGCTGCTCGGAGCGTACGCGGAAAAGAGCTGGTTTTGTAATTACTTAGTGTAAAGCCTTAAGTTGGCCTTGGCCTTAGTTTCTATAGTGGAAGATTTATAGTGGGGTAGTTATGGCTCTATTACCACTTCATTTAAAAAACATTTTGGAGTTTATAGCTTGACTAGAGAAGTTTGGCTTCAGCATTTTTCTTCTGGATGTAAACATTTGAATCCCCCAAATGGAGGAATATCCAAAATGTCTCATTCGATTATGCTTTCTCCTCTTGGCTTCTACTCAGTCTTGATTTTTTAATTTAATTTAATTTAATTTTTTTAATGCCTTTTGACAGTGATCAGCCTGTAACGTGTTACTGCGTTTGGTACCCATCAGCAGGGCTAAATTGCAGATGCCTCAGTTTAAAGTCTGTGCTCTGGAGTTGCCACTTGGTGAGGGAACGCGCTTTGCGTCCCCTGTTCACCGACAGGGCCAGCGTGCCATGTAGGCGTGAGGGAGAAATAGGGGAAGATTTGGTTAAAAATGCCACTTAAAACCTATTTTAGGGGAGGTGTGGGATCCTTGGAGCTTCTCAGCTGTACCCCGTGCTCCTCTACAGCCCACCTGCGCTCCCTGTCCTGGAAGCTGCGATCTCACAACCGGGGAGCGGAGGTTGGGATCGCGAAGCTCCTCTGAGTGTCTGCGGGCGCTCGCAGGATGAAGAGCGGGAAGGAGAACCAGCGCCGTGCGGAAGAGCGGAGGATGCAGGAGACAGAGACAGCTGACCAGCGAGAACCCCCCGCAGGAGAGGGAACCTGTGAAACCCTGGCCCAGCTTAAACTGGAGGAGAGGAGAGCAAAGACAAAAGAAAACCAGCAGCGAAAGAAGGAGTACGTGAGGTATGGCCACATCTGCCTTATGTGGGGCTGGGTGTTCCTGCCAAAGGTAAATTGTTTTATCCCTTGCAGGTATGTGGAAGCTCTAAGAGCCCAGTTGAGGGAGAAGATAGAACTCCACAACATCGACTTGCCCCTGCTGTGCTCCTGTGGGTCCGATTTTTGGGCTTCCCACCCGGATACCTGCGCCAACAACTGTGTCTTCTACAAAAACCATAAAGGTGGGAGCTCCTGCTTCTGGAGGAAGCCTCTTTGCCTTAACACCAACTCTTCTGGTGGGAAGGTACAAGAAGGTGGTGGAAATTGTTTTTGTTAGGTGGTGGGGAGTGCTCTGATCGTGAATACAGCTTGGAAAAATACCTGGCTGAGTAGCTGGGAGTTGTCTTCTGGGCGGGGGGGGATAAATCAGGGCTTTATAAAAAATCTTCGGCTTTTCTGCTTTGACTCGCACACCAGAAACGTGCAAACAAGCCCGTGGAGAATGAGAGACATGTCGATTTATCTTAAAAACCAGTTTTTCTCTGTGTTTTATGGTAAAAGGCTGAAGCCAAGCTCGGCTTCACACAGTGACTGAAATGTTCATCTCTCAGTGCTGCTTCTGTGTCCCTTTCCCCACCCAGCCTACAGCCGCGCTCTGCAGTCCGTTGTCTTGTCCTGCCACCCCACCGATGGCAGCTCCTCTGCGAAGCTGCCGCTACGAGGTTTGGCCGCTCTCTGCGCTCGCTCGGGGAAGCGTCCGTGAGGAGGGCAGCTGCCCGTGTCCCGCCTTGCCCTGATATTTTGGCGACTGTCGTGAGTAGAGAGCGGGGCTGTGCCCTGTCCTCCCAGCTCTTGCCTCTCTCCTGCTCCTCGTGCTCAGCTTTCAGCTGCACCGCTCCCGTTTTCCTCCGTTGACTGGACCGCGAGTGCTTGGGCCGTGGTAGGCGTGAAGGAGCTCGGTGCTCAGCAGGCGCTTTATAGGCAGGTGCTTGAATTTTGGCATTTGGCTGCGGAATAAACTTTTTTTTTTTCCCCCGAGGCTTGTTTGTCTCACAGGGAGTGTGAAATGAGGAGAAAACAAAGTACGAGGGGTCAATACCTCTTTAGGGTTAGAAACGCTCCCGGTTTCTCACCTCTTCCTTCCCACTCCCTGCTCTTGGGTCACGGTCCAGAGCCAGGGATTTATTGCTCCTTCACTTTCTTCCTGGTGAGGACCTCTCCTCCAGTAACATCCACCTTTGTTTTGCTGCAGAAAGAAGCTTTTTTCCTAGGAGGAAAAAAAATAAATCTATATTTAATCTTTCTCTCTCTTTGCTGTGCTGCAGTCCCTTGGCAGAGGTTGCTGGAATGAGATTGTTTTTACCACGATGCTACCGCAACACCACAATGCTGCTTTTCCACCTCCAGTTAAAAAAAATCCACAAATCCCTGGAAAAATGACACCGGTAACATGTTCCTGGATGACCTGACATTAATATTTTCTGCCACCTCTCCAATATTAACTGCGGCAGGAAAGCCGGGCGGCCGAGCGTGATGGATAATTTCCTTTTTTTTTTCTTTTTTTTTTTTTTTTTTTTTTTTAATCCCTCCGGGCGCGAAGCAAACCCCCAACCCCGGTCCAGAGGTGGCGCAGAGGCGTTGAGCTGCGCGCGGGGATGCTCCCACTTGGAGAATCATTCACCACTGTGATTCCTGGCGGCCAGTGCTATTTATTAACCGCAATTTGCGTCAGGGGAGGATGCCACGGATCTAATCAGGGGTGCTGAGGCGGATTTGTAAAGGGCAGGATCCGGCCTGGGAGGTTTTTTTGCAAGCACAAAGGGCTAAAATTGCAAATGCAAGTTTGGGGTTTTTTTTTTGTTGTTGGTTTTTTTTTTTTTTTTTTAATTGATTTCAGGCAGGGCTTCGTGGTGGGGGCAGCTGAGGCGGAGTGTTTCCTTGGCGTACTCTGGGATCTCCCTTTTTCGACTTCTCTGAAGGGATTGGGGCTGGTTGGGGGTTTAACCTGGCAGAGCAATGTTTCAATAAAACCATTGCTGTTCCTCTACCCCGCGATGTGCCCCTCGCTTGGCTCCATAAATGCCAGGGGGCGAAGTGGAATTCTCTGAGTGTGAAACCCCACAATCCCTGAAAATGAACCCAAAAACTGCGGCTGAGGTGAAATCAAGGCAGCGAAAGCCCTTTTCTCGGGGAGTTTACGGGAAAAGTGAGTGGGAAAGTTAAACCCGCTGGTTTTGGGCTGATAAAAGAGCGGCTGGGGAAAATCCTGGAGCCCCTGCGGGGAGGGGATGTGGTGCGGGTGAGTCGTCGCTGCCCGGTTTTGTGTTTTCCCCTCCTTGCAGGCGAATTTCGAGTCGGTTTTTGTTTTAAGTGGAGCCGGGGCCGGCGGAGAGGGCGGGCCCGGGCCCGGGGCGGGGAGCGGCGGCCCCGCGGGGCGGTGAAAAGGAGCGGCGGGGCCGGGGAGACCGGTAGCTCGGCCGCCGCCCGCCATGAGGGCAGCGCTCGCTCCCGGGGTTCGACTGCTCCGAGCGCTCCCCCGGGACAAGCGGTGAGCGGGGCGGGGGGCGCCGGCGCCAGGATGGGGAACGGGACGGGCCCTGGAGCAGGGGACTGGGATAGGGATCGGGATGGGGACCGGCACCTAAGGTGGTGGTCCCGGGATAGGGACTGGGATGGTGATCAGTGCCGGGATGGTATTGGGATAGACGTGGGGAGCGGGATGGGGACTGGGACTGGTATGGGGACGGGGGTAGGGGCCGGGACCGGGATAGGGACTGACCCTGAAGCAGGAGACTGAGAATAGAAACGTGGAGCGGGATAGGGACTGGTACCGGGATGGTGAGCGGTACCGCTATAGGGACTGGCACTGGGGTAGGGACCGGGATAGGGACTGGTACTGGGATGGGGACTGGCCCTGCAGCAGAGGACCAGGATAGGGACCAGTACCACAGTAGGGACTGGAATTGGGACCAGTACCAGGATAGGGACTGGGATGGGGGCCAGGCCTGGATCAGGGGACCAGTACCGGGACAGGGACTGGCCTTGGAGCAGGGGACCAGTACCAGTACTGGGATGGGGACTGGCCCTGGACCCAGGGACCAACATTGGACTGGGGGGTCACTCATCCGGGCACTGGCACCAGGATGGGAACCAGCACAGGGACCAGCAACAGGATGGGGCCAGGCTCTGGACCGGGGGTTGCTCGCTCAGGGACCAGCATCGCCCCGTGGGCACCGAGCCCGGGGATTTCGGCATGAAGGGGTCACCAAGCCTGGCCCAGGCACCGGGGAGCGGGCAGCAGGGACGCGGGGCGATCCCAACCAGGGCGGCTGCGCCTGGCGAGCCTCCAGCCGTCCTTCGGCTCTTGCCTTGCCTTCAGAATTTGGCGGGATGTGGCCAACACCAAGATCCCACCTGTTTCCATCCCTTTTGGCGAGGCGACAAGCCCACTGCCTGTTTAATTTCATTTAATAGATTTATTTTTCAGGAGCCTGTTGCCAAACAACCCCCATGCTTTTCCACCAGCTGTGATTTTTCCCTGCCAAAACACGTGGGGTAAAAAAAAACCCAAACCAACCAAGTTTCTCTTCCCCCTCCTCGTCACAGCCTCTCCGCTCCCCTCGGCTCAGCTCTGCAGCCATCAGCAGTGTCGGGTGGGTTTTTTTGGAAGGGTTTGTTTACACTTTTTTGGGGCTGGAAACCAGCAATTTTTCTGTGGCGCTGCTGTCTCAGAGCTGGCACCCCGGAGCAGAAAGCTGCCCAGGATTTGCAAGGCATCTGTAATTGCTGCTGCATGAAAATGAAGAAGTGAAACTGCGAAGAGGAGTGAGACCGGCTGAAATTGAAAAAAAAAAAAAAAAAAAAAAAAAGCTTTTTTTTTTTTTTTCTTTCTTTCTAAACTTGGAGCAACCTCGTAATCTCTGTCAGGGCCAGAGCTGCTCCCTGACCACTCGCATCCTCAGTGCTGATGTAAAACCTCCTTAAACGCAGGAGCAACATCCCTATCCCCAAGCCCAAAACCTTTTTCCCCCCCATTTTCCTGAATTTACTTCAAGGAAAAAGGGATAAAGTCGCTACGGGTGGAGGAAGTGGAGCAGGTATTGCTTGGGTCATCCCTCACTCCCCCAGCTTTTTTTTTCCAGCTCATCTTTAATTAACGCCAGGAGTGATGATGAATCAGCCACCATCTCGTGCCCCAGTTTCCACCCGTGACGCCAGGAAGGCGCTTGCTCACCCGGCGGTTTGGCGGGACCGCGGCTTGAGGAAGGGGAAACACCAATTAATGCTCCCCTTAACCTTAGGTGATCTTTTTAAGCCACGCCCTTGGCTATTTTAGGAGGTTCAGCTCACCAATCCAGCAGAATCATCCCTGTTGGGTGACAAGGGGGTATCTTGCCAGGGGAATGAGGAGAAACAACCCTGTTTTCCCCTTTTAATAGAATCACAGACTGGTTTGGGTGGGAAGGGACCTTCAAAAGCCACCCAGCCCAACCCCCCTGCCAGGACCAGGGACATCTCCAACTGGATCAGGTTGCTCAGAGCCCCGGCCAACCTGGCCTGGAACGTTTCCAGGGATGGGGCATCCACCGCCTCTCTGGGCAACCTGGGCCAGTGCTCCACCACCCTCAGTGTAAAAAGTTTTTTCCTTATGTCCAGTCTGAATCTGCCTCCCTCTATTTTGACACCATCACCCCTTGTCCTGTCACAACAGGCCCTGCTGAAGAGTTTTTCTCTGTGTGTTTTTTTAAGACCTGGCAGTTACACAGCAGCAGAGTTGTCCTAAATTTGCATCCGCATCCCGAGTGGAGTCCACGGCGGTGGCTCTCATCCCCGTTACCTGCTATTTTTCTCCAAAACCCATGAATTTTGAGGGAAGGGAAAGAAGAGCATGGCTAACACCAAAGCTGGAGGTGTCTGAGACGTTGGGCCAGGTTTTGCCAGCTGGACGGTGACCGACCCCCCATCCCTGTCCCGCAACCCTGAGCCCTCCACTCACTTTATCCTGCAGCTATAGAGGACTGACGCTGGTGCTGACCTTCCTCTGCTACACCAGCTACCACCTCTCCCGAAAACCCATCAGCATCGTCAAGGTGAGCTCCAACCTTGCCCCAGCTATGGGGAGAGGGGACGTGGGGACAGCAGGCGGGGGGATGGACTCAAGCACCCCAATTTCACCCCTTCTCTCTCCCTGCAGAGCCAGCTGCACCCCAATTGCTCAGCTTTGGGCCCCAACCCTCGCAATGACTCCAACAGCAGCATGTGGTGCAGCTGGGCACCCTTCGGTGAGGCCAAGTCCCCCCCAAAAACCACCTTCGTGGCAGCCAAAATGGGTGCCCCCTGCCCCCCTCTGTGCCAGGTCACGGATGGCGGTTTTGGCAAGAGGCCGGCTGCTTGTTAGGCAGCCGGAGGTAATTAAGCAGCAGGCCAAAGGGCATCAGCGAGTGGCAAAATCAGGACCGGGTCGCAAGGCCGATAGCGCCCTGCCATGCTCTGAGGGCTTACCCTCGTGTTTTGGGGACAGAGAATGAGCCAGTGGCCAAGGGCTGGGCAAACAAAATTAAGGCCGAGCTGATGTGGCCCTAATATTTATTTTCCAGATGGGGACAACTACAAGGAGCTTTTCGGAGCGCTGGATAACGCTTTCCTGGTGGCCTACGCCATCGGGATGTTTATCAGGTACCTAGGTCCCTTGCAGCCCTTTCCGTCTGCACACCAGTTTGCACCAGTCGGCCAGGAAACTGTTTTCCATTGGGATGGGGTGGTGCTAGGATCCGCTCGGGATCTGGGCAATGGCTCGGTGTGATAGCGCCGAGCGGCAGCATCACCCGTGACAGCTCCTTCTGTCCGCAGCGGCATTTTTGGCGAGCGGCTCCCCCTGCGCTACTACCTGTCGGGGGGAATGGTACTGAGCGGGCTCTTCACCGCGCTCTTTGGCCTTGGCTACTTCTGGAACATCCACGTCCTCTGGTACTTCATCATCATACAGGTGCGTCCACACTGGAGGATGCTCTGGATTTTACCACTGCGGCCTCATCCTGGTTTTCTGGTGGCTTTTGGGGATTGCTGTGGCCCAGTTTCCAAGCGGGAGAACGCCGAGCATTTCCACGCCTCGCAAAACCTGGTCACGTGTGGCGTGGGCGCCAAAACCCCTGGGCGCACCCCTCTTGCCGAGCGGGGCAGGCAGCCGGTTTGGCAACACTGGCTGCTCCCGGTTTAGCCATGGGAATGATGCAAATGGCTCTGGGATTGCCCCAGCAGGAAAAAAAAACCCACCAACTGACTGTCTTCTTGACAGCTTTGGGATGGGGGTGGCTATGGCTGAGCCTGGCTACCGAAAACAGTGCAGGGGCTGTGCTCCATGGATCAAGTCAGCACTCAGCGGGTGCCGGTGCTGCCGCCTGATGCTGTCTATCTCTTGCCAGGTCTGCAACGGGCTGGCGCAGACGACAGGCTGGCCTGCCGTCGTGGCGTGCGTCGGAAACTGGTTCGGGAAGGGAAAGTGAGTGTTTCTCTGGTGCGTCCCCCTTCGTCCTCATCCCCGTTGGTCCCGGCAGCCACCCCGGTGATGCCAACCCTGGCTCTGTCCCCACCAGGAGAGGTTTCATCATGGGCATCTGGAACTCGCACACCTCTGTTGGCAACATTTTAGGGTCGCTCATTGCCGGCGTCTGGGTTTCCTCCGCCTGGGGCCTGTCCTTCGTCGTGCCTGGCATCATCATTGCCGCCATCGGCATCATCTGCTTCTTCTTCCTTGTGGAGTGTGAGTGGCGTGATCCGGGGCACAGCAGATGCCCAGCATAATGCTAAAATCAGTGGGGCCACAATTCTTCTCTTTACCCATCTCCAAGCATTTTTGGCAACCCCAAATAATTATTTCCAGCTTATGGCAAGCAGAGGCATGGACTCGACCACCACAGGGATGCTCAGCATCCTTTGGGGTCATCCAGGCAGGCTTAGCCCCTGTGCTGCTTGTTCCTCTCAGCTTGTCTTTCTAGGAAACATTTGGAATTTGAGATTTTACCAGGGTTTTTCACTGCCTGGAAGCAGGTACCCGGAGCTGCAGCACAGCCCCTGGAGTTTCCCAGCCCCACATTTCTCCCCTATGGAAATGCTGGAGGGAGAGCAGGCAGAGCAGCGTTGGTCCAGGCTCTCACAGGATCTCTTTTCTCCCTGCAGATCCCGAGGACGTTGGCTGCAGTCCGCCTCTACATCACGTGAGTCGAATCAATTCCCAACGGGCTCGTCCTGGGCTGGGTGGTCACTCGGTTTATGGCAAAACAACCCAGGTGTCCGGTCATAACGTCAGAAGTGAGAGTGACGTTCAGTTGTCACAGAGGATGCTCATTACTATTCCAGTGTGAGCATCCTCCAGGTCACGTCCCAGCGGCGAATCTCATGTTTCAGCCCCTTGCAGCAATGAGAGCCACATCTCCTGCTTTTGGCTTGTTTTCAGATGGCCTCCGATGAGGAGGGTGCTGGAGGAGTGACATCCAACGAGAAGGATCCTGAAGTGGTCACCTCCAGTGAGGTGGGCCAGAGTAGCACAGATCGCTCCGACAGCCCCAGGGAGCCGTCTGAGGAGCCCGAAGCCATCAGCTTCCTTGGGGCGCTCCAGATACCTGTGAGTCGCGGGAGGTCCCTTGCATCGTGACGGGGATGGAGAAAAGAGCAAAGCCAGGGCGGCTCACCCCATCAACCGGGTGACCACCACGCAGAAAACTAGGGGGAAAAAACCACCATCTGGAGGAGGCTGGGAGAAGGCAGCTCCTCTGATGTCTTCTCCTCTCCTCCCAGGGCGTGGTGGAGTTCTCCCTTTGCCTGCTCTTTGCCAAGCTGGTGAGCTACACCTTCCTCTACTGGCTGCCCCTCTACATTGTGAACGTTGGTGAGTTTTTGGGGCTGGCGAGGCGGGAGTGAGCCTGGCAAGGGGAGTGTCTCCTCACCTCTCTCCTTTCCCTTGCAGCTCATTTTGGTGCTAAGGAAGCCGGGGACCTGTCGACCCTCTTTGACGTTGGGGGCATTTTAGGTTTGTCACGTGCCCGGGTGGAGGGGGTGGATCGGGGATGATTTGGGGACAAACCTGGCCTTCATGGAAAATCCCCTCCATGGAGCACTGCAGTTTATTCAGTGTTCGTAGCATGCAGCAGGCAGCAAATGCCCCTCACTTTTATTTTGCCATGCAGCTGACCATTGCAACACCTTTCTTTGGGTCTCGCTTGCTCAGGCTTTCGTTTTTCTTAGATAAATAATACATTTTGCAAGCGGGGAGGAGGCCAGGGCTGTGTGCAGGTGTAGGGAAACCATCTGCAGGGATAAAGCAGTGTGGATAAATCAAAGCTCTTCACTCTTATGTTATTATATTTAACTCTGGAGGCATCTCGCTCAGAAGTTGGGGGATAAAAAGGCATCGCAGGGTAGCATCCTGTTGGATTTTGGGCTAAGCCAGGGTGAAGCTTTGCCACGGGGGTGGCGCGACCAACATGTCTGGCTCCTTCTTGCAGGGGGGATCTTTGCTGGCCTCATCTCCGACTACAGTGGCGGCAGAGCCACCACGTGCTGTGTGATGCTGGTTGTCGCTGCTCCCATGGTGTGTTGTCACGCGGGGAAAAAACCACTCAGTCACGAGGGTTTCCTCTTGTCCAGCTCATTTGAGTCACGGCTGCCTTCCTCTTCCCAAGTGCCTGGGATGAGCTGGTCACATGCTCAGCGGAGACAAGAGCTGTGATTGATCCACGTGCCCAGATGTTCCCAGGGTGGACATCCAGACCTGGGGCCTTGGAGGGGATTGTAGAGTCCTTGACAGCTAAAAAACCCCCCTTTAGGGATTTTTTCCCTCCATCTTGCCATAATCCTGCTCTGTCTTAAAGCCTCAAGCCTCAAGGCCACCAAGCTGGTCCAGCTTTCGTCTCTTTATTTTCCATCCCAAAATCCCCCGTGCTGACGGCCCCGTGCTCCATCAGCGCTTGGCCAGGATGTCCTTCCCAAGCACCTGCCTGGAGCTCGTTTGGATTTGCTGCTGCAAAATTGCAGCTAATTAGCTGTAACCCAAGCCTGGCTGGCTCTGGGTTGCAAGCCTCTCCCCTTCGAAGAAGCTGGCATGCACTGAAAAGCAAGGACCCCGCATCATATCCACGTCCCCCGATAGCAGTGTCGGGGCAAATCACTGTCTGGCTTCAGCCGGCAGGGAGGCACGCAAGTGCCGCTGGGCCGTAAATCACAGCAGCACCTCTGTTTGCCAGCTGCCAGTATTTCATCTGGCAGGCAGATGGCGGGATGCAGAGCTAAGGGCGCACTTGGATCCCTGTCCTGGCTGGAACTCTCCTCTCCAAACACCACGTACCAGGGGGGCTGTGGAGGTTGGCACCGGTGATAATTCAGGTCCCCGCATTCTCTGTCCTGTCCCAAGGGTGCTGGTGCAGGGAAAACACTTGGGAAAACAGCTGGAATAGCCAAAACTGGTTCATCCTGTGTCTTTTTTCCAGCTGTTCCTGTATAACCACATCGGCCAGAACGGCATTGGCACATCCATAGGTAAGGAGCTCCTCAGCGCAGCTGGCTCCAGTCACCAAAGGGGTGATGGAAGATGCTGTAGACCCACCTGCCTTTATTTCTCCTCTTGAGCCGGGCTCCCCTTCCAGGATTTAGGGGAGGGTGGTGCTGGATGAGCGGTCAATGCCTGCTGGGTGGGAATGCCTGGGGAAAACTGAGATGAGCAGGCGGCAGATGTGCGGGACAGCGATGTCTGCCCACGGGCCGGGGACGATGGATGCGACGTCCTGCTGCTCCTTGTCCTTAAAGACTTAATCTCTTCCTGGGTACCTCTGTGGCTGTCTTGTTCCTCATAGCAATGCTGATCGTCTGCGGCGCTCTGGTTAACGGGCCCTACGCTCTCATCACAACGGCAGTTTCGGCAGATTTGGTAAGATCCCTTGCCCCAGCTGCCTTGCACACGCAGAGGCTGCTCCCTCTTTCCTGAAGGAATGTTTGCTGGGATTTTTAAATTTTCACTTTGTTTTCCAAAGCCTCTGAAGCCCAGTGGAGAAGGGCAGAGCTGTCACACCTCGTGCTGCAGTGTCCCTTAAACACAGCTTTTTTTTTTTTCCTATTGCTTTTTCATCTTGGCTGAACAACTTTGCTTTGGCCCCATTGTGTCTCCCTCTAACTACAATCCTGGTGGTAAAATTTGCTGGGAGATCACCTAGGATAGCTGCCTGCTGTTGGTGATCCCAGTTTTCTTGTGGCTTGCCTGTAGGCAGCATCCGAGTTCGGTCTTCCCACCCATGGCTGGGTCCAATGGATGGAAATTGCTGCTCAGGGTGTGAGTGGCCTCACACTTGCCGGCTGCAGATCCTGAAGCCACTTTTTCTCATGTTTTGCTCCTCCGTCTCTACAGGGAACCCACGAGTCTATCAAAGGAAACGCCAAAGCCCTTTCTACTGTCACAGCCATCATCGATGGCACAGGATCCATAGGTACATACTATCTATGTAGTAGGGGCTGGGGGCTGGGGCTTCGAAGCACTGATTTCCCCCTGGTGCTGTGGTGCTGGTGGGATCCTGGTCCCCTCTCCCTCATGAACACATCTCCTAATGTGGCTCGCGTGCCCTCACAGGTGCTGCGCTCGGGCCGCTGCTCGCAGGGCTCATCTCCCCCACGGGCTGGAATAATGTCTTCTACATGTTGATAGCAGCCGACGTCTTGGCTTGCCTGGTAGGTCCCTCCTCGGCAGGACTTGTTTTGCTACCCTGGATACTCAAGGGCTCCCTTTTAGCCGCCCGCTCGCCAGTGGAGAGCAGGAACAGTCCTCAGGAGGCAGCCGGGCACAGGGCGAGTTGCAAAGCACTGTATTGACTCCAAACCTTTGCCTCCATTCACTTGGCTTTTCCCAAAAACATCCTCCATGGACGGTTTTGGTTCATGACATCTTCCCTAGGAAGAGCCTTAAAAATTTATCTCTTGGCGATGGAAATGCTGGTGGCTGGCAGCTGCAGACCCATTGGTCCCGCAGCGATCTGACACCTTTCCTCTTGCAGCTCCTCGCTCGCGTGGTGGTCAAAGAGGTCCGCGGGTGGTGCGGCTACATGGCGAGAAAGAGAGGGTAAGTACATACCCTCTTGGAGCGGCTCCCAGTTCCGTGATGCCAAAACATGGCATCAGTGCCACTCCAGAAGGACGTTTGTTATCCCTTGCTTTCACTGTTGCATCTCCGCGTGGGCATCACGTCGGGCTTCGCAAGGCTGTCTGCCCAATGTCTCGCTCCTGTGGGCACAAAGACATTTCCACCTTGACCCAGGGCAGCACCCGGAGCATTTTAGCCATCTGTGCCCAGTGCAGCGCGCTTGGTGCTAAACACTGTCCTTGTGTCTTTGTAGCTCTAGCGTGCAGCTAACAGAGTCAGTGCTGAATGGGAAATAGCTCGGCGTGAGTATCCCTGCTTGAGCCCCAAGGATTAAATGCAAATGGAAGCTGATTTGCGCTGATTTCAAGTTTTGCTTGGCAGGTTCAGCTTAGAAACAGGCGCTCTGCTGATAATTTAAGGGCTGAGATCAAGATTTGGGAATCAAAGGATCAAATCACGATGGCTGGGGAAGAGAGCGCAGATGGGCGGATGGGCAGTATGTCCTTGTTTCCCACTGACTTAGGAGATGTTAGCCCGATCAGCAAAACATTGATTACTGCACTCAAAATGGCCAAATTTACAGGCTGACTTGCCCACCCATGCTAATGAGCTTGATTACACAGAGTCTGGGCTCGCTAATCAAATCTGTGGCCAAATTGCTGCAGCGAGGGTGTAAATCATCTCCAAATCAGCACTGGCCCATCTCTGATTGCCACCAAGGCTCCCCCTTCAGCATCAAGGGGGAAGGGGCCACAGCTGGTCCTGGAAACCCCAGATCCCCTACGAAAACGTTTGGTCCTTTATGTCTTGTGTTTGCAGGTGAAAGACCAATAGTCTGAGCCTTGCGTTGCGGTAAGTGCGGCCCAAATCTCCTTCTCTGGCCGCTGGTGGAGGGCTGTCGGGCTCCACTCTCCTGTGCCGGGGCTGGCTGGGTGAGGACTGTCCTGGCCAGGTCTGCACTGCCCCCATTTGCACCAAAATCCGTCTGTTTTGGGCTGGGGAAAGTAGTTGGCTCAGTTTGTGGAAATTCTGCAACAACTTAGAGGGCTTTGGGGAGTGCATTGTCTCCAGAGCAGTTTGCAGAGAGGAGGCGCAAACACTGCGTGGTTTTTTGGGGGACATTTCAGCTTTGGCTGGAGACAAAATGGTGGCTGGATTTCGTCCTTGCGCCTGCTTCTCCTCTGGGCTTGCACTGCACACGGGGCTGGGGTTGCCCGGCAGAGCTGTTTGCACCTCTCCGGCAGCACCGTGGCACCCATCATCCATCCCAGCACCTGCCAAATGTCACCCAGGGCACTCAGCCGCTCATTTCTTTCCCCACAGGTTTAAGGAATTTTGATGTGTCCCCTGCAAGCCACCCCACGCCGAGCAGCCTAGAGGGAGGAGAGAGGCTGGGGCACTCCACAAGCGCGCTTGTCTCGGCAGAGCCGAGGCACAGCCTCAGGCACAGCCCTGTGGGCTTGTGCTGCCACCGTGGGTTTGCTTTGGAGGGAGGCAGCAGCGAGGAACAGTCCAAGGGCCCTGGCTGACTGGTTTTCTGGGCTGATTCTTGGCCGTTGGCCGTTTTATTAATAAAAACGTGTGAAACTTGTGTGGCTACTCCATGCCTTTTCCTGGCAGGGCTCAGCCAGGTCTCCATGAACTTGAGGGCGGTGATTGTGCCCCTCTTCTTGCTTTTCTCCACATGGAGCTTCTCATTTGTAAGTCTTGCCCCACCCTGGCACTCAATATTTCAGGATATCGGACCAGGAGGACTGCACCAAATCACGTAAGGCATTGCCCCACCGACAAAGCACCACTTATTCTACATAAAGAATATCACCAGGCTTTTCACTGAGCCCAAATTAACCTTGTTTTGCTCCTTGTCTCATCCCACTGCAAAAAAAAGAAAACCCTAACCCAAACAAAACAGCATTTTTTCCTCATTCATATGGTTCCTACTTTGTACCATTTAGCCTCAAATGAGAGACCCGTAGCCAGGCGTCAGCCCCTGCGCTGTGGCAAACAGCTCCTCGCACACTGTGGCCACTTCTCAGTCCAGCACAGGCAGCTGATGGTCTTTGTTAGACACCTCCTAATTAGGAGGAGTCCCAGGAGGTTAAACCGGCGCCACTGGCCTGCTGGCCACACAGGCTCCCCCATGCAGAGGTGGCAGGGGCCAGCTGTGCGCTGGCAGAGGGGCCCCCTGCTTTGATGTGTGAGGAGCTGGGGTGCGTGGGGCGTTCGCAAGTCATGAGGTGCATTTCTCAGCTGCCTCGCCATTGAGGGATTGTGCCCAGGCAGGCGCTGGTTCTCCGTCCAGGCGAGAGTAGCACAGGGTGCAAGGGGCTGCGTTTATGCCCGGTATAAATCTGAACTCTAATTGCCTTCACCTCCTTGGATCGTAACCCAATGAGAAAACATCTGGGCCTGATGTGATTTTTATTGAGTGCTGATTTCATCAGCAAAAAAACAAGAAGCATACCTGCTGGCCAGTTGGATCAGCTTGCTGTAAACCCCTGCAAGGTGGTGGAGAGGCACGGAGTGGGACAGGCAACTCAGAGAGCAGCAGCCGCGTGTTTGAGGTGGCGATGACCTTCAGTCCCCTCCACGCTGAGCCCCAGGAGCGGGCGGAGACACCTGACGAGGCTTCAAAAACTCGTTGGTTGCCTGCAGGTCCCTTGGGGAGAAAGCAGGAGAAATGATAGGGCAGGTAGAGAAAAGCAAAATCCCCAATTGCTCTTTTTCCCAGCAAAACAACCCCCACTCCAGGGCAAACCCGATGGAGTCACAGGGAGAGGCGTCACGACAGGATCTGTCCTCAGCAGACACGAAGGGCTGACACTTGCAGCATCACCAGGCTGCGTGGCTCCTGGTAAACGTGGCCTCTGGTGACACAAGGGTCAACGATGCCAGCAGAGATGCCACCCTGCCCCACACACCAGGCTGAGAACAGTGATTTCAGTGCATATGTGACTGAGCTTTCGCTTTACTTAGTTGCCATCCACCTTGTGGAGGAGGACAGGGGCTGGAAATACGTTTTCAGAAAAAAATCCTGCAAGCCCTGACACACGCTGGAGCTTACTGCAAAAGCAAGTTGGTTTGGTTGTGGGGTTTTTTTCTCCTTTTCTTCCTTTTTTTCTCCCCCTCCTCCACGTCCTGCCTGTTCTTTCAGCTGCTCATAGTTTTTCTGGGACAAATTTAGGCCTGGGCTACATCCCGCTCGTGTTTGGAAAGTCTGAGCAGCTTTAGCTGCACTGCTGGGAGAGAGGAGAAAGGGCAGACGGCCCACGGCAGTATTAACCTTAAAAAAAAAAAAAAAAAAAAAGTGCCAAATGCCAAAGAAAACCTCCGAACTCACTGAGATTTTGGAGACTGAGGTGTGGATGGAAAGGCAGGAGGGGATCCTCTGGGTTTGCCCCAGCCGAAGGACTGTTTAAATTGAGCCAAACTCCTCCTGGAGAAGTCTGGAACTCACCTCATCCTCCACTGGAGAAGGGGGCGCTGCTTTTTCCACTGCCATGAGCCCCTTTGGCGTGGCGAGGGGGTTGTGCGAGCCAGGAGAGCACGAATACAGGTGCACCGCTGTTCTGTGGACAGGAAGAAACATTGCAGCTGAAATGAGCTCATTAGGAGCCCCTTCAGTAAACGTGGAGCCTGCTTTCCTAGCACACTGCCTGGAAAACCTGGATTTTATAGCTCAAGGACTTCTCTCCGTAGCCGATGCGGCTGGGGAGAGTGGTGCCCACGGAGAGCATCCACATTCCCCAGTGTCAGCACTCAGCCCTCCCGCGGGCACTTCCCATCTCCCATACAGGCAATGCCCATCCCTGGATCTTTTTCTGTTGGTGACACCACGCTCCTCGCCCCAGTGACACAGTTTCGGCTGAGCTTTGTCGGGAGGCAGCCCTGGAAGTGTTCTGGAGGAACGCCATGGGCCGCCGAGCTGCTGTGAAGGTGAAGAAGGTGGCTGGGGCACGGTCTGTAATTACCTATGCAAGGAGCAGCCAACGAATGCTGAAGGGCTTTTTAATTAGCAGCCAAAGGCAAAGCGGGATTCAGCAGCAGGGAAGCTGAAGTCAGCAAAGTCAAGGTGGAAATAAGAGGCCAGCTTTTACCAGTGAGGATAATTAAGCGCCGCCAGAGCACAGGACTAGGCGTGAGGAATTGCCATCATTCAAGGACCTTAAATCAAATCTGCAGGAGTTTCGCCTGCAGACACTTGCTCTCCCTCCACCACCACTCACCGCCTGGCCTTGGGCAGGAGGGAGCAGACGTCCTGGGGTGGCATCCTGGTGCAGAAGCATTCCTGCTTATTCCTAACAAGCCAGGCAGGGAATTTAGGGGGAAAAAGGGTTGCTTTCCCCACCTGATCTGAAAGCAGCTTGGCCGCCCTCCTCCTGGCGCATGCCGTATCTTGTGCAAACATCCCTTTTGGCACAGCAGGTTTCCCTCCCCGGGGTTTAGCAGGGGTTTTTGCCTGCACAGGGCTAGCTCCTCAGGACACGGAGAGCCTGGCGCTCCCACTCTGCAAAAGGAATGCTGGGATCATTTGCTCGCAGTTTTGGGAGAAAGCTGGGCTGGAGCAGGGCTCCTTAGCTATAACATCTCCTGAGCTCACAACACCTTCACCAGCGACTGAGAAGTTGGATTTACGCCAAACCCACCCTCCTACCACACATTAGTTGCAAAAAAAAAAAAAAAAAGAAAAGAAAAAAAGCAGAGACACCAGGAGCTGAAGGTTTGGGTGGAGAATGGCAGGAAAAAAAAAAAAAAATTCACCATTCAGGGCTGGTTGGAAAGCAGCTCTGGCTCATACCAATTCCTTGACACGGTCTTTCCTTTCCCAAAAATAAACAGGAACTGTCTGGAAAGCCCTTGTGCGGGGAGGAGCAGAATTGCCCAGAATAAATAAATACACGGAGAGAGCCTGGCTTGAGTTCATCCAGCCAGTTGTTCCCTGCTGCCAAGGGTGGTGAAGGATGAGGATGGAGCTTGAAATGTCTGGAGTTGGGTCAGAACACACAGCACTCTTTCCCCAATTAACAGGATTTTTGGGAAAGCGCTGAAATAGCCTCCCTGTGCAAGAGCCACTGTGTCCCTCCTGCAGCACAGCTTTCTGCTCTCCCCAAAATGCCCCCACACGATGAGCCTTTGGACCGATTTTAGTTGCAAACGGTCTAAGGGGACAGAAAAAGCAAGTATCTTGGGTTTGTTTACGGTGTGAAACTGGAAGAAGTCTCACATTTCTGCTTTTAGGTTTGGTGGGTTTTTTTTAGTACTCCATCTGCTTTTGCTGCAGCTTCCCTGTTCATTGAACTGGAAGCCTGGCAAAATGCTGCCACCTCCGTCTGGCACGGTTTGCCGCTGCGGCCTCACCAAGGCTCTGGGAACCAGCCCACTGCTCTTGCCCAGGCACGGGGAATAAAGACACGGTGTGCGCAGAGCTGGAGTGAGCTGCAAGACTAGCTTCATGTTCATAAATGTTATTAAGATGATGAATTAAATATGAATTTTGTTTCAGGTTTAACTTCAAAATGACCAAGAGGCCAGATGTGCTTGTGCTGCATAAATGCTCCGCGTGTTCCTTAACACGACAGTTCAACTCCCTTGGACATCGCCTTCAGGATAGGAAGGGATTGAGCATTTACGTGGCTCGAAAAGCAGACACCCCTCTCCTCCGCCTTTTTTTGAAATGTACTTACATGTTTGAGCTGACCAAGGTAGGGCTCCTGGGTGCCAGGGCATTTTCTGCAGGGGAAGTGTCATCTCCAAGCCCGCTAGCTCTGCCTTATTAATCTTTCATGTCCTGATAGCGATATTGTGTGACTGACAGCTGGCAGGACAGGGCTGGAAGAAACCGGCCACTTCTTTTATTTACTGTTCACCAACTTCAATTCAAAATGAAAAAAAAAAAAAAAAAAAAAATATCTAAAATGGGAAAAAAATAAAAATCTATATGAGTGCTCAGAGTTTCATGCCCTCAGGTTTTTGGCCATATTGCACCCTGAACAGAGCTCAGTGCTGCAGCGTGGCTTTAACCTCACAGCAACACCCACTGCTTGCTCAGCCACGAAAGGCTGAGTGGCTTCACCCCTCCGGGGCTGGAAAACACGAGCCATGAGGTAACTCACCTTGCGCAGCTGCTGCGGAGCACCTGTGGGAACATCTCCCGGTGCAGTACGGAGGGCAAAGGCTCCTTCCCTGCTCTGAAAGGGTCACATGATGCTCTGGGCCACCAAACTCCTGTTCTCCTGCAAGCAATTTAAAAGCCTTGTGAGATTTTGTGCAAGAATAGAAACCATAGCTGTTAAGGGATGGATAAGATGGGGCAAAGCAGTAATCATTGCTAGTTAAGTAGACAGAAGTGGCTTTTTCCCCCCCCAAGAGGAGAGGTACTGGGGTCAACTACCGGCTTCAAACAGTGATCTGCACTAGTGTGAGCAATATTTTTCTGTTTTAGGGTAGCAGAAACTTCGGCTCCCCACCCAGGATGACAACTTGGGGACCCACCACAACGTGGGAGACACTCGGCTACCAGCAGTCCTGGAAAAGCAGGAGGGTTTTTTCGTGGGCTGGCAGGATCGTTTAGCACAGGGAGCTAAGACCCGGCTTTCTTCCGCATCTTAGCTGAGTGGAGATTTTAATCTGCTTCATTTCGTCATTATTCTGCATGTTGTTCCCGCCCCACTCCAAAGGCTCAGCTTTCCAGTCAAAGGGACCACCCCCAACAAACACACGCTGAATTTCCAAAAAAACCCTTGGGAAAAAGCAGTTTTCAGAGACACTGTCACCAAAGGTGATGTTCCTGGAGAATAAATGAAGACCAAGTCGGGGTTTCTCAGAGAATTTTATTAAACTAAGGTGAAAAAGGAATGATAACAAACTGTCTCTTGGGGATAACAATAACAAGCCATCTTGGCTCAGCTGAGTTCACTGAATCAAGTGTAGACAAAGTGCATGTATTTCAACTCTCCTGTGAAAAAAAAAAAGGAGAGAGAGGTTAAAGCACCTTTGCAGTCTGCAGAGTTCCTGTAGAGGAAGGCGCTTGAGGTCCATTCAAACTTTGCTTTTAAAGATGAAAGATGCAGCGCCGGGTGCAAGCAACACACTTCGCTTGCTTCACTGGCTCTTTCTGAGCTCAGAAAAACCGATGCCTTCACCTCTAGAATAGTTTTCTGGTCTCCCTTCCTGGGTTACTGCTATGAAATTGGGATTTCCTCTTCGCGAGGATCGCTGCCTCTGGCTGCCGCTAGCTGCTGTGGAGTGGTTTGGCATACACTGGCTCCATGAGGTGGTAAATCAGGAGCAGGAACAGGCACCCGAGTAAGACCAGGCTCATCACGACCAGGAGGACAAAGCGGCCGATAAAGAAGGTGTCCACGATCTGCAGAGAGCAAGGGAGGGGGAAAGAAAAAAGAAGAAAAAAAAAAAAAAAAAAAATCACAACACAAGTTAGAGCTTTGGTCTGCTCCAGGAGCCTGGAGGGAGCATGTCACGTCCTGGAAAAGACGTCCGGTGGGAAAGCTAACGTGGAGGAAAGAAAGCAGCACAGTACCGAGCACAGGGAAGAAACACGCGTCAAAACCCACAGCAGCTCTCCCTGACCACAAACTTCCCAGCGCTGTAAGGAACTGCGCACAATTCTTCCCTTTTAGAAGGAAAACAGGGAAAAATTTAAAAAAAAGAAGGTACAGCAGCAAGGCAAGACACAATGAAAAGGCAACCGCGAGAAAGGTGGTTACCAAATCATGCTGTTGGCTCCTGAGACTACCCCAGAGCTTCGCTCACCCCCTGCTCAGGTTTATAAATTGCATTCGCACACTCTCAGCCTTGGTGCTGCAGAAAGAGTCTCTCATGAGTGACGCACTGGCTCCTTCTGCACGTTTCACTTTTTAATTAGGCACTTAGCAGAGTTTCGGTGCAGAAAGCCCAGGGTCATGTATTATTGATAGTTAGGGCAGCTCCAGTCCAATTGAAGATCCAAAAAAAAAAAAAAGCTTTCCATTTCTGTTGGCCTTCCAGGCACACACACATGCTTGGACACCCTTCATCTCGCTTCCAACCTTTACACGAGCAGGTCCCATGCAAGGCAGAGAAAAGAAGAAAAACTTACAAGTACCTGTAAGAGGGATTAACACAGATCAAGATCTTGAAGAGCAATAATTAATGTGCATTAATAATAGAACAGAGGAAATGGCGCCTAAAACGCCACAAAGCTTTGTGTATTCAAAGTCTAAAGAGCTCTGGGAAAGCTCAAGATGGCAGCTCGGGCAGCGGACATGGAGGCAGCCTGATGCAACCCAAAACTGAGGGAAACCCCCATGCCTGACAACACAGACAAGGGGCAGTCTAAAAATACAGACGTCTCTGTGCTTGAGAGCATTAATAACCTACAAAAGAGCCAAAATGCAGTTACTGGGCTTTAAAATGTAAAACAGAGCTGGGGGAAAGTGAAAGGCTGCAGAATTAGAGGGAAAATTATCAAAACTACCTGCCACGTGGCTATTGGCGTACTCCGGGATGTGATGGAAGATGGAAGCGGGCAGAAGCACAGAAAGCAGCAGACCAAGCTGTGAAACGGGGTGGCAGAGGGGGAGCAGAAGCTGCGGGAGCACAGGGCTGAGCTGAGAGGGATAAGAGTATGAGCACGACTCCTGCAGAGAGCCCCTTGGGACTGGGGATGGGAGAACGGGGGCTAAACCCCACAGGTCATGTGTAATGGCACGTAAATAAGGGATTTTGTTCAGGGAATAAATAGATCCCTGCTCTGTGAGCGACACAGCCTGCACTGATGGGAGCCTACGCCGGAGCAGGAGCTACAGGAGACTGAAAAGTCAGTGCAGGACCCAAAAAAAGAGCTAAAAGCCCAACCCTGCGGCCTTGGGGCACCTGTGGGGCCTATCTCTGAGGTAAAGGCCCATTCCCAGCACCTCAGGGCAGCCACTGGTACCCACCCCGGAGGGAAAGACCCATTCCTGGGGCCTCAGGGCAACTGCTGAGGCCAGTCCGGAGGGAAAAGATCATCCTTGGGGCTTCAGGGCACCCTTAGAGCCCAATTCTGAGGGAAAGGCCCATCCCTCGGGCCTTGGGGAAGCCCTTGGAGCCCAACCCTGAGGGAAAGGCGCAACCCTGGGCCACATCCTGAGGGAAAGGCCCATCCCCGGGGCCTCACAGTGGCTCTTGGGGCCCATGCCGGAGGGAAAGGGCCATTCCCAGAGCCTTGGGGCAGCCCTTGGGGTCCATCTCTGAGGGAAAGGCCCATCCCTGGCCCAGATCCTAAGGTAAAGGCCCATGCCCAGGACCTCAGGGTCACCCTTGGGTCTTTACCTCAGGGATAGGCCCCATTCCTGGGGCCTCAGGACAGCTGCTGTGGCCAGTCTGGAGGTAAAAGACCATCCCCGGGGCTTCAGGGCACCCTTAGAGCCCAATCCTGAGGGAAAGGCCCATCCCTGGGCCACATCCTGAGGAAAAGGTGCATCTCCGGGACCTCGGGACACCCGTGGGACCCATCCTTCAGGAAAAGGCCCATCCCTGGCACCTCAGGGCACCCGTGGGTCCCATCCCTGAGGGACAGGCCCATCCCTGGGGCCTCAGGGCACCCTGGGGCCCATCCCTGAGGTAAGGTCCCACTACCCCCAGGTCCGCCGGGCCACGCGTGGGCTCACCTGGTCGGTGGCAGCGGCGGCGGCAGCCGGGTGCTCGTCCTCTCGGGGGAAAAGCACCAGCGCGACGCTGAGGACAGTGGCTCCCAGCGCCACCAGCACCGTGGCGAATCTGTGGGGAGAAGGGGGCGGAGGGGCCTCAGCACCGGTCCCGGTCCCGCCCCCGCCCCCGCCCCTTTCCCGCAGCTCACCGGGCCCGCCCGGCCGCGCGGGACAGCGCCAGGCAAAGCAGCAGCGCCAGGCCCCAGAGCAGCTGCAGCGCCAGCACCCCCGACCCCATGCCGAGCGCCGCGCCCGCCATGTTGCTCCGCCGCTTCCCCCTAGCAACCGCGCCCGATAAGCCAATCAGCGCCGCCCGCCGCTCACCTGACGCTTTCTATTGGCTGAGGGTGGAGGGGGCGGGGTCGCGGGGCGTTACCCGCGCCGCCAGAGGCGGGAGCGCACCCCGGGCTCAGTGCGCCCCGGGCCCGATCCCGGGATGTTCCCGGCAGAACAGGGTTTTCCCCCGCGGGTCGGTGCTCAGTTAACCCAGCCCTGCTCGTTACATGGCACTGTAGCCCGCAGCCAGCCTTCGCCCACCCCGCCGCAAGGTTTTAACCCCTAAAATCCAGAATTTGCATTGCCCGTGTCCTCAAAATATGTAGGGCCAAAATCAGGCAGATTTGATCAAATGCAAACACGGCTGGGTACAGCAGGGTTTTGGGACGGCCACACAGGTCAAGGACCTCCGATCCTAGCCAAGGAGTTTGCCAATGCGCCAAGCATTGTTTAACATCAAGACACGAGTGATTTCTGTTTTAACCCATTTTTGGCCTGTTTTTGAACCCTGTTTTTTCCCCATTGCATCTCACCCATCGGACTCTGGCCGGGGTGGTTCGCCAGTGACTTCATATCTGTACTCACAACTCGCCTACCAGTTAACCTGAAAAAAACCAAAATATATTGATATATTCAGTTTTTCCTCTCCACTACTTGAAGCCTGATGATGCTCTGCCTGCATAAAATATCACGTAACTGCTGTTTCCTTTCTGTCATTTCTTTTCATGGGAGGAATAAAGCAGTGATTAATTACGCTGCGCAACACTGACCTGCCTTTTCCTGCAATGAAATCAAAGTCACCAGCGTGACATCAACCACTTCGGCAAGCGGAGCGCAAACTGTCTCCGACACCTGCCTGTACTTGGCATCGAGTAGGAACTACCTGCCAACTTATTAAAAGCATATGTTTGACAGCAAACTCCTTCCCATGCCATCTCGTGCCATTAATCCCACCAGAGAGGCTTTTCTTTTTCTCTACAAACCCCATGTTGGCTATATCCATCTTCGCCGTTGGTTTCCCAACCCTTCTCTCCTGCTATTCCCCATACTTTTTACTCCTGGTGGTAATCAGAAATGAGATATTTGCTCCTGTTGCTTTAGAATCTCCGTTTGCTTTTCTCTATTTTCCCATTTCTTTGCATTTTTGGACCCGAGTAGTTTGTAAAACCCCAAATTTCTTCGTCATAGCCCTGTCTTCATGGAGACTCTACTTTTCCTGCTATTCCTCTTCCGTCCTTTGCCTTTCCATCTGAAAGTTTTTGTCCATCAGCCAACAAGGCTTTTCTTTTACTGAATTTTCCCTTCTACCTTTTATCTGGAGCTTTAACAACGGCATCTTTAACCCATTCCCATATCAACTGGGTCTTTTCCCCATTTATTTTCATTTTCATCTCCTCTTGGTGCTGCCTGGTAGTTTCTTGATACCAGCAACACCAACTCTAAGCAAGTCCAAGAGGTTGCAGCAGGGAGCTTGAGTCACCCAGCTATTGTACCCATCCAGCTGCTGGACCACTGTCGTAGTTCAGCCCTGCTCCGGACCAGACCACGCAGTTGCTCTCTCACTCCCCCCACCCTCCAAGAGAACAGGGAGAGATAATATAAGGAAAAAGGCTCGAGGTTTGATATAAGGACGGGGAGAAATCCTTAAAGTTACCGTTACAGGCAAAACAGACTTGACTTGGGGAAAATTATTCATTTATTGCTAAAAACAGCTGGAAAATGAGACAGAGAACAAGATAACTTCCCCCAACCCCTCCCTCTTCCCAGGCTTAACATTATCTCTACCACCTCCCCCCCCCGCCCCGAGCGGCACAGGGGCGAAGAGGGAACGGGGGTTACGGTCAGTCCATCACGTGTTGTTTTACACCGCTGCTTCATCGTCGGGGGAAGAACTCCTCACATTCCTCCCCTGCTCCATTGTGGGGTCCCTCCCACGGGCCACAGTCCTTTGTGAAACTGCTCCAGCGTGGGTCATCTCTTCCACGGGTGCAGTCCCTCCAGAACGGCTGCCCCAGTGGGCCACAGTCTCCTCCAGGCACCCGCCTGTCCCGGTGTGGGGTCCTCCCCGGGCTGCAGGGGGATCTCTACCCCTCCATGGCCTCCATGGGCTGCAGGGGCACAGCCAGCCTCACCATGGCCATCACCACAGGCTGCAGGGGAATCTTGGCCAGGAGCCGCATTACTGCTCCCCTCCTTCTGCCCTGACCCTGGCGTCTGCAGCCATTCCTCTCACAAGAAATTCTTCACAACAGGCTGGCAGACGCCTCTCAGGTTCTCTCACATCTCGTCTCATCTCCACTTCTTGCAGCCAGGCCGGGCCGAGTTGGGCCCAGTCGGCTGCCCAGTGGGAGGCCAGAGGGTGAGGCCTGCAAGGCCCACGGAGCTCGCGCCTCCCCCTCTCTGCCCCCACTCAACTCCTTCACATCTTCTCCCTTTTTTTTCTGTTTTTCCCTTCTTAAATACGTTATCGCAGAGGCGTTATCACGGTACATTCTGGCCAATTGGCTCGGCCCTGGCCAGGAATGGGTCTGCCCTAGGCCCGGCCGAGTTCACTGGACAAAGGGGAAACAACTTCCAGTAGCTTCTTACAGAAGCTGCCACCGTAGCCCCCCCGCCCCTAAATAAAACCAGAACAACCACACCACATGCCAGATATTTGGCCAAAGGTGAAAGAATAAATCTGATCTACGCACCAGCAACCACATCCAGCGGGCAGGTTTTAGTCGTGTTGCTGCTGTATCTGTTGTATCCAGCATCGTTGGGCTGATGATAGCTCAAGTACTAAGATTTGGAGGTTAAATGGTGCCCAGCATCCCAACACACTCCAAATATCCCTATAATATTTATTTATATGGTATATATATGGCATTGTGGCACGGTTGTGGCATTCTTTGAGCACAACAGAGGCAAACCGTAAATCCACGGATCAGGAATTGGGAGAAGGTACCAGGGAAGACCAACCTCATCGGTGTGATATTCCCAAGCACAACCTTCCTTAGACATTTCTTCAACCCATCTGCACCAAAACACATCATCCTAATGACCCTCTTCTTTATCTCAGCCTCCCCCTGGCATCAGAAATGCCTCGGTGGAGATTTCCTTTACCGGGACTGCTGGCAGCTGGTCAGTTGAACGCAAAGATTAAATTTTATGGCCAAAGAATAATTTATTGCTGTCCTAAAATTAGGGTTTTTTCCAGCTTTTACCTGCTAGGATTTGGTATCATTTACTGCTTGTGTCAGTGTCACTGATGGATGGGACATGCTGTCCTGCCCAGGAACAATTCGAAGGATGCTTCATCACCGTGGTCGGTTTTTCCCAAGGAAAAGATTAAGGCATTGCAGCATTTCTTGGCAAAGACATGAAAAAGATCCTGATGTTGGAATTGGACAAAATGGGCTTGGCAGAGAGATGCAATTAGTACCGAGGTTAATCAAACCTTGGCCCAGAAGGACGGAGAGGTCACCTTACTTCAAGGACTGCAAGGAAGGATCACATGGATCAAAGCTCTTTGGTAAGATGCCGCTCGAGGAGGAGCCCCTAGAAACGGGATGAGTTTGGGTTGAGATGGCCTTTTTTGGGTAAAAAACTGCAACTCCACCCATGCCTGGCTCATCCCAGTGGCCAAAATGACCAACATAATCTAATATAAAATGATATTAAATGATCAAACTCTTGGCAGCAGAGTTGGAAGCGCTGCGGGAATTGATTTAAAACTCCTCGCACAGTCGTAAAACTTGCAGTTTTACGGCTGGAGCTCCCTAATGCTCAAATATTAGAATTAAAAAGAAACAGGCGTTGATGCAAGCAAGAAAATATTCTGCTCCTGATTTAAAGACTAGCGAATTGCTAAATATTTTTATTAGCGGCAAATTTGCAGCTTGCTGGAACTAATTTCACGCCCAGTAGATATGGAGCTTAAGCTGGGGATGGCGTTAAATTACTCTCATGTAAAGATATTTAGGTCTTATGAAGGGATGTTGTTAGATGGTGGGGACCTGGCTGGGGACCCCCTTTTTGGGGTGGCTCATCGTGGGTTGGGAGCCCGATGATGGGGGCTGGAAAAAAGCTGAACTCTTGCAATGTTGGTACAGACTCATCATTTCCCCTCCCCAGGTACAATAGGAACCACCAAACCCCCACATTTGCATAAATTTGCTTAGGAGATTTGTTGCAAACCAACGCAGGAGTGGGATGGTCGCAGGGCCCTGGGATCCTCCAGTTTGGAAAGATGCTATTTATGTTTTAAGTGTGTGTTTGGCATATTTCAGAGTTTATTTAGGATATTCAGGGTTTAGTTGATTTAATAAATATTTTTTATTTATTTAATTGATTTTAAAAATGATTTAGTTTATTTTAGTTATGTTAATTGATTTTGTATCTAGGATATGCTGGGTTTAATTTAAGAGATGGGTAAATGTGGACACAGCTGAATCCCTGAGTGCCACTTGCCCTCCGTGCCCATTATTTCCACATCTTCTTCTCTGGCTGGAGTTTTTATGCCTTGGAGATGGTTTTCCAGCCCCAATCCCTCCATCCTCCTTCTGCAAAGCCTCTGGGTGCACTGGGAAGCACTCAGCTTGATGCAATGGGAAAAAAACATCCCGTTTCAGTTTGCCGGAATACAAACTGGGACAGGTGCAGGGATGGGGTCGGAGGATGCGGAGCCCAAGAAAGCAAAGTGAAGGCGTTGAGGGGATCCAATTACTCCTCTAAAAATACCTCTGGGAGGGTGGCTGGGGTAAACAAGAGCTATTTAAATCCCCCGGTCCACTTTCTGTGATGGAAATACATGAGGTTAAATAGTTCTCCCCAACTTTTGGAGGACGTCTATGGCCAAGAAGTGCTAAATTGCCTTTTTCCAAAGAGAAATACCTTAGAAAAGAAAGTTAAAATAGGAGGAGAGAGTTTGTAATGGCTCTGGTGGGGATACAGCTCTCTCTTGCAGGAACCCGCTTTGGATTATGTTTCTCTTGCTGATGGCGGAAATCAATTTTAATCGTCGTGACAGGAAATGAGGATGTAAGACTTCAAACAGAACAAATCCTGCAACATTAAAAAAAATAAAATGGGATATATAGTCACTTTTAAAAGAAAAGAAAAAAATCCTATCCCAGCAAAAGGAGATGCCTCTAAAAGCTGCGAAAGGCCCCGGTTGGTGGGAGGCGGAGGAGCGAAAGCATTTCCTTTGTTGGGACAAGTCTGACCTCAACTGAGAAGCACTTGGAGAAGACAGATGGAGGAAGACACGGTGTCTTCATCATTACCCATTATGGTCCAAAACAGTTCCAAGTGGGAGGAAGTTGGTCATTTTTTGGTTTTGGTGACTTTTTATAATAAATGCAATTCTAATTCAGTCCAGTAAATTTGTATATAAGTACAAAGAAGAATTTTTGGTAGTTGGCTCTTCCAGGTTGAAGCAACTGCAGAGTGATTTCCCTAAAAAAACCCTACCAAAAAAGGTCCTGTAGTCATCTTCTGGGAATGCTTAAATATCATCATGCCCACGTGGGGTGACATTTCCCCATGGGATCAAAACCCTGGGTGATATTGTGACAAAATCTGATCCAACCGAGGAGAGGAGAGACTTAAATTGGGCTGTAGAGCCCTCCCTGGGTGCTGCAAGTGATAGAACAGAGGCAAAGCTAAAGAAAGGACTGAAAGAACCAATTAAAAATGAATGTAAGAAGGTCAAGGGGAGAAAGGAAGGCAAGAACAGGGTCTGGGGAGATGCTAAAAATTCTAATTAGCTTTTATAATGGCATTCCTAAAGGTGCTAAAGCCCATGGTGAGATGTTTTTCCAAGCAGCTTCTATTTCTCATACTTTTCTCCAAGAAACACTATTTCCCATCAGTCTTATCCTTAAAAATATCAACATGGGAATTCCTTGTGTCAATGCTTCTGGAAACCTCTCGCCTTTACCCGTTTCATCCTCTTCTTCCTTCCCATCGAAGGGTTTTTAGTTGAGAAACCAAGGAGTCATCGATAATGAAACCTTCGACACTTCACTTAAGTGGCTCATCATGTTCTTTTGGTATTCCTCGTAATGGCATTAATCACTGGCCGCTCATTAGATTTTAATGTGCCCATAATATGTTCATCCATAGTAATTCAATCGCAATTGAGCAGTCGATAATATGTCCTTATTGGAAACGGTTGACGATGTTGACGGGTGCCGTCCATCCATGGTGGGATCTTGGATGGCCGTGAGGAACCAGCGTCTGCTGAAATGGCCCAAAATGGTGGGGCATGAGCGTGGCAGTCACTGCAGTCCCCAAGACTTTGGTTTCTTTTGGCAGCCAAGCCTGTTTGCAGTTTTAATTATGGTTTTATCCTCTGCTCCTCGCAACACCTTGCTTTCGCCCTTTTTCATTTGACACGTTTTGATCTTTTTCTCCCATTCCCCAGGTGGCAGCTTGGAAACGATGTGGCTGGTTTTTTTTGTTTTTTTTTTTTTAAAAAAGAAATTAATGTCTTTCCTTATTTGTGTGTGGCAGTGGGGAAATTGGTCGCGGTGGGAACCGGCTGGGCCTTGAGCGTTGCGTGGCTCCTGGGACCTTCCTTCAAAAGTCACAGCGTTGTCCTTAAGCTCTCCTTTCCTTGAGTCCTGAGCCCGTGGGATGTAGCTTTTATATCCCCAAATTAAATTTTGGGTTTTCACACACCTCAGGGTCGTTATCAAAAAGGATGTTCTCGTGTATCTGGCTATCATAGCGCTCAATCAACTCAGCTTCGTCCTACTGCGTGTGGACAACCTGAGGACGGAAACCACCCACCTCTTGGAGACTTCCTTGGGCAGCACTGACCCTCCCTGTCTGGGTGTTTCTCCTCACCTCCAAGGTGATTTTTTAATTGCTGGTGGATGGTAAAAAAACCCAGAGATGAGTCTTTTCTGCTGCATCATGACTTTATGGTCCTTCCAAAACCATGCACCTGTTGCCCCATGTTCTCCAAGGGCACAGTTTTATTTCAGCCCTGGGATTTTGGTCTCAGACCCAGGGATTTTGGCATCTGGATGGATGCATAAAACTTATTTTGCTTTCCTTTGCCTGCAGAGAAGATATGATGTAGTGCTTTGGTTTTCTCAGGCCCATCAGCAAGTCTCAGAGATAACTCCAGCAGGCAAGGGTATGAATCATTTAGATGGTATTTAAGATCCTTTTGGGTAACCTGTGCAAAAAAAAAAAAAAAAATCAAAAGGCAGCTAATCAAATGGCTTTGAGGGCTGTAAAAAAAAAGCATAATTCAATCTCTGCAAACTTTCCTAGATGTAATTTCAGGAGAGATCAAAGATGACACTAACCTAGGGAAGTAAAGCTACTCAAAATTCAAAGTTTATAGTCCATCTGTCTCTTTGCTTCAGGGAGCTGGTATTAAATTTATTGCTAAATAAAACAAATAAGCCTAGGAAAATTCAGCGTCGAAATCTGCATACTCGTAAGAGAATTAACAGAGATCTCTAGTTATGATGGCTGCTTCTCAATTTGCATCTTTAAAGAGTTGTGACCACCTCTCTGCTTCTCCCTTCGCTGGCTCCTCTGAAGCCGGGCGGGTGCTGGCTGTTGGTGCCGCGCTGTGTTGCTTGGTAAAGAGATGCTGCGGGTGAAGATTGAACTCCCATCGTGGAGTGAACCGCAACGAGGGTGGGGAAGGGATGCTGCAGCCCAGCCAAGGTGAAGAAACATCTCAGGTGGAGCCAGAGTTTAAAAGGGCAGGATTCAGCATCTCCACGGCACTTCTGCCGACTGTCTGGTACCCAACTACCACAGATATCCGAGCCCAAAATAAGTTGAGAGGGTTTTACTGCTTTACCTGCTTTATCCCATTAATCGACCCTAGTTTTTATTTTCACAGTATTTGTACAAGGTGTAGTTTTATGATTATTTAGGTTTTTTATCCCCCCCAAGTGCGTATCCCTGCAGCCCATCCCTATCTCAACCGGCTGATATCGCCTCCGGAAAACAGACTCCAAAGCTTGCCCAAGTGCTGGAGGTAAGTTGCTTTAAACACGCAAATCCTCCTTCTTTTTTTTTTTTAATCCTGGAAATGCTTGGGAAGGGATCAGTCAATGGGATGCTCACAGTAACTTTGCATAGGAGACCCTGAAGGAGCAGCAAGAACCAGCTGCAGACTTATTATGCCTTGAAATTAAACATTAAAAAGGAGTAAATTGGCAGCAGGGATTTTCTAATCAAAATATATATAACCTGCCATTTATCCAGCATTTTTCCACTGGAAGGACCACAAAGTGTCATCATTAACCCTTGTTCAGCCAGCGCAGGGGGGAAAAAATTCCCATTTTTTCTTCCCACTTGATCCCAGCTGCTTTGTGGAGGCAACGGCAGGGAAAAATCCTTTTTTTTCAGTTCAGCTTTCATTACAGTAGATCCATCAGTCCCGCACAAGAAATAAGCTTTAATCTTATTTAATCTTGCATGGGGAAACCTCCGGGAATACCGAGCCATCCCAGCATCGATTACTTCTTCTTCATACATCCTCCTTGTTATCGATAAAGCCTTTAATTATATTCTCCTGTTTATTTATCTATTAACAGTTGTCAAATCTGTGTAGCATTACTTGCTCTTCTTTGTGTGTCTGAGACTATTTAAAATGCACAGTGGCTTCAAAAATAATGCTGTCGCCCCGGTGCTGTAAATCTTCTGGGGTTCATTCTCTTATTATTCCCAGGAAAATCACATTACAGAGGTAAAAAATAAACATTTTGAAGAAGAGGAGTTGTCCTGTGGCTATCTGAAGTACCACAAACTGAGGGAAATCAGCTAAATAGTTAAAATTTGGGGAATCCCTTAACTTCAGGTGGGATTCAGTGCGAGCACCACTGCATTCGAACAGACGATCGTCCATGTGTCCAGCCCCAGGTTCATTCTCTTGCTTTTAAGGCTGCGCTGGATGTTGCTGATTTTTCTTCTCTTTTCTTGGAACTCATGACCGGAGAGCATTTTGAAAGGTGTAGGAAAATCTCTGTATCCTAAGTATCTTCTAAAAATCCAACCCAAATTTTAATGGATTGTTCCGCGATTGCGACACAGTCCCCGAGCTGTGAAGGGCTGGTGGCTGTCACCAGCGTCAGATCTGGGACAGTTTGATCCAAAACAAGTCCTTGATTTTCCTTTGGGATCCCTTTTTAGCATCTTTTAACTCCTGAGGGGATTGGACGTCCTCCCAGACAGTGAGCTTACAATTTGGAGGGGATATCTTACCCCATCCAACCCATCGTGGTGCTCAAGCCGGGCTCAGCTGCAAAGCTCAGCCTTAGGAGCCCAGCTCTGGCTGCATCCTAAACCCCCATCTCGTTTTTAACATCTATCGTTTAATAATTTACTCGGCTTCGCTCTTATATATTTTTCGGAGTATCCCACCACAGTTTTCTTAGAGAAATCTGACACGAGCAATAACGCAATCTTGGAAAGAGAATTGAATTATTTATGGAGGAGCAGTCAAATGACAGAGACTAAACTGCTGTATTTTCTGTAATTTGTTTTCTCCTGAAGCCCGTTATGTAAAATGTAAATATTGCTGGTTATATATGTTGTCGCTCTTGCCAAATATTTAGTATTTTAGCAAACTCACTCTGAGTACTCGTCATTTTTGAGAAGGAACCATCCAAGCGCTCTTGAATAAGCACTGATTAGTTCATAGTAATTAGATATTTACGACACCAACTTTGAGTGCACGAAAAAGCCATCCCTCCAAGATTTGAGGTGGGTAGATGGCAGAACCCCCCAAATTTGGGGACTCCTGGCTGAAGGGAGTTTAATTTCAGGGAGGTTTTCCAGTGGTCCATGCTCCGGTTTGGGATGGGGATGTGGAATAAGGTGTTTGATCGAGGAATTTGTGGTTTTGGGGATTTGGATGACTCTTCCAGCTGGGTACTACTTCCATCCCTGGGCTGCAGTCGCCAGAGGGTGGTCCAGGGCAGGGAGAAGTGGGTCAGTACCCGCCCGAGCCCCTGTGCCAGCCAGGTTATGCATTCCGGTGAGGACGCTGCCAAGCACCCTGATCCCATGGATCTGGTGGGCTCAGGTTGGTTGATCCGAGGTGACCTTGCCGAAAAAAGATGGCAAGACCCCACAGCTAGATGTTGGGAAATCAGGTGCTGGTTTTTTTTTACCAAAGATGATAATTAACCTCTGGAAAAACCCAGCTCTTCAGGGAAGAAGCAGCTTTTGCATCTGCGGAGGAAAAATCCAGGCCCAGCGGAGGAAAAATCCAGGCCCAGCTACTTTTTCTGGAGGATGCATGTGAGATTCCGAAACCAGCGGAGGAATTGCTTTGGTGATCGGCAAGAGAAATTGGGGAAGAGGGATGAGATGCTGGAGGAGTGAACGTGAGGTGCTGGAGGAACGAACTTGGAATGCTCGAGGAGCAACATGGGATGCTCACTATTGCTGGCACCAGAAGAAACAGCCCTGCATCAGGAGAACCCTAAAATATCGAGCACTCGGACGATTTCAGGGATGACAGGGCCCACGTGTGCCTGCCTTCTTTTCACCTCTTGTTTTCCAAGATGAGATACCGAGTGTGGACAATCTGCCCTGCTTTGATATCATGATGACAGAGTTTCCATCCACCTCCCCTTGTCTCTCCCATTCAAATTCTCCAACTTCTGAAAAAAACCTCAAGTATTTTTTGCCCGGCATCCCCAACCGGCTGAAACAACCAGCGACAGCTTTATGGCTCCTCGTCTTCGCTTGCTCCTGTGGAACTGTAAGGAGGGAGAGGGGAAAACTGTCCCGGTGGCTGATTTACGCGGCAAGAAATTCTTAAAAATCATTGCCCCAACATCTCCAAAGGATCAGGGGGGATGCTTCGGGTTTTCAGGCGCTCTCCAATGGCCAACCCAAAGGAGGCCAATGTATTTTTGAGGCTGCTCTCGAGTACGAGGTGCAAACGTCAGAGCAAATATTTTCCAGATGGTTTTTGGGGGGGAATAAGCTGGAACTGGGGATTTTCCTGGTCACCAGGAAACTCAAGAGAGGAAATTGAGGTGTTTTGGGTTCTTAGCCTTAAATTTAAGTACATTTTTCCACCTTTCCTGTCACATCCCTAGCCCTATGGCCATCCCTTACGCGTTATGTATTCCTGTTGGCTCCTGTGTGCCGCTGTAAGTCTTTAGAACTGATTTTAACCCATCCTGAAAGAATTCCAGGGCTATTTCGAGTGATTCCTTCTCCCATCCAATATTCTTTAGGAAACGGGTGAAAATTCTGTGTTTCTCACCAAATCCAGATTTAACAGCGCTTTTTATTGGGGAAGGGGATGGAAAATCGAGAGAAACCAAACCGTGGTGGGAGCTGATCCAGAAAAATTCTCCCCTGTGGCTTTTCCAATAAAACGTGGGAAAATTTGGCTGCGGGACCCAGTGCTCCCAGCAGAAGTCACTCCAGGGAAAGCTCATTGTCAGGTCTTTGGGAGGAGGTGGGGGGTAATGTCTCACATAGCCGAAATTTGGGGTGGGGAGGAGCCAGCCCCCTCCAATTATTAATAATTATTAATAGCAATAAAGTTAATAACTATTAATCACTATTAATAAATACTAATATTTTTTTGCGGTACCCTAAATTTAAGGAGGATGAAAGGTCATGCTGGGGGGGTGGCCTTGATGGGGGTGGGGGTCTGTGGTTGCAGTTGGGGAGCATCAAATGCCAGGAGGGTTGGCTCTGGATGTGGCTGGGGGGGCGAGTGCGGCTGGGGGGGAGCGGCAAATGTGGTGGGGAGGCCAAATTTGGGGGGGCGAAATGCCGCTGATGAGTGGGCAAACGCGGGGGGGGGGGGGGGGGAAGGGGTGTGGTGCGTGCGGCCAGCAGGGGGCGCTGGGCGGCTGGGGGCGTGGCCTAGCGGCGGGAGGGGGCGTGGCGTGGCCGCGGGGGCGTGGCTAGAGGCGTGGCGTGGCCTGGCGGCGGGGGGCGTGTCCCGGCGGCGGGGGCGGGGCGGCGGCGGCGCGGCGGGGCCGGGCGGGCGGGCGGCGAGCGGCGGCGGTCGCTGTCAGGGCCGGTGCCGGTGCCGGTGTGATGAAGATTGGCGGGCAGGTAGGGGCTGGCTGTCACTCACCGGGGAGAGGAGGGTGTGTGGGGGGATGGCGGGCGGAGCCGAGCCCGGCGTCTCGGACAAAGCGGCGGGGCACGTGCGGGGACGGGGACCCCCCCCCTTCCATCCCCTCCGGTGCGGGAAGTAACTTGCCGTTCCGGTTCCCCCCCACCCCCCGCCGCGATCGCGCTTTGCCCCCGCCGTTGCGGTTTTCTGCGGTGCCCCCCCCCGGGGGGGGGGCTGTGCAGTGAGCCAGGGCCTTTGCAGCCCCCCACCCCCCAGCCGGTTGCAGTGACCCCCGGGGGGGCTGCACCCCCCCCCGAGCTGCTTGTAGCCCTCCGCGACCGGTTGCAATGCCCTCGGACTTGCTGCAGAGCTCCCCCGCAACGGGTTGCAATGCCCCTGGGGGGGTTCGCAGCCCCCCCCAAGCAGCTGCAATGCTCTCTGCAACCCTCCCCAACTGGTTGCAATACCCCCCCGGCGGGTTGCAGCCCACCTAGCCCGTGGCAATGCTCTCTGCAGACCCCTTGACCGGTTGCAATGATCCCCGGGTGTTTGCAGACCCCCCAACCAGTTGCAATACCCCGGGGGCGTTGCAACCCCCGCCGGTTGCAGTGACCCCCAGAGGGGATTGCAGCCCCCCAGGCAGTTGTAGTGCTCTCTGCAGACCCCTTGACCAGTTGCAGTGCACCGGGGGGGTTTGCAACACCCCCAGCCGCTTGCAGTGACCCCGGGGGTATTTGCAGAACTCCCCCCCCAGCCGGTTGCGATGACCCCCGGGGTGTTTGCAGGCTCCCCACGCAGTTGCAATGCTCTCTGCAGCCCCCCTCAACTGCTTGCAATGCCCCCCACCCCCGGGGGATTTTGCATCTCCCCCAACTCATTGCCTTTTGCAAGTGGGAAGTTGCCCCTTGCCATGCACCCCCTTCACCTTGGGGTGCAGCACCCCAGCACCCACAGGGCACCCATTGGGGTGGGGGCGCACCCACGCCAGCGCCGAAACGCGGGCTGCTTCTCCCAGGGATAACCCCTCCCGCCATACATCCCATACTCCCAGTGTGCCCAGTTCTCCCAGTGCACCCAAAGGGGACCCCCCTCCTCCCCATCTCCTCCTTCCAGCGCGCGCACAAAAAAATGCTAAAAATAAAAAAAAACAAATTCGAATTTAGCAGCTTTGCAGTGATCCGGCGAGGGGGGAGACTTGTAAAGAATAATTTATCATTTTTTGAAAATTTATTTTGCATTTTTTAGCTTATTTACACCCGCAGGTAGGTGGCTCCGCCGGTGGCGTCGCGTGACTCGGGGAAGTTTTTGGCGAGAGGACGGGGTCCAGGTCGTGGTCCCCCCCATGCCGACTTCATCCCGCTCCTCGCTGAGGGTCGAATCTCAACTTAGGCTCTGGCTCTTTGTTCGGGCTCTTCCCGTTTTTTTTTCTCACTTCCAAGGTTGTTTTTTTTTCTCCCCTACTATCTCACTGCTGAAACCCTAAACCCAGCAGGATATTTTCAAATTCCCTACTGGGAAGATGAGAGTCAGGAAAAACGTCGAGGATGAATTATTTTTGGCTGGGATGCAGGGTATCTGTTGGGAAAAAGGAGAAAAGAAGCGGGAAAATGCTTTAATTTTACTTTTCTGGGCTTTTTTTTACCCTTAAAACCTAAAAAGTAGTGCGAACGGAGCAGACGAGGGGGTGAAAAAGTGGGACACCCAGCTTGGGCGAAAGTTTCAGGCAGCGCACCTCCAAAAGTGCTGACTCAGTGTATTTGGCATCAGCTCCCCCCCTGCCCCCAATAAGAGGGTGCTCGTTGGAAAAAAAAGCAAAACAAAAACCCCCAAACGTCTTTGGGGGCTGATGTTTCGGGGCGGTTTTTCACCCCGAATGGGGCAGAGAGGGATTTGGGGGAATTAATTGGGTTTTGGTGTGATTCAAAAAATAACGAATTTTTTTTGGGGGGGTTAAGCCGTACAGAGCAGGATGACAGGATTGGGATTCCCCTGTATTTTATTTTTCCTCCCTCTCTTTCCCATTTTATTCAATTCCCTATGCCACGATTCCTTCATTAGGGGCAAAAGTTAATTGCGGGAGGCTAATTACGGGGCTGAGTGGGGGATGCTACACTCCCCGTCATCCCAAAATTGGGATTTTTAAGGCGGTTTGCAGCTCTGGCCCCCCAAAGAACAGCGTCCAGGGGGGCCCCTAACCCCTGGAATATTATTTAATATAAAGTTATCGCTCTAACGTCTGAGCTGTCGATAACATTAAACACCTTCCCCAGTATCGTGGGACGGGGGGAAAAAGGGGGAAAAAAGTGATGCTCAGCGACCCCTCCAGCATTTTTGTCAGGGAGAGGTAAAGGAAATTGTCTTTTTTTAAAGGAAATTGCTGTTTTTTTAAAGGAAATTGTGTGGGTTTTTTGAGGAAATTTCCCCCATTTTTAAAAGGAAATAGCCTTTATTTTAGGAAATCTCCCCTCTTTTTTTAAGGAAATATCATTTTCTTTAGAGGAAATATTTTTTATGGAAGTCTCCCTTTTTTAAGGAAATTGCCTCTTTTTTAAGGACATCTTTTTTTAAAGGAAATAACTTTTTAAACTGGAAATTGCTTTTTTTAAAATGAAATCTGCCTTTTTTTTAAGGAAATTCTCTCTTTTTTTAAGGAAATTATCTTTTTTAAGGAAATTCTCTTTTTTAAGGAAATTCTATTTTTTTAAGGAAATTACCTTTTTTTTTTTGAGGAAGTTGCCTTTTTTTAAGGAAATCTCCCCATTTTTGAGGAAATCTCCATTTCTTTAGGGACATCTCCTTTCTTAAAGGTAATCTTTTTTTTTTCACAGAATCTCCTTTCTTTAGGGAAATTGCCTTTTTTTTAAAAAAGGAAATCTTATTTTCTTAAAGGACATCTCCTTTTTTAAAGGAATTTTCATTTTTTAAGGAAATTCCTTTTTTTTTTAAAGGAAATATTTTTTAAAGAAAGAAATTCCCTTTTTTTAAAGGAAATTTTTTTTTTAAGGAAATCACCTTTTTTTTTTTTCCAGCAAATGCAGAAAATTTTGTTGGGAGGGGAAGATTTGATCCCAGTGAAACATCAGGGAATAACTTTTTGCCCCAACTCGTGGATAAAACAAGTCCCGGTGGAGGGGCAGCTTTGAATTTTGGGTGATTTTTGGTTTTCTGGCAAACTTTTAAACTTTTACTTCATGTGTTGGTTTTTTTTTTTTTTCAAAGTTCCTCGACACCATCCATCCATCTCTGAGCGATATTTTTTTTCACCTCCCAGGAGATTTAAATAGTATTCCTATTATTTAATAGGGATAAAGTAGGGGAGATTGGACGACTGTGAGCCTCAATATCTTCTTTTGTTTTATGCTGTGGGTACCCCCGACGCCTCTCAGCATCCCATCCCTGGTTATCCTCCATCCTTGTTTATGCCAGGGCGTGGAAAAACACTTCTCTGGGTTGTTAGCAGGAGAATTTTCTTGATCTGGAAAATTCTTGGTTGAATTTGATCTCCCGCACACCGTCAAATAAGTTGATTCCCAAATAATTTTCGCCACCACCGAAGAGCATATTAACAAATGCCTTCTAATTAGCAAAAAAATAATTGATTTTCTGGCATCGTTAATCGGATTGTTAGGATGTTGGCTCAGAATAATAATCCAGAGGGGTGGGAGTTAATCCTGGATTAAATTTAGACTCGATTTATGTCCCTCTGCCTCCAGCCTTGCTAGGACCAAGGTGACACTCCATGGGAAAACCAGCCCCTCTGTCAGGATGGAGCGGCGGTCCGGGTGGGATGAGGTCGCCTTTGCCCAGCTGTGATTTGCAGCTGTATAAATAAGCGGAGAATTTGGCCTCGGCTCTTCCCGCTCCCTGATTCTGTCTTAATTTTTTGGTCTTTCCTCTTTGGAAAGGGAAAATAAACCCATATTAGTCCACCCTTCAATTTCAATTAGGGTTTGTTAAATATTTGCGAGCTTCTGGTGTATTTTTTTTTTTTTTTTAATTTTAAGAGGCCAAAAAGGGCTTTTCTTTTTCCGATCAGCACTGCGCCAATGGGATGCTCTTTGTGGCTAACGCGATGCAGATGCTCCAAGGGACCGGTGCTGTACGGGCCGGGGGATGGAGGGCTTGGGATCTAAAATTCCAATTATCTAAAATTCCAGTTTAGGGGCTATTTCAACTAGAAATAATTTTCCATATGTCATCTGTTTATTTTTTTATTTTATTTTATTTCATTTTAAAAAATTAAAATATTTTATCTTTTTTATTTTTATCTTATTTTACTTTTTAATTGTACTTTTAATATTATTTTTTATTAACTTTATTTTATTTTTATTTTATTTAATTCTATCTTTAATCTTTTTAAAATTTATTTTATCTTCTTCCCTTTCCCTTTCCCTTTCCCTTTCCCTTTCCCTTTCCCTTTCCCTTTCCCTTTCCCTTCCCATTCCCCTTTTCCGTTCCCCTTTTCTCTTCCCCTTCCCCTTTTCCCTTTCCCTTTCCCTTCCCCTTTTCCCTTCCCCTTTTCCCTTTCCCTTCCCCTTTTCCCTTCCCCTTTTCCCATCCCCTTTTCCCTTCCCCTTTTCTCTTCCCCTTCCCCTTTTCCCTTTCCCTTTCCCTTCCCCTTTCCCTCTTCCCTTCCCCTTCCCCTTTTCCCTTTCCCTTTCCCTTCCCCTTCCCCTTTTCCCTTTTCCCTTCCCCTTCCCCTTTTCCCTTCTCCTTCCCCTTATCCCTCCCCCTCCCCTTCTTCCTCTCCCTCTCCTTTTCCCTTTTCCCTTTTCCCTTTTCCCTTTTCCCTTTTCCCTTTCACTTTTCCCTTCCATTCCCTTTTCCCTTTTTAATTTTTCTTTTTATTTTCTTTTATTGACTTTCTTTTTCTATATTTTGTTTTCTTTTTTTTCCCCTTCACTTCCATTTTCCCATCTGTGCTTGAACCACCTTTAGCATCCCGTTCCGTGCGACCCCTCCTGTCCTGCCTCTGCCAGCTACACTCCAGGCAGGAAAATCCCAAATATCCAGATCGCCTCACCAAAAAGCGATAAAAAATCAAGTTAGGGATGGAGCACCGCTGATACTGCTCAAAAAAAACCCCAACTTATTTTAGTGCAGGTGGAGGAGAGTTTTGCAAGCTGCCCTGAAATCCTGCTTGGGTGGATGAGAAAAAAAAAAATTCCCCCAATAATATTCCATACAGAAATTCAACTTTAATAAGGTGTTGCAAAAGTGATGAAAGATGTTATAACCAAAACCTTTTTTTTTTTTGCTTAGTTCTCCCTTTCCACGATGGCTCGTTCTCTCCTATCATCTCCTATCAATTAATTTATTAGTTTAATTAATTTATACATTTAAGAAACTTAATTTATTTTATAAATTTATTTTAGAAATTAAAAACAATCCAAATTTTGTAGCGCTTTGAGAGGTTGCTGTTTTATTTTGCCCCGATTTGATAATTTTTCAAGGATGTGTTTGCGAACAGGATTTGGACCCAGGAAAATCTGGTTGCCCGCTGTCCGGAGGCCAGTTGGTAACGGACCCCAGCGATCCTGCCCCCGCGCTCAGGTTCGGCCGTTGCCTGTGTTCAGATCTTGAACCTCCCCGCAACCTTGCCCTGATGGGAAAAGCATTTCCCCCCACCTTTTCCCCCCTTTTTTCTCTTTTCCTTTTTTCACATTTTTACCACCTTTTTCCTTTTTTCCTTTTTTTAAACATTTTTCTTTTTTTTTTTACTTTCTTTCTTTTTTTTACTTTTTCCCTTCCCCCTTCCCTGTTCCCCTTTTCCCCCCTTTTCTTCTCTTTTCCCCCTTCCCTCTTCTTTCCCCCTCCCTTTCTTTTTTTCTTTTTCCCTTTTTCCCCTTTCTCTCCCCTTTTTTCCTTTTTTCCCCCTTTTCTGCTTTTTCTTTTTTTCTCCTTTTTTTTGTTTTCTTTTTCCTTTTTTTCCCTTTTCTCTTTTTTCTTTTTTCTTTTATTTTAGACTTTTTAATTTTTGTTTTTCTTTCCTTTTTTTCTCTTATTTTTTATCTTTTTTTACTTTTTTCCTTTTCCTTTCTTTCCTCTTTTTTTTTTACCTTTCAATCCTTTTTATTTTTTTCTTCTTTCTTTTATTTTTTGCTTTGTTGCCTTCTTTTTCAACAACCCAAAACGGGGCTCCATCATCTCCCTGCTGCAGACTCGCTGCTGCTCACCCCCCTCCTGTGCTGCAAGCAGTGCCAAAATAACGCCACCAATCCCGCAGCGCGCCAAAACTTTTCCAAATAATTTTTAAAAAAACTTAAGAATATTTAATTTTTGATGTTTTCTTTCACATTATTTCACCAGCGGTGTGTCATCCCTCAGATTATTTGGCGGTGGCAGGAGCGGGCTTTTGCAGATCCATTGCTTCTAGCTGCATTGGAAAGAAATTTATTTAAAAATAAAAAATTTTTAAGCGCTACTTGAAGATTCTAAGGCAAGTTTTAGAATAGCAATTCCAAACTGCCTTATCCCTGAGCAAGTTCTCCCTGCGATGGTGGCTGTAAACTGCTTTTGACGTTTATAATGCTCCCGAGTGAGAAACTGAAAAAGGAATTTATTGGTGATTTCTCTGTCCCAATGCTGCCGCCTGGTGCTGGTGGCGATGCTGGGATGCGATTTAGCGATTTTGTTGCCTATCCTAGAAAAAAAGGACGTTTTTCCTTTCGATTGTCTGAATTTTTTCCCCTGTTTTCTGTATTTTCCGCCCTATTTTCTATTTCCCTCCCCATTTTCCATTTTCCTCCGCATTTTCTATTTTTTCCCCTGTATTTTCTTTTTTTTCCCCATTTTCTACTTTTCCTCTATTTTTTCCCCATATTTTTTCCCCTTATTTTTTATTTTTCCCCCAATAGTCTATTTTTTCCCCTATTTTCCACTATCTTTCTGCTGCTTCAAAGGGAAGAGCCCTGGCAAGTGAGGACGATGAGCTGAACCCCTGCTGGGTCTTATATTTGATAAGCCCCTTGATCAGCTCATAATAAATAATGAGAAATAATCAGCTCCGAGATGGCGGGCGGGGAGCATCCCACATCCCCCGTTCTCCGTCCCTCCTCTCCCATCCCGCATCCTCTCCCTCACCTTGCTCCTTATGACTCACCCAATTTAAAGAAAATTATTTTAAAAACCCCAAAATCTGGATTCCGAACATATTAACTTATTAATAATTATATTAACTAATTTATAATAATAATATTAAGTTATTAATTATAAGAACTTATTAAAGCTGGAGGAATTAATTTTTTTTTAAATTAAAATATATATTGATATGGAAACAATCCTTTTGCCAATATTTGGCAGTTTTGTGGGGATGATATTTTGCCTATTGGCCAATTTGCCGATAGTCTGGGCAAATATTTCGCCCTTTGGACGCGATTTGGCTCGAAGGGGCTCAGGAAGCTTTTGTCAGCGTGATGACAAAACAAATTGGTAAATGAGTAATAAGTGATAGTAATTAAGTAATAAATAAGGAGAAATAAAAATAATAAATAAAGAGTAAATAAATATTAAGTAACAACAAAGAATGAAGAAATAATAATAAGAATAATAAAGAATAAATAGGAAGAAATAATAAATAATAAGTAAAAATGTGTTGTGGTTTTGTGAACTACGACAAAATGATAAACAATAAAAAGTAATAAGGAGTAAAAATGAATAATAAATAATAAACTGTATCACTGGGTTATTTTCCTGTAATGATCTAATGTGTCATAAAATGGGTAAAATAAGCCAGGATTAAGAGACAGGCATCTAGGCAGAGTCTTACGTGAATTTAAGCTGGCTCACATTTAGTCCTGGCTTTATTTCCTGGTGCTCTCGGGCTGGAGCATCCCTGGATTGGAGTAGCACGGGTTGGTTTGAAAGCTGATGGGGAAAAATGGGACGAGGAACCTGCTTTATTTGCGCTCTTCAATAAATTTCTGGAAAATACGTGTATTTTTGTAAATATAGGAGTTGCATGGCTTCCCTCCCCGTCCATGGCTTTTCCTGGGACAGGCGCTAGGAAATCCTTGGGTTCCCTCTCCCCTTCGGATTCAGGGTTCTGCGGCACAGGAGGGGACGCTTGCCTGGGGGAAGCATTGCCGATTGAGGGGCGATGCGATCTTGTGGATTCCGGTGCAATTTTTAGGGATACTGGTGCTATTTTAGGGTTGATGATGCAATTCTTAGGGATACCGATGCCATTTTTACAGATGCTGGTGCCATTTTCAGGGATGCTGGCACAATTTTTAGGGATGCTGGTGCAATTTTTAGAGATGCTGGTGCAATTTTTAGGGATGCTGGTGCAATTTTACAGATACTGGTTAGCCGTCGGGGAACTTTTCCCTCTCTTTTACATAACTTTTTCCATTTTAACATCACCCTACACCGCGCTCAATTGTTCCTCCTTACCTAACCAACCTCCAAAAACATATTGGTTTTTTTCCTTTTTTCTTCTTCCTCTCCTTTTAAAATTCCCAAAGAGTGTAGCTGAAGGAACCGTCTGGAATATTTCTGCTAAAACCACCAAATAAAGCGATTTAGTGGCATCTTTAGCAGCAGAGCACCTGGGAAGTGGCTGAGGTTGTCGCAAGGTGTAGACGCTGGGGGGTTTTCTTTTTCCCTGCAACCGTTTATGTCGGGATTTAGCTTGATGGCAGAAAAGCCAAAGAAATTCCCAACCCTGTTATTCTGGCAGGAATTACCGGGAGCTTTTTCACTCCCAATTAACTGCACTCAGAGAGAGGGGCTTGGTGCATAAGTGTGCTCGCGTTCCTGTGATGAGTTGGAAAGGGCTCAGGGGTTTGTTTGATTTTTTTTTTTTCTTCCCCCGCCTTTTTTAATGGTTCATTTGCAAAACCTCAATTTGTAAAACTCCCTTTGCTAAGACCCTTGGCAAGACCTGCTTTGCGAAGCCCACTTTGCGAAACCCCCCTTTTGCAAAACCCCCGTATCAAAACCCACTTCGCAAAGATCCTTTAGCAAAACCCCCTTAGCAAAACCCTCTTACTGAAGCCCCCTTAGCAAAACCTGCTTTACAAGGCACCCTGAACAAGACCCCCTTAGCAAGACCCCTTTTGCAAGAACCCCTTAGCAAAACTCCTTTAGCAGAACCCCACTAGTGAAGCACCCTTAGCAGAGACCCCTTTAGCAAAACCCCCTTAGCAAGACCCCCTTAGCAAGACCCCTTTAGCAAGACCCCTTAGCAAGACCCCTTAGCAAAGACTCCTTAGCAAGACCCCCTTAGCAAGACCTGCTGTATGAAGCCCTCTTTGCAAAGCCCCCTTAGCAAACCCCCTTGACCCAACGACCCCAACCCAATGCGAAACTCGCCCCATGCACCCCAAATCCCACCGTGACACAGCGCCAGGTGGGGGTTTCTTTTCCCATCCCGCTGTACTGGTTTGGGAAGAGGGGTGTCCCCTGACCCCCCTGCTCCAGCACCCGATCGGGACCCACAGCACCCTTCAGCCAACCGGACAGAATTCTTGTTCGCTGACTTGACTTCGCGAGGTCGGAGAGGCTCAACAAACTCCTCTTTGTGCTAATTTAATTAAATCGCGGGGGCCGAAGGGCAGTGGGGCTGAGACGCGCCGGCTAGAAATACTTCTTTTTTTTTTGGAGGGGAGGGATGCATGGTGGCATTTAGCCTGGCAGCGATCGCACCTAAATCAAATTAAATTTGATTTGGTTTTAATTGACTTAGAGTAAAACACTATTGATCAATTCATGTATAATAGAAAATGATGGGCTGATTGATTTGTAATAGAAAAGTTGATTGATTTATTATAGGAAATTGTTGTTTGATTTTTAATAGAAAACCATGGGTTGATTGATTTATTATAGGAAATTATAAATTGATTTATAATAGAAAACCATGGGTTGATTGAGTTATAATATAAAATTATCAATTGATTTATAATAGCAAATCATTAATTGATTGATGTATAATAGAAAATCATGTGTTGATTTATAATAGAAAATTAGAAAATCCTGAGTTGATTGATGTATAATAGAAAACCATGGGTTGATTGAATTATAATAGAAAATTATCAATTGATTGATTTACAATAGGAAATTATTGATTGATTTATAACAGAAAAATGTTGATTGATTGACTTAGAGTAGGAAATTATCAAGCAAGAGGGCAGAGCGAGTGCTGGGCATGAGTCGTCTTCCCCGTGGCGGGTTTTGGGGCAAGGAAGGTCATTGTTGCATCGTCCACGAGCAAGGGGCGAGCTGGCGATCGACCCGTTGAGATACTCGTAAATAAAAAAGAACTTTTCCCGACGGAAATTACATGTCCCAATGGGCGCTGTATGATGACGATTTCCAGGGAAAAAGACTGCTGGGATGCACACACTCGCGTGCTCCCGGCACGCGTTCAAGCACACGAACATCGCCGATGCTCAGATTCCTGGAAAAAAATTTTCCCCTCATGCTGATTTTTTTTATTTTAACATGAATTTCCAACTTTACATCCCATTTGCAAGGGAGAAAGTAAAGAAGGCAGAGGTGAGTTCTCTACAACTGCAGAAATAGAGTCAAAAATAACTTTGAAACTTGCTACCAAGTGACTTTTAGCTGCGAAAATCAATGTGTGTCTCCCATGAGAGATGCAAACAATTTTTCCAGCTGATAAAGGATCATTTTCAATTGAGAGATTGGGCTATTTTAGCAAAATTCTTTTTTAATATATATATTGAAAACATATATAATAGGAAATTGTTTTAATGTACAATAATAAGAAGCAGCTCCAGGGAGGATGAGGATAATCCTAAATTAGAGATTTTTGGCCACAAACAGCAAAAATCCCCATTGGGTTTGTTGCGGACAGCAAATAAGAAAAAAAAAATCAGCAAAAAATAATTTTCCCAACAATTTTTGCTGTTTTGGCTCACTGAGCATCACGTCTTTGCTGCCACTTTGGGTAAAAAAAACCCGAGCGTGTGACCGGCAGGGACCAATCCTGCCTGCAGAGCAATAACTTATTTTTTTTTTTTTAATTTCTGGGGGAAAACTCCCTAAATCAGGGTTAAAATCCCCCAAATCCCTCTATAATCCCAAGCTCTGGATCTCAGCAGCATCTTTTGAGTCCGCTGTGCTTTTAATTAACGAGATTTCCAAATATTTGCTGAAATAAAAGCGCTTTTCACCCTTGGCGTCCTTTTATTCTCCTTCCTATAACTAACCCCAAATAAGCAAAATAATTAATTAAATTATTTGGTTGTCTACATTATCATATCATATCATATCATATCATATCATATCATATCATATCATATCATATCATATCATATCATATCATATTTCTATTCCAGTTAAGACAGGGGAGCGGTTGCCTGTTTATTTTAGGGATGCTGGGTCCATGTCACATGAAACCGAGGGAAATTGTTGGTGAAACGATATCTCAGCTTAAAATAGCCGCTTTACGCCACGGCCCTGCAATCTCTCGGCGAGGCTGGATCGTGCAACGTGAGCATTATCAGTATGATTTGGGGCATTAATAAAAACCACTGGGTTTTACTGGTTTTTTGGCTCCAGGGTGGCGTAGCTTGGTTGGAAAACACAGGTGGTTTTTTTTTTCCCGTTGCATATTTTAGATTTTTAAAAGCGCTGCTGACGTCTGCCGGGTTGTCGCGTCTGTATTTACACAACTTCATATAAATACTCCACATCCGCTTTTAATCCTGGTTTTCCTGGAATTAAGGGCTTTGCTCACACCTAAACTTTCCTGGGCAGAAGTTTTTTGTGTCAGGATTTTTTTTTTTTTTAATCCAAAGGGAAAGTTTGGGATGCACCTCCTCTCCGTCCCCCCTCCGCCAGGAATATTCTTGCACTTGGATTTTCATTGTAGGGTAAGCAAAAATCTGGAAGTAATTAAATTTTTACTGGGACGAAGCAGGGCTGGGGACAGGGTTGGATGGGAGACAGTGAAAATAGGGATTGGGAATCAAGGGGCGGTGTGGCTGCGTCGTTGCTGGCTTGCTGGGAATGCTGGTGTGTTGGAGGTTTGGGTAGGTTTTTCCTCCCTGATGCAGCAGGGCAATTGCGGAGCTTCCCTTTCTCAAGGGGGAAAAAAGAGAGATAGGAAAATTGATTAGGAAAAAAAAATAAAGATAATGAGAAAAAGGGAAATTGGAAAAAAGAAAATGAGAAACAATTAAAAAAGAGAAAAAAGAAAATTAAAACCAATTTAAATAAAATTTTAAAAAATAAAAACAAAAATAAAAAAAAATTTTAAAAGTGAAAAAAGTTTAAAAGATAAAAAATAGAAAAAAAAAATTAAAAAAAACTGTAAGGATACTCTTGCTCTCTCTGCTCACCTCCTGAAATCTCCCTCCTCCGGTGGGCGGCAGGGGCTCGGACAGAATGTGCCCTGCTCCGCGCGTGATGGACGGCACCACGAGCGACCCCCGTGTAAAGCAAGCCCCCCTTGGTATTACATTATTCTATTAGAGTTTCGGAGCTGGTATTAAGTGGACATGATTTCTTCCCATGGCCCATTAATTTTGGTTTATTGCTGGCCTGATGGCCATTACCCTTTTTTTTCTTTCCTCCCCGCCAGTGCCTTTCCCCATTAGGTTTGTACAATTAGCAAAAGATGAGCCTGTTAACGCAGCGCAGGGGCTGCGGATGGGATTTTGGGATGCTCCAATGCAAACGAGGCATCCTGGGAGCCACCTGGGTACCCCACCACGTGCTCCTCACAGGACTTTTTGGGGTGCAAAGCCACTGGCAATTCTAAAATGCCCACGGTCAAGGGATGCTCACAGGGCACCCAAATTGCAGACCCAAGCCGGGCACCCAAATTAGCAAAGATTCTTAAATGACACCCTAATTGGCCAAGACTTTGGTGTGGCATCCAAATTGGCCAATGGGATGGTACACGAACCAGCGAAGACGTTTGCAGGGCACCCAAATTAAAGACTCCAGCAGGACCCCTAATTAGCAACGGTCCTTGTGGGGCATCCTAATTTGCAAAGAGCCGTGCAGGATGCCCAAATTCCAGACCCTAGGAGGGCACCCACGTGAGCATAGACCATGGGATGGCACCCAGATCAGCCAAGGTCCATGTAGGGCACCCAAATGAAAGATCCCAGCCATGCACCCAAATTAGCAAAACCATAGGATGGCACCCAAATTAGCAAAGATCGTTGTAGGGCACCCTAATTAGCAAAGACCCTGGTGTGACACCTAAATTAGTGAAGACCATGGGATGGTCCCCAAATCAGCAAAGACCCTTGTAGAGCACCCAAATTAATGACCTCAGCATATTAGCATATTAGCAACAATCCCAATGGGGCACCCAAGGCAGGGAAGACACTGGCAGGGCACCCAAATTCAAGACCCCCACAGCTGCAATCTCACTTTTAGCATTGAAGTTCCAAAAAGGCTCCTCTCTGCAAGCATAAAACATCCCGCAGTCTGAAATCAAAATTTTGAAAATCAAAATGCGAAAACGAATTTCTCTGCACGTTTGATGCCCAAGCTTCGTAATTCCCATCCGCGCCTGGTGCCTGTCTGTGGTTGTCATTAAAAACAGAGCTTTTCTGCAAAATCCAAAATAATTCCATAATAATTTAAAATAATAAATATAATCCGTAAATACTAATCCATAATAATTTAAATAAATCCAAATAATTGCATTAATTGCAACCGCTGAGTCACTTCTAAGTTAAGGGCAGCGCAAACCAGGGTGTTTCCATGCTGTTTCGTGAAAGATGGGGAGAATTTTTGCGGTGGGGTTGAGTGCGGTGGCAGATGCAGGCGGGCGATGAAGCGCCGAAATCAAAACAAGCGTGGAGGGAGAGGATATTCGGAGCGTGTCTCGCAAGCATCTTGCTCCTTGATGGCATGTGGAGATAGAGCATCACCTCCTGCTCCAGGGTACCGCCAAAATTTTTGCTTCCTCCCCATCGTTTCTGGTGCTGCGGTAAAGCAAAAAAACCCAAAATCTTGCTGGAGATGCACCTATTTAGGAGCAAAACTGCTGAATTGTATTGTTTTGTTTTGTTTTGTTTTTTGCAGCAGGGGAATGGAGAGGAATGACCGGCTGTGAGTCAGCGAGGATTAAAAACAGATATGAAATAAAAAATGTAAGTTTAAAACTCAATTGAAAATGAAAAATAATAAGTAAAGCAAAAAAACCCAAACCACATTGCAGGGGATATATATTCCCCATATATATTGGGGAATATCTATCTATCTATCTATATTTGTCTATATATAGATATATATATTTTCTATATATATTTATTTTTATATATATATTTATTATATATATATATATAAAAATCAATAAATTGGGAATATATTGGGAGAACATATTAGGGAATATTTATATTTCCCAGTATATATGTATGTGGAATAATGTACTGTATTAGTCATACGTATATTGGGCAATATGATACATATTTTGTATATATGTTATTTTGGGGAATATATTGAGGAATATAATATATTGGGGAGTATTATAGAAATATTATGTTCCTTGTATGTATAAGTGTGAGATATAATATTTTAATATATATGTATATAAGTATGTAATATTGGGGAATACAGTGGCAGAATATACTTAAGGATACAATATATTGTGGAATATGATATATATAATGTAATATATTTCATGCATATTATATAAGTAATTGGCAGCGGTTTATGGAGCAGCTGATATGTGCCACTCCGTGGCTTGCCAGGCTTTTGGCCAAAACAGGCTCAAATATCCCCAAAATTAGAGGGTGCTGTTGACAGGGGTGTTTGCAAACCCCCTCACACATTCGCAGGGCTCTGCCAGTCTGGATTTAATTGGGATTTAGTTGGGATTTTTTAATTACCTGCTGCTCCCGCTGGCATCCATCGTCACCCTGCCCCATCATCTTGCTCGCCCTGGTACCCGATGTATCCCTGGATTGTTTTCAGTGAGCTCGTCTTTACACCACACCTAAAAAACCCCAAATTTCCCAATTTTTAGGGTGACAACGGCAATACTGCAGCTTTCCTCCACACATTGCTTGGGAACATATGGGAGGTGGGAAAAAAAGCATCATTTTATGGATGCTAAAAATTGGAGATGGAGGATGCTGCCAGGGTGGTGGCGGGCGCGAGGTCCCCAGCAATTCCTCTTGAACAAGATACATAAATACATATTAAAAAAAACCCAAAAAACTCTTGAGCATTCGCTGGATACCTATTTTATTATGCTTTTGCTTTTTTTCCCCCATTTTTCAAGAGTTCCTGGAAAAGGGAAGGCTTCTCTTGCGCTGAATTGATGCTTTTTATGGGTCGCTCCGTAGTATACTAAAAAAGCGGAAGGTTAAAAGAGCGGCGGCGTTTCTCTTCTCTTCTCCCGCCGGTTGTTATAACCTCTGATTTTAAATCACAGGGAATTATTAAGTACAGCAGCTTGTGCTATCAACTATTTTAGCTTTCCCTGTAGTGCCGTGCTGTCTAAACGAACGCCGTTAGCGTTATGACACGCGGATGCCGTGGCGCTCCCAGGCGTCATTAGGGACCAGTGTGAACAAGCCAGCAGCAGTAAAAAAAAACCTTAAGTAAGAGCTGGAAATAATGTCAAAATATCTTAAAATAACTTTAAAAAATAGGGTTTTCGTCACTTAGCACTCGATGGCGTGGTGCAGTCGCGCAGTCCGGCAGATACCAATCTGATTCCCCGCCTAAATTTGGTGTATCCTGCGCGCGTGCCTCCAAGATACGTGTTGGGTTTGGTTTTTTTTGACTGTTTTTGGGGAGCAATGAAACTACAAAACGAACAGCGAGTCGGCACGTGCTGGCTTGCAATTTGCATGATGCAATCAAGGCGCGCTGATGAGATGCTCAAGGGCTTTTTGGCAGGGTCTTACCATTAACATCCCCCCCCAAACGCCCCCCCATCCTTGAGCCAAGACGACTCTTGGAGCGCCTTTCTCAATTAATGGCTTTGTTTAATCATACCCCCTGTCCAGAGGAGTATTGTCTTACGGATAATTTCGTTTGCCTAACGAGATTTTCGCTAATTAAATCTTCTTTCGGTTGGTGCCGTTCTCCCTGCAGGATAGGGGGAAATGTTTGTGAAGCCATCGCCGCTGCCGGGTAAATAAACCTTTCCACTCGGCTACCGAAAAAAAACCCCAAAACACGGGGATTGTGGGATCCTTGGCAAATGAATTCATTTTTGCAACCCTAAAAAAGCTTTTCTGTTGCCAAAAAAATATAGAGTTGCTCCCTGCATCCCCTTTTATTGCTCCAGCGCAGACGTGTGTGTTGGGATGCTCGTGCATCCAAAAAATACACATATTTTTGGTTGCAAAGTACCAAATTCAGGAGGGTTTTGGCTTATTCAGGGTTGATTCAGGGGAAGAATCAGAATGGGGTTTTGAGGCTCTAAAATAGCCCCAAAATTTGTCACGGAGGTCTTGGGGTTTGGAGCAGAAGGCACGCTTACTTATTAATAAGTTGGACTTTCTCCAAAGAGCTGCAGCCTCGGGATAGCAAAATTTTGTGAAATCAGGAAATTAAAGAAAATAAATTCAGGAAATTAAAGAAAATAAATTCAGGAAATTCAATAAGTTCAGTAAATTCAGGGAAATGAATTCAGGAAATTTAGGAAGGAAATTCTTGTGAATTCAGGAAAGTCTCGTTCAGTCCGAAGCCACACATCTCTATATCGCAGTGCTGGTTTTGCTCCTAAAAATCTCTATTTCCGCCATCCCCCACAGGAGTCTCCGAGCAAATTCACTTCGGATTAAATGGAATAGAATGGAATAGAGGAGATCCCCAAAATGAGGTGTTCTCAAATATCTCAAATATTGTTATTGCAGTCCTATATCTCAATTGAGATCTAGGACTGGAATATATTATATCTCAAATATTATTATTATTATTACATGTTTCTGTCAAATGAGAAGTTGCCCCTATAAGTGGCTCACATGCCAGATCTCGACCCTGGAAATAAATTTTTACTCTCATAAAATGAGTCTAAATAATGCAAATTTGGATGGGGGGAGGGATGCACCGCCTGCTCGTGGATGTTGTGCTGTGGATGGCAAAGCTTTCAGGTCTTTTTTGCAACTTTTTGGGTGTCTTTAGGGACTGAACTGTGGGTTTTGACTTAAAACATATGTATTTTATAGAATATACTGGCTGAAGCATGGGTTTTGGATAAAGGAAATATATAATATATATGATATATAATAGAGGATAATAGATAATGTAAAATACATATTATATGATATATGATAATAGATAATAGATATTATAACTGCCGTTCTGCCCGTATATAATATGTATCAATATATATTTGCATTGTGTGTGTGTGTGTGTATAAACATCTATTTATGGAGCTGGCATAAAATAAGATCATTTCAGCCTCGGTGGGAAATTTGGAGTTGAGTGCGCATTGCTGGGTGGATTTTGGCCATGAGTTTTTTCCACAGGGAAAATAAACAAGACGGGGGGTCATCCTGCTGCGAAATGGCCTTGTGATGAGGAAGACCTCCCTGGGCGTCATCCTCCCCATCACTTCCCACGGCTGCGGCATCCCCGACATCTCCTTGGATGCAGATTTTGGGAACCTCTCTGCATCCCCCCCAGCTGTCTCATGGGGAGAATTCTCCCAGCTCTGACTCTTGACCACCATTTAGCCCCTGGTTTTTCCCAGTCAAACAACCCCAACTCTCCAGCCTCCTCTCTCACATCCTCTGATCATCTTTGTGGCCTCCTCTGGACCCTCTCCAACTGGTCCATGTCCTTCTTATGCTGGGGGCTCCAGAACTGGACACAGTACTGCAGGTGGGGTCTCACCAGGGCAGAGCAGAGGGGGAGAATCCCCTCCCTCGACCTGCTGGCCACTCTTCTCTTGATGCAGCCCAGGATGCGGTTGTCCTTCTGGGCTGCAGGCACACGTTGTCAGCTCATGTTGAGCTTCTTATCAACCAACACCTGCAAGTCTTGCTCCTCAGGGCTGCTCTCCATCCCTTCATCCTCCAGCCTGTACTGATACCGGGGATTGCCCCCACCCACGTGCAGGACCTTGCACTTGGCCTGGTTGAATCTCATGAGGTTTGCATTGACCCACTTCTCAAGCTTGTCCACATCCTTCTGGATGGTATGCCATCCCTCTGGTGTGTCAACTGCACCACTCAGCTTGGTGTCGTCTGCAAACTTGCTGAGGGTGCACTCGATCCCACTGTGCATGTCATTGATGAAGATGTTAAACAGTACTAGTTCCAGTACGGACCCTTGAGGGACATCACTCGTCACCGACCTCCATCTGGACATTGAGCTGTTGACCACTACCCTCTGCATGCGACCATCCAACCAATTCCTCATCCACCGAACAGTCCACCCATCAAATCCATACCTCTCCAATTTGGAGAGAAGGATGTTGTGGGGGACCGTGTCAAAGGCCTTACAGAAGCCCAGGTAGATGCCATCCATAGCTCTTCCCTTGCCCACTGATGTAGTCACTCCATCGTAGAAGGCCACCAGGTTGGTCAGGCAGGACTCGCCCTTGGTGAAGCCATGCTGGGTGTCTCGAATCACCTCTCTGTCCTTCATATGCCTCAGCATCGCTTCTAGGAGGATCTGTTCCATGATCTCACCAGACACAGAGGTGAGGCTGAGAGGTCAGTAGTTCCCAGGATCCTCCTCTTTGCCAGTGTTTCCCCTTTTCCAGTTGACAGGGACTTCATGTGACTGCCATGACTTTTCAAATATCACAGAGAGTGGCTTGGCAGCTCCATCAGACAATTCCCTGAGGACTCTGGGATGCATCTCGCCAGGTCCCATGGACTGCTGGATATTTGGGTTCCTCAGGTGGTCACAAACCTGATCTTCTCTTACAGTGGGAGGGACTTTGCTCCCTCAGACTCCATCTTGCAGTCCATCTACTCGAGAGGTGTGGAAAGAGGGGTTACCAGTGGATACTGAGGCAAAACAGTTGAGTACCTCAGCCTTCTCCATGTCTGTTGTTACCGCTTGGCCAGTAGTGTCCATCAGGGCAGGCTACAGTTTCTTTGACCTTCCTTTTCCAACGGATGTACCTGTAGAAGCCCTTCTTGTTATTCTTGCATCCCTTGCCACACTCAGCCCCAGCCATGCCTTGGCCTTCCTGACCCCACCCCTCTTCCCAGCATACCTGACCCGGCTTCCACAGCCTGTGTATTTTGACCAGCAGATCTCAACTCCTCCATGCCGATCTCTTGCCGTCCCTGCCTGCTTTCTTACACCTGGGAATCGAGAGCTCTTGCTCTCCATGGAAACCATCCTTCAGATCTGCCAGCTCTGTTCCGTTCCCTTGTCCTTGAGGGCAGTTTCCCAGGGAGGCCTGTTGACCAACTCCTTGAAGAGTTGGAAGTTTGGTTTCCTAAAATTCAGGGTCCTGACTTTACTCTTTGCCTGACCCATATCCCTCAGAACAGCTGACTCCACCCGTGCGTGATCACAACACCCCAGGCTGCCTGCAACCTTGATGTCACCAATGAGCTCACTTGCGTTGGTGACCATCAGGTCCCTTATGGCATCGCCTCTGGTAGGGCTGTTTATTGTCTGGCTTAATTGAGAGCAGCCCTGAGGAGAAGGACTTGGGGGTACACCTGCATGAGAAGGAGGTGAACCTGTTGGAGTGGGTCCCAAGGAGGGCCACGAAGATGATCAGAGGGCTGGAGCACCTCTGCTGTGAGGCCACGCTGGGAGAGCTGGGGCTGTTCAGCCTGGAGAAGAGGAGGCTCCAGGGAGACCTTAGAGCGTTCTTCCAGTGCCTAAAGGGGGCTGTGGGAAAGATGGGGAGAGACTCTTCAGCAGGGCCTGGTGTGACAGGATGAGGGGTGATTGTTTTAAACTGGAAGAGGTTAGATTTAGATTGGATATAAGGAAGAAATTCTTCTGTGTGAGGGTGGTGGCACACTGGCCTGGTTGCCCAGAGAGGTGGTGGATGCCCCATCCCTGGAAGTGTTCAAGGCCAGGTTGAATGGGGCTCTGAGCAACCTGATGTGGCTGGAGATGTCCCTGGTCCTTGCAGGGGGGTTGGGCTGGGTGGTCTTGAAAGGTCCCTTCCAACTCAGACCATTCTATGATTCTGTGATTAAGTAGTTACCCTCCATGCGTTCCTGGAATCTCCTGTTTCGCCGACAGCTGGCTGTGCCGATGCCAGCCGATGCCGGGGTGGTTGGAGTCCCCGAGTAGGCCGAGAGCCTGTGGGCACGATACCTTCCTGCAGCTGGAGCAAGAAGGCTTCATCTGTAGGCTCCCCGCGATGGGGCGGCCTGCAGTGTACACTAACCACATTACATATGGAATATATTATCTATATTATATGCATCATTGATATTAGCTGTAGAATCTGTATCATCTGTGTCATCGATATTAGCTATATTACCTACATTATCAATATTAACTGTATAATCTATATAACCTACATTGTCGATATTAGCTATATAATCTATATCATCCACATAATTGATATTATCTATATCATCTACATCATCGCTATTGCCTATATCATCTATATTATCAATATTATGTGCGTTAATTTTATATTATATACTGTATATATAGAACAAACGCCTAACTGTATTAGTCAGTATATATAATAGATAATATATAATTACATGGTATATCAAATAAACTATATTAACTCTGTAGATTTATAATATATAAAATATATAGGTAACACATAATATAGTGAATATAGGAAATATAGGTAATATGTATAATTATATAATATGTAATAAATATACAGTTACATATAATATAAAATGTGTATAAATATGTATATAGTATATATTTATATAATATATTCATCATATATAGTACATTATAATTAATTAATATAATTATAATGTATTACTATAATATTATATATTATATATGATTACATGTTGTTACATATAATATATAATTATAATATATAATATAATTATATCAGAATATAATTAGTATATTAAGTTCGCTGATGACACCAAGTTGTGTGGTGCTGTCGACACGCTGGAGGGGAGGGATGCCATCCAGAGGGACCTTGACAGGCTGGAGAGGTGGGCCCGTGCCAACCTCATGAAGTTCAACCAGGCCAAGGGCAAGGTCCTGCACCTGGGTCATGGCAATCCCAGGCACAAATCCAGGCTGGGAGGAGAATGGATGGAGAGCAGCCCTGAGGAGAAGGACTTGGCAGTGCTGGTGGACGAGAAGCTCAACATGAGCAGGCAATACGCCCTTGCAGCCCAGAAGGCCAACCGCATCCTGGGCTGCACCCCCAGCAGCGTGGGCAGCAGGTCGAGGGAGGTGATTCTCCCCCTCTGCTCCGCTCTGGTGAGACCCCACCTGCAGTACTGTGTCCAGTTCTGGAGCCCCAAACACAAGAAGGACATGGACCAGTTGGAGAGGGTCCAGAGGAGGCCACACAGATGATGAGAGGGCTGGAGCAGCTCTGCTGTGAGGCCAGGCTGGGAGAGCTGGGGCTGTTCAGCCTGGAGAAGAGGAGGCTCCGGGGAGAGCTGAGAGCGGCCTCCCAGTGCCCAAAGGGGGCTGCAGGAAAGGTGGGGAGAGACTCTTCAGCAGGGCCTGGTGTGACAGGACAAGGGGTAACGGTTTTAAGACAGAGGGAGGCAGATTTAGATTGGATATTAGGAAAAAATGTTTTACTCTGAGGGTTGTAGAGCACTGTCCCAGGTCACCCAGCGAGGTGGTGGATGCTCCATCCCTGGAAACGTTCCAGGCCAGGTTGGATGGGGCTGTGAGCAACCTGATGTGGTTGGAGATGTCCCTGCTCCTGGCAGGGGGTTGGACTGGGTGGGCTTTGAAGGTCCCTTCCCACCCAAACCATTCTGTGATTCTAGGATTCTATATATTGTATTATATATCATATGTCATATATTACATGTGGTAGTCATATTATATATTATCATACATATTTTAGATATTGTACAGCCTTTTTCTCGTTATACCAGCTCACACACTGTTTGCTTGGAGCTGACAGCCCAGTGCTCCACCAGCAGCAGTGCTGATTCACTCCTACATTTTCCCACACAAATGACCCCCAAAATCCTGGAATTAACATCTTATTTAGAAGAATAATAATTATAATACAATAATTTCACAGGGCTGCTCGCTGCTGCAGCGTTGCCACGAATGTGGCAGGTGATGCCGAGTCCACTGCGAAGCATCACCAACAGGTTGGTGGATGCAGTACTGCCATGAATATTCCCAAATTTGGCAAATGTGATGGGATTTTGAGTGGGCACTTGGAGACCCCATGGGGAAGGAGCTGTCAATCAGGGAAATTTCAGATTTTGTCACCAAAAGTTGGGGGCCACGAGAGCATTTGGCGGTGGCTCGGATGTGCGCTTACATAAGAATAAAGAGCAAACTTGTGGTTTTTTTACTTCTCTGTATCAAAAGTGACTTTTGGTTTTGCCCCTCCCCAGACAGAAAAAAGAAGAAAATTTCCCTGAAAATCAACTTTTTGCGCATTTCCCACAGATTCCTTTCTCGGTTTGTGTCCTTGCTGGCTGCATTTACGTGCGTGGAGTGTCTCCCGCGCACGGTGCCTGCATGCGTGCCACCATTCCAGAAGAATTTTGCAGCTCTTAAATAGTTGTGCATGCAGCTTTGCAGGATATTTAATAATATTTAATAATAATTTATGATATTTGATAATATTTATTAATAATTGATACTATTTAATAAGATCTAATAATATTCAAGACAATTTAATACCACTTAATAGCATCTAATATATTATTTAATATTAATACCAATACTTAATATTTAACATTATTTACTGTGATTTACTATGATTTAATATGGTTTAGTATGATTTATTATGAATAGTGCAATATTGCGGCGTGAGCATCACCTGTGGCTTACGGAAGGCAGCGCGGCTAAAAACGTTCCGGGGACAATTGCAATACCGCCTTGGAGAGCAAAATAATTGGTGACCAGGGAGGAATATGGAAAATGAAAATTAAAAAAAATATATATTTAAAAATATATATATATATTAACGAAACATTAACTCTCAACATGCGTTGACTTCCGTGGGAGCTGGCGGGGGGGACGCGCTGCTGAAAAATTCCACCGGAAAGGAAAGGAAAGGAAAGAAAAACGTTTTACTGTTGATCGCATTCTGTGATAACGATCTTCACGGGGAAATGGCCAGGGAAAAAACCGCGCGTGGGTTTTAAATGAAAGTCACCTTCGCGCCAGAGGGCTGGAGCTGAGATTTGGGCTAGCTTTATTTGGAGTACTACTTTATTTGGAGTATTTTGTTATGCTTGGGGCTATTTTATTCTTTATTTGAAACATTTTATTATTTTGGGCTGGGTTTTGGTTTTTTTTTGGGGGGGGGGCATTATTTATTTGGGATTTTTAAAAATGTCTGGGGGGATTTTATTATGTGTGAGTAGGATTGTGGAGACTCCAAGCAGGAATGAAAACATAAGAACTAGAATTCCCTCAACGGGCTCTCCCCTGTATCCGGGAAAACACGATGGGATAGAGATGGACCTCAGCCCTCCAAAACGGAGATGGGCTGTGAGGGATGAATTCTGGGGCAAGTATGGAGAGTGGGAGCAGAGAGAAGATGCTCTTTTTTCGGTGCAGCTCCATTTTTCGAGGCCTTTTTTTGGTGCAAAACCCCTGTTTCAAGTGCTCTTTTGGTGCAAAACCCCTGCTTTAGACATTTTTTTTGCTGCCAAATCCGTCCTTAAAGGGCTTTTTCTGGTGCAAACCCTTGTTGGAAGGACTTTTTTGGTGCAAACCCTTTTTTTGCAGGGATTTTTTTTTCTGTAAAACCTATGTTTAAAGGGCTTTTTGTGTGAAACCCACTGCTTGAAGGAATTTTGGGTGCAAACTCCTGTTTAAAGTGCTTTTTGGGGGGTGAAAACTCCCTATTTGAAGGGCTTTTTTTTTAGGCGAAAACCCCTGTTTGAATGGCTTTTTTTTTCAGCAGACTCATTTTTGAAGGACTTTTTTTGCTGCAAACCCCTGTTTTAAGGACTTTTTTTTTTGCTGCAAACTCCTGTTTTAAGAGTATTTTTTTGGTTCAGACCCTATTTTAAGTGTTTTTTTGCTACAAACCCCTGTTTTAATGCTTTTTCTGCTACAAGCCCCTGCTTGGAGGACTTTTTTAGGTGCAAACCCCTGCTCGAACGACTATTTTGTTGGAAAACCCCAATTTAAAGGATTTTTTTTTTGCTGCAGGAGGAGCTACTCAAGCACCGTTGGGGTGGATGAGGATGGGACAGAGCCTGGATGCTTGCACAGGGCACACGGGGGACAAAGCTGGGATTTTAGAAGCGAGGAGAGAACCCACCGCTTTCGAACGTGATTTAACCTTTTTTCCTTCCGTCGCCAAGCAAAATAGCCCCAAAATCCCCACCCATTTTTTTTTTTTTATTCTTGCGAACTATTTAAATAATACAGATTTTGCTAAAATAATTGTGTTTTCATGGAAAAAAGAAAAAAACTCTGTTGCAGAGAAATTCATGTGACCCAGTGACGCTCTTCTACGTCGTCCCATGAGCAAATCTCATTTTTCAGGATTTTTTGGCTTTAATTTCAGCCTGGAGCAGGTGATGGAGGAACAAACTTGTTGCGGGGCGGGCAGTGGAGCAGCATCACCTGCATCCCAGTGGGCAGCATCCTCCTTTTCGAGCATTTTTTCCTCCTGATAGCTTGATACAGGCAGGAAGAGTAATTTTTTTCTGACTCTTTTTGGGGCAAAAAAAGAAGTTTTCCCTTCTTCGCCATGCTAAGCGCTCGCCACCCCGCTGTCTGTTTTTCCTCGCCAAGGTTCAGTTCTAATTATGTTGATTTTCTCCAGCCCACCCCCCTCCTGGCAAGCTTATTAGGGGGAATATTTTTATTTATTATCATTTCGCCCAACTCCCGCCAGCATTTCCAATTACTCTCGCCGCTTCCTTGTAATTGTCTTTCCGTAATGGCTGTGAAACAATTGCGCTAAATGAGGTGGCTCCAGCAAGATGAGAGTTTCACTTCATTAAAGGCTAATGGATTCCCAGCTCCAGCTCTGTGGGCAAAAAAAAAGGGGAAAAAAAAAAAAAAAAAGGAAAACCAAAAAAAAAAAGGTGTTTAAACAGCTTCTTTTATTTTATCGACATAACTTCCGCAGTATTGAGAGGTTTGGGTGTGGTTTTGGTGTTGATGACCGTGAGGTTGGCAGCATCTCCGAGATGGGCGCAGGTTTTCCCCATATCCAGGCTTGAACCTTTTTGGATTTTTTTTTTTTTTTCAAATTTTTAAAATTTTTCTCTAAATTCCTACTGGCTTGCAAAAGACTACTTTCCCCCCTTCTTTTTTGCTGTATATGTAGCAATACACTATTTATTAGTACAAATATAATATATTAATATATTACATATGATATAGAGCAATATAATAACATTGCTATATAATATAATATAACATAATAATACATTAATATAATACATGAAAATATTAATAAATAGTAAATAACTTCATCATAGGATTTTATATTATAGAAACATAATTATGTATCATAGAAATATAAAATTATATATTCTAGAAATATATATTATAGAAATACAGAATGTATTACTCGATATATAAGCAATATATCACTATATAATGCTTCATATATATAGCAATATAATCTATTGCTAACAATGATTATATTGCTACATATTATATAGCATAGATTATTTATAAATGCAGTAATCATATTGCTATATAGATGTTGCTATATAATATATTTTTTGCACTAAAGTACCCTTTTCTGCTATTAAATATATTTGCCCAGCAGACGGAGGTAGAGGCAAAGATTTTTTGGGGTTTTAGTTGAAATTTGAAGGCTCGCTGGGTATTATTTTTGCTCCTCAAGCAGATATTCTTTCCGCATTATTTTTATTTATATAAAACTTTTAAAATTTTTTTTTCCCCCATTTCCTCCATCTTTCCTCCACATTTTCCATTTCTTTTGCTGGATGCAGATGTGTTCCAGGTGCTGGGATGGAGCTGGGCTCCATCTTGGTACCACATGAAGTCGGGCGCCGGGATTTTTGGCCAAAAAAAGGCATCGATTCCCACCAGGACTTTGTATTTTTTTTTGGAAAAAAAAAGGCAAAATTGAACCCTTGGCCATAGTGTGATGCTCGGGGATGAAGCGCCCCACCACAGACATCGTTAGCACAGGAACGAGGCTTCACAGCAAAGTGAAATTCAAGTGGAAACTCATGGAAAACCCTTCAAAAAAAGGCAAAATTCCTGGTTAGGTGAAATACTCAGAGCCAGACCCCCACCAGAATTATCAGATGTTTGGATATACGTCTAAAAATGAGTAAAACCCAAGCTGAAATGGCCAAATCCCTTTCAGAAGTGTCACGCTTGCTAAATCTGCGAAAAAAAAAAAGCTGTTTTTGGAGGCAAGGCGCAAGGGACACCCCAAAATGGAGGGGAAAATGCTTTAATCTGGGGATTGCTCACCATAGAAAAAAGTGAATTATCGCTGTGGCGGTGGAGGGGAAAAAGGTTTTTAAGATAAAAAGGAGATAAAAAACAGCAGCGGAAAGGGTTAATGCTTACGGAAGGTGGGACATATACTGGGTATATGTTGGATGTATTACCTTATATCTGTCCATTGGATCTATTATATTGGATGTTTTTAATATATATAAAAATATATAGAGAGAGTATATTGGATATAATACAATATATCTATCCATTGAATATATTATATTACATGTGTATATCGGGTATTTTTAATTTATATTTATATAAAAATATATGGGATATTTTAGATCTAATACATTATATCCATCCATTGGATATATTATATGTATCCTCTTGAATATATTATATCCATATAATATATCCATTGGATATATATAGTATAATATATCCAATATATTAATCCAATATAATATACCTATATTTTCATAGAATCATAGAATAGTTATGATTGTATGATTCTATGAAAATATACATATATTATATATTGGATTTATATTCTCTATATATCTTCTATGTAGGACAGTTATTTTTATAGACATTATTTATATGTCTTCATCCTCATTATCCAATAATATTCATGTAATATAGAATCACAGAATGGTTTGGGTGGGAAGGGACCTTCAAAGCCCACCCAGTCCAACCCCCCTGCCAGGAGCAGGGACATCTCCAACCACATCAGGTTGCTCAGAGCCTCATCCAACCTGGCCTTGAACGTTTCCAGGGATGGGGCATCCACCACCTCGCTGGGCAACCTGGGACAGTGCTCTACAACCCTCAGAGTAAAAAATTTCTTCCTAATATCTAATCTGAATCTGCCTCCCTCTATTTTGAAACCATCACCCCTCGTCCTGTCACACCAGGCCCTGCTGAAGAGTCTCTCCCCATCTTTCCTGCAGCCCCCTTTAGGCACTGGGAGGCCGCTCTCAGGTCTCCCCGGAGCCTCCTCTTCTCCAGGCTGAACAGCCCCAGCTCTCTCAGCCTGGCCTCACAGCAGAGCTGCTCCAGCCCTCTCAGCATCTGCGTGGCCTCCTCTGGACCTTCTCCAACTGGTCCATGTCCTTCTTGTGTTGGGGGCTCCAGAACTGGACACAGTACTGCAGGTGGGGTCTCACCAGGGCAGAGTAGAGGGGCAGAATCACCTCCCTCGACCTGCTGGCCACGCTTCTCTTGATGCAGCCCAGGATGCGGTTGGCCTTCTGGGCTGCAAGGGCGCATTGCCTGCTCATGTTGAGCTTCTCGTCCACCAGCACTGCCAAGTCCTTCTCCTCAGGGCTGCTTTCCATCCATTCTCCTCTCAGCCTGGATTTGTGCCTGGGATTGCCACGACCCAGGTGCAGGACCTTGCACTTGGCCTGGTTGAACTTCATGAGGTTTTCACGGGCTATATATAATAATTTAAAAAAAATTTCTGTATTTAATCGACTCTTCTGAGTGTTCAACTGCTGGAATATGGATTTACCCACCAAACTGGGGGAGCACATCTTGCAGTATCTGAGCAAAATCTGTTTTTTTATTTAAAGTGACTCTGAAAGCTGCTTAGCTAGCACCGCGTCCTTCACCGGTCATCGCATCCCGTGATTTCCTTCAGCTCTGTGTTGCGCGCCTCAAATCTCTCCCTCCAAAACTGCCCTATTACAAAAAAAAAAAAAAAGAAAATCATAATTTTTTGCAGTAGGAAGAAGGGTTTCTCTTTGTAAATATCTTTCCGCATAATAATGAATATATTGAACCATGCATCCTTCAGGGCACTGCGAGAAATTCGGTAATGAACAGCTTTGCAGAACTGAGGTGACTCACAGGGAGGAGGAGACCTTAGATTTCCTTTAACCAACCACAGCTGCGATTTTAGGTGGAGAAAGCAGAAAAACCTCTAAAATCAGGACGGCAAAATTTTGGGTGATGGCTGTTTGCGCCGGTTGATGCTGAAGCATCTGAGCTGTGGTGTAAATTCAACTCCCTGCTTTGCAAAAAATCGTCCCTTAAGTAGTTTTTGCAGGAGTTTGTGCACCCGGGAGGGGAAAAAAGCAACGACCCGCAACTGGCCGTGGTGACGTGCAACCGTTTGCATCCTCGTCTCATGCTGAAAGTGTGGTTTAGCGTCTGATTTGGGGTAAAATCCTGCAGTTTTTGCTGAGGTGGCCACCAGATGCTGCTGCAGAGCTCCATTAACCCGGCGCTGGGACGACACCAGCCCTCCACTTCGTTAAGCTGATGGCTCTTGCTAATTTTCGCCCTGGCCTTTTGAGGCTCCTCGCCATCCGGCAACAGGCTGGGACGGATGCACGCCGTTGCCTTCGTCCTTATTTTACAAATCTATTTAGCATCAATGCTTGGGGGTTGCAGCCTTCCGAGCTTTCAGCTCTCCTTATTTCCAAGGAATTTAAGAGTATCTTAGCTTTTCCACATTCTTTTCCTTCCCTGGGCATGCAAACGCCGGCTCGATCAGCAGAATAATTCGGGAGATTATTTGGTATTATTTCAACGTGGAGCAAAAAGCAACCCTGATGGTGCAAGGATGGTGCAACCCATTGAGCCGAAATAATTATTGCAGACGTGACCTTGCTGGGATAAGTGACCAGACAGCCAGGGATGCTCACCCCCACCCCAAAAAAAACCCAGGGCAGACTTGACACAGGGTCTCCTGATGAAGCCAGCACTCCCTGATCTTAATTATGCACCTGTCATTAAGCACAGAGCTCGTATAACCATGCATCCAAACCTCCCTGACTCCGGATCACGACGTTACGGCACTGCACTGAAATACACAGGGGAAAAAAAAAAAGCCCAGTGTGATTGCAGAGCATCACATCTCCTCGTACCGGAGTCACAGCCTCATGAAAAGAATTCTAAAACCATTTGGCAATTACTATTTTTCTAGGATGCAACACTGAACAGGGCTTAAGCGACACCCGGGGCTTAATTTATCTTCATCCTGGAGCAGAAAAATGTTGTAAAGCGGCGTCGTTGGCCTCAAAGCTCAGCACAGGAATCATTTTCTGTCCTGTTTGAAAACTGTGTGATTTGAGCATGTGGTTGGGGACTGTTTTTTTCCTCCAGCTGTTGCATCACAATTAGATTTGCTGGGAAAACAGCTTTTTTTTTTGTAGCTTTCTGTGTCCTGAAGTTACTTCTAGGGGTTAAATCTAGCTCAGGTGTGCCGAGAGAACAATGAAAAACGTGATGTTTCTGGGAAAAAATCACCTTCCTTAAAAAAAAATAGGGAGGAAAAAAAAAGCAGTTAACTGAACTTCAAAGCATGAGGAATATTTTTTTTGGGGGGTGGGCAGAGGACATGACTGGATTGAATTACTCTGCACTGGAGACAGCTGATTTACCAATGCAACCAGGTGTCAAAAAAACCCCAAACCCCGTCAAAAGCCCCAAATCTTAAGGTTTTCTTATGAATTCTGGAACTAAAAACAGATTTGGGGGGTGATTTGATTGATTTGGGATTGCTGGAAGCTGAATCTCCCTTGAAAAGCAGCATAGTTCTTTAATGACCAAGCCCTGTGCTTGGTGCAGAAATTATTAGCAGCTTTTTTTTTTTGCAAGAAATCTGGGACAAACCCCTCCTTTTGACTGAAATATTGCCAAATTTGTGTGCCGGGCCTGTGCAATGAGTTAAATGGTGGTGGCAAATGATTTTTTTCAGAAAACACATGCCATGGTAAGGAATAGCTGGTGGGGTTTTGGGGAGCTGAACTGATGTACAGGCATGCCTGTACCATGCACGCAGCCCGAGGCTGCTCTTAGCTCTGGAGCCAGGAGCGGGACAGATCTTTTGGGATGCGAACTGTGCCAGAAAGCATGGGCTTTTTTTTTCCCAGCTGCTTTAGCCGAGTTAACAAAAACCCATCATCGCCTTGCCGGAGGGGCTACAGAGCAGCGCTGAGCCTTGCCGGGCTGCTGGCAGCCTGGGAAGATGTAAAACTTAGCTTTTTTTTTTCAAGTTGGATCCAAATGGAGAGTCATTGACCTTTGCTTTTAGCCCGTGTCTTTGCTTTGGTGCTAGCCAGGATCTTTGGTTTGATTTTAGCCAATGCCCTTGGTTCAGTCCCAGCCAGCATCCCTGCGTTGATCCTACGCAGCATTGTTGCACTGATCCTTTCCAGCATTGTTGTGTTTATCCTCTCCAACATCGTTGCGTTGATCCTCTCCAACATCCTTGCATTAATCCTACCCAGCATCGTTGTGCTGATCCTCTCCAGCGTAGAATGGTTTGGGTTGGAAGAGACCTTTAAAGCCCACCCAGTCCAACCCCCCTGCCAGGAGCAGGGACATCTCCAACCACATCAGGTTGCTCAGAGCCCCATCCAACCTGGCCTGGAATGTTTCCAGGGATGGGGCATCCACCACCTCTCTGGGCAACCTGGGACAGTGCTCCACCACCCTCAGTGTAAAAAAATTTTTCCTAATATCTGATCTGAATCTGCCTCTCTCTATTTTAAAACCTTTACCCCTCGTCCTGTCACACCAGGCCCTACTGAAGACTTTCTCCCCATCTTTCCTGTAGGCCCCCTTTAGGTACTGGAAGGCCGCTCTAAGGTCTGCCCAGATCCTTCTCCAGGCTGAGCAGCTCCAACTCTCTCAGCCTGGCCTCACAGGAGAGGTGCTCCAGCCCTCTTATCATCTTTGTGGCCCTCCTCTGGACCTTCTCCAACTGGTCCATGTCCTTCTTGTGTTGGGGGCTCCAGAACTGGACACAGTACTGCAGGTGGGGTCTCACCAGGGCAGAGTAGAGGGGGAGAATCACCTCCCTCGACCTGCTGGCCACGCTTCTCTTGATGCAGCCCAGGATGTGGTTGGCCTTCTGGGCTGCAAGGGCGCATTGCCGGCTCATGTTGAGCTTCTCGTCCACCAGCACTCCCAAGTCCTTCTCCTGAGGGCTAGTCTCCATCCATTCTCCTCCCAGCCTGGATTTGTGCCTGGGATTGCCATGACCCAGGTGCAGGACCTTGCACTTGGCCTGGTTGAACTTCATGAGGTTTTCACGGGCCCACCTCTCCAGCCTGTCCAGATCCCTCTGGATGGCATCCCTCCCCTCCAGCGTGTCGACAGCACCACACAACTTGGTGTCGTCGGTGAACTTGCTGAGGGTGCACTCTATCCCACTGTCCATGTCACCAACAAAGATGAACAGGCCTGGGCCCAACACGGACCCCTGGGGAATGCCAGTCATCGCTGGTCTCCACCTGGGCATTGAGCCGTTAACGACCACTCTCTGAGTGTGGCCATCCAGCGAACTCCTTATCCACCGAGTGGTCCGTCCATCAAACCCATGCCTCTCCAGTTTAGAGAGAAGGATGTCATGCGGGACAGTGTCAAATGCTTTGCACAAGTCCAGGTAGATGATATCCGTTGCTTGTCCCTTGTCCACTGATGCTGTCACCCCGTCACAGAAGGCCACCAAATTGGTCAAGCACGATCTGCCCTTGGTGAAGCCATGTTGGCTGTCACCAACCACCTCCTTGCTCTCCATGTGCCTTAGCATGGTTTCCAGGAGAATCTGCTCCATAACTTTGCCAGGCACAGAGGTGAGGCTGACTGGCCTGTAGTCACCTGCATCTTTGTGTTTATCCTCTCCGACATCCTTGTGTTGATCTTCTTCAGCATTCTTGGTTTAATCTAAGCCAAGCCCCGTGCTTGGTTTTTAGACCTTGCTTTGCTCCTAGCCAGCATCGCCGCCAGCATCCTTGGCTTAAATTTAACACAATTTCCAGTTTACAGATGGAAATGTATCAATATAGATAGCGAAAAACGCATTCCCAACGGCTGCGATGGGTGCAGTCCACTGCATGCAGCATCCTTTGAGCAGCTCTCGCGCAAACTGAGTCCTTGCAAAACCCCAGCGCTTTCCCTTCCCAAATCCAATGCAGCATGATATCGTCCGGCTTTTGGTGTGCTTGTGGCTGGATATGGACTGCATCTGCTTTAGCGGATGGACAGATGAAGTGAAGGGGGCCTGTGCTTCGCAGAAACTCAGTCCGTATCTAGAGTGTCTAGAGCATCGGGTAAAGAGCTGAATTCAGGCGTTTTTGTTGCCCATTGCCGTATTTTCCAGCAATTTTTATGGTAAATCATCCCGGCGAGTGATAAGTGGCAAATCTCCAGTTGGTGTTAACGCAGGGTGGGGATGACGGTCGCGTGTGCAGCGAGATCTGCCCAAGTTCAAGCCAAGCCTTTGCTTTTCAAAAAAAAAAAAAAAAAAAGTGCCGATGAGCCGCGTTTGGCCCAGTTGAGTGAGAAATCAGGATGAGCATCCCCAGCGCTGAGACAGAGCTGCCACCCTTTGCTGTTTAACTTAAAAGTCAAGCAAAACTCTGCCAAAAAAGTCATTTTGGGGCTGCTCAACCTCCAGCACAGGGGGTTGCACGCGCCCCTCCGCCCCTGCGTCCCTCGACAGCTGCAGCGGCCCGTCACGTCCTCTGTTCGTGACGATAATGAAGTTGTGTTTCTGCGTGTTGGTTACCGTTCCTCTGAATTGACCGTTCCCCGGAGACTTCAGCTCAGGGCTGGTTAGTTTGTTTGGTTTTTTTTTTGCAAGCACATTCTTCATTACACTTCGGTAACAATTTAAATTTTATTATTATTAAACCATCCCAGACATTGCCTTATTGTGTGCCTCGGAGCTGAAATTCCTGAATTATGGGGGGGGAATGGGACCGACTCATATCTGGGCTTGTTCTGCAGATGTTTGCAGGATAAAAAAAAAAAAAAAAGACATTCAGGCCCGCCGTCAAAATGATTTTTACCGCAGGATGGGTTTGCACAGGTCGGCACGGGCTTGGAATGGCCTTGGCATAAAGACGAACCCGAAAATTTAGTTCATCCTGTGTGGGAGTCAGTTACCTCATCTCGACTTGGCTGCTTTTGGGAAAAAAATAGTTTTCAACCTGGAAAAAAAGAATCATTAAAAAAAAAAATGAGTAGGACGGATCAGTATGGGTAACCCGGCAAGCCAAAAACCTGCATTTCCGCGATCAAACCCTATTTTGCACTTTTTTCGCCCGTCGCGGAAGCAAAAAAAATTAGCCCAGACATCCTGGAGCATCATGCGCAGGACCTGGCTACTTTAAGCGTGCCAAAACCCCGTCTAGATTTTGCTATGAGGACACCTGTGCATATGCATGAATTTGCATGTGCATGTACATGCATGTTTGCATTTGCACGTGCGTTTGCACGTACGTTTGCCTGTATGCATATACATTTGCACCTGTATTTGCATGTTTGCATGTGCATGATTGAGTGCCCGTGTGCATGTGCATGTACATTTGCGAGTTTGCATGTATATTTGCATGTTTACATATGTATTTGCAAGTACATTTGCAAGTTTGCCTGTACGTTTGCATGTGCACATGCATGTTTGCACGTGTATTTGCATCTACATTTTCAAATTTGTATGTCTATTTGCAAGTTTGCATGTGCACATACATGCATATTTGCACACATGCAAACACATACACGTGCACAAAAGTCCTCATAGCAAAATATGTACGGGTTTTGAACGCTAAGACCCATAAGCCATGCTCCTGATTTACACACCCTCCGTAACTTTCTTTTTTGCCCATTATCTCTAACCCATATACTCCAGGAAGTTTAATTTCTTCTCGCTAGTAATCACCATTAAATAGAAATTGGCTTTTTCTGTGTAAACACGTCATTAGCGAAGCTGGTTTCTGCAGGGTCCAGATTTCATTTTTATTAAAATGAAACATTTCTGCGGCTCCTTACTGTGTCCGGAGATGAAGAGGATAATTTTAACCCGTTGGGTTGGCCACAGATAATTGCGCCGGCATTTGATTGGGGCGATTAGGGAAATCTCCTGGTTTCATGCAGAAGAATTTGCATTTTTCCCCCCTTCCTTCTCCGAAGCGGAGTCGCGCTTTCCTACCCAGCCAGTTTTAATGAGCGTTATCAATCCTAATGAATGTATTTTCATCGTCACTTTATTGTTTTTTAATTCGGGAAGGACTGAAAAACAGGCCCAGGTAAAAACTCGAATTTGATCAAATTGCAGCTCCTTTTCACAAGGCTGGGGGTCAATAAGGGAAATATTTTTTGTCCCCCAATCTGAATTATTTTGGAGTGCCAAAAGCATCCCTGGAATGATGCAATGGGGTTATTTGGGGGAAAATGAGGTGGTCTTGATGATGGGAGTTGCAGGCAGCTGTTGTCATCATTGTGCGAGGGCTGTATTCCTCCCCCAAAATCTGCTTTCTGCTGCAAATAATATATATTATTTCTTGGTCGTACCATACCATACCATACCATACCATACCATACCATACCATACCATACCAGATATAATATAATATATAATGTAATAAATATTATATTATATAATTGAATCATTGGTAATATATATTGGAATAATATATGATATTCCCATCATATTATATATTACTATATATATGAATAATAGACAATAAATTATTTATTGTTCCCATATATTATATCATATCATATAATTTCATAGCATATTGTATTGTATTGTAGCATAATGTATCATATCATGTTGTATTGTATCATGTATCGTGTTGTATCATATCATATCATACCATACCTAATATAATGTAATATAATATAATGGAATAATAGATATATATTGGAATATTACATGATATATGATATATTATTCCTATCATATAATATATATTGCTATATATAAGAATAAGTAAATAATTTATTATTCCCGTATATTATATAATATCATATAATTTCATATCGTATCATATCATGTCATATCGTATATATCATCATATTGTATCATATCATATCTAAAATGTATGTTATTAATATATAATATATTATTGGAATAATAACTAATATAATATGTAAGTCCTAGATAAAATAATAGATAATATATGTACTATATACTATAATGCATAGTAGATAATGAATTATCTCCCTATTAAGAGATAATAGATAATATGTATGGGAATTAGATGCATATGATATATGCACTATATACTAAAAGGCATAATAGATAATAAAAGAGAACCGAAGGCAGATAATAATAGATAATAGACAATATATATCTATGTGGGAATTAGGTGACCTTGTGGCCTTTCCCCTCTCTTTCCCATACCCAGACCCTGAATTTTTGGGCCACAGTACTAAAAAGAAGGCACATTAAATCTTGAAGACACCATATCCCATACACAATCCATTCGCAACGCTTGCTTTGCCTTCGAAAACAGAACTTCCCCTTCCCATGCTGCCCAGAAAACCATCTTTTCACACGCGGGGGAGCCACACATCGCCCTGAAGTCCGCCTCTTCGGCACCCCCAAAAATGCGGGTTCCCTGCCGGGACGGGGAGCCCGGCTGCAGCCTCTTGCCTCTCCCCTCGCCCGCTGCGGATCTGAGGTATTTGTTAAAATCGCGGCTCGCAGAGCGCGCCCAGCCACTCGCTGGGCCTGTGCTGTTTGCACAAGCTCGCTGGGGGCCGGCGGGGGATTGTGGGGCGAGGGAAAGTGGCTCAGCAAAGCTGGTTTCACCCTTTTTTCCCCCAAACTGCTTCAATGAGCTTGCTTTCTGCTTGCTTTTTCTGCTTTTGCCTGCTTTTTATTGCTTGTCCTTTCTTTTGCTTTATGTGTGGTTTTTTTTTCTTTATGTGCCTTTTTTTAATATCCCTTTTTTGCCTTTCCTTGCTTTTTTTTTCGCTTTTCCTTGCTTTTTCTTTGCTTTTTTTTTTTTTTGTTGCCTTTTTTGGCTTGCTTTCTTTGCTTTTTTTTTTTTTTGGCTTTTGCTTGTTTCTTTTTCACTTTTATTTGCTTTTTTATTTGGTTTTTTTTTTGCTCTGGCTTGCTTTTTTTTTTTATTTTTCCTTGCCTTTTTTTTTTTTTGCTTTTCTTTGCCACCCCCCCCCCCCGCCGCTTTCCTTTTCTCTTTCCTCACTTCTTTTTGTTCTACAGCAGCCAGGCTGCATCTCCCAGCTAGGAATTTGGGGTGAAAAATGCGTGGAGGCTCACTTCTCCCCCAGATTTGGTTTTTGGGGGGGATATTGCTGCAAAAGGACAGCATCACCGGGGTAAGTTCCCATGATTGTTTCTGCGCTCAGCGGAGCGTCCGACTAACCTCCACAGGTGCCCCAGAACCGAGCTTTTTCCCCTCAAAATGCGTCAGGATTGTGGCCTGGTTACTCTACAGAAATTAACTTCCGCAGAACTCCCCTATTTTGTGGGAAAAAGCAAGTGGAAATAGTCATTTTTGGAAACAATAGAGTGCAACGTTTCACCTGGAGTTTTGCAGCCGGGATTGGGGGTGGCTTCGAAAGCATCCGCCTGAATTTTGGAGGAAACTGAATTTGTGTAACGGAGACGGTTGAACGGTTCTGTGCCAAGCATCTGGAGCGATGCAAAGTTGCGAAGGTCCAGGCAAGGTTGCGGAAAAAAAAAAAAAAAAAAAAAAAAGCAAGCAGGCATTGCATTGCAAAGTTGAAAATTAAAGCAAATAGACTTTGCGTTGCAAAGGTGCAAAGGAAGGCAAAGATACATTGCACGGGAAAGCTGCAAAAGTGTAAGCATGCGGTGCATTGCCGACTTGCCAAAACACGCGATGCTGCACTGGGAAATCTGCAAGTGCACTGCATTGCATAGCCTAGCAATGACTGCAGACGGGTTGGACTGCAAAACCGGCACATTGCATTGCAAAACCTACATTTTGTGTTGCATTGCATTGCAAAAATGTCAAACAGGTTGCACTGCAAAACCTGCCTTCTGTTGCAAAAACCTCAAACACATTGCAGCACAAACCCTGCAAACGTTGCAAAACCTGCAAACACAGTGCACCGCATTGCAAACCTGCGAGTGCATCGCATTGCAAACCTGCAGACGCGTTGCGTTGCATCGTATTGCAAACCTGCGAGTGCACCGCATTGCAAACCTGCAGACGCGTTGCGTTGCATCGTATTGCAAACCTGCGAGTGCACCGCATTGCAAACCTGCAGAAGCGTTGCATTGCATCGCAGTGCAAACCTGCGAGTGCACCGCATTGCAAACCTGCAGACGCGTTGCGTTGCATTGCATTGCAAACCTGCGAGTGCATCGCATTGCAAACCTGCAGACGCGTTGCGTTGCATCGTATTGCAAACCTGCGAGTGCATCGCATTGCAAACCTGCAGACGCGTTGCGTTGCATCGTATTGCAAACCTGCGAGTGCATCGCATTGCAAACCTGCAGACGCGTTGCGTTGCATTGTATTGCAAACCTGCGAGTGCACCGCATTGCAAACCTGCAGACGCGTTGCGTTGCATTGCATTGCAAACCTGCGAGTGCATCGCATTGCAAACCTGCAGACGCGTTGCGTTGCATCGTATTGCAAACCTGCGAGTGCATCGCATTGCAAACCTGCAGACGCGTTGCGTTGCATTGTATTGCAAACCTGCGAGTGCACCGCATTGCAAACCTGCAGACGCGTTGCGTTGCATTGTATTGCAAACCTGCGAGTGCACCGCATTGCAAGCCTGCAGACGCGTTGCGTTGCATCGTATTGCAAACCTGCGAGTGCACCGCATTGCAAACCTGCAGAAGCGTTGCATTGCATCGCATTGCAAACCTGTGAGTGCATCGCATTGCAAACCTGCAGACGTGTTGCGTTGCATCGCAGTGCAAACCTGCGAGTGCATTGCATTGCAAACCTGCGAGTGCATCGCATTGCAAACCTGCAGATGCGTTGCGTTGCATCGCAGTGCAGAACCTGCAGAAACATTGCATCGCATCGCATTGCAAAACCTTCAAACTCGCAGGGTTCCTCAGGTGCCAGTGTGGAGTCGATTTATTGCCATCGCCAACAAATTAGTTCCAGGAATTCCGTGTTTTTCTGAGGAGAGGAATGAATTCCCTCTTGTTTTGCCTTTGCAAACTCAAGTTTAATGATGGGAATCGTTCTTTGCACAGAGGATTACCCGCGCCCCCATTTAATTCCTGATCTTTTTATTCCCATGTATCTTTTCTTGTGTGACCTGCTGCTTATCCCCTCGCTTGTGATGCCAAATTTCTTGCTTAGTATGAAATAAAAAATAATTTATTTTCCTTTGAGCATGGTTTAGCCCTGCTCAGGCAAGTTTTGCTAAAACCAACTCCAAAAGTTGCTTAAGCCTGTGCAAAACCAGCCGAGCATCGTTAGGGCTAGGACCTTATTATTATAATTTAGTATTTGTTAAGTGATCGTGGTGTATTTTGAGCAAATAAAATTAAGGCTTGCAAGCATTTTTTTTACAGATAATATACAAAAATTCATATTCTGTCTGTGAGCCCTGGATGCTCCTCACATCCACGGGGCCACTGCAGGGCGGTGACTCTGAGGCCGGATGGCACCAGGCAATTCCACAAGCCAGGATTAATCCTTATTTTAATAAAAAAAAAAAAATTATAAGTTTTTTCCTGGTTTTCAGATGCATCCAGCTGTGGGAAAACATCTGTAAGGACTTAAAACGTTGATTGCATTGCTTGAAATTCAAATTTTTATTCCAAATCTCTCAAATCCACCTAAACACAGATGCAAAAATGTGGATTTAAGGGCAAAATTAGTGCAAGGTTTAATTCTGGTATTTTCAAACTCTGGAGTTTATGTTCCCATGGCAACCAGTATTTTTATCTTCTTGGTTTGGTGCCTCGCGAGATGGAGCTGTGGGTAAATGCCTTCCCTCCTGAGACTCATGGAGGTGTCGGGGTCGGGTCAGAAGGAAAATAAAAATATATCCCCGCCTGCCAATAAAAACAAAACATGCAGAATTTGGATGACATCCCTGTCACGATGAGAAAAAGAAAGGCAATTTTGGGGTCGCTCCAACCCAATGGGGCGTGGGTCCTCGTGCCACTCGCTAAAACACACCAAAAAACCCCAGAAATAAATGAAAAAAATATAATTTGTGCTGGAAAAATCTAATTTTTCCTTCTCCGTGTCTTTTTTAAATGCTTTGGGTTGGGATGCGACTTTACAGGCTGAGTTGGAACTTAAAGAACTCAAGAAAGTGAGGAAAAATGTCCCAAATTGTCAATGGAATCAAATTATCTAGAGCCAAACCAGCCTTTATCCGTGGAAAATTGTTTATATGGAGCTGCTTTTACTCTGGCAAATCTCATCACAACCTTATTACCCAGGGTTACTTGTCTGGCATAATGCGTATTATTTTTTTAACAATTTTGCTGAATTTTTCAGATTTCAGGTCTGCAATTTATTGCAAATTATTTTTCTCCATTGGGGACAAGCACTTTGCTGCTGGTGAATGGGAAAATTAAAGCAGGGAATAAAAACATAACGAAATATGAGGGTTTTTTATTCAAGAAGTGTTGCATTTTGTTGTTTTTTTTTTTAATATAAGGTACTCTGCAATTCAATTCCCATAGATGAGTTTGTGTTGGAATTCCCTAAAGATCAGTGAAAATGGAAAAAAAAATGGGGTTTTCAGAGTTTTACGTATTTGGACTTTTTGCCTGCGGGTTGCATTTGCAAGATGAGATGGGAAAGGAGCTAGAAAAGCAGATTTTAATATGAAAAGGACCTTAAAACTATAGGATTTTGCTCCTGAACCCTAAAATGAGGGGAATTTCACCCCAAAACTATGCTGAGAATTTAAGCAAAATGTAATTGGGTTGAGGTTACCTCTCTCTCCCTAATATTCAAACCATATAGATGTTAATTCATTTTTAATATTAATTTTTTCCTGTGACAGAGGACATCTCTAGCATCAACCAGCTCCTGGCCATCAGTGAAAACACTGAATTAAGCCAAAATTAAAGATTATTGTGCTGTATTTTTTCTCTTGCCTGACTCAAACAATGCTGTTGGCATAGAAACAGCCTTTTGTGGAAAGGTCACCTGCAAGAAGGGTGGTTTAGGTGTAATTCAAGGAGATTATAGGGGATTAGGGTGCACGTATATATATATTTTTAATATTTATAGAGGGTGCGTGTATATCCTTGTGTACGTATATATATATATGCATATATACTCACCTGTGCATGCATATCCATAAATATATATATTTTTATGTATTTTTTAAAGGGAATATGATAAAGGAGCAATATCTAACAAGGTTTGCTAAATTAAAAAGTCTGTGATAAAGGTTTTGTTTTTTTCTTTTTTTTTTAAGGTTTTTTTTTCCGCCCTTCCTGTCACATGCGGAGGGGCGATATCAGAACTGAGCGCTTCTCCTCTGTGTTTTTCACTTGGCTTTAATTAAACCTCAGGCAGGGCTGGAAAAATGTGGCGAGACGAGATAATTGCGCTTATTCCCTGTGCGGGGCTTTAGCCCAGGCTCGGAGAAAAAAAAAAAAAAAAGAGAAAAAGAGAAATTTGGGGGAGACACAAAGGTGATGAAGGATGATGGAATTGCCAACTTTGGGACAAAAAACTTGCTTTACAGCGTGGCTAAGGCCCCAAAATTGCTGGCTTTCACTCCATTTTGCAACATTGCATTTTTACACCCTGCTTGTGGAACCTGAAAAATCAGTAAAACTTAATGTTTGTTTTACGGCAACTGGCCTGGATTGCTTTTCTTTCAGCTTTTTTTTTTTTTCCCTTTTTTTTTTGGCATGCATGGCCAAAGCAAGAATTTAAAAGGTGAGATCACTGGAAAATTACATTTATATTGGATAAAAAAAACCACGTCCCCAGGCATGTGCTCCCTGCAGCCTGAGTGAGCACGGGAAAAAAAATCCCAGTGTTGTTCCCCCCTAGAATCTCCCAAACTGATGAGGGTGAGGAGGTGTCATTAATGCAAAATACAGAGAAAATTCCCCCAAAATCAAATGTTGCCTGTTCTACGGGAGAAAGCTTTTCTTTTTTACAGGCTTTTTCTTGTTATTTAGGAAAATCAGCGTGTTGAAAATGGTTCCGTATGGTGGAAGGGACGTCCCACACCCTAATTTTAACCTATTGCTATATAATAAGAGAGAAAAGCTGTGGAAATATGGAAATAACTGGCAAAAAAAAAGGATTCCGAGAGCCTATGATAACCAAAATCCCTGTTTTTCTTCTCTTCCTGCATAGCTATAACAGCCCATGGTAGCAAACGTTTGGTTCAGATTAGTTTTTGGTGATTACAGCTTGTCAGAAAATATTGTTTGCATGCTGGAGGAAATATTATATTTTAACTTTGTTTTCATTCCAAGAAGTCAAAATATTGATTTTTTTAATGTATTTTTTTTTTCTTTTTTCACGGTAAAATTCCAAAAACATTTTCTGTTTGGACACATGGAAGCAAAAAACTATCGGCTCCATCTGCATACTTGAAATGTTTTGACGTTTTTAAATGTTAGTTTCCAATTGACATTTCAACTTAAAATAGCATTAAAATGACACTGACTGAAGCTGTTGATTTAAACCAAAAATTAAATTTCATTGAAGCATTTTAAAATGGAGTGTTTTTCTCTGTTGTGAACTAGTGCTTTGGAAGAAGGAGCATTTATTGCTGAAGAAATCAAATATTTCCCCCTAGTCTTGGTATTAAATAGTCCCGACCCACTTTACTGTGAGATGGTGGTCACCAAGCTGGACGTCCTCCGGCTGCCCACTTCAGTGCAGATGAGACAGCAAAGCAGGGGTTTTTTTTCCCATTTTGTTGTGATATTGGATAAAGCACCGCGTATTCCTCCCAAAACAACCCCCATAAAAATCCCCAAATAAGTCACATCAACTGACAGGAAACTCCAAACTTGTATTTATTCCCACATTGACTGATGGCCAACAGCGTTGGAGGTGGGATGTGCCTATTCAGTGGGGAGCAGCTGTGTAGGAGATCAGCCAGTAATATCTCAATGGAGAGCTGAAAAGCGACAGTGAAAAAATCGCTTTTACTCCTATTTATCCCAGTCCTTGCAGCTCTCATTTCATGGTAAATAAAATGGGAACCAACACTGAGCGCCGATAAACCAGCCGTATCCAGCACAGGCAGCCAAATGGCAAGTTGATCGTGTGGCGTGTTGACTTGCGTTGGTTCCCATTTAATTAATTGGCTCCGTTTCTCATTTGATTTTGGTTTGGTTTTTTTTTTTGGTAGGTCACAATTATGGGCAAGTTTTGGGCATCTTGGAGGTTCCTTGGTGGAAAGCAGCCCTCAAGAAGGGGAAAGGTAGGGAGGGATTTGCAAGTTGCGATGATTCGGATGCTTTCTCTGGTGCTGATGAAAGTGCTGGGGCAAGGTGCTCCCTTTTCACTCATCATGGCTGGAAGCGGTGGGGAGGGGTCTTCTGGTGAGTTGACGTGATTTTGGTCAGAGAAACAGTGCTCCTGAATGCCCGAAAGGTGATGAGCACCTGGAAGTTGGAAGAAAGTGTTGCTTCTTCTAATGGTTCTTCTTCCATCACCCCAACAAAGAAAGAGAAAACATCTTTTCTGGGGGTTGGTTTCAAGTCCTCCAGTGATGCTGATCCGTGTCTCTTGAGTGGAAACCCACACTTCTTTCCCTGAGAAAAGCTCGTTTCTAGCTTCTGACTTCTCATAGTTGGCTCCGCTTGGAATAGACCTCATGACCTCTTCCTACAAGTTAGAACTAAGAAATATTTAATAAAGAGGTCATTTAAGCTTTGGGAAAATTTCTATATAAAAAAAATTACCATTTCCGCTTGATCATTCAATGGCTCTTTAGAAGGATCTTCTTGAGTTTGACCAGAATTGATGACCAAGCCTACAAACGCAGAGTGCTGTTTCCAGCCCAGATTGCCAAACAGGGTTATAAATAGTTTCTTTCTGGGGATTTCTTGCAATATCTGAAGTCACTTTACAGTGGCGTTTGATTTTTATGGCTATCTTTGGGCAGTTGGCTTGAGTCCTGCTTCTGTGTTGTGTAGTCATCACCGCAGAGTTGTGTTTTCTCTGAAGGGTCAATGCGTTACTCTTTGCCATTTTTTAATAACTGCTTAAATAGATCTGTGTCGGTAAATGGTTCGTTGTGGATGGAGAACATCCATTTTCAAGATCTTTCCAGAATTTACCTTTTTCTCGCTTGGAATTTGACTAAAAATAGGGAAATTATCAACTTCCATGAAAATAAAAGCACCGAAAGATGATGATTTGAGAACATCCTTTGTTGAATTTCTGGATGTGAACTTTATGGGTTTAATTTATTTTCTTTGACTATTAATAACTAATAAGCCCAGATCAACACTAATTAACAGGTCAACGGTGCACACCCAGTGCTCCATGGAGTCCACACTTACTCTCAAATTGCCAGATTTCATTTTTGATAGCCAGACTCCTGAAAATACACATCTTTCCCTGAGAAACATTGGATTTCCTGGAATTGCATTTTTCATGGAAGACCTCCATGATTTTTTTTGATGCGCACCAAGCGCAGACATCGGTAATAACACCTTGTACTGCGCAGAGCACTGCAGCTCAAATCTATCACAGCGTTACTGCAGGCTGTTAATAGTTTATTAACTCCATTTAAACTCTGCCTAAAAGCTCCCGGTGCCTCTGCATGGAAATTATTAAGAAAAGAGGTTTTTAATCGAATTACTGAGTGGCGCCGGGGCATGTTTGCAACCTGCGCCGTGCCCTGCGTGGCAGCGTTTCTGCAAATATTTGCATATTTGCGTGCAATATAATATTGGTGACTTTTGGGGGTGTGCTCCCTCTTTCCATAATGATTGAAGCATTGCTGGGAAAAAAAAATGCTTTTCAGGAGCTCATTTCCAGCAGCATTTCTTGCTGAGCCAACCCAAAGCCTGAGGCTTTGTGTGAGCAACCAAAAGCGGACTGAAGTTTGCAAGGATTAATTTATGAAGTCGATTGTTTCAGGGTAACTCAGGTAAGGGGCAAGCCCCGAATTTTGGAAGTGTTTTCGCATAACAAGAAAATAAGTTTTCCAGCCTTCTTCTACCTATGAGGAAACTCAAATTTTGGGGAAGGGCTTATGTATGTTGAAAAATTTTCTGCTGCTTGAAGATTTATGCCCCAGAGATGGAAACTTACAATGTATATTTATTTTTATTGCTGATACATGCCAAGAGGGGATCCCATCATTGGATCTCACGCACTCCTTTCCTGCCAAACACGGGGAAAAAAGAAAGTTATTTCGTTTTCTGCCCTCTTTCATTTTGCTGTGATGTTTCTTTGTCTCCTGTTGGTCCCTGGGTATCGAGACTCAAGCCGGGACATTAATATTGATGCGGACCTCAGTTATTAGGAGCTGCATTTCTGAGCGTGCCAGCAGCATATAAATACTATTACCGGGTAATTAGTGAGCATCAAGCTGAGTTTGGATTGAGCAGGGCTTGGTGTCCTACTTTCGGGGGTTTTATTTTTTTTTTCTCACTAGGTTGTTGGGTTTTTGCCCCGAGTAGGAGGTGGAGAAATGGAAATCCCAGCTCAGGAGCACCTGGATGCTCAATGAATCAGAAAGAAGCAAATCAGAAAGGAAAAAGTGGAAGAAAAAACATCTTCCAGGGTTTTTCCTTCTTGAAAAGGAAAAACCTTTTTGCTGTGGTGGGGTTTCTTGGTTTGCAATTTCCCGCTCCCCACTTTAATTTTGTTCCTTAAGGCCTGTAAAAGTTTGGGAAAACTTCGATGTCTCCAAAGGGCAAATGCAACTGGATTGCTCTGGTTGGATGCTCCCGAAATATGGATGCTCCTTGCATATCCTCGCTCTCCAGCCCTTTCTGGATGGGGGAAACCCTTTTATTTTATCCTCTCCACCATCCTCTTCTCCCCCATTAATACGAGGAGGATTTTTCCATCAGAACAGAGATCAGGAGACATCCCAGGGTCGTGGCTCTGTCACCAGGTCCTTTCCTTTATCCCATCTTGGGGCCTTGATTGAAACACCGTGTGAATAATTTAGGGGTGTTTTGCATCTTTTATACTTCTGAACTTCTACTAAAAGGGGTTTTGAGAGATTGCTGCCTGCGAAATAGCGTCTGGAGGTGAAAAAACCCCTTCAGTTTTGCATGAGCTAAAGGGGATGTGGTTGGGGAGCAGGGCTTTGCTGGGGAAGCCTCCAGATGTGGAGAGGCTTAACGCATTAATTGCACGTGTTAATGTTGGAGAAAGGGCGTCTGCGGTGAGCGCAGCTTGGCCGTGGTGTTTCCCTGCCTGCAAGCATTAGGAAAGTGGGGTGGTTTGGGTGTTTGTGGGGAGCCTTCAGGTGAATCACTGGGGTGTGCTGCAACTGGGGGGAAATCACTGCGTCTCACTGCCTCTGGGGGTGTATCGCAGAGGCTTGCTGCTTTCGGGGGCAAATCACTGCATCTCACTGCTTTTGGGGGCAAATCACTGTGGCTTACTGCATCTGGGGGGATAGATCACTGCAGTTCACTACTTTTGGGGGCAAGTTACTGTTTCTCACTGTTTTTAGGAGTAAATCATGGCTTCTTACTGCACCTGGGTTTAAATCACTGCAGTTCACTGCTTTTAGGGGTAAATTGTCATGTCTTACTACATCTGGGTGGGGGCAAATCAGTGTGGCTCACTGCTTCTGAGGGTAAAATCATTGTATCTCCCTGCACCAGGGGTTAAATCACTGCAGTTCACTGCTTTCAGGGGTAAATCACTGCAGTTCACTGCTTTTGGGGTTTAAATCACTGCAGTTCACTGCTTTTGGGGGTAAATCACTGCAGTTCACTGCTTTTGGGGTTAAATCACTGCAGTTCACTGCAGTTGGGGGCATGAATCACTGCACCTCGCTGCACCCGAGGGTCCAACCCCATCTTCTTGCCCTGTTCTGAGCATTACTGTCCCCTCCTCGCCTTTTTTTTTTTCTTCTTTAATTGCATCTCTGTCGCTGGCTTTCCCTCACTATGGGGATGTTTTGGGTCAATTCTTCCCCCTTTTCAGGCCTCTTCAGCACTTGAGGCTTTTAATACGTCTGCTGGAAAGAGGCACAGCCTCGTTAGAGGCGTGCTAATGGGAGCACGCCCGCATCTCCCCACTTTCCGATGCTCGTGGAGGACTTTACCTTTTGGGAGCCGGCTGCATCCTGGGGCTGCGCGAGCAGCAACGTGTGGGCTTTGGCAGGGTGTTTGCATCAAGCTGCTGGAAAAGATTTTAAATTCCCGACTAATTTCTTTTCCACCAAACAAATGAATCTTCAGAAGGGCCCTTCCTCGCAGCTACTAAGCTGTTTAATTTACCTGAGCCATTCACAATTTGTGATGGGACTGTTAACAACCTGATCTGGGCATCAGCATCACTTAGACGTGGGGGTTGGTTTCTTTTTTTTTCTTTTTTTTTTGCTTTTTGGCCTTTCGTGTTTTAATTTCTTTCTGGGTTCGCCCCCAGAGGCACAAAGTTGTGTTTGGAAAATGTCAGCTCCGTCTCCCTAGCCCCTTTGTCATGGCGGGGCGGCTTGGGCTGAAAAGCGCAAACCGCAGCCCACCCATGGGGACGTGCTGCCCTGCTACTACTTAACTGCTTCAAAGTACCTGTCTGTGATATGAAACATGCCATAAAATGAATATATTCCAGATGTTGCTGCCAATTTCCCTGGCTTTCGCCAGCCACCTGAAGGCAGCCGAGGCGGCGAGGCTCCTCGGTCCCCGCTGCCTCGCTCGCTGCCCGAAGGAGTGGGATGTTGGCTCATTTGAGGTCGTGGTTTGAGTGGGGGTGGCTGTCACTGGTGATGCCCCCAGGTCTTGCCCAGAGCAGTGTGGGTTGAAGGCTGCAGCTAGTGGCCAGAGAGGTCCCAGCAGGCGATCTCTTTGGGATTGGGGAAGGTGGGATCTCCATTCTTGGGTTTTGGGGGGATCTTCATCCTCGTGGCTGGAGAGGATCTCTCTCTCCTTGGAAGGTTTCCGTTCTGGGGTTGGGAGATCTCCATCCTTGGAGTCTGAGGAATTTCCACCCTCAGGGTTGTGAGGGCCCTTGGGTTTTGGGGATCTCCATCCTCAGATCCTCAGGGTTGTGAGGGCCCTTGGGTTTTGGGGATCTCCATCCTCAGGGTTGTGAAGGCCCTTGCGTGTTGGGGATCTGCATCCTCAAGATTGGGGGAATCTTCCTACTTGGGGTTTGGAGGATCTCCATCCTAGAGGCTTGGGAGATCTCCATCTTTGGGTTTTGGAGATGTCCACCTGCAGGGCTGGGGGATCCTCATCATTGTGGTTGAGGGAATTCCCATACTTGGTGTTAGGAGGATCTCCATCCTTGTGTTTTGTGGAGCTCCATCCATGAGGCTGGAGCATCTTCACCTTCAGAGTTGGAGGTCTTCCACTTTTGGATTATGATCCTTCCCTGGGCTTAGGGGGTAATCTTCATCCTTGGAGTTGGTGGATCTCCACCCTTGGTTATGGAGGATCCCCATCCTCAGAGATTCTCTGTCCTCATAACTGGGAGATCTCCATCCTTGAAGGTTCCCCATCCTCAGGGTTGGGAGATCTCCACCCATGGAGGACCATAAAAAAGCTGTAATAACGGCGATGTGGAAGACGATGAAGTAGGTACGAAAGCTGAAATTACTATTCATTGCTAGTATGTTGTATGGCACTAATTCATTTTTAAACAGCCTCACTGGGGACCTCATTGCTAAAACATGGTGTTTTCTCCTCCAGCATCATAACTGTTAACTCAGAACAAAGCAGAAGAAAGCCAGAAAGCATGAGGAACCGCAACGTCCATCAGACGGCATCTGAGCCGCCCGTTTGGAGGGGATTTCTCTGATGGCCAAATCCTCCTGCTGTGCTCTGTTACACCCCTCTGAGGGGATTTTTTTGGGGGGTGGGGAGTCAAATTCGGCTTCCTTGGAGTGCAGAAATGTCGTCTGAGCTGTGAGCACGCTGGGAGCAAAGGGAAAAGCTATTTTCAGCTCTGCTCTCACCTGTCTCACTTTACCCGAGCGTGGCTTTCTTGAATATTTTTAGCCGTTTTTTATTACCGGTCTTGCAAGCTCCAGACTGGGGAGATTGTTACCACTACAGTCACTCACATGTAAGTTATTTAATTCAGTCTTTGGGAGCGCTGCGAACAGGCTTTCCTCAACGTTTTCATTGTTGCTGACATCTAGATCAACACCCAAAAATATTTATTTGACATTTCCCGTCACATGATATATGGAGTGTTGCTCCTAAAATGACCAGAGCTGGAAATGTTTTATCTTTGATTTATGGTTAAGTATTCTTTACAATTATTCGAACATTTTTCTCGCGACCACCTTGAGTGCACCTATTAGTTCTATCCTCTTGAGTTTCATCTTCTCTAAAAGAAGGAGAATTTAGAAAGCTTTTGCAAAGCTATTTCAAAAAAAATGTCAAGATCAGTGATTCTATTTCCACTACCCTGTTTACCTTTTTATTTAAATATTAGGAAATCTGGTGGCTTGGGGCAAATCTTCCCTGCCGTTCTCCAAGACTGATGGTACCAGGATCTGGCCTGAACCAGGTCAAGTGTGAAAAATTACAATTGCCCCATTGCAAGAATATTTTCGGCTGCTGGGGAGAGGCTTTGCTGCGTGCCGGTAAGCAACCCCAGGGTCACGGAGGGCTGTGACCGAGGGGAGCACACGCGCCCCCAGACGGGCTGATTTCTGTTTCCATATGGAAAAGGGATGTGGCATCTGGTTTCACTCCCAGCAGCTGGCAGCTTGAAGCCTGTGTTTTGCATGGTGCGGAGTAAAGAGAAAATAAAGTGTCGAATTGTTTGGCATTATCAAGGATTTCTGCTCCCCAGGACTCCCGCATAAAGAGATGGAAATTTTAGCTGCTGGAGCCAAGAAACACACAGAAGTATATGAATTTATTACGTTTTATCTCGTTCCCCTGCAAACAGCACTAGAAGTGTCAAAAGATCATCTATTGTTTCATCGTTTAGAAAGAAATTTTGTTTTCTACTTGTAATTTCTTTGATGCGTGGCTGTGGGAAAGGAAGAGAAATTGGAGCAGGAGATGGCAGGGCTGCGGCGGGTTGAACATGCAGGTTTGTCTGGCCGCGGAGCTACGTGCATTTAAATTTCTCACATCCCGGGTTTTTAATTTAACAAATGTAATTAAGGCTGGGGTAGGTACTCGGATTATTCATTTACTCCAGATGGAAAAAATTAAATTGAATGCAAATTCCGTAATCAGACATGAAGTTGAGGATGTCGGACGTGATGAGGAAGTGTCAGCACATTAATCGGACCACTTTCCCTAAACAGCACCCAAATCTAAGAGCCAGAGATTATTTGAATAATTGAGGTGGCATTTGATAAGATATCTGATTGCTGATATCTCCTTAAGACAGAGGCCTAATTGTAATTCTCCATCAAGAAGAATTAATCTGTGTAACAGGGTGCACTGGGAGTAGTGTGATGTCATGCTGCCTCCCTTGAATTTTGGTCGGTTATCGAGGGCTGCCATGCCCAGGGAAGGTACCAAGGTGATTTATCACTTCTCCTGTTACTTTATAAGTGAGCCAGGAGGTCATCAGGTAGCATTGCTCAGACCCTGGGGATCCAGGCATCCAAGGCTGCTTGAGTCTTGACAGCATTGCCCATGGCCTTGGATGTTGGATCTGTATTTTGGAGGTACCTCCTGTCATTGGAGAAGGATGCATCATTGCATTTCGATGCAGCGTCGATACTTAGAATTGCCTTTGTGTCCCTTCTTGGTGTCTTCAGGACACAATTAAACCCCTTTTTCCCTGTAAACCAGAGACAAACTGTCCTGACATGATCAGAAGACCTTATTGGAGGCCCGTAACTCCATCCACAACATTGATCATCTGATGAGATCCAACATTGATGCTGTTGGAAAGCTGTTTGGAGCCGATGGATGTTGACTCCCATCTCAACCTTGGCTGGGGTAGCAAGAGGAGTTTCGACTCGATCTGGCAGCAGACACTTAGTCGTAATCATAGAAAGCTTTTCTTGCATTTCCAAAGAAGTTATGCATTCCCATAGGAGAAATAACATTTCTGTAGAGTCCTTTTCACTGCCAGCATCGTTTGTTCTTCTTGAAACCAAGCGTGACAGGGTGGGGAGATGGGGATGGACATTGCTTCTTGAATCCCACACTGTGGGTGATATTAGAAAGGATTTGAAGTGGTGAAAATGCGAATTTAAAAAATATCTATCTATGTTGAAGATCCAGACTTGTAAACAAATAATCATTGTGATTTCTTTCTCACCGCCTGTATCTACTAGCAAATGAAAAAAGAAAAGGCAAAAAGAGATAGAAGAGGGCAAAGGGATAGAGCTTGAAAGATTTCTTTTTTTTTTTTTAGAGAGTGTGAATATTTTGAAACAAAATGTGTAAATGTAATATGAAAAAAACTGTGTTTCGGAGAAAATATTCATGAGTTCTGTTGCAACCATTGAGTTGCCCAGCAGTGAAGAGGACGGATTATATTTCTCTTCTCTCTAAAGTAAAGCCAAATGTGGAGACTTCTTATTTCTTTTTTTTTTCCTACCATCCTACCTCCTCCTGTGGCTATGGGCTAATAGCCACTTCTGCTAAATAGTGCATTAATCGTCTCAGTGATGTGATTTTAGCCAAATCTGAGAAGTGCTTTTGCAACCAGAAAAGCGAGATTTCCCCTCAAAATACCCCCAACTTAAATCACTTGAGATAAGCTGGGCGTTATCGTAAGGTTGCAAATTGCTTGTTTGCTCCTCCAGCTGGAGCTGTTAATTCAGAACAATTAACGCGCCGTTTAAAACCCAGACGAAGCATATGGAGGCGGTCCGGGGGAAAAGAGCCTGTTTGGGATGGAGTTTGCAAAAATCAGATGGATAACTCCAGTTTGTTTTTCTTTTGAGATCCTGGCAGGTGCTGTGGGGAATGATACGAATACCAGGGAGTTTATCCCCCAAACCTCCCTGTTACAGGCTGGGTTGAGAGATGCTCAAAGCAAGAGCCAACTGGGTCCCCAGTCCCAACTAGAGATAAAGTGTTGACATTCATCGCTGGGATGAATTCACCGTTGTGAGAGTGCTGTTCACCTCCCCATCCATCCTTGAAATATTTCTTCTTGACAAAGAAATAATGAATCCTAAAGCAAATCTTGAAATAATGCCTAGTTTTTTTTATGAGCCCCCTTTGCAGTACCACAAAACACCACTCTGGCTCCATCCTTTAAGCCTTTTTGCAGCATCATTTCAGGTGCCTGCCATCTATTTTCTCAGGTTGCCTTTTTTTTTTTTTTTGATGTGAGTGAAGAACAAAAGCCTAAATCTTGAAATAAACCCCAAAACACTCCAGCACTGGTTGAGCCCCTCCTGCTTGAAATATTTCTGGGCCAAGGAGCAAAGAGGTGACCTCCTTGCTTTTGCATAAGGGCATAAAGTACTCTATTAGACTTTTATGGGAGGCTTTATAAAATACTGCAATGGTGGAATGTGTTGCATTTTTGCAGCCCAGTGCTGGCTTAAGGGATGGACCTTCCTTCTTCCATAGTTGCATCTACGCATCTTTGCATCCATGCATTTGTTCATCCGTGTGTCCTTGCCTGCGTGCATCCTCACATGCATTCATCCATGCATCCACTGTTTTTAGTTATGTACCTCTGACCATAATTGCACACAAATTTTATTAAAAGCACTGAAGAATTTGTTTTTAATGTGAAAAAAATCCACAAATTCCAATATTTTCCCTTGAGCCTTTATAGGAATCAGCATGGCCCAAAATGCAGCAGCTTTTCACATCTTCCCCAAATGATGGGAAAATAAACTTTTCTGCCCCAAAGCTGGCATTAGGATTTCAGGCTTGGGAACCCCTGCAGCATGAGCCCCCCGAAACCTGTGTTTGCCTGTGCTGTGAAAACCAAGCAGGTTTTCTGCAAAGCCTTTCCCGTTATTCCCCCATCCCAGGATGGAGGCAGCATCGGCAAATCTGAATAACTAATCAGAGTCCTCATTAACCTCCCACTGAGATGCTCAAACATTCACTTTGCTGTTTGTGAAGCAGAAAAAAAAAAAAAAGGGAAAAAGGAAAAAAAACCCACAACCCACCCTGCATTAAAATTGATGTGTTATTAATCCCACTGTTCCAGGCCTTATGGGTACCGAATTTTCCTCCATCTCGCCCGAGGCCGAGCAGTATGGTGCCGCTTCTGGGCAGTTTGACTTTTCATTATTTATTGGTGCGGCGTAGCGAGGCCACTTTTGTTCCCCAGACCCAGATGTGCGCACATGTGCATCTCCGGGGGTGGGAGTGTCCGAAATTTCCATATGTGCCCTTTGGATAATGCAGACTGCCTGTGACGGGGTTCCACCGATGGACCTGTCTCTCCCAAACCGTGTTTTTTGGCAAAACAGCTTTGTTTTTGCAAAAATACAGAAATATTGCATGCGTACGGGTACATCTTGAATCCTTTCACTCTCTCTGAGCGGATGGGGTTAGCGTGTCAGCAGGTTTAACTGGCAGCACTGGAGAGGTGGAAGGATGAGAATACCATGTGGCTCTTTGCATCTTCAAGCATCCCCAACATCCAGCCCCAGCCCATCCTCAGAGGCTGGAGATGCTACAAAAATTGCACTGTGGGCAGAAAAAAACCTAACAAATCAAAGGTTTTTATTGCAATAGCACTCATTGCAGATGGCAGCGGGTGTTGCCCAAGCGCTTGGAGAGTCGTGCTTGCCCCTTTCAGCTCCTTAAACTGAAATTTGAGCTTTGATTTCTGCATTTATACTCTTTTTCATGCATACAGGGTTTCTGTGGTTGTCCCCATGGGTGCAGAGTTTGGGGCCAGTACAACTTGCTCCTGGGCTTAGCGTGGGGTGTAAAAATAATTCAGCAAATCCCAGCAGCGTTATTAGGGATTTCACCATTTGTGGTTTCCACTTAAGTCAGAGGAGCTGGCATTAATTTTTTTTTTTTTTTTTTAAATCATGGTCACAATTAAACAACATTGATGTGATGAGATTGGAAGCATCATGATCTGCTCACATTGGAAACAAGGCAACACAACAGGAAAAGCCTTCATGCTTAAAAGTCCTAGATTTTTTTCAAAAATCCTGGATTTTTTTTTGCTAAATGTCAGCTTTATTAGCATTCCCTTACAGTTAATTAAATCTTTATGAACAGGAATGCCCTTGGCTTTTTGCAGCCTGGGTACTGGTTGAGGTCCTGGGATTCCCATCTCCACTGCTGGATGTTATTCAGGTCAAGTAGATCAGGATGTAGGGCATTTGAGGGGATTGATTAGGGTATTTTGGGGTTTGATTATGGTATTTTGGGGTTTGATTAGGGCATTTTGGGGGATTGCTGGCTTGTCGTAAATGGTGTCTCATTTATAACCCTCCATCAGCTGCTCCATGCAACCTTAGTGTGTGGGACACTATCTTGCTGGCTTGCATTGCCAGCAGTGGAGCATCTTGAAGGAGGTGTCTCTGTTCCCTTTTGCACTGGGAGGACCTCAAAGGTCTCCGCTAAACTTCAAAGGATGCTTTTTGAAGTCACTAAAAGTGTGTGCTGACTCAAAAAGACTTATCTCCCTCTGCAAGGGTGTTGAGGAAGATGTCGCTGGTGGGAGTGACTCTTGGTGTTCTTCATGAAAGGGACAAAAATGGCATCTTTTTTTTCAGAAGCTGCACAAGCCTGTATTTTTGTCCTACATACATACAACATCCAAGACCTCAACCCTGATCACCTCCAAGGGTGAAGATCACTCTACCAGAGCTCTTTTAGCAGTGGCAGAGCCTTATTTATCTGCTGTTTTTTTCTCCACTCCTCATGTTTGGTTCACATGGTGATCCCAGATGACAAAAATCTCTCCCACAGGATGGAAGAAAGTCTTTACAGGGACGATGGATCACTGTAAAACATGAGCTTTTCATAGTGTTGTCAGGAGAAATCCAAGCCAAATCAAGTCCTGGGTCTTTGATGTGTATTTGGTATCAACCCGTGCACATTCTTCCAAGGCACGAGCCCGTAGGCTTTTTATTCCTGATCATAAATATCCAGAAGGATATTTCAGCTGCTGTTGTGGTTGACGAGTTTAGGACTCAAGCGCCTTCTGAGCATTTAGCATAACCTGGATTAGGTCTTTCAACATCTCAGCAGGATCTACGCTTGCCTGAGAAGTCAAGAGGCATCTTGACCTTTTGCCCCTTTCACCGTGTGTGGTGAGTTTCTGCTGTTTTGCCTTGAAATCATCCAGTTGCTTCCATATCTCTCCTGGGCCAGTGGCCTCAGTGACATCTAGGTTTCCGGAAATGGCACTTGCTATGCAAGCTTCCCCATATATCTCTGTCTTTTGGACTTCTACTCCTGGCTGCAATGATGGATACAGGATGTGAGGGCACAAGAACACGAGTGTTGTAGTTGCAAGGGGCTCAAGATGGAATTAAAAACCAGGGGAAATGATTCTCCTTGGTCTCCCATATGGCCTCACCACGTGAGACATAGCTCTCTGCAGGTGATGTATAGTGGAGATGCATCCCTCAGGTGTCCCTTGGAAGATCTGAGGAGCTCTCTGGAGCTCTCTGTGTCTAGAGGTGCATATATCAGATGTACATTGGAATTTGAGCGGCTCAGTAGATCAAACTAGACATATAATCTGAGGAGCTCTGTGCCAGGTTATATATGTTAAGGGAGATATGTCAGACATGTATCGGAGATCTTGGGTGATGTTTTTCACCTAACGTCAAGGTAATATCTGGAGGGACATTTATCAGACATATATTGGAGATGAGTGGCTCGCTAGAGTTGATGTATATTCAGAGATCAGGGGAATTTTCTCTCTTTTATTTCTTTTTTTTTTTTGCAGTCAAACACAGAAGACCCCTGTGGTGGTGCTGATCCTTGCTCAGCCCATCTTCGGTTTTCCACTGGATCCACTTAGATGGGTTTAGAAATTCCAACCTCAGCCTCCATAAAGGCCAGATCTTTGGGAGATGCAGCATCATCTCTAACATCTGTGTGGACTTTTCCTTATTAAATGAAGGCTGGGAGTTCCCCTGTTTTTGAGTTAATGGCTCTTCCCTAGTTCGTGCAGTCTAGGTCCAAGTGTAAAAGCATTTACTCGCAAACAAAGATTATAATTAACCAGGGTGATGGCAACAGCTGGCGCGAAATGGACATGGCCAATGGCAATGCTGTTTCATCGCTTTTTCCCTTTTTTCTCCTTTACAGCCCCAGATTGTACCGCTAACCCTCAGTGAGATCCCGTGCTGGGGATTCGCTGCCCTCCAGGAGTCGAAAAGGGCAGGACGGGTCTGCATCGCCCTTCATTCTTTGTGGATAGACCAGCAACGAGCACGCCTTCATTTTCTGGACATACCTCGGTTCGACCTCTGAAAATATGATTTATTTTTTGTCCTTCCTTGGAGATGTTCAACCCTACCTGGACAAAACACTGAGGGTCTGATCTAGCTCAGCCATCAGCCCTGCTTTGACCTCCAAGGGGATATAACCACCTAAGGTTTCCTTGATTCCTCCTATTTTCCCCACTATCCTGCCAAAAAAAAACTGTGTTAAGAGCAGACTTGCCCACCATGGTTTCACTGACACCACTGAAAGGCCTTTCCTAGCACAGAAAGCTTCATCTTCTGCTTAATATTTCACCTTCTCATTTTCAGCATTTTCTCTCAATATTCAAATATTTCATCCTTTGCTTTTCCAGGTTGTAATCCCTACCCAGAAGTTCTTCGTTTTGGGGTGGCGGAAAGACGCTTGCAGGGCAGCGGCTCCCCAAGCAGCCCCCCCCAAAAGGTAAGGCTGCTTCGCTTTCTATTAATTAGGCAATTATATGTATTAATCACACAATTATATGCATTAATCAAGTGAGATGTGATGAGTCGTGACATCAATGGGGCTTTATTTGATGTAATTCCTGCTCTTTTCGGGTACACCTGAATTATATGCAATCGCCAGCACTCGTTCTTGTGGGAGACTTCAACTTCCCTGATATATACTGGGAATATCATACAGCGCACAGGAAGCAGTCCAAAAGGTTCCTAGAGGGTGTGGAAGATAGTTTCCTTATGCAGCTGGTACGAGAGCCTACCAGGGGTGGTGCCCTGATTGACCTACTCTTTACTAACAGAGAAGGTCTGGTGGGAGACGTGAAGGTTGGGCACTGTCTTGGGCAGAGCGACCATGAAATTGTAGAATTCTCTATTCTTGGAGATGTCAGAAGGATCACTAGCAGAACGGCTATCCTGAACTTCAAGAGGGCGGACTTTGACTTGTTCAGGACGCTTGTTGCGAGGGTCCCTTGGGAGTCGCTCCTTAAGGGTAAAGGGGTCCAGGAAGCCTGGACGCTCCTCAAGATGGAGATCTTAAAGGCACAAGAACAGGCTGTTCCTGAATGCTGTAAGGCGAGCCGTAGGGGAAGAAGACCAGTGTGGATGAACCGGGAACAATTGTTGAGGCTCCGGAAGAAAAAGAGAGTCTATGTCCTCTGGAAGAAGGGACAGGCTACTTGGGGAGATTACAAAGAAGTTTCTAAGGTATGCAGGGAGGAAGTTAGGAAGGCAAAAGCTCAGCATGAACTCAGATTGGCCACTGCAGTAAAAGAGAACAAGAAATCCTTTTACCAATATATCAGTGGTAAGAGAAGAAATAAGGAGCATTTACACCCTTTACTTGATGCAGCGGGGAATGTGATCACTGAGGATAAGGAGAAGGCTGAGGTCCTCAACGCCTTCTTTACTTCTGCCTTTAATAGGCAGATCAGTTATCCTCAGGGCACTTTATGCCCTAATCTGGAAGTCTGGGATGCCAGGCCGAGTACACCCCCTGTGGTACAGGTGGAGACAGTTAGAGAGCTCCTTCTCCATCTGGACTGCCACAAGTCCATGGGACCGGACGGGCTCCATCCTAGGGTGCTAAGGGAGTTGGCGGGGGTGATTGCCGAGCCGCTCTCGGCCATCTACCAGCGGTCCTGGTTATCTGGGGAGGTCCCGGAGGACTGGAGGCTTGCCGATGTGACTCCCATCTACAAGAAGGGCCGTAAGGAGGATCCGGGGAACTACAGGCCTGTCAGCCTGACCTCAGTACCTGGGAAAGTTATGGAGCAAATCATCTTGGGTGAGATCACTCGGCATATGAGTGGCATCCAGGGGATCAGGCCCAGCCAGCACGGGTTCACGAAAGGCAGGTCGTGCTTGACCAACCTCATTTCCTTTTACGACTGGGTGACCAGACTGGTGGATGAAGGAAAGGCTGTTGATGTGGTCTACCTGGACTTCAGCAAGGCCTTTGACACGGTCTCTCACAGTATTCTCCTAGGGAAACTGGCTGCCTGTGGACTGGGTAGGTATACCCTTCTTTGGATAAAGAATTGGCTAGGGGGCCGTGCCCAGCGGGTGGTGGTTAATGGAGTCAAGTCCAGCTGGCAGCCTGTTACAAGTGGTGTCCCCCAGGGGTCGGTACTTGGGCCCATCTTGTTCAATATCTTTATTGATGACCTAGACGAGGGGATTGAGTGTACCCTCAGTAAGTTTGCAGATGACACCAAGTTGGGTGGCGGTGTTGATCTGCCTGAGGGTAGGGAGGCCCTTCAGAGGGATCTGGATAGGCTGGATCACTGGGCTGAGCTGAATGGCATGAGGTTCAACAAGGCCAAGTGTCGGGTCCTGCACTTTGGCCACAATAACCCCATGCAGCGCTATAGGCTCGGAGCTGAGTGGCTGGAGGACTGTGAAGAGGAAAGGGACCTGGGGGTGTTGGTTGATGCTCAGCTGAACATGAGCCGACAGTGTGCCCAGGTGGCCAAGAGGGCCAACGGCATCCTGGCCTGCATTAGAAATAGTGTGGCCAGCAGGAGCAGGGAGGTAATCATCCCCCTGTATTCGGCACTGGTGAGGCCGCACCTTGAGTATTGTGTTCAGTTTTGGGCCCCTCACTACAAGAAAGACATTGAAGCCCTGGAACGTGTCCAGAGAAGGGCAACAAAGCTGGTGAGGGGTCTGGAGCACAAGTCTTATGAGGAGCGGCTGAGAGAGTTGGGATTGTTTAGTCTGGAGAAGAGGAGGCTCAGGGGAGACCTCATTGCACTCTATAGCTTCCTGAAGGCAGGTTGTGATGAACAGGGGTTTGGCCTCTTCTTCCAGGCAACAAGCAGGACCCGAGGAAATGGCCACAAGTTGTACCAGAGGAGGTTTAGATTGGACTTGAGGAAAAACTTTTTCTCCCAAAGAGTGGTAAGGCACTGGAACGGCCTGCCCAGGGAGGTGGTGGAGTCTCCGTCCCTGGCAGTGTTCAAGAGGTGGCTTGATGAGAAGCTACAGGATATGGTTTAGTAGCTGTGGCAGCAATGGTAGTGGGAAGACGGTTAGACTAGATGATCTTATAGGTCCCATCCAACCATGTGATTCTATGATTCTATGATTCTATATTACCTCTTCTCTAAATACAGTGATCCTTTAAGGGGGAATTACAGTTTTTTGCTGTGCTTTCCTTTATTTTTTAGAAATCAGACTGTGCTGGGAATCCTACTTTAAAGCTCAAGTATTTAAAACGTGTTGTTATGAGCCCTACAAGTCATGGCCAGCCTGGAGGAAAACACAGATATATTTTTGTAAAAATACTCTGCAATACAGGCTGTTATCACTGCAGAATTTTGGCACATCAGTAGGATGCAGAGAAATGGTTACCAGCTAAAAATAACTGAAATGCAGAGCTTAAAATAAGATGTACATTAAACCAAGGGTCTCACAGTCCTCTAGTCAACCCCAATTGCTAAAATTAGGGCTTGACGGAGTGACAAATGTGCTAGATCTATGCCAAAACCGTAGGCACCCGGCAAGTGACAAAAAAAATAAAACCCCGTTGGCTGCAAATTTCCTCCTAAAGTAGCAAAGAGAAATCTTCGATTGCTGAAAACAAAGGTGCTGCCTTCAACTTGTTCAAATATCCTGAAAAAGTGCCTGATTTCTTCTTAAACTGGTGATGTTTAGGTGAGGGCATCTCAGGGGAAAACCCAAAAGCTTCTTTCTGTCCACGGTGCAGCAGAGCATCTTTTGTTTGAGTCTTACCTCCTCTGAAAGTCCCTTTTAATAAACAGCAGCAGATAACGGCAGGATTATTTCCCCCAGGGTGCCCTTTCAGCCCTGATTCTTGGCGATGACCTTCCCTTGGTCAAAAAACACCAGGATTAAGGATGTGATGGAAGTGGCTGAATTTTTCATTAGTCTGGTTTTGCCCTGTTTCTAATAAAGGTACAGGTTGAGCTCACTTTGAAATTACTTCTCTGATGGGTTTGTAGGGGCTTGGGGTCACCACAAGGACCTCTTTTGTGGGAAATCCTTCCTGCCTTGATGCCCTCTTTCCAGTCAGTATTTTAGAATCATAGAATCACAGGATGGTTTGGGTTGGAAGGGACCTTCAAAGCCCACCCAGTCCAACCCCCCTGCCAGGAGCAGGGACATCTCCAACCACATCAGGTTGCTCAGAGCCCCGGCCAACCTGGCCTTGAATGTTTCCAGGGATGGGGCATCCACCACCTCTCTGTGTGACCTGGGACAGTGAACCACTCTCATTGTAGAAAAAAAAATTATGTGAGCTGCCCAGTGCTTGTGTGGAAGGGCTGGTTGCCCTTGTAATGCATATTGGGCACATTGGGTTGTCCCCCTTGGAGGAAACGAGCATGTGTCTGTGGAGGACACAAGCATAGCCTGGCTTGGGAAGCATCTCCAGCAAGAAGACCAAACCCAACCTGTTCAGCAAATTGTGGCAACAAGGTCCAGACATGTCCCATTAAAGGCACAGAAAGACACGATGACGGGCATCCACCTGATTACCTTCTGGAACAGAAGGCTGGCATTGCTCTAAGTGGTTAATGATAGAAATTATCTATGGTGAAGACATCTGAGAAATAACTTGGTTCCCCTTGGCCTTTTTTACCTTGTATGTGTGTCCATTTTCCAGGCACAAAACCATTTCAACTTTCCTCCTCCTGGAGCCTGTACGTCCGCAGAGATGCACCTCTGAGGCCAGGTCGTACCTTTTGTCACTGTGCAAAAAAGAAGTTGCAGAAACAATTTGGCACATCTGTCTCACACCGTCAAACACTTCCCAGTTGTGTTTTGTCCCCAGTTTCCTCCTTGTGTTGAATTCAGACCAGACTGAACGTATTTTGGGGTGTACCATTCAGAGTAAATGGAGGAGACAGTGTAATTAAGCATAATTAAAGGAGTTCAAAACTATTTGCAACTCCCTAGCTAGATGGATCTGGTATAAATTACCGCGTCACATCTCAAACTTCTCTTTTGTCATGGAGGCTGGAAATATGGCAAAAATTTGCTTTCAAATTGGTGAATGAAAACTGTTTAAAATGAGGCAATTAATCTGGCGGCTCATATTGCAATCTTTGGTGTCTCGGCTCAGGGCTTGAATGGATATCTGTGTTGGTACCAGGAAGACTGGCATGCCTCAAAGAAAATCTTATTTTTATTTTCTGGCTTCTAGAGGTATTTCTTCTTGGGAATTTTGCATTTTAAAAGGGAATTCAGACCTGTTTCCTTGAGAGAGGTAAGACCGGGAGGAGCCAGAGAGCTGTGAGAGGGGGATGCGAAGCGGAAACTCGGCGAGTCGGGAGCTCTGATTTATCTGCCATATGGGAAAGAGGAAAACAACCGGCTCCAGAGGGATTTCTTTCCCTCTCCCGAAGGGAAAATTTGCAAGCATGTTAGCAGGATATAGCAAGAAACAAGGCAGATTTAAGGGAGGAGAGGGTTTTATTAGGTGTGCTGTGGCATTGTTCTGTTTTCAGGGCTTCCCACGTGCTGGGAAATTTTTGCACGCTCCTGTGTACGTCTTGCCCATGTTTCTGCAGTAGGGTTAGGTCTGTTGGCTTTAGCCCAGTTTCTGCAAGCCCACCAAAAAGCAAGTTTCCATTTGTGTTTAGCCAGTGCAATTACTCATGCAAGTGTTGAGAGATTTGCATGAAGCCTCCAGGCTTTGATTTGCAAAATGAACACCCCAAAAAGGCGTTATTAAGAATTGCAGTGTTGCACATGAGAGGTTTATGGGCTGCAGCAATGGTTGCAAAAAGTCATTGCATAGTTTGTGGTGGGATCTTTGCTGGAATTGTTGTGTATGTTAGAGATTGCGGCTGGGTTTTGCGCTGACATTGGTCTGATCTGCGCTTTGCAATACTTGCGCTGCCTGAGAAATTGGTGAAGGACTGCAGTTGTCAGTTTGGGATGGGAAAACGTGGCTGATGGTTAAATTTTTGCTTGGCAAGACTGTTTTTGAGCGTCTTCCTTCTCGACTGCCCATCCTCGAAGCAACAGCTCTAATGTCGCCTTTGCTGGTGGGACAGAAGATGTGTAAAAACCACAAATCTCCCATTTTCCCAATACCTCATTCATCTCAGGCCCATATTTAAGCTCCTTCTTCCAGCCCTTCTCTCCTAAAGTCATCGTGTTTGTTTACCATCATCTTCTTTGTCCTCCAAGAAGCTCCTCTGAACCTGGCTGGGACCTTAGGCATGGGACTTTCCCATTGCAAGACAGGCATGGGACTGAGATTTGGTGTTTGCACCATGGAAATGCGAGTGCTCAGTGATTCCTCTCTCATGGGATTAGCAGGTTGAGATGGAGAACGAAGAGCACAAAGCAAGGTTTTGAAAGCGTCAGGCAAGATTTGGATTATAAATTATTCACAGTTAATTGCTTGCAGTGAGGAAGTGTTGGAAAATTAATCTGCTCCTTATTTTTTACAAGCACTCTCAAGGCAATCAGAAACTTTTCCTGGACAATTTCTGTCTGGCAAGAGGAATTTTGTGCATTTTTTTTTTGTTGTTTCTCAGCTATGTTTCACTTCAAAGCTTTTTGATTTGCCCTCCAAAAAAATTCACAATCTGCTCTTTTGGAAACTTTTGTTGGGCCGGGGGCTGGATTGCACAAAATGCAAGTGCTTTCAGGTTACTTTGAAGAAGCTTCTTTGATCTTTCCCTGTGCCGGTTTGTTTTGGAAGGTGTTTTAATCTCTCCCTCTATAAAAATAACAGTTTAAAATGTATGTAGGTATCTCAGCTCTCCACTTAAAAGAAACGAACAAAGTTGTTTAATGCTGGTGTTCAAGGTACATTAACCTTGACTACTAAAGCTCTGACTGGCTCTTGCAGGTTTTATTCTCCTGTTTATGTTGCAGAGATGTCCCTGGAGCCTTTTAGGGATGGGTATATTCAGACAGGAGAGAAATATTTAGTGGTAATTGTTGTTCTCATTGGAAATTCACTGTAGCAGCTCCTCTCTTTCTAGGGAGCTGGAGCTGGGAGGAGGATTTGCAAATATTAAATAAATAAATGCAAATAATAAATAAATAAATGCTATTTTCTCCCACATCCAGCGGAGATGTCCCATCCGATGATGAATCAAACTTGGCAAGAGTTTTTTGGCATTTTCCGGCATGATGTTTCCGTCTCCCTTTTACCCCAGTGCTTATGCATTGGCCAAGAGCTTTTTTAGGAGAAAAATAGGAAAGGGGTTTGCTCTGGTCCAGGTTTTATCCTGCAGAAATATTGAACCTCCTTCTGCTTTAGCCCGTAGTTGTTGCAGAAGCATAGACTCAATTTGTCCTTTTTTATTGGGAAATAACTCGATAACTGGATGCTGGGAAGGATACAAAGGTCAGCTTTTAGGGAACCAGCATCTTGGCCAAGAGAAGAGGATGTTCCCAGTGCAAAAACCCTCCTGGGTTTGGATAAAGGAGATTTGGCTACCAAATATTCCTAAAAAAATAAAAATATTTAGTGGCTCAGTGATATTTCTTGCACGAACACTCCTGATATCCTCAGATGAGGCATCATGCGAGCCTTCTTGGAAGCAACCTTGAATGTGAGGAATGACCAAGAATGAGTGATATCTTGAAAAAATGGGGTTCTTCCCCATTTTTGACCATTTAATAGCATTCAGTTTATTTTTAATGAGGCACAGGGGGGTTCCTTTAATAGCTTGTGAAACCCTAGTGTTCATCTTTCAGGGTAATAGGCGAATTTTGGTAAAAACAAGCAAAAAGTGGGAAGGTTGGCAGATAGAAATGAGATGTCGAGGAACGAGAGGGTCACTCTCTGTTCACTTTATGGCCAATGAAGAGTTGGCATCACCCGTTGAGGGTGAACCTGTCCTCGCTGGCAGTTCAGAGAGAGACTTATTGTCCTCTGGAAGTGCCTCTCCCTTCCCCCTCAGCTATATTTCTTCATTTTAACTTAGATGTGTGCATATAATGAATGCATATATCATCAACTTCAGCATGCACGAGCCCTCTGTGAAGACAATGGCATAAAAAACTTGCAGCCCATTGCAGAGAAAGCAAGACTAACATGACATCCTTGCAAATCTTAAAAAAAAAAAAATTAAAAATACCTTCCCATGGCTGGAAAAACATCCTCTACTAATTTTGAAACTTTGGGTATAGAAGAGAAAATACCTGAAAAGCTGATTTTCTGATTACTCACGTTGAATCCTCTGTTATCAATTGCTGCGGAGGAGAAGCTGCTGAATGCGTGAGGAAAGACGATCCCCATTTTCCCGTTGATTTGGAAACGAGTTGCACCTTGCAAATCTAATATTAACATTATCCAGTGAAAACACTAATGTGGAGACCAATAATGCGACTTTTTTTTTTTTCATTCAACTCTACTAATATGATTTTACGGCTGTTTTATTAATCAAGGAGTCATAGTCACCTGGGGGGTGGTGGACGACTGTCTGCAATACTTTGATTTTTAAAATGTTTTAAGGCCTCAGTGGCCAGGCTGAAAAAAAACCCCCAACTTCTCAATTTAGTCTTTAATTATTTTTGTTTGAAAGAGGAGGTAATATATTGCTGGCAAAAAAAGAGTAGCCTGTAAATCTGAGACTCTTTTAGGTTGATGCAAGCTCTTCAGGAAATACATTTCCAACTTAATGGCAATATTTCAGTGATAGCTGAAATAATTTTATTTCATAAGGAAATTTAGGATACTTTGATCTTAGATCACTGCCAAAACCTAAAGTATTGCCGCTTCCAGAAATGAAAGAACCTTTATGGGCTTTATGGCTCACCATTTCTTTCCTCTGTGTAAACGCCCTGGGAGTTGGAAGCAATTCCTGCCCTTCTCGACCCCCAGCCCCTCAAAATTCACTCTTCATCCAAGATTTGATCATTGCCTTCAGCTGATCTGCCAGGGATTGGCAGGGGTTTGGCGATGCTCTGCTCCTTTCATCATCGGATGTCTACAATCAAGAGCTCATGCAGCTAAATAGATTTAAGAGGTGGGGAAAAAAAGAAAAGAGAGGATTAGTGCATTAAAAATATATATAAAAATTAAGAAAGGATTAATGCGTAAAATACCAGCTTTTGACCCTTCCCTGCATTTGGCTGCTGATAAATCCATGAGGCTGACAGCTTTGCATCGTTATCCCAAGATTCATGGCCGGGGGCTCCCACGTAAAACACCCGTCCGGCTTTTCCCGCGAGTGCCAGGCGCTTCCCTGGATGTTTATGACACCCGAGAGCATTTGTTTCCCCCAAGATAAATATACTGCTGTCAGGAACAGCTGTCACTCATTTTTATCCCTTTTTAATTTTTTTTTACATTTGGCTATAAGTCCTATTCTTCAAACAAATCAACACCCGTAAAGCCTTAACAAACGGTTTGATTTTAGTAGGTTAGATGATATTTGGCAATTAAATTGGGCTCTGGACTGCCACCTTCTGGGAATATATTTGGCCAAAAAACTCGCACTTCACAATAAATCCCTGTGCGCTAGAGGTAGGCTTGCTCCTGGCACAAACAATAGAAGCCAAGCAGGTTTTTTTTTCCCAAAATAGCACTCTTATATTTTTTAGCTTCCTACCGAGAGGTCTAGATCACCACAATGGTAAATTCTGCTTTTCTCCAGCTGCAGCTATTTCTGGTGGAGAGGTTTCCCCTTGGTGTTACCCCTCGAGGACCTGGATGCTCGCATGCCTCCAGCTGCAAGTTGAGTTTTGACATCGGACACCAAAGATTTTAAGCCGCGAGTTCACTCAGGAGCAGATAATTTTGCCTCCTGCTATTTTGCTGTTGGGGAAAAAAGATGAAAAGCATCATTTTTAATCCCATAAATGCGATATCCTGCTCGCTGCAAGAGGTCTGTGTCATGCAAGGACCCTCGTCTGCCTTCCCAATGCACAGGATTTCTTTTAATAATTCACGGGGCGTCCATACAAGTGCAAAATGTGTGTAAAGTAATCATGCATTGGTTTTTTTTTTCTAATTTATTCATGCATAATAATGAGTGGTTGATGCTTATCTCGTGCAGACAGCACTTGACTGTCCATGTGGGCTCAGTGCATTTATTCTCTTGGTCCCTGGTGCTGCCTGTGAAGCCCAAAGCCTCATGGAGAAGGCCAGAATATTGCAAATCTTCCCCCAAAGAACTGTAGAGTTCATGGAGAAGACCAGAATATTGTGAATCTTCCCCCAAACAATTGTGGATCTCACAGAGAAGACCAGAATAATGTGAATTTTCCCCCCAAAACTGTGGAGACTGATGTGAAGAGCCCAAATGTGCCTCTGTTTTTACTGAGCTCAATATCCCCGTTCCTCTGCCTTGTGCGAGAGGGTTTCTTCCTGCATGTCTCCATTTCATGGCAAAAGCAGCACTGACGCTATTTTGTGGTAAATCCCTTCACTATATCAGAGGCATCTACTTTCCATGGGACAGAGTGACAGCTCCTCTCCAGATGAGGAGCCAGCAGGAAACCCAGTGGAATGATGGGCATCGCAACTGGACAAACCCTTTGAGAGATGTCACCCTCTTACAAAAATGAGTCATTGCAGGGAGAAATGCGCTTTTGGAGGCTCTGGGGAGATTTTAACAGATTTTAACTTTGTGAGTTTGCTGAATCCCAAGCTCAGAGCCTCAGAGAAGATCCAGGACAGGAGGTTTTTTTGAGCATTTAAGCAAGATGATTGGCTTTCCTTCTGAAGCAACCATGCAGCTACAGTGAAATAACAGGACACTTTGGGGCAAAGAGCTGACTTTTGGTTGCACTCTGCTACCAAGTCTACCCTTCCCCAAGGCATCCAGCCAAGAGCTCCTCTACAAATTTGTCCCTTCCCAGTGCCCTCTTCTTTCTCCATCACTTTGGGACCTCAAGATACCCAAAAAGAGTTTGCTTTCCCCAAAAAGAACTGTGCATTTACAGAATGCAGAGCAACTTGAAGAGAGGTTGAAGGCAGCACATCTCAGAATGACTCCTGGCTTCAAGAATGTCCATATGGGATGTGCAAAATGAGGGTTTGCTCCCCAGTTCAAATCAAGCAAGGGTTTGAACCCTCTTTCCTTGCTTCTTTGCATTCAGTCACCATGGGGTTGGTCAGCTCAATGTAGGAGTCAACTGGATAGGTCAACTCAATGTAGGAATCAACTGTGTCGGTCAACTCAACATTGGATACTCAATGTCACTTGTGAATTGAGCATGCAGTGCTTTGGATGTGACTCCGTGGTGGCCAAAGACAAAGAGACACATTGTTTGAGGGTTTTTTGGTGTATCATTTCAGAAAATGGAAGGTTTTGCATTTCTGACTTTCCTTCCTCTTTCCAAAAAGAAGAAATAACTGGAAAGGGGATGGAAATCCCCATTTAAGCGCTGTGGTTATAGGCATAAGGGGTGGAAAAAAATGCCCTGGGTGCACCAGGGTTCACAAGGGGAAAATATAATGAGGTTCACTCATGGCAGCCACCATCTCCAAGAACCCTTGCAGAGGTCTCCTTGCCAGCGATCCTCTTTGCTTTTCCCCCAATATGTTCTTTATCCAAAGTCACGATCTCGAATATTTATAAAATTATGGTGAGGGTCATCAAATCATCTTGAGTTTCTTCCAGGGTCTGAGTGGTGGAGCACTGTGCTGGGGTGCTCGAGGACATCACCTCTCCTGTCTGTCCCTTTTTTTTTTTCCTTTCCGAGGGATTTTTGCATGGGGAGGTCCCCTTAATCCAGTGGCGTTTCTCCCACCTGCAGGTTCTCGATGTGACTCCCACCCAGGATGCACCATGTCTCCCCAGCACCGACTCTGACAATGATGGCCACCCAGACGGTGCCCCCCGCTCCCTACCAAGACACCCCGCAGGTGAGTGTCCCCCAGCACCCATGGGCTCCTCCAGACCCCTCATGACCCCTAACTTCTGCATTAATTACCCTCCCTTGCTAAATAATGACCATTACAAAGTATTTCACCCCAAAACTCATTTCAGAGACTGGCAAAAATTAAAAAAAAAAACCTTTCTTTATGCAATTTCCAGCATTGACAGGTTTTGGGACAACCTATGGGACTTCTTCCCCTTTCTGGCTTATTTTGGGGTTATGGGATCTTCTCAGAAAGCTGATGCGGTAGTGTGACTGCAGCAAGCACGTTAACGAGCTGGAAAGACAGAACATCTGACTAAACTGGGACAGGTTTAGCTGTAGAAATGGCCTTTTGATTTGCTTTTATGATGCTTTTTGGCAACCTGTGGCAGCGGGGAAAAAACTTAGTCTATGATGTTGCTCTAAGGGGTCAAATAACTTTTCTGAGCATCATTAAGGAGTTGAGTTATTTATTATAAGAAGAGGATTTTGTCCAAGAGCAGCTCTACTGGAGCACCCCAATGGGCTGGACATAGGAGCTGAGGTTGGATTTCAGAGACAGTCCCGCGTGAGGGGACACAAATCCACATCACGTTTCCACCTCCCCAGCTGCAGTGACCCAATGGGGATGATTGGGATCAAACGCTGAACTGGCTCTGCGTTCAAAGCAGCTTTTTTTGGGGATTCATAGGGGAAATATTGAGTCTTTCTCCCATTTGCTGCAAATCTCAGCTACAAAAGCAGAAATATCTCCCCTCCCAGGCAAAAAAAAAAAAAAAAAAGAGAAATCAAGCCTGCTCTCTGCAAGCTAAAATAAATAAATTTACTTTTACGCCCCCCCTGAAGCCACCTGGGTCTCTTTTCTGCTCGTCTCCTTTGGTGGGAAAAGGTCACTTCTTGCAAACGACACCTCGGTGGGGTTTTTATGGCTCCTCCAACTTCTGTGTCATCATTTGCACGCTTCACTGCTCTGCTCTGAGAAGGTTTTTTTCCCAATTTTTTTTTTTTGAAGCACACTGCACTTCTCGCTTATGCAGCAGGGAGCCGCGACACCATTTTAGACCTAATGGGCAATTTAAGGGACTTTTAAAATAGCTGAGATTTTCTGCAGCATCCTATGGAGATGTCCCCCTACCTTCCCCATCCCTGCCCTTTATCTGCCCCCCATCTTAATATGTTGGATTTTGGGGAATCTCGGGAGCATTGTTGCCCAAATCCCTCCTTTGTTCCCCCGCTGAGAGGGCTGCTGAAGCATTTTTCATGCAGCTTAGTGGATTTGGAGGAAAAGCTGCACCCAAGAGTTGCTTTTTTTGATCCAACCCTCTCACTCCTATGAGCTTTTCAGCTGAAAATCGGGGATTTCTAGGGTTTGGAAAAGCAAATTGCACAAGTGAGGTAGAGATTGGGATGGTCAGTGATAATTTTTTTTAAAAATCAGTTATGAGAGATACAACCCATTCCTCATCATCAAGGGACTGTTTTAGGGAGAAAAGTGCTAAAAAAAGGATTTGGGGGAGCTTTGCATGAATATTTTACTGTGCAAGCGATCATCCCCACTGTCAGAAATGTGCAAAAAAGAAGCAGAAATTATGGGAAAAGCTGCCTTTTTGAGGAAAAAAGTGCTGTAATTATCACCGGGTATCACCCTCTCCGAGTAACTCTACCTGTTGAAAATTGAAGAGCCTGCATAATTATCTGCGTATTTTACATCAGAAATTAAAAGAAAAAGCCAAGGGAAATTTCTTCAGCTATTTCATTAACAAAAAGAGGTTGTTTTAAAAATAGGCGGTTTTAGCACTAAAAGCAATGAAAGCAGCTTTGCCCTCCCCAAAAAAGTGCTTTTTAGATGGTTCAATTAGGGACAAAAATGGAAAATTAAAAAAATATTAAAATTTATTTATTTATTATACAAATATTTTTTAAATTATTGAAAATTGAGTGGAGATGTTGATTTTTCAGTATTTTTAGCAAAGAAAGCAGCTTTGCCCCCCCAAAAAGTGTTTTTTACATGGTTACATCAAGGACAAAACTGGAAAATTATTTCACAAAAATTCTTATTTTTAATTATAAAAATATTACCAAAAAAATCACGTATTAAAATTTGTGTGGAGATACTGATTTTTCAGTAGGATCAATGAAACCTCCAACTCCTGGTGTCCTTGGCACATTTTTGGGCTTAGAACTACTGTTTACAGCACGTGCGATGACACTAGAGAAATTTCACGCAGAACCACAAAGGAATAGGGTAAATATTATTGATTTAGGAGATTTTCTTGCTGTGAAGACCTTCACCGTGGTTGCTCTCTAGAGTTGACGTATTTGGCCATAGTCTTAAAAAAAAAACCCCTGAAAGCAAGAGGGATTATCGCATTTAAACCTGCAGGAAGATCCCCATTGCGTTGTGGCAAAGGATTTTCCTCCTAAAGAAGTTAAAAAAACCCAGAAATATAATAGAAAAAGGGATATAACAGGGAGGTGATGCACATCATCGAGCAAACAGCGCCTCAAAAATCTCTACGTTAACTGGGAGTCTTGCAAAAACAGGGGGATTTTTTTGCATTTTTAAAAAAATTTTGTTTCTTTTTAAACTTTTTTTTTAAATTTTAAAACTTTTTATTACTTTAAAAAACCATATTTTGCATACTTTAGACATATTTTTACATTTTTATCTTTTTAACATATTTTTAATTTTGCATTTTAACATAATTTTTACATAACTTTTTCATTTAAAAACTTTTTTATATTTTGAAATTAAATATATTCTTGTCCTTTTTTTGGTACTTTGCAAATGCTCACGTTCAAGCATACTCTCGCCTCTTTTTCTACTAATTTGGGATTATTTTTATTTATTTTTTCATTATTTTCTTTAGTCCAACATGAGGTAATGACTTCGAAAGAGCCTCAGAGAAAGCTGATTTTTGGGGGGTAATAGCCCAATTACTTGCAGACTAGGCTGGAAGGAGCCAACTTGGCAGGATTTCGGAGCAAGATGGGAAAAGGGCTTTGACATCCTAGTAAATAAGTATGATGAGAGGGAAAAAAATAAAAAAGGAGGGAAAAAAGCATTATTTTCCCCCCAGAAAGGTAATTTTTAAGGTGGATTATAGGGAGAAGGGCAAAAAGAGAAAGAGGATGGGGAAATATTGAACGGTATGGTTGGAAAATCCCAGAATCCGCTTGTATTTTGGTTTTAGATCGAAAATGGGGGAAAAAAAAGAGAAATCCAAACTGCTGGGATAGGAATGGGAAGTGGAGCCTGAATTGTCACTAATTTATTTAGCAGCAGGGAAGGGAAGAGGGATGGAAATCGAATTCTGGGTTGGGAGAGTTAAAAATTTAACAGAATTTCTAAGATGTCAGAGCCAAACTTTGGAGTTATGTACAATAAAGGAGATTAAAAAAAAAAAAAAAAGCACCGTATTGGCAGCAAAAGGTCAGGCAGGAGATATTAAAGTCAAACATTTTAAAAGCAAAAGGGGCCGCGCTTTTGGCCCAGCTCACGTTTACGCAGCTTTTAAGGGAGGCAAGAAATCTACTTTTTTTCATGGCAAAAAGATGAATAAAAAGATGAATATAAGGGTGGGTTTCGCTGGAGAAAAATGAGTATGTATTTTTATATATATATATATATGTTTAGGGGTGTGTGTGTATATATTAAAACATTCTATTTATATATAAATAACCACAGAAAGAAATACAGAAGTATACTAGACACTGAAATAATATAACCACAGAAATAAATACAGAAATATATTAGAAAAAGAAATAAATTCTAAAAATATTTTATTTATATATAAACAAACACAGAGATAAATATGTATTAGACAACTAAATAAATTATCATCTATAATATTTAACAAGAGACAGAGGCTTCCTTTTGCTTCCTAGCTCAAGCAAGGATTGAAGATTTACTGGTGAAAACAGGCAAATGCAAAGTTTTTCACATTTCCAAACCAGAGCAGGTGAAAGATCTCCTTTGCATTAATTTTCCACTGAGATTTTGATCTAAAACCACAGGATTTAGAGGATTTGAGGGATTGCTGATGCATTTGCGCACAAACTAATGAAAATTTTCCCAGAATTTTTTTTTTTTTTTAAACCAAATTTGTGATGATAAAGGGATGCGTCGCATGTGTACATTGGTCCCCTCTGCAGCCCAGCAGCACATAATTCAAATAACTGTTAATTTTAAGTGGAAATTGCCCCTAAATCTGTGCAATCCTGTGCACATGGGAGTGGCAGTTTTGGGGGTGATGCTGGCAGATTTTTTTTTTTTTTTTTTTTGGCTGGATTCACACGGTGCAAAAATTACTTATCCCTGGGCTTGGAGAGTTGCAAGAGGCTCATGTAATTTTGGAAGAAATTTTAAAATGCCTGTGTCTAGACAGTAATACCTGCTTTGAAAAAAAAAAAAAAATCACGTCAGGCATTTGACGAGCATTGCAGTTGATTTACTCTGGGACTTCTGCAAAGCATCCCTTAATAAATTATCCCCCGCCTTCGCTTTGCTAGCAGGGCAATAAGGATATCGGGATTTTTTTCCTGTATTTTCCCCAAGTAAAAAGTAGAGGTAAAGTGGGAAAAAACTAAACTTGCTCTTTCCAGGATTAGATGAAATTCCAATATATTTTTACCTCCCCCAAACCATCCTGCTGCGAGCCCCACAACAGGGCTGCCTCCGCCAAAATTTCCAAAATTCTGTGCAGAACGCTGCAAAACTTGGTGGAAAAGTGCACCAAACCCCATTTTTTTCTTTTCTTTTCTTCCTTTTTTCCTCTATTTTTTTCTCCCTCTCCCAGATGACAGCCACAGCCCAGCAGCCCACCAAGGCACAGCCCGTGCATCTCACCACACCGGCACCAGCCGCCAACGCGCCCGTACCTGCCACGGCTGGTGACCCCCAGGCGCAGCTGGAGGCCGACAAGCGAGCCGTCTACAGGTGATGCAAGCTAATAGCAGTGTACAGTAATTAAGTAATGCATTAATTAATGCATTATTTCATTAATGCATTCATTTTCTGAATGCATTATTCATGTATGGATTTGGCGATGCATTAATTAATGCATTGGTTAATGCATTGATTTGTTGGTGCATTCATTATTATAATGCATTATTAATCCACTATTATTCTAATGCGTTAATTAACACAGAGGAATGGGACAATTAGCAATTAGCTCCCTTTTCAGCGGTAATAATTATTGGTAATAATTACGCATGGTGGTGGAGCTCCTTCGTGGACCAGGTTTTGCAACATCTCCCCCTTCCAAAATATTCTAATATTCAAACCATTCTATGATTCCATGGTTTGAATTCTATGATTCATCCCCCAGAAAACCCAAATTAGCCTCTTTTTTTTTTTTGCGAAACCATGCGATTTTGGGTCAAAAAAGCAGCCAGGAAGGGTGAAGTCACATATTAATCTGAAATGTGTGGTTCAGGCAGCCCCACGGGATGCGGGCAGCAACGGGCAGGAGATGCATGAGTGCCTCCGCTTCATTTTTTTTTTTGTCATTTTGGTGATAATAATATATAATATTATGTTATATGCAGTAATGTTATTGTATAATTGCAATAAGTAATTTTATAATTATGTAAATAGTATAATTAGGGAAGTAATATGTAATTATTTACAATATTATAATGTACACAGTAATGATGTAACAGTAATGTAAAATATTATAATATAATTAGGATTCAAGTTTAAGGTTAAGGATTAACTCCCCTGTTAATGGCCAGGGCAGTGCGGGCTTCTGAACCAAAAAAAAATGCAGCTCAGAAGTGATGGAATTAAAATATTTTGACTCCAAATATTCAAAAATTCCAAGTCTAAAACGTCTGGAAAGACGGATGAAAGCATGGAAGATACCCACTGGTTTCCTAGGAAAATGCAAAGGATTATTTGCAGCGGATCTAAAGATTTTTTCTGTTGTTGGAAATAATTTTCTCAAGGCAAAAGAGGTCCTTCCAGAGGAAAAAAAAACTCCACCTTTTCATTGCACTTCTGCAAGGATTTTTGCAACATTCATGGGATAACGAAAACCAAAAACACCTTCGGATTTTTGACAGCCTTCATTTGAAGGTAAAAAAAAAAAAGCCAGAAATAAATTTTTGGAGGTATTTCCCATCCAGAAAAGTGAGGAAAAAAATGTTGACTGGTCCTGTGCATGGACTTGATTGCCCAAATTTGGATGCTTATTTTTGGCTACCAAACAAAATCACTCCCCAAATATATTTTTATCTGTTAAACCACACCCAGCGAGCCTTTTCTTGCTGCATGCAAAATCAGAATATTCACCTATACAACCTTTAATATGGATTGGGTACGTGTCCTGAGCTGTCAAATGCACACAGGGAGTTTTTTAGCCCTGGCTGTACCCTCCACCGAAAATGATGGATTTTTGTTAATTTTCAATAATTGCACTAAGGCAGAAGGCATCGTCTGTAAGCATCGGTCGGTCAACCTGGAGGAAAATCGCCAGGAAAATACGAATGGAAATATAAAAAACTCTGGACAAGTCACCTCACTGGGTTTTATGCTCTAGCAAGAAGTTTATCACCCATAAAAAAATAGAAAAAAAGGGAAAAAAAATTAATCCTCCCCCTCCCTGCTTGGTGTGGGAGCCTCTTCACTGGGACTGATCCAGCAGCATTTTTTTTTTTCCACCAGAAGTATTTTATTTACTTTATGCAACAGCAGGACTGGGACTTCCCAGTGGATTTTGGACCAGTAAAGATGATGCTCCCACAGGAACCGATGCTTACACCAACCCAGCACCCCCAAACTGGATTTTTTTCATGGGGGAAATGGATTTGTTTGCATTACATTTTCTCTTTTTTTTTTTTTTTTTTTTTTTTTTTTTTTTTGAGGGAGGAAAGTTGTATATTGGAGTTGGGTAAGAAAAACCCCATGTTTTGATGTGCACCCCATGCCGCAGCTCACTAGCTTGTGGGTAGAGGTGCAAAATTAGGCCATTAGAAGAATTCATTTCTCTTTATTAGCCCATGTCGAATCCTTTTTGTTAGTGACTGCCAACGACCTCTTTCCTGCAGGAAAATGTCAGGGCTGATTCAGCCCTTTTATTTGGAGGATTCCCTGGGAAAAAAAAAAAAAAAAAAAGGATTTTTTTTGCATAACGATATTCAGCAAAACCAGATTTTTCTATCCCAAAACTCTTCTTCATGTGATGGGAGTGATTTTTCCGCCTCCATAACACTCATAATGGGGAAAATCCTCCTGTTTTCCTGCGCATCCTGGATATCCATCTATTTTCCCCCTCCAGATTTCATAGCAAGGATGGCCTCCAGCTCTTAATTTCCACGCCACGACCTCTGCCTCCAGACCCCCATGATGGCTGTTCCCTTCCCCTGTCTGTCGTGGCCATAGTATGGCTGGAAATAGAGAAAAAAAAAAAAAAAACACACTTTTTTTTTTTTTTTTTTCCCCATGCAAAAAGGAAAAAAAAGGTCCAATTGCAAATCCTCGACACTGCACTTGACCAGGAGCCTTGGTGCTCTCCCTTAACCCATCCCTGGGAGTTTTGCACTTTGTTTTGTTTTATTTTATTATGTTATGTTACTTTATTTTAGGTTATTTTAGTTTAGTTTGGTTTGGTTTGCATTGGTTTTTTTCTTTTCTTTTTTATTTATTTTGAGTTTTTATTTTATTTTAATTTTTATTTATTTTGTTTGAGTGGATTCTATTCTATTCTATTCTATTCTATTCTATTCTATTCTATTCTATTCTATTCTATTGTATCTCCAACTGAAAAGCAAACCGTCCTGCCCTGAGAAGCCACGTCTCCCCCTCCTCCTCCTCCCCGCCAGTGCTCCAGGACATTCATGGGGGGTCAGCAGCAGCATTGCCCCAGTTATTAACACTGAGCAACGCGGAGTGATGCTGGCAACGATCTTAATTCCCCTTCGGCACATGGAACTCCTCAAAGCAAAGGGACTACAAAATGCTTGGCGGTTGCAATCTTGCCCCCCCGCCAGCTCAAATCCCCCCATCCTTGGGGTAATTCTGTGCCTTTGCTCTGAATTGATGGAGCGGCTCTGGGAATGGCAGCAGGCTCCTGCTGCTGAGCCACTGGTTCATAAGTCACAATAATGCAGCCCGCCGCCTGGAATTTGCCTTTCATATCCCTCGACTAAGCCCTGGTAGGGCTGCTGAAATTATGAAATTATTTTCCCCCCTCTCTGTTCTCCACTCCAGCCTCGGCGAATCTTGCATTAAACCGGGATCAGGACAGATTAAACTATAATAAGCTGTGGTATTAGCGGCTGCAAATGAAGACTTAGCCGAGGGGTTTAACCCCTTCACCTGACTCCGGCTCAGAAAAGACTGTTGGGAAGTGATTGCTAGTCATCCTTTGGACCGCTTTTGGAGATAAAACAGTGGAGCAAATCCCATTGCACTGGGATAACTGAGGTGCTGGAGGAGACCATCCCTGGAGCAACATTTTGTATTTTTCACTTCCAAGTCGCCATAAATAGTTTATTTTTTTTTTTAATTGCACAACTGGAGAGGTTCACTGAAGGTTACACTAACTCATTGTCTTCATCCCCTTCTTCTCCACATGCTTTGGTGTTGGACATATATTTGTATTTCATATTGCATCAATTTAGCATCATCATTAGAGCAAATTGTGGATTTACAAGAAGAATTGCAAATCTTTGTTTTCTAAGAGTCATCTTATGGTAAGAAGGAAGTGAGATTTGACTCATCTTTTACTTTGTGCATGGACATGGATGTGCTTCATGGAGGTGCAAAGAGACCTCTTGGTGGAGGAGCAACCCGTAGCAAGGTCGTTCCAAAGGATTCTGTGGGTATGTAGTGATACCATCCCATTCCCGTCCAACATCTCCAACCAAGAGAGACAGCAGATGGCTCCAAGACAACAACCCCGAAGCTAAATCTTTTTGCCCATGGCAAAACATTTTGGAAACGCCAGCTGTGGTGCAGTGATGGAAAGCACAAAAATGCTGGAAGAAGTCATTGCCTGGTGGAGAAGATGGTGAATTTTGTGGTTTTTAAGCTTTATTTTGTAGTTGGGAAAGGTCTAGAAGGAGCACTTCCAGCATTGACTTGGGAGTGGGTTTTGCACCACCAGGCTCTTGCAGGCTGGGAGGGAACGGATGGATGGCGTGGGGTAAAAATGGACAGAGGACCTAAAACAATGGGGGTTATGGGGGGGTCTCCTTTGTCCTCTGCAGGCACCCACTCTTCCCGCTGCTGACCCTCCTCTTTGAGAAGTGCGAGCAGGCGACGCAGGGCTCTGAGTGCATCACCTCAGCCAGCTTTGATGTCGACATTGAAAACTTTGTCCACCAGCAGGAGCAGGAGCACAAGCCCTTCTTCAGCGATGACCCAGAGCTGGACAACCTGGTAGAGGCTTGGTGGATGGTTTTTGCAATATGGGGAGAGGGTAGAGGATGAGGAACAAATTATGGAGATCTACCACCTTGGGCAATGTCTTGGAGGTCCCTTTGTAGTGGTGGCCATCTTGGCAATATTCTGCATAGACCTTGCAAGACCTTCTCCATGACCTTCTCTGAGACCTTTTCCATAAGATTGCCTGTGAGAACAAACCCTTGCCCAATTTTTGGCTATTTTTCCCACACAAAGGCCATGGAGTCAACGCACTTCCTGGAAACAGTTGAGATCAGTGGCTGGTCTGAGCCCCAAAACTTGCAATCTCTGCAGGAAATGCTGCTCTTTGGTGCAACATGCAATAGTGTCTGCCTTCTTGTCTGGCACCACCTTGTTTCAAGTGTGATGGCCAGCTCTTGTCCTAGAAACAAGGCAAAATAAGAGCTTTTTCCAAAAGTGGTTATGTGTATCAGTGATTTGGGACACTTTGGACCATTTTTGGTGACTTCCTTGTCACAGCAACCCAAATTTCCTACCACATCCATTGCGGCTGGAAGACATCTCAGGAGACTCCTTGGAAACAACCCTAAATCCCATTATTTTGTCCAGGAAGCCTGGACATATGTGGTCTCCATGGCAAGAATGTGGGTGGGCAGGTCCATGGCACCATCCTGGTGCACCCTCCCAGAGCTCCACCAGCAGACTTTTAATGCCAAAAGAGGCAATTTTACCCGTTTCTGACAATGCAAATAGTAAAACACCTTCCATGAGGGATGGTGTGCCCCCTGGCATGTGTTGCAGAGGGATTTCCATCCTGGAAAAGAAGCAAAATCAGGCAATTCAGCTTTTTCCAAATATTGGAGATATCAAGGAGATTAGTTTGTCCAACAACCTATCATGAAAGGAAGAAGAATGAGCAATGTTCATCCCAATGCAAAAAACTACTCCTTTCCTAAAAATGCAAGAAACAGTTTCAAGATGAATTAAAATCCTGTGTCTTTTGTGCCCAATTTCAGTTTGTGGAGAAGAGTTTTGTGACACCCCTAAACCAAAAAATTATGGGTCATTTTGCCATGTCTTATAGCCAAGAACAGGAATTGCTTTGGGATGAATAGCCAAAAAAGTAACATTTTATATTATTTCAGTTTTGGAACTGAATACATATTGAATGTTGAGGTGCACCAAAAAAAGCCCATCACATTAAATTAGATAAAAATGAGTGCAACAACTTAGCAAGAGGATAAAGCCACCTGAAGCTAAAAAAAAAATTCTAAAATTTTGGGGGACGAAAATCTATTCCTACATATATCAAGGTGAAACATCTCCAGCAAATGGTCAGTGCGGGACATGTGTGTCCATGGAGGCTATTTTCAGTGGGTTTGGGTGGTTTCTTCAAAAAAACCCCACACCAATCATGTTTTTGGGCCATAAGTGTCCTGTTTGGGAGCAACTCTTGGAGCTGAGGTGAAATTTGTCTGTGAAGATATGCATTGATCCCATGGATGGCCTCATAGCACCAGATATATTTAAATTTTATATATATATGTATTTTTGCCTTATTTGTAGGACATATCTGTATGTATATATTCTAATTTAATGCCCAAAACTTGTCCAAAAGCCATCCAAGTCGCTCAGTGTGGCTGTCCTTCATTAAGACAGAGGAGATGGTTAATGTGATGCTGAAGAAGGACCGTTACTGTTGGTGGGAAGCACCAGCTGGAGGGAATTTTGGATGAAGAAATCTTGCAGTGCCCAAAACTCACCATTTCAACCTGTTCCCGAGCAGACATTTTTTCCGTATTTCCATTGTCCTTTTTATGCTTATTTTTGTTTGGTTTTTTTTTTTCTTCAGTACCACTAATTCCCCAGAAATCAGCGATGGCAAAGGAGGGATGAAAAGACCAGTGGCACTAGCTATCATTAGAATAAGAGTCATGTATTCCTCACCACCAAGATGCACATAATTAGAAATTAGAAAAAGGTCAGATCTCACCATTATCAACTCAATCAGCTGCCGAGTGCCACACAGTCAATTAATTCAGCATCTGTATTTTTTACAACCCCGTGCACGTACGCCATCGGACTGTAACTCTTTATCCGGACAGATATACGGTGCAGCGGAGCAGGGACATAAAATGAGACCCTAAGCAAATGAGCTGAGATAATTGAGAGATTTATTTTTTATACATATATGTGTCAGGTCTTCTTGCCTTTGCCCTTGAATATTGACTTTCATGGCCGCTGAGCCCTGGGAGGATGCGGAGACTTGGGGCGTGATGCCTCCACCTTGTGCTTTGCTTGTGCCAACTGCAGAGGAAGAAAAAAAGAGGAAAAAAAAAAAAAAAAGCACCCAAAAAAGCAAAAAAATTTATTTTTTTCCAGCCACAACCTATCATCCTTGTTGTTTGCCAACCAAAAATTCACTAACTGCATCGTGAAGCCGCCACCTCAGTTTGGCCCTGGATTTTTCGGGAAGTTTCCCAAACGTGGTGACTCACAGTTTGTAAAGATGACCACTAAAATTTGCAAGTTAAAAACACCCTTTGAAATGCAAAGACGCTTTGTTACATAAAACTGGATTTATTGCCCCGGAGTGAATAGCTGAAATTTTATATATTATGCAAGATTTCAAATGGCAGCTGTAAAACTTAAGGTTTCAGCTTGGCGAGAGGAATGTTTTATGTGTAAATTTTTTAACATTTATGGGGTACGTTTTAATGAGGCCCAGGCTTTGCACCAGCAACAGCTTACAGCAGAGTTGCAGCCCCATAATCTTGTTAGAAGTGGCCTCCAGAGAATAAGCAAACACTTTTTGACAGTCAGGGCTTTGACTTGGACTTTTTCTGGGCACGGGGAGCAATACCCATGAAGGCAACGGTGAATTTTGTGAATTTTCGCCTCTTGGGATTTCAGAGGTATGATTGATGGGGAGGGAAAAGAAATGTGGAGGTGCAGAGAGGTGGGCTCTGGGATGGGTTTTGGGTAAGAATCTTGGGTTTTTTCCCTTTTTTTGGTTTGTTTAGAAAGGAAATGCATTTAAGTGATTTACTGGTTTTTTTTTTTCAATGTGTCGAGGAAAAAAGTGATTTTAATTCTGCCATTGTGTCCTTGTGTAGATGGTGAAGGCAATCCAGGTGCTGCGCATCCACCTTCTGGAGCTGGAGAAGGTCAACGAGTTGTGCAAGGACTTTTGCAACCGCTACATCACCTGCCTCAAAACCAAGATGCACAGCGATAACCTACTCAGGAACGATCTGGGGGGGCCCTACTCCCCCAACCCCTCCTCCATCAGCCTCCACCCCCAGGTAACACCTTCATAATCACCTGTAATCCCCATCGTTGCACCTTGGCCAATGGGCAAGTTGGGCCAATGAGGTTTGGGGGTTGCTCCACGACTCTTGTGGCCGCCTGGAAATTCATCAAAAACCATCCCCAAATGAGGAAAATAATTAAAAATAACCCATATCTTGTGCATACGGTGCAATAAATGATTCTGCAGCAATTTTTTTTTCTTTTTGAAGTGTTTTTTTCATGGCTTTTTTTTTTCATGGGTTTTGCTGGGGTGCAAACCCAGTGTTTGTGTCTCTGCAAAAGGGAGAAACAAGGACTTCCCCTAAACTCTTATGTTGCAGCAATGAAATGTGGGGTAAGGAATTGCAGAGGCCATGAAAGCATGTGGGAAAATTGACAAGAAATTTGTATTTTTTAAATTAAAAAATACTATATGCTGGTGGAAGGGACAGAAACACCATGATTTTCTCCACCGCTTCCTTTTTCCCCATTCTTGTCTTTGTTTCAAGGCAACTCAATGGATTTTTGGGTCTCAGATAATCCTTTTTGGCTTCATTGCTCCTTTTTTTCCCCATCACATCTTGCAGCTCTCCCCCAGCATGATCAACATTTTCACCTTGCCTTTTTTTTTTTTTTTTTTTTTTTTGCATAATTTGGGTTTTAGTTGGGAGAAGGAAATATTTGGTGCCTCAAGCACAGTGGGAAAGTACAAGGAGATGTCCAAGAACTGCGGAAATATCAACTGAAGTGGCTGCACCTGGTGGCTTTTGGGACAAAATAAGGAATTTTAAACTTAATATTTGGGAAAAAAAAGTTGCCCATGGGTTGGGGTTTTCATGTGAATTTGCAGTGCAGGGAATAAATGCTGGCTGGTTGCATCCCAGAAAACTTCCTTGATGCAACGTTGTGTGTCCCTTATGGATTTCACTCTCAGGTACAGGATTTTGGTTTGGGGAAAATTAAATTAGGGGTTGCACAATCCCACCAGAAATAACTGTAGCCAATTCAAAATAAGCCAAGGTGTTCACAGGCAGCTCTTGAGATTCTCCCCCAAAAGAAGACAGCTTTTGGGGGGCTTTTCAGGGCATTTTTAGGTTGGCGGAAAGGAAAAAAAATATTATTTTAGCAGCTCAGCCAACTCCAAGTGCTGCAGAGTTTGAAGTTCCCAATGCTTGCAATCACTTTCTTCCCCCAGCGTGGGCAGGGAAAAACCCCCCCATAAAGTTTTATTTCTTCTTTAGGTTTCCTGAAAGCACCAAACCACTTAATCATTGATCTAAAAAAAAAAACAAAAAAAACCACCTTCTCTCTATTTTCTAATAATCTCTAGAAATAGACTTATTATCCCTTCGCTGCTTTATGGTAGCATTCCTTATGATCAAAATTAGCAAGACACTTGCATAAAAGAGAACAATAATTGCTCAACGAGCATCTCGTTTGTAATTTATTAGTTTCTATTATTGTGCGTCACCATGGCAACAGCTCGCATCCCGGGTGATGAGAGAGATGTTAAGATATGAGCCGACGAAGCTCCCGCTCCCAGCAAATGGAGATGCGCGTTTTTTATCAGTAATTTTCATGAAAATAATAAGTGGGGGAGTTAATGAGATGGAAAGCCGTCCTGTGGCTATTGTGATTTTTTTTCTCCTTTTCTTTTTTTTTTTTTAAAGTGTTGATCTAATTAGAATGCATCGGTCAGGAAAAGTAATGAGGATTTAGTGCTTCACAAAGAGGTGGGGATCGTATCAGAAAATTAGCACAAGTCTTTGGAAAATAATCAGGCCCATGGAGAGGTACCAAGAGCCTCTGATCCTGGCAAACCCAGAGCTGTTGATGTTTCCTTTCTCAGCAAGACTCTAAAGTTGAGAAATTCAAGTGAGGATTTGGAGGTAGTTGCTAAATAAATGGAAACTCACTCAGGAAAGACCCAGCTGGAAGGGGAAATGCTGGCTCAGCGACGAAGAGATTTTCAGCAGGCAATAGGAGCCAAAATATTAATGGTGCTAGACCAGAAGGTAACACCATCTCATCTGGTCATTGGATGAGGATGACGATACAATGGCAATTTTTTTCTAATTATCCAACTAAACAACATCAAGTGCCTCAGTGCTTTGACTCATGGAGTAGACTTGAGTTTGCATGGATAAGGCTTAAAAAAAAAAAAAAAAAAAAAAAAAAAAGGGTGGAAATACTCTATGTCCGTCAGTTGAGATTTAAGGACTGGGGATGCTCCAGAGAGCTGAAGAAAGCAAAACAGAGATGGAAAATAAATACAGTATAATGGCTCACCACAAATCTCCACAGCCAGTTTCTTCCAAGTAGCAGGCAACTCCCCTCAGCACCCTCCTCACTGATACACTTAGCATGATGGCAGATGGGATGAAATAGCCCTTGGGCTAATTTGGGTAAATTAACCCCAGATGTTAGCTAATTAGTTAATAATCCCAGCCATAGGGGCTACCAGCTTCAGTTCTCCACCCAGCTCAGGTGAATATTAACTCTATCCTAGCCAGAACCAGGACAGCCTGGAAGCGACAGGAAGATGAGAGAGCACCCAAACAGGTGTTTTGACTGTTGCTGAAATCTTCTCATGTTACCAAGTCTGGGGATGACTCCTGGCATTGGCCAAGTCTAGGTGAAAAGTTAGGGGGTTTTCCTATGTGTTGAGCCTTCCTTGAACCTTCATTTCCTTAGAGACACTTTTCTACCCTGTTTTCTCCATCACTTTCTCATGTTGTGCTCCACTTCAATTGGCAGAGCAGTTTTAGCCTCTTTGGCCTGCAAATCCATCATCCCCTTCTTCCATTTTTCTTGGTTGCTTTTCACTTGGCTTCATTCCTGTCCCTTGAGTCCTCATCAGATCCTTTTAAACTCCCTCCATTTAATGAATTTTTTTTAGTTTTTCAGATAAGGATAGGAGAGGGGAGATGCTTGTTGCATGGAGCAGCGGGGAGAAGCCAATTTAACCCAATACTTAAAGTAAATCATTTCAACTTCCCTTTGACATCAAAGTGGCCCTGACTGCTCTCCAGTTGACCTCACTTGCAAGAAAAAAACCACTAGGAAGCCAATCATATTGGAAATCACAGCATTGCCAGGGATGTTCGAATTGGATAAAATCTTGCATTTTTCAGCTCTCATTTAGTGCAAGAATTGCAGCCAATTGTCAATGTTTATATGTGCATTTTCAGGACAGCATTTCTTCTTCTTGTCTTCCTCCTCATCTTGCTAATCGTTGGAGGCTGATGGTTGGGTTTGCCTGATGCCATGCAGTACTTCTCTGTAGATCTTAATTTATCCAAGTTTACCCTGTGGACAGGCCTAGATGTCTCTGTTATTTAAAGCCAACTATTTTTTCATCTCCATCCATCCACCCATCCATTCATGAAGGAGCCCTATGAATCAAGGCTTGGCAGTGATGCATCCCGATGAAGAACAAGTCAGGCAAAAAGGTGAGGAGGCCTGTGTGGATGAGCAAGGAGCTCCTGGACCAACTGAAAGTAAAGAAGGAAGCCTATAGAAGGTGGAAGCGGGGACAGGTAGCCTGGGAGGACTATAAAGAGGCTGTGCGAGTGGCCAGGGATCAGGTGAGGAAGGCTAAAGCCCTGACGGAGTTGAATCTGGCCAGGGATGTCCAAAACAACACACAAGGCTTCTATAGGTATGTAGGGGACAAAAGAAGGTCCAGGGAGAATGTAGGTCCCCTCTGGAAGGAAACGGGTGACCTGGTTACCCGGGACATGGAGAAGGCTGAGGTACTCAATGACTTTTTTGCATCAGTCTTCACTGATAAGGGCTCTTGTCTCGCCACCCAAGCTGTGGAAGGCACAAGCTGGGACTGGGAGGATGAAGAACCGCCCACTGGACTGGAAGAGCAGGTTTGGGAGCATCTGAGGAACCTGAAGGTGCACAAGTCCATGGGACCTGATGAAGTGCATTTGCGGGTCCTGAGGGAACTGGCGGATGAAGTTGCCAAGCCGCTGGCCATTGTGTTTGAGAAGTCGTGGCGGTCTGGTGAGGTCCCCGATGACTGTAAGAGAGGGAACATAACCCCCATTTCTAAAAAGGGAAACAAGGAAGACCCAGGCAACTCCAGGCCGGTCAGCCTCACCTCTGTGCCTGGCAAGGTCACAGAGCAGATTCTCCTGGAAACCATGCTAAGGCACATGGAGAGCAAGGAGGTGGTGACAGCCAACATGGCTTCGCGAAGGGCAGATCGTGCCTGATCAATTTGGTGGCCTTCTGTGACAGGGTGACAGCATCGGTGGACAAGGGATGAGCAACGGATATCATGTACCTGGAATTGTGCAAGGCTTTTGACACAGTCCCGCACGACATCCTTCTCTCTAAACTGGAGAGGCATGGGTTTGATGGACGGACCACTCGATGGATAAGGAGTTGGCTAGATGGCGACACTCAGGGAGTGGTGATCAATGGCTTGATGTCCAAGTGGACACGAGTGGCGTCCCTCAGAGGTCCGTGTTGAGCCTGGCCATGTTCAACATCTTTGTCGGCGGCACAGACAGTGGCATAGAGTGCACCCTCAGCAAATTCGCCGACAACACCAAGCTGTGTGGTGCCATCAACACGCTGGAAGGGAGGGATGCCATCCAGAGGGACCTGGACAGGCTGGAGAGGTGGGCCCGTGCCAACCTCATGGAGTTCAACTAGGCCAAGTGCAAGGTCCTGCACCTGGGTCGTGGCAATCCCAGGCACAAATCCAGGCTGGGAGGAGAATGGATGGAGAGCAGCCCTGAGGAGAAGGACTTGAGTGTGATTAGTGGATGAGAAGCTCAGCATAAGCCGGCAATGTGCACTTGTGGCCCAGAAGGCCAACTGCATCCTGGGCTGCATCCCCAGCAGCGTGGCCAGCAGGTCGAGGGAGGTGATTCTGCCCCTCTACTCTGCCCTGGTGAGACCCCACCTGGAGTACTGTGTCCAGTTCTGGAGCCCCCAGCATCAGAAGGACATGGACCGGTTGGAGAGGGTCCAGAGGAGGCCACGCAGATGCTGGGAGGGCTGGAGCAGCTCTGCTGTGAGGCCAGGCTGAGAGAGCTGGGGCTGTTCAGCCTGGAGAAGAGGAGGCTCCGGGGAGACCTGAGAGCGGCCTCCCAGTGCCCAAAGGGGGCTGCAGGAAAGGTGGGGAGAGACTCTTCAGCAGGGCCTGGTGTGACAGGACAAGGGGTAACGGTTTCAAAATAGAGGGAGGTAGATTCAGATCAGATATTAGGAAAAAATGTTTTACTCTGAGGGTTGTAGAGCACTGTCCCAGGTCACCCAGAGAGGTGGTGGATGCCCCATCCCTGGAAACATTCCAGGCCAGGTTGGATGGGGCTGTGAGCAACCTGATCTGGTTGGAGATGTCCCTGCTTCTTGCAGCGGGGTTGGACTGGGTGGGCTTTGAAGGTCCCTTCCAATTCAAACCATTCTGTGATTCTATGAGTTCGAGTTTGGCCAACTCTTTCTGGGCAAACTCATAGGTTTCTTTTTTCTCCAACTAACTCCAGTTTTCCCCAGCTTTACTCAAGCACAAATAAAGCTGACAAAGTTAGGTTGGGATAGAAATTTTTATGCATATGTGCCACCTAAAACCAAATTACTGTATCATAAAGCACAAGGGGAAGGACATCAGCTTAAGTAGCGCTGAATTTTAGCACTTATTTACATTTTAGCACTTGGTCTTTGACACTCGCCTTATTGTGACAAAGGAAATTTTTTTTTGTGCAGTGTAATATGTACCAGGTCTTTTTCTTCATTAAAGTGACTTTTAATTCAGAGAAACTGCATTTTGCCGTAGAACCAGGGAAGGTCAGTGCCGAGATGTAGATCTGCAGAGACACCTAGTGCTGCATTTTTTTACACTCAAGTTTCAAAATTGCTGGAAACATTTCAACTTCTTTGAGTCCTAAAATATAAAACATTCTCCACTGCAGCAAAATCACAAGCATAATATAATTTGGCTGGCATTTGTGATCCAAGGCAATTACTATGCAAAATATATTTTAAAAGTCTTCTTGGAGGTATCTATATATTTATGTTAAGGTAGAGCCTCCACTTGCGTTGGATACCCTTGTTTTCACATTGATGTTGCAGAAACACCATTAATTTCTTTCATATCTTTTTCTAATAATTACCAATATTCTGCCTTTTTGGATGTTGCTGAGCTGTTGTTTTGGGACAATTCTCCTCTACACAACCAAAAAAAATTGCATTTTTTGTCATCATAAAGCGCTTCTGAAGCTGGCTTTGATCACTATACCTGGAAATGGAAGTTTCTTATTCCCACTTTGTGATATCCCAAATTATTTCTTCCCCATGCACGTCCAAAACCGATCGTCTGGATGCCATTCTTTTGGAGGAATCCTGGAAAAACGAGGCAGGAGAGGACACCTGGAGATCCCCAGACTGGTCTAACTCTCTGGTTGCCCCTGGCCACATCTGACTGCTTTTGAGGTTCTCCAAGGACCACATTTGGTTTTATAGGAATATTTCCTCTGTGCTTGTTAGCCACATGCTTAGCAAAAGTCAAATCCAAATGCATGCAAAAGCAACTGATTTCTGCTTTCTGTATGCTGAGAAATCCTCATTTTTCAAATCCAGAACCATTTCCTCCAAAAGGCTGGCGATGGGGAAAGAGTATTTTTAAAAGTGCAAGTATTTTGTGGGTATATTTGTGTTTTAAAAATTAATTTAGCTATGAAAAGGCATGTCTGGAAGGCAAAGCAAAAATTCACAGCAATTGCAGCAAATTTTCCAGATAAATAATATTCAGATCATCAATGGAGAGGAAGAAGATAACACGACAGAGGCATTGGTTGCAACATTTTGGGTTTGGCATCACGGAAGGGGAAAATGCAGCAAAAGCATGCAGGGAGATCGGAGTTTACTTGTGATCTCTGCACAATTCGATGGTGACTGATGGGGACAAAGCTGATAGAAGCATGAATGTAAGGAGGAAAAGCAAAAAAAAAAGCACCAAAAATGTCTTTTTTTTCCCCTCAGTAATAAGAAATGCATTGACATGGACACAGCGATATGCTAACTCCCCGCCAAACAATGCACCTGCATCATCTCGTGATGTAAAATTGATTGGTTTGTGTGTTCAAATTGCCATGTCTACAGTTTTATTGCAAGGAAAAGAAAAGTTACAGTTTTTTCCAACTCGGACCACATTTGTGTAGTCACCTTTTCCGGTCGTTGCACGTCGCTAGTCCAGATAAATCCTCTTTTCTTAAACCAAGTAATAGTTTTCTTGAAGAAATGCATAAAAATGAAGGGAAATGGAGTAAAAAGGTGAAAAAATCCCCTGTGTTGTTCAACAATTTTGTTCAACAATTGAGAACTAGCTAGATACCAAGGAAGTGATGCAGAATGGGAAAATGGGTAGAAAAGGGGAAAAAAATATTCTTATTGCACGAAACGAGTGCAGTTCTATTTCCATTACAGCTAGGCAAATTAGAGATATATAGTTATCTTGGGCTTATTTTGAAATTATAATTTTCTAAATATTATTGCCATAACGCACAAAAATCGCACCAATCTGGAGGCTGTGGTACATCACCCATATCCTCAATCGCAGCACCGTTCCCTACCCAAAATGTTGCATGAAATACTCCAATAATCATTCAGTTTGGGCTTTTTCCAATTGCTGCTTGCATGCAAAAAGCTGCTCCAGAGCTGGGGCTGATAATAAGATTAGAGCTTTTGGCTAAAAAAATTGCCAATTTTTGGAAGAATTTAGCTTAAAGCTGCAAGGAATGGTTCAAAATTGAGTTATTACTATTTTCATTATTTTACTATTATTCTGGCAAGGGGAAACTGTGATGTGTGCCTTGGCTTTTAGCAAATGCTTCTTCATCCCTTTCTAGTTAAAGCACCAAAAAAAAAAGGAAATTTATAGAAAGAAGACGAAGATTGAAGAAATTCCTTCTTGTCTCTCATACTCTTTCTTTTTCTCTCCTTTTTCCTTATGGGAAATAGTGGCTGCACAAAGAGGATGAGTTTGAGGAAGATGCAAACTGGGAACTTTCCTAAGTGTAAATCCTTATTTTTCCATCTTTTTTTTGGCAATTGCAACAAACTGAAAAATCCCTTTTTCTGCAATTTTGCCTGTTGAACCACTAGAGAAAAAAAAATAGGCAATGCGGCAAATTTATCGGAGGGAGAAAATGAAAACCTTGCATGCTCCTGCCATGTGTTAAAGTGCGTGGTTTTAATATTTTTTTTTCCGCAGGAGATGCTGCAGAGCTCACCAGCGGCACTGCCGCCTGCCTCCAACCCACCGCCGGGCATCGTGGTGCCGGCAGCTGCACTACCGCCGGGCAACTTGGCCATGAGTGCCAGCAGCAGCTCGCCTACCGTGCCGGGTAGGGACTACAGGGGAAGCTCCCAGGAAGGGGTAGGAATTTAGGGGTTCAGTACCCCCACGAGCCTTTTTTTCCATAGGTGGAGCCTTGTACCAGCCCGTGACAATGGTGACGGGCCAGGTCCTCACCCAAGCCATCGCCCCCAGTGCCCTGCAGATCCCCAGCGCCCAGGTAAGACTGTCCCACCTCAAAATTCCATTTTCCGTGATATTTTGCACTGCTACAGCAAGCAAAAACCCCAGTTTCTCCATAAATTCAACCCTTGGCATGGCCTACATTTTTAATTAGCAAGAAACATTTATTAAATCCATCTGCTGGGTGCCTTTGGGATACCTAACAAATTATAGCAACAACCTAACAAATTATAGTAATGCTTATTATTGTGACATTATCTAATATTATAATATATAGCATATAAAAGATAATATATAGAATATGATAGGATGTGACATGATATTTATTATATATTATATTATATAATATACAATATATTATATTCTATGGTATTATATTATATTATATATTATTAATATTATATCATATTATGTTATATTATATTATACATTATTGCTATAATATTATGGATCTGGGATCACCAGCATCGCCTGTCCAGTATGACAATCACACCATTCATGAGAAAGGCTTTTTTTTTTCCTGGTTGTATAGATTTGGGGGTATTTTTTAGCCATTTCCTCTGGTTTTATTCCATATTTTGTCATTGCAAGTAACTACACGGGGTCTCCCCGTGTGGCTGCATTCTTGCGATAAGGTAGAAGGTTTGGGGTAGAAATGGATTTATAAGGACAACTTGCTGTGCCCGTTGGCTGTGTTGCCCGTGATCTCTTCCAAATCCTCATTCCTCAGGAATTTGGGAAAAAACCCGTCGATTTCTGCTATGCTGTTTCCCGGGGACAAATCGGTAAAAATCTTCCCATGCAAATTTTTTTTCTGAAAAGCCCCAATTTAATTTCAGGAGCCTTTTAAAAAAAAAAAAAAAAAAAAAAGGGCGTTTTGGAAGCGGATGGCACCCCCCTGGTAGGTTTTATTGCCTGCACAATGCTTTTTAAAATTTCTTTCTTTAATATCTCACTGTTGCAGGCTTAAATCTTGCAGCAAAGCCCTCCATGGTGGGAAAAACACACGCGCAGAGAATATCAGGGCAGGGAGAGAGCTCCAGACAAGCACCTCCGGATGCTCTTCCTGCACTGCCGGCGTGATTTATTCAGCTGGAGCCCAAGGGAATCACAGGGACCTACTGGCCTGATGTTTAATTCATCCAGGAGAAGTGTTTTGATGAAGAGCTGGGGGGGAAAAAAAAAAATAATAAAAAAAAATCCCTTTTTAACTCAAGCATTGAGATTTCAGTTCAGTTCCCATAACCTCATTAAAACTTATCTTGCAGCAAGATGTTTATTTTTAATTTTTTTATTTTTCAATCAATGGGCATGTTTGTCCTCGTGGTGGGAATCCGCTGGGTGAGGATCCCAAATTTGCTAGGAGTTAATGAGGGGCAGAGTTTTAACTTCAGGTTTAGAAAGTCACCTTTTCTGTGGGTTTTTTTTGTGTTTTTTTAAGAGAAAAGTGTTTTTCCCCCTTAATTGCGCACTGAAAACTGTTGTGGCATGTCGTAGTTCAGCCCTGATCAGGACCAGACTACGCAGTTTCTCTCTCACTCCCCCCACCCTCCGAGAGAACAGGGAGAGAAAATATAAGGAAAAACGGCTCGAGGTTTGAGATAAGGACAGGGAGAAATCCTTAAAGTTACCATCACGGGCAAAACAGACTCGACTTGGGAAAAACTATTCATTTATTACTACAAACAGCAGGACAATGAGACAGAGAACAAGATAACCTCCCTCCACCCCTCCCTCTTCCCGAGCTTAACATTATCTCTACTACCTTCCCCTCCCGAGCGGCACAGGGGGGAAGAGGGAATGGGGGTTGCAGTCAGTTCATCATACGTTGTTTCACGCCGCTGCTTCATGGTCGGGGGAAGAACTCCTCACATTCCTCCCCTGCTCCGTTGTGGGGTCCCACCCCTACGCCACAGTCCTTTGTGGAACTGCTCCAGCGTGGGTCATCTCTTCCACGGGGTGCAGTCCCTCCAGTACGGCTGTCCCAGCGGGCCCTCCACGGGCCACAGCTGCCTTCAGGCATCCACCTCCCCCGGTACTACGGGGTCCTTCACGGGCTCCAAGTGGATCTCTGCCCCTCCGTGGACCTCCATGGGCTGCAGGGGGACAACCTGCTCCACCATGGTCGTCACCACAGGCTGCAGGGGAATCTTGGCCAGGAGCCGCATTACTCCTCCCCCTCCTTCTGAACTGACCTTGGCATCTGCAGCCGTTCCTCACAACAGGCTGGTAGATGTCTCTCAGGATCTTTTTTCACATCTTATTCACTTCTCATCTCCTTTCCACTTCTTGCAGCCGGGCTGGACCGAGTCGGGCCCAGTCGGCTGCCTGGCGAGAGGCCAGAGGGTGAGGCCTGCAAGGCCCATGAGGCCTGCGCCTCCCCCTCTGTGCCTCTGTCCCCGCTCAGCTTCTTCACATCTTCTCTTCTCTCTTTTTTTTTTCTGTTTTCCCCTATTTGAATACGTTATCACAGAGGCGTTATCACGGGACATTCCGCTACCAATCGGCTCGGCCTTGGCCAGCAGCAGGTCCGCCCTAGGCCCGGCCGAGTGCCCTGAACAAAGGGGAGCGACTTCTAGCAGTTTACTACAGAAGCTACCACCTTAGGCCCCCCCCTTACTAACAAAACCACGACATGGCATCAGCACGACACTCCCCAGTTGTGCCTGTGTTGTCACAGGGAGAAGCAGCCCATGTTGCAAAGCATTGGTAAAAATAAATAAATAAATAATTTAATTTAATGCATTTTTTGGGGGAAGAGATGCATTTTGGACACTCACTGCAAGTGTTTGTTTTTTGCACTTGCCCCACTCCCATTTTTGGTTGGTTTTGCTCATTTTTGGGGTTGTTTTTTTCTTGGTTTTTGGGTTGCCAGTCACTGGTTTTAGTCAATTCTCTCCTCATTCCTCTCCCCTGGCAGGTGAACCTGGATCTCACCTCCCTCCTCGACGGGGAGGACAAGAAGTCCAAGAACAAGCGGGGCGTCCTGCCCAAACACGCCACCAACATCATGCGCTCATGGCTCTTCCAGCATCTCATGGTGAGCACCGCAGCCACCAAAACATGCTGCAAAGCTGCGGAAAAAAGGCAAAAAACCCCAGAACCGAACAGATCAAGGTGGTGGTTTGTCTGAATTTATATTCAGAGGCACAACATGGCTTTGTTTTTACATCAGGAGTATTTTGGGGATGACCGTTTTCACTGCAGGTGGTAAAAATATTTTAACGCCTGAAGACGCAAACAAAACCAGAGGGGGACTTCCACAAATTATTGCGGATGGCTGATGGAGCATTTTTTTCCAGTTAACAGCTCCAAAATACCCTTTTCCAGCAAGCCGGGGTGTGAAAGTCACCCCACAGGTATGGTTGTAGCACATCAGCAATCAGTCAGCATACAGAATTACAAAGTCATTTTGGGGGTTGAAGATGTAGGTTGATGGAGGGAGCTCAGAGGATGCAACTGGGCAAGAAGATTACTCTCCCATCAGCAGGGCTAGAAGAAAGGCGAAAAGCTAAAAACAAAAATCTTTTTTCCTCAATAATTTGGTCAAGAAACAACTCGGAAACTGGTTTGCAGAGGGTTGCACGAGGGTCACACGAGGGTCTCCAGGAAGTTGAGAGACTCCAGCAGCAAGATGGAAACTAACAGCTCCAAGAAGCAGCCTGGGGTAAAACATGACCCAGGACAGTTGGTTGGGAACTTTCCAGCCTTTTTTTTAATGGGAGATTTTGGATTTATTGCATTGAGGACCAGAGCATTGCTCTGTTGGGCTGCCATCCCAAGCTGTGTTGTGCATCTCCCATGCATTTTGAGGCCTGGACTGCAGAAAAAGAATTTGGAAGACCAAAAACCAAAGAACAATTTTCTCCCAGGTGCCAGGAGAACCCCATGGTTTGAAACTTCCAAAACTGGATCGAAAAATAAAAATAAATTGTTCTTCTACTGGATGGTTGGACCTCTGCTCTCAGCCTAGTCCTTATGGTCAGAAGATGCTTGGGATTCTTCCTGAGATTTCTCCATCTGGCATCATAAATGATGCCGTTTTTAACCTAATAGGCATTGATGCTTATAATTTTCTTGGGTTTGGGAGTTTTGTAGGACCAGCAGGAAGAAGGAATGCTGGAAATCATATGCCAAAAATTGATACTTTTGCTAAAAAGAGTAATTTTTAACCACTTCTGAGGCCTCAGTGGGACAGGAGCCTCCTGCATCCCATGGCTTTGGGTGGTTTTGTCAAGGAAATCATGCTATTTTGGGGGAAACAAATCATGTCAATCAATGCTGGTGCTGGCCTGGAGCTCCAAAAAATTACCTGCGGGACTGGTTTGAAAATTATTTTATTTTTGAGGTTGGAAAGGAGGATTTTAGCATGGTTGGGAAGCTTTGAGTTCTGGTCATCTCCCAGTGCAGATGTTTTGAGGTGTTTTATCGATGTATCTGACAAGGAGCATTATGGGTGACAGGGGGTTTTGAAGCTCAAATTCCACCTTTACCAAAAACTATTACTAGAAAATCACTAAAACTAAAAAAAAAAAAAAAAAAAAATTCCTTCAAGGAAAAGCCTTGGATGGAAAGTCTTGGAAAAGCCCTAAGGACACCAGGGAAACTGATGCTCTCAGATACCACCCTCAAGCCTTGCCTCTTGCAAATGCAAGAAGCCACCAAATTTGGGGTGAGAAACTGAAAAAAAAGGTTTTGGTTTTGTTTTTTTTTAAACTTAGGGCTACCATTTTGCACACAGGGATGCCATTTTGCTGCTGTCTTTTTTTTTTTTTTCTTTTCCAGCATCCCTACCCTACAGAGGATGAGAAGAGGCAAATCGCCGCCCAAACCAACTTGACCCTCTTGCAAGTCAACAACTGGTGAGAGCATCTGTGGCCCATGCAGTCATCTTGCTGGCTTTAGAGATTTTCTTTTTTTCCACACTATTTTGGTGCTCTATATACTTTTTTGGGGTAACTTCGGCAGTTAGGGATGATTTCTGGGAGATGGGCTGGGGCGGTTAACTGATGGCATTCGTTTGCGATGTCTCAGTGCCCTCTCCTGACAAAGCCGGTATGTAGCAGCCTCCAACTCAGCTGGAAAAATTTAATGCAATGGTGTAACACGCCACAGACAAATAAAATAGGGTAAATAAAACTCAGCTTTTTGGACCATGCAGCCACTTTCAAACAGGTTTTATATTGCGACTCATTAAATTGTTATGTCTGTTGTTTTGACTCAGAATGGTAATGACTCATTTATAATGTCTTTTGTTTTGACTCAAAATTGTTGTAAACCAGTTATGGAAATGGTTTCTGTATTCCCTGGAAAGGTTCATCAACGCCCGGCGGCGCATCCTGCAGCCAATGCTTGACGCCAGCAACCCAGACCCAGCTCCCAAAGCCAAGAAAATCAAATCTCAGCACCGACCCACCCAGCGGTTCTGGCCCAACTCCATCGCTGCTGGGGTCCTGCAGCAGCAAGGTGGCAATTCGGGGACAAATCCTGACGGTAAGGACAAACCCTGATGCCCAATGGATGGGGTGACCACACATTAAAATCAAGGCCTTAATGGTAATTAAGGTAATAAAGGTAAATGGTAATAAAGGTAGTTAAGGAGCAAGTACAAGGTCCTGCACCTGGGTCGTGGCAATCCCAGGCACAAATCCAGGCTGGGAGGAGAATGGATGGAGACCAGCCCTCAGGAGAAGGACTTGGGAGTGCTGGTGGACGAGAAGCTCAACATGAGCCGGCAATGTGCGCTCACAGCCCAGAAGGCCAACCGCATCCTGGGCTGCATCAAGAGGAGCGTGGCCAGCAGGTCGAGGGAGGGGATTCTGCCCCTCTACTCTGCCCTGGTGAGACCCCACCTGCAGTGCTGTGTCCAGTTCTGGAGCACAAGAAGGACATGGACCAGTTGGAGAAGGTCCAGAGGAGGGCCACGAAGATGATCAGAGGGCTGGAGCACCTCTCCTATGAGGCCAGGCTGAGAGAGCTGGGGCTGTTCAGCCTGGAGAAGAGGAGGCTCCGGGGAGACCTGAGAGCGGTCTTCCAGTACCTAAAGGGGGCTGCAGGAAAGATGGGGAGAGACTCTTCAGCAGGGCCTGGTGTGACAGGACAAGGGGTAATGGTTTTAAAGTAGAGGGAGGTAGATTTAGATCAGATATTAGGAAAAAATTTTTTACTCTGAGGGTTGTAGAGCACTGTCCCAGGTTGCCCAGAGAGGTGGTGGATGCTCCATCCCTGGAAACATTCCAGGCCAGGTTGGCCAGGGCTCTGAGCAACCTGATGTGGTTGGAGATGTCCCTGCTCCTGGCGGGGGGGTTGGACTTGGTGGGCTTTGAAGGTCCCTTCCAACCCAAACCATTCTGGGATTCTATGATTTCTAGAGCTCTTTATTCCCCTGTGGGGGAAAAAATAAACATGTTGAAGAGGTGGCCCATGCAAGGTCTTTCCTGTTGGCCATCACAAGGGAGCTGGCAATGGGACACTGCCATCTCCTTGGCATAGGAACGACCCTGAAGGATCACCTGCTATGGGGCTGGGATATCTCCTGAGCTGCTGGGGAGGAGATAAAGAGGGGGAGATGTGGAGAGGACAGGAACAAAATGAAAAAAAAAATTAAAAGATGAAGATGGGAAGACAGATGAGACAAGACGGGAAGAGAGACGAGGAAGAGAAGGTGGAAATTAAGAGAAAATGAAGAGAAGATCTGCCCAACCAATTGGTGCATCTACTTGCGCAAAAATGAAGCTTTCTTGTTATTTAATGAAGTTAAATTTAGTTATTAACTAAAAAAAAATCTGGGTTGGACCTTGGGGAGTGGCTGGGGCAGATGCAATACCCTACAGGGTGTCCTGTCTAGGTACAGCTTTCTGCTGGGGTTATTTTTGGCTTACGCACTTATTTTTGGTCCTTTTTATATTAGCTGGGGTGTCTTTATTTATATATATATATATTTTTTTTTTAACTTCAGGCTCTCTCAACATGGACAACCTGCAACCCCTCTCTTCAGCCACGGCCACAATGGCCATGCAGCAGGCCATGCTGGTAGCCCATGACGACTCCCTGGATGGCACCGAGGAAGAGGAGGAGGAAGAGGAGGAGGAGGAGGAGGAAGAGGAGATGGAGGAAGAGGAAGAAGAGGAAGAAGAGCTGGAGGAAGAGCCTGGTGGCCTCCCGGCAGGGCCCAGCGTCAACCTCAGCTTGGACCACAGTGACTCACTTGAATAGCTCCTCCCGGGTCCTTCCCAAAATAGTGACAGCACCGGAAACGCAATTCCCCCCAAAATGCCAAAAAAAAATCCAGGAAGAACAAAAACAGGATCGATGAGAAAAAAAGCAAATTGGAGGTGCTGGCGGATGCCCTGCCTGCCCACAGGAGTGCGGGGACCACGTCAGTGTGTGGAAGTGAAGGATACATGTTTACAAGGCACATATCGTGGCCAGATTTTTTTTTTTTTTAAAGTTTATTCTTATTTCCCCCTTTTCCCCCTTGTTTTCGGTAACAAAAAGTGATTTTAGGGGAGGCTGTTTTCCCCACACGATGCTTGGATGCTGTTGAGCAACACTGGGTTTTCACTGTGGGCCACCACGTCCATCACTTGGATTTCTTGGTGCAAAAAAAGAAAACCAGACATCCCAAGACTGATGCTTTTTGGGTTTTTCCCCCAAAAAGATGATTCACAGGCATAAATACTGGCATGTGGGTGGAAAAAAATTTATGAGTGCAAAATCTGCTTCAGGTCTGATCCAAGGAGAGTTTTGTGTTCTTGACCCACCAAATTGCCCAAATCACTGTTTTGGCCTTGATGCTGCAGTCGTTTGGTGACTCTGGATGCAGCCTTCTGGCAAAGGGAGGAAATTCCCCCAAATCCTTTAATTTATGTGCTAAAAATCCATCCAGTCTGTAAGAAGAAACCCCATCCTCGTTCCTAAGGGCGGAGACTGGACGCAGAGTTGGGACAAAGGCTGCCGAGAGCGAGACTTTTCCAGGGTGTTTTGACACAGAGTTGTGAAAAAAGGGGGGTGGGTGTTTAAAAATGCAAAATTTTTACCCAAAATTCAATGGCAACCCCTAAGATTTGCTCGGGTGGAGGGAAATTCAGTATTGTTGCTGGAAAGATGGTTTCTCCCTGATATTGTCCACCTGTGCGGGAAAATGGTGGCGGTTTACCCCAAACGAGCCATGGGAGAGGGTGGATCTGCAAAAAAAAAACCCCAATGTCTTTTGCTTTGTTTTGTTTTGTTTTTTTTTTAATACTAGCAAAAGGGTGAATTTGGCCTTAAAATGTGGCACAGGGGGAAACCCAGGTGATGCGGGGCAAAAATAATAAAGGAATTTTCTTCTGTAGGTTCCTCCTGTAAATGCAGGTTTCTGTAAGAAGGATGTTTTCATTTCTTTCAGGTTTTTGCCGGTTTTGTCCTTTTTTTTTTGGCTCTTGAGGAGTTTGGGAAAAAAAACAACAAAACAGCAGCCGCAGGGAAAAAAAAAACCAAAAATGAGTGATGCAATGGGCAGAAAAGCCTATTTTTCGATACTGATCTAGCATGAATGTAATCTGTAATTTCATAATGAATTCATTGCAATTTAGTATTAATTCATGGCCATTTATTATAAAGTGCTACAAGTTTCACAGCTATTTTATTGGCAGCTTTTCCTGCGAGCAGAGAAAACCCCAAAATGGGCAAAACCCCCCTCGAATATGTGAATCAGCCCCAAGATGGGTGAACTGACCCAAATTTGCAAGTGATTTTTACCCTAAAATGAATAACACTCCCCCAAAATATTATATCCTCCCCTAAAATAAATGATACTCATCCCAAAATTAAGGATATTTGCCAAAAATGAGGGATGCTCCCCAAAAAGGAATGATGTTAACCAAGAGGGGCACATACCCCCCAAAATGAGTGATTCTCCCATAAAACCTCTGATGCCTACCCCAAAAGGAGATCAGTTCTCCAGAAATGAGTGGTTCTCCCCCAAAATGTGTGGTGCTCACTCCAAAATTAGTTATATTCTCAGAGGGATGCTCCCCAAAAGGGAGTCAGGGTACCCAAGAGGGGCAAATACCCCCCAAAATGAGTGATTCTCCCCCAAAATTAGATGCTCTCCCAAAATGCTACATCCCCCCTAAAATAAGCGATGCTCACCCCAAAATGAGGGATTTTCTCCAAAAATGAGGGAGAAAATTAGTTACTATTTGGAGTAATGCCTAAAAAATTATTGATCTTCTCCAAACCATGATGCTCCCCAAAATTTTCCCCAATTTTCCCCAAAACAATCAATAGTCCCCAAAAAAAGTGATATTGACCAAAAATAATGCTCTCCCAAACCAGCGATGCTCCCGAAAATGAGTGGCTCTCCCTAAAAGTGATGCCTCAAAAATGAGTAAATCTCCCCAAAAGAAGTGACTTCCCCCTAAATGACTGAATTTGCCCCCGAAGTGGATGACACTCTGCAAAAACTGTCCCCGCAAATGTGTGACAAACCCCAAAACTGAGTAATTTTCCCCAAAATGGGAGCCTCCCGCTATTCCCTAATGAGCCATTGCTAATAAATGCATTATTTTGGGGGAGGGGGGAATTATTTTTGCACAATTTTTAGCAGAAAATGGGGCTGCGGTAAAGACAAAAATGGGAAAAATCCCCTCAAAATTGAATTTACAGCTGAATTTTGCCCCCTGGATCACAGCAGCTGCCTCCAGTGCTGCAGCCGGCTCTGAGCACACAGCAACTCGTTGGCCAGAAATTCGCATATTTTATAAATTTCTGCATATTCATGAGCACTGCAGCAAAGTCCTCGTTGGGATTTTCCACCCAAAAAGTGCATTTTTCTATCAAAAAGTCACATAACAGCGTCACAAGCAGGGGATGAAGACGCTGGAGGCCGGTTGCTTAATTAATGAAACGAATTATTTATTTCCCAGCTGTGCAAAGGTGGGGGTAGTTGGGGGGGGAGGGGTGTTGGGGGACCATGGGTGACCCATTTTCTTCTGGTTTGGCCCCATTTTCAGGGGGCACTGGGGCTGGGGGGGGATGTGAGGGCAGCGTCGCATCAGGTTGGGCAGAGCACTGCAAAGAGAGAGATCACGGGTGGGCGTCAGCACCCACGAGGATCCACCAGGGACGGATGGGGTTGCACGATGATGTACGAGGATGCACAATTATGCACAAGCATGCACGGGGATGCACCGGAATGAATGAGGATGCACCATGATGCACGAATGCACTGGGGGATGCACAAGTGTGCACGAGGATGCATGACGATGCGTGAGCGTGGGTGGGCATACGTGAGGATGCACGTGTGCGCACAGCAATGCATGATGATGCATGAATGTGCACGATGCTGCATGAGCCTGCACAGGGATGCATGAGTGTGTGCAGAGATGCATGAGGATGCACTAATGTGCACAGGGATGCATAAGGATGCGCAAGTGTGCACAGGGATGCGCAAGCATCCATGATGATGTATGAACGTGCATGGGGATGCACAAGTGTGCACAGCGATGCATGAGGATGCATGATGATGTACACAGCAATGCATGAGGATGCATGAATGTGCATGGGGATGCATGAGTGTGCACAGGGATGCGCACAAGCACATACAGTGATGCACAAGGGTGCACAAGAGCTGTGTGGGAGATGGAGGGCTGCCTGAGGGAGGCACAGGGGATGCACAAAGGGTGCACGATGCTGCATGAAGGGTGCACAAGGATGCAGAAGGCTGCAGAAGAGATGCACAAGAGCTGTGCGAGAGATGCACAGGCATGCCCAGGAAATGCATGGAAGATGAACTGGGATGCAGGAGGGATGCACAGTGGTGCACGAGGGGTGAACAGGGGGTTCACGAAGCTGCATAAAAGAAGCAACTGGGCCATGTAACGGTGCAGGGAGGATGCCCAGGGACTCACAAAGGTGTGTGACGATGCACGATGGGATGCACTGGGGTTGCACCCAGGATGGAGTTGCACGAGGGATGGGTGAGGGATGCACAAAAGATGCACAAGGATGCATGGGAGGTGCAGGAAGGATGTGAAGGAGATGCAGGAGGATGCACAGTGGCTGCACAGAGGCACAAGGGCTGCATGGGAGCTGCACAACGGATGCACGGGGCGAGGCGATACCTTTGAGGATGTAGTCCGTGAGCAGTGTGGGCACCTTCTCGTTCCCCTCCTTCATGGCAAACAGGACTGCCAGGGGGAACAGAACTGTGAGCCCAGCCCTGCCATCATCAAAATGTCCCTTTCCCCCCACCAAAACCAGCCCCGCAGTCACCACAGAGACACTGCCAGAATTTCCCACAATGCACCAGGCCTGAGAGCATCCAAGCTGCATGCTTTCACCCCCAAACAGCTGCTACGCAGCAAAAAATGAGTGGTTTACCCCCAGATTGACTCCGGTGTAGGGTGCAAAAATAGGAGGGGAGTGTTGCTGCAATTCAGCTGCATTGCAGTGATGGAAAACGGGTCTTCCCCCGCCCCCCCAACCCCCCAAAATGGGCTTCATTGCAAAGACGCAACACAGATTGTCGCACTTCAAAATTGCCCGGATTAAAAAAAATGCAAAAAGCATGTTTACAACCCCCAAATCCACCACACCAAAGCAGTGCAAAACAAAGGATTCTGCCCAAAAATGGCAGTGTGAACCAGTACTCACTGTTGGTGAGCATCTGCAGGTCCTCGACGGAGGGCGGCGACCCCTTCTTCTCATAGGGAATCACCGTGTTCAGGTACTAAAAAAAGAAAAAAAAAACACCCCCAAAACCCACACAAATGGCACAAAACTGCCTATTTTTTTTTACATCGCCACAAATCACCTCAAACTGATGCAAAAGCAGAATATCTCTGCGATTGTCCTGTGATTGCATTTAACTGGCAGGTATTTTGGGGGGAGTGTGGAAATAATCGCATGCTGCAAAATCCACCCAAATGCCCTGTATAGGGAAGATGTTCTGGGGTGAAAATTGGAGATTTTTTTTTTTTTCTGCAAGATGGACGAGTTGGGTGTAGGGGACAGAACAAGGTTGTCAACTTAAAAAATATTCTTAAAGGAGTTTGGGGGATGCAGGGAAATGGAGTTGGAGGGTGAAAAAGGACAGATTTGGACCATTTTGGGGGGGAAAAGGGGAAAAGGGGACCTGCTTCTCATTGGTGGCGGTGCCGAAGGTCTGGCGCAGGCCGGAGTGCAGGATGCTGGAGATGCCCTCCATGCTGAAGCGCTGGGGACACAGATGCGTCACCCTATCACCTCCCTCGGAGGATGCGGATGTCGCCCGTGGCACCTCCCTCAGCACCAATGTCTCCCTGCTTCCCCTGTCCCACATCCCCCCTGTTCTCCTGTCCCCATGTCTCAGCACCTCTCCTGTCCCCGCAACCCCCATCCCGTGTCCCCCTGCCCCATCCCCCATCCCTCTACCTCATGCCCTGCCACCATCCCTCTGTCCTGTTCCCACATCCCTGTCCCCTCATCCTCCTGCCCTCTGTACCCTCCCTGTCCCATGACCCTCTGCGCCATCCCGTCCCCGCATTCTCCTGTCCCATGTCCCCCTGTCCCTGCATCCTCCCATCCCATGGCCCCCCAAAACTGTCATCCTCCTGCCCTGTCCCACTCCTCCCATGCCCCTCTGCCCCATCTCCTGTCAGCCCTCCCCTGTCCCATGGCTTCCCAAAACCCTCATCCCCCTGCCCCATGTCCGCCCCCGTCTCATGTCCCTCTGCCCTATCCCCTGTCACCCCTCTCCTGTCCCATGTCCCTGTCCCCAGTCCCGTGTCCCCTTGTCCCATCACCCCTCCCGTCCCCCATCCCCATCCCTCACCCCCAGGTCCCTCTGCCTCACCCCATCCCCACATCCCTGTCCCATCTCCCCTCATCCCCTTGCCCCCCCCATCCCATCTTCCCCTGTCCCCCTCAATGTCCCCCGTGGTGTTCCCCACCTTCCAGGGCACATGGTCCCCACGCTCGGGACGCCCGCCTTGCAGGCTCAGGCCCCTGTCGCGTCGGCGACGACGGGCAGCCTCCCGCTGCTCCCGCTGCTCCCCCTGCACTGCTAGCAGCGCCCCGATGAACGCCGTCTTCACCTCCTTCTCGAACGCCAGCTCGTCCCGCCGCGCCAGCTGGGCCACTAGCTCTGCCGACAGCGCCCGGCTCGCCGCCTCCGCGCGCCCCACCGCCACTGCCAGCTCCCGCGCCGACAGCCGCCCCAGCCCTGTCACCCGGGTGGTGCGGTTAAGAGACAGACACGCACCCGCAGGGAGATGCACCGCACCGCTCCAGACAGGGATGGCGCAATGACAGAGATGCGTAGGGCAGCCAGCGGGCCGCCCAGCGCAGCTAGTGCAATGCTCGGCACAAGCGGTGCAACGCCCCGCGCAGCAGGTGAGATGTGCGGTGCGGTATGTGAACGCACGTGTAAGTGCAACGCACAGAGCGGTAATAAAATGCCCGCTGCAATCAGGGCAATGCCTGGTGCAATAAATTAAATGCCCGGTGCAGTAAGTGCAATGCATAGTGAAATTAGTGTAATTCCTGGTGTAATTAGTAAAATACCTGACATAATTAGTGACATGCCTGGAGCAATCGGTGAAACGCAAAGTGCATGAGTGAAACACTTGATGCAATGATGCAATTGCCTTTTGCAAAACGCCCAAGTGCTTCAGGGAAGGCGCAACGCCACTTGGCAAAAATGCGTTTAGTGCGGCGCGTTTCGCAAAACACATGGCACCGCTGGCAAAACCTCAGAGGCGTTTAGAGCCACACTAAAAGCAAGATCCCCATGGCCTTCGTTTTTTCACCGCGAGGTCCCTCCTGGCCAAACTGCGTGCAAAGCCAGCCCTGAAGCGTGGAGAGACTCAATTGTCCGATTTGGTTGGAATTACCCCCAAAAAGTGACTGGCCCAGGTTTTGCTGCCCGTACCTTCGTGGGAAGTGTTGTTGTTGAAGGCGGGGGAGAAAGGACGCAGCTCACGCAGAAGGATGGGCTCTGTGCTGCTGCCTCTGGCTTCAGCATCGGCCTCAGCTTCCTCCTCCTCTTCTTCCTCCTCCTCCTCCTCCTCTTCCTCCTCCTCCTCCTCACCCTCAGGGTCGGCCTCGGGGTCGGGTGAACTCTGCATCAGCTCCTCCAGCTCCTCGATGACCTGCAGGGCATCAGTCTCCTCCACCTCTTGCACCTGTGCTCTGCACCCTCACCTGCAACCCGCTCCCCCTGTCCTCTGCCTGCACTGGCATCCCGCACCCTGCATCCCAAGGCGATGGCATTTGGCCTTTTATTGCACTTTCTGCACGTTGGTGGGCTGAGGTCATGCTGGCAGAAGGGCTAAAACCTGGCTTTTGGGGGAGAACACGGGCATTCGGGTGCCAGCGGTACCTGCTCAGCTGTCAGCAGCGGCTCCTCGTTGATGCCCGAGTCTTGCTCACTCCTCTCAGTGAGCTCCTCCTCCTCCTTCTCGCAGAGCTGCAGGAGACACAGGCTGGGTGGCCTTGGTGGCACCACAGGCCCAGCCCGGCCCAGGCATGGCACCAGCGCGGACACAGACACAGCCCTGGACCTGGCACTGGTGGGAGAGCCACCAGGGAACCACAGCTCAGGGGGACACGATCCATGAGGGGATTTGCATGGGAACACTGGATGCAGACATGGATGGAGACGTTGGATGGAGACGCTGGATGAGGATATGTTGGATGGGGATGTTGGATGGAGACACCAGATCGAAATTGGACAGACACTGGACAGAGATGGATGGAGACATTGGATGGGGAGATGTTGAATGAGGGCGTTGGATGGAGACGCCGGATGGAAACGCTGAATGGAAGGATGCTGGACAAGGACAGTGCATAGAGACGGATGGAGACATTGGAGGGAAGGATGTTTTATGCTCTGAGGGTTGTAGAGCACTGGCCCAGGTTGCCCAGAGAGGCGGTGGATGCCCCATCCCTGGAAAGGTTCAAGGCCACGTTGGACAGGGCTCTGAGCAACCTGATCTGGTTGGAGATGTCCCTGCTCCTTGCAAGGGCGTTGGACTGGATGACCTTTAAAGGTCTCTTCCAACCCAAACCATTCTATGATTCTACGTTGGACAGAGACACTGGATAGAGATAGATGGAGATGTTGCATGGTGAGATGTTGGATGAAGTCATTGAATGGAGATGTTGGATGAAGATGTCAGACGGAAGGACGCTGGACAACAACACTGGATAGAGACAGATGGAGATGGCTGGAGAGATGTTGGACAGGGATGTTGGACAGGACTTTGGATGGGGACTTTGTGCAGGAACGCTGGATGGAGATGCTGGAGACGTCGAAGATGGAGATGATGGACAGGGAAGTGTTGGATGGGGAGGTGTTGCAAGGAGATGGATAGAGATGTTGGACAGGGAGACACTGGATGGAGAGCTGTTGGACGGAGATGTAAAACTGGGACGTTGGGCAGGGAGATGTACAGTAACGTTGGATAGAGATGTTGGATGGAGATGCTGAATGGAAAGATGTTTGACGCAAATATATTGGATAGCGACATTAGATGGGGAGGTGTTGGAGATGCTGGATGGAGATGATGGGGATATTGGATGGGGAGATGATGGACAGTGACGCTGAATGGGAAGAGGTCAGATGGAGACACTGGACAGAGACATTAGATGGGGAGATGTCAGAGGGGAACAGTGGATGGGGAGGTGATGGACAGAGACACTGGATGGAGACGTTGGACAGGGAAGCATCTTCTTTTTTACCACCTTTCACAGTCTGTTTCCCCAACAAATTTACCTTCTCTTCCTCTGTTAGAAACAGGTTGTGTAACATCCAAATGGGTTAAATTCAGCGGATTTTGGGTCATCTTTGCAGCCCTCCCACAACCCCAAACACAGCTATTCACAGCATGAACTCACTACAACGAAGAAAATACTATTTTCTACCCCAATACCTCACCTCACCCCTGGCTTCAGGGGCAAATTGGCAAAGATGTAATTGCCAAACCAAACACTCCACCTTGCCGTTTTCAGGGTAATTTGACCCTACAATGTAGACAGCTGCTGCATTGGTGCTGCAGCACCCCAAAAATACCATTTTGGGGTAGTTTGCTCTGATTGTCGCTGAGTCTTGGGGTAGACTGAACAGGGGGTTTTGGGGAGCCAAGGCAGGGGTCACAGTCGTACCTGGGGGTCGGTGCCATCAGGGGCCTCAGCCTCGGGGAGTAGCCAGGGCCCAGGGGAGCCCCGGGGGGCGAAGCCATCGGTGAGAGCATCCCAGACCCTGCGGGGAGGTGGGTGGTGAGCGACCATCGCAAAATGTCATCTCCCAGAAAGTTGTCCCAAAGCAGTATACCAAAATGCCTCAAAACATCCCAAAATGCAGCCCCAGAACACCCTGAAATGCCTTCCCCTAAAAATCCCCAAAAACCTCAGAGATGCTTCAAACATCCCAAAACGCCCCAAATGCTACCCTAGGAGGCCCCAGATACTGCCCTAGAAGACCCCACAGCTTCTCAAAATATCATCACAAAATACTGCCCTGAAATATCTCAAAGTACCACAAAAACTGACCCAGCACTTGAGATGCCCCCAAACATCACCACCAAAATATCCCCAAAAATGCTACTGCGATGTCCCCAGACGCCTCAAAAGGCCACCCTGAAAATGCCCCAAAGTGCCACCCCAAAACATAAAATGCCCCAAAAATCTTGAAATGTCCTCAAAGCCCCCAAACCACCCCAAAATGTCGTCCTGAATGCCCCAAAATGCCTCAAAGCCCCAAGACTCTCTGAAAGGCCCCAAAACACCTCAAACTGCTGCCTTTGAACACTCCACAATGTTCTTCTGAAGCACTGTAAAAATGCCCCTAAAGGTCCCAAAGCTCCAAAATGCCCTGAAATGCCTCAAAATGCCATCCTGAAACACACCAAAATACCCCCAAAAGCCACAACGCTCCAAAATGCCACCCTGCAACGCTGCAAACCACCGTCCCCAAAAATCCCCTGAAACATCCTGTCCCAAAATATCCCAAAATGTCCCCCTTGAACACTCAGAATCACCTTAAAATCCTGTCCTGAAACACTGCCCCCAAATGCTTCAAAATGCCCCAAAATGCTGCTCTGGAATATGCTGAAATGCCCCAAAATGCAGCTGCAGCACTTCAAAATGGCACCCAGAAACACCTCAAATTTTTGTCTTGAAACAGGCCTGAAATACCCCAAAATTGCCCTGAAACACCCCAAAGTATGGCTCTGGAACATCAAAAAGTGTTGCTCTGAAATATCCCCCCAAAATGCCCCTGAAACCCCTCCAAAAAAGTGCTATGATACCCTGAACTCCCCAAAACCTCCCCAAATCCCCTGAAATGCTGCCTCAAAACCCAGCCCTGGAAAGAACACCAAAATTGCTCCAAAACATCCCAAAGCTGCCTCAAGTGTACCAAAACACCCCAAAACTGCCCCAAACCTCCCAAATCCCCATCCTCTGCGCCACTATTAGGGCTGCCCGACTCTCTTCTGCAGGGCCGAACCAATTTTGCCCATTTTAACCCCCAAAAATGTGATGAGGGGAGAGAGAAAATCGGAAAAAATGGGGGAAAAAATGAGGAAAAGGGGGGGAAAGGGAAAAAAGGGCGGAAGGAGAGGAAAGGGGGAAACTGTGAAAATAATGGAAGAAGTGGGGAAAAAGGGGAAAAAGGAGGAAAAAGGGGGTGAAGGAAAGAAAGTGGGGGGAAAGGAGAGGAAAGGGGAAAGGGGAGGGAAAGGGAAAGAGTGAAAATAATGGAAAAAAGGGAAAAAAGGGTAAAAAGGAGGGAAAAGGGAGGGAAAGAGGTAAAAAGGAGGGAAAGGAGAAAAATGCAAAAAAAGGAGGGAAGAGGGGAAAAGGGGAAAAGGAGGGAAAAACGGGAAAAAAGGGAAAGGGAGGGAAAAGAGGAAAAAGGCGAAAAAAGAGGGGAAAAAGGGAAAAAGAGGGAAAGGGAAGAAAAGAGGAGAAAAGTGGCGACATTGGGAAAAAGTTCAAAAATGGGGAAAAAGACACAAAAAGAGATAGAGATTGCCAATTAAGGCAAAACCACCTGTTTTCCCAACACAACTGGCGGTTTGAGTCCTACAGGGTGCCTCGTCCATGCACATCCTGATTCCCCCTAAATCACCCCAAAACCAGCTGCCCCTCCCCAGTCCTCAAAATGCTAATTTTGGGGTATTCACCTCATCTCCCTCTTCACCTGATCTTAATTCCTCCCTACAGTACATAGTTCACAAATTAACACAGAAAAATGTGCATGTCAAAACCCCCTATATTCCTATTTTTAAGAAAAACACAGCAAATAAGGAAAAAATTACTCTCACCCCAAATCTGCTTTTTTTCCCCGCTCTTAAAGGGCCAACACCCTGCACAGTCAGGCAAGCAGTAGCAGATTTCTCAGTTAATCATGGCAAGAACTGGTTAATAATTAGGGAAATACAGTGCCTTTAAGACCTCAGCCCGTCCCCCACCCATGTACACAGGGTTCATTCAAGAGAAAGGAAGGAAAAAAAAAAAAAGAAAAAAAAAAGTCCTGTTTTGCCCAAACTGACCCAAAAAGGCACAATAAGCAGTACAAAACAGCTCTGTGAGCCGGCTGCCGGCGACAGCGCGGCGCTCCTGGCACTGAGACAAAATGCATTTTTCTCTGAAAAACCATCAATTCAGCCAATTTGGCCTCAGTGGGTTTTGGTGAAAAAAAAAAAAACAACAAAACAAACAGATTTGGGGGCTTTTGGGTTGAAAATAACCACTTTGCAGAGTGAAAAATTAATTTTAGGAATTGCAGCCTGGAGAGACTCTTCAGCAGGGCCTGGTGTGACAGGACAATGCATTAGAAAGACGTTAATGGATAAACACAGCTGAAAAAAATACACTCATTTGGAAAAAAAAGGCATTTTGCGGTAAAAGAAAAGGGTTTTTTTTTTAGTGAAAATTTAGATTTTAACACAAATGCCACTACATTTTTGGCCAAAAGGGTGGAACTGGGAGGATTTTGCCCCAGACTCGCTGCCCTGCCTTGGCGCAGAGCTTGCACTTTGCAAGCAGGAGGCTAGCCTACTCACACCTTACTCGGGGTCTACACTCACCCCCACCCCGGGGCTCTTCTCACATACACTGAGCCTGTCGTGATCCCTTGGACTGCGACATGGGGCAGCCCACTGTGCCTCCTCGTAGGATGCTCCACACCTACTCCAAGGATGCTCCACAACTACTCCAAGGGTGTTCCACAGCTACTCCAGTGATGCTCCATGGCTACTTTAAGGATGCTCCACAACCACTCTAAGGTGCCGTGTGATCACGTCATCACGCAAGGGACCAATCTGCACATGGCAGAGATCGTGCAAGCATGCAAGGAGTGTGTAACAGGCCCCAGAGGGGCATTACTCACAGGATACTACACTCCTACTCTGATGTGTGAACACACTGCAACGGTGCACCCCAGAAGTAGGTGTAGGGGGGTGGGGGCCTTACTCACTCCTCATCCTGGAGCCGTTCTTCCTCCTCCTGCACCTGGAGATGCCCTCGCACAGGGGCCAGCCCCTCGGTGGCTGCGTCGTAGTTGCGGAAGCAGACGGTGAGCTTCTCATCGAACTCCTGCACCAGATCCTCCATTGACTTGAAGCTCATCATCTCGGCCGAGAAGCTCTCCAGCTCGGCCAGTGCTGGGTCTGCTGCGCGGCATGGCGTCCCCCCATCATCGCCGGGCCCCTCCTCAAACTCCTCCTCCAAGCTTACTAAGGGTGCTTCCATCCTCCTCAACGCCTTAGCTGAGGGAAGAGGGAGACCATCAGGCACCAGGCTACTCCTAGGTTACAACACTGGGGGTTCCCATTCCCTTCGCTGCCACCACGAAGGCTGAAACCCCACTGCCACAACCAATAGTATCCCAGTAGCACCCTCGTAGTATCCCAAGAGCATCAGGACTGTCTTCAATGCGTCTTGGCAGCACTACAGAAATATGTTGATATCCTGGCACTACATTTGTAGCAATTAATAGTGTCAACAAAGTGTTGCTAGTGGCGGAAAGGTCTAGAAAAAGTATTGTAATGTGACCGTCTTAGAGAACAAGCAGTATCTTAGTAGTATCCTTATATTATACCACTGTCTCAGTAGTGATGTGGAAGTATCTTACTAGTATCGGCAACGCACCAACAGTATCCCAAAAGTTTGAGCATCACCGTGAGAGTATCCCAGCAGTATCTTACTATGATTGCTTCTAGTGCCCTTGTAGTACCTCGGAAGTATCGTACTAGTAGCCTACCAGTGTCCTACTAAAAAATGAGTATGGCCCTGACAGCCCTGTAGCGGCGTTTGATAATATCCTGGTAGTACCCAAGGAGTACATCAACACCTAGCAGCACCTCAGTAACAGCCCTGTATTATCTTTGTAGTAATGCGATAGTACTGAGAGTATCTTTTGGAGTATCTGGAGAATATGTCAGCTGTGTCTTGGTAGTATCTCACTATTCTCCCACAAGGTTACTGAGAGTATCCCAGCAGTATCCCGCTACCATCACAGTAGTATTAAAGTAGTATCTGAGTCGTATCCTAATACTGCCCCAGTACTATCCTAGTAGTATCCAGGTAATATCATAGCAGTATCCCAGTAGTATCCAAGTAGTATCCTCACAGGAAGCAAACAGTAACCCAGTGGCAGCCCAGTAAAGGTGCCACTACCCCAATCCACTCACCCAGATCCAGTCACACTTCTCTTGGGGAGGAGAGAAGAAACGCACTGCAGCTTTTGGGGGAAAATCTGGCCAGACTGGGGCTTTGAGTACGGCCCGTGTGCACGGGCGGGGACCGTGCACGTGTGCGCATCCCCAACACACATGCAGCACGGCTCTGCAGCACGCACGCTGCGTGTGCAAGGCTGTGTTGTGTGCAGGGGCTGTGTGTGTGTGCAGGGGCTGTGTGTGCAGGGGCTGTGTGTGCGCAGGGGCTGTGTGTGCAGGGGCTGTGTGTGCAGGGGCTGTGTGTGTGTGCAAGGGCTGTGTGTGCAGGGGCTGTGTGTGCAGGGGCTGTGTGTGCGCAGGGGCTGTGTGTGCAGGGGCTGTGTGTGTGCAGGGGCTGTGTGTGTGCAGGGGCTGTGTGTGCAGGGGCTGTGTGTGTGTGCAGGGGCTGTGTGTGTGTGCAGGGGCTGTGTGTGCGCAGGGGCTGTGTGTGCAGGGGCTGTGTGTGCAGGGGCTGTGAGTGTGCGCAGGGGCTGTGTGTGTGCAGGGGCTGTGTGTGTGTGCAGGGGCTGTGTGTGTGTGCAAGGGATGTGTGCGCAGGGGCTGTGTGTGCGCAGGGGCTGTGTGTGCAGGGGCTGTGTGTGTGCAGGGGCTGTGTGTGTGTGCAGGGGCTGTGTGTGTGTGCAAGGGCTGTGTGTGCGCAGGGGCTGTGTGCGCAGGGGCTGTGTGTGTGTGCAGGGGCTGTGTGTGTGCAGGGGCTGTGTGTGTGTGCAAGGGCTGTGTGTGCAGGGGCTGTGTGTGTGTGCAGGGGCTGTGTGTGTGTGCAAGGGCTGTGTGTGTGCAGGGGCTGTGTGTGTGTGCAGGGGCTGTGTGTGTGTGCAAGGGCTGTGTGTGTGCAGGGGCTGTGTGTGTGTGCAGGGGCTGTGTGTGCAGGGGCTGTGTGTGTGTGCAGGGGCTGTGTGTGTGTGCAGGGGCTGTGTGTGCAGGGGCTGTGTGTGTGCAAGGGCTGTGTGTGCAGGGGCTGTGTGTGCAGGGGCTGTGTGTGTGCAGGGGCTGTGTGTGCAGGGGCTGTGTGTGTGTGCAGGGGCTGTGTGTGCAGGGGCTGTGTGTGTGTGCAGGGGCTGTGTGTGTGTGCAGGGGCTGTGTGTGTGCAGGGGCTGTGTGTGTGTGCAAGGGCTGTGTGTGCAGGGGCTGTGTGTGTGTGCAGGGGCTGTGTGTGTGTGCAAGGGCTGTGTGTGTGCAGGGGCTGTGTGTGTGTGCAGGGGCTGTGTGTGTGTGCAAGGGCTGTGTGTGTGCAGGGGCTGTGTGTGTGTGCAGGGGCTGTGTGCGCAGGGGCTGTGTGTGCAAGGGATGTGTGCGCAGGGGCTGTGTGTGTGCAAGGGCTGTGTGTGTGCAGGGGCTGTGTGTGTGTGCAGGGGCTGTGTGTGTGTGCAAGGGCTGTGTGCGCAGGGGCTGTGTGTGCAGGGGCTGTGTGTGCAGGGGCTCTGTGTGCAAGGGCTGTGTGTGTGTGCAGGGGCTGTGTGCGCAGGGGCTGTGTGTGTGCAAGGGCTGTGTGTGTGTGCAGGGGCTGTGTGTGTGTGCAGGGGCTGTGTGCGCAGGGGCTGTGTGTGCAGGGGCTGTGTGTGTGCAGGGGCTGTGTGTGTGCAGGGGCTGTGTGCGCAGGGTCTGTGTGTGTGCAGGGGCTGTGTGTGTGTGCAGGGGCTGTGTGTGCAGGGGCTGTGTGTGTGCAGGGGCTGTGTGTGCAAGGGCTGTGTGCGCAGGGTCTGTGTGTGTGCAGGGGCTGTGTGTGTGTGCAAGGGCTGTGTGTGCAGGGGCTGTGTGTGTGCAGGGGCTGTGTGTGCAGGGGCTGTGTGTGTGTGCAGGGGCTGTGTGTGTGCAAGGGCTGTGTGTGTGCAGGGGCTGTGTGTGTGCGCAGGGGCTGTGTGTGTGCAAGGGCTGTGTGTGTGTGCAGGGGCTGTGTGTGCAGGGGCTGTGTGTGTGCAAGGGCTGTGTGTGCAGGGGCTGTGTGCGCAGGGGCTGTGTGTGCAGGGGCTGTGTGTGCAGGGGCTGTGTGTGTGTGCAGGGGCTGTGTGCGCAGGGGCTGTGTGTGTGCAGGGGCTGTGTGTGTGTGCAGGGGCTGTGTGTGCAGGGGCTGTGTGTGTGCAAGGGCTGTGTGTGCAGGGGCTGTGTGCGCAGGGGCTGTGTGTGCAGGGGCTGTGTGTGTGCAAGGGCTGTGTGTGCAGGGGCTGTGTGCGCAGGGGCTGTGTGTGCAGGGGCTGTGTGTGTGTGCAAGGGCTGTGTGTGTGCAGGGGCTGTGTGCGCAGGGGCTGTGTGTGCAGGGGCTGTGTGTGTGTGCAGGGGCTGTGTGTGCAGGGGCTGTGTGCGCAGGGGCTGTGTGTGCAGGGGCTGTGTGTGTGTGCAGGGGCTGTGTGTGTGCAAGGGCTGTGTGTGTGTGCAGGGGCTGTGTGTGCAGGGGCTGTGTGTGTGTGCAGGGGCTGTGTGTGTGTGCAAGGGCTGTGTGTGTGCAGGGGCTGTGTGTGTGTGCAGGGGCTGTGTGCGCAGGGGCTGTGTGTGCAAGGGCTGTGTGTGTGTGCAGGGGCTGTGTGTGTGCAGGGGCTGTGTGTGCAGGGGCTGTGTGTGTGTGCAGGGGCTGTGTGTGTGTGCAAGGGCTGTGTGTGTGCAGGGGCTGTGTGTGTGTGCAGGGGCTGTGTGCGCAGGGGCTGTGTGTGTGCAAGGGCTGTGTGTGTGTGCAGGGGCTGTGTGTGCAGGGGCTGTGTGTGCAGGGGCTGTGTGTGTGTGCAAGGGCTGTGTGTGTGCAGGGGCTGTGTGTGCAGGGGCTGTGTGTGTGTGCAAGGGCTGTGTGTGTGTGCAGGGGCTGTGTGTGTGTGCAGGGGCTGTGTGCGCACGGGCTGTGTGTGCAGGGGCTGTGTGCGCAGGGGCTGTGTGTGCAGGGGCTGTGTGTGTGCAGGGGCTGTGTGTGCAGGGGCTGTGTGTGCAGGGGCTGTGTGTGTGCAGGGGCTGTGTGTGTGCAGGGGCTGTGTGCGCAGGGGCTGTGTGCGCAGGGGCTGTGTGTGTGCAGGGGCTGTGTGCGCGGGGGGTGTGTGCGCAGGGGCTGTGTGCGCAGGGGCTGTGTGTGTGCAAGGGCTGTGTGTGTGCAGGGGCTGTGTGTGTGTGCAGGGGCTGTGTGTGTGTGCAGGGGCTGTGTGCGTAGGGGCTGTGTGTGTGCAGGGGCTGTGTGTGTGCAGGGGCTGTGTGTGTGTGCAGGGGCTGTGTGTGTGCAGGGGCTGCGTGCGCAGGGGCTGTGTGTGTGCAAGGGCTGTGTGTGTGTGCAGGGGCTGTGTGTGTGCGCAGGGGCTGTGTGTGTGCAAGGGCTGTGTGTGTGTGCAGGGGCTGTGTGTGTGTGCAGGGGCTGTGTGTGTGCAGGGGCTGTGTGCGCAGGGGCTGTGTGTGCAGGGGCTGTGTGTGTGTGCAGGGGCTGTGTGTGTGTGCAAGGGCTGTGTGTGTGCAGGGGCTGTGTGTGCAGGGGCTGTGTGTGTGTGCAGGGGCTGTGTGTGTGCAGGGGCTGTGTGTGTGTGCAAGGGCTGTGTGTGTGCAGGGGCTGTGTGTGCAGGGGCTGTGTGTGTGTGCAGGGGCTGTGTGTGTGCAGGGGCTGTGTGTGTGTGCAGGGGCTGTGTGTGCAGGGGCTGTGTGTGTGCGCAGGGGCTGTGTGTGTGTGCAGGGGCTGTGTGTGCAGGGGCTGTGTGTGCAGGGGCTGTGTGTGTGTGCAAGGGCTGTGTGTGTGCAGGGGCTGTGTGTGCAGGGGCTGTGTGTGTGCGCAGGGGCTGTGTGTGTGTGCAGGGGCTGTGTGTGTGTGCAGGGGCTGTGTGTGCAGGGGCTGTGTGTGCAGGGGCTGTGTGTGTGCAGGGGCTGTGTGTGCAGGGGCTGTGTGTGTGTGCAAGGGCTGTGTGTGTGCGCAGGGGCTGTGTGTGTGTGCAGGGGCTGTGTGCGCAGGGGCTGTGTGTGCAAGGGCTGTGTGTGTGCAGGGGCTGTGTGTGCAGGGGCTGTGTGTGTGTGCAGGGGCTGTGTGTGTGTGCAGGGGCTGTGTGTGCAAGGGCTGTGTGTGTGTGCAGGGGCTGTGTGTGCAGGGGCTGTGTGTGTGTGCAAGGGCTGTGTGTGTGCAGGGGCTGTGTGTGTGCAGGGGCTGTGTGTGCAGGGGCTGTGTGTGTGCAAGGGCTGTGTGTGCAGGGGCTGTGTGTGTGCAGGGGCTGTGTGTGTGCAGGGGCTGTGTGTGCAGGGGCTGTGTGTGTGTGCTGGGGCTGTGTGTGTGCAAGGGCTGTGTGTGCAGGGGCTGTGTGTGCAGGGGCTGTGTGTGTGCAGGGGCTGTGTGTGCAGGGACTGTGTGTGTGTGCAGGGGCTGTGTGTGTGCAAGGGCTGTGTGTGCAGGGGCTGTGTGTGCAGGGGCTGTGTGCGCAGGGGCTGTGTGTGCAGGGGCTGTGTGTGTGTGCAGGGGCTGTGTGTGTGCAAGGGCTGTGTGTGTGTGCAGGGGCTGTGTGTGCAGGGGCTGTGTGTGTGTGCAGGGGCTGTGTGTGTGTGCAAGGGCTGTGTGTGTGCAGGGGCTGTGTGTGTGTGCAGGGGCTGTGTGCGCAGGGGCTGTGTGTGCAAGGGCTGTGTGTGTGTGCAGGGGCTGTGTGTGTGCAGGGGCTGTGTGTGCAGGGGCTGTGTGTGTGTGCAGGGGCTGTGTGTGTGTGCAGGGGCTGTGTGCGCAGGGGCTGTGTGTGTAAGGGCTGTGTGTGTGTGCAGGGGCTGTGTGTGCAGGGGCTGTGTGTGTGTGCAAGGGCTGTGTGTGTGTGCAAGGGCTGTGTGTGTGCAGGGGCTGTGTGTGTGTGCAGGGGCTGTGTGCGCAGGGGCTGTGTGTGCAGGGGCTGTGTGCGCAGGGGCTGTGTGTGCAGGGGCTGTGTGTGTGCAGGGGCTGTGTGTGTGCAGGGGCTGTGTGCGCAGGGGCTGTGTGCGCAGGGGCTGCGTGTGTGTGCAGGGGCTGTGTGCGCAGGGGCTGTGTGCGCAGGGGCTGTGTGTGTGCAAGGGCTGTGTGTGTGCAGGGGCTGTGTGTGTGTGCAGGGGCTGTGTGCGCAGGGGCTGTGTGTGTGCAAGGGCTGTGTGTGTGCAGGGGCTGTGTGTGTGTGCAGGGGCTGTGTGTGTGCAAGGGCTGTGTGTGTGCAGGGGCTGTGCGTGTGTGCAGGGGCTGTGTGTGTGCGCAGGGGCTGTGTGTGTGTGCAGGGGCTGTGTGTGTGTGCAGGGGCTGTGTGTGCAGGGGCTGTGTGTGCAGGGGCTGTGTGCGCAGGGGCTGTGTGTGTGCAAGGGCTGTGTGCGCAGGGGCTGTGTGTGTGCAAGGGCTGTGTGTGTGTGCAGGGGCTGTGTGTGTGCAGGGGCTGTGTGTGTGCGCAGGGGCTGTGTGTGCAGGGGCTGTGTGTGTGTGCAGGGGCTGTGTGCGCAGGGGCTGTGTGTGCAGGGGCTGTGTGTGCAGGGGCTGTGTGTGCAGGGGCTGTGTGCGCAGGGGCTGTGTGTGCAGGGGCTGTGTGTGCAGGGGCTGTGTGTGTGCGCAGGGGCTGTGTGTGCAGGGGCTGTGTGTGCAGGGGCTGTGTGCGCAGGGGCTGTGTGTGCAGGGGCTGTGTGTGTGCGCAGGGGCTGTGTGTGCAGGGGCTGTGTGTGCAGGGGCTGTGTGCGCAGGGGCTGTGTGTGTGCGCAGGGGCTGTGTGTGCAGGGGCTGTGTGCGCAGGGGCTGTGTGTGTGTGCAGGGGCTGTGTGCGCAGGGGCTGTGTGCGCAGGGGCTGTGTGTGTGCAAGGGCTGTGTGTGTGCAAGGGCTGTGTGTGTGTGCAAGGGCTGTGTGTGTGCAGGGGCTGTGTGCGCAGGGGCTGTGTGTGTGCAGGGGCTGTGTGTGCAGGGGCTGTGTGCGCAGGGGCTGTGTGTGTGCAGGGGCTGTGTGTGTGCGCAGGGGCTGTGTGTGTGTGCAGGGGCTGTGTGTGCAGGGGCTGTGTGTGTGTGCAGGGGCTGTGTGTGTGTGCAAGGGCTGTGTGTGTGTGCAGGGGCTGTGTGTGTGCAAGGGCTGTGTGTGTGCAGGGGCTGTGTGTGCAGGGGCTGTGTGTGTGCGCAGGGGCTGTGTGTGTGTGCAGGGGCTGTGTGTGTGCAAGGGCTGTGTGTGTGCAGGGGCTGTGTGTGCAGGGGCTGTGTGTGTGTGCAGGGGCTGTGTGTGTGCAGGGGCTGTGTGTGCAGGGGCTGTGTGTGTGCAGGGGCTGTGTGTGCAGGGGCTGTGTGTGTGTGCAGGGGCTGTGTGTGCAGGGGCTGTGTGTGTGCAGGGGCTGTGTGTGTGTGCAGGGGCTGTGTGTGCAGGGGCTGTGTGTGTGTGCAGGGGCTGTGTGTGCAGGGGCTGTGTGTGTGCAGGGGCTGTGTGTGCAGGGGCTGTGTGTGCAGGGGCTGTGTGTGTGTGCAGGGGCTGTGTGTGTGCAGGGGCTCTGTGTGCAGGGGCTGTGTGTGTGTGCAGGGGCTGTGTGTGTGTGCAAGGGCTGTGTGTGCAGGGGCTGTGTGTGCAGGGGCTGTGTGTGTGCAGGGGCTGTGTGTGCAGGGGCTGTGTGTGTGTGCAGGGGCTGTGTGTGTGCAGGGGCTGTGTGTGTGCAGGGGCTGTGTGTGTGTGCAGGGGCTGTGTGTGTGTGCAGGGGCTGTGTGCGCAGGGGCTGTGTGTGCAGGGGCTGTGTGTGTGCAGGGGCTCTGTGTGCAGGGGCTGTGTGTGTGTGCAAGGGCTGTGTGTGTGTGCAGGGGCTGTGTGTGCAGGGGCTGTGTGTGTGCAGGGGCTGTGTGTGCAGGGGCTGTGTGTGCAGGGGCTGTGTGTGTGTGCAGGGGCTGTGTGTGCAGGGGCTGTGTGTGCAGGGGCTGTGTGTGTGTGCAGGGGCTGTGTGTGTGTGCAGGGGCTGTGTGCGCAGGGGCTGTGTGTGTGCAGGGGCTGTGTGTGCAGGGGCTGTGTGTGCAGGGGCTGTGTGTGCAGGGGCTGTGTGTGTGTGCAGGGGCTGTGTGTGTGTGCAGGGGCTGTGTGCGCAGGGGCTGTGTGTGTGCAGGGGCTGTGTGTGCAGGGGCTGTGTGTGCAGGGGCTGTGTGCGCAGGGGCTGTGTGTGTGCAGGGGCTGTGTGTGCAGGGGCTGTGTGTGCAGGGGCTGTGTGTGCAGGGGCTGTGTGTGTGCAGGGGCTGTGTGTGTGTGCAAGGGCTCTGTGTGCAGGGGCTGTGTGCGTGCACGCAGAGGGCCGTGCGTGTCCACGCACGGTGCACCCCACGCGCACGACCCTGCAGGCCCGCACCTCCGCAGACGCGCAGGCACGCGGGGGCGAGTGCACGCGGGTGCGGGCGCACGGGCCTGCAAGGGGCGCGTGCAGCGGACGGCGCGTGTGTCCCGTGCCCACGCGTGCAGTCCCGTGCACGCGCCACTGACCCTCTCCCGCCCAAAATGGAGCACTCCGGTTGCACGCACGCGCCCGCACGTGCACGCATTGCACATACGTGTGCACGCACCCCCACGCCCCAAAATACCCGCAAAGCTTCCCCCTCCCCCCCGCGCGTGCGCATCCCGCAAGGCACCGCCCTTGCACGGATGCTGATGCCCATCTCCCCCCCTCCCCCCGCGGGCTAGGCACCCCTCCCCCAAACCCCCCTCCTCCATGCACCGCACCCCCCCCGCACCGCCCCAAAATACGCCCCCCCTCCCCCCAACGCCCGATGCACCCCCCAGCGCGCCCGCTCCCCCCATCCCTGAGCTCGCACCGCCGTGCACCGCCCCCCAAAAAAAATCCCCCCTCCCTCCCAAAAAAAAAAAACCGAACTCCTCACCCACCTGCAGCCCCACATACTCCGAACAGCGCCGGGGGTAGGCGGCCGCACTGCGCATGGGCGGGGAGGTGACGTCACAGGGAAGGTCGGTCAGAGGAGCCCTGACGTCATCCCCCCCGGGGGGTGTCTCCAGCGTTTTTCGATCACTGGGGTGTTGCTGGGCCGCCCGTTCCTACCGGTATCTCTCCATTTGTACATATGTGTACCAATATGTTCCCTGCATTATGAAATTTTTAAAAGATTATATAAAAATGAAATAATATCTTATAAAGATGAAATATTATGAGATATTATTTTATATATTAAATAATATATTTAAAAATAATTTTATTTATTAATGATCAAAACATCTTTTTCCTCTCAAAAAATAAAAAAATTATATATATTTTTAATAAACATGCTTCAGATCAATGGAATCATGTATGCAGCTTTTTTTATTTTTTTAAATCTCAGTTTAACCACTCGCAGCACAGCAACTCAAAGGTCTGCCTTCGAGTTTGGTTTCCCCTGATACTGGATTTGAGCTCCGTTTCCCCTGAAACCAGCTTTAACGTCCAGCCTTGTGCGGCTACGGGGAATGCAAAGAGAGGACGAGCACCACCGACTGCGCTCGCCAACTCCTTTTCCACGCTGATTTTTGCCGCGGCAGGACAGAACAAGGGTTTCCCCACCCACATCTGTTTTCTTATTGTTGGTATCGAGTGAGAAACCTCAGCAGAGGCTGCAAAACTTTTATAGTTAAGCTCAGCGAAATTTTGTCAAGTCCTGGCCGGAGCATCACCCGCTCTGACATGGCACTGAAGAAATGGGAGAAGTTTGTCTTCATGCCCTGGATGCTTTGCTCTTGCATGTCTTGCTAATTGTGATGACTTCATACGATCATTAACTCATGTCTTAAGACACAGTATGCGATTAGGCTGAAGTTTATCTTTTGCTACAGTGGACGTAAATCCATATTTCATGCGACAATTTTACAATGTACAGACGATTGGAGGACGGGAAAACGGCTGGCCAAAGTATGACCGTTATTGCCCACCATTTACAGGAATGAAATATTAGCACTCCGGACTCAACGTGGCAAGGACCGAGCCAAGAGGTTACATTTTTAGGTACCTGATGGACAGGAGGATGGAAAACTGTGCCATCTGGCACAGAAAAAGAAGAAAAGAAAAAAAAAAAAAGAAATTAAAGAAGAAAACAGGAAAGAAGAAATCCACAGTATGGAACTGAGATCAGAAAAATCATGAAGCATCAACTGCCTTAAAAGATGAAACTTTTGCTTACGACTCCATGGGACCCAACCACTCTACACTCCATGGGGCCCAACCACCCTGTGTGCCCATTATACACTAGGCCTAGGCGTTCAGTGATATAAAAGGGGATGGCGGCAAAATGTGCAAGGTCAAAGGGTTGGTTTGGCTCTAAATGCTGGCGAGGGTCCCAGAGGAACGGCGCTTCATTTTAGAAAGTCCTACAAGTGGCTTACGAAGGGCTGCTAACTACTGACGTCATCTACATGGACTTGTGCAAAGCATTCTACACTGTCCTGCACGACATCCTCATCTCTAAAATGGAGGGAGGTGGATTTGATGGATGAACCACTCAGTGGATAAGGAATTGGCTGGATGGCCACACTAAAAGAGTTGTGGTCAATGTCTCAATGTCCAGGTGATAGACAATGGCCAATGACCAGTGATGAGTGGCGTTCCTCAGGGGTCCATGTTGGGCCCGGCCCTGTTCAACATCTTTGTCGGCGACATGGACAGTGGCATAGAGTGCGCCCTCAGCAAGTTTGCCGATGACACCCAGCTGTGTGGTGCCGTCGACACGCTGGAAGGGAGGGATGACATCCAGAGGGACCTGGACACAGGCTGGTCAGCCTCACCTCTGTGCCTGGCAAGGTCATGGAGCAGATTCTCCTGGAAACCATGCTGAGGCACATGGAGAGCAAGGAGGTGGTTGGTGACAGCCAACATGGCTTCACCAAGGGCAGATCGTGCCTGACCAATTTGGTGGCCTTCTATGACGGGGTGACAGCATCAGTGGACAAGGGACAAGCAATGGATATCATCTACCTGGACTTGTGCAAAGCATTTGACACTGTCCCACACAACATTCTCTCTAAACTGGAGAGGCATGGGTTTGATGGACGGAGCACTCAGTGGATAAGGAGTTGGCTGGATGGCCACACTCAGAGAGTGGTGGTCAACTGCTCAATGTCCATGTGGAGACTGGTCACGAGTGGCGTCCCTCAGGGGTCCCTGCTGCGCCCAGCCCTGTTCAACATCTTTGTCGGGGACATGGACAGTGGCATAGAGTGTGCCCTCAGCAAGTTTGCCGATGACACCCAGCTATGTGGTGCCGTCGACACGCTGGAAGGGAGGGATGCCATCCAGAGGGACCTGGACAGGCTGGAGAGGTGGGCCCGTGCCAACCTCATGAAGTTCAACCAGGCCAAGTACAAGGTCCTGCACCTGGGTCATGGCAATCCCAGGCACAAATCCAGGCTGGGAGGAGAATGGATGGAGAGCAGCCCTGAGGAGAAGGACTTGGCAGTGCTGGTGGACGAGAAGCTCAACATGAGCCAGCAATGTGCGCTCACAGCCCAGAAGGCCAACCGCATCCTGGGCTGCATCAAGAGAAGCGTGGCCAGCAGGTCGAGGGAGGGGATTCTGCCCCTGTACTCTGCCTGGTGAGACCCCACCAGCAGTGCTGTGTCCAGTTCTGGAGCCCCCAACACAAGAAGGACGTGGACCAGTTGGAGAGGGTACAGAGGAGGCCACGAAGATGATCAGAGGGCTGGAGCAACTCTCCTATGAAGACAGGCTGGAACAGCTGGGGCTGTTCAGCCTGGAGAAGAGGAGGCTCCGGGGAGACCTGAGAGCGGCCTTCCAGTGCCTAAAGGGGCCTACAGGGAAGATGGGGAGAAACGTTTTAGCAGGGCCTTTAGCGACAGCAGAAAGAGTAATGTTTTTAAACTGAAAGAGGGGAGGATTCAGACCAGACATTGGGAAAAAATGTCTTACAGTGAGGGTGGTGAAGGACTGGCCCAGGTAACCCAGAGAGGGGGTGGATGGAAACATCCTTGGATGTTTCCCTGCAAACATCCAAGGCCAGTGGGCGCCCAGGTGTAACTGGTGGTATATGTCGAAGCCCTGTTGGTCAGGGAAAGCCCGGAGCCCTGATGTCTGCGGTGCTGTAGATGCGCTGCCAATGGGCGGTGAGGAGCAGCAAGAGCTTGACAGGCTGGCACTTTCGGTGTGGGAGCAATAGTCCGACCTTCGTGATTTTTGGGGGTTTTTTTTCAGTGGGCGCCCAGGTGCAGCTGGTGGTAAACGTCGAAGCCCTGTTGGTCAGGGAAAGCCCAGAGCCCCGATGTCTGTGGTGCTGTAGATGCGCTGGGAATGGCCAGTGAGGAGCAGCAAAAGCTTGACTGGCTGGCACTTTCGGTGTGGGAGCAATCGTCCGATGTTCTTGATTTTTCAGGGTTTTTCTTTCAGTGGGCACCCAGGTGCAGCGGGTGGTAAACGTCGAAGCCCTGTTGGTCAGGGAAAGCCTGGAGCCCCGATGTCTGTGGTGCTGTAGATGCGCTGCCAATGGCCGGTGAGGAGCAGCAAGAGCTTGACTGGCTGGCACTTTCAGTGTGGGAGCAATCGTCCGACGTTCGTGATTTTTTGGGGTTTTTTTCAGTGGGCGCACAGGTGCAGCCGGTAGTAAATATCGAAGCCCTGTTGGTCAGGGAAAGCCCGGAGCCCCGATGTCTGTGGTGCTGTAGATGCGCTGCCAATGGCCGGGGAGTAGCAGCAAGAGCTTGACTGGCTGGCGCTTTCGTTGTGAGAGCAATTGTCCGACGTTCGTGATTTTTTGGGGCTTTTTTTCAGTGTGCGCCCAGGTGCAGCTGGTCGTAAACGTCGAAGCCCGGTTCGTCAGGGAAAGCCCGGAGCCCCGATGTCTGTGGTGCTGTAGATGCGCTGCCCATGGCCGGTGAGGTGTAGCAAGTCTTGACTGGCTGGCACTTTTGGTGTGGGAGCAATCGTCCGACGTTCGTGATTTTTCAGGGTTTTTTTCCAGTGGGCGCCCAGGTGCAGCTGGTGGTAAACGTGGAAGCCCTGTTGGTCAGGGAAAGCCCGGAGCCCCGATGTCGTTGGTGCTGTAGATGCGCTGCCAATGGCCGGGGAGTAGCAGCAAGAGCTTGACAGGCTGGCATTTAAGGTGTGGGAGCAATCGTCTGACGTTTGTGATTTTTAGGGATTTCTTTTCAGTCGGCACCAAGGTGCAGCAAGAGGTAAACGTCGAAGGCCTGTTGGTCAGGGAAAGCCCGGAGCCCCGATGTCTGTGGTGCTGTAGATGCGCTGCCAATGGCCGGGGAGTAGCAGCAAGAGCTTGACAGGCTGGCACTTTTGGTGTGGGAGCAATCGTCCGACGTTTTTGATTTTTCAGGGTTTTTTTTCAGTGGGCAACCAGGTGCAGCTGGTGGTAAACGTCGAAGGCCTGTTGGTCAGGGAAAGCCCGGAGCCCTGATGTCTGTGGTGCTGTAGATGCCCTGCCAAAGTCCGGTGAGTAGCAGCAAGAGCTTGAGTTGCTGGCACTTTCGGTGTGGGAGCAATCGTCCGATGTTCGTGATTTTTCGTTTATTTTTTTCAGTGGGCGCCCAGGTTCAGCTGGTGGTAAACGTCGAAGCCCTGTTGGTCAGGGAAAGCGCAGAACCCCAATGTCTGTGGTGCTGTAGATGCACTGCCAAAGTCCGGTGAGTAGCAGCAAGAGCTTGAGTTGCTGGCACTTTCGGTGTGGGAGCAATCGTCCGACGTTTGTTATTTTTCGGGGTTCTTTTCAGTGGGCGCCCAGGTGCAGCTGATGGTAAACGTCGAAGCCCTGTTGGTCCGGGAAAGCTCGGAGCCCCGATGTCTGTGGTGTTGTAGATGCACTGCCAATGGCCGGTGAGGAACAGCAAGAGCTTGACTGGGTGGCACTTTCGTTGTGGGATCAATCGTCTGATCTTCGTGATTTTTCGTTTATTTTTTTCAGTGGGCGCCCAGGTTCAGCTGGTGGTAAACGTCGAAGCCCTGTTGTTCAGGGAAAGCGCAGAACCCCGATGTCTGTGGTGCTGTAGATGCGCTGCCAATGGCCGGTGAGGAGCAGGAAGAGGCTGACATGCTGGCACTTTCGTTGTGGGAGCAATCGTCCGACGTTTGTGATTTTTGGGGATTTTTATTCACTGGGCGCCCAGGTTCAGCTGGTGGTAAACGTCGAAGCCCTGTTGGTCAGGGAAAGCTCGGAGCCCCGATGTCTGTGGTGCTGTAGATGCGCCTCCAATGGGCGGGGAGGAGCAGCAAGAGCTTGACTGGCTGGCACTTTCAGTGTGGGAGCAATTGTCCGACGTTCGTGATTTTTCGGGGTTTTACTTTCAGTGGGCGCCCAGGTGCAGCTGGTGGTAAACGTCGAAGCCCTGTTGGTCAGGGAAAGCCCGGAGCCCCGATGTCTGTGGTGCTGTAGATGCTCTGCCAATGGCCGGTGAGGAGCAGCAAGAGCTTGACTGGCTGGCACTTTCGGTGTGGGAGGAATCGTCGGACGTTTGTGATTTTTTGGGTTTTTTTTTTTAGTGGGAGCCCAGGTTTAGCTAGTGGTAAACGTCGAAGCCCTGTTGGTCAGGGAAAGCCCGGAGCCGTGATGTCTGTGGTGCTGTAGATGCGCTGCCAATGGCCGGTGAGTAGCAGCAAGAGCTTGAGTTGCTGACACTTTCGGTGTGGGAGCAATCGTCCGATGTTCGTGAGTTTACGGGGTTTTTTTTCAGTGGGCGCCCAGGTGCAGCTGGTGGTAAATGTCGAAGCCCTGTTGTTCAGGGAAAGCGGAGAACCCCGATGTCTGTGGTGCTGTAGATGCACTGCCGAAGTCCGGTGAGTAGCAGCAAGAGCTTGACTGGCTGGCACTTTCGTTGTGGGAGCAATCGTCCGACGTTCGTGATTTTTCGGGGTTTTTTTTCAGTGGGCGCGCAGGTGCAGCTGGTGGTAAACGTTGAAGCCCTGTTGGTCAGGGAAAGCGTAGAGCCCCGATGTCTGTGGTGCTGTAGATGCGCTGCCAATGGCCGGTGAGGAGCAGCAAGAGCTTGACTGGCTGGCACTTTCGGTGTGGGAGCAATCGTCCGACGTTTGTGATTATTCGGGGTTTTTTTTCAGTGGGAGCCCAGGTGCAGCTGGTGGTAACAGTCAAAGCCCTGTTGGTCAGGGAAAGCCCGGAGCCCCGATGTCTGTGGCGCTGTAGATGCGCTGGGAATGGCCGGTGAGGAGCAGCAAGAGCTTGACTGGCTGGCACTTTCGGTGTGGGAGCAATTGTCTGATGTTCGTGATATTTCATTTATTTTTTTCAGTGGGCGCCCAGGTGCAGCTGGTGGTAAACGTCGAAGCCCTGTTGGTCAGGGAAAGCCCGGAGCCACGATGTCTGTGGTGCTGTAGATGCGCTGCCAATTGCCCATGAGGAGCAGCAAGAGCTTGACTGGCTGGCACTTTTGGTGTGGGAGCAATCGTCCGATGTTCGTGATTTTTCGTTTATTTTTTTCAGTGGGCGCCCAGGTTCAGCTGGTGGTAAACGTCGAAGCCTGGTTCGTCAGGGAAAGCCCGGAGCCCCGATGTCTGTGGTGCTGTAGATGCGCTGCCAATGGCCGGTGAGGAGCAGCAAGAGCTTGTGTTGCTGGCATTTTTGGTGTGGGAGCAATTGTCCGACGTTCGTGATTTTTCGGGGTTTCTTTTCAGTGGGAGCCCAGGTGCAGCGGGTGGTAAACGTCGAAGCCCTGATCGTCAGGGAAAGTCCAGAGCCCTGATGTCTGTGGTGCTGTAGGTGCGCTGGGATTGGGCTGTGAGGAGCAGCAAGAGCTTGACAGGCTGGCATTTAAGGTGTGGCAGGAATCGTCCGACATTTGTGATTTTTCGGGGTTTTTTTTCAGTGGGCGCCCAGGTGCAGCTGGTGGAAAACGTCGAAGCCCTGTTTGTCAGCGAAAGCCCGGAGCCCCGATGTCTGTGGTGCTGTAGATGCGCTGCCAATGGCCGGTGTTCAGCAGCAAGAGCTTGACTGGCTGGCACTTTGGGTGTGGGAGCAATCGTCCGACGTTTTTGATTTTTCGGGGTTTTATTTCAGTGGGTGCCCAGGTGCAGCTGGTGGTAAATGTCGAAGCCCTGTTGGTCAGGGAAAGCCCGGAGCCCCGATGTCTGTGGTGCTGTAGATGCGCTGGGAATGGCCGGTGAGGAGCAGCAAGAGGCTGACATGCTGGCACTTTCGATGTGGGTGCAATCGTCCGACATTCATGATTTTTCGGGGTTTTATTTCAGTGGGCGCCCAAATTCAGCTGGTGGTAAACGTCGAAGCCCTGTTGGTCAGGGAAAGCCCGGAGCCCAGATGTCTCTGGTGCTGTAGATGCACTGGGAGTGGCCGGGGAGGAGCAGCAAGAGCTTGACTGGCTGGCACTTTCAATGTGGGAACAATCGTCCGACGTTCGTGATTTTTCGGGGTTTTATTTCAGTGGGCGCCCAGGTGCAGCTGGTGGTAAATGTCGAAGGCCTGTTGGTCAGGGAAAGCGCAGAGCCCCGATGTCTGTGGTGCTGTAGATGCGCTGCCAATGGGCGGTGAGTAGCAGCAAGAGCTTGAGTTGCTGGCACTTTCGTTGTGGGAGCAATCGTCCGACGTTCGTGATTTTTCGGGGTTCTTTTCAGTGGGATCCCAGGTGCAGCGAGTGGTAAACGTCGAAGCCCTGTTGGTCAGGGAAAGCCCGGAGCTCCGATGTCTGTGGTGCTGTAGATGAGCTGCCAATGGGCGGTGAGGAGCAGCAAGAGCTTGACTTGCTGGCACTTTCGGTGTGGGAGCAATCGTCCGACGTTTTTGATTTTTCAGGGTTTTTTTTCAGTGCGTAACCAGGTGCAGCTGGTGGTAAATGTCGAAGCCCTGTTGGTCCGGGAAAGCCCGGAGCCGCGATGTCTGTGGTCCTGTAGATGCGCTGGGAATGGCTGGTGAGGAGCAGCAAGAGCTTGACTGGCTGGCACTTTCGGTGTGGGAGCAATCGTGCGATGTTCGTGATTTTTCGTTTATTTTTTTCAGTGGGCGCCCAGGTGCAGCTGGTGGTAAACGTTCAAGCCCTGTTGTTCAGGGAAAGCGTAGAACCCCGATGTCTGTGGTGCTGTAGATGCACTGCCAAAGTCCGGTGAGTAGCAGCAAGAGCTTGAGTTGCTGGCACTTTCGGTGTGGCAGGAATCGTCCGACGTTCGTGATTTTTCGGGGTTTTATTTCAGTGGGCGCCCAGGTGCAGCTGGTGGTAAACGTTGAAGCCCTGTTGGTCAGGGAAAGCCCGGAGCCCCGATGTCTGTGGTGCTGTAGATGCGCTGCCAATGGGCGGTGAGGAGCAGCAAGAGCTTGACTTGCTGGCACTTTCGGTGTGGGAGGAATCGTCCGACGTTCGTGATTTTTCGGGGTTTTTTATTCACTGGGCGCCCAGGTTCAGCTGGTGGTAAACGTCGAAGCCCTGTTGGTCAGGGAAAGCCCAGAGCCCCGATGTCTGTGGTGCTGTAGATGCGCTGGGAATGGCCGGTGAGGAGCAGCAGGAGCTTGAGTTGCTGGCACTTTCGGTGTGGGAGCAATCGTCCGACGTTCGTGATTCTTTGGGGTTTTACTTTCAGTGGGCGCCCAGGTTCAGCTGGTGGTAAACTTCTAAGCCCTGTTGGTCAGGGAAAGCCCGGAGCCACGATGTCTGTGGTGCTGTAGATGCGCTGGGAATGGCCGGTGATGAGCAGAAAGAGCTTGAGTTGCTGGCACTTTCAGTGTGGGAGCAATCGTCGGACGTTTGTGATTTTTGGGGATTTTTATTCACTGGGCGCCCAGGTTCAGCTGGTGGTAAACGTCGAAGCCCTGTTGGTCAGGGAAAGCCCAGAGCCCCGATGTCTGTGGTGCTGTAGATGCGCTGGGAATGGCCGGTGAGTAGCAGCAAGAGCTTGACAGGCTGGCATTTAAGGTGTGGCAGGAATCGTCCGACATTTGTGATTTTTGGGGTTTTTTTTTCAGGGGGCACCCAGGTGCAGCTGGTGGTAAATGTCGAAGCCCGGTTCGTCAGGGAAAGCCCGGAGCCCCGATGTCTGTGGTGCTGTAGATGCGCTGGGAATGGCCGGTGAGGAGCAGCAAGAGCTTGACTGGCTGGCAGTTTTGGTGTGGGAGCAATCGTCGGACGTTTGTGATTCTTCGGGGTTTTACTTTCAGTGGGCGCCCGGGTTCAGCTGGTGGTAAACTTCTAAGCCCTGTTGGTCAGGGAAAGCCCGGAGCCCCAATGTCTGTGGTGCTGTAGATGCGCTGCCAATGGCCGGTGAGGAGCAGCAAGAGCTTGACTGGCTGGCACTTTCGGTGTGGGAGCAATCGTCCGACGTTCGTAATTTTTCGGGGTTCTTTTCAGTGGGCGCCCAGGTTCAGCGAGTGGTAAACGTCGAAGCCCTGTTGGTCCGGGAAAGCCCAGAGCCCCGATGTCTGTGGTGCCGTAGATGCGCTGCCAATGGCCGGTGAGGAGCAGCAAGAGCTTGACTGGCTGGCACTTTTGGTGTGGGAGCAATCGTCCGACGTTTTTGATTTTTCGGGGTTTTATTTCAGTGGGCGCCCAGGTGCAGCTGGTGGTAAATGTCGAAGCCCTGTTGGTCAGGGTAAGCCCGGAGCCCCGATGTCTGTGGTGCTGTAGATGCGCTGCCAATGACCGGTGAGGAGCAGCAAGAGCTTGATTTGCTGGCACTTTCAGTGTGGGAGCAATCGTCCGACATTTGTGATTTTTCGGGGTTCTTTTCAGTGGGAGCCCAGGTTCAGCGAGTGGTAAACGTCGAAGCCCTGTTGGTCAGGGAAAGCCCGGAGCCCCGATGTCTGTGGTGTTGTAGATGCACTGCCACTCTCCGGTGAGGAGCAGCAAGAGCTTGACTGGCTGGCACTTTTGGTGTGGGAGCAATCGTCCGACGTTCGTGATTCTTCGGGGTTTTACTTTCAGTGGGCGCCTAGGTGCAGCTGATGGTAAATGTCGAAGCCCTGTTGGTCAGGGAAAGCTCGGAGCCCCGATATCTGTGGTGCTGTAGATGCGCTGCCAATGGCTGGTGAGGAGCAGCAAGAGCTTGACTGGCTGGCACTTTGGGTGTGGGAGCAATCGTCCGACGTTCGTGATTTTTCGGGGTTCTTTTCAGTGGGAGCCCAGGTTCAGCGAGTGGTAAACGTCGAAGCCCTGTTGGTCAGGGAAAGCCCGGAGCCCCGATGTCTGTGGTGTTGTAGATGCACTGCCACTGTCCGGTGAGGAGCAGCAAGATCTTGTGTTGCTGGCACTTTCGGTGTGGGAGGAATCGTCCGACGTTCGTGATTTTTCGGGGTTTTTTTTCAGTGGGCACCCAGGTGCAGCTGGTTGTAAACGTCGAAGCCCTGTTGGTCAGGGAAAGCTCGGAGCCCCGATATCTGTGGTGCTGTAGATGCGCTGCCAATGGCCCGTGAGGAGCAGCAAGAGCTTGACTGGCTGGCACTTTTGGTGTGGGAGCAATCGTCCGACGTTCGTGATTTTTCGGGGTTCTTTTCAGTGGGAGCCCATGTTCAGCGAGTGGTAAACGTCGAAGCCCTGTTGGTCAGGGAAAGCCCGGAGCCCCGATGTCTGTGGTGCTGTAGATGCGCTGCCAATGGCCTGTGAGGAGCAGGAAGAGCTTCACTGGCTGGCACTTTCGGTGTGGGAGGAATCGTCCGACGTTCGTGATTTTTCGGGGTTTTATTTCAGTGGGCGCCCAGGTGCAGCTGGTGGTAAATGTCGAAGCCCTGTTGGTCAGGGAAAGCCCGGAGCCCCGATGTCTGTGGTGCTGTAGATGCGCTGCCAATGGCCGGTGAGGAGCAGCAAGAGCTTAACAGGCTGGCACTTTCGGTGTGGGAGCAATCGTCCAGTGTTCGTGATTTTTCGGGGTTCTTTTCAGTGGGAGCCCAGGTTCAGCGAGTGGTAAACGTCGAAGCCCTGTTGGTCAGGGAAAGCCCGGAGCCCCGATGTCTGTGGTGTTGTAGATGCGCTGGGAATGGGCGGCGAGGAGCAGCAAGAGCTTGAGTTGCTGGCACTTGAGTTGCTGGCATTAAAAGTGGGTCCCCAGCGACAAGAAATAGAGTTCCTAGTGGACTCTGGAGCAGAAAGATCTACTGTTCAAAAATTGCCCCTGGGGTGTGAGACATCCTCGGAGAAAGTAGAAGTTATTGGAGCAAAAGGAGAGCCTTTTGGTGTTCCCGTAATAAAAAATGTGGTTTTGGAAAGTGATTCTAAATTTGGGGTGGGGTCCTTGCTGTTAGTGCCTGAGGCGGACTATAACTTATTGGGCAGAGATTTAATGATAGAATTAGGGATTGGCTTAGAAGTCATAAAAAATGAACTAAGAATTAAGTTGTGTCCTTTACGGACAGTTGATGAGGGGAAAATAAACCCTGAGGTATGGTACACTCCGGAGACCATTGGAAAATTGTATATTGAACCTTTTTCAGTGACAATAAGAAACCCAGAAATACCAGTGAGAATAAAACAATACCCCCTACCGATGGAGGGGAGACAGGGATTGAAACCTGAGATTCAAAGGTTAATTGAAAAAGGAATATTAGAACCTTGCATGTCCCCTTTTAACACCCCCATCTTACCTGTAAAGAAACCTGATGGGACATACAGATTAGTGCATGATTTACGAGAAATTAACAAACGAACGGTTACCAGATTCCCTGTAGTGGCAAACCCTCATACACTTTTAAGCCAGCTGGGCCCCAATGATCAGTGGTATAGTGTAATTGATTTAAAGGATGCCTTCTGGGCATGCCCCTTAAAGAAAGATTGCAGGGATTATTTTGCTTTTGAATGGGAAGACCCGGACACTTACAGAAAACAACAATTACGGTGGACCGTTTTACCTCAAGGGTTCACCGAGTCTCCAAATTTGTTTGGACAGGCATTAGAACAAATATTGAGGGGGTACGAATTAGGTGGGGGGGTGACCCTTGTCCAGTATGTGGACGATTTACTGTTGGCCGGCAGCGATGAGGAGGCAGTTAGGGAGGAGAGTATTAGGTTGTTAAATTTTTTAAGTTTACAGGGATTAAAGGTGTCGAAATCAAAACTGCAATTTGTCGAAAAGGAAGTGAAATATTTAGGGCACAGATTGAGTAAAGGAACTAAGAAGTTAGACCCAGAAAGAGTTCAGGGCATATTATCATTGCCGGCTCCAAAAACTAAGAGACAGATCAGACAATTGCTGGGCCTTTTGGGATATTGTAGACAATGGATTGAAGGCTATAGTAGGAAAGTAAAATTTTTATATGCTGAGATATCTAAGGATGGCCTATTAAAATGGTCTAAGGATGATGATGAACAATTGGAAGTTTTAAAAATGGATTTGGTAAACACTCCTGTTTTGAGTTTACCGGATGTCAAGAAACCATTTTATTTATTTATTAATGTTGATGAAGGAACAGCATATGGGGTGTTAGTGCAAGAATGGGCAGGGAAGAAAAAGCCTGTAGGATACCTTTCTAAATTGTTAGACCCTGTAAGCAGAGGATGGCCTATCTGCCTACAAGCTATAGTGGCTGCGGCTCTGCTAGTGGAAGAGGCTCACAAAGTTACCTTTGGGGGAGAACTGAAAGTATTATCACCCCACAATATTAGAGGAATTTTACAACAGAAAGCTGAAAAGTGGATTACTGATGCCAGGCTCCTGAAGTACGAGGGTATCCTGATATCTTCACCTAAACTAGAACTTGAAGTTACTGGTTTACAGAATCCAGCACAATTTCTGTACGGGGAACCGTCAGAGGAAATAACTCATGATTGCCTGCACGCTATTGAAGAACAAGCCAAAATTAGACCAGATTTGGAGGAAGAAGAGCTAGAGGATGGGGAAAAACTTTTTGTAGATGGATCTTCCCGGGTAATAGAGGGGAAAAGAAAATCAGGATATGCGATAATTAATGGAAAAACATTTAAGGTAATAGAATCAGGGCCCCTGAGTCCCAGTTGGTCGGCTCAAGCATGCGAGTTATACGCAGTTTTAAGAGCTTTACAATTATTAGAAGGAAAAATCGGCACCATCTATACGGATTCCAAATATGCCTTTGGAATAGTGCATACATTTGGGAAAATTTGGGAAGAAAGAGGCTTAATAAATTCCCAGGGAAAGGGATTGGTTCATCAGGAGTTAATAATTGAAATTTTGCAGGCTTTACGGAGGCCGGTAGGAATAGCAGTGGTCCATTTAAAAGGGCATCAGCGGGGATTAACTCCACTGACAAGGGGAAACAATCTAGCAGATCAAGAAGCAAAACGAGCGGCTTTAATGATCTTCAAGGAAAAGAAAGATAGAAAGTTTCCTTGCAAGGATTGTTGGAAGAGCACACTTCATTGTAGCTGTGCGAATCCTAATTATCAGTTTTGTTGTGTGCATGGGGAAGAGTACCACCTGTACAGCTTCACTGTGCAGGAGAAAGACAAGTTAGTCCGAATGGGGGCAAGGGAAGTCAAATCTGGAGAATGGGAACTTCCTGATGGACGAGAGGTCATTTCAAAAACTATGGCTATAAGAATCATGCGCAAGTACCATGAAAACACCCACTGGGGGGTTCAAGCACTAGTAGATCAATTTGCCATAAAATATGCTTGCATTGGGGTATATAATATAGCAAAAAGAATAATTGGAGATTGCCTAATTTGCCAAAAAGTGAACAAGCACCAATTAAGAGAAAGACCATTAGGGGGAAGAGATTTGGCTCACCGACCCTTCGCCAAAATTCAGATAGACTTCACCGAACTACCGAAAGTAGGCAGGTATAGATATTTGTTGGTAATAATAGATCATTTAACACACTTTGTAGAAGCATTTCCAACAGTCAGGGCCACTGCCCAAACGGTGACAAAACTATTGCTTGAAAATGTGATACCTAGGTATGGCTCTATTGAAACTATTGACTCTGATAGGGGACCACATTTTGCTTCAAAAATCATAAAAGAAGTTTTTACTGCTTTGGGGACCAAGTGGGAATATCATACACCCTGGCACCCACAGAGTTCGGGAAAAATAGAGCGGGTAAACGGTGAGATAAAGAAACAACTGACCAAATTAATGATGGAGACCAAATTATCTTGGGTAAAATGCCTTCCCTTAGCCTTATTAAATATTAGAATCCAACCTCACACGGATGTGGGAATCTCCCCTTTCGAAATGTTATATGGAATGCCTTATGATTTGGAGGTTCCCCGAGATCATCCCCAGGCTGAAAATTTACAACTGAAACAGTACATAATCCAACTCATGTCTATGAGGAAACAATTGCGAGATAAAGGCTTAGCAGTACAAAGGCCTCCGTTGGACATTGCAATACACAATATACAACCTGGAGATAACGTTTTAATTAGGTCATGGAAGGAGTCCTCACTAACTCCCCGCTGGGAAGGGCCTTATCTTGTTTTACTCACTACAGAAACCGCCATCCGGACTGCTGAACGGGGGTGGACCCATGCCAGCCGGGTAAAAGGACCCATCTCCGAGGAGCAGTGGGAGAGCTCTGGAGACCCGAATACCTTGAAATTAAAACTGCGAAGAAAAAGACAGACTAATAAATTGAACTGAGCAATGAACATGTATCGGTAAGGCGGAGACGCTTCGCTTGTTAACCTTTTTTTTACAGAAGAACCACACTTGGAGACCTGGAAAATACATGGATACGTAAGGACTATATTGAAATCAGAATTGTGGTTGTAATTGTAATTATCATTATATATATGAGCCTTTAAGAAAAGTGATGTGTCACATAGTTCATATTAATTGTAGCAATAAGTTTGGTAGTAGCAGTGAAGGAACTTACATATCTTTGGAAGTGCCGAAAACAGGAGTAGCCTCGTTTAAACAATTTAAAAATAAAATACCAAAGTGCTACTCCCAGGAGAATCGGGAGCCGAACAGAAAATAAATAAGTGAGGGCCGATTCACTGTCACATTTCTCCTGAAGATTGTCCTTGCCACCAAGAAGATGACATTCCTCGTAGCTCGAAGCAACCGAGTTGACGAGCGAGGTGGAGGGACAAGGTGCTGTGGAGAACTGACCCCTGTCACTGCAGATGATTTAAAGGCCCTCCAAGTGAAAAGGCCCCGAGGTTCCAAATGGGAAAAAGGCACTAGTCAAATTGGCTTAAAACAAAATTGGAGGCTTCACCCTTTTCGGTACGTCCTGACTATTCTGTTTTTAATGTTACCACAAACATGGGGGAAACTGAGCCACCAAGCTCATCAGCCATTCGAATGGACACTGCATCAAGTGGGCATTGATGATGATAAAGTCATACAAACTATAATAACTCCAGGGGCCCCTGCCTTTAAGACCACTCTGTGTCAGTTAGCGCCAGTAGATGGAGCGTGTAAAAATGAAGGTACACCATTTTATCTATGCCCGAGCTCTAACCCTGGGAAATCGTATTGTAACCAACCAGGACAACATTTTTGCGCATACTGGGGTTGTGAAACAATTGCTAACCGGTGGATTCCAGAGCCTGGAAAAGATCCCTTCTTGAAGGTATCTTGGGCCCCTTATGGATGTAAGCCGCAAGTGGTACGTACACTGGATAGAAGTGGGTCTGTCAGTATCGCAAAGTGGAGTTGCAACTACTGGCACTTGAATGTGACCCGACCTCAGGACCCTAGCTGGCTAGTAGGAAGAACTTGGGGAGTTCGTTATAATAAGGAACTAGGGCAAGATAGAGGTGGGCTAATACACATTAAAAAGAAACCAGCCTCGAATGATCCACTGCCAGTAGGCCCCAACCAGGTCCTGACTGATGATTTGGCTAAGAAAACAGACCCCGACCAGACATTGACTGATAGTTTGGTCAAGGAAACAGAGGGTGATGTAACGAAAGTTATTGTAATGAATAGTACCCAAGCCATCCAAACCCCTGACGAAAACTCTGGGGATAACCCTCTTTGGAAACTGATGCAAGCCAGTTACCTGGTATTAAACCACACAAACCCAAATATGACCCAACATTGCTGGTTGTGTTGCGATACTAGACCTCCCTTCTATGAGGCAATAGGCATCCACTCAAAGGCGAAAAGGGTAAATGGTTCAAACCCAACACAATGTTTATGGGATTCTGAAGGTCGAAAACCAGGCCTGACGATGCAACATGTATCGGGACAAGGGAGATGTATTGGGAATGTACCCCCAGAGAAAAATAAATTATGCAAGATAAGAGCTTCCCTGAAAGGGAAGCCCCCTGCTGATTGGCTAATACCAGCCCGTAACACCAAATGGATCTGCTCCAAAACTGGAATCACTCCCTGTTTATCTCTTAAATTGTTCAACGAATATGAGGAATATTGCATCCAAGTGATGATAATCCCCCGGATCATATACCACCCTGAGGAATTTGTGCATAATAACCAGAATACCCAGAGTCACCACTTACAGAAACGAGAACCATTTACCTTTACGGCTTTGACAATAGCCACTTTGATAGCTGTAGGAGCAACAGGCGCGGGCACAGGAATAACGTCATTGGTCCAACAAAATCAGAAATTTCAATCACTTAGAATAGCAGTAGACGAAGACTTGGTAAGAATTGAACAATCAATAACTGCCTTGGAAAAATCTGTTAGATCATTATCAGAGGTGGTGCTACAAAACCGAAGGGGGTTAGATTTAATGTTTCTACAACAAGGTGGGCTATGTGCTGCCTTGGGAGAACAATGTTGTGTATATGCTGATCACACAGGGATTGTAAGGGATACTATGACAAAACTTCGGGAAGGCCTAGAAAAACGAAAACGAGAACAAGAAACGCAACAAAGCTGGTATGAGTCCTGGTTTAACCACTCTCCTTGGCTTACCACATTACTATCTACCATTGCAGGACCCTTGATTATATTAATACTGGTATTAACTTTTGGACCCTGTATATTCAATAGAGTAGTTACAATTGTAAAAAACAGATTGGAAGCAGCTCATTTGATGCTTATGAGAGCCAAGCATGAACCTCTGGGAGGAATACCGGAGGTGGAGGAGACCCTCATTTTGAGCCAGCAGGTGCTTAAGCGATTTGATGAACAAAATAGTGAAAAGAAAAAGGGGGGATTGTAATAAACTGTGAGCTGTTTGTTCATCAAACCTTGTCAGAACAATGGAGAGTTATATGAAATACACAAAGTCGGCCACAAGAAAGTTACATTAAATACACAAGGTCAGCCACAGGCACCTGGCTATGTAAAAACGGCATGCAGGACTGCGAAAGGAGGGAGCGGGGGGGGGCTCATAAAGATGAAGGGTATAAAACCAGTAACTTTCTAACCATATAGTTTGAAGAAGCAATTAGTGGGAGGGGGAAGTCTGGTTTGGAGCAAGAAACAGTCTCACATTATCTCGAGGGAGGGAGGGAGTGATTAAAAGGAGCAAGGATTCGAGAACAGGATGGCACCCATCACATAAATCTCCTTGTTCAAGAAGGACACGAATCGGCTCAGACTGATAAGGACACTGCCAACTTGTGGGAACAGCACATTCCAGGCAAAGGTGAAAAGTACACCGTGAAGAAGACCTACGGCCTTCCTCCCAAAAGACCCCCGAAGACCCTCGCCCACAATTCCTGGGAGAATTTGCGCAAGCGCGAAGGACTGATAAGCTAATTAGCATACGAAGCGAGAGTAGGTGGGTTTAGGTAATGAATATGTATAAGCATCAACGGAATATTTATTGTTTTTACTGTATAAGAATGGGGCGGTTTGCTATCTCGGCGCGCGCCGTTGGCGGAGCAGGAGACTCCCCGGCCGCCCAGCGCTGTTTTGCTTACTGGTCGCTTGCTTTAATAAACCAAATTTTTAATTGGCCAATCTCTGTCAGTTAATTGGACAAAGAGGGCAGATAAACTATAACAGCAGGACGCCATTTTATGGGGGCAGGACGCCATTTTGGGGGGGTAGAAGGCCCAGTTGTGGGGCAGGGGGCCACTTTCGGGGGCAAGAGAGCATTTTGGGGGGCAGGACGCCATTTTGGGGGGTAGAAGGCCCAGTTATGGGGCAGGAGGCCACTTTCGGGGGCGAGAGCGCATTTTGGGGGACAGGACGCCATTTTGGGGGGGTAGAAGGCCCAGTTGTGGGGCAGGAGACCACTTTCGGGGGCGAGAGCGCATTTTGGGGGGCAGGACACCATTTTGGGGGGGCAGAAGGCCTAGCTGGGGGGCGGGAGGCTATTTTGTGGGGCAAGGAGGCCATTTTGGGGGTCGCCCCACCCACGGCGAGGGAGGACCCGAGACACCCAATCGCGGCGAGGGACGACCCGAGACACCCAATGGTGGCGAGGGAAGACCTCCGGTGTCCAATGGCGGCAAGGTGAGACCTGCAGTGAGCTCCGCCCCCCACCCCCCCAGCTTATGGGCGGGGCCACGTTGGGTTGGCCAACCTGGTTGACCTCTCAAGACCCGCAATGGCCCTGCCCGCGGCGGCCATCTTGGGACAGAACGCTGGGCAGAGATGAGAGGCGGGAAGGGGCCCAGGGGAGTTTTTACTCGTGGCCCACGCCGTGCTGGCAAAGCAGCGCCGTCCCCTCCTCTTCCTCGGAGGAAGGGGGTGGGCGGGGCTTCCTCCCGGCACGGGGCCGTCCGTGGGGGCTCAGCCCTCGTCGCTGCTGGAGACGCTGGCCATGGCGTAGGCGCCGGCGTCGTCCTTGTCGTGCAGCCCCTTCCAGTGAACGCCGCCTGGCCGGGGGAGGGGGGCGGGGCCTAGGCGGGGGGTGCAGCCGCGATGGCCCCGCCCCCTCGGTGAAAAACCGGGTGGCCCCGCCCCCTTCCCGGTTTTATATCGCTCGATGTTAAGCTTGGGAAGAGGGAGGGGTGGAGGGAGGTTATCTTGTTCTCTGTCTCATTATCTTGCTGTTTGTAGTAATAAATGAATAGTTTTCCCCAAGAGGAGTCTGTTTTGCCCGTGACGGTAACTTTAAGGATTTCTCCCTGTCCTTATCTCAAACCTCGAGCCGTTTTTCCTTACATTATCTCCCCCTGTTCTCTCGGAGGGTGGGAGGAGTGAGAGAGAGACTGCGTAGTCTGGTCCTGATCGGGGCTGAACTACGACAGTGTTACTTTCTTAAACATTCTCCAAACCCATAGGTACAGCACAATAGTTAATAGTAATAAAACTCCTAAGCTAATCAATAAGATCACAACGGGGCGCACCATAGTATTAAGGATCCCTGTTGCCTCTGTCCCAGCCCCACTCATGCCCTGAGTACATTTCCATTTTGTGCATAACCACAGTGGCCAAGTTTAAGCCCGACCGTTTAAAAGGTGGTCCCATGCTTCCTGTAAACCCAAGGGAGGCGTGAGACCACGGCCATTTGGTGTCCTTTTGATTACAAGTTGGTGGTAAGATGCAGGAAAATATTGTAAGCCCAACCACAATTCCAATTAAACAATTGGTCATTTTAGGATTTAGTTGGTCTAGTGGATTAGTACAGCTACTTCTGTAGATAATGTACTGCCTTTGGTGACCTGCTAAAATGGGTTTTATATTTCCTATAATAAAATGACAAATAAGATATAAACTGCACCGATGACAGATTTGGGCGAGATTAGTTACTGGCCGGTCCCGGTTTCTTTGTCCGGTATCGTTTGCTGTGGTGTCCCTCCGGTTCACTACTGCACTGTTCCCACCCTTATCCGTTCGAACGAGTTTAAGTCTCAAGTCTTCGTTGTTGTCTGGAGTTACTTTCCACAAGGTTGCAGAGGCTCTCTTGATCCGAGTATGGTGTATCCAGGAGTTCTGTCCCTTTACCTTAATTGCCGTGTAGGTGGAGAGGAGGACTTGAAAAGGTCCGGCCCACTGTGGTTCCAGAGTTTTTTCTGTAAGAGATTTAACATATACATAGTCCCCTGGTTGTATATTGTGAACAGGCCCATCCAGACCCCTACGACATGTTCCCATTGCATGTTTTTCAATTCTTTTTAATTGTTTGTTTAGTGCCACCATATAGGAGGTCATTATTTCTTCACCAATTTGTGAAGACGTTCCCTTTTGTACCCCATAGGGTCGTCCATATAGAATTTCGAATGGACTAAGCCCTTCTCTTGCTCTTGGTCTGGTTCGTATTCGTATAAGAGCTAATGGTAAAGTTAGATTAGTTTCCTGACCCAACTTGACAATCTGTTGTTTGATTGGGTGATTCATTTTCTCCACCTGGCCACTTGATTGTGGTCGGTAAGAGGTATGTAATTGCCACTCTATCCCTAGATGGTGGCTAATTGCTTGTACTATTCTGGACACAAAATGTGGTCCTCTATCCGATGACATTACTGCTGCGACTCCAAACCTAGGTACTATTTCCTGGAGCAGTATTTTGGTTACTTCCCAGGCTTTAGCAGTTACGCACGGGAAAGCTTCTGGCCAGCCTGAAAAGGTATCCGTAAGTACTAATAAGTATCGATACCCCCCTTTTCTAGGGAGTTCTGAGAAATCAATCTGCCAACGTTGTCCCGGACCATTCCCCTTTCCGATTTTTTCAAGTTTCGGCCCTTTTACAACTTCAGGATTAGTCTGGAGACAAAGATCACATTGTTGAGTTACTTGTCTAACGGTAGTGTCTAAGTTTCGCGCTATTATGTTCCTGATGAGATCTTTATATAGGGCTTCTGCCCCCCCCTCCCCCCAGTGTCTTTTTCTATGTTCTTCTCGGACTACTGACCATATCATGTAGGAGGGAATTACTACCCTCCCGTGTGAGGGGTAGTAATTGGCCCACCCTTCCTCATTATATGACCCCTTTAGATCATTAATAAGTTTGCCGACTTCCTTTGTGTATTCTGGTTTACCTTCTAGAAATACCTGTCCATCAGGTATTAGCGCACCCTCTACCTTGATTGTTTCTCTAGCTGCTTGTTTTGCTTCCCTATCTGCCAGCTCATTTCCTCTTTCCAATTCTGTGCTCACTTTCTGGTGTGCTTTAATATGCATAATTGCCACCTTTTTGGGAAGCTGGACTGCATTCAGGATTTTCAAAATCCCTTCTGCGTGTTTGATGGTTTTTCCATGAGAATTTAACAGTCCTCTTGCCTTCCATATTGCTCCATGGGCATGTACCACCCCAAAGGCATATTTAGGGTCAGTCCAAATGTTTACAGTCCTTCCCTGGGCTCTCTCCAGGGCTCAGGTAAGGGCTATGATCTCGGCCTTTTGGGCTGAGACGTCGGCTGATAGTGGCCTGGACTCTATCACCTTTTCAAAAGTGGTAACAGCATATCCGGAATGTCGCCTTCCATTTAACATATAGCTGCTTCCATCGGTGAACCAATGTTCGGCTCCATCGACAGGGACATCTTTAAGATCCGTTCGACTAGAATACATGGTTTCAATTGTTTCCAAGCAGTCATGACTCACCGGCTCCCCGATGTTCCCATCAAGGAATGAGGCCGGATTGATGATGTTTGTGGTCACGATTTCAACATCATCCTGTTCAACCATTATAGCTTGATATTTCAGGAACCTTTGTGGGGAAAGCCAATGCCCTCCTTTTGCTTCAAGGACCGCAGATACAGTCTGGGAAACTAGGACAGTCATTTTCTGGCCTAGAGTGAACTTTCAGGCTTCTTGAATGTTTAGAATGACAGCTGCTACTGCTCTCAGACAGCTGGGCCACTGTCGTAGTTCAGCCCCGATCGGGACCAGACTACACAGTCTCTCTCTCGCTCCCCCCACCCTCCGAGAGAATAGGGGGAGATGATATAAGAAAAACGGCTCGAGGTTTGAGATAAGGACGGGAAGAAATTTGTAAAGTTACCGTTACAGGCAAAACAGACTCGACTTGGGGAAAAACACTCATTTATTTCTAAAACTAGCAGGAGAATGAGACAGGGAACAAGATAACCTCCCCCCACCCCTCCCTCTTCCCGGGCTTAACATTATCTCTACTACCTTCCCCTCCCGAGCGGCATGGAGGGGGGGGTCGGTGGCGGGGGGGGGGGAATGGGGGTCGCAGTCAGTTCATCACGCGTTGTTTTACGCCTCTGTGTCATCGTCGGGGGAAGAACTCCTTGCATTCCTCCTCTGCTCCAGCGTGGGGTCCCTCCCACGGCCCACAGTCCTCCGTGAAACTGCCCCGGCATGGGTCATCTCTTCCACAGGGTGCAGTCCCTCTAGAACAGCTGTCCCAGCGGGCCCTCCATGGGGCACAGCCTCCTTCAGGCCTCCACCTGCTCCGGCGTGGGGTCCTCCATGGGCTGCAGGTGGATCTCTGCCCCTCCGTGGACCTCCATGGGCTGCAGGGGGACAACCTGCTCCACCATGGTCGTCACCACGAGTTGCAGAGGAATCTTGGCCAGAAGCCATATTACTCCTCCCCCTCCTTCTTCACTGACCTTGGCGTCTGCAGCCGTTCCTCGCAACAGGCTGGCAGACGCCTCTCAGGATCCTTTTTACATCTTATTCACTTCAACTGCTCAACTCCTCTCCACTTCTTGCAGCCGGGCCGGGCCGAGTTGGGCCCAGTCGGCTGCCCGGCGGGAGGCCAGAGGGTGAGGCCTGCAAGGCCCACAAGGCTCGCGCTTCCCCCTCTCTGCCCCCCGCTCAGCTGCTTCACATCTCTCCCTTTTTTTTTTTCTGTTTCCCCCTTCTTAAATATGTTATCGCAGAGGCATTATCACAGAACATTCTGCTACCAATTGGCTTGGCCTTGGCCAGCAGCGGGTCCGCTCTAGGCCCGGCCGAGTCCACTGAACAAAGGGGAGCGACTTCTAGCAGTTTCCTACAGAAGCTACCACCTTAGCACCCCCCCACTAACAAAACCAGAACAGCCACCCTTTCGCAGCGGCATCCAGCTGTTTGGAGAAGTATGCTACCGCCCGTCTGTATGGTCCCAAATCTTGTGCCAATATTCCTAGTGCCATTCCTTGTTTTTCGTGGGAAAATAGAAAAAATGGCTTACTCACATCAGGAAGTCCCAATGCTGATGCCGACATCAGGGCTTTCTTCAGCGGATGGAAGGCTCAATCTGACTCAGCATCCCACTGGAGACACTTTTGGTTAGCTGCTATCAGGGAATAGAGTGGCTTAAACAGGCAGACCATAATCACATATCCAAAGTTGGCACCACCCTGTCATTCCTAAGAATGTCCGTAGTTCCTTTATAGTTTGTGGTCGGGGGCTTTGGCATATGGCCTCTTTCCGGGCTTGTCCTAGGATCCGTTGTCCGGCACTGATCTCGTACCCCAGGTACGTGACCTGAGGTTGTAACAACGCCTGTGCCTTTTTCTTAGAAACCCGATATCCCTGTAATCCCAGGAAATTTAACAGACTCACGGTCCAAATGACACAGGATTCTTTGGTTCAGGTTGCAATAAGAAGGTCGTCTACATATTGTAACACCTTCCCTTCTTCTGATGGTGGTTCCCATGATTCCAAGTCCTTTGCTAGCTGATTCCTGAAAACTGTGGGGCACGAGAAGTGCCTGCTCCGGAGGCTTCTTGCGAGCAGCGCTAAAAGCACGCGAACATCGCATTTCTGTGCTTTCCTGAACAGCTTGCGCTGGGACAGTTACAGCCGTGTTTTGCAAGCTGTCCGGGGTTCTGAGGCACTAAAAGTGCGGATGTGTGGCGACTGTCCAAGACGAGAGCCGGCTGCTCTGAAAGCCCTTCCTGCTCTTCACGTACGCTTTCTAGCAGCTCTACGGACACACACACGTCAGCCTCTTCACTGTCCTACACAGCTAGCACGCTGGCAGTTACCGTGAACTTGGAACCAGCAGCGCAGAAGGCAGTCGCTCTCCAGCCGACGAACAGCGCATCATCGCGGCTACACGCGAGCTGGCCGCACTCGTAGCTTTCGCGGCTCTTCTCTCGCTCTTTCTCGCAGAGCTCCGGCGATGCACAACTCGAACCGCGAAAGCCGCAATAAGCTTTGTGCAAGCTGCGCAGAAGAAACAAGGCACTAAACCGGCAAATGTCCAGCTAATCTCCCACATGAAAAGGGTCAGCAAGGAAAGCTCTTGCTGCTCTTCACTCGCTCTTGCTAACAGCCCAGAAGCATTGCGACACTTCTCTGGATGATTTGCCCACCAACACTTCACATCAGCTAAAGCCGGCTGCCCGGAGGAAAAGAGGCTAGGAAAGATCGTAGCAGGCACGGTTGTTGCCGCACGAGAAGTGCCTGCTCCGGAGGCTTCTTGCGAGCAGCGCTAAAAGCACGCGAACATCGCATTTCTGTGCTTTCCTGAACAGCTTGCGCTGGGACAGTTACAGCCGTGTTTTGCAAGCTGTCCGGGGTTCTGAGGCACTAAAAGTGCGGATGTGTGGCGACTGTCCAAGACGAGAGCCGGCTGCTCTGAAAGCCCTTCCTGCTCGTCACGTACGCTTTCTAGCAGCTCTACGGACACACACACGTCAGTCTCTTCACTGTCCTACACAGCTAGCACGCTGGCAGTTACCGTCAACTTGGAACCAGCAGCGCAGAAGGCACTCGCCCTGCAACCGGCGAACAGCGCATCATCGCGGCTACACGCGAGCTGGCCGCACTCGGAGCTTTCGCGGCTCTTCTCTCGCTCTTTCCCGCAGAGCTCCGGCGATGCACAACTCGAACCGCGAAAGCCGCAATAAGCTTTGTGCAAGCTGCGCAGAAGAAACAAGGCACTAAACCGGCAAATGTCCAGCTAATCTCCCACGTGAAAAGGGTCAGCAAGGAAAGCTCTTGCTGCTCTTCACTCGCTCTTGCTAACAGCCCAGAAGCATTGCGACTGTTCTCTGGATGATTTGCCCACCAACACTTCACATCAGCTAAAGCCGGCTGCCCGGAGGAAAAGAGGCTAGGAAAGATCGTAGAAGGCACGGTTGTTGCCGCACGAGAAGTGCCTGCTCCGGAGGCTTCTTGCGAGCAGCGCTAAAAGCACGCGAACATCGCATTTCTGTGCTTTCCTGAACAGCTTGCGCTGGGACAGTTACAGCCGTGTTTTGCAAGCTGTCCGGGGTTCTGAGGCACTAAAAGTGCGGATGTGTGGCGACTGTCCAAGACGAGAACCGGCTGCTCTGAAAGCCCTTCCTGCTCTTCACGTACGCTTTCTAGCAGCTCTACGGACACACACGCGTCAGCCTCTTCACTGTCCTACACAGCTAGCACGCTGGCAGTTACCGTGAACTTGGAACCAGCAGCGCAGAAGGCAGTCGCTCTCCAGCCGACGAACAGCGCATCATCGCGGCTACACGCGAGCTGGCCGCACCCGGAGCTTTCGCGGCTCTTCTCTCGCTCTTTCCCGCAGAGCTCCGGCGATGCACAACTCGAACCGCGAAAGCCGCAATAAGCTTTGTGCAAGCTGCGCAGAAGAAACAAGGCACTAAACCGGCAAATGTCCAGCTAATCTCCCACATGAAAAGGGTCAGCAAGGAAAGCTCTTGCTGCTCTTCACTCGCTCTTGCTAACAACCCAGAAGCATTGCTACACTTCTCTGGATGATTTGCCCACCAACACTTCACATCAGCTAAAGCCGGCTGCCCGGAGGAAAAGAGGCTAGGAAAGATCGTAGCAGGCACGGTTGTTGCCGCACGAGAAGTGCCTGCTCCGGAGGCTTCTTGCGAGCAGCGCTAAAAGCACGCGAACATCGCATTTCTGTGCTTTCCTGAACAGCTTGCGCTGGGACAGTTACAGCCGTGTTTTGCAAGCTGTCCGGGGTTCTGAGGCACTAAAAGTGCGGATGTGTGGCGACTGTCCAAGACGAGAACCGGCTGCTCTGAAAGCCCTTCCTGCTCTTCACGTACGCTTTCTAGCAGCTCTACGGACACACACACGTCAGTCTCTTCACTGTCCTACACAGCTAGCACGCTGGCAGTTACCGTGAACTTGGAACCAGCAGCGCAGAAGGCAGTCGCTCTCCAGCCGACGAACAGCGCATCATCGCGGCTACACGCGAGCTGGCCGCACCCGGAGCTTTCGCGGCTCTTCTCTCGCTCTTTCCCGCAGAGCTCCGGCGATGCACAACTCGAACCGCGAAAGCCGCAATAAGCTTTGTGCAAGCTGCGCAGAAGAAACAAGGCACTAAACCGGCAAATGTCCAGCTAATCTCCCACATGAAAAGGGTCAGCAAGGAAAGCTCTTGCTGCTCTTCACTCGCTCTTGCTAACAGCCCAGAAGCATTGCGACTGTTCTCTGGATGATTTGCCCACCAACACTTCACATCAGCTAAAGCCGGCTGCCCGGAGGAAAAGAGGCTAGGAAAGATCGTAGCAGGCACGGTTGTTGCCGCACGAGAAGTGCCTGCTCCGGAGGCTTCTTGCGAGCAGCGCTAAAAGCACGCGAACATCGCATTTCTGTGCTTTCCTGAACAGCTTGCGCTGGGACAGTTACAGCCGTGTTTTGCAAGCTGTCCGGGGTTCTGAGGCACTAAAAGTGCGGATGTGTGGCGACTGTCCAAGACGAGAGCCGGCTGCTCTGAAAGCCCTTCCTGCTCTTCACGTACGCTTTCTAGCAGCTCTACGGACACACACACGTCAGTCTCTTCACTGTCCTACACAGCTAGCACGCTGGCAGTTACCGTCAACTTGGAAGCAGCCGCGCAGAAGGCAGTCGCTCTCCAGCCGACGAACAGCGCATCATCGCGGCTACACGCGAGCTGGCCGCACCCGGAGCTTTCGCGGCTCTTCTCTCGCTCTTTCCCGCAGAGCTCCGGCGATGCACAACTCGAACCGCGAAAGCCGCAATAAGCTTTGTGCAAGCTGCGCAGAAGAAACAAGGCACTAAACCGGCAAATGTCCAGCTAATCTCCCACGTGAAAAGGGTCAGCAAGGAAAGCTCTTGCTGCTCTTCACTCGCTCTTGCTAACAGCCCAGAAGCATTGCGACTGTTCTCTGGATGATTTGCCCACCAACACTTCACATCAGCTAAAGCCGGCTGCCCGGAGGAAAAGAGGCTAGGAAAGATCGTAGAAGGCACGGTTGTTGCCGCACGAGAAGTGCCTGCTCCGGAGGCTTCTTGCGAGCAGCGCTAAAAGCACGCGAACATCGCGTTTCTGTGCTTTCCTGAACAGCTTGCGCTGGGACAGTTACAGCCGTGTTTTGCAAGCTGTCCGGGGTTCTGAGGCACTAAAAGTGCGGATGTGTGGCGACTGTCCAAGACGAGAGCCGGCTGCTCTGAAAGCCCTTCCTGCTCTTCACGTACGCTTTCTAGCAGCTCTACGGACACACACACGTCAGCCTCTTCACTGTCCTACACAGCTAGCACGCTGGCAGTTACCGTCAACTTGGAAGCAGCCGCGCAGAAGGCAGTCGCCCTCCAACCGGCGAACAGCGCATCATCGCGGCTACACGCGAGCTGGCCGCACTCGGAGCTTTCGCGGCTCTTCTCTCGCTCTTTCCCGCAGAGCTCCGGCGATGCACAACTCGAACCGCGAAAGCCGCAATAAGCTTTGTGCAAGCTGCGCAGAAGAAACAAGGCACTAAACCGGCAAATGTCCAGCTAATCTCCCACATGAAAAGGGTCAGCAAGGGAAGCTCTTGCTGCTCTTCACTCGCTCTTGCTAACAGCCCAGAAGCATTGCGACTGTTCTCTGGATGATTTGCCCACCAACACTTCACATCAGCTAAAGCCGGCTGCCCGGAGGAAAAGAGGCTAGGAAAGATCGTAGCAGGCACGGTTGTTGCCGCACGAGAAGTGCCTGCTCCGGAGGCTTCTTGCGAGCAGCGCTAAAAGCACGCGAACATCGCATTTCTGTGCTTTCCTGAACAGCTTGCGCTGGGACAGTTACAGCCGTGTTTTGCAAGCTGTCCGGGGTTCTGAGGCACTAAAAGTGCGGATGTGTGGCGACTGTCCAAGACGAGAACCGGCTGCTCTGAAAGCCCTTCCTGCTCTTCACGTACGCTTTCTAGCATCTCTACGGACACACACGCGTCAGCCTCTTCACTGTCCTGCACAGCTAGCACGCTGGCAGTTACCGTCAACTTGGAAGCAGCCGCGCAGAAGGCAGTCGCCCTCCAACCGGCGAACAGCGCATCATCGCGGCTACACGCGAGCTGGCCGCACCCGGAGCTTTCGCGGCTCTTCTCTCGCTCTTTCCCGCAGAGCTCCGGCGATGCACAACTCGAACCGCGAAAGCCGCAATAAGCTTTGTGCAAGCTGCGCAGAAGAAACAAGGCACTAAACCGGCAAATGTCCAGCTAATCTCCCACATGAAAAGGGTCAGCAAGGAAAGCTCTTGCTGCTCTTCACTCGCTCTTGCTAACAGCCCAGAAGCATTGCTACACTTCTCTGGATGATTTGCCCACCAACACTTCACATCAGCTAAAGCCGGCTGCCCGGAGGAAAAGAGGCTAGGAAAGATCGTAGCAGGCACGGTTGTTGCCGCACGAGAAGTGCCTGCTCCGGAGGCTTCTTGCGAGCAGCGCTAAAAGCACGCGAACATCGCGTTTCTGTGCTTTCCTGAACAGCTTGCGCTGGGACAGTTACAGCCGTGTTTTGCAAGCTGTCCGGGGTTCTGAGGCACTAAAAGTGCAGATGTGTGGCGATTGTCCAAGACGAGAACCGGCTGCTCTGAAAGCCCTTCCTGCTCTTCACGTACGCTTTCTAGCAGCTCTACGGACACACACACGTCAGCCTCTTCACTGTCCTACACAGCTAGCACGCTGGCAGTTACCGTCAACTTGGAAGCAGCCGCGCAGAAGGCAGTCGCCCTCCAACCGGCGAACAGCGCATCATCGCGGCTACACGCGAGCTGGCCGCACCCGGAGCTTTCGCGGCTCTTCTCTCGCTCTTTCCCGCAGAGCTCCGGCGATGCACAACTCGAACCGCGAAAGCCGCAATAAGCTTTGTGCAAGCTGCGCAGAAGAAACAAGGCACTAAACCGGCAAATGTCCAGCTAATCTCCCACATGAAAAGGGTCAGCAAGGAAAGTTCTTGCTGCTCTTCACTCGCTCTTGCTAACAGCCCAGAAGCATTGCTACACTTCTCTGGATGATTTGCCCACCAACACTTCACATCAGCTCAAGCCGGCTGCCCGGAGGAAAAGAGGCTAGGAAAGATCGTAGCAGGCACGGTTGTTGCCGCACGAGAAGTGCCTGCTCCGGAGGCTTCTTGCGAGCAGCGCTAAAAGCACGCGAACATCGCATTTCTGTGCTTTCCTGAACAGCTTGCGCTGGGACAGTTACAGCCGTGTTTTGCAAGCTGTCCGGGGTTCTGAGGCACTAAAAGTGCGGATGTGTGGCGACTGTCCAAGACGAGAACCGGCTGCTCTGAAAGCCCTTCCTGCTCTTCACGTACGCTTTCTAGCAGCTCTACGGACACACACACGTCAGCCTCTTCACTGTCCTACACAGCTAGCACGCTGGCAGTTACCGTCAACTTGGAAGCAGCCGCGCAGAAGGCAGTCGCCCTCCAACCGGCGAACAGCGCATCATCGCGGCTACACGCGAGCTGGCCGCACCCGGAGCTTTCGCGGCTCTTCTCTCGCTCTTTCCCGCAGAGCTCCGGCGATGCACAACTCGAACCGCGAAAGCCGCAATAAGCTTTGTGCAAGCTGCGCAGAAGAAACAAGGCACTAAACCGGCAAATGTCCAGCTAATCTCCCACATGAAAAGGGTCAGCAAGGAAAGCTCTTGCTGCTCTTCACTCGCTCTTGCTAACAGCCCAGAAGCATTGCTACACTTCTCTGGATGATTTGCCCACCAACACTTCACATCAGCTAAAGCCGGCTGCCCGGAGGAAAAGAGGCTAGGAAAGATCGTAGCAGGCACGGTTGTTGCCGCACGAGAAGTGCCTGCTCCGGAGGCTTCTTGCGAGCAGCGCTAAAAGCACGCGAACATCGCATTTCTGTGCTTTCCTGAACAGCTTGCGCTGGGACAGTTACAGCCGTGTTTTGCAAGCTGTCCGGGGTTCTGATGCACTAAAAGTGCAGATGTGTGGCGACTGTCCAAGACGAGAACCGGCTGCTCTGAAAGCCCTTCCTGCTCTTCACGTACGCTTTCTAGCAGCTCTACGGACACACACGCGTCAGCCTCTTCACTGTCCTACACAGCTAGCACGCTGGCAGTTACCGTCAACTTGGAAGCAGCCGCGCAGAAGGCAGTCGCCCTCCAACCGGCGAACAGCGCATCATCGCGGCTACACGCGAGCTGGCCGCACCCGGAGCTTTCGCGGCTCTTCTCTCGCTCTTTCCCGCAGAGCTCCGGCGATGCACAACTCGAACCGCGAAAGCCGCAATAAGCTTTGTGCAAGCTGCGCAGAAGAAACAAGGCACTAAACCGGCAAATGTCCAGCTAATCTCCCACGTGAAAACGGTCAGCAAGGAAAGTTCTTGCTGCTCTTCACTCGCTCTTGCTAACAACCCAGAAGCATTGCTACACTTCTCTGGATGATTTGCCCACCAACACTTCACATCAGCTAAAGCCGGCTGCCCGGAGGAAAAGAGGCTAGGAAAGATCGTAGCAGGCACGGTTGTTGCCGCACGAGAAGTGCCTGCTCCGGAGGCTTCTTGCGAGCAGCGCTAAAAGCACGCGAACATCGCATTTCTGTGCTTTCCTGAACAGCTTGCGCTGGGACAGTTACAGCCGTGTTTTGCAAGCTGTCCGGGGTTCTGAGGCACTAAAAGTGCGGATGTGTGGCGACTGTCCAAGACGAGAACCGGCTGCTCTGAAAGCCCTTCCTGCTCTTCACGTACGCTTTCTAGCAGCTCTACGGACACACACACGTCAGCCTCTTCACTGTCCTACACAGCTAGCACGCTGGCACTTACCGTCAACTTGGAAGCAGCCGCGCAGAAGGAAGTCAGACAATTACTCCAACACCTGAAATGCCTGCTCTAAAAGTTCTTGCTGCTCCTCACCGACTCTTCCCACCACATCTACAGGCTCAGAAACATTGAGTCTCTGGGCTTTCCTCCACCAGCAGGACTCTGACACTTACCATCACCTAGAGCTGCTGCACAGTGAGAAATAAATCTTAAAAATCACGAACTCAGACGATTGCTTTAACACCAAAAGTGCCACCTCTGAAAGTTTCCTGGTGTACATGGTGGCAAAAGTCAGAGTCCTGATTGTCTAGGAAAGAACGGAGCCCCAGTGTTGCTGGGCTTGTAGATGCGGTGGCAAGAGCCACTGAGGGGTTTTCAGAGCTGGCACTTCTGGTGTGGGATCTATCATCCAACGTTCATGATATATAAGAGTGTTTTCACTGGGCGGCCATAAGTACACCGTGGTAAACGTTGGAGTGCTGGTGTTCTAGGAAATCTCGCAGTCCCAATATTTGTGAGCCTGTAGATGCGGTGGCAAGAGCCGGGCAGGAGAAGCAAGAGCTTTCAGAAATGTCACTTCTGGTGTGCGAGCAGTCTTCTGACGTTTGTGATTTTTAAGATTTTTTTCAAAAGGGACTGCTGAGTTGAGGTGATGGTAGACGTCGGAGTCCTGGTGTCCCAGGAAATGCCGGATCCCCAATGTTTGTGAGCCTGTAGATGTGGTGCCTAGAGCTGGTGAGAAGCAGCAAGACATTCCAGAGCTGACACTTCTGGTGTGGGAGCAGCTGTCTGACATTCACCATTTTTAAGCTGTGGTTTAACACTAGGCGGACAGCTCGAGCTGGTGTTAAACGTCGGAGTCCTGGTGGTCTAGGAAATCCCGGAGCCCCAATGTTTCCTGGCCTGTAGATTTTTTTTACGCCTGTAGATCTTTACCACCCTGTCCTGGTGGTCTAGGAAAGCCCGGAGCCCCAGAGTTTGGAGCCTGTATGTGTGGTAGCAAGAGCCGGTGAGGAGCAGCAAGGGTATTCAGAGCTGGTCACCATGTAACAAAAGGTTCAGGATTTTTAAGATTTTTTCCCACTGAGCAGTAGGGACTGTTTCTCACTCCTTACAAATGAGTCCTTCGTCAGGAAAAGAAAAAAAAAACAGACTTCCTCTTCCATTAATTGTTTCTCTAAGCTATATGGGTACATGACTATGTTTTATAACTGTATTCTTGTCCTGTTTCTGGCTAGGATAGAGTTAATATTTACCTGAGCTGGGTGGAGTACTGAAGCTGGTAGCCCCTATGGCTGGGATAGTTAACTAATTAGCTAACTGCTGGGGCTCAGTATGTAAGTGAGGAGGGTGGTGAAAGGAGCCTCCTGCTACGTGGAAGAAACTAGGTGTGGAGATTTGTTGTAAGCCATTATACTATATTTGTATTGCATCACTGTTTTGTTTTCTTCTGTCATTACTGTTAAATTTACTTTTTGTTCAATCTCAACCCACGGGTTTGGTTTTTTTCCTGGTTTTCTTTTGTTTACCAAATCTCCCCCTGTTCTCTTGGAGGGTGGGGGGGGAGTGAGAGAGAGACTGCGTAGTCTGGTCCCGATCGGGGCTGAACTACAACAATTCTTTAAGAGCATACATATATAGTTGTGATTAACTTATTGTCCCCTATATCAATCCCCCCTTTTTATCACACTAAGTAAATTCTTTTACTTAAACAGTTTCCCTGAATGATATGAAGCATCATACATGGTTTTGTTTAGTGACGGGGGGGCCTAAGGTGGTAGCTTCTGTAGGAAACTGCTAGAAGTCGCTCCCCTTTGTTCAGTGGACTCGGCCGGGCCTAGAGCGGACCCGCTGCTGGCCAAGGCCAAGCCAATTGGTAGCAGAATGTCCCATGATAATGCCTCTGTGATAACGTATTCAAATAGGGGAAAACAGAAAAAAAAAAAAAAAGGGAGAGATGTGAAGCAGCTGAGCGGGGGGCAGAGGCACAGAGGGGGAGGCGCAGGCCTTATGGGCCTTGCAGGCCTCACCCTCTGGCCTCTCGCCAAGCGGCTGACTGGGCCCGAATTGGTCCGGCCCGGCTGCAGGAAGTGGAGAGTAGAGGAGAAGTGAATAAGATGTAAAAAGGATCCTGAGAGACATCTACCAGCCTGTTGTGAGGAACGGCTGCAGATGCCCAGGTCAGTTCAGAAGGAGTGGGAGGAGTAATGTGGCTCCTGGCCAAGATTCCCCTGCAGCCTGTGGTGACGACCATGGTGGAGCAGGTTGTCCCCCTGCAGCCCATGGAGGTCCACGGAGGGGCAGAGATCCACTTGGAGCCCGTGAAGGATCCCGTACTGGGGGAGGTGGATGCCTGAAGGCAGCTGTGGCCCATAGAGGGCCCGCTGGGACAGCCGTTCTGGAGAGACTGCACCCCGTGGAAGAGATGACCCATGCCGGAGTAGTTTCAGGAAGGACTGTGGCGTACGGGTGGGACCCCACAACAGAGCAGGGGAGGAATGTGAGGAGTTCTTCCCCCAACCATGAAGCAGCAGCGTAAAACAACGCGTGATGAACTGACCGCAATCCCCATTCCCTCTTCCCCCTCCTGTGCCACTCGGGGGGGGGGAAGGTAGTAGAGATAATGTTAAGCTTGGGAAGAGGGAGGGGTGGAGGGAGGTTATCTTGTTCTCTGTCTCATTATCTTGCTGTTTGTAGTAATAAATGAATAGTTTTCCCCAAGAGGAGTCTGTTTTGCCCGTGATGGTAACTTTAAGGATTTCTCCCTGTCCTTATCTCAAACCTCGAGCCGTTTTTCCTTACATTATCTCCCCCTGTTCTCTCGGAGGGTGGGAGGAGTGAGAGAGAGACTGCGTAGTCTGGTCCTGATCGGGGCTGAACTACGACAGTGTTACTTTCTTAAACATTCTCCAAACCCATAGGTACAGCACAATAGTTAATATTAATAAAACTCCTAAGCTAATCAATAAGATCACAACGGGGCGCACCATAGTATTAAGGATCCCTGTTGCCTCTGTCCCAGCCCCACTCATGCCCTGAGTACATTTCCATTTTGTGCATAACCACAGTGGCCAAGTTTAAGCCCGACCGTTTAAAAGGTGGTCCCATGCTTCCTGTAAACCCAAGGGAGGCGTGAGACCACGGCCATTTGGTGTCCTTTTGATTACAAGTTGGTGGTAAGATGCAGGAAAATATTGTAAGCCCAATCACAATTCCAATTAAACAATTGGTCATTTTAGGATTTAGTTGGTCTAGTGGATTAGTACAGCTACTTCTGTAGATAATGTACTGCCTTTGGTGACCTGCTAAAATGGGTTTTATATTTCCTATAATAAAATGACAAATAAGATATAAACTGCACCGATGACAGATTTGGGCGAGATTAGTTACTGGCCGGTCCCGGTTTCTTTGTCCGGTATCGTTTGCTGTGGTGTCCCTCCGGTTCACTACTGCTTTTGGCTCACTTACTTGTTACCCACATTGTTCCCGCCCTTATCCGTTCGAACGAGTTTAAGTCTCAAGTCTTCGTTGTTGTCTGGAGTTACTTTCCACAAGGTTGCAGAGGCTCTCTTGATCCGAGTATGGTGTATCCAGGAGTTCTGTCCCTTTACCTTAATTGCCGTGTAGGTGGTGAGGAGGACTTGAAAAGATCCGGCTCACTGTGGTTCCAGAGTTTTTTCTGTAAGAGATTTAACATATACATAGTCCCCTGGTTGTATATCGTGAACAGGCCCATCCAGACCCCTACGACGTGTTCCCATTGCATGTTTTTCAATTCTTTTTAATTGTTTGTTTAGTGCCACCATATAGGAGGTCATTATTTCTTCACCAATTTGTGAAGACGTTCCCTTTTGTACCCCATAGGGTCGTCCATATAGAATTTCGAATGGACTAAGCCCTTCTCTTGCTCTTGGTCTGGTTCGTATTCGTATAAGAGCTAATGGTAAAGTTAGATTAGTTTCCTGACCCAACTTGACAATCTGTTGTTTGATTGGGTGATTCATTTTCTCCACCTGGCCACTTGATTGTGGTCGGTAAGAGGTATGTAATTGCCACTCTATCCCTAGATGGTGGCTAATTGCTTGTACTATTCTGGACACAAAATGTGGTCCTCTATCCGAGGACATTACTGCTGGGACTCCAAACCTAGGTACTATTTCCTGGAGCAGTATTTTGGTTACTTCCCAGGCTTTAGCAGTTCCGCACGGGAAAGCTTCTGGCCAGCCTGAAAAGGTATCTGTAAGTACTAATAAGTATCGATACCCCCCTTTTCTAGGGAGTTCTGAGAAATCAATCTGCCAACGTTGTCCCGGACCATTCCCCTTTCCGATTTTTTCAAGTTTCGGCCCTTTTACAACTTTAGGATTAGTCTGGAGACAAAGATCACATTGTTGAGTTACTTGTCTAACGGTAGTGTCTAAGTTTCACGCTATTATGTTCCTGATGAGATCTTTATATAGGGCTTCTGCCCCCCCCTCCCCCCAGTGTCTTTTTCTATGTTCTTCTCGGACTACTGACCATATCATGTAGGAGGGAATTACTACCCTCCCGTGTGAGGGGTAGTAATTGGCCCACCCTTCCTCATTATATGACCCCTTTAGATCATTAATAAGTTTGCCGACTTCCTTTGTGTATTCTGGTTTACCTTCTAGAAATACCTGTCCATCAGGTATTAGCGCACCCTCTACCTTGATTGTTTCTCTAGCTGCTTGTTTTGCTTCCCTATCTGCCAGCTCATTTCCTCTTTCCAATTCTGTGCTCACTTTCTGGTGTGCTTTAATATGCATAATTGCCACCTTTTGGGAAGCTGGGCTGCATTCAGGATTTTCAAAATCCCTTCTGCGTGTTTGATGGTTTTTCCATGAGAATTTAACAGTCCTCTTGCCTTCCATATTGCTCCATGGGCATGTACCACCCCAAAGGCATATTTAGGGTCAGTCCAAATGTTTACAGTCCTTCCCTGGGCTCTCTCCAGGGCTCAGGTAAGGGCTATGATCTCGGCCTTTTGGGCTGAGACGTCGGCTGATAGTGGCCTGGACTCTATCACCTTTTCAAAAGTGGTAACAGCATATCCGGAATGTCGCCTTCCATTTAACATATAGCTGCTTCCATCGGTGAACCAATGTTCGGCTCCATCGACAGGGACATCTTTAAGATCCGTTCGACTAGAATACATGGTTTCAATTGTTTCCAAGCAGTCATGACTCACCGGCTCCCTGATGTTCCCATCAAGGAATGAGGCCGGATTGATGATGTTTGTGGTCACGATTTCAACATCATCCTGTTCAACCATTATAGCTTGATATTTCAGGAACCTTTGTGGGGAAAGCCAATGCCCTCCTTTTGCTTCAAGGACCGCAGATACAGTCTGGGAAACTAGGACAGTCATTTTCTGGCCTAGAGTGAACTTTCAGGCTTCTTGAATGTTTAGAATGACAGCTGCTACTGCTCTCAGACAGCTGGGCCACTGTCGTAGTTCAGCCCCGATCGGGACCAGACTACACAGTCTCTCTCTCGCTCCCCCCACCCTCCGAGAGAATAGGAGGAGATGATATAAGAAAAACGGCTCGAGGTTTGAGATAAGGACGGGAAGAAATTTGTAAAGTTACCGTTACAGGCAAAACAGACTCGACTTGGGGAAAAACACTCATTTATTTCTAAAACTAGCAGGAGAATGAGACAGGGAACAAGATAACCTCCCCCCACCCCTCCCTCTTCCCGGGCTTAACATTATCTCTACTACCTTCCCCTCCCGAGCGGCATGGAGGGGGGAGTCGGGGGCGGGGGGGGGGAATGGGGGTCGCAGTCAGTTCATCACGCGTTGTTTTACGCCTCTGTGTCATCGTCGGGGGAAGAACTCCTTGCATTCCTCCTCTGCTCCAGCGTGGGGTCCCTCCCACGTCCACAGTCCTCCGTGAAACTGCTCCGGCGTGGGTCATCTCTTCCACGGGGTGCAGTCCTGCGAGCGACGGAGGAACGTACGACAAAAGACTCAATATGAGTAATAAGCGTAGTTCGATTTATTAGTCCCGGGTGTGTTACCGAAATCCGGAATAAAACTCCTTAACAGCAATGAGAAGTTAAGAAGCAGGCACTTCTTTATTGCAGCGCTGGGCGCACGGGGGATCGCTCCACCTAGCGTGTGCGCCCATTTGATCAACAGCACGGGTTAAATACACATTAATTATACATATTCATTAAATTCCAAGAAATAATATGCATAAACATAAATTTTCTGAGAAACCATTACATCATTTCCCCACCCACTCGCGCATGCCCAGTCTTTTGAGTCGAGGGTCTTTTGGTGGTCTCGGTGGTCGTCAAAACGCCCCCTCCTCGAATTCGCTGGTCAAACTCCTTGAAATCTCCATATCTGGTCTTGAGAACAGGTCGCGGTGCTGCTTGGTTTTCCTGGCTCCAAAGTGATGGCTCAGGGCCTATTTCTGCAGGTGGGGTTTGGGGGTGTTTGGGACTTACCATTGTATTAAAGATATGCTAGGCTAGCTTCTAACAAATGTGTATTATAAGATCTCTAGGGTCCCACTCCCTATGCGGCTACGGTTCTGCGATTAATAAAAAAAATTATCTCATTAATCTCCCTCATCTCTATTACCTCGATTCCCAGATCGAGATGGAAAGGGTAGGGGATTTCTTAGCAGCAAATTGGTGTCAGTGGCAGTTTCCTTATTTTAAAGTTATAATCTGTAATTACTATTGATTCTTAACACTTCTATATTCTATGATTCATTTTACTCCCAATATCTGCAACAGGTGCACATATTTATATTGCTAAGATAAAATATGCCTACTAGTCATTGCGTGATTGGCTTAAGCTCTAATAGTTACATTTGCATATCCTTCCTACTTGCAGTTAGCTAATCTGGAAAGTCCCGTTAACCTGAAAGTCCCGTACTTTTCATGTTTTCACTTTCTCAGAGTTGTTTACGATCTTCTTCAAGGTTGCTTCGTTTACTTTCTCACAGGAAGCTTCATTACTTTCTCACAGGCGGCCTCATTATTTTCTCACAGGTGGCTTCAGTACTTTCTTACAGGCGGCTTCATTACTTTCTCACAAGCGGCTTCAGTGATGTCCTTGAGGCCTGCTGCTCACAAACATAACAATTCCATTCGGTCTGGATTGTTCACTAAGTGTCCCTGATACTCCAGGTATCCAACAAATCCCCCTTTTTGTTTTGAACAATCCAGACCCACTTATGCGCTAATAACAAAAAATCAATGGCTGCTAGATTCTGCAAAAATATCATGACGCATACTATCCATGTCTTCTAATAATCCTGATAACATGCTAGAGGTTAAATTCATTTGCTTTTGTGCCCAACAAGCTAATTTATTTAAGTTAGCTAAAGCTTTTGCAGTTGCTGCCCAAGGAACAAATAAAGATAATGCTATCCGCTCAGCTGTACCCAACAGGGTTAAATTGCCGTCACAATGGGGAGTCAATACTTTTAGCGATCTTCTTGCTCGAGTGTGATTCCGTAATGTTCTCATAGGTGGAGCAAACATTATCAATTTTCCAAAATAACATGGTCCTCCTATGGCTCTTTTTGGTACTCCTGACCTTATTTTACTACAATATCAACTAGGTTCATGTAGGCCTCTACTGAATCTCCCTTTTCTTCTTTTTTTTTTTTTTTTTTTTTTAATGAGCCAGATTGTCTGTATTGAGTTGTTAATCATTTTTTGCAAGCATGGTATGTTATGCCTAGTATGATGCCTAGTATCATAATTCCGATTTTAACCAAGGACAGCAACCACCCAGTTATGCCACACACAAGCTTAGTTAATAAAATTACTGATCACATGTTTATGCATATTCATGATTACAAAGCAAAGCTAAGTTTCAGTACCTTCTAGTAATTTTCTACTATAACATTTTTCTACTATTATGGATATAACAACTCCAGTAACTTTCTTATCTACAAGAGCAATGACTAGTTTTCTGCAGGCCTCTGTTGAAACAAGCCATAAATTCTGCTAACAATGTTTTGTATCTTAAAGCTTCCCTTCTCATTCCATGGCTTTCTTCCTGAGAGCATGATTGCATTCCTCCCCCAAGGTCAGTGTGCTTTCACTGATACCATACTGGCTCAGCGAAATACCACATCTCCCCCTTCTTTGTTTAGGAGAAGAGGCTTGTTTCAACGCTTTATCTATTAAAGTTTGCACACATTTTAAGACACAGAATTATAGATCAAAATACATATATAAAAGGAATGAATAAGCATCCTACAGCTATTAGTAACAAGCTTATATCAAGTCACCAAAAGATGTCTGAATATATCAAAACCATCACTTTGTTGCTGTTTTTGTACTCCTTTTTGCAAGTTTTGAATACTTTTGTGAATAGATTCCGAATGATCAGACAGATTCATGCAGCAAAGCCCATCAAAATCCTGACAACCATGATTTTGTGCTAATAATAAAAAAAATCTATTGCTGATCTATTCTGTTACTAACCCAACTATGCCAAAGACACCGCTGAGCAAGAGGATGTTTATCAGCCGGGTCAGAGCAGAGAAGGGAGGCAGGCGCAGCACCTTCAGGGCGTCCCCTGTTGTAAATAAAGTGTGCTCTGGGTCTGTCCTCTCCCCTTCGCTCCGAGCCACCTCTGTTTATACCCTCAGCAGATTCAGTGAAAGAGTACTGACTAGGTGTTGCTGCATGCGTGGCCAGCGCATACAACAAGGCCTGACTAGACGTTGCTGCATGCGTGGCCAGCGCATGCAACAAGGCCCGTCAAATATGTGCTCTGCAGGCTAACAGCGGTTCTGTTTTGTAAAGTAGCATAGTATATAGAATCTACATCAGTTAACAGCGTTGATAGTGCCGATACAGTTGTATTTATTTGCTTAGCAAGCCAACAGTCCAATTTATTTAGCATAGTTAATGCCTAGGCACTTGCCACACCAGGTGTAAAGACTGAAGCAGCAATAATTTTACTTAGTTTCCAAAACTCTGTATTATCTTGGCAACCAGATTCAATGCTATGTATGCTTCGTTTAGGTCTTTTATGCTGTCTGGATTTTGATATGTGCTCGCATGATTACGTCATGCTGTGTCGTTGCAATGTATAGATCTTAAAGCATTTACAATCATTACCCCTCTAGAAACATTAGCTCTTGAATAGTTAAAAAAAAATAGAAGTCCATCTTTACTGATCCCAAAAAGTTCCATCTTTTGTAGTTTTAGCACTCAGCACTTGTGGTTGCTGCTGTTTTACACAGAGTTGCCGTCCTACCGGTATCTGGCAGGTCAACCAAACATGTTCTGAAATACCCGCAGATGATACAGACAAGGATCCACTTGTTTACTGCTCCTGTAAAGACATAAGCGTATCCCTTCCCCCATGTTATAAGAGGGAACGGTCCTTCCACTTATACAAAGCTCGACTCAGACAGGAGTATCTGTTAACCATGTCAGGGGCGGGGGGGTGGGGGCGCCTGGCGGCGGCTGTGGCCCAGACATATAAGAGGAAAGAAAACTAAAACCTGAGGTTTAAGACAAGAATAGGGAGGGATCCTTAAAGCCACCGCTACAGGCAAAACAGACCATCACTAAAACCAAAGCAGGATAAGGAAAAAGGGAGCAAGACAACCTCCCCCCACCCCTCCCTCTTCCCAGGCTTAACACCATCTCCACCTCCCTCCCCTGCCCCCTTAGCGGGACAGGGATGGGGGGCGGGGGGGGGGAAAGAGGGAATGGGGGTTACAGACAGTTAATCACGCGCCGCTTTATTGATATCAACGGTTTAACGGCTGCACCTACAGCAGCAGCCATGACTGTAGCCTTTTCTTGTTCTAACATTCGCTCAGCAGCTTCCAGCAGTTGCCCTGTACTAGATCCTTTTGGCAGCACACTGAGGGCTCTCTTAGTTTTTTGGGTTTGTTTTTTGTTTTTTGTTTTTTTTTGATTAGCATTATTAAAGGCAAGCATATCTAAGAACTTTGCTTTCATGTCATCATCCAGATCAGGGTGAGCCATAATTGCAGTGTGCAACCGATCAATAAATTTCCCATATGGTTCTGTGGGACCTTGTCTTCTTGATGTAAAGGCAGGTCCAGACTTTTCATCGTGCACCCTAGCAAGCGCTCTATAAGCCAAATCTTGGCCCAGTTGTAACACTTCGGTAGCAAATTGCGCTTGCCAATCAGATCGTGTGTAGTGTCCCGCTCCCATCAGCATTTGAGTTTGCACCCCGAATAATGGATCACCCTGTTGTCGAGGCGTTGCAGCTGCCCTATCACAAGCAGCCTGCCAGTACTGAAAGAACTGCAGCTGCTGCGACCTGGACAATCATTCTAATATCATAAGGAGCTAACAACTGTGATGAAAAAATATGCTGCAACACAGATTGAGCATATGATGATTTTAGCCCATACTGAGTAACTGCACTTTTAGCTTCCTTCAATATTTTCCAGTCTAATGCTTTCCACACACTTTTCCCAGTATTATCAGTCACAACTGGAAATGCCATAGGAAAAGGCTCTCCTTCTATCAAAGCATCTCGAATCACCTCTTTCCACTGCACTATCGGATTCAAAACCCCGGCCCCTCCCGCCGGCGTCCCTTGCAAAGGTGCAAAAAGACTGATCTCACCCGATGCTCCGTTCGGAATGAATAGGTTGGATGCTGACAGGTCTCGATGTGGCACAGGCGAAGGAGTTGACAAGTTTCCCAGTGACACTTCTAGGCGAATCTCTAGGGCTTCCAGTCTTTTTAGCGTCTCTTCCAGCTGTGCGTCCTTGGAGCCAGATGAATGTTCATCCCCCTCCTCCTCACGCCGTGGTGGCAGGGAAGAAGGTGGTAACGGGGGATAAACCAGAGCTGTTGGTGCCGGCGAAAAGGCTCGTGACTCTGAGTCTGCACTGGCGCAGCGTGGCGGGGTGCCTGGCGGTGGTACGTCTGATGGTGGTGAAAAGCCTTTGGCAGTTTTTCCCTCTGGTGCCCGCATATCTATAGTTATAGGGGCTGTGGCTGCAGTTCCTGGAGTCCTTGCTGGGGCTCGAACCCCCCCACCCTCAGCACGAGCCGGGGCGGCGGCAGGGCTCGTTAAACCCAAGAACAGCATGCTGGTAGTGGAGGTGGACCCGTCGGCTGGAGTTAAGGCCGCAAAAGCAGATGCAGCAACTGAACGCTCGGCTTTCATGCTTATCAATGTTTCGTTAATTAGCTTCCACACGGTGGAGATCCCTTACTTATTTCATCCCACAGCTTTTTTCCTATCTTTTCCTGTGTCGGGAGTTCAAAAGGATCATCAACTGTGGGGATTAATTCCCTTTTCTTTGCCCACTGCAGCAAAGCTTCTAGGACGGCCGAGTCATAACTCAGTCCTCTCATAGAGAGCATAATAATTCTAGGGCTACCTCCTTTTCCATTATTGCCGGCAGTTTCACAATTGGTGCTCCCTGATTAAGGCACCCCTTTTACTCCCTGATTAAGTACTCACTATTGGTGCTCCCTGATTAAGGCACCCCTTTTTTGCAGCTTGTCCTGTAGCCCTGGCAGACGGCGAACCCCTGTTTCAACGGTTCAGGCTCCGGATCGTCGCATCTGAAGGACAAATGCGTAGTCGATCTTGCCCCCCGGTCGCTGCTCCCGGTGCTTCTCTGCCTCCGCCACTCCGATAGCAGTGTCTTCTAGTAGTCCCTGTTCGGGCGCCATTTGCGAGCGACGGAGGAACGTACGACAAAAGACTCAATATGAGTAATAAGCGTAGTTCGATTTATTAGTCCCGGGTGTGTTACCGAAATCCGGAATAAAACTCCTTAACAGCAATGAGAAGTTAAGAAGCAGGCACTTCTTTATTGCAGCGCTGGGCGCGCGGGGGATCGCTCCACCTAGCGTGTGCGCCCATTTGATCAACAGCACGGGTTAAATACACATTAATTATACATATTCATTAAATTCCAAGAAATAATATGCATAAACATAAATTTTCTGAGAAACCATTACATCATTTCCCCACCCACTCGCGCATGCCCAGTCTTTTGAGTCGAGGGTCTTTTGGTGGTCTCGGTGGTCGTCAAAACGCCCCCTCCTCGAATTCGCTGGTCAAACTCCTTGAAATCTCCATATCTGGTCTTGAGAACAGGTCGCGGTGCTGCTTGGTTTTCCTGGCTCCAAAGTGATGGCTCAGGGCCTATTTCTGAAGGTGGGATCTGGGGGTGTTTGGGACTTACCATTGTATTAAAGATATGCTAGGCTAGCTTCTAACAAATGTGTATTATAAGATCTCTAGGGTCCCACTCCCTATGCGGCTACGGTTCTGCGATTAATAAAAAAAATTATCTCATTAATCTCCCTCATCTCTATTACCTCGATTCCCAGATCGAGATGGAAAGGGTAGGGGATTTCTTAGCAGCAAATTGGTGTCAGTGGCAGTTTCCTTATTTTAAAGTTATAATCTGTAATTACTATTGATTCTTAACACTTCTATATTCTATGATTCATTTTACTCCCAATATCTGCAACAGGTGCACATATTTATATTGCTAAGATAAAATATGCCTACTAGTCATTGCGTGATTGGCTTAAGCTCTAATAGTTACATTTGCATATCCTTCCTACTTGCAGTTAGCTAATCTGGAAAGTCCCGTTAACCTGAAAGTCCCGTACTTTTCATGTTTTCACTTTCTCAGAGTTGTTTACGATCTTCTTCAAGGTTGCTTCGTTTACTTTCTCACAGGAAGCTTCATTACTTTCTCACAGGCGGCCTCATTATTTTCTCACAGGTGGCTTCAGTACTTTCTTACAGGCGGCTTCATTACTTTCTCACAAGCGGCTTCAGTGATGTCCTTGAGGCCTGCTGCTCACAAACATAACAATTCCATTCGGTCTGGATTGTTCACTAAGTGTCCCTGATACTCCAGGTATCCAACACAGTCCCTCTAGAACAGCTGTCCCAGCGGGCCCTCCACGGGGCACAGCCTCCTTCAGGCCTCCACCTGCTCCGGCGTGGGGTCCTCCACGGGCTGCAGGTGGATCTCTGCCCCTCCGTGGACCTCCATGGGCTGCAGGGGGACAACCTGCTCCACCATGGTCGTCACCACGAGTTGCAGAGGAATCTTGGCCAGGAGCCGCATTACTCCTCCCCCTCCTCCTTCACTGACCTTGGCGTCTGCAGCCGTTCCTCACAACAGGCTGGCAGACGCCTCTCAGGATCCTTTTTACATCTTATTCACTTCAACTGCTCCTCTCCACTTCTTGCAGCCAGGCCGGGCCGAGTTGGGCCCAGTTGGCTGCCCGGCGGGAGGCCAGAGGGTGAGGCCTGCAAGGCCCACAAGGCTCGCGCTTCCCCCTCTCTGCCCCCCGCTCAGCTGCTTCACATCTCTCCCTTTTTTTTTTTTTTTCTGTTTTCCCCTATTTAAATACGTTATCGCAGAGGCGTTATCACGGGACATTCTGCTACCAATTGGCTTGGCCTTGGCCAGCAGCGGGTCCGCTCTAGGCCCAGCCAAGTCCACTGAACAAAGGGGAGCAACTTCTAGCAGTTTCCTACAGAAGCTGCCACCTTAGGCCCCCCCCCACTAACAAAACCAGAACAGCCACCCTTTCGCAGCGGCATCCAGCTGTTTGGAGAAGTATGCTACCGCCCGTCTGTATGGTCCCAAATCTTGTGCCAATATTCCTAGTGCCATTCCTTGTTTTTCGTGGGAAAATAGAAAAAATGGCTTACTCACATCAGGAAGTCCCAATGCCGATGCCGACATCAGGGCTTTCTTCAGCTGATGGAAGGCTCGATCTGACTCAGCATCCCACTGGAGACACTTTTGGTTAGCTGCTATCAGGGAATAGAGTGGCTTAACAGGCAGACCATAATCACATATCCAAAGTTGGCACCACCCGTCATTCCTAAGAATGTCCGTAGTTCCTTTATAGTTTGTGGTCGGGGGCTTTGCCATATGGCCTCTTTCCGGGCTTGTCCTAGGATCCGTTGTCCGGCACTGATCTCGTACCCCAGGTACGTGACCTGGGGTTGTAACAACGCCTGTGCCTTTTTCTTAGAAACCCGATATCCCTGTAGTCCCAGGAAATTTAACAGACTCACGGTCCAAATGACACAGGATTCTTTGGTTCTGGTTGCAATAAGAAGGTCGTCTACATATTGTAACACCTTCCCTTCTTCTGATGGTGGTTCCCATGATTCCACGTCCTTTGCTAGCTGATTCCCAAAAATTGTGGGGCTATTTTTAAAACCCTGCGGCAACACCGTCCATGTGAGCCGGGTCTTTCGACCACTTTTGGGATTTTCCCATTCAAAAGCAAAAATTTTCTGGCTGGCTTCATGGAGAGGGAGGCAAAAGAAAGCATCTTTTAAATCTAGGACCGTAAACCAAGCTAAATCAGGTTTTAGCATGGTTAATAGGGTATAGGGGTTAGCTACCACAGGTCCTCTGTTATTTTGTTGATGGCTCTTAAGTCTTGAACTATCCTATAGGACCCATCAGGTTTCTTAACTGGAAGTATAGGTGTATTGAATTCTGACTCACATTCTTTTAGTAGTCTTAGTTCTATGAACCGCTCTATGACAGGACAAATTCCTTCCCTAGCTTCCCTTTTCAGTGGGCAAAATGTGGGATTTTGGTGTGAAATGGGGGGATTTGGGGCAAAATGTGGGAATTTTGGTGTGAAATGGGGGAATTTGGGGCAAGAATGGGGGATTTTGGTGTGAAATGGGGGAATTTGGGGCAAAATGTGGGATTTTGGTGAAAAATGGGGGAATTTGGGGCAAAAAAGCGGGATTTGGGGCAAAAATGCAGGAATTTGGGCGAAAAATGGGGGATTTTGGGGGCAAAATGTGGGATTTTGGTGTGAAATGTGGGAGTTTTGGGCAAAAATGCGGCATTTGGGGGCGAAACGGGGGAATTTGGGGGGAAATCGCGGGATTTTGGGGCAACAATGTGGGATTTTGGTGCGAAATGGGGGAATTTGGGGCAAAAATGTGGGATTTTGGGGGCAAAATGGGGGAATTTGGGGGGAAATTGCGGGATTTTGGGGGCAAAATGTGGGATTTTGGTGTGAAATGGGGGAATTTGGGGCAAAAATGCAGGAATTTGGGGCAAAATGGGGGAATTTGGGGAAATCACAGCATTTTGGGAGCAAAATGTGGGATTTTGGTGCAAAATGCGGGAATTTGGGGGAAAAATGGGGGATTTTGGGGGCAAAATGTGGGATTTTGGTGTGAAATGGGGGAATTTGGGGCAAAAATGTGGGATTTTGGGGGCAAAATGGGGGAATTTGGGGGGAAATTGCGGGCTTTTGGGGGCAAAATGTGGGATTTTGGTGTGAAATGGGGGGATTTGGGGCAAAATGTGGGAATTTTGGTGCGAAATGGGGGAATTTGGGGCAAAAAAGCGGGATTTGGGGCTAAAATGCGGGAATTTGGGGCAAAAATGGGGGATTTTGGGGGCAAAATGTGCGATTTTGGTGTAAAATGTGGGAATTTTGGGCAAAAATGCAGCATTTGGGGGCGAAACGGGGGAATTTGGGGGGAAATCACGGGATTTTGGGGCAACAATGTGGGATTTTGGTGCGAAATGGGGGAATTTGGGGCAAAATGTGGGAATTATGGTGGAAAATGGGGGAATTTGGGGCAAAAATGCAGGATTTGGGGGGCAAAATGGGGGAATATGGGGAAATCACAGGATTTTGGGAGCAAAATGTGGGATTTTGATGCGAAATGTGGGAATTTTGGGCAAAAATGCGGCATTTGGGGGCAAAACGGGGGAATTTGGGGGGAAATCGCGGGATTTTGGGGCAACAATGTGGGATTTTGGTGCGAAATGGGGGAATTTGGGGCAAAATGTGGGAATTTTGGTGCGAAATGGGGGAATTTGGGGCAAGAATGGGGGATTTGGGGGGCAAAATGGGGGAATTTGGGGGGAAATTCCTGGATTTTGGGGCAAAATGTGGGCTTTTGGTGCGAAATGCGGGAATTTGGGGCAAAAATGCGGGATTTGGGGGGCGAAACGGGGGAATTTGGGGGAAATCACGGGATTTTGGGGGCAAAATGTGGGATTTTGGTGCGAAATGGGGGAATTTGGGGCAAAATGGGGGAATTTGGGGCAAAAATGCGGGAATTTGGGGGGCGAAACGGGGGAATTTGGGGGAAATCACGGGCTTTTGGGGGCAAAATGTGGGATTTTGGTGCGAAATGGGGGAATTTGGGGCAAAAATGGGGGATTTTGGGGGCAAATTGTGGGAATTTGGGGCAAAAAATCCCGGGATTTTGGGGGCAAAATGTGGGATTTTGGTGTGAAATGTGGGGAATTTGGGGCAAAAATGCGGCATTTGCGGGCAAAACAGGGGAATTTGGGGGGAAATCACGGGATTTTGGGGCAACAATGTGGGATTTTGGTGCGAAATGGGGGAATTTGGGGCAAAAATGGGGGATTCTGGGGGCAAAATGGGGGAATTTGGGGTGAAATCCCGGGATTCGGGGGCAAAATGTGGGATTTTGGTGTGAAATGGGGGAATTTGGGGCAAAAATGCGGGATTTCGGGCCAAAATGCGGGAATTTGGGGGAAAAATGGGGGATTTTGGGGGCAAAATGGGGGAATTTGGTGTAAAATGGGGTAATTTGGGGCAAAAATGTGGGATTTTGGGGGCAAAATGGGGGAATTTGGGGGGAAATTGTGGGATTTTGGGGGCAAAATGTGGGATTTTGGTGTGAAATGGGGGAATTTGGGGCAAAATGTGGAAATTTTGGTGCGAAATGGGGGAATTTGGGGCAAAAATGCGGGAATTTGGGGCAAAAATGCAGGATTTGGGGGGCAAAATGGGGGAATTTGGGGAAATCACAGGATTTTGGGAGCAAAATGTGGGATTTTGGTGCGAAATGCGGGAATTTGGGGAAAAGATGGGGGATTTGGGGGCAAAATGTGGGATTTTGGTGTGAAATGTGGGAATTTGGGGCAAAAATGTGGGACTTGGGGGGCAAAATGTGAGATTTTGGTGTGAAATGGGGGAATTTGGGGCAAAAATGGGGGATTTTGGGGGCAAAATGTGGGATTTTGGTGTAAAATGCTGGATTTTGGGGGCAAAATGTGGGAATTTTGGTGCGAAATGGGGGAATTTGGGTCAAAATGTGGGAATTTTGGTGTGAAATGGGGGAATTTGGGGCAAAAATGTGGGAATTTGGGGGCAAAATGTGGGATTTTGGTGTAAAATGCCGGAATTTGGGGCAAAAATGTGAGATTTTGGGGGCAAAATGTGGGCTTTTGGTGTGAAATGTGGGAATTTGGGGCAAAATGTGGGAATTTTGGTGTAAAATTTGGGAATTTGGGGCAAAAATGCGGGAATTTGGGCAAAAATGCTGGATTTGGGGGGCAAAATGGGGGAATTTGGGGGAAAATGGGCGATTTTGGGGGCAAAATGTGGGATTTTGGTGTAAAATGCTGGATTTTGGGGGCAAAATGTGGGATTTTGGTGCGAAATGGGGGAATTTGGGGCAAAATGTGGGAATTTTGGTGCGAAATGGGGGAATTTGGGGCAAAAATGGGGGATTTGGGGCAAAAATGGGGGATTTTGGGGGAAAATGGGGGAATTTGGGGGAAATCGCAGGATTTGGGGGGCAAAATGTGGGATTTTGGTGTGAAATGTGGGAATTTGGGGCAAAATGTGGGAATTTTGGTGTAAAATGTGGGAATTTGGTGCAAAAATGCGGGAATTTGGGGCAAAAATGCGGGATTTGGGGGGCAAAATGGGGGAATTTGGGGAAATCACAGGATTCTGGGAGCAAAATGTGGGCTTTTGGTGCGGAATGCGGGAATTTGGGGGAAAAATGGGGGATTTGTGGGGCAAAATGTGGGAATTTGGGGCGAAATTCCAGGATTTTGGGGCAACAATGTGGGCTTTTGGTGTGAAATGCGGGAATTTGGGCAAAAATGCGGGATTTGGGGGGCAAATTGTGGGAATTTGGGGGAAATCACAGGATTTTGGGGGCAAAATGTGGGATTTTGGTGCGAAATGGGGGAATTTTGGGCAAGAATGGGGGATTTTGGGGGCAAAATGTGGGAATTTGGGGTGAAATCCCGGGATTTTGGGGGCAAAATGTGGGATTTTGGTGTGAAATGGGGGAATTTGGGGCAAAAATGCGGGATTTGGGGGGCAAAATGGGGGAATTTGGGGGGAATCGTTAGATTTTGGGGCAAAATGGGGGATTTTGGTGCGAAATGGGGTAATTTGGGGCAAAAATGCGGGATTTGGCGGGCAAAAGGTGGGAATCTTGGGGGAAATCGCGAGATTTTGGGGGCGAACCTGTGGGGGGTGTGGCGGTGACCACTCCCCGTTCCGGTGTCCGGTCCTCCCGGCCAGCAGGGGGCGGTGTTGGAGACGCCGTTGGGGCCTGTTCACGTGGCGCTGGAGGGCGCGCCCCGCCCTGGTCGCCCCGCCCTGCTGATGCTGCCGGACGTGGGCCACACGCGTGAGTCCCGCCCCCTTCCCCCTCTCCCGCCGCGCCCCTCCCCCGCAGACGCCTCGTGCTTCGCCCCGCTCTTCGCCCACCCCGAGATGCGGGAGGTCGCCAGCCACTTCCTGCTCGTCCACCTCGACCCCCCCGGCATGGAGGTGGGCGCCCCGCCCTACCCCCCGGGGTGCGTCTGCACTCCCCTCTTCCGCTCCCCCCAGTTGACCCCAGTGACTCCCAGTTGACTGCGTTGACCCCACTGCCCCCCCAGTTGACCCCACTGCCCCCCCAGTTGACCCCAGTGACCCCCAGGTTGACCCCACTGACCCCCCTGTTGACCCCACTGCCCCCCCAGTTGACCCCAGTGACTCCCAGTTGACTGCGTTGACCCCTCTGACGACCCGGTTGACCCCACTGCCCCCTCAGTTGACCCCACGGACCCCCCCAGTTGATCCCAGTGACCCCCATTAACCCCCCAGTTGCCCCCATTAACCCCCAGTTGACCCCACTGACCCCCATTAACCCCCAGTTGCCCCCATTAACCCCCAGTTGACCCCCATTGACCCCCATTAACCCCCCGTTGACCCCACTGACCCCCATTAACCCCCAGTTGCCCCCATTAACCCCCGTTGACCCCCATTAACACCCAGTTGACCCCCATTAACCCCCCGTTGACCCCACTGACCCCCATTAACCCCCAGTTGCCCCCATTAACCCCTTGTTGACCCCCATTGAGCCCCCGTTGACCCCACTGACCCCCATTAACCCCCAGTTGCCCCCATTAACCCCTTGTTGACCCCCACTAACCCCCAGTTGACCCCACTGACCCCCAGTTGACCCCCCGTTGACCCCCATTAATCCCCAGTTGCCCGCATTAACCCCCAGTTGACCCCCATTGACCCCCGTTGACCCCCATTAAGGCCCAGTTGCCCCACATTAACCCCCAGTTGCACCCATTAACCCCCAGTTGACCCCCATTGACCCCTGTTAACCCCCATTAACCCCCAGTTGACCCCCATTAACCCCCAGTGACCCCCAGTAACACCTGGTTGCCCCCATTAACACCCAGTTGACCCCCATTAACCCCCAGTTGACCCCCATTGACCCCCCGTTGACCCCATTAACCCCCAGTTGACCCCCATTAACCCCCAGTTGACCCCCATTAAACCCCAGTTGACCCCCCGTTGACCCCCATTAACCCCCAGTTGACCCCCATTAAACCCCAGTTGACCCCCCGTTGACCCCCATTAACCCCCAGTTGACCCCCATTAACCCCCAGTTGACCCCACTGACCCCCATTAACCCCCAGTTGACCCCCTGTTGACCCCCATTAACCCCCAGTTGCCCCCATTGACCCCCAGTTGCTTCCCATTAACCCCCAGTTGCCCCCATTAACCCCCAGTTGCCCCCCATAAGCCCCCCATTGACCCCCATTAACCCCCAGTTGACCCCCATTAACCCCCAGTTGACCCGTGACCCCCATTAACCCCCAGTTGCCCCCATTAACCCCCAGTTGACCCCCATTAACCCCCAGTTGACCCGTGACCCCCATTAACCCCCAGTTGCCCCCATTAACCCCCATTAACCCCCTGTTGACCCCCATTAACCCCCAGTTGCCCCCATTGACCCCCAGTTGCCCCCCATTGACCCCCAGTTTCCCCCATTAACCCCCAGTTGCCCCCCATAAGCCCCCCGTTGACCCCCATTAACCCCCAGTTGACCCCCATTAACCCCCCGTTGACCCCACTGACCCCCATTAACCCCCAGTTGCCCCCCACTAACCCCCAGTTGACCCCCATTAACCCCCAGTTGCCTCCATTAACCCCCAGTTGACCCCACTGACCCCCATTAACCCCCAGTTGCCCCCCACTAACCCCCAGTTGCCCCCATTAACCCCCAGTTGACCCTGTCGTCTCTCTGTTGACCCCCCCACCCCTCCCCCCGCCCCAGTTGACCCCCCGCCCCCCCGTCCCCCCACCTCAACCGCCATCACATCGCAGCGTCACCCTACGCACCCCTCCCCCCCTCCAACCGCCATCGCTTCACCTCATTGGTCCCCTCGCCCGCCCTCCCCCCACCTCGACCCCCGATTGACCCCTTGCCCCTCCCCCCGTCGCCCCTCCCCCCCCCGCCCCCCGCCCCTCCCCCGCAGGTACCAGTACCCCTCCCTGGAGCAACTGGCCGAAATCGTCCCCTGCGTCCTCCGGCACCTCAAGTGAGTGGGCGGGGGGGCGCCCCACGGCGCTGTGGGGCGGGGAGGGGGCCCCTGACCCGTAGCGGGATGGGACGGGGGGGCGGGGTCAGCACCGGCCTGACCCCGCCCACCCCCCCAGCATCGCCAGCGTCGTGGGCATCGGGGTGGGCGCCGGCGCCTTCGTCCTGGCTAAATTTGGGGTGAGATGTGGGGCGGGGCGTGGGGCGGGGCGTGGGGCAGGGCGGGGGGCAGATTTGGGGGGAATGCAGGGCTGCGGGAATCTCGGGGGAGGTTCTGTGGGGCTGGGGGGGGTCGCTATGGGGCTGGGGGGGTCGCTATGGGGCTGGGGGGCGTGGCTGTGGGGCTGGGGGGGTCGCTATGGGGCGGGGGGGTCGCTATGGGGCAGGGGGGCGTGGCTGTGGGGCTGGGGGGTCGCTATGGGGCTGGGGGGTCGCTATGGGGCAGGGGGGCATGGCCGTGGGGCGCTATGGGGCTGGAGGAGGTTAGTGGGGTCTCTGGGCACTTGTGGGTCGCTGGGGGGTTGGGGGCTCGGCTATGGGGCTGGGGGGGTCGCTATGGGGCTGGGGGGGTCGCTATGGGGCGGGGGGGCATGGCCGTGGGGCGCTATGGGGCTGGAGGAGGTTAGTGGGGTCTCTTGGTTGGGTACTTGTGGGTCGCTGGGGGCTCTCGGGGGGCGTGGCTGTGGGGCTGGGGGGTCGCTATGGGGCTGGGGGGTCGCTATGGGGCAGGGGGGCATGGCCATGGGGCGCTATGGGGCTGGAGGAAGTTAGTGGGGTCTCTTGGTTGGGCACTTGTGGGTCGCTAGGGGGTTGTGGGCTGTCGGGGGGCATTGCTATGGGGCAGGGGGTTCGCTATGGGGCTGGGGGGTCGCTATGGGGCGGGGGTGCGTGGCCGTGGGGCGCTATGGGGCTGGAGAAGGTTAGTGGGGTCTCTGGGCACTTGTGGGTCGCTGGGGGGTTGGGGGCTCGGCTGTGGGGCTGGGGGGTCACTATGGGGCAGGGGGGCGTCACTATGGGGCTGGGGAGTCGCTATGGGGCTGGGGGGTCGCTATGGGGCTGGGGGGGCGTGGCCGTGGGGCGCTATGGGGCTGGAGGAGGTTAGTGGGGTCTCTTGGTTTGGCACTTGTGGGTCGCTGGGGGCTCTCGGGGGGCGTGGCTGTGGGGCTGGGGGGTCGCTATGGGGCTGGGGGGTCGCTATGGGGTGGGAGGGCGTGGCCGTGGGGCGCTATGGGTCTGGCCCCGCCCCACAGCTGCTGCACCCCGAGGCGGTGGAGGGGCTGGTGCTGATCAACATCAACCCCCGCGCCAAGGGCTGGGTGGATTGGGTGGCGCACAAGGTGGGCGGGGCCGGCGGGTGGGGAGGGCCAATGGGGAGAGGGGTGGGGCAGAAGGGGGCGGGGTTTGGGGGGGGTTCCCTGCTGCTGGCCCCGCGGCGCTGTGGGTCACTTGGGGTCGCGTGTGGCTCACTGTGGGTCCCTATGGGTCGCCGTGGGTCGCTGTGGGTGGCGGTGGGCGGCCGTGGGTCACTGTGGGTCCCTACGGTGTCTGTGGGTGGCTGTGGGTCGCTGCGGGTCCCTACGGTGTTGGTGGGCGGCTGTGGGTCGCTGTGGGTCCCTACGGTAGCTGTGGGTCGCTGTGGGTCGCTGTGGGTCCCTACGGTGTCTGTGGGTCGCCGTGGGTCGCTGCGGGTCCCTACGGTGTCTGTGGGTCGCTGTGGGTCGCTGTGGGTCGTGGTGGGTCCCTACGGTCGCTGTGGGTCGCTGTGGGTCCCTACGGTGTCTGTGGGTCGCTGTGGGTCGCTGTGGGTCCCTACGGTGTCTGTGGGTTGCCGTGGGTCGCTGTGGGTCCCTACGGTGTCTGTGGGTCGCTGTGGGTCGCTGTGGTGTCTGTGGGTCGCTGTGGGTCGCTGTGGGTCACTGTGGGTCACTGTCGTGTCTGTGGGTCGCTGTGGGTCGCTGTGGGTCCCTACGGTGTCTGTGGGTCGCTGTGGGTCCCTACCGTGTCTGTGGGTGTCTGTGGGTCGCCGTGGGTCCCTACGGTGTCTGCGGGTCGCTGTGGGTCGCTGTGGGTCGCGGTGGGTCCCTACGGTGTCTGTGGGTCGCTGTGGGTCGCTGTGGGTCCCTACGGTGTCTGTGGGTCGCTGTGGGTCCCTACCGTGTCTGTGGGTGTCTGTGGGTCGCCGTGGGTCCCTACGGTGTCTGTGGGTCGCTGTGGGTCGCTGTGGGTCGCGGTGGGTCCCTACGGTGTCTGTGGGTGCCGGTGGATCGCGGTGGGTCGCCGTGGGTCGCCGTGGGTCCCACGGGTGCCCCCCCAGCTGTCGGGCCTGACGTCCTCCAGCAGCGAGCTCATCCTGGCGCACCTCTTCACGCAGGTCGGGCGGGGGGGCACTTGGGGGTCCCGTGGGGGGCCACTTGTGGGTCCGGGGGGCGCTTGGGGGTCTGGGGAGGGCCACTTGTGGGTCCTGGGGGTCAGTTTTGGGGGCCCTCAAGGGGCACTTGGGGGGCCTGGGGGCACTTGGGGGGCCTGTGGGGGGCACTTGGGGGGCCCAGAGTCCACCTGGAGGCCCCAAGGGCCACTTGTGGGTCGGGGGGGGCACTTGTGGGTCAGGGAGCTCAGTTAAGGGTTGGGGGAGGGTCACTTGTGGGTCACAGGGTGGGGGCGGGGTGGGGGCGGGGCTGTGACATGGGGCGGGGCAGGGGCGGGGCAGGGGCGGGGCGGGGGCGGGGCTGTGACGCGCGGGCCGCAGGAGGAGCTGGCGGCCGCCCCTCCCCCGGTGCAGCAGGCCCGGCGGCGGCTGGGGGCGGCGCCCAACGCCCCCCTGCTCTGGGCCATGTACAACAGGTACTGGGCAAACTGGGGGCGCTGCGGCGGGGCTGCGGGGCACTGGGATCGAGCTGGGATTGAACTGGGAGGGAACTGGGAGGGGCTGGAATGGAACTGGGGGGACTGGTGGGCACTGGGAGGGGACTGGGACTGGGCTAGGAGGACTGGGACTGAACTGGGATTGAACCGGGGCGGACTGGGAGGGAACTGGGGGGGCTGGGAGGGACTGGGGGGGCTGGGAGGGACTGGGATTGGGCTAGGAGGACTGGCATCGAACTGGGATTGAACTGGGATTGAACCGGGGGGGACTGGGAGGGAACTGGGGGGGACTGGGACTGGGCTAGGAGCACTGGGATTGAACCGGGGGGGAACTGGGATGGAACTGGGGGGACTGGTGGGGACTGGGGGGGGACTGGGGGGGACTGGGGGGGGACTGGCAGGGGACTGCGAGGGGACTGGGGGGGACTGCGAGGGGACTGGGGGGGACTGGGATTGAACCGGGGGGGATTGGGAGGGAACTGGGAGGGACTGGGACTGGGCTAGGAGGACTGGGACTGAACTGGGATTGAACCGGGGGGGACTGGGATGGAACTGGGGGGGCTGGGAGGGACTGGGAGGGGACTGGGGGGGGTCTGGGATGGGATTTGGGGGCACTGGGATCAGACTGGGATGGAGTGGGAGGGTACTGGGGAAACTGGGAGGAATTGGGATTGAACTGGGATGGAGCTGGGGGGGTACCAGGGGGCTGGGAGGGACTGGGAGCAACTGGGATTGAGCTGAGGGGAACTGGAAGGGAACTGGGAGGGACTGGGAGAGAACTGGGAGGGAACTGGGGAGAAAATAGGGGGAACTGGGATCAAACTGGGAGGCACTAGGATGAACTGGGACACCCCCCTTGCAGCCGCGGGGACCTGGGCCTGCAGCGCAGCGGGGCCAACAGCCTGCGGTGAGTGACCCCTGACCCCTGACCCCACGTGACCCCCGTGACCCCACGTGACCCCCCCGCGACCCCTGACCTTTGCCCCCCCAGCTGCCCGGTGCTGCTGGTGGTGGGCGACAATCCCCCCACAAGGACGCCATGGTGAGTGACGTCACTGGTGATGTCACCGGGCCTCCTGTGATGTCACCGGGCCTCCTCTGAGGTCACATGACACCCCCCCATGGGGTCACACAGGGTCAGAGGTCATGGGGTCACAGAGGGTCAGAGGTCACGGGGGGTCAGAGGACTGCTGGGGGGGGGGGACCGGGCCTTACCGGGGTCGCGAGGTCAGAGGTCAGCCAGGGGTCAGAGGTCACCGGGGAGGGGTCGGAGGTCACGGCCCCACCCGCGCAGCCGGCCAAGCTCACCGAGGCCTTCAAGTACTTCCTGCAGGGCATGGGCTACCGTGAGTACCGCCTAACGAGCCACCGCTAATTAACACTCCTGGGGGGGTAATTAGCGCTCGGGGCGGGTAATTAAGCCGCTCTGCATAATTAATTACCGCCGGGGTGGGGGGCTCGTTTGCGTGCTGGAAGGGGAAAACTCAGCTGAGGCGGGGGAGTTAATTACACCGGGGGGGGGTAATTAGCGGTGCAATTAATTAACCTGGACCTGGGGGGAGTAATTAGCTGCTGTGAGGCAGGAATTAATTGACCTGAGGCTTAATTAACGCTCCTCAGTTCTAATTAACATCACCTCCCCCCTCCACCCAGGGCAATTAAATGCAGTTCCAGGAGGGGGGGCGTGGCCTGGGGAGGGGGCGTGGCCCGGGGGGAGGAGGGGGCGTGGCCCGGGGGGAGGAGGGGGCGTGGCCCGGGGGGAGGAGGGGGCGTGGCCCGGGGGGAGGAGGGGGCGTGGCCCGGGGGGGAGGAGGGGGCGTGGCCCGGGGGGAGGAGGGGGCGTGGCCCGGGGGGGAGGAGGGGGCGTGGCCCGGGGGGGAGGAGGGGGCGTGGCCCGGGGGGGAGGAGGGGGCGTGGCCCGGGGGGAGGAGGGGGCGTGGCCCGGGGGGGGAGGAGGGGGCGTGGCCCGGGGGGAGGAGGGGGCGTGGCCCGGGGGAGGAGGGGGCGTGGCCCGGGGGAGGAGGGGGCGTGGCCCGGGGGAGGAGGGGGCGTGGCCCGGGGGAGGAGGGGGCGTGGCCCGGGGGGAGGAGGGGGCGTGGCCCGGGGGAGGAGGGGGCGTGGCCCGAAGACCACCTGGCGCCCGGGGGAGGCGTGGCCCGGGGTGGGAGGGAGGGGGGTGGGCGTGGCCGGGGAGGGGAGGGGCGGGGCGCGGCCCTGGCCCCCCCCTCCCCGCAGTGGCGGCGGCGGCCATGACGCGGCTGTCGCGCTCCCGCACCGCCTCGCTCTCCAGCGCGGCCTCGGGGGACGGGGGGCGGGGCCGCAGCCTGTCCCGCGGCAGCCTGGGGGGGGGCGGGGCGCCCCCCGCCCCCTGAGGGACCCCCCCCGGGACCGCGCTCCATCCCCCCAAATCCCCCCCCACCCCCCATCCGGGACCCCCCCCCTAAAATCCCGCACCCAGGACTCCTAGATCCCCTAAGCACCCCCCCCGGCATGCCCCGAAATGGTTTGAGGCCCCCCCCCCCAAATTCGCCCCCCCCCGGGACCCCCAACCCCCCCCCCGGGATCACCCTAGAACGGTTTGGGGCCCCCCCCCACCCTCTCAAAGCCCCCCCACCCCCCCCAAAATCCCCCACCCCGGACCCCAAACCCCCCACCCTCCCCCCAAGAACCCCTCTGACCCCCCCCTAAATCCTTTGGGACTCCGCCCCCCAAGCCCCCCCCCCCCCCATACCCCCGACCCCCCCATCCCGGGACCCCGAACCCCCCCCCCCCCCGGGATCCCCCTAGAACGGTTTGGGACCCCCCCCCCACCCTCTCAAAGACCCCCCACCCCCCCAAACTCCCCCACCCCGGACCCCAAACCCCCCACCCTCCCCCCAAGAACCCCTCTGACCCCCCCCCAAACCCTTTGGGACTCCGCCCCCCAAGCCCCCCCCCCCCATACCCCCGACCCCCCCATCCCGGGACCCCCAACCCCCCCCCCCCCCGGGATCCCCCTAGAACGGTTTGGGACCCCCCCCCACCCTCTCAAAGCCCCCCCACCCACCCAAAATCCCCCACCCCGGACCCCAAACCCCCCACCCTCCCCCCAAGAACCCCTCTGACCCCCCCAAACCCTTTGGGACTCCGCCCCCCAAGCCCCCCCCCCCATACCCCGACCCCCCCATCCCGGGACCCCCAACCCCCCCCCCCCCCCCCCCGGGATCCACCTAGAACGGTTTGGGACCCCCACCCCGGACCCCAAACCCCCCGGGCGCCCCCCCGCCCCCGCGGTGCCGGTACCGGAGCCGGGCCTCGCCCCCGCCGCTCTCCCCGCCAATAAAAACGCCGCGGCGCTGCCGCTTCCTGCTTCCTGCTTCCTGCTTCCTGCTTCCTGCCTTCTCTCCGCCACCGGCGCGCCCGCCGCCCCTCAGCGCGCATGCGCCCACGCCCCCCCACCCGGCTCCGCGCCGGTCTCCCGCCCCTCACGGTCCAGCTGTGCGCGCATGCGCGGGAGCTCGGCGACCCCCCCCGCAAGTTGGGGGGCAGGAGACCACTTTGGGGTGAGAGCGCATTTTGGGGGGCACGGCGCCATTTTGGGGGGGTAGAAGGCCCAGTTGTGGGGCAGGAGGCCACTTTCGGGGGCGAGAGTGCATTTTGGGGGGCACGACGCCATTTTGGGGGGGTAGAAGGCCCAGTTGTGGGGCAGGAGGCCACTTTCGGGGGTGAGAGCGCATTTTGGGGGGCACGACGCCATTTTGGGGGGGTAGAAGGCCCAGTTATGGGGCAGGAGGCCACTTTCGGGGGCGAGAGCGCATTTTGGGGGGCACAACGCCATTTTGGGGGTGTAGAAGGCCCAGTTGTGGGGCAGGAGGCCACTTTCGGGGCCGAGAGCGCATTTTGGGGGGCACGACGCCATTTTGGGGGGGTAGAAGGCCCAGGTGTGGGGCAGGAGGCCCCTTTGGGGGTGAGAGAGCATTTTGGGGGGCAGGACGCCATTTTGAGGGGGTAAGAGGCCCAGTTGTGGGGCAGGAGGCCACTTTTGGGGGTGAGAGAGCATTTTGGGGGGCAGGACGCCATTTTGAGGGGGAAGAAGGCCCAGTTGTGGGGCAGGAGGCCCTGTTGGTCAGGGAAAGCGCAGAACCCCGATGTCTGTGGTGTTGTAGATGCACTGCAAAAGTCCGGTGAGGAGCAGCAAGAGCTTGAGTTACTGGCACTTTCGTTGTGGGAGCAATCGTCCGACGTTCGTGATTTTTCGGGGTTTTATTTCAGTGGGCGCCCAGGTGCAGCTGGTGGTAAATGTCGAAGCCCTGTTGGTCAGGGAAAGCCCGGAGCCCCGATGTCTGTGGTGCTGTAGATGCGCTGCCAATGGGCGGTGAGTAGCAGCAAGAGCTTGAGTTGCTGGCACTTTCGGTGTGGGATCAATCGTCCGACGTTTTTGATTTTTCAGGGTTTTTTTTCAGTGGGCGCCCAGGTGCAGCTGGTGGTAAACGTTGAAGCCCTGTTGGTCAGGGAAAGCCCGGAGCCCCGATGTCTGTGGTGCTGTAGATGCGCTGCCAATGGCCGGTGAGGAGCAGCAAGAGCTTGACTGACTGGCACTTCTGCTGTGGGATCAATCGTCTGATGTTCGTGATTTTTGGGGTTTTTTTTTCAGGGGGCGCCCAGGTTCAGCTGGTGGTAAACGTCGAAGCCCTGTTGGTCAGGGAAAGCCCGGAGCCCCGATGTCTGTGGTGCTGTAGATGCGCTGCCAATGGCCGGTGAGGAGCAGCTAGAGCTTGACTGTCTGGCACTTTTGGTGTGGGAGCAATCGTCCGACGTTCGTCATTTTTCAGGGTTTTTTTTCAGTGGGCAACCAGGTGCAGCTGGTGGTAAATGTCAAAGCCGTGTTGGTCAGGGAAAGCCCGGAGCCGCGATGTCTGTGGTGCTGTAGATGCGCTGCCAATGGCCGGTGAGGAGCAGCAAGAGCTTGACTGACTGGGACTTTCGTTGTGGGAGCAATCGTCCGACGTTTGTGATATTTGGGGATTTTTTTTCCAGTGGGCGCCCAAGTTCAGCTGGTGGTAAACTTCTAAGCCCTGTTGGTCAGGGAAAGCCCGGAGCCCCGATGTCTGTGGTGCTGTAGATGCGCTGGGAATGGCTGGTGAGGAGCAGCTAGAGCTTGACAGGCTGGCACTTTCGTTGTGGGAGCAATCGTCCGACGTTCGTGATTTTTCGGGGTTTTTTTTCAGTGGGCGCTTAGGTTCAGCTGGTGGTAAACGTCGAAGCCCTGTTGGTCAGGGAAAGCCCGGAGCCCCGATATCTGTGATGCTGTAGATGAGCTGGGAATGGCCGGTGAGGAGCAGCAAGAGCTTGTGTTGCTGGCACTTTCGGTGTGGGAGCAATCGTCCGATGTTCGTGATTTTTCGGGGTTTTACTTTCAGTGGGCGCCCAGGTTCAGCTGGTGGTAAATGTCGAAGCCCTGTTGGTCAGGGAAAGCCCGGAGCCCCGATGTCTGTGGTGCTGTAGATGCGCTGCCAGTGGCCGGTGAGGAGCAGCAAGAGCTTGAGTTGCTGGCACTTTCGGTGTGGGAGCAATCGTCCGACGTTTTTGATTTTTCAGGGTTTTTTTTCAGTGGGTAACCAGGTGCAGCTGGTGGTAAATGTCGAAGCCCTGTTGGTCAGGGAAAGCCCGGAGCCCCGATGTCTGTGGTGCTGTAGATGCGCTGGGAATGGCCGGTGAGGAGCAGCAAGAGCTTGACTGGCTGGCACTTTCGGTGCTGGAGCAATCGTCCGACGTTCGTGATTTTTCGGGTTTTTTTTCCAGTGGGCGCCCAGGTTCAGCTGGTGGTAAACGTCGAAGGCCTGTTGGTCAGGGAAAGCCCGGAGCCCCGATGTCTGTGGTGCTGTAGATGCGCTGGGAATGGCCGGTGAGGAGCAGCAAGAGCTTGTGTTGCTGGCACTTTCGGTGTGGGTGCAATCATCCGACGTTCGTGATTTTTCGGGGTTCTTTTCAGTGGGAGCCCAGCTGCAGCGAGTGGTAAACGTCGAAGCCCTGTTGGTCAGGGAAAGCCCAGAGCCCCGATGTCTGTGGTGCTGTAGATGCGCTGCCAATGGCCGGTGAGGAGCAGCAAGAGCTTGACTGGCTGGCACTTTCAGTGTGGGATCAATCGCCCGACGTTTTTGATTTTTCAGGGTTTTTTTTCAGTGGGTAACCAGGTGCAGCTGGTGGTAAATGTCGAAGCCCTGTTGGTCAGGGAAAGCCCGGAGCCCCGATGTCTGTGGTGCTGTAGATGCGCTGGGAATGGCCGGTGAGGAGCAGCAAGAGCTTGACTGGCTGGCACTTTCGGTGTGGGAGCAATCGTGCGATGTTTGTGATTTTTCGTTTATTTTTTTCAGTGGGCGCCCAGGTGCAGCTGATGGTAAATGTCGAAGCCCTCTTGGTCAGGGAAAGCGTAGAACCCCGATGTCTGTGGTGCTGTAGATGCACTGCCAAAGTCCGGTGAGGAGCAGCAAGAGCTTGACTGTCTGGCACTTTTGGTGTGGGATCAATCGTCCGACGTTTTTGATTTTTCGGGGTTCTTTTCAGTGGGAGCCCAGGTTCAGCGAGTGGTAAATGTCGAAGCCCTGTTGGTCAGGGAAAGCCCGGAGCCCCGATGTCTGTGGTGCTGTAGATGCGCTGGGAATGGGCGGTGAGGAGCAGCAAGAGCTTGACTGGCTGGCACTTTTGGTGTGGGAGCAATCGTCCGATGTTCGTGATTTTTCGGGGTTCTTTTCAGTGGGAGCCCAGATTCAGCTGGTGGTAAACGTCGAAGCCCTGTTGGTCAGGGAAAGCGCAGAACCCCGATGTCTGTGGTGCTGTAGATGCACTGCCAAAGTCCGGTGAGTAGCAGCAAGAGTTTGAGTTGCTCGCACTTTCGGTGTGGGAGGAATCGTCCGACGTTCGTGATTTTTCGGGGTTTTATTTCAGTGGGCGCCCAGGTGCAGCTGGTGGTAAACGTTGAAGCCCTGTTGGTCAGGGAAAGCCCGGAGCCCCGATATCTGTGGTGCTGTAGATGTGCTGCCAATGGCCGGTGAGGAGCAGCAAGAGCTTGACTGGCTGGCACTTTGGGTGTGGGAGCAATCGTCGGACATTCGTGATTTTTCGGGGTTTTATTTCAGTGGGCGCCCAGGTTCAGCTGGTGGTAAACGTTGAAGCCCTTTTGGTCAGGGAAAGCTCGGAGCCCCGATATCTGTGGTGCTGTAGATGCGCTGCCAATGGCCGGGGAGGAGCAGCTAGAGCTTGACTGTCTGGCACTTTGGGTGTGGGAGCAATCGTCGGACGTTCGTGATTTTTCGGGGTTTTATTTCAGTGGGCGCCCAGGTGCAGCTGGTGGTAAATGTCGAAGCCCTGTTGGTCAGGTAAAGCCCGGAGCCCCGATGTCTGTGGTGCTGTAGATGCGCTGCCAATGGCCGGTGAGGAGCAGCAAGAGCTTGACTGGCTGGCACTTTCAGTGTGGGAGCAATAGTCCGACGTTTGTGATTTTTCGGGGTTTTATTTCAGTGGGCGCCCAGGTGCAGCTGGTGGTAAATGTCGAAGCCCTGTTGGTCAGGGAAATCCCGGAGCCCCGATGTCTGTGGTGCTGTAGATGCGCTGCCAATGGCCGGTGAGGAGCAGCAAGAGCTTGACAGGCTGGCATTTAAGGTGTGGCAGGAATCGTCCGACATTTGTGATTGTTGGGGTTTTTTTTTCAGGGGGCACCCAGGTTCAGCTGGTGGTAAATTTCGAAGCCCTGTTGGTCACGGAAAGCCCGGAGCCCCGATATCTGTGGTGCTGTAGATGAGCTGCCAATGGCCGGTGAGGAGCAGCAAGAGCTTGACTGTCTGGCACTTTCGGTGTGGGAGCAATCGTCCGATGTTCGTGACTTTTAGTTTATTTTTTTCAGTGGGCGCCCAGGTTCAGCTGGTGGTAAACGTTGAAGCCCTGTTGGTCAGGGAAAGCGCAGAACCCCAATGTCTGTGGTGCTGTAGATGCACTGCCAAAGTCTGGTGAGTAGCAGCAAGAGCTTGAGTTGCTGGCACTTTCGTTGTGGGAGCAATCGTCGGACGTTCGTGATTTTTCGGGGTTTTATTTCAGTGGGCACCCAGGTGCAGCTGGTGGTAAATGTCGAAGCCCTGTTGGTCAGGTAAAGCCCGGAGCCCCGATGTCTGTGGTGCTGTAGATACGCTGCCAATGGCTGGTGAGGAGCAGCAAGAGGCTGACATGCTGGCACTTTCGATGTGGGTGCAATCGTGCGACGTTCGTGATTTTTGGGGTTTTTTTCAGTGGGCGCCCAGGTGCAGCTGGTGGTAAACGTTGAAGCCCTGTTGGTCAGGGAAAGCTCGGAGCCCCGATGTCTGTGGTGCTGGAGATGCCCTGCCAATGGGCGGTGAGGAGCAGCAAGAGCTTGAGTTGCTGGCACTTTTGGTGTGGGAGCAATCGTCCGATGTTCGTGATTTTTCATTTATTTTTTTCAGTGGGCGCCCAGGTTCAGCTGGTGCTAAACATCGAAGCCCTGTTGGTCAGGGAAAGCGCAGAGCCCCGATGTCTGAGGTGCTGTAGATGCACTGCCAAAGTCCGGTGAGTAGCAGCAAGAGCTTGAGTTGCTGGCACTTTCGTTGTGGGAGCAATCGTCCGACGTTCGTGATTTTTGGGGTTTTATTTCAGTGGGCGCCCAGGTGCAGCTGGTGGTAAATGTCGAAGCCCAGTTGGTCAGGGAAAGCCCGGAGCCCCGATGTCTGTGGTGCTGTAGATGCGCTGGGAATGGCTGGTGAGTAGCAGCAAGAGCTTGACAGGCTGGCACTTTCGGTGTGGGAGCAATCGTGCGATGTTCGTGATATTTCGTTTATTTTTTTCAGTGGGCGCCCAGCTGCAGCGAGTGGTAAACGTCGAAGCCCTGTTCATCAGGGAAAGCGCAGAACCCCGATGTCTGTGGTGCTGTAGATGCACTGCTAATGGCCGGCGACGAGCAGCAAGTGCTTGACTGTCTGGCACTTTCGGTGTGGGACCAATCGTCGGACGTTTGTGATTTTTGGGGATTTTTATTCACTGGGTGCCCAGGTGCAGCTGGTGGTAAATGTCGAAGCCCTGTTGGTCAGGGAAAGCCCGGAGCCCCGATGTCTGTGGTGCTGTAGATGCGCTGGGAATGGGCGGTGATGAGCAGCAAGAGCTTGACAGGCTGGCATTTAAGGTGTTGCAGGAATCGTCCGACATTTGTGATTTTTGGGGTTTTTTTTTTCAGGGGGAACCCACGTGCAGCTGGTGGTAAATGTCGAAGCCCGGTTCGTTAGGGAAAGCCTGGAGCCCCGATGTCTGTGGTGCTGTAGATGCGCTGGGAATGGCCGGTGAGTAGCAGCAAGAGCTTGAGTTGCTGGCACTTTCGGTGTGGGAGGAATCGTCCGACGTTTTTTATTTTTCAGGGTTTTATTTCAGTGGGCGCCCAGGTGCAGCTGGTGATAAACGTCGAAGCCCTGTTGGTCAGGGAAAGCCCGGAGCCCCGATGTCTGTGGTGCTGTGGATGCACTGCCAATGGCCGGTGAGGAGCAGCAAGAGCTTGACTGGCTGGCACTTTCAGTGTGGGAGCAATCGTCCGACGTTTTTGATTTTTCGGGGTTCTTTTCAGTGGGAGCCCAGGTGCAGCTGGTGGTAAATGTCGAAGCCCTGTTGGTCAGGGAAAGCGTAGAGCCCCGATGTCTGTGGTGCTGTAGATGCGCTGCCAATGGCCGGTGACGAGCAGAAAGAGCTTGACTGTTTGGCACTTTCGGTCTGGGAGCAATCGTCCGATGTTCATGATTTTTAGTTTATTTTTTTCAGTGGGCGCCCAGGTTCAGCTGGTGGTAAACGTCGAAGCCCTGTTGTTCAGGGAAAGTGCAGAACCCCAATGTCTGTGATGCTGTAGATGCACTGCCAAAGTCCGGTGTGTAGCAGCAAGAGCTTGAGTTGCTGGCACTTTCGGTGTGGGAGCAATCGTCCGACGTTCGTGATTTTTCGGGGTTTTATTTCATTGGGCGCCCAGGTGCAGCTGGTGGTAAATGTCGAAGCCCTGTTGGTCAGGGAAAGCCCGGAGCCCCGATGTCTGTGGTGCTGTAGATGCGCTGGGAATGGCCAGTGAGGAGCAGCAAGAGCTTGAGTTGCTGGCACTTTCGGTGTGGGAGCAATCGTCCGACGTTCGTGATTTTTCGGGGTTTTATTTCAGTGGGCGCCCAGGTGCAGCCGGTGGTAAATTTCGAAGCCCAGTTGGTCAGGGAAAGCCCGGAGCCCCGATGTCTGTGGTGCTGTAGATGCGCTGCCAATAGCCGGTGAGGAGCAGCAAGAGGCTCACATGCTGGCACTTTCGATGTGGGTGCAATCGTCGGACGTTCGTGATTTTTCGGGGTTTTATTTCAGTGGGCGCCCAGGTGCAGCTGGTGGTAAACGTCGAAGCCCTGTTGGTCAGGGAAAGCTCGGAGCCCCGATGTCTGTGATGCTGTAGATTCGCTGCCACTGTCCGGTGAGGAGCAGCATGAGCCTGACTGTCTGGCACTTTCGGTGTGGGACCAATCGTCGGACGTTTGTGATTTTTGGGGATTTTTATTCACTGGGTGCCCAGGTGCAGCTGGTGGTAAATGTCGAAGCCCTGTTGGTCAGGGAAAGCCCGGAGCCGCGATGTCTGTGGTGCTGTAGATGCGCTGCCAATGGCCGGTGAGTAGCAGCAAGAGCTTGACAGGCTGGCATTTAAGGTGTGGCCGGAATCGTCCGACATTTGTGATTTTTGGGGTTTTTTTTTTCAGGGGGCACCCAGGTGCAGCTGGTGGTAAATGTCGAAGCCCTGTTGGTCAGGGAAAGCCCGGAGCCCCGATGTCTGTGGTGCTGTAGATGCGCTGGGAATGGCCGGTGAGGAGCAGCAAGAGCTTGACTGGCTGGCACTTTTGGTGTGGGAGCAATTGTCCGACGTTCGTGATGTTTCGGGGTTTTACTTTCAGTGGGGGCCCAGGTTCAGCTGGTGGTAAACGTCGAAGCCCTGTTGGTCAGGGAAAGCCCGGACTCCCGATGTCTGTGGTGCTGTAGATGCGCTGGGAATGGCCGGTGAGGAGCAGCAAGAGCTTGAGTTGCTGGCACTTTCGGTGTGGGAACAATCGTCCGACGTTCGTGATTTTTCGGGATTTTTTTTCAGTGGGCGCGTGGGTGCAGCTGGTGGTAAACGTCGAAGCCCTGTTAGTCAGGGAAAGCCCAGAGCCCCGATGTCTGTGGCGCTGTAGATGCGCTGGTAATGGCCGGTGAGGAGCAGCAAGAGCTTGACTGGCTGGCACTTTCGGTGTGGGAGCAATCGTCCGACGTTTGTGATTATAAGGGGTTTATTTTCAGTGAGAGCCCAGGTGCAGCTGGTGGTAAATGTCGAAGCCCTGTTGGTCAGGGAAAGCCCGGAGCCCCGATGTCTGTGGTGCTGTAGATGCGCTGCCAATGGGCGGTGAGTAGCAGCAAGAGCTTGAGTTGCTGGCATTTTCGGTGTGGGAGCAATCATATGATGTTCGTGATTTTTCGTTTATTTTTTTCAGTTGGCGCCCAGGTTCAGCTGGTGGTAAACGTCGAAGCCCTGTTGGTTAGGGAAAGCGCAGAACCCCAATGTCTGTGGTGCTGTAGATGCACTGCCAAAGTCCGGTGAGTAGCAGCAAGAGCTTGAGTTCCTGGCACTTTCGTTGTGGGAGCAATCGTCCGACGTTCGTGATTTTTCGGGGTTTTATTTCAGTGGGCGCCCAGGTGCAGCTGGTGGTAAACGTCGAAGCCCTGTTGGTCAGGTAAAGCCCAGAGTCCCGATGTCTGTGGTGCTGTGGATGCGCTGGGAATGGCCGGTGAGGAGCAGCAAGAGCTTGACTGGCTGGCACTTTCGTTGTGGGAGCAATCGTCCGACGTTCGTGATTTTTCGGGGTTTTATTTCAGTGGGCGCCCAGGTGCAGCTGGTGGTAAATGTCGAAGCCCTGTTGGTCAGGTAAAGCCCAGAGCCCCGATGTCTGTGGTGCTGTAGATGCGCTGGGAATGGCCGGGGAGGAGCAGCAAGAGGTTGACAGGCTGGCATTTAAGGTGTGGCAGGAATCGTCCGACGTTTGTGATTTTTGGGGTTTTTTTTTCAGTGGGTGCCCAGGTGCAGCTGGTGGTAAATGTCGAAGCCCGGTTCGTCAGGGAAAGCCCGGAGTCCCGATGTCTGTGGTGCTGTAGATTCACTGCTAGTGGCCGGTGAGGAGCAGCAAGAGCTTGAGTTGCTGGCACTTTCGGTGTGGGAGCAATCGTCCGACTTTTGTTATTTTTCGGCGTTGTTTTCAGTGGGCGCCCAGGTTCAGCTGGTGGTAAACGTCGAAGCCCTGTTGGTCAGGGAAAGCCCGGAGCCCCGATGTCTGTGGTGCTGTAGATGCGCTGCCAATGGCCGGTGAGGAGCAGCAAGAGCTTGACTGGCTGGCACTTTCAATGTGGGAACAATCGTCCGACGTTCGTGATTTTTCGGGTTTTTTTTCCAGTGGGCGCCCAGGTTCAGCTGGTGGTAAACGTCGAAGCCCTGTTGGTCAGGGAAAGCCCGGAGCCCCGATGTCTGTGGTGCTGTAGATGCGCTGGGAATGGCCGGTGAGGAGCAGCAAGAGCTTGACTGGCTGGCACTTTGGGTGTGGGAGCAATCGTCCGACGTTCGTGATTTTTCGTTTATTTTTTTCAGTGGGCGCCCAGGTTCAACTGGTGGTAAACGTCGAAGCCCTGTTGTTCAGGGAAAGCGGAGAACCCCGATGTCTGTGGTGCTGTAGATGCACTGCCAAAGTCCGGTGAGTAGCAGCAAGAGCTTGAGTTGCTGGCACTTTCGGTGTGGGAGCAATCGTCCGACGTTCGTGATTTTTCGGGGGTTCTTTTCAGTGGGTGCCCAGGTGCAGCTGGTGGTAAACGTCGAAGCCCTGTTGGTCAGGGAAAGCTCGGAGCCCCGATGTCTGTCGTGCTGTAGATGCGCTGCCAATGGCCGGTGAGAAGCAGCAAGAGCTCGAGTTGCTGGCACTTTTGGTGTGGGAGCAATCGTCCGACGTTTGTGATTTTTCGGGGTTCTTTTCAGTGGGAGCCCAGGTGCAGCGAGTGGTAAACGTCGAAGCCCTGTTGTTCAGGGAAAGCGGAGAACCCCGATGTCTGTGGTGCTGTAGATGCGCTGCCAAAGTCCGGTGAGTAGCAGTAGGAGCTTGACTGGCTGGCACTTTCGGTGTGGGAGTAATCGTCCGACGTTCGTGATTTTTCGGGGTTTTACTTTCAGTGGGCGCCCAGGTTCAGGTGGTGGTAAACGTCGAAGCCCTGTTGGTCAGGGAAAGCTCCGAGCCCCGATATTAGTGGTGCTGTAGATGCGCTGCCAAAGTCCGGTGAGGAGCAGCAAGAGCTTGAGTTGCTGCAGTTTCCGTGTGGGATCAATCGTCCGACGTTCGTGATTTTTCGGGGTTTTATTTCAGTGGGCGCCCAGGTGCAGCTGGTGGTAAATGTCGAAGCCCTGTTCGTCAGGGAAAGCCCGGAGCCCCGTTGTCTGTGGTGCTGTAGATGCGCTGCCCATGGCCGGTGAGGAGCAGCAAGAGCTTGATTGGCTGGCACTTTCGCTGTGGGAGCAATCGTCCGACGTTTGTTATTTTTCGTTTATTTTTTTCAGTGGGCGCCCAGGTGCACCTGGTGGTAAATGTCGAAGCCCTGTTGTTCAGGGAAAGCGCAGAACCCCGATGTCTGTGGTGCTGTAGATGCACTGCCAAAGTCCGGTGAGTAGCAGCAGGAGCTTGAGTTGCTGCACTTTCGTTGTGGGAGTAATCGTCCGACGTTCGTGATTTTTCGGGGTTTTACTTTCAGTGGGAGCCCAGGTTCAGCTGGTGGTAAACGTCGAAGCCCTGTTGGTCAGGGAACGCCCGGAGCCCCGATGTCTGTGGTCCTGTAGATGCGCTGGGAATGGCCGGTGAGGAGCAGCAAGAGCTTGACTGGCTGGCACTTTCGGTGTGGGAGGAATCGTCGGACGTTCGTGATTTTTCGGGGTTTTATTTCAGTGGGCGCCCAGGTGCAGCTGGTGGTAAACGTTGAAGCCCTGTTGGTCAGGGAATGCCCGGAGCCCCGATGTCTGTGGTGCTGTACATGCGCCTCCAATGGCCGGTGAGGAGCAGCAAGAGCTTGACAGGCTGGCATTTAAGGTGTGGCAGGAATCGTCCGACATTTGTGATTGTTGGGTTTTTTTTTCAGGGGGCACCCAGGTGCAGCTGCTGGTAAATGTCGAAGCCCGGTTCGTCAGGGAAAGCCCGGAGCCCCGATGTCTGTGGTGCTGTAGATGCACTGCCAATGGCCGGTGAGGAGCAGCAAGAGCTTGACTGGCTGGCACTTTTGGTGTGGGAGCAATCGTCCGATGTTCGTGATTTTTCGTTTATTTTTTTCAGTGGGCGCCCAGGTGCAGCTGGTGGTAAACGTCGAAGCCCTGTTCATCAGGGAAAGCGCAGAACCCCGATGTCTGTGGTGCTGTAGATGCGCTGCCAATGGCCGGCGACGAGCAGCAAGTGCTTGACTGTCTGGCACTTTCGGTGTGGGACCAATCGTCGGACGTTTGTGATTTTTGGGGATTTTTATTCACTGGGTGCCCAGGTGCAGCTGGTGGTAAATGTCGAAGCCCTGTTGGTCAGGGAAAGCCCGGAGCCCCGATGTCTGTGGTGCTGTAGATGCGCTGCCAATGGCCGGTGTTGAGCAGCAAGAGCTTGACTGTCTGGCACTTTCGGTGTGGGAGTAATCGTCCGATGTTCGTGATTTTTCGTTTATTTTTTTCAGTGGGCGCCTATGTGCAGTTGGTGGTAATCGTTTAAGCCCTGTTCATCAGGGAAAGCCCGGAGCCCTGATGTCTGTGGTGCTGTAGATGCGCTGGGAATGGCCGGTGAGGAGCAGCAAGAGCTTGACTGGTTGGCACTTTCATTGTGGGAGCAATCGTGCGATGTTCGTCATTTTTCGTTTATTTTTTTCAGTGGGCGCCCAGGTTCAGCTGGTGGTAAACGTCGAAGCCCTGTTGGTCAGGGAACGCCCGGAGCCCCGATGTCTGTGGTGCTGTAAATGCGCTGGGAATGGCCGGTGAGGAGCAGCAAGAGCTTGACTGGTTGGCACTTTCATTGTGGGAGCAATCGTGCGATGTTCGTCATTTTTCGTTTATTTTTTTCAGTGGGCGCCCAGGTGCAGCTGGTGGTAAATGTCGAAGCCGTGTTGGTCAGGGAATGCCCGGAGCCCCGATGTCTGTGGTGCTGTAGATGCGCTGGGAATGGCTGGTGAGGAGCAGCTAGAGCTTGACAGGCTGGCACTTTCGGTGTGGGAGCAATCGTCCGACGTTCGTGATTTTTCGGGGTTCTTTTCAGTCGGCGCCCAGGTTCAGCTGGTGGTAAACGTCGAAGCCCTGTTGGTCAGGGAAAGCCCGGAGCCCCGATGTCTGTGGTGCTGTAGATGCGCTGGGAATGGCCGGTGAGGAGCAGCAAGAGCTTGACAGGCTGGCACTTTCGGTGTGGGAGCAATCGTCCGACGTTTTTGATTTTTCAGGGTTTTTTTTCAGTGGGTAACCAGGTGCAGCTGGTGGTAAACGTCGAAGCCCTGTTCGACAGGGAAAGTCCAGAGCCCTAATGTCTGTGGTGCTGTAGATGCGCTGGGAATGGCCGGTGAGTAGCAGCAAGAGCTTGACAGGCTGGCATTTAAGGTGTGGCAGGAATCGTCCGACATTTGTGATTTTTGGGGTTTTTTTTTCAGGGTGCACCCAGGTGCAGCTGGTGGTAAATGTCGAAGCCCGGTTCGTCAGGGAAAGCCCAGAGCCGCGATGTCTGTGGTGCTGTAGATGCACTGCTAATGGCCGGCGACGAGCAGCAAGTGCTTGACTGTCTGGCACTTTCGGTGTGGGACCAATCGTCGGACGTTTGTGATTTTTGGGGATTTTTATTCACTGGGTGCCCAGGTGCAGCTGGTGGTAAACGTCGAAGCCCTGTTGGTCAGGGAAAGCTCGGAGCCCCGATATCTGTGGTGCTGTAGATGCGCTGCCAATGGCCGGGGAGGAGCAGCAAGAGCTTTACTGGCTGGCACTTTGGGTGTGGGAGCAATCGTCGGACGTTCGTGATTTTTCGGGGTTTTATTTCAGTGGGCGCCCAGGTGCAGCTGGTGGTAAATGTCGAAGCCCTGTTGGTCAGGGAAAGCCCGGAGCCCCGATGTCTGTGGTGCTGTAGATGCGCTGGGAATGGCCAGTGAGGAGCAGCAAGAGCTTGACTGGCTGGCACTTTCAGTGTGGGAGCAATAGTCCGACGTTTGTGATTTTTCGGGGTTTTTTTCAGTGGGCGCCCAGGTGCAGCTGGTGGTAAATGTCGAAGCCCTGTTGGTCAGGGAAAGCCCGGAGCCCCGATGTCTGTGGTGCTGTAGATGCGCTGGGAATGGCCAGTGAGGAGCAGCAAGAACTTGACAGGCTGGCACTTTCGGTGTGGGAGCAATCGTCCGACGTTTTTGATTTTTCAGGGTTTTTTTTCAGTGGGTAACCAGGTGCAGCTGGTGGTAAACGTCGAAGCCCTGTTCGTCAGGGAAAGTCCAGAGCCCCGATGTCTGTGGTGCTGTAGATGCGCTGGGAATGGCCGGTGAGTAGCAGCAAGAGCTTGACAGGCTGGCATTTAAGGTGTGGCAGGAATCGTCCGACATTTGTGATTTTTGGGGTTTTTTTTTCAGGGTGCACCCAGGTGCAGCTGGTGGTAAATGTCGAAGCCCGGTTCGTCAGGGAAAGTCCAGAGCCGCGATGTCTGTGGTGCTGTAGATGCGCTGCCAATGGCCGGGGAGGAGCAGCAAGAGCTTGAGTTGCTGGCACTTTTGGTGTGGGAGCAATCGTCCGACGTTTTTGATTTTTCAGGGTTTTTTTTCAGTGGGTAACCAGGTGCAGCTGGTGGTAAATGTCGAAGCCCTGTTGGTCAGGGAAAGCCCGGAGCCCCGATGTCTGTGGTGCTGTAGATGCGCTGGGAATGGCCGGTGAGTAGCAGCAAGAGCTTGAGTTGCTGGCACTTTTGGTGTGGGAGGAATCGTCCGACGTTCGTGATTTTTCGGGGTTTTATTTCAGTGGGCGCCCAGGTGCAGCTGGTGGTAAACGTTGAAGCCCTGTTGGTCAGGGAAAGCTCGGAGCCCCGATATCTGTGGTGCTGTAGATGCGCTGCCAATGGCCGGGGAGGAGCAGCAAGAGCTTGACTGGCTGGCACTTTGGGTGTGGGAGCAATCGTCGGACGTTCGTGATTTTTCGGGGTTTTATTTCAGTGGGCGCCCAGGTGCAGCTGGTGGTAAATGTCGAAGCCCTGTTGGTCAGGGAATGCCCGGAGCCCCGATGTCTGTGGTGCTGTAGATGCGCTGCCAATGGCCGGTGAGGAGCAGCAAGAGCTTGACAGGCTGGCATTTAAGGTGTGGCAGGAATCGTCCGACATTTGTGATTGTTGGGGTTTTTTTTTCAGGGGGCACCCAGGTTCAGCTGGTGCTAAATTTCGAAGCCCTGTTGGTCAGGGAAAGCCCGGAGCCCCGATGTCTGTGGTGCTGTAGATGCGCTGCCAATGGCCGGTGAGGAGCAGCAAGAGCTTGACTGGCTGGCACTTTCGGTGTGGGAGCAATCGTGCGATGTTCGTGATTTTTCGTTTATTTTTTTCAGTGGGCGCCCAGGTGCAGCTGGTGGTAAACGTTGAAGCCCTGTTGGTCAGGGAAAGCGCAGAACCCCAATGTCTGTGGTGCTGTAGATGCACTGCCAAAGTCTGGTGAGTAGCAGCAAGAGCTTGAGTTGCTGGCACTTTCGTTGTGGGAGCAATCGTCCGACGTTCGTGTTTTTTCGGGGTTTTATTTCAGTGGGCGCCCAGGTGCAGCTGGTGGTAAATGTCGAAGCCCTGTTGGTCAGGGAAAGCCCGGAGCCCCGATGTCTGTGGTGCTGTAGATGCCCTGCCAATGGGCGGTGAGGAGCAGCAAGAGCTTGAGTTGCTGGCACATTTGGTGTGGGAGCAATCGTCCGATGTTCGTGATTTTTCATTTATTTTTTTCAGTGGGCGCCCAGGTTCAGCTGGTGGTAAACGTCGAAGCCCTGTTGGTCAGGGAAAGCCCGGACCCCCGATGTCTGTGGTGCTGTAGATGCGCTGGGAATGGCCGGTGAGGAGCAGCAAGAGCTTGTGTTGCTGGCACTTTCGGTGTGGGTGCAATCGTCCGACGTTCGTGATTTTTCGGGGTTCTTTTCAGTGGGAGCCCAGGTGCAGCGAGTGGTAAACGTCGAAGCCCTGTTGGTCAGGGAAAGCCCGGAGCTCCGATGTCTGTGGTGCTGTAGATGCGCTGCCAATGGCCGGTGAGGAGAAGCAAGAGCTTGAGTTGCTGGCACTTTCGGTGTGGGAGCAATCGTCCGACGTTTTTGATTTTTCAGGGTTTTTTTTCAGTGGGTAACCAGGTGCAGCTGGTGGTAAATGTCGAAGCCCTGTTGGTCAGGGAAATCCCGGAGCCCCGATGTCTGTGGTGCTGTAGATGCGCCTCCAATGGCCGGTGAGGAGCAGCAAGAGCTTGACTGGCTGGCACTTTCGGTGTGGGAGCAATCGTCCGACGTTTGTGATATTTGGGGATTTTTTTTCCAGTGGGCGCCCAAGTTCAGGTGGTAGTAAACTTCTAAGCCCTGTTGGTCAGGAAAAGCCCGGAGCCCCGATGTCTGTGGTGCTGTAGATGCGCTGGGAATGGCTGGTGAGGAGCAGCTAGAGCTTGACTGGCTGGCACTTTTGGTGTGGGAGCAATTGTCCGACGTTCGTGATTTTTCACGGTTTTATTTCAGTGGGCGCCTAGGTGCAGCTGGTGGTAAATGTCGAAGCCCTGTTGGTCAGGGAAAGCCCGGAGCCCCGATGTCTGTGGTGCTGTAGATGCGCTGGGAATGGCCGGTGAGGAGCAGCAAGAGCTTGACAGGCTGGCATTTAAGGTGTGGGAGCAATCGTCCGACATTTGTGATTTTTGGGGTTTTTTTTTCAGGGGGAACCCAGGTGCAGCTGGTGGTAAATGTCGAAGCCCTGTTGGTCAGGGAAAGCCCGGAGCCCCGATGTCTGTGGTGCTGTAGATGCGCTGGGAATGGCCGGTGAGGAGCAGCAAGAGCTTGGCTGGCTGGCACTTTCGGTGTGGGAGCAATCGTCCGACGTTCGTGATTTTTCATGGTTTTTTTTCAGTGGGTAAACTGGTGCAGCTGGTGGTAAATGTCGAAGCCCTGTTGGTCAGGGAAAGCCCGGAGTCCCGATGTCTGTGGTGCTGTAGATTCACTGCTAGTGGCCGGTGAGGAGCAGCAAGAGCTTGAGTTGCTGGCACTTTCGGTGTGGGAGCAATCGTCCGACTTTTGTTATTTTTCGGCGTTGTTTTCAGTGGGCGCCCAGGTTCAGCTGGTGGTAAACGTCGAAGCCCTGTTGGTCAGGGAAAGCCCGGAGCCGCGATGTCTGTGGTGCTGTAGATGCGCTGCCAATGGCCGGTGAGGAGCAGCAAGAGCTTGACTGGCTGGCACTTTCAATGTGGGAACAATCGTCCGACGTTCGTGATTTTTCGGGTTTTTTTTCCAGTGGGCGCCCAGGTTCAGCTGGTGGTAAACGTCGAAGCCCTGTTGGTCAGGGAAAGCCCGGAGCCCCGATGTCTGTGGTGTTGTAGATGAGCTGCCAGTGGCCGGTGAGGAACTGCAAGAGCTTGACTGGCTGGCACTTTTGGTGTGGGAGCAATCGTCCGACGTTCGTGATATTTCGGGGTTTTTTTTCATTGGGAACCAGGTGCAGCTGGTGGTAAACGTCGAAGCCCTGTTGGTCAGGGGAAGCCCGGAGCCCCGATGTCTGTGGTGCTGTAGATGCGCTGGGAATGGCCGGTGAGGAGCAGCAAGAGCTTGACTGGCTGGCACTTTCAATGTGGGAACAATCGTCCGACGTTCGTGATTTTTCGGGTTTTTTTTCCAGTGGGCGCCCAGGTTCAGCTGGTGGTAAACGTCGAAGCACTGTTGGTCAGGGAAAGCCCGGAGCCCCGATGTCTGTGGTGCTGTAGATGCGCTGGGAATGGCCGGTGAGGAGCAGCAAGAGCTTGTGTTGCTGGCACTTTCGGTGTGGGAGCAATCGTCCGACGTTCGTGATTTTTCGGGGTTTTATTTCAGTGGGCGCCCAGGTGCAGCTGGTGGTAAACGTCGAAGCCCTGTTGGTCAGGGAAAGCCCGGATCCCCGATGTCTGTGGTGCTGTAGATGCGCTGCCAATGGCCGGTGAGGAACTGCAAGAGCTTGACTGGCTGGCACTTTCGGTGTGGGAGCAATCATCCGACGTTTTTGATTTTTCAGTGTTTTTTTTCAGTGCGTAACCAGGTGCAGCTGGTGGTAAATGTCGAAGCCCTGTTGGTCAGGGAAAGCCCGGAGCCCCGATGTCTGTGGTGCTGTAGATGCGCTGCCAATGGGCAGTGAGTAGCAGCAAGAGCTTGAGTTGCTGGCACTTTCGGTGTGGGAGCAATCGTCCGACGTTCATGATTTTTCAGGGTTTTTTTTTCAGTGGGCGCCCAGGTGCAGCCGGTGGTAAATTTCGAAGTCCTGTTGGTCAGGGAAAGCCCGGAGCCCCGATATCTGTGGTGCTGTAGATGCGCTGCCAATGGCCGGGGAGGAGCAGCAAGAGCTTGGCTGGCTGGCACTTTCGGTGTGGGAGCAATCGTCCGACGTTCGTGATTTTTCAGGGTTTTTTTTCAGTGGGCAACCAGGTGCAGCGAGTGGTAAACGTCGAAGCCCTGTTGGTCAGGGAAAGCCCGGGGCCTTGATGTCTGTGGTGCTGTAGATGCGCTGGGAATGGACAGGGAGGAGCAGCAAGAGCTTGACTGGCTGGCACTTTCGGTGTGGGAGCAATCGTCCGACGTTCGTGATTTTTCGGGGTTTTACTTTCAGTCGGCGCCCAGGTGCAGCTGGTGGTAAACGTCGAAGCCCAGTTGGTCAGGGAAAGCCCGGAGCCCCGATGTCTGTGGTGCTGTAGATGCGCTGCCAATGGGCGGTGAGGAGCAGCAAGAGCTTGACTGGGTGGCACTTTCGTTGTGGGATCAATCGTCTGATCTTCGTGATTTTTCGTTTATTTTTTTCAGTGGGCGCCCAGGTTCAGCTGGTGGTAAACGTCGAAGCCCTGTTGTTCAGGGAAAGCGCAGAACCCCGATGTCTGTGGTGCTGTAGATGCGCTGCCAATGGCCGGTGAGGAGCAGGAAGAGGCTGACATGCTGGCACTTTCGTTGTGGGAGCAATCGTCCGACGTTTGTGATTTTTGGGGATTTTTATTCACTGGGCGCCCAGGTGCAGCTGGTGGTAAACGTCGAAGCCCTGTTGGTCAGGGAAAGCCCGGAGCCCCGATGTCTGTGGTGTTGTAGATGCACTGCCACTGTCCGGTGAGGAGCAGCAAGAGCTTGACTGGCTGGCACTTTCGGTGTGGGAGCAATCGTCCGACGTTCGTGATTTTTCGGGGTTTTTTTTCAGTGGGCACCCAGGTGCAGCTGGTGGTAAATGTCAAAGCCCTGTTGGTCAGGGAAAGCCCGGAGCCCCGATGTCTGTGGTGCTGTAGATGCGCCTCCAATGGCCGGTGAGGAGCAGCAAGAGCTTGACAGGCTGGCACTTTCGGTGTGGGAGCAATCGTCCGACGTTTTTGATTTTTCAGGGTTTTTTTTCAGTGGGAGCCCAGGTGCAGCTGGTGGTAAACGTCGAAGCCCTGTTCGTCAGGGAAAGTCCAGAGCCCTGATGTCTGTGGTGCTGTAGATGCGCTGGGAATGGCTGGTGAGCAGCAGCAAGAGCTTGACTGGCTGGCACTTTCGGTGTGGGAGCAATCGTCCGACGTTCGTGATTTTTCGTTTATTTTTTTCAGTGGGCGCCCAGGTGCAGCTGGTGGTAAACGTCGAAGTCCAGTTGGTCAGGGAAAGCCCGGAGCCCCGATGTCTGTTGCGCTGTAGATGCGGTGGGAATGGGAGGTGAGTAGCAGCAAGAGCTTGAGTTGCTGGCACTTTCAGTGTGGGAGGAATCGTCCGACGTTCGTGATTTTTCGGGATTTTATTTCAGTGGGCGCCCAGGTGCAGCTGGTGGTAAACGTCGAAGCCCTGTTGTCAGGGAAAGCGCAGAACCCCGATGTCTGTGGTGCTGTAGATGCACTGCTAAAGTCCGGTGAGTAGCAGCAAGAGCTTGAGTTGCTGGCACTTTTGATGTGGGAGGAATCGTCCGACGTTCGTGATTTTTCGGGGTTTTATTTTAGTGGGCTCCCAGGTTCAGCTGGTGGTAAACGTCGAAGCCCTGTTCATCAGGGAAAGCCCGGAGCCCCGATGTCTGCGGTGCTGTAGGTGCGCTGCTAATGGCCGGCGACGAGCAGCAAGTGCTTGACTGTCTGGCACTTTCGGTGTGGGACCAATCGTCGGACGTTTGTGATTTTTGGGGATTTTTATTCACTGGGTGCCCAGGTGCAGCTGGTGGTAAATGTCGAAGGCCTGTTGGTCAGGGAAAGCCCGGAGCCACGATGTCTGTGGTGCTGTAGATGCGCTGCCAATAGCCGGTGAGGAGCAGCAAGAGCTTGACAGGCTGGCACTTTTGGTGTGGGAGCAATCGTCTGACGTTTTTGATTTTTCAGGTTTTTTTTTCAGTGGGTAACCAGGTGCAGCTGGTGGTAAATGTCGAAGCCCTGTTGGTCAGGGAAAGCCCGGAGCCGCGATGTCTGTGGTGCTGTAGATGCGCTGCCAATGGCCGGTGAGTAGCAGCAAGAGCTTGAGTTGCTGGCACTTTCGGTGTGGGAGCAATCGTCCGACGTTCGTGATTTTTCGGGGTTCTTTTCAGTGGGCGCCCAGGTGCAGCGAGTGGTAAACGTCGAAGCCCTGTTGGTCAGGGAAAGCACGGAGCCCCGATGTCTGTGGTGCTGTAGATGCGCTGCCAATGGGCAGTGAGTAGCAGCAAGAGCTTGAGTTGCTGGCACTTTCGGTGTGGGAGCAATCGTCCGACGTTCATGATTTTTGGGGTTTTTTTTTCAGTGGGCGCCCAGGTGCAGCCGGTGGTAAATTTCGAAGTCCTGTTGGTCAGGGAAAGCCCGGAGCCCCGATATCTGTGGTGCTGTAGATGCGCTGCCAATGGCCGGGGAGGAGCAGCAAGAGCTTGGCTGGCTGGCACTTTCGGTGTGGGAGCAATCGTCCGACGTTCGTGATTTTTCAGGGTTTTTTTTCAGTGGGCAACCAGGTGCAGCGAGTGGTAAACGTCGAAGCCCTGTTGGTCAGGGAAAGCCCGGGGCCTTGATGTCTGTGGTGCTGTAGATGCGCTGGGAATGGACAGGGAGGAGCAGCAAGAGCTTGACTGGCTGGGACTTTCGGTGTGGGAGCAATCGTCCGACGTTCGTGATTTTTCGGGGTTTTACTTTCAGTGGGCGCCCAGGTGCAGCTGGTGGTAAACGTCGAAGCCCAGTTGGTCAGGGAAAGCCCGGAGCCCCGGTGTCTGTGGTGCTGTAGATGCGCTGCCAATGGGCGGTGAGGAGCAGCAAGAGCTTGACTGTCTGGCACTTTCGTTGTGGGATCAATCGTCTGATCTTCGTGATTTTTCGTTTATTTTTTTCAGTGGGCGCCCAGGTGCAGCTGGTGGTAAACGTCGAAGCCCAGTTGGTCAGGGAAAGCCCGGAGCCCCGATGTCTGTGGTGCTGTAGATGCGCTGCCAATGGCCGGTGTTCAGCAGCTAGAGCTTGACTGTCTGGCACTTTTTGTGTCGGAGCAATCGTCCGACGTTCATGATTTTTCGGGGTTCTTTTCAGTGGGAGCCCAGGTTCAGCGAGTGGTAAACGTCGAAGCCCTGTTGGTCAGGGAAAGCCCGGAGCCCCGATGTCTGTGGTGCTGTAGATGCGCTGGGAATGGCCGGTGAGGAGCAGCAAGAGCTTGACTGGCTGGGACTTTCGGTGTGGGAGCAATCGTCCGACGTTTTTGATTTTTCAGGGTTTTTTTTCAGTGGGAGCCCAGGTGCAGCTGGTGGTAAACGTCGAAGCCCTGTTCGTCAGGGAAAGTCCAGAGCCCTGATGTCTGTGGTGCTGTAGATGCGCTGGGAATGGCCGGTGAGGAGCAGCAAGAGCTTGACAGGCTGGCATTTAAGGTGTGGCAGGAATCGTCCGACATTTGTGATTTTTGGGGTTTTTTTTTCAGGGGGCACCCAGGTGCAGCTGGTGGTGAATGTCGAAGGCCTGTTGGTCAGGGAAAGCCCGGATCCCCGATGTCTGTGGTGCTGTAGATGCGCTGGGAATGGGCGGTGAGGAGCAGCAAGAGCTTGACTGGCTGGCACTTTCGGTGTGGGAGCAATCGTGCGATGTTCGTGATTTTTCGTTTATTTTTTTCAGTGGGCGCCCAGGTGCAGCTGGTGGTAAACGTCGAAGGCCTGTTGGTCAGGGAATGCTCGGAGCCCCGATGTCTGTGGTGCTGTAGATGCGCTGGGAATGGCCGGGGAGGAGCAGCAAGAGCTTGACTGGCTGGCACTTTGGGTGTGGGAGCAATCGTCGGACGTTCGTGATTTTTCGGGGTTTTATTTCAGTGGGCGCCCAGGTGCAGCTGGTGGTAAATGTCGAAGCCCTGTTGGTCAGGGAATGCCCGGAGCCCCGATGTCTGTGGTGCTGTAGATGCGCCTCCAATGGCCGGTGAGGAGCAGCAAGAGCTTGACAGGCTGGCATTTAAGGTGTGGCAGGAATCGTCCGACATTTGTGATTGTTGGGGTTTTTTTTTCAGGGGGCACCCAGGTGCAGCTGGTGGTAAATGTCGAAGCCCTGTTGGTCAGGTAAAGACCTGAGCCCCGATGTCTGTGGTGCTGTAGATGCGCTGCCAATGGCCGGTGAGGAGCAGCAAGAGCTTGAGTTGCTGGCACTTTTGGTGTGGGAGCAATCGTCTGACGTTTTTGATTTTTCAGGGTTTTATTTCAGTGGGCGCCCAGGTTCAGCTGGTGGTAAATGTCGAAGCCCTGTTGGTCAGGGAAAGCCCGGAGCCCCGATGTCTGTGGTGCTGTAGATGCGCTGGGAATGGCCGGTGAGGAGCAGCAAGAGCTTGACTGGCTGGCACTTTCGTTGTGGGAGCAATCGTCCGACGTTCGTGATTTTTCGGGGTTTTTTTTCAGTGGGCGCCCAGGTGCAGCTGGTGGTAAACGTCGAAGTCCAGTTGGTCAGGGAAAGCCCGGAGCCCCGATGTCTGTGGCGCTGTAGATGCGGTGGGAATGGGAGGTGAGTAGCAGCAAGAGCTTGAGTTGCTGGCACTTTCAGTGTGGGAGGAATCGTCCGACGTTCGTGATTTTTCGGGGTTTTATTTTAGTGGGCTCCCAGGTTCAGCTGGTGGTAAACGTCGAAGCCCTGTTCATCAGGGAAAGCCCGGAGCCCCGATGTCTGTGGTGCTGTAGATGCACTGGGAGTGGCCGGGGAGGAGCAGCAAGAGCTTGACTGTCTGGCACTTTTGGTGTGGGAGCAATCGTCCGACGTTCGTGATTTTTCGGGGTTATTTTCAGTGGGACCCCAGGTTCAGCGAGTGGTAAACGTCGAAGCCCTGTTGGTCAGGGAAAGCCCGGAGCCCCGATGTCTGTGGTGCTGTAGATGCGCTGCCAATGGCCGGTGAGGAGCAGCAAGAGCTTGTGTTGCTGGCACTTTCGCTGTGGGAGCAATCGTCCGACGTTCGTGATTTTTCGGGGTTTTATTTCAGTGGGCGCCCAGGTTCAGCTGGTGGTAAACGTCGAAGCCCAGTTGGTCAGGGAAAGCCCGGAGCCCCGATGTCTGTGGTGCTGTAGATGCACTGCCAAAGTCCGGTGAGGAGCAGCAAGAGCTTGACTGGCTGGCACTTTCGGTGTGGGAGCAATCGTCCGACGTTTTTGATTTTTCGGGGTTCTTTTCAGTGGGAGCCCAGGTGCAGCTGGTGGTAAATGTCGAAGCCCTGTTGGTCAGGGAAAGCCCGGAGCCCCGATGTCTGTGGTGCTATAGATGTGCTGCCAATGGGCGGTGAGTAGCAGCAAGAGCTTGAGTTGCTGGCACTTTCGGTGTGGGAGCAATCATCCGATGTTCGTGATTTTTCGTTTTTTTTTTCAGTGGGCGCCCAGGTTCAGCTGGTGGTAAACGTCGAAGCCCTTTTGGTTAGGGAAAGCGCAGAACCCCAATGTCTGTGGTGCTGTAGATGCACTGCCAAAGTCCGGTGAGTAGCAGCAAGAGCTTGACTGGCTGGCACTTTCGGTGTGGGAGAAATCGTCCGACGTTCGTGATTTTTCGGGGTTTTATTTCAGTGGGCGCCCAGGTGCAGCTGGTGGTAAACGTCTAAGCCCTGTTGGTCAGGGAAAGCGCAGAACCCCGATGTCTGTGGTGCTATAGATGCACTGCCAAAGTCCGGTGAGTAGCAGCAAGAGCTTGAGTTCCTGGCACTTTCGTTGTGGGAGCAATCGTCCGACGTTCGTGATTTTTCGGGGTTTTATTTCAGTGGGCGCCCAGGTGCAGCTGGTGGTAAATGTCGAAGCCCAGTTGGTCAGGTAAAGCCCAGAGCCCCGATGTCTGTGGTGTTGTAGATGCGCTAGGAATGGCCGGGCAGGAGCAGCAAGAGGTTGACAGGCTGGCATTTAAGGTGTGGCAGGAATCGTCCGACGTTTGTGATTTTTGGGGTTTTTTTTTCAGGGGGCACCCAGGTGCAGCTGGTGGTAAATGTCGAAGCCCGGTTCGTCAGGGAAAGCCCGGAGTCCCGATGTCTGTGGTGCTGTAGATTCACTGCTAGTGGCCGGTGAGGAGCAGCAAGAGCTTGAGTTGCTGGCACTTTCGGTGTGGGAGCAATCGTCCGACTTTTGTTATTTTTCGGCGTTGTTTTCAGTGGGCGCCCAGGTTCAGCTGGTGGTAAACGTCGAAGCGCTGTTGGTCAGGGAAAGCCCGGAGCCCCGATGTCTGTGGTGCTGTAGATGCGCTGCCAATGGCCGGTGAGGAGCAGCAAGAGCTTGACTGGCTGGCACTTTCAATGTGGGAACAATCGTCCGACGTTCGTGATTTTTCGGGTTTTTTTTCCAGTGGGCGCCCAGGTGCAGCTGGTGGTAAACGTCGAAGCCCTGTTGGTCAGGGAAAGCCCGGAGCCCCGATGTCTGTGGTGCTGTAGATGAGCTGCCAGTCGCCGGTGAGGAACTGCAAGAGCTTGACTGGCTGGCACTTTCGGTGTGGGTGCAATCGTCCGACGTTCGTGATTTTTCGGGGTTTTTTTCAGTGGGTGCCCAGGTGCAGCCGGTGGTAAATTTCGAAGCCCTGTTGCTCAGGGAAAGCCCGGAGCCCCGATGTCTGTGGTGCTGTAGATGCGCTGCCAATGGCCGGGGAGGAGCAGCAAGAGCTTGGCTGGCTGGCACTTTCGGTGTGGGAGCAATCGTCCGACGTTCGTGATTTTTCAGGGTTTTTTTTCAGTGGGCAACCAGGTGCAGCGAGTGGTAAACGTCGAAGCCCTGTTGGTCAGGGAAAGCCCGGAGCCTTGATGTCTGTGGTGCTGTAGGTGCGCTGCTAATGGCCGGCGACGAGCAGCAAGTGCTTGACTGTCTGGCACTTTCGGTTTGGGACCAATCGTCGGACGTTTGTGATTTTTGGGGATTTGTATTCACTGGGTGCCCAGGTGCAGCTGGTGGTAAATGTCGAAGGCCTGTTGGTCAGGGAAAGCCCGGAGCCCCGATGTCTGTGGTGCTGTAGATGCGCTGCCAATAGCCGGTGAGGAGCAGCAAGAGGCTGACATGCTGGCACTTTCGATGCGGGTGCAATCGTCCGACGTTCGTGATTTTTCAGGGTTTTTTTCAGTGGGTGCCCAGGTGCAGCTCGTGGTAAATGTCGAAGCCCTGTTGGTCAGGGAAAGCTCGGAGCCCCGATGTCTGTGGTGCTGTAGATGCACTGGGAGTGGCCGGGGAGGAGCAGCAAGAGCTTGGCTGGCTGGCACTTTCGGTGTGGGAGCAATCGTCCGACGTTCGTGATTTTTCGGGGTTTTATTTCAGTGGGCGCCCAGGTTCAGCTGGTGGTAAACGTCGAAGCCGTGTTGGTCAGGGAAAGCCCGGAGCCCCGATGTCTGTGGTGCTGTAGATGCACTGGGAGTGTCCGGGGAGGAGCAGCAAGAGCTTGACTGTCTGGCACTTTTGGTGTGGGAGCAATCGTCCGACGTTCGTGATTTTTCGGGGTTATTTTCAGTGGGACCCCAGGTTCAGCGAGTGGTAAACGTCGAAGCCCTGTTGGTCAGGGAAAGCCCGGAGCCCCGATGTCTGTGGTGCTGTAGATGCACTGCCAAAGTCCGGTGAGTAGCAGCAAGAGCTTGACTGGCTGGCACTTTCGGTGTGGGAGAAATCGTCCGACGTTCGTGATTTTTCGGGGTTTTATTTCAGTGGGCGCCCAGGTGCAGCTGGTGGTAAACGTCTAAGCCCTGTTGGTCAGGGAAAGCGCAGAACCCCGATGTCTGTGGTGCTATAGATGCACTGCCAAAGTCCGGTGAGTAGCAGCAAGAGCTTGAGTTCCTGGCACTTTCGTTGTGGGAGCAATCGTCCGACGTTCGTGATTTTTCGGGGTTTTATTTCAGTGGGCGCCCAGGTGCAGCTGGTGGTAAATGTCGAAGCCCTGTTGGTCAGGGAAAGCCCGGAGCCCCGATGTCTGTGGTGCTGTAGATGCGATGCCAATGTCCGGTGAGGAGCAGCAAGAGCTTGAGTTGCTGGCACTTTTGGTGTGGGAGCAATCGTCTGACGTTTTTGATTTTTCAGGGTTTTTTTTCAGTGGGTAACCAGGTGCAGCTGGTGGTAAATGTCGAAGCCCTGTTGGTCAGGGAAAGCCCGGAGCCGCGATGTCTGTGGTGCTGTAGATGCGCTGGGAATGGCCAGTGAGGAGCAGCAAGAGCTTGACTGGCTGGCACTTTCGGTGTGGGAGCAATCGTGCGATGTTCGTGATTTTTCGTTTATTTTTTTCAGTGGGCGCCCAGGTGCAGCTGGTGGTAAACGTTGACGCCCTGTTGTTCAGGGAAAGCGCAGAACCCCGATGTCTGTGGTGCTGTAGATGCGCTGCCAAAGTCCGGTGAGTAGCAGCAAGAGCTTGAGTTGCTGGCACTTTCGGTGTGGGAGCAATCGTCCGACGTTCGTGATTTTTCGGGGTTCTTTTCAGTGGGAGCCCAGCTGCAGCGAGTCGTAAACGTCGAAGCCCTGTTGGTCAGGGAAAGCCCGGAGCCCCGATGTCTGTGGTGCTGTAGATGCGCTGGGAATGGCCGGTGAGGAGCAGCAAGAGCTTGACAGGCTGGCACTTTCGGTGTGGGAGCAATCGTCCGACGTTTTTGATTTTTCAGGGTTTTTTTTCAGTGGGAGCACAGGTGCAGCTGCTGGTAAACGTCGAAGCTCTATTCGTCAGGGAAAGTCCAGAGCCCTGATGTCTGTGGTGCTGTAGATGCGCTGGGAATGGCCGGTGAGCAGCAGCAAGAGCTTGACAGGCTGGCATTTAAGGTGTGGCAGGAATCGTCCGACATTTGTGATTGTTGGGGTTTTTTTTTCAGGGGGCACCCAGGTGCAGCTGGTGGTAAATGTCGAAGCCCTGTTGGTCAGGGAAAGCCCGGAGCCCCGATGTCTGTGGTGCTGTAGATGCGCTGCCAATGGCCGGTGAGGAGCAGCTAGAGCTTGACAGGCTGGCACTTTCGGTGTTGGAGCAATCGTCCGACGTTCGTGATTTTTCGTTTATTTTTTTCAGTGGGCGCCCAGGTGCAGCTGGTGGTAAACGTCGAAGTCCAGTTGGTCAGGGAAAGCTCGGAGCCCCAATATCTGTGGTGCTGTAGATGCGCTGCCAATGGCCGGGGAGGAGCAGCAAGAGCTTGACTGGCTGTCACTTTGGGTGTGGGAGCAATCGTCGGACGTTCGTGATTTTTCGGGGTTTTATTTCAGTGGGCGCCCAGGTGCAGCTGGTGGTAAATGTCGAAGCCCTGTTGGTCAGGGAATGCCCGGAGCCCCGATGTCTGTGGTGCTGTAGATGCGCCTCCAATGGCCGGTGAGGAGCAGCAAGAGCTTGACAGGCTGGCATTTAAGGTGTGGCAGGAATCGTCCGACATTTGTGATTGTTGGGGTTTTTTTTTCAGGGGGCACCCAGGTGCAGCTGGTGGTAAATGTCGAAGCCCTGTTGGTCAGGGAAAGCCCGGAGCCGCGATGTCTGTGGTGCTGTAGATGCGCTGGGAATGGCCGGTGAGGAGCAGCAAGAGCTTGAGTTGCTGGCACTTTTGGTGTGGGATCAATCGTCTGACGTTTTTGATTTTTCAGGGTTTTTTTTCAGTGGGTAACCAGGTGCAGCTGGTGGTAAATGTCGAAGCCCTGTTGGTCAGGGAAAGCCCGGAGCCGCGATGTCTGTGGTGCTGTAGATGCGCTGGGAATGGCCGGTGAGGAGCAGCTAGAGCTTGAGTTGCTGGCACTTTCAGTGTGGGAGGAATCGTCCGACGTTCGTGATTTTTCGGGGTTTTATTTCAGTGGGCGCCCAGGTGCAGCTGGTGGTAAATGTCGAAGCCCTGTTGGTCAGGGAAAGCCCGGAGCCCCGATGTCTGTGGTGCTGTAGATGCGCTGCCAATGGCCGGTGAGGAGCAGCAAGTGCTTGACTTGCTGGCACTTTCGGTGTGGGAGCAATCGTCCGATGTTCGTGATTTTTCGTTTATTTTTTTCAGTGGGCGCCCAGGTTCAACTGGTGGTAAACGTCGAAGCCCTGTTGGTCAGGGAAAGCCCGGAGCCCCGATGTCTGTGGTGCTGTAGATGCGCTGGGAATGGCTGGTGAGGAGCAGCAAGAGCTTGAGTTGCTGGCACTTTCGGTGTTGGAGCAATCGTCCGACGTTCGTGATTTTTCAGGGTTTTTTTTCAGTGGGCGCCCAGGTTCAGCTGGTGGTAATCGTCGAAGCCCTGTTGGTCAGGGAAAGCCCGGATCCCCGATGTCTGTGGTGCTGTAGATGCACTGCCAAAGTCCGGTGAGGAGCAGCAAGAGCTTGAGTTGCTGGCACTTTCGGTGTGGGAGCAATCGTCCGACGTTCGTGATTTTTCGGGGTTTTATTTCAGTGGGCGCCCAGGTTCAGCTGGTGGTAAACGTCGAAGCCCAGTTGGTCAGGGAAAGCCCGGAGCCCCGATGTCTGTGGTGCTGTAGATGCGCTGGGAATGGGAGGTGAGTAGCAGCAAGAGCTTGAGTTGCTGGCACTTTCAGTATGGGAGCAATCGTCCGACGTTCGTGATTTTTCGGGGTTTTATTTCAGTGGGCGCCCAGGTGCAGCTGGTGGTAAATGTCGAAGCCCTGTTGGTCAGGGAAAGCCCGGAGCCCCGATGTCTGTGGTGCTGTAGATGCGCTGCCAATGGCCGGGGAGGAGCAGCAAGAGCTTGAGTTGCTGGCACTTTTGGTGTGGGAGCAATAGTCCGACGTTTGTGATATTTGCGGATTTTTTTTCCAGTGGGCGCCCAGGTTCAGCTCGTAGTAAACTTCTAAGCACTGTTGGTCAGGGAAAGCCCGGAGCCCCGATGTCTGTGGTGCTGTAGATGCGCTGGGAATGGCTGGTGAGGAGCAGCTAGAGCTTGACAGGCTGGCACTTTCGGTGTGGGAGGAATCGTAGGACGTTTGTGATTTTTGGGGATTTTTATTCACTGGGCGCCCAGGTTCAGCTGGTGGTAAACGTCGAAGCCCTGTTGGTCAGGGAAAGCCCAGAGCCCCGATGTCTGTGGTGCTGTAGATGCACTGGGAATGGCCGGTGAGGAGCAGCAAGAGCTTGACAGGCTGGCATTTAAGGTGTGGCAGGAATCGTCCGACGTTCGTGATTTTTGGGGTTTTTTTTTCAGGGGGCACCCAGGTGCAGCTCGTAGTAAACTTCTAAGCACTGTTGGTCAGGGAAAGCCCGGAGCCCCGATGTCTGTGGTGCTGTAGATGCGCTGGGAATGGCTGGCGAGGAGCAGCAAGAGCTTGACTGGCTGGCACTTTCGGTGTGGGAGGAATCGTAGGACGTTTGTGATTTTTGGGGATTTTTATTCACTGGGCGCCCATGTTCAGCTGGTGGTAAACGTCGAAGCCCTGTTGGTCAGGGAAAGCCCGGAGCCCCGATGTCTGTGGTGCTGTAGATGCACTGCCAAAGACCGGTGAGTAGCAGCAAGAGCTTGAGTTGCTGGCACTTTCGTTGTGGGAGCAATCGTCCGACGTTCGTGATTTTTCGGGGTTTTATTTCAGTGGGCGCCCAGGTGCAGCTGGTGGTAAATGTCGAAGCCCTGTTGGTCAGGGAAAGCCCGGAGCCCCGATGTCTGTGGTGCTGTAGATGCGCTGCGAATGGCCGGTGAGGAGCAGCAAGAGCTTGACTGGCTGGCACTTTCAATGTGGGAACCATCGTCCGACGTTCGTGATTTTTCGGGGTTCTTTTCAGTGGGAGCCCAGGTGCAGCAAGTGGTAAACGTCGAAGCCCTGTTGGTCAGGGAAAGCCCGGAGCTCCGATGTCTGTGGTGCTGTAGATGAGCTGCCAGTGGCCGGTGAGGAACTGCAAGAGCTTGAGTTGCTGGCACTTTCGGTGTGGGAGCAATCGTCCGACGTTCGTGATTTTTCAGGGTTTTTTTTGAGTGCGTAACCAGGTGCAGCTGGTGGTAAATGTCGAAGCCCTGTTGGTCAGGGAAAGCCCGGAGCCCCGATGTCTGTGGTGCTGTAGATGCGCTGGGAATGGCCGGTGAGGAGCAGCAAGAGCTTGACAGGCTGGCACTTTCGGTGTGGGAGCAATCGTCCGACGTTTTTGATTTTTCAGGGTTTTTTTTCAGTGGGAGCCCAGGTGCAGCTGGTGGTAAACGTCGAAGCCCTGTTCGTCAGGGAAAGTCCAGAGCCCTGATGTCTGTGGTGCTGTAGATGCGCTGGGAATGGCCGGTGAGGAGCAGCAAGAGCTTGACAGGCTGGCACTTTCGGTGTGGGAGCAATCGTCCGACGTTCGTGATTTTTCGTTTATTTTTTTCAGTGGGCGCCCAGGTGCAGCTGGTGGTTAAACGTCGAAGCCCTGTTGGTCAGGGAAAGCCCGGAGCCCCGATGTCTGTGGTGCTGTAGATGCGCTGCCAATGGCCGGTGAGGAGCAGCAAGAGCTTGAGTTGCTGGCACTTTCGGTGTGGGAGCAATCGTGCGATGTTCGTGATTTTTCGTTTATTTTTTTCACTGGGCGCCCAGGTGCAGCTGATGGTAAATGTCAAAGCCCTGTTGGTCAGGGAAAGCCCGGAGCCCCGATGTCTGTGGTGTTGTAGATGCGCTGCCAATGGCCGGGGAGGAGCAGCAAGAGCTTAACTGGCTGGCACTTTCGGTGTGGGAGCAATCGTGCGATGTTCGTGATTTTTCGTTTATTTTTTTCACTGGGCGCCCAGGTGCAGCTGATGGTAAATGTCAAAGCCCTGTTGGTCAGGGAAAGCCCGGAGCCCCGATGTCTGTGGTGTTGTAGATGCGCTGCCAATGTCCGGTGAGGAACAGCAACAGCTTGACTGGCTGGCACTTTCAGTGTGGGAGCAATCGTCCGACGTTTGTGATTTTTCGGGGTTCTTTTCAGTGGGAGCCCAGGTTCAGCGAGTGGTAAACGTCGAAGCCCTGTTGGTCAGGGAAAGCCCGGAGCCCCGATGTCTGTGGTGTTGTAGATGCGCTGCCAATGGCCGGGGAGGAGCAGCAAGAGCTTAACTGGCTGGCACTTTCGGTGTGGGAGCAATCGTCCGACGTTCGTGATTTTTGGGGTTTTATTTCAGTGGGCGCCCAGGTGAAGCTGGTGGTGAACGTCGAAGCCCTGTTGGTCAGGGAAAGCCCGGAACTCCGATGTCTGTGGTGCTGTAGATGCGCTGGGAATGGCCGGTGAGGAGCAGCAAGAGCTTGACTGGCTGGCACTTTCGGTGTGGGAGGAATCGTCCGAAGTTCGTGATTTTTCGGGGTTTTTTTTCAGTGGGCACCCAGGTGCAGCTGGTGGTAAACGTCGAAGCCCTGTTGGTCAGGGAAAGCTCGGAGCCCCGATATCTGTGGTGCTGTAGGTGCGCTGCCAATGGCCGGGGAGGAGCAGCAAGAGCTTGACTGGCTGGCACTTTTGGTGTGGGAGCAATCGTCTGACGTTCGTGATTTTTCGGGCTTTTACTTTCAGTGGGCCCCCAGGTTCAGCTGGTGTTAAATGTCGAAGCCCGGTTCGTCAGGGAAAGCCCGGAGCCCCGATGTCTGTGGTGCTGTAGATGCGCTGCCAATGGGCGGTGAGGAGAGCAAGAGCTTGACTTGCTGGCACTTTTGGTGTGGGAGCAATCGTCCGATGTTCGTGATTTTTCGTTTATTTTTTTGAGTGGGCGCCCAGGTTCAGCTGGTGGTAAACGTCGAAGCCCTGTTGGTCAGGGAAAGCCCGGAGCCCCGATGTCTGTGGTGCTGTAGATGCGCTGGGAATGGCCGGTGTGGAGCAGCAAGAGCTTGACAGGCTGGCACTTTCGGTGTGGGAGCAATCGTCCGACGTTCGTGATTTTTCAGGGTTTTTTTTCAGTGGGTAACCAGGTGCAGCTGGTGGTAAACGTCGAAGCCCTGTTGGTCAGGGAAAGTCCAGAGCCCTAATGTCTGTGGTGCTGTAGATGCGCTGGGAATGGCCGGTGAGTAGCAGCAAGAGCTTGACAGGCTGGCATTTAAGGTGTGGCAGGAATCGTCCGACATTTGTGATTTTTGGGGTTTTTTTTTCAGGGGGCACCCAGGTGCAGCTGGTGGTAAATGTCGAAGCCCGGTTCGTCAGGGAAAGCCCGGAGCCCCGATGTCTGTGGTGCTGTAGATGCGCTGCCAATGGCCGGTGAGGATCAGCAAGAGCTTGAGTTGCTGGCACTTTTGATGTGGGAGCAATCGTCCGACGTTTTTGCTTTTTCAGGGTTTTTTTTCAGTGGGTAACCAGGTGCAGCTGGTGGTAAATGTCGAAGCCCTGTTGGTCAGGGAAAGCCCAGAGCCCCGATGTCTGTGGCGCTGTAGATGCGCTGGGAATGGCCGGTGAGGAGCAGCAAGAGCTTGAGTTGCTGGCACTTTCAGTGTGGGAGGAATCGTCCGACGTTCGTGATTTTTCGGGGTTTTATTTCAGTGGGCGCCCAGGTGCAGCTGGTGGTAAATGTCGAAGCCCTGTTGGTCAGGGAAAGCCCGGAGCCCCGATGTCTGTGGTGCTGTAGATGCGCTGGGAATGGCTGGTGAGGAGCAGCAAGAGCTTGACAGGCTGGCACTTTCGGTGTGGGAGCAATCGTCCGACATTTCTGATTTTTGGGGTTTTTTTTTCAGGGGGCACGCAGGTGCAGCTGGTGGTAAATGTCGAAGCCCGGTTCGTCAGGGAAAGCCCGGAGCCCCGATGTCTGTGGTGCTGTCGATGCGCTGGGAATGGCCGGTGAGTAGCAGCAAGAGTTTGACAGGCTGGCATTTAAGGTGTGGCAGGAATCGTCCGACGTTCGTGATTTTTCGGGGTTTTTTTTCAGTGGGCGCCCAGGTGCAGCTGGTGGTAAATGTCGAAGCCCTGTTGGTCAGGGAAAGCCCGGAGCCCCGATGTCTGTGGTGCTGTAGATGCGCTGGGAATGGCCGGTGAGTAGCAGCAAGAGCTTGACAGGCTGGCATTTAAGGTGTGGCAGGAATCGTCCGACATTTGTGATTGTTGGGGTTTTTTTTTCAGGGGGCACCCAGGTGCAGCTGGTGGTAAATGTCGAAGCCCTGTTCGTCAGGGAAAGCCCGGAGCCCCGATGTCTGTGGTGCTGTAGATGGGCTGCCAATGGCCGGTGAGGAGCAGCAAGAGCTTGACTTGCTGGCACTTTGGGTGTGGGAGCAATCGTCCGATGTTCGTGATTTTTCGGGGTTTTTTTTCAGTGGGCGCCCAGGTTCAGCTGGTGGTAAACGTCGAAGCCCTGTTGGTCAGGGAAAGCCCGGAGCCCCGATGTCTGTGGTGCTGGAGATGCACTGCCAAAGTCCGGTGAGGAGCAGCAAGAGCTTGTGTTGCTGGCACTTTCGGTGTGGGAGAAATCGTCCGACGTTCGTGATTTTTCGGGTTTTTTTTTCAGTGGGCGCCCAGGTGCAGCTGGTGGTAAACGTCGAAGCCCTGTTGGTCAGGGAAAGCTCGGAGCCCCGATATCTGTGGTGCTGTAGATGCGCTGCCAATGGCCGGGGAGGAGCAGCAAGAGCTTGAGTTGCTGGCACTTTCGGTTTGGGAGCAATCGTGCGATGTTCGTGATTTTTCGTTTATTTTTTTCAGTGGGCGCCCAGGTGCAGCTGGTGGTAAACGTTGAAGCCCTGTTGGTCAGGGAAAGCGCAGAACCCCGATGTCTGTGGTGCTGTAGATGCACTGCCAAAGTCCGGTGAGTAGCAGCAAGAGCTTGAGTTGCTGGCACTTTCGGTGTGGGAGGAATCGTCCGACGTTCGTGATTTTTCGGGGTTTTATTTCAGTGGGCGCCCAGGTGCAGCTGGTGGTAAACGTTGAAGCCCTGTTGGTCAGGGAAAGCCCGGAGCCCCGATATCTGTGGTGCTGTAGATGTGCTGCCAATGGCCGGTGAGGAGCAGCAAGAGCTTGACTGGCTGGCACTTTGGGTGTGGGAGCAATCGTCGTCCGTTCGTGATTTTTCGGGGTTTTATTTCAGTGGGCGCCCAGGTTCAGCTGGTGGTAAACTTCTAAGCCCTGTTGGTCAGGGAAAGCCCGGAGCCCCGATGTCTGTGGTGCTGTAGATGCGCTGGGAATGGCCGGTGTTCAGCAGCTAGAGCTTGACTGTCTGGCACTTTTGGTGTGGGAGAAATCGTCCGACGTTCGTGATTTTTGGTGTTTTTTTTTCAGGGGGCACCCAGGTGCAGCTGGTGGTAAATGTCGAAGCCCGGTTCGTCAGGGAAAGCCCGGAGCCCCGATGTCCGTGGTGCTGTAGATGCGCTGGGAATGGCTGGTGAGGAGCAGCAAGAGCTTGACAGGCTGGCACTTTCGGTGTGGGAGCAATCGTCCGACGTTCGTGATTTTTCGGGGTTCTTTTCAGTGGGAGCCCAGCTGCAGCGAGTGGTAAACGTCGAAGCCCTGTTGGTCAGGGAAAGCCCGGAGCCCCGATGTCTGTGGTGCTGTAGATGCGCTGGGAATGGCCGGTGAGGAGCAGCAAGAGCTTGACAGGCTGGCACGTTCGGTGTGGGAGCAATCGTCCGACGTTTTTGATTTTTCAGGGTTTTTTTTCAGTGGGAGCCCAGGTGCAGCTGGTGGTAAACGTCGAAGCCCTGTTCGTCAGGGAAAGTCCAGAGCCCTGATGTCTGTGGTGCTCTAGATGCGCTGGGAATGGCCGGTGAGTAGCAGCAAGAGCTTGACAGGCTGGCATTTAAGGTGTGGCAGGAATTGTCCGACATTTGTGATTTTTGGGGTTTTTTTTTCAGGGGGCACCCAGGTGCAGCTGGTGGTAAATGTCGAAGCCCTGTTGGTCAGGGAAAGCCCGGAGCCCCGATGTCTGTGGTGCTGTAGATGCGCTGGGAATGGGCGGTGAGGAGCAGCAAGAGCTTGACTTGCTGGCACTTTCGGTGTGGGAGCAATCGTCGGACGTTCGTGATTTTTCGGGGTTTTATTTCAGTGGGCGCCCAGGTGCAGCTGGTGGTAAATGTCGAAGCCCTGTTGGTCAGGGAATGCCCAGAGCCCCGATGTCTGTGGTGCTGTAGATGCGCCTCCAATGGCCGGTGAGGAGCAGCAAGAGCTTGACAGGCTGGCATTTAAGGTGTGGCAGGAATCGTCCGACATTTGTGATTGTTGGGGTTTTTTTTTCAGGGGGCACCCAGGTGCAGCTGGTGGTAAATGTCGAAGCCCGGTTCGTCAGGGAAAGCCCGGAGCCCCGATGTCTGTGGTGCTGTAGATGCGCTGCCAATGGCCGGTGAGGAGCAGCAAGAGCTTGAGTTGCTGGCACTTTTGGTGTGGGAGCAATCGTCTGACGTTTTTGATTTTTCAGGGTTTTTTTTCAGTGGGTAACCAGGTGCAGCTGGTGGTAAATGTCGAAGCCCTGTTGGTCAGGGAAAGCCCGGAGCCGCGATGTCTGTGGTGCTGTAGATGCGCTGGGAATGGCCGGTGAGGAGCAGCAAGAGCTTGACTGACTGGGACTTTCGGTGTGGGAGCAATCGTCCGACGTTTGTGATATTTGGGGATTTTTTTTCCAGTGGGCGCCCAAGTTCAGCTGGTAGTAAACTTCTAAGCCCTGTTGGTCAGGGAAAGCCCGGAGCCCCGATGTCTGTGGCGCTGTAGATGCGCTGGGAATGGCTGGTGAGGAGCAGCAAGAGCTTGACAGGCTGGCACTTTCGGTGTTGGAGCAATCGTCCGACGTTCGTGATTTTTCGGGGTTTTTTTTCAGTGGGCGCCCAGGTGCAGCTGGTGTTAAACGTCGAAGTCCAGTTGGTCAGGGAAAGCCCGGAGCCCCGATGTCTGTGGCGCTGTAGATGCGGTGGGAATGGGAGGTGAGTAGCAGCAAGAGCTTGAGTTGCTGGCACTTTCAGTGTGGGAGGAATCGTCCGACGTTCGTGATTTTTCGGGGTTTTATTTCAGTGGGCGCCCAGGTGCAGCTGGTGGTAAATGTCGAAGCCCTGTTGGTCAGGGAAAGCCCGGAGCCCCGATGTCTGTGGTGCTGTAGATGCGCTGGGAATGGCTGGTGAGGAGCAGCAAGAGCTTGACAGGCTGGCACTTTCGGTGTGGGAGCAATCGTCCGACATTTCTGATTTTTGGGGTTTTTTTTTCAGGGGGCACGCAGGTGCAGCTGGTGGTAAATGTCGAAGCCCGGTTCGTCAGGGAAAGCCCGGAGCCGCGATGTCTGTGGTGCTGTAGATGCGCTGCCAATGGCCGGTGAGGAGCAGCAAGGGCTTGAGTTGCTGGCACTTTTGGTGTGGGAGCAATCGTCCGACGTTTTTGATTTTTCAGGGTTTTTTTTCAGTGGGTAACCAGGTGCAGCTGGTGGTAAATGTCGAAGCCCTGTTGGTCAGGGAAAGCCCGGAGCCGCGATCTCTGTGGTGCTGTAGATGCGCTGGGAATGGCCAGTGAGTAGCAGCAAGAGCTTGACTGGCTGGCACTTTTGGTGTGGGAGCAATCGTGCGATGTTCGTGATTTTTCGTTTATTTTTTTCAGTGGGCGCCCAGGTGCAGCTGGTGGTAAACGTTGAAGCCCTGTTGTTCAGGGAAAGCGCAGAACCCCGATGTCTGTGGTGCTATAGATGCGCTGCCAATGGCCGGTGAGGAGCAGCAAGAGCTTGACTGGCTGGCACTTTTGGTGTGGGAGCAATCGTCTGACGTTTTTGATTTTTCAGGGTTTTTTTTCAGTGGGTAACCAGGTGCAGCTGGTGGTAAATGTCGAAGCCCTGTTGGTCAGGGAAAGCCCGGAGCCGCGATGTCTGTGGTGCTGTAGATGCGCTGGGAATGGCCAGTGAGGAGCAGCAAGAGCTTGACTGACTGGCACTTTCGGTGTGGGAGCAATCGTCCGACGTTTGTGATATTTGGGGATTTTTTTTCCAGTGGGCGCCCAAGTTCAGCTGGTAGTAAACTTCTAAGCCCTGTTGGTCAGGGAATGCCCGGAGCCCCGATGTCTGTGGTGCTGTAGATGCGCTGGGAATGGCTGGTGAGGAGCAGCTAGAGCTTGACAGGCTGGCACTTTCGGTGTGGGAGGAATCGTCCGACGTTCGTGATTTTTCGTTTATTTTTTTCAGTGGGCGCCCAGGTTCAACTGGTGGTAAACGTCGAAGCCCTGTTGGTCAGGGAAAGCCCGGAGCCCCGATGTCTGTGGTGCTGTAGATGCGCTGGGAATGGCCGGTGAGGAGCAGCAAGAGCTTGAGTTGCTGGCACTTTCGGTGTGGGAGCAATCGTGCGATGTTCGTGATTTTTCGTTTATTTTTTTCAGTGGGCGCCCAGGTGCAGCTGGTGGTAAACGTTGAAGCCCTGTTGTTCAGGGAAAGCGCAGAACCCCGATGTCTGTGGTGCTGTAGATGCACTGCCAATGGCCGGTGAGGAGCAGCAAGAGCTTGACTGGCTGGCACTTTTGGTGTGGGAGCAATCGTCTGACGTTTTTGATTTTTCAGGGTTTTTTTTCAGTGGGTAACCAGGTGCAGCTGGTGGTAAATGTCGAAGCCCTGTTGGTCAGGGAAAGCCCGGAGCCCCGATGTCTGTGGTGCTGTAGATGCGCTGCCAATGGCCGGTGAGGAGCAGCAAGAGCTTGACTGGCTGGCACTTTTGGTGTGGGAGCAATCGTCTGACGTTTTTAATTTTTCAGGGTTTTTTTTCAGTGGGTAACCAGGTGCAGCTGGTGGTAAACGTCGAAGCCCTGTTGGTCAGGGAAAGCCCGGAGCCGCGATGTCTGTGGTGCTGTAGATGCGCTGGGAATGGCCAGTGAGGAGCAGCAAGAGCTTGACTGACTGGGACTTTCGGTGTGGGAGCAATCGTCCGACGTTTGTGATATTTGGGGATTTTTTTTCCAGTGGGCGCCCAAGTTCAGCTGGTAGTAAACTTCTAAGCCCTGTTGGTCAGGGAAAGCCCGGAGCCGCGATGTCTGTGGTGCTGTAGATGCGCTGGGAATGGCCGGTGAGGAGCAGCTAGAGCTTGACAGGCTGGCACTTTCGGTGTTGGAGCAATCGTCCGACGTTCGTGACTTTTCGGGGTTTTTTTTCAGTGGGCGCCCAGGTGCAGCTGGTGGTAAATGTCGAAGCCCGGTTCGTCAGGGAAAGCCCGGAGCCCCGATGTCTGTGGTGCTGTAGATGCGCTGCCAATGGCCGGTGAGGAGCAGCAAGAGCTTGACTTGCTGGCACTTTGGGTGTGGGAGCAATCGTCCGATGTTCGTGATTTTTCGGGGTTTTTTTTCAGTGGGCGCCCAGGTTCAGCTGGTGGTAAATGTCGAAGCCCTGTTGGTCAGGGAAAGCCCGGAGCCCCGATGTCTGTGGTGCTGTAGATGCACTGCCAAAGTCCGGTGAGGAGCAGCAAGAGCTTGTGTTGCTGGCACTTTCGGTGTGGGAGCAATCGTCCGACGTTCGTAATTTTTGGGGTTTTTTTTTCAGTGGGCGCCCAGGTGCAGCTGGTGGTAAACGTCGAAGCCCTGTTGGTCAGGGAAAGCTCGGAGCCCCGATATCTGTGGTGCTGTAGATGCGCTGCCAATGGCCGGGGAGGAGCAGCAAGAGCTTGAGTTGCTGGCACTTTCGGTTTGGGAGCAATCGTGCGATGTTCGTGATTTTTCGTTTATTTTTTTCAGTGGGCGCCCAGGTGCAGCTGGTGGTAAACGTCGAAGCCCTGTTGTTCAGGGAAAGCGCAGAACCCCGATGTCTGTGGTGCTGTAGATGCACTGCCAAAGTCCGGTGAGTAGCAGCAAGAGCTTGAGTTGCTGGCACTTTCGGTGTGGGAGGAATCGTCCGACGTTCGTGATTTTTCGGGGTTTTATTTCAGTGGGCGCCCAGGTGCAGCTGGTGGTAAACGTTGAAGCCCTGTTGGTCAGGGAAAGCCCGGAGCCCCGATATCTGTGGTGCTGTAGATGTGCTGCCAATGGCCGGTGAGGAGCAGCAAGAGCTTGACTGGCTGGCACTTTGGGTGTGGGAGCAATCGTCCGACGTTCGTGATTTTTCGGGGTTTTATTTCAGTGGGCGCCCAGGTTCAGCTGGTGGTAAACTTCTAAGCCCTGTTGGTCAGGGAAAGCCCGGAGCCCCGATGTCTGTGGTGCTGTAGATGCACTGCCAAAGTCCGGTGAGGAGCAGCAAGAGCTTGAGTTGCTGGCACTTTTGGTGTGGGAGCAATCGTCCGACGTTCGTGATTTTTGGGGTTTTTTTTTCAGTGGGCGCCCAGGTGCAGCTGGTGGTAAACGTCGAAGCCCTGTTGGTCAGGGAAAGCTCGGAGCCTCGATATCTGTGGTGCTGTAGATGCGCTGCCAATGGCCGGGGAGGAGCAGCAAGAGCTTGAGTTGCTGGCACTTTCGGTTTGGGAGCAATCGTGCGATGTTCGTGATTTTTCGTTTATTTTTTTCAGTGGGCGCCCAGGTGCAGCTGGCGGTAAACGTTGAAGCCCTGTTGTTCAGGGAAAGCGCAGAACCCCGATGTCTGTGGTGCTGTAGATGCACTGCCAAAGTCCGGTGAGTAGCAGCAAGAGCTTGAGTTGCTGGCACTTTCGGTGTGGGAGGAATCGTCCGACCTTCGTGATTTTTCGGGGTTTTATTTCAGTGGGCGCCCAGGTGCAGCTGGTGGTAAACGTTGAAGCCCTGTTGGTCAGGGAAAGCCCGGAGCCCCGATATCTGTGGTGCTGTAGATGTGCTGCCAATGGCCGGTGAGGAGCAGCAAGAGCTTGACTGGCTGGCACTTTGGGTGTGGGAGCAATCGTCGGACGTTCGTGATTTTTCGGGGTTTTATTTCAGTGGGCGCCCAGGTGCAGCTGGTGGTAAATGTCGAAGCCCTGTTGGTCAGGGAATGCCCAGAGCCCCGATGTCTGTGGTGCTGTAGATGCGCCTCCAATGGCCGGTGAGGAGCAGCACGAGCTTGACAGGCTGGCATTTAAGGTGTGGCAGAAATCGTCCGACATTTGTGATTGTTGGGGTTTTTTTTTCAGGGGGCACCCAGGTGCAGCTGGTGGTAAATGTCGAAGCCCAGTTGGTCAGGGAAAGCCCGGAGCCCCGATGTCTGTGGTGCTGTAGATGCGCTGCCAATGGCCGGTGAGGAGCAGCAAGAGCTTGACTGACTGGGACTTTCGGTGTGGGAGCAGTCGTCCGACGTTTGTGATATTTGGGGATTTTTTTTCCAGTGGGCGCCCAAGTTCAGCTGGTAGTAAACTTCTAAGCCCTGTTGGTCAGGGAAAGCCCGGAGCCCCGATGTCTGTGGTGCTGTAGATGCGCTGGGAATGGCTGGTGAGGAGCAGCTAGAGCTTGACAGGCTGGCACTTTCGGTGTTGGAGCAATCGTCCGACGTTCGTGATTTTTCGGGGTTTTTTTTCAGTGGGCGCCCAGGTGCAGCTGGTGGTAAACGTCGAAGTCCAGTTGGTCAGGGAAAGCCTGGAGCCCCAATGTCTGTGGCGCTGTAGATGCGGTGGGAATGGGAGGTGAGTAGCAGCAAGAGCTTGAGTTGCTGGCACTTTCAGTGTGGGAGGAATCGTCCGACGTTCGTGATTTTTCGGGGTTTTATTTCAGTGGGCGCCCAGGTGCAGCTGGTGGTAAATGTCGAAGCCCTGTTGGTCAGGGAAAGCCCGGAGCCGCGATCTCTGTGGTGTTGTAGATGCGCTGGGAATGGCCAGTGAGGAGCAGCAAGAGCTTGACTGGCTGGCACTTTCGGTGTGGGAGCAATCGTGCGATGTTCGTGATTTTTCGTTTATTTTTTTCAGTGGGCGCCCAGGTGCAGCTGGTGGTAAACGTTGAAGCCCTGTTGGTCAGGGAAAGCGCAGAACCCCGATGTCTGTGGTGCTGTAGATGCACTGCCAAAGTCCGGTGAGTAGCAGCAAGAGCTTGAGTTGCTGTCACTTTCGGTGTGGGAGGAATCGTCCGACGTTCGTGATTTTTGGTGTTTTTTTTTCAGGGGGCACCCAGGTGCAGCTGGTGGTAAATGTCGAAGCCCGGTTCGTCAGGGAAAGCCCGGAGCCCCGATGTCTGTGGCGCTGTAGATGCGGTGGGAATGGGAGGTGAGTAGCAGCAAGAGCTTGAGTTGCTGGCACTTTCAGTGTGGGAGGAATCGTCCGACGTTCGTGATTTTTCGGGGTTTTATTTCAGTGGGCGCCCAGGTGCAGCTGGTGGTAAATGTCGAAGCCCTGTTGGTCAGGGAAAGCCCGGAGCCCCGATGTCTGTGGTGCTGTAGATGCGCTGGGAATGGCCGGTGAGGAGCAGCTAGAGCTTGACAGGCTGGCACTTTCGGTGTGGGAGCAATCGTCCGACATTTCTGATTTTTGGGGTTTTTTTTTCAGGGGGCACGCAGGTGCAGCTGGTGGTAAATGTCGAAGCCCGGTTCGTCAGGGAAAGCCCAGAGCCCCGATGTCTGTGGTGCTGTAGATGCGCTGCCAATGGCCGGTGAGGAGCAGCAAGAGCTTGACTTGCTGGCACTTTCGGTGTGGGAGCAATCGTCCGACGTTCGTGATTTTTCGTTTATTTTTTTCAGTGGGCGCCCAGGTTCAACTGGTGGTAAACGTCGAAGCCCTGTTGGTCAGGGAAAGCCCGGAGCCCCAATTTCTGTGGTGCTGTAGATGCGCTGGGAATGGCTGGTGAGGAGCAGCTAGAGCTTGACAGGCTGGCACTTTCGGTGTGGGAGCAATCGTCCGACGTTCGTGATTTTTCGGGGTTTTTTTTCAGTGGGCGCCCAGGTTCAGCTAGTGGTAAACGTCGAAGCCCTGTTGGTCAGGGAAAGCCCGGAGCCCCGATGTCTGTGGTGCTGTAGATGCGCTGGGAATGGCCGGTGAGGAGCAGCAAGAGCTTGAGTTGCTGGCACTTTCGGTGTGGGAGCAATCGTGCGATGTTCGTGATTTTTCGTTTATTTTTTTCAGTGGGCGCCCAGGTGCAGCTGGTGGTAAACGTTGAAGCCCTGTTGTTCAGGGAAAGCGCAGAACCCCGATGTCTGTGGTGCTGTAGATGCACTGCCAAAGTCCGGTGAGGAGCAGCAAGAGCTTGAGTTGCTGGCACTTTCGGTGTGGGAGCAATCGTCCGACGTTCGTGATTTTTCGGGGTTCTTTTCAGTGGGAGCCCAGCTGCAGCGAGTGGTAAACGTCGAAGCCCTGTTGGTCAGGGAAAGCCCGGAGCCCCGATGTCTGTGGTGCTGTAGATGCGCTGGGAATGGCCGGTGAGGAGCAGCAAGAGCTTGACTGGCTGGCACTTTCAGTGTGGGAGCAATCGTCCGACGTTTTTGATTTTTCAGGGTTTTTTTCAGTGGGAGCCCAGGTGCATCTGGTGGTAAATGTCGAAGCCCTGTTGGTCAGGGAATGCCCAGAGCCCCGATGTCTGTGGTGCTGTAGATGCGCCTCCAATGGCCGGTGAGGAGCAGCAAGAGCTTGACAGGCTGGCATTTAAGGTGTGGCAGGAATCGTCCGACATTTGTGATTGTTGGGGTTTTTTTTTCAGGGGGCACCCAGGTGCAGCTGGTGGTAAATGTCGAAGCCCTGTTGGTCAGGGAAAGCCCGGAGCCCCGATGTCTGTGGTGCTGTAGATGCGCTGCCAATGGCCGGTGAGGAGCAGCAAGAGCTTGAGTTGTTGGCACTTTTGGTGTGGGAGCAATCGTCTGACGTTTTTGATTTTTCAGGGTTTTTTTTCAGTGGGTAACCAGGTGCAGCTGGTGGTAAATGTCGAAGCCCTGTTGGTCAGGGAAAGCCCGGAGCCGCGATGTCTGTGGTGCTGTAGATGCGCTGGGAATGGCCGGTGAGGAGCAGCAAGAGCTTGACTGACTGGGACTTTCGGTGTGGGAGCAATCGTCCGACGTTTGTGATATTTGGGGATTTTTTTTCCAGTGGGCGCCCAAGTTCAGCTGGTAGTAAACTTCTAAGCCCTGTTGGTCAGGGAAAGCCCGGAGCCCCGATGTCTGTGGTGCTGTAGATGCGCTGGGAATGGCTGGTGAGGAGCAGCAAGAGCTTGACAGGCTGGCACTTTCGGTGTTGGAGCAATCGTCCGACGTTCGTGATTTTTCGGGGTTTTTTTTCAGTGGGCGCCCAGGTGCAGCTGGTGGTAAACGTCGAAGTCCAGTTGGTCAGGGAAAGCCCGGAGCCCCGATGTCTGTGGCGCTGTAGATGCTATGGGAATGGGAGGTGAGTAGCAGCAAGAGCTTGAGTTGCTGGCACTTTCAGTGTGGGAGGAATCGTCCGACGTTCGTGATTTTTCGGGGTTTTATTTCAGTGGGCGCCCAGGTGCAGCTGGTGGTAAATGTAGAAGCCCTGTTGGTCAGGGAAAGCCCGGAGCCCCGATGTCTGTGGTGCTGTAGATGCGCTGCCAATGGCCGGTGAGGAGCAGCAAGAGCTTGACAGGCTGGCACTTTCGGTGTGGGAGCAATCGTCCGACGTTTTTGATTTTTCAGGGTTTTTTTTCAGTCGGAGCCCAGGTGCAGCTGGTGGTAAACGTCGAAGCCCTGTTCGTCAGGGAAAGTCCAGAGCCCTGATGTCTGTGGTGCTGTAGATGCGCTGGGAATGGCCGGTGAGTAGCAGCAAGAGCTTGACAGGCTGGCATTTAAGGTGTGGCAGGAATCGTCCGACATTTGTGATTGTTGGGGTTTTTTTTTCAGGGGGCACGCAGGTGCAGCTGGTGGTAAATGTCGAAGCCCGGTTCGTCAGGGAAAGCCCGGAGCCCCGATGTCTGTGGTGCTGTAGATGCGCTGCCAATGGGCGGTGAGGAGCAGCAAGAGCTTGACTTGCTGGCACTTTTGGTGTGGGAGCAATCGTCCGACGTTCGTGATTTTTCGGGGTTTTTTTTCAGTGGGCGCCCAGGTGCAGCTGGTGGTAAACGTCGAAGCCCTGTTGGTCAGGGAAAGCTTGGAGCCCCGATATCTGTGGTGCTGTAGATGCGCTGCCAATGGCCGGGGTGGAGCAGCAAGAGCTTGAGTTGCTGGCACTTTCGGTTTGGGAGCAATCGTGCGATGTTCGTGATTTTTCGTTTATTTTTTTCAGTGGGCGCCCAGGTGCAGCTGGTGGTAAACGTTGAAGCCCTGTTGTTCAGGGAAAGCGCAGAACCCCGATGTCTGTGGTGCTGTAGATGCACTGCCAAAGTCCGGTGAGTAGCAGCAAGAGCTTGAGTTGCTGGCACTTTCGGTGTGGGAGGAATCGTCCGACGTTCGTGATTTTTCGGGGTTTTATTTCAGTGGGCGCCCAGGTGCAGCTGGTGGTAAACGTTGAAGCCCTGTTGGTCAGGGAAAGCCCGGAGCCCCGATATCTGTGGTGCTGTAGATGTGCTGCCAATGGCCGGTGAGGAGCAGCAAGAGCTTGACTGGCTGGCACTTTGGGTGTGGGAGCAATCGTCGGACGTTCGTGATTTTTCGGGGTTTTATTTCAGTGGGCGCCCATGTTCAGCTGGTGGTAAACTTCTAAGCCCTGTTGGTCAGGGAAAGCCCGGAGCCCCGATGTCTGTGGTGCTGTAGATGCGCTGGGAATGGCCGGTGTTCAGCAGCTAGAGCTTGACTGTCTGGCACTTTTGGTGTGGGAGAAATCGTCCGACGTTCGTGATTTTTGGTGTTTTTTTTTCAGGGGGCACCCAGGTGCAGCTGGTGGTAAATGTCGAAGCCCGGTTCGTCAGGGAAAGCCCGGAGCCCCGATGTCTGTGGTGCTGTAGATGCGCTGGGAATGGCCGGTGAGGAGCAGCAAGAGCTTGAGTTGCTGGCACTTTCGGTGTTGGAGCAATCGTCCGACGTTCGTGATTTTTCGGGGTTTTTTTTCAGTGGGCGCCCAGGTGCAGCTGGTGGTAAATGTCGAAGCCCTGTTGGTCAGGGAAAGCCCGGAGCCCCGATGTCTGTGGTGCTGTAGATGCGCTGGGAATGGCCGGTGAGGAGCAGCTAGAGCTTGACAGGCTGGCACTTTCGGTGTGGGAGCAATCGTCCGACATTTCTGATTTTTGGGGTTTTTTTTTTCAGGGGGCACGCAGGTGCAGCTGGTGGTAAATGTCGAAGCCCGGTTCGTCAGGGAAAGCCCGGAGCCCCGATGTCTGTGGTGCTGTAGATGCGCTGCCAATGGCCGGTGAGGAGCAGCAAGAGCTTGACTTGCTGGCACTTTCGGTGTGGGAGCAATCGTCCGACGTTGGTGATTTTTCGTTTATTTTTTTCAGTGGGCGCCCAGGTTCAACTGGTGGTAAACGTCGAAGCCCTGTTGGTCAGGGAAAGCCCGGAGCCCCAATTTCTATGGTGCTGTAGATGCGCTGGGAATGGCTGGTGAGGAGCAGCTAGAGCTTGACAGGCTGGCACTTTCGGTGTGGGAGCAATCGTCCGACGTTCGTGATTTTTCGGGGTTTTTTTTCAGTGGGCGCCCAGGTTCAGCTGGTGGTAAACGTCGAAGCCCTGTTGGTCAGGGAAAGCCCGGAGCCCCGATGTCTGTGGTGCTGTAGATGCGCTGGGAATGGCCGGTGAGGAGCAGCAAGAGCTTGAGTTGCTGGCACTTTCGGTGTGGGAGCAATCGTCCGACGTTCGTGATTTTTCGGGGTTCTTTTCAGTGGGAGCCCAGCTGCAGCGAGTGGTAAACGTCGAAGCCCTGTTGGTCAGGGAAAGCCCGGAGCCCCGATGTCTGTGGTGCTGTAGATGCGCTGGGAATGGCCGGTGAGGAGCAGCAAGAGCTTGACAGGCTGGCACTTTCGGTGTGGGAGCAATCGTCCGACGTTTTTGATTTTTCAGGGTTTTTTTTCAGTGGGAGCCCAGGTGCAGCTGGTGGTAAATGTCGAAGCCCTGTTGGTCAGGGAATGCCCAGAGCCCCGATGTCTGTGGTGCTGTAGATGCGCCTCCAATGGCCGGTGAGGAGCAGCAAGAGCTTGACAGGCTGGCATTTAAGGTGTGGCAGGAATCGTCCGACATTTGTGATTGTTGGGGTTTTTTTTTCAGGGGGCACCCAGGTGCAGCTGGTGGTAAATGTCGAAGCCCTGTTGGTCAGGGAAAGCCCGGAGCCCCGATGTCTGTGGTGCTGTAGATGCGCTGCCAATGGCCGGTGAGGAGCAGCAAGAGCTTGACTGACTGGGACTTTCGGTGTGGGAGCAATCGTCCGACGTTTGTGATATTTGGGGATTTTTTTTCCAGTGGGCGCCCAAGTTCAGCTGGTAGTAAACTTCTAAGCCCTGTTGGTCAGGGAAAGCCCGGAGCCCCGATGTCTGTGGTGCTGTAGATGCGCTGGGAATGGCTGGTGAGGAGCAGCAAGAGCTTGACAGGCTGGCACTTTCGGTGTTGGAGCAATCGTCCGACGTTCGTGATTTTTCGGGGTTTTTTTTCAGTGGGCGCCCAGGTGCAGCTGGTGGTAAACGTCGAAGTCCAGTTGGTCATGGAAAGCCCGGAGCCCCGATGTCTGTGGTGCTGTAGATGCACTGCCAAAGTCCGGTGAGTAGCAGCAAGAGCTTGAGTTGCTGGCACTTTCAGTGTGGGAGGAATCGTCCGACGTTCGTGATTTTTCGGGGTTTTATTTCAGTGGGCGCCCAGGTGCAGCTGGTGGTAAATGTCGAAGCCCTGTTGGTCAGGGAAAGCCCGGAGCCCCGATGTCTGTGGTGCTGTAGATGCGCTGCCAATGGCCGGTGAGGAGCAGCAAGAGCTTGACAGGCTGGCACTTTCGGTGTGGGAGCAATCGTCCGACGTTTTTGATTTTTCAGGGTTTTTTTTCAGTCGGAGCCCAGGTGCAGCTGGTGGTAAACGTCGAAGCCCTGTTCGTCAGGGAAAGTCCAGAGCCCTGATGTCTGTGGTGCTGTAGATGCGCTGGGAATGGCCGGTGAGTAGCAGCAAGAGCTTGACAGGCTGGCATTTAAGGTGTGGCAGGAATCGTCCGACATTTGTGATTTTTGGGGTTTTTTTTTCAGGGGGCACGCAGGTGCAGCTGGTGGTAAATGTCGAAGCCCGGTTCGTCAGGGAAAGCCCGGAGCCCCGATGTCTGTGGTGCTGTAGATGCGCTGCCAATGGGCGGTGAGGAGCAGCAAGAGCTTGACTTGCTGGCACTTTTGGTGTGGGAGCAATCGTCCGACGTTCGTGATTTTTCGGGGTTTTTTTTCAGTGGGCGCCCAGGTGCAGCTGGTGGTAAACGTCGAAGCCCTGTTGGTCAGGGAAAGCTCGGAGCCCCGATATCTGTGGTGCTGTAGATGCGCTGCCAATGGCCGGGGTGGAGCAGCAAGAGCTTGAGTTGCTGGCACTTTCGGTTTGGGAGCAATCGTGCGATGTTCGTGATTTTTCGTTTATTTTTTTCAGTGGGCGCCCAGGTGCAGCTGGTGGTAAACGTTGAAGCCCTGTTGTTCAGGGAAAGCGCAGAACCCCGATGTCTGTGGTGCTGTAGATGCACTGCCAAAGTCCGGTGAGTAGCAGCAAGAGCTTGAGTTGCTGGCACTTTCGGTGTGGGAGGAATCGTCCGACGTTCGTGATTTTTCGGGGTTTTATTTCAGTGGGCGCCCAGGTGCAGCTGGTGGTAAACGTTGAAGCCCTGTTGGTCAGGGAAAGCCCGGAGCCCCGATATCTGTGGTGCTGTAGATGTGCTGCCAATGGCCGGTGAGGAGCAGCAAGAGCTTGACTGGCTGGCACTTTGGGTGTGGGAGCAATCGTCGGACGTTCGTGATTTTTCGGGGTTTTATTTCAGTGGGCGCCCAGGTTCAGCTGGTGGTAAACTTCTAAGCCCTGTTGGTCAGGGAAAGCCCGGAGCCCCGATGTCTGTGGTGCTGTAGATGCGCTGGGAATGGCCGGTGTTCAGCAGCTAGAGCTTGACTGTCTGGCACTTTTGGTGTGGGAGAAATCGTCCGACGTTCGTGATTTTTGGTGTTTTTTTTTCAGGGGGCACCCAGGTGCAGCTGGTGGTAAATGTCGAAGCCCGGTTCGTCAGGGAAAGCCCGGAGCCCCGATGTCTGTGGTGCTGTAGATGCGCTGGGAATGGCCGGTGAGGAGCAGCTAGAGCTTGACAGGCTGGCACTTTCGGTGTTGGAGCAATCGTCCGACGTTCGTGATTTTTCGGGGTTTTTTTTCAGTGGGCGCCCAGGTGCAGCTGGTGGTAAACGTCGAAGTCCAGTTGGTCAGGGAAAGCCCGGAGCCCCGATGTCTGTGGCGCTGTAGATGCGGTGGGAATGGGAGGTGAGTAGCAGCAAGAGCTTGAGTTGCTGGCACTTTCAGTGTGGGAGGAATCGTCCGACGTTCGTGATTTTTCGGGGTTTTATTTCAGTGGGCGCCCAGGTGCAGCTGGTGGTAAATGTCGAAGCCCTGTTGGTCAGGGAAAGCCCGGAGCCCCGATGTCTGTGGTGCTGTAGATGCGCTGGGAATGGCCGGTGAAGAGCAGCTAGAGCTTGACAGGCTGGCACTTTCGGTGTGGGAGCAATCGTCCGACATTTCTGATTTTTGGGGTTTTTTTTTCAGGGGGCACGCAGGTGCAGCTGGTGGTAAATGTCGAAGCCCGGTTCGTCAGGGAAAGCCCGGAGCCCCGATGTCTGTGGTGCTGTAGATGCGCTGCCAATGGCCGGTGAGGAGCAGCAAGAGCTTGACTTGCTGGCACTTTCGGTGTGGGAGCAATCGTCCGACGTTCGTGATTTTTCGTTTATTTTTTTCAGTGGGCGCCCAGGTTCAACTGGTGGTAAACGTCCAAGCCCTGTTGGTCAGGGAAAGCCCGGAGCCCCAATTTCTATGGTGCTGTAGATGCGCTGGGAATGGCTGGTGAGGAGCAGCTAGAGCTTGACAGGCTGGCACTTTCGGTGTGGGAGCAATCGTCCGACGTTCGTGATTTTTCGGGGTTTTTTTTCAGTGGGCGCCCAGGTTCAGCTGGTGGTAAACGTCGAAGCCCTGTTGGTCAGGGAAAGCCCGGAGCCCCGATGTCTGTGGTGCTGTAGATGCGCTGGGAATGGCCGGTGAGGAGCAGCAAGAGCTTGAGTTGCTGGCACTTTCGGTGTGGGAGCAATCGTGCGATGTTCGTGATTTTTCGTTTATTTTTTTCAGTGGGCGCCCAGGTGCAGCTGGTGGTAAACGTTGAAGCCCTGTTGTTCAGGGAAAGCGCAGAACCCCGATGTCTGTGGTGCTGTAGATGCACTGCCAAAGTCCGGTGAGTAGCAGCAAGAGCTTGAGTTGCTGGCACTTTCGGTGTGGGAGCAATCGTCCGACGTTCGTGATTTTTCGGGGTTCTTTTCAGTGGGAGCCCAGCTGCAGCGAGTGGTAAACGTCGAAGCCCTGTTGGTCAGGGAAAGCCCGGAGCCCCGATGTCTGTGGTGCTGTAGATGCGCTGGGAATGGCCGGTGAGGAGCAGCAAGAGCTTGACAGGCTGGCACTTTCGGTGTGGGAGCAATCGTCCGACGTTTTTGATTTTTCAGGGTTTTTTTTCAGTGGGAGCCCAGGTGCATCTGGTGGTAAATGTCGAAGCCCTGTTGGTCAGGGAATGCCCAGAGCCCCGATGTCTGTGGTGCTGTAGATGCGCCTCCAATGGCCGGTGAGGAGCAGCAAGAGCTTGACAGGCTGGCATTTAAGGTGTGGGAGGAATCGTCCGACATTTGTGATTGTTGGGGTTTTTTTTTCAGGGGGCACCCAGGTGCAGCTGGTGGTAAATGTCGAAGCCCTGTTGGTCAGGGAAAGCCCGGAGCCCCGATGTCTGTGGTGCTGTAGATGCGCTGCCAATGGCCGGTGAGGAGCAGCAAGAGCTTGAGTTGCTGGCACTTTTGGTGTGGGAGCAATCGTCTGACGTTTTTGATTTTTCAGGGTTTTTTTTCAGTGGGTAACCAGGTGCAGCTGGTGGTAAATGTCGAAGCCCTGTTGGTCAGGGAAAGCCCGGAGCCGCCATGTCTGTGGTGCTGTAGATGCGCTGCCAATGGCCGGTGAGGAGCAGCAAGAGCTTGACTGACTGGGACTTTCGGTGTGGGAGCAATCGTCCGACGTTTGTGATATTTGGGGATTTTTTTTCCAGTGGGCGCCCAAGTTCAGCTGGTAGTAAACTTCTAAGCCCTGTTGGTCAGGGAAAGCCCGGAGCCCCGATGTCTGTGGTGCTGTAGATGCGCTGGGAATGGCTGGTGAGGAGCAGCAAGAGCTTGACAGGCTGGCACTTTCGGTGTTGGAGCAATCGTCCGACGTTCGTGATTTTTCGGGGTTTTTTTTCAGTGGGCGCCCAGGTGCAGCTGGTGGTAAACGTCGAAGTCCAGTTGGTCAGGGAAAGCCCGGAGCCCCGATGTCTGTGGTGCTGTAGATGCACTGCCAAAGTCCGGTGAGTAGCAGCAAGAGCTTGAGTTGCTGGCACTTTCAGTGTGGGAGGAATCGTCCGACGTTCGTGATTTTTCGGGGTTTTATTTCAGTGGGCGCCCAGGTGCAGCTGGTGGTAAATGTCGAAGCCCTGTTGGTCAGGGAAAGCCCGGAGCCCCGATGTCTGTGGTGCTGTAGATGCGCTGCCAATGGCCGGTGAGGAGCAGCAAGAGCTTGACAGGCTGGCACTTTCGGTGTGGGAGCAATCGTCCGACGTTTTTGATTTTTCAGGGTTTTTTTTTCAGTGGGAGCCCAGGTGCAGCTGGTGGTAAACGTCGAAGCCCTGTTCGTCAGGGAAAGTCCAGAGCCCTGATGTCTGTGGTGCTGTAGATGCGCTGGGAATGGCCGGTGAGTAGCAGCAAGAGCTTGACAGGCTGGCATTTAAGGTGTGGCAGGAATCGTCCGACATTTGTGATTTTTGGGGTTTTTTTTTCAGGGGGCACGCAGGTGCAGCTGGTGGTAAATGTCGAAGCCCGGTTCGTCAGGGAAAGCCCGGAGCCCTGATGTCTGTGCTGCTGTAGATGCGCTGCCAATGGGCGGTGAGGAGCAGCAAGAGCTTGACTTGCTGGCACTTTGGGTGTGGGAGCAATCGTCCGATGTTCGTGATTTTTCGTTTATTTTTTTCAGTGGGCGCCCAGGTTCAACTGGTGGTAAACGTCAAAGCCCTGTTGGTCAGGGAAAGCCCAGAGCCCCGATGTCTGTGGTGCTGTAGATGCGCTGGGAATGGCTGGTGAGGAGCAGCTAGAGCTTGACAGGCTGGCACTTTCGGTGTTGGAGCAATCGTAGGACGTTTTTGATTTTTCGGGGTTCTTTTCAGTGGGCGCCCAGGTTCAGCTGGTGGTAAACGTCGAAGCCCTGTTGGTCAGGGAAAGCCCGGAGCCCCGATGTCTGTGGTGCTGTAGATGCACTGCCAATGGCCGGTGAGGAGCAGCAAGAGCTTGACAGGCTGGCACTTTCGGTGTGGGAGCAATCGTCCGACGTTTTTGATTTTTCAGGGTTTTTTTTCAGTGGGTAACCAGGTGAAGCTGGTGGTAAACGTCGAAGCCCTGTTCGTCAGGGAAAGTCCAGAGCCCTAATGTCTGTGGTGCTGTAGATGCGCTGGGAATGGCCGGTGAGTAGCAGCAAGAGCTTGACAGGCTGGCATTTAAGGTGTGGCAGGAATCGTCCGACATTTGTGATTTTTGGGGTTTTTTTTTCAGGGGGCACCCAGGTGCAGCTGGTGGTAAATGTTGAAGCCCGGTTCGTCAGGGAAAGCCCGGAGCCCCGATGTCTGTGGTGCTGTAGATGCGCTGGGAATGGCCGGTGAGTAGCAGCAAGAGCTTGAGTTGCTGGCACTTTTGGTGTGGGAGCAATCGTCCGACGTTTTTGATTTTTCAGGGTTTTTTTTCAGTGGGTAACCAGGTGCAGCTGGTGGTAAATGTCGAAGCCCTGTTGGTCAGGGAAAGCCCGGAGCCGCGATCTCTGTGGTGTTGTAGATGCGCTGGGAATGGCTGGTGAGGAGCAGCAAGAGCTTGACTGGCTGGCACTTTCGGTGTGGGAGCAATCGTGCGATGTTCGTGATTTTTCGTTTATTTTTTTCAGTGGGCGCCCAGGTGCAGCTGGTGGTAAACGTTGAAGCCCTGTTGGTCAGGGAAAGCGCAGAACCCCGATGTCTGTGGTGCTGTAGATGCACTGCCAAAGTCCGGTGAGTAGCAGCAAGAGCTTGAGTTGCTGGCACTTTCGGTGTGGGAGGAATCGTCCGACGTTCGTGATTTTTTGGGGTTTTATTTCAGTGGGCGCCCAGGTTCAGCTGGTGGTAAACGTTGAAGCCCTGTTGGTCAGGGAAAGCTCGGAGCCCCAATATCTGTGGTGCTGTAGATGCGCTGCCAATGGCCGGGGAGGAGCAGCAAGAGCTTGACTGGCTGGCACTTTGGGTGTGGGAGCAATCGTCGGACGTTCGTGATTTTTCGGGGTTTTATTTCAGTGAGCGCCCAGGTGCAGCTGGTGGTAAATGTCGAAGCCCTGTTGGTCAGGGAATGCCCGGAGCCCCGATGTCTGTGGTGCTGTAGATGCGCCTCCAATGGCCGGTGAGGAGCAGCAAGAGCTTGACAGGCTGGCATTTAAGGTGTGGCAGGAATCGTCCGACATTTGTGATTGTTGGGTTTTTTTTTTCAGGGGGCACCCAGGTGCAGCTGGTGGTAAATGTCGAAGCCCGGTTCGTCAGGGAAAGCCCGGAGCCCCGATGTCTGTGGTGCTGTAGATGCGCTGCCAATGGCCGGTGAGGAGCAGCAAGAGCTTGACTGTCTGGCACTTTGGGTGTGGGAGCAATCGTCGGACGTTCGTGATTTTTCGGGGTTTTATTTCAGTGGGCGCCCAGGTTCAGCTGGTGGTAAACGTCGAAGCCCTGTTGGTCAGGGAAAGCCCGGAGCCCCGATGTCTGTGGTGCTGTAGATGCACTGCCAAAGTCCGGTGAGGAGCAGCAAGAGCTTGTGTTGCTGGCACTTTCGGTGTGGGAGCAATCGTCCGACGTTCGTGATTTTTGGGGTTTTTTTTTTAGTGGGCGCCCAGCTGCAGCTGGTGGTAAACGTCGAAGCCCTGTTGGTCAGGGAAAGCTCGGAGCCCCGATATCTGTGGTGCTGTAGATGCACTGCCAATGGCCGGGGAGGAGCAGCTAGAGCTTGAGTTGCTGGCACTTTCGGTTTGGGAGCAATCGTGCGATGTTCGTGATTTTTCGTTTATTTTTTTCGGTGGGCGCCCAGGTGCAGCTGGTGGTAAACGTTGAAGCCCTGTTGTTCAGGGAAAGCGCAGAACCCCGATGTCTGTGGTGCTGTAGATGCACTGCCAAAGTCCGGTGAGTAGCAGCAAGAGCTTGAGTTGCTGGCACTTTCGGTGTGGGAGGAATCGTCCGACGTTAGTGATTTTTCGGGGTTTTATTTCAGTGGGCGCCCAGGTGCAGCTGGTGGTAAACGTTGAAGCCCTGTTGGTCAGGGAAAGCCCGGAGCCCCGATATCTGTGGTGCTGTAGATGTGCTGCCAATGGCCGGTGAGGAGCAGCAAGAGCTTGACTAGCTGGCACTTTGGGTGTGGGAGCAATCGTCGGACGTTCGTGATTTTTCGGGGTTTTATTTCAGTGGGCGCCCAGGTTCAGCTGGTGGTAAACTTCTAAGCCCTGTTGGTCAGGGAAAGCCCGGAGCCCCGATGTCTGTGGTGCTGTAGATGCGCTGGGAATGGCCGGTGTTCAGCAGCTAGAGCTTGACTGTCTGGCACTTTTGGTGTGGGAGAAATCGTCCGACGTTCGTGATTTTTGGTGTTTTTTTTTCAGGGGGCACCCAGGTGCAGCTGGTGGTAAACGTCGAAGCCCTGTTGGTCAGGGAAAGCTCGGAGCCCCGATATCTGTGGTGCTGTAGATGCGCTGCCAATGGCCGGGGAGGAGCAGCAAGAGCTTGAGTTGCTGGCACTTTCGGTGTGGGAGCAATCGTGCGATGTTCGTGATTTTTCGTTTATTTTTTTCAGTGGGCGCCCAGGTGCAGCTGGTGGTAAACGTTGAAGCCCTGTTGGTCAGGGAAAGCGCAGAACCCCGATGTCTGTGGTGCTGTAGATGCACTGCCAAAGTCCGGTGAGTAGCAGCAAGAGCTTGAGTTGCTGGCACTTTCGGTGTGGGAGGAATCGTCGGACGTTCGTGATTTTTCGGGGTTTTATTTCAGTGGGCGCCCAGGTGCAGCTGGTGGTAAACGTTGAAGCCCTGTTGGTCAGGGAAAGCCCGGAGCCCCGATATCTGTGGTGCTGTAGATGTGCTGCCAATGGCCGGTGAGGAGCAGCAAGAGCTTGACTGGCTGGCACTTTGGGTGTGGGAGCAATCGTCGTCCGTTCGTGATTTTTCGGGGTTTTATTTCAATGGGCGCCCAGGTTCAGCTGGTGGTAAACTTCTAAGCCCTGTTGGTCAGGGAAAGCCCGGAGCCCCGATGTCTGTGGTGCTGTAGATGCGCTGGGAATGGCCAGTGAGGAGCAGCTAGAGCTTGACTGTCTGGCACTTTTGGTGTGGGAGCACTCGTCCGACGTTCGTGATTTTTGGTGTTTTTTTTTCAGGGGGCACCCAGGTGCAGCTGGTGGTAAATGTCGAAGCCCGGTTCGTCAGGGAAAGCCCGGAGCCCCGATGTCCGTGGTGCTGTAGATGCGCTGGGAATGGCTGGTGAGGAGCAGCAAGAGCTTGACAGGCTGGCACGTTCGGTGTGGGAGCAATCGTCCGACGTTCGTGATTTTTCGGGGTTCTTTTCAGTGGGAGCCCAGCTGCAGCGAGTCGTAAACGTCGAAGCCCTGTTGGTCAGGGAAAGCCCGGAGCCCCGATGTCTGTGGTGCTGTAGATGCGCTGGGAATGGCCGGTGAGGAGCAGCAAGAGCTTGACAGGCTGGCACTTTCGGTGTGGGAGCAATCGTCCGACGTTTTTGATTTTTCAGGGTTTTTTTTCAATGGGAGCCCAGGTGCAGCTGGTGGTAAACGTCGAAGCCCTGTTCGTCAGGGAAAGTCCAGAGCCCTGATGTCTGTGGTGCTGTAGATGCGCTGGGAATGGCCGGTGAGGAGCAGCAAGAGCTTGACAGGCTGGCATTTAAGGTGTGGCAGGAATCGTCCGACATTTGTGATTTTTGGGGTTTTTTTTTCAGGGGGCACCCAGGTGCAGCTGGTGGTAAATGTCGAAGCCCGGTTCGTCAGGGAAAGCCCGGAGCCGCGATGTCTGTGGTGCTGTAGATGCGCTGCCAATGGCCGGTGAGGAGCAGCAAGAGCTTGAGTTGCTGGCACTTTTGGTGTGGGAGCAATCGTCCGACGTTTTTGATTTTTCAGGGTTTTTTTTCAGTGGGTAACCAGGTGCAGCTGGTGGTAAATGTCGAAGCCCTGTTGGTCAGGGAAAGCCCGGAGCCGCGATCTCTGTGGTGCTGTAGATGCGCTGGGAATGGCCAGTGAGGAGCAGCAAGAGCTTGACTGGCTGGCACTTTCGGTGTGGGAGCAATCGTGCGATGTTCGTGATTTTTCGTTTATTTTTTTCAGTGGGCGCCCAGGTTCAGCTGGTGGTAAACGTTGAAGCCCTGTTGGTCAGGGAAAGCTCGGAGCCCCAATATCTGTGGTGCTGTAGATGCGCTGCCAATGGCCGGGGAGGAGCAGCAAGAGCTTGACTGGCTGGCACTTTGGGTGTGGGAGCAATCGTCGGACGTTCGTGATTTTTCGGGGTTTTATTTCAGTGGGCGCCCAGGTGCAGCTGGTGGTAAATGTCGAAGCCCTGTTGGTCAGGGAATGCCCGGAGCCCCGATGTCTGTGGTGCTGTAGATGCGCCTCCAATGGCCGGTGAGGAGCAGCAAGAGCTTGACAGGCTGGCATTTAAGGTGTGGCAGGAATCGTCCGACATTTGTGATTGTTGGGGTTTTTTTTTCAGGGGGCACCCAGGTGCAGCTGGAGGTAAATGTCGAAGCCCTGTTGGTCAGGGAAAGCCCGGAGCCGCGATGTTTGTGGTGCTGTAGATGCGCTGCCAATGGGCGGTGAGGAGCAGCAAGAGCTTGACTTGCTGGCACTTTTGGTGTGGGAGCAATCGTCCGACGTTCGTGATTTTTCGTTTATTTTTTTCAGTGGGCGCCCAGGTTCAGCTGGTGGTAAACGTCGAAGCCCTGTTGGTCAGGGAAAGCCCGGAGCCCCGATGTCTGTGGTGCTGTAGATGCGTTGGGAATGTCTGGTGAGGAGCAGCTAGAGCTTGACTGGCTGGCACTTTCGGTGTGGGAGCAATCGTCCGACGTTTGTGATATTTGGGGATTTTTTTTCCAGTGGGAGCCCAGGTGCAGCTGGTGGTAAACGTCGAAGCCCTGTTGGTCAGGTAAAGTCCAGAGCCCTGATGTCTGTGGTGCTGTAGATGCGCTGGGAATGGCCGGTGAGGAGCAGCAAGAGCTTGACAGGCTGGCATTTAAGGTGTGGCAGGAATCGTCCGACGTTCGTGATTTTTGGGGTTTTTTTTTCAGGGGGCACCCAGGTGCAGCTGGTGGTAAATGTCGAAGCCCGGTTCGTCAGGGAAAGCCCGGAGCCCCGATGTCTGTGGTGCTGTAGATGCGCTGCCAATGGCCGGTGAGGAGCAGCAAGAGCTTGACTTGCTGGCACTTTGGGTGTGGGAGCAATCGTCGGACGTTCGTGATTTTTCAGGGTTTTATTTCAGTGGGCGTCCAGGTGCAGCTGGTGGTAAATGTCGAAGCCCTGTTGGTCAGGGAATGCCCGGAGCCCCGATGTCTGTGGTGCTGTAGATGCGCCTCCAATGGCCGGTGAGGAGCAGCAAGAGCTTGACAGGCTGGCATTTAAGGTGTGGCAGGAATCGTCCGACATTTGTGATTGTTGGGGTTTTTTTTTCAGGGGGCACCCAGGTGCAGCTGGTGGTAAATGTCGAAGCCCTGTTGGTCAGGGAAAGCCCGGAGCCCCGATGTCTGTGGTGCTGTAGATGCGCTGCCAATGGCCGGTGAGGAGCAGCAAGAGCTTGAGTTGCTGGCACTTTTGGCGTGGGAGCAATCGTCTGACGTTTTTGATTTTTCAGGATTTTTTTGCAGTGGGTAACCAGGTGCAGCTGGTGGTAAATGTCGAAGCCCTGTTGGTCAGGGAAAGCCCGGAGCCGCGATGTCTGTGGTGCTGTAGATGCGTTGGGAATGGCCAGTGAGGAGCAGCAAGAGCTTGACTGACTGGGACTTTCGGTGTGGGAGCAATCGTCCGACGTTTGTGATATTTGGGGATTTTTTTTCCAGTGGGCGCCCAAGTTCAGCTGGTAGTAAACTTCTAAGCCCTGTTGGTCAGGGAAAGCCCGGAGCCCCGATGTCTGTGGTGCTGTAGATGCTCTGCCAATGGCCAGTGAGGAGCAGCTAGAGCTTGACAGGCTGGCACTTTCGGTGTTGGAGCAATCGTCCGACGTTCGTGATTTTTCGGGGTTTTTTTTCAGTGGGCGCCCAGGTGTAGCTGGTGGTAAACGTCGAAGTCCAGTTGGTCAGGGAAATCCCGGAGCCCCGATGTCTGTGGCGCTGTAGATGCGGTGGGAATGGGAGGTGAGTAGCAGGAAGAGCTTGAGTTGCTGGCACTTTCGGTGTGGGAGGAATCGTCCGACGTTCGTGATTTTTCGGGGTTTTATTTCAGTGGGCGCCCAGGTGCAGCTGGTGGTAAATGTCGAAGCCCTGTTGGTCAGGGAAAGCCCGGAGCCCCGATGTCTGTGGTGCTGTAGATGCACTGGGAATGGCTGGTGAGGAGCAGCAAGAGCTTGACAGGCTGGCACTTTCGGTGTGGGAGCAATCGTCCGACGTTCGTGATTTTTCGGGGTTCTTTTCAGTGCGAGCCCAGGTGCAGCTGGTAGTAAACGTCGAAGCCCTGTTCGTCAGGAAAAGCGCAGAACCCCGATGTCTGTGGTGCTGTAGATGCACTGCCAAAGTCCGGTGAGTAGCAGCAAGAGCTTGACTGGCTGGCACTTTCGGTGTGGGAGGAATCGTCCGACGTTCGTGATTTTTCGGGGTTTTATTTCAGTGGGCGCCCAGGTTCAGCTGGTGGTAAACGTTGAAGCCCTGTTGGTCAGGGAAAGCTCGGAGCCCCAATATCTGTGGTGCTGTACATGCGCTGCCAATGGCCGGTGAGGAGCAGCAAGAGCTTGACTGGCTGGCACTTTGGGTGTGGGAGCAATCGTCGGACGTTCGTGATTTTTCGGGGTTTTATTTCAGTGGGCGCCCAGGTGCAGCTGGTGGTAAATGTCGAAGCCCTGTTGGTCAGGGAATGCCCGGAGCCCCGATGTCTGTGGTGCTGTAGATGCGCCTCCAATGGCCGGTGAGGAGCAGCAAGAGCTTGACAGGCTGGCATTTAAGGTGTGGCAGGAATCGTCCGACATTTGTGATTGTTGGGGTTTTTTTTTCAGGGGGCACCCAGGTGCAGCTGGTGGTAAACGTCGAAGCCCAGTTGGTCAGGGAAAGCCCGGAGCCCCGATGTCTGTGGTGCTGTAGATGCGCTGCCAATGGCCGGTGAGGAGCAGCAAGAGCTTGAGTTGCTGGCACTTTTGGTGTGGGAGCAATCGTCTGACGTTTTTGATTTTTCAGGGTTTTTTTTCAGTGGGTAACCAGGTGCAGCTGGTGGTAAATGTCGAAGCCCTGTTGGTCAGGGAAAGCCCGAAGCCGCGATGTCTGTGGTGCTGTAGATGCGCTGGGAATGGCCAGTGAGGAGCAGCAAGAGCTTGACTGACTGGGACTTTCGGTGTGGGAGCAATCGTCCGACGTTTGTGATATTTGGGGATTTTTTTTCCAGTGGGCGCCCAAGTTCAGCTGGTAGTAAACTTCTAAGCCCTGTTGGTCAGGGAAAGCCCGGAGCCCCGATGTCTGTGGTGCTGTAGATGCGCTGGGAATGGCCGGTGAGGAGCACCTAGAGCTTGACAGGCTGGCACTTTCGGTGTTGGAGCAATCGTCCGACGTTCGTGATTTTTCGGGGTTTTTTTTCAGTGGGCGCCCAGGTGCAGCTGGTGGTAAACGTCAAAGTCCAGTTGGTCAGGGAAAGCCCGGAGCCCCGATGTCTGTGGCGCTGTAGATGCGGTGGGAATGGGAGGTGAGTAGCAGCAAGAGCTTGAGTTGCTGGCACTTTCAGTGTGGGAGGAATCGTCCGACGTTCGTGATTTTTCGGGGTTTTATTTCAGTGGGCGCCCAGGTGCAGCTGGTGGTAAACGTCGAAGCCCTGTTGGTCAGGGAAAGCCCGGAGCCCCGATGTCTGTGGTGCTGTAGATGCACTGGGAATGGCTGGTGAGGAGCAGCAAGAGCTTGACAGGCTGGCACTTTCGGTGTGGGAGCAATCGTCCGACGTTCGTGATTTTTCGGGGTTCTTTTCAGTGGGAGCCGAGGTGCAGCTGGTGGTAAACGTCGAAGCCCTGTTCGTCAGGGAAAGCGCAGAACCCCGATGTCTGTGGTGCTGTAGATGCGCTGCCAAAGTCCGGTGAGTAGCAGCAAGAGCTTGACTGGCTGGCACTTTCGGTGTGGGAGGAATCGTCCGACGTTCGTGATTTTTCGGGGTTTTATTTCAGTGGGCGCCCAGGTTCAGCTGGTGGTAAACGTTGAAGCCGTGTTGGTCAGGGAAAGCTCGGAGCCCCAATATCTGTGGTGCTGTAGATGCGCTGCCAATGGCCGGTGAGGAGCAGCAAGAGCTTGACTGGCTGGCACTTTGGGTGTGGGAGCAATCGTCGGACGTTCGTGATTTTTCGGGGTTTTATTTCAGTGGGCGCCCAGGTGCAGCTGGTGGTAAATGTCGAAGCCCTGTTGGTCAGGGAATGCCCGGAGCCCCGATGTCTGTGGTGCTGTAGATGCGCCTCCAATGGCCGGTGAGGAGCAGCAAGAGCTTGACAGGCTGGCATTTAAGGTGTGGCAGGAATCGTCCGACATTTGTGATTGTTGGGGTTTTTTTTTCAGGGGGCACCCAGGTGCAGCTGGTGGTAAATGTCGAAGCCCTGTTGGTCAGGGAAAGCCCGGAGCTCCGATGTCTGTGGTGCTGTAGATGCGCTGCCAATGGCCGGTGAGGAGCAGCAAGAGCTTGAGTTGCTGGCACTTTTGGTGTGGGAGCAATCGTCTGACGTTTTTGATTTTTCGTTTATTTTTTTTCAGTGGGTAACCAGGTGCAGCTGGTGGTAAATGTCGAAGCCCTGTTGGTCAGGGAAAGCCCGGAGCCCCGATGTCTGTGGTGCTGTAGATGCGCTGGGAATGTCTGGTGAGGAGCAGCAAGAGCTTGACAGGCTGGCACTTTCGGTGTGGGAGCAATCGTCCGACGTTCGTGATTTTTCGGGGTTTTATTTCAGTGGGCGCCCAGGTGCAGCTGGTGGTAAACGTCGAAGTCCAGTTGGTCAGGGAAAGCCCGGAGCCCCGATGTCTGTGGCGCTGTAGATGCGGTGGGAATGGGAGGTGAGTAGCAGCAAGAGCTTGAGTTGGTGGCACTTTCAGTGTGGGAGGAATCGTCCGACGTTCGTGATTTTTCGGGGTTTTATTTCAGTGGGCGCCCAGGTGCAGCTGGTGGTAAATGTCGAAGCCCTGTTGGTCAGGGAAAGCCCGGATCCCCGATGTCTGTGGTGCTGTAGATGCGCTGGGAATGTCTGGTGAGGAGCAGCTAGAGCTTGACAGGCTGGCACTTTCGGTGTGGGAGCAATCGTCCGACGTTCGTGATTTTTCGGGGTTTTTTTTCAGTGGGCGCCCAGGTGCAGCTGGTGGTAAACGTCGAAGCCCTGTTGGTCAGGGAAAGCCCGGAGCCCCGATGTCTGTGGTGCTGTAGATGCGCCTCCAATGGCCGGTGAGGAGCAGCAAGAGCTTGACAGGCTGGCATTTAAGGTGTGGCAGGAATCGTCCGACATTTGTGATTTTGGGGTTTTTTTTTTCAGGGTGCACGCAGGTGCAGCTGGTGGTAAATGTCGAAGCCCGGTTCGTCAGGGAAAGCCCGGAGCCCCGATGTCTGTGGTGCTGTAGATGCGCTGCCAATGGGCGGTGAGGAGCAGCAAGAGCTTGACAGGCTGGCACTTTCGGTGTGGGAGCAATCGTCCGACGTTTTTGATTTTTCAGGGTTTTTTTTCAGTGGGTAACCAGGTGAAGCTGGTGGTAAACGTCGAAGCCCTGTTGGTCAGGGAAAGTCCAGAGCCCTAATGTCTGTGGTGCTGTAGATGCGCTGGGAATGGCCGGTGAGTAGCAGCAAGAGCTTGACAGCCTGGCATTTAAGGTGTGGCAGGAATCGTCCGACATTTGTGATTTTTGGGGTTTTTTTTTCAGGGGGCACCCAGGTGCAGCTGGTGGTAAATGTCGAAGCCCGGTTCGTCAGGGAAAGCCCGGAGCCCCGATGTCTGTGGTCCTGTCGGTGCGCTGCCAATGGCCGGTGAGGAGCAGCAAGAGCTTGAGTTGCTGGCACTTTTGGTGTGGGAGCAATCGTCCGACGTTTGTGATTTTTCAGGGTTTTTTTTCAGTGGGCGCCCAGGTGCAGCTGGTGGTAAATGTCGAAGCCCTGTTGGTCAGGGAAAGCCCGGAGCCGCGATCTCTGTGGTGCTGTAGATGCGCTGGGAATGGCCAGTGAGGAGCAGCAAGAGCTTGACAGGCTGGCACTTTCGGTGTGGGAGCAATCGTGCGATGTTCGTGATTTTTCGTTTATTTTTTTCAGTGGGCGCCCAGGTGCAGCTGGTGGTAAACGTTGAAGCCCTGTTGGTCAGGGAAAGCGCAGAACCCCGATGTCTGTGGTGCTGTAGATGCACTGCCAAAGTCCGGTGAGTAGCAGCAAGAGCTTGAGTTGCTGGCACTTTCGGTGTGGGAGGAATCGTCCGACGTTCGTGATTTTTTGGGGTTTTATTTCAGTGGGCGCCCAGGTTCAGCTGGTGGTAAACGTTGAAGCCCTGTTGGTCAGGGAAAGCTCGGAGCCCCAATATCTGTGGTGCTGTAGATGCGCTGCCAATGGCCGGGGAGGAGCAGCAAGAGCTTAACTGGCTGGCACTTTGGGTGTGGGAGCAAGCGTCGGACGTTCGTGATTTTTCGGGGTTTTATTTCAGTGGGCGCCCAGGTGCAGCTGGTGGTAAATGTCGAAGCCCTGTTGGTCAGGGAATGCCCGGAGCCCCGATGTCTGTGGTGCTGTAGATGCGCCTCCAATGGCCGGTGAGGAGCAGCAAGAGCTTGACAGGCTGGCATTTAAGGTGTGGCAGGAATCGTCCGACATTTGTGATTGTTGGCGTTTTTTTTTCAGGGGGCACCCAGGTGCAGCTGGTGGTAAATGTCGAAGCCCGGTTCGTCAGGGAAAGCCCGGAGCCCTGATGTCTGTGGTGCTGTAGATGCGCTGGGAATGGGCGGTGAGGAGCAGCAAGAGCTTGACTTGCTGGCACTTTGGGTGTGGGAGCAATCGTCGGACGTTCGTGATTTTTTGGGGTTTTATTTCAGTGGGCGCCCAGGTGCAGCTGGTGGTAAATGTCGAAGCCCTGTTGGTCAGGGAATGCCCGGAGCCCCGATGTCTGTGGTGCTGTAGATGCGCCTCCAATGGCCGGTGAGGAGCAGCAAGAGCTTGACAGGCTGGCATTTAAGGTGTGGCAGGAATCGTCCGACATTTGTGATTGTTGGGGTTTTTTTTTCAGGGGGCACCCAGGTGCAGCTGGTGGTAAATGTCGAAGCCCTGTTGGTCAGGGAAAGCCCGGAGCCCCGATGTCTGTGGTGCTGTAGATGCGCTGCCAATGGCCGGTGAGGAGCAGCTAGAGCTTGACAGGCTGGCACTTTCGGTGTTGGAGCAATCGTCCGACGTTCGTGATTTTTCGTTTATTTTTTTCAGTGGGCGCCCAGGTGCAGCTGGTGGTAAACGTCGAAGTCCAGTTGGTCAGGGAAAGCCCGGAGCCCCGATGTCTGTGGCGCTGTAGATGCGGTGGGAATGGGAGGTGAGTAGCAGCAAGAGCTTGAGTTGCTGGCACTTTCAGTGTGGGAGGAATCGTCCGACGTTCGTGATTTTTCGGGGTTTTATTTCAGTGGGCGCCCAGGTGCAGCTGGTGGTAAATGTCGAAGCCCTGTTGGTCAGGGAAAGCCCGGAGCCGCGATGTCTGTGGTGCTGTAGATGCGCTGCCAATGGGCGGTGAGGAGCAGCAAGAGCTTGACTTCCTGGCACTTTCGGTGTGGGAGCAATCGTCCGACGTTCGTGATTTTTCGTTTATTTTTTTCAGTGGGCGCCCAGGTTCATCTGGTGGTTAATGTCGAAGCCCTGTTGGTCAGGGAAAGCCCGGAGCCCCGATGTCTGTGGTGCTGTAGATGCGCTGGGAATGTCTGGTGAGGAGCAGCTAGAGCTTGACTGGCTGGCACTTTCGGTGTGGGAGCAATCGTCCGACGTTTGTGATATTTGGGGATTTTTTTTCCAGTGGGTAACCAGGTGCAGCTGGTGGTAAACGTCGAAGCCCTGTTGGTCAGGGAAAGCCCGGAGCCCCGATGTCTGTGGTGCTGTAGATGCGCTGGGAATGGCCGGTGAGGAGCAGCAAGAGCTTGAGTTGCTGGCACTTTCGGTGTGGGAGCAATCGTGCGATGTTCGTGATTTTTCGTTTATTTTTTTCAGTGGGCGCCCAGGTGCAGCTGGTGGTAAACGTTGACGCCCTGTTGTTCAGGGAAAGCGCAGAACCCCGATGTCTGTGGTGCTGTAGATGCACTGCCAAAGTACGGTGAGTAGCAGCAAGAGCTTGAGTTGCTGGCACTTTCGGTGTGGGAGCAATCGTCCGACGTTCGTGATTTTTCGGGGTTCTTTTCAGTGGGAGCCCAGCTGCAGCGAGTGGTAAACGTCGAAGCCCTGTTGGTCAGGGAAAGCCCAGAGCCCCGATGTCTGTGGTGCTGTAGATGCGCTGGGAATGGCCGGTGAGGAGCAGCAAGAGCTTGACTGGCTGGCACTTTCGGTGTGGGAGCAATCGTCCGACGTTTTTGATTTTTCAGGGTTTTTTTTCAGTGGGAGCCCAGGTGCAGCTGGTGGTAAACGTCGAAGCCCTGTTCGTCAGGGAAAGTCCAGAGCCCTGATGTCTGTGGTGCTGTAGATGCGCTGGGAATGGGCGGTGAGGAGCAGCAAGAGCTTGACAGGCTGGCATTTAAGGTGTGGCAGGAATCGTCCGACATTTGTGATTTTTGGGTTTTTTTTTTCAGGGGGCACCCAGGTGCAGCTGGTGGTAAATGTCGAAGCCCGGTTCGTCAGGGAAAGCCCGGAGCCCCGATGTCTGTGGTGCTGTAGATGCGCTGGGAATGGGCGGTGAGGAGCAGCAAGAGCTTGACTTGCTGGCACTTTGGGTGTGGGAGCAATCGTCGGACGTTCGTGATTTTTCGGGGTTTTTTTTCAGTGGGCGCCCAGGTGCAGCTGGTGGTAAACGTCGAAGCCCTGTTGGTCAGGGAAAGCCCAGAGCCCCGATGTCTGTGGTGCTGTAGATGCGCTGGGAATGGCTGGTGAGGAGCAGCTAGAGCTTGACAGGCTGGCACTTTCGGTGTTGGAGCAATCGTAGGACGTTTGTGATTTTTCGGGGTTCTTTTCAGTGGGCGCCCAGGTTCAGCTGGTGGTAAACGTCGAAGCCCTGTTGGTCAGGGAAAGCCCGGAGCCCCGATGTCTGTGGTGCTGTAGATGCGATGGGAATGGCCGGTGAGGAGCAGCAAGAGCTTGACAGGCTGGCACTTTCGGTGTGGGAACAATCGTCCGACGTTTTTGATTTTTCAGGGTTTTTTTTCAGTGGGTAACCAGGTGAAGCTGGTGGTAAACGTCGAAGCCCTGTTGGTCAGGGAAAGTCCAGAGCCCTAATGTCTGTGGTGCTGTAGATGCGCTGGGAATGGCCGGTGAGGAGCAGCAAGAGCTTGACAGGCTGGCATTTAAGGTGTGGCAGGAATCGTCCGACATTTGTGATTTTTCAGGGTTTTTTTTCAGAGGGTAACCAGGTGCAGCTGGTGGTAAATGTCGAAGCCCTGTTGGTCAGGGAAAGCCCGGAGCCGCGATCTCTGTGGTGCTGTAGATGCGCTGGGAATGGCCAGTGAGGAGCAGCAAGAGCTTGACAGGCTGGCACTTTCGGTGTGGGAGCAATCGTGCGATGTTCGTGATTTTTCGTTTATTTTTTTCAGTGGGCGCCCAGGTGCAGCTGGTGGTAAACGTTGAAGCCCTGTTGGTCAGGGAAAGCGCAGAACCCCGATGTCTGTGGTGCTGTAGATGCACTGCCAAAGTCCGGTGAGTAGCAGCAAGAGCTTGAGTTGCTGGCACTTTCGGTGTGGGAGGAATCGTCCGACGTTCGTGATTTTTCGGGGTTTTATTTCAGTGGGCGCCCAGGTTCAGCTGGTGGTAAACGTTGAAGCCCTGTTGGTCAGGGAAAGCTCGGAGCCCCAATATCTGTGGTGCTGTAGATGCGCTGCCAATGGCCGGGGAGGAGCAGCAAGAGCTTGACTGGCTGGCACTTTGGGTGTGGGAGCAATCGTCGGACGTTCGTGATTTTTCGGGGTTTTATTTCAGTGGGCGCCCAGGTGCAGCTGGTGGTAAATGTCGAAGCCCTGTTGGTCAGGGAATGCCCGGAGCCCCGATGTCTGTGGTGCTGTAGATGCGCCTCCAATGGCCGGTGAGGAGCAGCAAGAGCTTGACAGGCTGGCATTTAAGGTGTGGCAGGAATCGTCCGACATTTGTGATTGTTGGGGTTTTTTTTTCAGGGGGCACCCAGGTGCAGCTGGTGGTAAATGTCGAAGCCCTGTTGGTCAGGGAAAGCCCGGAGCCGCGATGTCTGTGGTGCTGTAGATGCGCTGCCAATGGCCGGTGAGGAGCAGCAAGAGCTTGAGTTGCTGGCACTTTTGGTGTGGGATCAATCGTCTGACGTTTTTGATTTTTCAGGGTTTTTTTTCAGTGGGTAACCAGGTGCAGCTGGTGGTAAATGTCGAAGCCCTGTTGGTCAGGGAAAGCCCGGAGCCGCGATGTCTGTGGTGCTGTAGATGCGCTGGGAATGGCCGGTGAGGAGCAGCTAGAGCTTGAGTTGCTGGCACTTTCAGTGTTGGAGCAATCGTCCGACGTTCGTGATTTTTCGTTTATTTTTTTCAGTGGGCGCCCAGGTGCAGCTGGTGGTAAACGTCGAAGTCCAGTTGGTCAGGGAAAGCCCGGAGCCCCGATGTCTGTGGCGCTGTAGATGCGGTGGGAATGGGAGGTGAGTAGCAGCAAGAGCTTGAGTTGCTGGCACTTTCAGTGTGGGAGGAATCGTCCGACGTTCGTGATTTTTCGGGGTTTTATTTCAGTGGGCGCCCAGGTGCAGCTGGTGGTAAATGTCGAAGCCCTGTTGGTCAGGGAAAGCCCGGAGCCGCGATGTCTGTGGTGCTGTAGATGCGCTGCCAATGGGCGGTGAGGAGCAGCAAGAGCTTGACTTCCTGGCACTTTCGGTGTGGGAGCAATCGTCCGACGTTCGTGATTTTTCGTTTATTTTTTTCAGTGGGCGCCCAGGTTCATCTGGTGGTTAATGTCGAAGCCCTGTTGGTCAGGGAAAGCCCGGAGCCCCGATGTCTGTGGTGCTGTAGATGCGCTGGGAATGTCTGGTGAGGAGCAGCTAGAGCTTGACTGGCTGGCACTTTCGGTGTGGGAGCAATCGTCCGACGTTTGTGATATTTGGGGATTTTTTTTCCAGTGGGTAACCAGGTGCAGCTGGTGGTAAACGTCGAAGCCCTGTTGGTCAGGGAAAGCCCGGAGCCCCGATGTCTGTGGTGCTGTAGATGCGCTGGGAATGGCCGGTGAGGAGCAGCAAGAGCTTGAGTTGCTGGCACTTTCGGTGTGGGAGCAATCGTGCGATGTTCGTGATTTTTCGTTTATTTTTTTCAGTGGGCGCCCAGGTGCAGCTGGTGGTAAACGTTGACGCCCTGTTGTTCAGGGAAAGCGCAGAACCCCGATGTCTGTGGTGCTGTAGATGCACTGCCAAAGTACGGTGAGTAGCAGCAAGAGCTTGAGTTGCTGGCACTTTCGGTGTGGGAGCAATCGTCCGACGTTCGTGATTTTTCGGGGTTCTTTTCAGTGGGAGCCCAGCTGCAGCGAGTGGTAAACGTCGAAGCCCTGTTGGTCAGGGAAAGCCCAGAGCCCCGATGTCTGTGGTGCTGTAGATGCGCTGGGAATGGCCGGTGAGGAGCAGCAAGAGCTTGACTGGCTGGCACTTTCGGTGTGGGAGCAATCGTCCGACGTTTTTGATTTTTCAGGGTTTTTTTTCAGTGGGAGCCCAGGTGCAGCTGGTGGTAAACGTCGAAGCCCTGTTCGTCAGGGAAAGTCCAGAGCCCTGATGTCTGTGGTGCTGTAGATGCGCTGGGAATGGGCGGTGAGGAGCAGCAAGAGCTTGACAGGCTGGCATTTAAGGTGTGGCAGGAATCGTCCGACATTTGTGATTTTTGGGTTTTTTTTTTCAGGGGGCACCCAGGTGCAGCTGGTGGTAAATGTCGAAGCCCGGTTCGTCAGGGAAAGCCCGGAGCCCCGATGTCTGTGGTGCTGTAGATGCGCTGGGAATGGGCGGTGAGGAGCAGCAAGAGCTTGACTTGCTGGCACTTTGGGTGTGGGAGCAATCGTCGGACGTTCGTGATTTTTCGGGGTTTTTTTTCAGTGGGCGCCCAGGTGCAGCTGGTGGTAAACGTCGAAGCCCTGTTGGTCAGGGAAAGCCCAGAGCCCCGATGTCTGTGGTGCTGTAGATGCGCTGGGAATGGCTGGTGAGGAGCAGCTAGAGCTTGACAGGCTGGCACTTTCGGTGTTGGAGCAATCGTAGGACGTTTGTGATTTTTCGGGGTTCTTTTCAGTGGGCGCCCAGGTTCAGCTGGTGGTAAACGTCGAAGCCCTGTTGGTCAGGGAAAGCCCGGAGCCCCGATGTCTGTGGTGCTGTAGATGCGATGGGAATGGCCGGTGAGGAGCAGCAAGAGCTTGACAGGCTGGCACTTTCGGTGTGGGAACAATCGTCCGACGTTTTTGATTTTTCAGGGTTTTTTTTCAGTGGGTAACCAGGTGAAGCTGGTGGTAAACGTCGAAGCCCTGTTGGTCAGGGAAAGTCCAGAGCCCTAATGTCTGTGGTGCTGTAGATGCGCTGGGAATGGCCGGTGAGGAGCAGCAAGAGCTTGACAGGCTGGCATTTAAGGTGTGGCAGGAATCGTCCGACATTTGTGATTTTTCAGGGTTTTTTTTCAGAGGGTAACCAGGTGCAGCTGGTGGTAAATGTCGAAGCCCTGTTGGTCAGGGAAAGCCCGGAGCCGCGATCTCTGTGGTGCTGTAGATGCGCTGGGAATGGCCAGTGAGGAGCAGCAAGAGCTTGACAGGCTGGCACTTTCGGTGTGGGAGCAATCGTGCGATGTTCGTGATTTTTCGTTTATTTTTTTCAGTGGGCGCCCAGGTGCAGCTGGTGGTAAACGTTGAAGCCCTGTTGGTCAGGGAAAGCGCAGAACCCCGATGTCTGTGGTGCTGTAGATGCACTGCCAAAGTCCGGTGAGTAGCAGCAAGAGCTTGAGTTGCTGGCACTTTCGGTGTGGGAGGAATCGTCCGACGTTCGTGATTTTTCGGGGTTTTATTTCAGTGGGCGCCCAGGTTCAGCTGGTGGTAAACGTTGAAGCCCTGTTGGTCAGGGAAAGCTCGGAGCCCCAATATCTGTGGTGCTGTAGATGCGCTGCCAATGGCCGGGGAGGAGCAGCAAGAGCTTGACTGGCTGGCACTTTGGGTGTGGGAGCAATCGTCGGACGTTCGTGATTTTTCGGGGTTTTATTTCAGTGGGCGCCCAGGTGCAGCTGGTGGTAAATGTCGAAGCCCTGTTGGTCAGGGAATGCCCGGAGCCCCGATGTCTGTGGTGCTGTAGATGCGCCTCCAATGGCCGGTGAGGAGCAGCAAGAGCTTGACAGGCTGGCATTTAAGGTGTGGCAGGAATCGTCCGACATTTGTGATTGTTGGGGTTTTTTTTTCAGGGGGCACCCAGGTGCAGCTGGTGGTAAATGTCGAAGCCCTGTTGGTCAGGGAAAGCCCGGAGCCGCGATGTCTGTGGTGCTGTAGATGCGCTGCCAATGGCCGGTGAGGAGCAGCAAGAGCTTGAGTTGCTGGCACTTTTGGTGTGGGATCAATCGTCTGACGTTTTTGATTTTTCAGGGTTTTTTTTCAGTGGGTAACCAGGTGCAGCTGGTGGTAAATGTCGAAGCCCTGTTGGTCAGGGAAAGCCCGGAGCCGCGATGTCTGTGGTGCTGTAGATGCGCTGGGAATGGCCGGTGAGGAGCAGCTAGAGCTTGAGTTGCTGGCACTTTCAGTGTGGGAGGAATCGTCCGACGTTCGTGATTTTTCGGGGTTTTATTTCAGTGGGCGCCCAGGTGCAGCTGGTGGTAAATGTCGAAGCCCTGTTGGTCAGGGAAAGCCCGGAGCCCCGATGTCTGTGGTGCTGTAGATGCGCTGCCAATGGCCGGTGAGGAGCAGCAAGTGCTTGACTTGCTGGCACTTTCGGTGTGGGAGCAATCGTCCGATGTTCGTGATTTTTCGTTTATTTTTTTCAGTGGGCGCCCAGGTTCAACTGGTGGTAAACGTCGAAGCCCTGTTGGTCAGGGAAAGGCCGGAGCCCCGATGTCTGTGGTGCTGTAGATGCGCTGGGAATGGCTGGTGAGGAGCAGCAAGAGCTTGAGTTGCTGGCACTTTCGGTGTTGGAGCAATCGTCCGATGTTCGTGATTTTTCAGGGTTTTTTTTCAGTGGGCGCCCAGGTTCAGCTGGTGGTAAACGTCGAAGCCCTGTTGGTCAGGGAAAGCCCGGATCCCCGATGTCTGTGGTGCTGTAGATGCACTGCCAAAGTCCGGTGAGGAGCAGCAAGAGCTTGAGTTGCTGGCACTTTCGGTGTGGGAGCAATCGTCCGACGTTCGTGATTTTTCGGGGTTTTATTTCAGTGGGCGCCCAGGTGCAGCTGGTGGTAAACGTCGAAGCCCTGTTGGTCAGGGAAAGCCCGGAGCCCCGATGTCTGTGGTGCTGTAGATGCGCTGGGAATGGGAGGTGAGTAGCAGCAAGAGCTTGAGTTGCTGGCACTTTCAGTATGGGAGCAATCGTCCGACGTTCGTGATTTTTCGGGGTTTTATTTCAGTGGGCGCCCAGGTGCAGCTGGTGGTAAATGTCGAAGCCCTGTTGGTCAGGGAAAGCCCGGAGCCCCGATGTCTGTGGTGCTGTAGATGCGCTGCCAATGGGCGGTGAGGAACAGCAAGAGCTTGACTGGCTGGCACTTTCGCTGTGGGAGCAATCGTCCGACGTTTGTGATATTTGGGGATTTTTTTTCCAGTGGGCGCCCAGGTTCAGCTCGTAGTAAACTTCTAAGCACTGTTGGTCAGGGAAAGCCCGGAGCCCCGATGTCTGTGGTGCTGTAGATGCGCTGGGAATGGCTGGTGAGGAGCAGCTAGAGCTTGACAGGCTGGCACTTTCGGTGTGGGAGGAATCGTAGGACGTTTGTGATTTTTGGGGATTTTTATTCACTGGGCGGCCAGGTTCAGCTGGTGGTAAACGTCGAAGCCCTGTTGGTCAGTGAAAGCCCAGAGCCCCGATGTCTGTGGTGCTGTAGATGCACTGGGAATGGCCGGTGAGGAGCAGCAAGAGCTTGACAGGCTGGCATTTAAGGTGTGGCAGGAATCGTCCGACGTTCGTGATTTTTGGGGTTTTTTTTTCAGGGGGCACCCAGGTGCAGCTGGTGGTAAATGTCGAAGGCCTGTTGGTCAGGGAAAGCCCGGAGCCCCGATGTCTGTGGTGCTGTAGATGCGCTGGGAATGGCTGGTGAGGAGCAGCTAGAGCTTGACAGGCTGGCACTTTCGGTGTGGGAGCAATCGTCCGATGTTCGTGATTTTTCGTTTATTTTTTTCAGTGGGCGCCCAGGTGCAGCTGGTGGTAAACGTCGAAGCCCTGTTGGTCAGGGAAAGCGCAGAACCCCAATGTCTGTGGTGCTGTAGATGCACTGCCAAAGTCTGGTGAGTAGCAGCAAGAGCTTGAGTTGCTGGCACTTTCGTTGTGGGAGCAATCGTCCGACGTTCGTGATTTTTCGGGGTTTTATTTCAGTGGGCGCCCAGGTGCAGCTGGTGGTAAATGTCGAAGCCCTGTTGGTCAGGTAAAGCCCGGAGCCCCGATGTCTGTGGTGCTGTAGATGAGCTGCCAGTGGCCGGTGAGGAACTGCAAGAGCTTGAGTTGCTGGCACTTTCGTTGTGGGAGCAATCGTCCGACGTTCGTGATTTTTCGGGGTTTTATTTCAGTGGGCGCCCAGGTGCAGCGGGTGGTAAACGTCGAAGCCCTGTTGGTCAGGGAAAGCCCGGAGCCCCGATGTCTGTGGTGCTGTAGATGCGCTGGGAATGGCTGGTGAGGAGCAGCAAGAGCTTGACAGGCTGGCACTTTCGGTGTGGGAGCAATCGTCCGATTTTCGTGATTTTTCGGGGTTCTTTTCAGTGGGAGCCCAGCTGCAGGGAGTGGTAAACGTCGAAGCCCTGTTGGTCAGGGAAAGCCCGGAGCCCCGATGTCTGTGGTGCTGTAGATGCGCTGGGAATGGCCGGTGAGGAGCAGCAAGAGCTTGACAGGCTGGCACTTTCGGTGTGGGAGCAATCGTCCGACGTTTTTGATTTTTCAGGGTTTTTTTTCAGTGGGAGCCCAGGTGCAGCTGGTAGTAAACGTCGAAGCCCTGTTCGTCAGGGAAAGTCCAGAGCCCTGATGTCTGTGGTGCTGTAGATGCGCTGGGAATGGCCGGTGAGTAGCAGCAAGAGCTTGACAGGCTGGCATTTAAGGTGTGGCAGGAATCGTCCGACATTTGTGATTGTTGGGGTTTTTTTTTCAGGGGGCACCCAGGTGCAGCTGCTGGTAAATGTCGAAGCCCTGTTGGTCAGGGAAAGCCCGGAGCCCCGATGTCTGTGGTGCTGTAGATGCGCTGCCAATGGCCGGTGAGGAGCAGCAAGAGCTTGACTGGCTGGCACTTTTGGTGTGGGAGCAATCGTCTGACGTTTTTGATTTTTCAGGGTTTTTTTTCAGTGGGTAACCAGGTGCAGCTGGTGGTAAACTTCTAAGCCCTGTTGGTCAGGGAAAGCCCGGAGCCCCGATGTCTGTGGTGCTGTAGATGCGCTGGGAATGGCCGGGGAGGAGCAGCAAGAGCTTGACTGTCTGGCACTTTTGGTGTGGGAGCAATCGTCCGACGTTCGTGATTTTTCGGGGTTCTTTTTAGTGGGAGCCCAGGTTCAGCGAGTGGTAAACGTCGAAGCCCTGTTGGTCAGGGAAAGCCCGGAGCCCCGATGTCTGTGGTGTTGTAGATGCACTGCCACTGTCCGGTGAGGAGCAGCAAGAGCTTGACTGGCTGGCACTTTTGGTGTGGGAGCAATCGTCCGACGTTCGTCATTTTTCAGGGTTTTTTTTCAGTGGGCGCCCAGGTGCAGCTGGTGGTAAACGTCGAAGCCCTGTTCGTCAGGGAAAGCGCAGAACCCCAATATCTGTGGTGATGTAGATGCACTGCCAAAGTCTGGTGAGTAGCAGCAAGAGCTTGAGTTGCTGGCACTTTCGTTGTGGGAGCAATCGTCCGACGTTCGTGATTTTTCGGGGTTCTTTTCAGTGGGCGCCCAGGTGCATCTGGTGGTAAACGTCGAAGCCCTGTTGGTCAGGGAAAGCCCGGAGCCCCGATGTCTGTGGTGCTGTAGATGCGCTGCCAATGGCCGGTGAGGAGCAGCAAGAGCTTGAGTTGCTGGTACTTTCAGTGTGGGATCAATCGTCCGACGTTTTTGATTTTTCAGGGTTTTTTTTCAGTGGCCAACTAGGTGCAGCTGGTGGTAAATGTCGAAGGCCTGTTGGTCAGGGAAAGCCCAGAGCCGCGATGTCTGTGGTGCTGTAGATGCGCTGCCAATGGCCGGTCAGGAGCAGCAAGAGCTTGACTGGCTGGCACTTTCAGTGTGGGAGCAATAGTCCGACGTTTGTGATTTTTCGTTTATTTTTTTCAGTGGGCGCCCAGGTGCAGCTGGTGGTAAATGTCGAAGCCCTCTTGGTCAGGGAAAGCGTAGAACCCCGATGTCTGTGGTGCTGTAGATGCGCTGGGAATGGCCGGTGAGGAGCAGAAAGAGCTTGACAGGCTGGCATTTAAGGTGTGGCAGGAATTGTCCGACGTTCGTGATTTTTGGGGTTTTTTTTTTCAGGGGGAACCCACGTGCAGCTGGTGGTAAATGTCGAAGCCCAGTTCGTTAGGGAAAGCCTGGAGCCCCGATGTCTGTGGTGCTGTAGATGCACTGCCACTGTCCGGTGAGGAGCAGCAAGAGCTTGAGTTGCTGGCACTTTCGGTGTGGGAGGAATCGTCCGACGTTCGTGATTTTTCGGGGTTTTATTTCAGTAGGCGCCCAGGTGCAGCTGGTGGTAAACGTCGAAGCCCTGTTCGTCAGGGAAATCCCGGAGCCCCGATGTCTGTGGTGCTGTAGATGCGCTGGGAATGGCCGGTGAGGAGCAGCAGGAGCTTGAGTTGCTGGCACTTTCGGTATGGGAGCAATCGTCCGACGTTCGTGATTCTTTGGGGTTTTACTTTCAGTGGGCGCCCAGGTTCAGCTGGTGGTAAACTTCTAAGCCCTGTTGGTCAGGGAAAGCCCGGAGCCCCGATGTCTGTGGTGCTGTAGATGCGCCTCCAATGGCTGGTGAGGAGCAGCAAGAGCTTGACTGGCTAACACTTTCAGTGTGGGATCAATCGTCCGACGTTTTTGATTTTTCAGGGTTTTTTTTCAGTGGCCAACTAGGTGCAGCTGGTGGTAAATGTCGAAGGCCTGTTGGTCAGGGAAAGCCCAGAGCCGCGATGTCTGTGGTGCTGTAGATGCGCTGCCAATGGCCGGTGAGGAGCAGCAAGAGCTTGACTGGCTGGCACTTTCAGTGTGGGAGCAATAGTCCGACGTTTGTGATTTTTCGGGGTTTTTTACTTTCAGTGGGCGCACAGGTGCAGCTGGTGGTAAACGTCGAACCCCTGTTGGTCAGGGAACGCCCGGAGCCCCGATGTCTGTGGTGCTGTAGATGCACTGCCAAAGTCCGGTGAGTAGCAGCAAGAGCTTGAGTTGCTGGCACTTTCGGTGTGGGAGGAATCGTCCGACGTTCGTGATTTTTCAGGGTTTTATTTCAGTGGGCGCCCAGGTGCAGCTGGTGGTAAACATCGAAGCCCTGTTGGTCAGGGAAAGCCCGGAGCCCCGATGTCTGTGGTGCTGTAGATGCACTGCCAAAGTCCGGTGAGGAGCAGCAAGAGCTTGACTGGCTGGCACTTTCGGTGTGGGAGCAATCGTGCGATGTTCGTGATTTTTCGTTTATTTTTTTCAGTGGGCGCCCAGGTGCAGCTGGTGGTAAACGTCGAAGCCCTGTTGTTCAGGGAAAGCGCAGAACCCCGATGTCTGTGGTGCTGTAGATGCACTGCCAAAGTCCGGTGAGTAGCAGCAAGAGCTTGAGTTGCTGGCACTTTCGGTGTGGGAGGAATCGTCCGACGTTCGTGATTTTTCGGGGTTTTATTTCAGTGGGCGCCCAGGTGCAGCTGGTGGTAAACGTTGAAGCCCTGTTGGTCAGGGAAAGCTCGGAGCCCCGATATCTGTGGTGCTGTAGATGCGCTGCCAATGGCCGGTGAGGAGCAGCAAGAGCTTGACTGGCTGGCACTTTGGGTGTGGGAGCAATCTTCGGACTTTCGTGATTTTTCGGGGTTTTATTTCAGTGGGCGCCCAGGTTCAGCTGGTGGTAAACGTCTAAGCCCTGTTGGTCAGGGAAAGCCCGGAGCCCCGATGTCTGTGGTGCTGTAGATGCGCTGGGAATGGCCGGTGTTTAGCAGCTAGAGCTTGACTGTCTGGCACTTTTGGTGTGGGAGCAATCGTCCGACGTTCGTGATTTTTCGGGGTTCTTTTCAGTGGGAGCCCAGGTTCAGCGAGTGGTAAACGTCGAAGCCCTGTTGGTCAGGGAAAGCCCGGAGCCCCGATGTCTGTGGTGCTGTAGATGCACTGCCACTGTCCGGTGAGGAGCAGCAAGAGCTTGACTGGCTGGCACTTTTGGTGTGGGAGCAATCGTCCGACGTTCGTCATTTTTCAGGGTTTTATTTCAGTGGGCGCCCAGGTGCAGCTGGTGGTAAATGTCGAAGCCCTGTTGGTCAGGGAAAGCCCGGAGCCCCGATGTCTGTGGTGCTGTAGATGCGCTGCCAATGGCCGGTGAGGAGCAGCAAGAGCTTGACTGGCTGGCACTTTCGGTGTGGGATCAATCGTCCGACGTTCGTGATTTTTCGGGGTTTTACTTTCAGTGGGCGCACAGGTGCAGCTGGTGGTAAATGTCAAAGCCCTGTTCGTCAGGGGAAGCCCAGAGCCCCGATGTCTGTGGTGCTGTAGATGCGCTGGGAATGGGCGGTGAGTAGCAGCAAGAGCTTGACTGGCTGGCACTTTCGGTGTGGGATCAATCGTCCGACGTTCGTGATTTTTCGGGGTTTTTTTTTCAGTGGGCGCCCAGGTGCAGCTGGTGGTAAACGTCGAAGCCCTGTTGGTCAGGGAAAGCCCGGAGCCCCGATGTCTGTGGTGCTGTAGATGCGCTGCCAATGGCCGGTGAGGAGCAGCAAGAGCTTGACTGGCTGGCACTTTTGGTGTGGGATCAATCGTCCGACGTTTTTGATTTTTCAGGGTTTTTTTTCAGTCGGTAACCAGGTGCAGCTGGTGGTAAATGTCGAAGCCCTGTTGGTCAGGGAAAGCCCGGAGCCGCGATGTCTGTGGTGCTGTAGATGCGCTGGGAATGGCCGGTGAGGAGTAGCAAGAGCTTGACTGGCTGGCACTTTCGCTGTGGGAGCAATCGTGCGATGTTCGTGATTTTTCGTTTATTTTTTTCAGTGAGCGCCCAGGTTCAGCTGGTGGTAAACGTCGAAGCCCTGTTGGTCAGGGAAAGCCCGGAGCCCCGATGTCTGTGGTGCTGTAGATGCACTGCCAAATTCCGGTGAGGAGCAGCAAGAGCTTGACTGGCTGGCACTTTCGGTGTGGGAGCAATCGTCCGATGTTCGTGATTTTTCGTTTATTTTTTTCAGTGGGCGCCCAGGTGCAGCTGGTGGTAAATGTAGAAGCCCTGTTGGTCAGGGAAAGCCCGGAGCCCCGATGTCTGTGGTGCTGTAGATGCGCTGGGAATGGCCGGTGAGGAGCAGCAAGAGCTTGACTGGCTGGCACTTTCGGTGTGGGATCAATCGTCCGATGTTCGTGATTTTTCGTTTATTTTTTTCAGTGGGCGCCCAGGTGCAGCTGATGGTAAATGTCGAAGCCCTCTTGGTCAGGGAAAGCGTAGAACCCCGATGTCTGTGGTGCTGTAGATGCACTGCCAAAGTCCGGTGAGTAGCAGCAAGAGCTGGAGTTGCTGGCACTTTCGGTGTGGGAGGAATCGTCCGACGTTCGTGATTTTTCAGGGTTTTATTTTAGTGGGCGCCCAGGTGCAGCTGGTCGTAAACATCGAAGCCCTGTTGGTCAGGGAAAGCTCGGAGCCCCGATGTCTGTGGTGCTGTAGATGCACTGCCAAAGTCCGGTGAGGAGCAGCAAGAGCTTGACTGGCTGGCACTTTTGGTGTGGGAGCAATCGTCCGACGTTCGTCATTTTTCAGGGTTTTATTTCAGTGGGCGCCCAGGTGCAGCTGGTGGTAAATGTCGAAGCCCTGTTGGTCAGGGAAAGCCCGGAGCCCCGATGTCTGTGGTGCTGTAGATGCGCTGGGAATGGGTGGTGAGGAGCAGCAAGAGCTTGTGTTGCTGGCACTTTCGGTGTGGGAGCAATCGTCCGACGTTCATGATTTTTCGGGGTTTTTTTTTCAGTGGGCGCCCAGGTGCAGCTGGTGGTAAACGTCGAAGCCCTGTTGGTCAGGGAAAGCCCGGAGCCCCGATGTCTGTGGTGCTGTAGATGCGCTGCCAATGGCCGGTGAGGAGCAGCAAGAGCTTGACTGGCTGGCACTTTCGGTGTGGGAGCAATCGTCCGATGTTCGTGATTTTTCGTTTATTTTTTTCAGTGGGCGCCCAGGTGCAGCTGGTGGTAAACGTCGAAGCCCTGTTGGTCAGGGAAAGCGCAGAACCCCGATGTCTGTGGTGCTGTAGATGCACTGCTAAAGTCCGGTGAGTAGCAGCAAGAGCTTGAGTTGCTGGCACTTTTGATGTGGGAGGAATCGTCCGACGTTCGTGATTTTTCGGGGTTTTATTTCAGTGGGCACCCAGGTTCAGCTGGTGGTAAACGTCGAAGCCCTGTTCATCAGGGAAAGCCCGGAGCCCCGATGTCTGTGGTGCTGTAGGTGCGCTGCTAATGGCCGGCGACGAGCAGCAAGAGCTTGACTGTCTGGCACTTTCGGTGTGGGAGCAATCGTCGGACGTTTGTGATTTTTGGGGATTTTTATTCACTGGGTGCCCAGGTTCAGCTGGTGGTAAACGTCGAAGCCCTGTTGGTCACGGAAAGCCCGGAGCCCCGATGTCTGTGGTGCTGTAGATGCGCTGGGAATGGCCGGTGAGGAGCAGCAAGAGCTTGACAGGCTGGCATTTAAGGTGTGGCAGGAATCGTCCGACATTTGTGTTTTTTGGGGTTTTTTTCTTCAGGGGGAACCCACGTGCAGCTGGTGGTAAATGTCGAAGCCCGGTTCGTTAGGGAAAGCCCGGAGCCCCGATGTCTGTGGTGCTGTAGATGCGCCTCCAATGCCTGGTGAGGAGCAGCAAGAGCTTGACTGGCTGGCACTTTCGGTGTGGGAGCAATCGTGCGATGTTCGTGATTTTTCGTTTATTTTTTTCAGTGGGCGCCCAGGTGCAGCTGGTGGTAAACGTCGAAGCCCTGTTGTTCAGGGAAAGCGCAGAACCCCGATGTCTGTGGTGCTGTAGATGCACTGCCAAAGTCCGGTGAGTAGCAGCAAGAGCTTGAGTTGCTGGCACTTTCGGTGTGGGAGGAATCGTCCGACGTTCGTGATTTTTCGGGGTTTTATTTCAGTGGGCGCCCAGGTGCAGCTGGTGGTAAACGTTGAAGCCCTGTTGGTCAGGGAAAGCTCGGAGCCCCGATATCTGTGGTGCTGTAGATGCGCTGCCAATGGCCGGTGAGGAGCAGCAAGAGCTTGACTGGCTGGCACTTTGGGTGTGGGAGCAATCTTCGGACGTTCGTGATTTTTCGGGGTTTTATTTCAGTGGGCGCCCAGGTTCAGCTGGTGGTAAACTTCTAAGCCCTGTTGGTCAGGGAAAGCCCGGAGCCCCGATGTCTGTGGTGCTGTAGATGCGCTGGGAATGGCCGGTGTTTAGCAGCTAGAGCTTGACTGTCTGGCACTTTTGGTTTGGGAGCAATCGTCCGACGTTCGTGATTTTTCGGGGTTCTTTTCAGTGGGAGCCCAGGTTCAGCGAGTGGTAAACGTCGAAGCCCTGTTGGTCAGGGAAAGCCCGGAGCCCCGATGTCTGTGGTGCTGTAGATGCACTGCCACTGTCCGGTGAGGAGCAGCAAGAGCTTGACTGGCTGGCACTTTTGGTGTGGGAGCAATCGTCCGACGTTCGTCATTTTTCAGGGTTTTATTTCAGTGGGCGCCCAGGTGCAGCTGGTGGTAAATGTCGAAGCCCTGTTGGTCAGGGAAAGCCCGGAGCCCCGATGTCTGTGGTGCTGTAGATGCGCTGCCAATGGCCGGTGAGGAGCAGCAAGAGCTTGACTGGCTGGCACTTTCGGTGTGGGATCAATCGTCCGACGTTCGTGATTTTTCGGGGTTTTTTTTTCAGTGGGCGCCCAGGTGCAGCTGGTGGTAAACGTCGAAGCCCTGTTCGTCAGGGAAAGCCCGGAGCCCCGATGTCTGTGGTGCTGTAGATGCGCTGCCAATGGCCGGTGAGGAGCAGCAAGAGCTTGACTGGCTGGCACTTTTGGTGTGGGATCAATCGTCCGACGTTTTTGATTTTTCAGGGTTTTTTTTCAGTCGGTAACCAGGTGCAGCTGGTGGTAAATGTCGAAGCCCTGTTGGTCAGGGAAAGCCCGGAGCCGCGATGTCTGTGGTGCTGTAGATGCGCTGGGAATGGCCGGTGAGGAGTAGCAAGAGCTTGACTGGCTGGCACTTTCGCTGTGGGAGCAATCGTGCGATGTTCGTGATTTTTCGTTTATTTTTTTCAGTGAGCGCCCAGGTTCAGCTGGTGGTAAACGTCGAAGCCCTGTTGGTCAGGGAAAGCCCGGAGCCCCGATGTCTGTGGTGCTGTAGATGCACTGCCAAATTCCGGTGAGGAGCAGCAAGAGCTTGACTGGCTGGCACTTTCGGTGTGGGAGCAATCGTCCGATGTTCGTGATTTTTCGTTTATTTTTTTCAGTGCGCGCCCAGGTGCAGCTGGTGGTAAATGTAGAAGCCCTGTTGGTCAGGGAAAGCCCGGAGCCCCGATGTCTGTGGTGCTGTAGATGCGCTGCCAATGGCCGGTGAGGAGCAGCAAGAGCTTGACTGGCTGGCACTTTCGGTGTGGGATCAATCGTCCGATGTTCGTGATTTTTCGTTTATTTTTTTCAGTGGGCGCCCAGGTGCAGCTGATGGTAAATGTCGAAGCCCTCTTGGTCAGGGAAAGCGTAGAACCCCGATGTCTGTGGTGCTGTAGATGCACTGCCAAAGTCCGGTGAGTAGCAGCAAGAGCTGGAGTTGCTGGCACTTTCGGTGTGGGAGGAATCGTCCGACGTTCGTGATTTTTCAGGGTTTTATTTTAGTGGGCGCCCAGGTGCAGCTGGTCGTAAACATCGAAGCCCTGTTGGTCAGGGAAAGCTCGGAGCCCCGATGTCTGTGGTGCTGTAGATGCACTGCCAAAGTCCGGTGAGGAGCAGCAAGAGCTTGACTGGCTGGCACTTTTGGTGTGGGAGCAATCGTCCGACGTTCGTCATTTTTCAGGGTTTTATTTCAGTGGGCGCCCAGGTGCAGCTGGTGGTAAATGTCGAAGCCCTGTTGGTCAGGGAAAGCCCGGAGCCCCGATGTCTGTGGTGCTGTAGATGCGCTGGGAATGGGTGGTGAGGAGCAGCAAGAGCTTGTGTTGCTGGCACTTTCGGTGTGGGAGCAATCGTCCGACGTTCATGATTTTTCGGGGTTTTTTTTCAGTGGGCGCCCAGGTGCAGCTGGTGGTAAACGTCGAAGCCCTGTTGGTCAGGGAAAGCCCGGAGCCCCGATGTCTGTGGTGCTGTAGATGCGCTGGGAATGGCCGGTGAGGAGCAGCAAGAGCTTGACTGGCTGGCACTTTCGGTGTGGGAGCAATCGTCCGATGTTCGTGATTTTTCGTTTATTTTTTTCAGTGGGCGCCCAGGTGCAGCTGGTGGTAAACGTCGAAGCCCTGTTGGTCAGGGAAAGCGCAGAACCCCGATGTCTGTGGTGCTGTAGATGCACTGCTAAAGTCCGGTGAGTAGCAGCAAGAGCTTGAGTTGCTGGCACTTTTGATGTGGGAGGAATCGTCCGACGTTCGTGATTTTTCGGGGTTTTATTTCAGTGGGCGCCCAGGTTCAGCTGGTGGTAAACGTCGAAGCCCTGTTCATCAGGGAAAGCCCGGAGCCCCGATGTCTGTGGTGCTGTAGGTGCGCTGCTAATAGCCGGCGACGAGCAGCAAGAGCTTGACTGTCTGGCACTTTCGGTGTGGGAGCAATCGTCGGACGTTTGTGATTTTTGGGGATTTTTATTCACTGGGTGCCCAGGTTCAGCTGGTGGTAAACGTCGAAGCCCTGTTGGTCAGGGAAAGCCCGGAGCCCCGATGTCTGTGGTGCTGTAGATGCGCTGGGAATGGCCGGTGAGGAGCAGCAAGAGCTTGACAGGCTGGCATTTAAGGTGTGGCAGGAATCGTCCGACATTTGTGTTTTTTGGGGTTTTTTTCTTCAGGGGGAACCCACGTGCAGCTGGTGGTAAATGTCGAAGCCCGGTTCGTTAGGGAAAGCCCGGAGCCCCAATGTCTGTGGTGCTGTAGATGCGCCTCCAATGCCTGGTGAGGAGCAGCAAGAGCTTGACTGGCTGGCACTTTCGGTGTGGGAGCAATCGTCCGACGTTCGTGATTTTTCGGGGTTTTACTTTCAGTGGGCACACAGGTGCAGCTGGTGGTAAATGTCGAAGCCCTGTTGGTCAGGGGAAGCCCAGAGCCCTGATGTCTGTGGTGCTGTAGATGCGCTGGGAATGGGCGGTGAGGAGAAGCAAGAGCTTGACTGGCTGGCACTTTTGCTGTGGGAGCAATCGTCCGACGTTCGTGATTTTTCTGGGTTTTTTTTTCAGTGGGCGCCCAGGTGCAGCTGGTGGTAAACGTCGAAGCCCTGTTGGTCAGGGAAAGCCCGGAGCCCCGATGTCTGTGGTGCTGTAGATGCGCTGGAAATGGGCGGTGAGGAGCAGCAAGAGCTTGACTGGCTGGCACTTTTGCTGTGGGAGTAATCGTGCGATGTTCGTGATTTTTCGGGGTTTTATTTTAGTGGGCGCCCAGGTGCAGCTGGTGGTAAATGTAGAAGCCCTGTTGGTCAGGGAAAGCCCGGAGCCCCGATGTCAGTGGTGCTGTAGATGCGCTGCCAATAACCGGTGAGGAGCAGCAAGAGCTTGGCTGGCTGGCACTTTCGGTGTGGGAGCAAACGTCCGACGTTCTTGATTTTTCGGGGTTTTATTTCAGTGGGCGCCCAGGTGCAGCTGGTGGTAAACGTCGAAGCCCTGTTGGTCAGGGAAAGCCCGGAGCCCCGATGTCTGTGGTGCTGTAGATGCACTGGGAGTGGCCGGTGAGGAGCAGCAAGAGCTTGACTGTCTGGCACTTTTGGTGTGGGAGCAATCGTCCGACGTTCGTGATTTTTCGGGGTTCTTTTCAGTGCGACCCCAGGTTCAGCGAGTGGTAAACGTCGAAGCCCAGTTCGTCAGGGAAAGCCCGGAGCCCCGATGTCTGTGGTGCTGTAGATGCGCTGGGAATGGCCGGTGAGGAGCAGCAAGAGCTTGTGTTGCTGGCACTTTCGCTGTGGGAGCAATCGTCCGACGTTTGTGATTTTTCGGGGTTTCTTTTCAGTGGGAGCCCAGGTTCAGCTGGTGGTAAACGTCGAAGCCCTGTTCGTCAAGGAAAGCCCGGAGCCCTGATGTCTGTGGTGCTGTAGATACCGTGCCAAAGTCCGGTGAGTAGCAGCAAGAGCTTGACTGGCTGGCACTTTGGGTGTGGGAGCAATCGTCCGACGTTCGTGATTTTTCGTTTATTTTTTCAGTGGGCGCCCAGGTGCAGCTGGTGGTAAACGTCGAATCCCTGTTGGTCAGGGAAAGCGCAGAACCCCAATATCTGTGGTGCTGTAGATGCACTGCCAAAGTCCGGTGAGTAGCAGCAAGAGCTTGAGTTGCTGGCACTTTCGGTGTGGGAGCAATCGTCCGACGTTCGTGATTTTTCGGGGTTTTATTTCAGTGGGCGCCCAGGTGCAGCTGGTGGTAAATGTCGAAGCCCTGTTGGTCAGGGAAAGCCCGGAGCCCCGATGTCTGTGGTGCTGTAGATGCGCTGCCAATGGCCGGTGAGGAGCAGCAAGAGCTTGACTGGCTGGCACTTTTGGTGTGGGAACAATCGTCCGACGTTCGTGATTTTTCGGGTTTCTTTTCCAGTGGGCGCCCACGTTCAGCTGGTGGTAAACGTCGAAGCCCTGTTGGTCAGGAAAAGCCCGGAGCCCCGATGTCTGTGGTGCTGTAGATGCGCTGGGAATGGCCGGTGAGGAGCAGCAAGAGCTTGTGTTGCTGGCACTTTCGGTGTGGGTGCAATCGTCCGACGTTCGTGATTTTTCGGGGTTCTTTTCAGTGGGCGCCCAGGTGCAGCTGGTGGTAAATGTCGAAGCCCTGTTGGTCAGGGAAAGCCCGGTGCCCCGATGTCTGTGGTGCTTTAGATGCGCTGCCAATAGCCGGTGAGGAGCAGCAAGAGGCTGACATGCTGGCACTTGCGATGTGGGTGCAATCGTCCGACGTTCGTGATTTTTGGGGTTTTTTTTTCAGTGGGCGCCCAGGTTCAGCTGGTGGTAAACATCGAAGCCCTGTTGGTCAGGGAAAGCTCGGAGCCCCGATATCTGTGGTGCTGTAGATGCGCTGCCAATGGCCGGGGAGGAGCAGCAAGAGCTTGACTGGCTGGCACTTTCGGTGTGGGAGCAATCGTCCGACGTTCGTGATTTTTCGGGCTTTTACTTTCAGTGGGCGCCCAGGTGCAGCTGGTGGTAAACGTCGAAGCCCAGTTGGTCAGGGAAAGCCCGGAGCCCCGATGTCTGTGGTGCTGTAGATGCACTACCAATGGCCGGTGAGGAACAGCAAGAGCTTGACGGCTGGCACTTTTGGTGTGGGAGCAATCGTCCGACGTTTGTGATTTTTCGGGCTTTTACTTTCAGTGGGCCCCCAGGTTCAGCTGGTGGTAAACGTCGAAGCCCTGTTGGTCAGGGAAAGCCCGGAGCCCCGAAGTCTGTGGTGCTGTAGATGCGCTGGGAATGGCCGGTGAGGAGCAGCAAGAGCTTGACTGGCTGGCACTTTCGGTGTGGGAGCAATCGTCCGACTTTTGTTATTTTTCGGCGTTGTTTTCAGTGGGCGCCCAGGTTCAGCTGGTGGTAAACGTCGAAGCCCTGTTGGTCAGGGAAAGCGCAGAACACCGATGTCTGTGGTGCTGTAGATGCACTGCCAAAGTCTGGTGAGTAGCAGCAAGAGCTTGAGTTGCTGGCACTTTCGTTGTGGGAGCAATCGTCCGACGTTCGTGATTTTTCAGGGTGTTATTTCAGTGGGATCCCAGGTGCAGCTGGTGGTAAATGTCGAAGGCCTGTTGGTCAGGGAAAGCCCGGAGCCCCGATGTCTGTGGTGCTGTAGATGCGCTGCCAATGGCAGGTGAGGAGCAGCAAGAGCTTGACTGGCTGGCACTTTCGGTGTGGGAGCAATCGTCCGCCGTTTTTGATTTTTCGGGGTTTTATTTCAGTGGGCGCCCAGGTGCAGCTGGTGGTAAACGTCGAAGCCCTGTTGGTCAGGGAAAGCCCGGAGCCGCGATGTCTGTGGTGCTGTAGATGCGCTGCCAATGGCCGGTGAGGAGCAGCAAGAGCTTGATTTGCTGGCACTTTCAGTGTGGGAGCAATCGTCCGACGTTTGTGATTTTTCGGGGTTCTTTTCAGTGGGTGCCCAGGTGCAGCTGGTGGTAAACTTCTAAGCCCTGTTGGTCAGGGAAAGCCCGGAGCCCCGATGTCTGTGGTGCTGTAGATGCGCTGCCAATGGCCGGTATTCAGCAGCTAAAGCTTGACTGTCTGGCACTTTTGGTGTGGGAGCAATAGTCCGACGTTCGTGATTTTTCGGGGTTCTTTTTAGTGGGAGCCCAGGTTCAGCAAGTGGTAAACGTCGAAGCCCTGTTGGTCAGGGAAAGCCCGGAGCCCCGATGTCTGTGGTGTTGTAGATGCACTGCCACTGTCCGGTGAGGAGCAGAAGAGCTTGACTGGCTGGCACTTTTGGTGTGGGAGCAATCGTCGGACGTTCGTCATTTTTCAGGGTTTTTTTTCAGTGGGCACCCAGGTGCAGCTGGTGGTAAACGTCGAAGGCCTGTTGGTCAGGGGAAGCCCAGAGCCCCGATGTCTGTGGTGCTGTAGATGCGCTGCCAATGGCCGGGGAGGAGCAGCAAGAGCTTGAGTTGCTGGCGCTTTCGGTGTGGGAGGAATCGTCCGACGTTTTTGATTTTTCAGGGTTTTATTTCAGTGGGCGCACAGGTGCAGCTGGTGGTAAATGTCGAAGCCCTGTTGGTCAGGGAAAGCCTGGAGCCCCGATGTCTGTGGTGCTGTAGATGAGCTGCCAGTGGCCGGTGAGGAACTGCAAGAGCTTGACTGGCTGGCACTTTCAGTGTTGGAGCAATCATCCGACGTTTTTGATTTTTCAGTGTTTTTTTTCAGTGCATAACCAGGTGCAGCTGGTGGTAAATGTCGAAGCCCTGTTGGTCAGGGAAAGCCCGGAGCCCCGATGTCTGTGGTGCTGTAGATGCGCTGCCAATGGGCGGTGAGTAGCAGCAAGAGCTTGACTGGCTGGCACTTTTGGTGTGGGAGCAATCGTCCGACGTTCGTGATTTTTCGGGGTTTTATTTCAGTGGGCGCCCAGGTGCAGCCGGTGGTAAATTTCGAAGCCCTGTTGGTCAGGGAAAGCCCGGAGCCCCGATGTCTGTGGTGCTGTAGATGCGCTGGGAATGGCCAGGGACGAGCAGCAAGAGCTTGACTGGCTGGCACTTTTGGTGTGGGAGCAATCGTCCGACGTTCGTGATTTTTCGGGGTTTTTTTTCAGTGGGCAACCAGGTGCAGCTGGTGGTAAACGTCGAAGCCGTGTTGGTCAGGGAAAGCCCGGAGCCCCGATGTCTGTGGTGCTGTAGATGCGCTGGGAATGGCCGGTTAGTAGCAGCAAGAGCTTGACAGGCTGGCACTTTCGGTGTGGGAGCAATCGTCCGACGTTCGTGATTTTTCGTTTATTTTTTTCAGTGGGCGCCCAGGTTCAGCTGGTGGTAAACGTCGAAGCCCTGTTGGTTAGGGAAAGCGCAGAACCCCGATGTCTGTGGTGCTGTAGATGCACTGCCAAAGTCCGGTGAGTAGCAGCAAGAGCTTGACTGGCTGGCACTTTCGGTGTGGGAGCAATCGTCCGACGGTCGTGATTTTTCGGGGTTTTATTTCAGTGGGAGCCCAGGTGCAGCTGGTGGTAAATGTCGAAGCCCTGTTGGTCAGGGAAAGCCCAGAGCCCCGATGTCTGTGGTGCTGTAGATGCGCTGCCAATGGCCGGGGTGGAGTAGCAAGAGCTTGACTGGCTGGCACTTTTGGTGTGGGAGCAATCGTCCGACGTTCGTGATTTTTCGGGCTTTTACTTTCAGTGGGCGCCCAGGTTCAGCTGGTGGTAAACGTCGAAGCCCTGTTGGTCAGGGAAAGCCCGGAGCCCCGATGTCTGTGGTGCTGTAGATTCGCTGCCAGTGGCCGGTGAGGAGCAGCAAGAGCTTGAGTTGCTGGCACTTTCGTTGTGGGAGCAATCGTCCGACGTTTGTTATTTTTCGGGGTTCTTTTCAGTGGGCGCCCAGGTGCAGCTGATGGTAAACGTCGAAGCCCTGTTGGTCCGGGAAAGCCCGGAGCCACGATGTCTGTGGTGTTGTAGATGCACTGCCAATGGCCGGTGAGGAACAGCAAGAGCTTGACTGGCTGGCACTTTTGGTGTGGGATCAATCGTCCGACGTTTTTGATTTTTCGGGGTTTTTTTTCATTGGGAACCAGGTTCAGCTGGTGGTAAACGTCGAAGCCCTGTTGGTCAGGGAAAGCCCGGAGCCCCGATGTCTGTGGTGCTGTAGATGCGCTGGGAATGGCTGGTGAGAAGCAGCATGAGCTTGACTGTCTGGCACTTTCGGTGTGGGAGCAATCGTCTGATGTTCGTGATATTTCGTTTATTTTTTTCAGTGGGCGCCCAGGTGCAGCTGATGGTAAATGTCGAAGCCCTGTTGGTCAGGGAAAGCCCGGAGCCCCGATGTCTGTGGTGCTGTAGATGCGCTGCCAATGGCCGGTTAGGAGCAGCAAGAGCTTAACAGGCTGGCACTTTCGGTGTGGGAGCAATCGTCCGACGTTCGTGATTTTTCGGGGTTCTTTTCAGTGGGAGCCCAGGTTCAGCGAGTGGTAAACGTCGAAGCCCTGTTGGTCAGGGAAAGCCCGGAGCCCCGATGTCTGTGGTGTTGTAGATGCGCTGGGAATGGGCGGTGAGGAGCAGCAAGAGCTTGAGTTGCTGGCACTTGAGTTGCTGGCATTAAAAGTGGGTCCCCAGCGACAAGAAATAGAGTTCCTAGTGGACTCTGGAGCAGAAAGATCTACTGTTCAAAAATTGCCCCGGGGGTGTGAGACATCCTCGGAGAAAGTAGAAGTTATTGGAGCAAAAGGAGAGCCTTTTGGGGTTCCCGTAATAAAAAATGTGGTTTTGGAAAGTGATTCTAAATTTGGGGTGGGGTCCTTGCTCTTAGTGCCTGAGGCGGACTATAACTTATTGGGCAGAGATTTAATGATAGAATTAGGGATTGGCTTAGAAGTCATAAAAAATGAACTAAGAATTAAGTTGTGTCCTTTACGGACAGTTGATGAGGGGAAAATAAACCCTGAGGTATGGTACACTCCGGAGACCATTGGAAAATTGGATATTGAACCTTTTTCAGTGACAATAAGAAACCCAGAAATACCAGTGAGAATAAAACAATACCCCCTACCGATGGAGGGGAGACAGGGATTGAAACCTGAGATTCAAAGGTTAATTGAAAAAGGAATATTAGAACCTTGCATGTCCCCTTTTAACACCCCCATCTTACCTGTAAAGAAACCTGATGGGACATACAGATTAGTGCATGATTTACGAGAAATTAACAAACGAACGGTTACCAGATTCCCTGTAGTGGCAAACCCTCATACACTTTTAAGCCAGCTGGGCCCCAATGATCAGTGGTATAGTGTAATTGATTTAAAGGATGCCTTCTGGGCATGCCCCTTAAAGAAAGATTGCAGGGATTATTTTGCTTTTGAATGGGAAGACCCGGACACTTACAGAAAACAACAATTACGGTGGACCGTTTTACCTCAAGGGTTCACCGAGTCTCCAAATTTGTTTGGACAGGCATTAGAACAAATATTGAGGGGGTACGAATTAGGTGGGGGGGTGACCCTTGTCCAGTATGTGGACGATTTACTGTTGGCCGGCAGCGATGAGGAGGCAGTTAGGGAGGAGAGTATTAGGTTGTTAAATTTTTTAAGTTTACAGGGATTAAAGGTGTCGAAATCAAAACTGCAATTTGTCGAAAAGGAAGTGAAATATTTAGGGCACAGATTGAGTAAAGGAACTAAGAAGTTAGACCCAGAAAGAGTTCAGGGCATATTATCATTGCCGGCTCCAAAAACTAAGAGACAGATCAGACAATTGCTGGGCCTTTTGGGATATTGTAGACAATGGATTGAAGGCTATAGTAGGAAAGTAAAATTTTTATATGCTGAGATATCTAAGGATGGCCTATTAAAATGGTCTAAGGATGATGATGAACAATTGGAAGTTTTAAAAATGGATTTGGTAAACACTCCTGTTTTGAGTTTACCGGATGTCAAGAAACCATTTTATTTATTTATTAATGTTGATGAAGGAACAGCATATGGGGTGTTAGTGCAAGAATGGGCAGGGAAGAAAAAGCCTGTAGGATACCTTTCTAAATTGTTAGACCCTGTAAGCAGAGGATGGCCTATCTGCCTACAAGCTATAGTGGCTGCGGCTCTGCTAGTGGAAGAGGCTCACAAAGTTACCTTTGGGGGAGAACTGAAAGTATTATCACCCCACAATATTAGAGGAATTTTACAACAGAAAGCTGAAAAGTGGATTACTGATGCCAGGCTCCTGAAGTACGAGGGTATCCTGATATCTTCACCTAAACTAGAACTTGAAGTTACTGGTTTACAGAATCCAGCACAATTTCTGTACGGGGAACCGTCAGAGGAAATAACTCATGATTGCCTGCACGCTATTGAAGAACAAGCCAAAATTAGACCAGATTTGGAGGAAGAAGAGCTAGAGGATGGGGAAAAACTTTTTGTAGATGGATCTTCCCGGGTAATAGAGGGGAAAAGAAAATCAGGATATGCGATAATTAATGGAAAAACATTTAAGGTAATAGAATCAGGGCCCCTGAGTCCCAGTTGGTCGGCTCAAGCATGCGAGTTATACGCAGTTTTAAGAGCTTTACAATTATTAGAAGGAAAAATCGGCACCATCTATACGGATTCCAAATATGCCTTTGGAATAGTGCATACATTTGGGAAAATTTGGGAAGAAAGAGGCTTAATAAATTCCCAGGGAAAGGGATTGGTTCATCAGGAGTTAATAATTGAAATTTTGCAGGCTTTACGGAGGCCGGTAGGAATAGCAGTGGTCCATTTAAAAGGGCATCAGCGGGGATTAACTCCACTGACAAGGGGAAACAATCTAGCAGATCAAGAAGCAAAACGAGCGGCTTTAATGATCTTCAAGGAAAAGAAAGATAGAAAGTTTCCTTGCAAGGATTGTTGGAAGAGCACACTTCATTGTAGCTGTGCGAATCCTAATTATCAGTTTTGTTGTGTGCATGGGGAAGAGTACCACCTGTACAGCTTCACTGTGCAGGAGAAAGACAAGTTAGTCCGAATGGGGGCAAGGGAAGTCAAATCTGGAGAATGGGAACTTCCTGATGGACGAGAGGTCATTTCAAAAACTATGGCTATAAGAATCATGCGCAAGTACCATGAAAACACCCACTGGGGGGTTCAAGCACTAGTAGATCAATTTGCCATAAAATATGCTTGCATTGGGGTATATAATATAGCAAAAAGAATAATTGGAGATTGCCTAATTTGCCAAAAAGTGAACAAGCACCAATTAAGAGAAAGACCATTAGGGGGAAGAGATTTGGCTCACCGACCCTTCGCCAAAATTCAGATAGACTTCACCGAACTACCGAAAGTAGGCAGGTATAGATATTTGTTGGTAATAATAGATCATTTAACACACTTTGTAGAAGCATTTCCAACAGTCAGGGCCACTGCCCAAACGGTGACAAAACTATTGCTTGAAAATGTGATACCTAGGTATGGCTCTATTGAAACTATTGACTCTGATAGGGGACCACATTTTGCTTCAAAAATCATAAAAGAAGTTTTTACTGCTTTGGGGACCAAGTGGGAATATCATACACCCTGGCACCCACAGAGTTCGGGAAAAATAGAGCGGGTAAACGGTGAGATAAAGAAACAACTGACCAAATTAATGATGGAGACCAAATCATCTTGGGTAAAATGCCTTCCCTTAGCCTTATTAAATATTAGAATCCAACCTCACACGGATGTGGGAATCTCCCCTTTCGAAATGTTATATGGAATGCCTTATGATTTGGAGGTTCCCCGAGATCATCCCCAGGCTGAAAATTTACAACTGAAACAGTACATAATCCAACTCATGTCTATGAGGAAACAATTGCGAGATAAAGGCTTAGCAGTACAAAGGCCTCCGTTGGACATTGCAATACACAATATACAACCTGGAGATAACGTTTTAATTAGGTCATGGAAGGAGTCCTCACTAACTCCCCGCTGGGAAGGGCCTTATCTTGTTTTACTCACTACAGAAACCGCCATCCGGACTGCTGAACGGGGGTGGACCCATGCCAGCCGGGTAAAAGGACCCATCTCCGAGGAGCAGCGGGAGAGCTCTGGAGACCCGAATACCTTGAAATTAAAACTGCGAAGAAAAAGACAGACTAATAAATTGAACTGAGCGATGAACATGTATCGGTAAGGCGGAGACGCTTCGCTTGTTAACCTTTTTTTTACAGAAGAACCACACTTGGAGACCTGGAAAATACATGGATACGTAAGGACTATATTGAAATCAGAATTGTGGTTGTAATTGTAATTATCATTATATATATGAGCCTTTAAGAAAAGTGATGTGTCACATAGTTCATATTAATTGTAGCAATAAGTTTGGTAGTAGCAGGGAAGGAACTTACATATCTTTGGAAGTGCCGAAAACAGGAGTAGCCTCGTTTAAACAATTTAAAAATAAAATACCAAAGTGCTACTCCCAGGAGAATCGGGAGCCGAACAGAAAATAAATAAGTGAGGGCCGATTCACTGTCACATTTCTCCTGAAGATTGTCCTTGCCACCAAGAAGATGACATTCCTCGTAGCTCGAAGCAAGCGAGTTGACGAGCGAGGTGGAGGGACAAGGTGCTGTGGAGAACTGACCCCTGTCACTGCAGATGATTTAAAGGCCCTCCAAGTGAAAAGGCCCCGAGGTTCCAAATGGGAAAAAGGCACTAGTCAAATTGGCTTAAAACAAAATTGGAGGCTTCACCCTTTTCGGTACGTCCTGACTATTCTGTTTTTAATGTTACCACAAACATGGGGGAAACTGAGCCACCAAGCTCATCAGCCATTCGAATGGACACTGCATCAAGTGGGCATTGATGATGATAAAGTCATACAAACTATAATAACTCCAGGGGCCCCTGCCTTTAAGACCACTCTGTGTCAGTTAGCGCCAGTAGATGGAGCGTGTAAAAATGAAGGTACACCATTTTATCTATGCCCGAGCTCTAACCCTGGGAAATCGTATTGTAACCAACCAGGACAACATTTTTGCGCATACTGGGGTTGTGAAACAATTGCTAACCGGTGGATTCCAGAGCCTGGAAAAGATCCCTTCTTGAAGGTATCTTGGGCCCCAAGCCGCAAGTGGTACGTACACTGGATAGAAGTGGGTCTGTCAGTATCGCAAAGTGGAGTTGCAACTACTGGCACTTGAATGTGACCCGACCTCAGGACCCTAGCTGGCTAGTAGGAAGAACTCGGGGAGTTCGTTATTATAAGGAACTAGGGCAAGATAGAGGTGGGCTAATACACATTAAAAAGAAACCAGCCTCGAATGATCCACTGCCAGTAGGCCCCAACCAGGTCCTGACTGATGATTTGGCTAAGAAAACAGACCCCGACCAGACATTGACTGATAGTTTGGTCAAGGAAACAGAGGGTGATGTAACAAAAGTTATTGTAATGAATAGTACCCAAGCCATCCAAACCCCTGACGAAAACTCTGGGGATAACCCTCTTTGGAAACTGATGCAAGCCAGTTACCTGGTATTAAACCACACAAACCCAAATATGACCCAACATTGCTGGTTGTGTTGCGATACTAGACCTCCCTTCTATGAGGCAATAGGCATCCACTCAAAGGCGAAAAGGGTAAATGGTTCAAACCCAACACAATGTTTATGGGATTCTGAAGGTCGAAAACCAGGCCTGACGATGCAACATGTATCGGGACAAGGGAGATGTATTGGGAATGTACCCCCAGAGAAAAATAAATTATGCAAGATAAGAGCTTCCCTGAAAGGGAAGCCCCCTGCTGATTGGCTAATACCAGCCCGTAACACCAAATGGATCTGCTCCAAAACTGGAATCACTCCCTGTTTATCTCTTAAATTGTTCAACGAATATGAGGAATATTGCATCCAAGTGATGATAATCCCCCGGATCATATACCACCCTGAGGAATTTGTGCATAATAACCAGAATACCCAGAGTCACCACTTACAGAAACGAGAACCATTTACCTTTACGGCTTTGACAATAGCCACTTTGATAGCTGTAGGAGCAACAGGCGCGGGCACAGGAATAACGTCATTGGTCCAACAAAATCAGAAATTTCAATCACTTAGAATAGCAGTAGACGAAGACTTGGTAAGAATTGAACAATCAATAACTGCCTTGGAAAAATCTGTTAGATCATTATCAGAGGTGGTGCTACAAAACCGAAGGGGGTTAGATTTAATGTTTCTACAACAAGGTGGGCTATGTGCTGCCTTGGGAGAACAATGTTGTGTATATGCTGATCACACAGGGATTGTAAGGGATACTATGACAAAACTTCGGGAAGGCCTAGAAAAACGAAAACGAGAACAAGAAACGCAACAAAGCTGGTATGAGTCCTGGTTTAACCACTCTCCTTGGCTTACCGCATTACTATCTACCATTGCAGGACCCTTGATTATATTAATACTGGTATTAACTTTTGGACCCTGTATATTCAATAGAGTAGTTACAATTGTAAAAAACAGATTGGAAGCAGCTCATTTGATGCTTATGAGAGCCAAGCATGAACCTCTGGGAGGAATACCGGAGGTGGAGGAGATCCTCATTTTGAGCCAGCAGGTGCTTAAGCGATTTGATGAACAAAATAGTGAAAAGAAAAACGGGGGATTGTAATAAACTGTGAGCTGTTTGTTCATCAAACCTTGTCAGAACAATGGAGAGTTATATGAAATACACAAAGTCGGCCACAAGAAAGTTACATTAAATACACAAGGTCAGCCACAGGCACCTGGCTATGTAAAAACGGCATGCAGGACTGCGAAAGGAGGGAGCGGGGGGGGGCTCATAAAGATGAAGGGTATAAAACCAGTAACTTTCTAACCATATAGTTTGAAGAAGCAATTAGTGGGAGGGGGAAGTCTGGTTTGGAGCAAGAAACAGTCTCACATTATCTCGAGGGAGGGAGGGAGTGATTAAAAGGAGCAAGGATTCGAGAACAGGATGGCACCCATCACATAAATCTCCTTGTTCAAGAAGGACACGAATCGGCTCAGACTGATAAGGACACTGCCAACTTGTGGGAACAGCACATTCCAGGCAAAGGTGAAAAGTACACCGTGAAGAAGACCTACGGCCTTCCTCCCAAAAGACCCCCGAAGACCCTCGCCCACAATTCCTGGGAGAATTTGCGCAAGCGCGAAGGACTGATAAGCTAATTAGCATACGAAGCGAGAGTAGGTGGGTTTAGGTAATGAATATGTATAAGCATCAACGGAATATTTATTGTTTTTACTGTATAAGAATGGGGCGGTTTGCTATCTCGGCGCGCGCCGTTGGCGGAGCAGGAGACTCCCCGGCCGCCCAGCGCTGTTTTGCTTACTGGTCGCTTGCTTTAATAAACCAAATTTTTAATTGGCCAATCTCTGTCAGTTAATTGGACAAAGAGGGCAGATAAACTATAACAGCAGGACGCCATTTTATGGGGGCAGGACGCCATTTTGGGGGGGTAGAAGGCCCAGTTGTGGGGCAGGGGGCCACTTTCGGGGGCAAGAGAGCATTTTGGGGGGCAGGACGCCATTTTGGGGGGTAGAAGGCCCAGTTATGGGGCAGGAGACCACTTTCGGGGGCGAGAGCGCATTTTGTGGGGCAAGGAGGCCATTTTGGGGGTCGCCCCACCCACGGCGAGGGAGGACCCGAGACACCCAATCGCGGCGAGGGACGACCCGAGACACCCAATGGCGGCGAGGGAAGACCTCCGGTGTCCAATGGCGGCAAGGTGAGACCCGAGTGAGCTCCGCCCCCCACCCCCCCAGCTTATGGGCGGGGCCACGTTGGGTTGGCCAACCTGGTTGAGCTCTCAAGACCCGCGATGGCCCCGCCCACGGCGGCCATCTTGGGACAGAACGCTGGGCAGAGATGAGAGGCGGGAAGGGGCCCAGGGGAGTTTTTACTCGTGGCCCATGCCGCGCTGGCAAAGCAGCGCCGTCCCCTCCTCTTCCTCGGAGGAAGGGGGTGGGCGGGGCTTCCTCCCGGCACGGGGCCGTCCGCGGGGGCTCAGCCCTCGTCGCTGCCGGAGACGCTGGCCATGGCGTAGGCGCCGGCGTCGTCCTTGTCGTGCAGCCCCTTCCAGTGAACGCCGCCTGGCCGGGGGAGGGGGGCGGGGCCTAGGCGGGGGGTGCAGCCGCGATGGCCCCGCCCCCTCAGTGAAAAACCGGGTGGCCCTGCCCCCTTCCCGGTTTTATATCGCTCGATGTTAAGCTTGGGAAGAGGGAGGGGTGGAGGGAGGTTATCTTGTTCTCTGTCTCATTATCTTGCTGTTTGTAGTAATAAATGAATAGTTTTCCCCAAGAGGAGTCTGTTTTGCCCGTGATGGTAAATTTAAGGATTTCTCCCTGTCCTTATCTCAAACCTCGAGCCGTTTTTCCTTACATTATCTCCCCCTGTTCTCTCGGAGGGTGGGAGGAGTGAGAGAGAGACTGCGTAGTCTGGTCCTGATCGGGGCTGAACTACGACAGTGTTACTTTCTTAAACATTCTCCAAACCCATAGGTACAGCACAATAGTTAATATTAATAAAACTCCTAAGCTAATCAATAAGATCACAACGGGGCGCACCATAGTATTAAGGATCCCTGTTGCCTCTGTCCCAGCCCCACTCATGCCCTGAGTACATTTCCATTTTGTGCATAACCACAGTGGCCAAGTTTAAGCCCGACCGTTTAAAAGGTGGTCCCATGCTTCCTGTAAACCCAAGGGAGGCGTGAGACCACGGCCATTTGGTGTCCTTTTGATTACAAGTTAGTGGTAAGATGCAGGAAAATATTGTAAGCCCAACCACAATTCCAATTAAACAATTGGTCATTTTAGGATTTAGTTGGTCTAGTGGATTAGTACAGCTACTTCTGTAGATAATGTACTGCCTTTGGTGACCTGCTAAAATGGGTTTTATATTTCCTATAATAAAATGACAAATAAGATATAAACTGCACCGATGACAGATTTGGGCGAGATTAGTTACTGGCCGGTCCCGGTTTCTTTGTCCGGTATCGTTTGCTGTGGTGTCCCTCCGGTTCACTACTGCACTGTTCCCGCCCTTATCCGTTCGAACGAGTTTAAGTCTCAAGTCTTCGTTGTTGTCTGGAGTTACTTTCCACAAGGTTGCAGAGGCTCTCTTGATCCGAGTATGGTGTATCCAGGAGTTCTGTCCCTTTACCTTAATTGCCGTGTAGGTGGAGAGGAGGACTTGAAAAGGTCCGGCCCACTGTGGTTCCAGAGTTTTTTCTGTAAGAGACTTAACATATACATAGTCCCCTGGTTGTATATCGTGAACAGGCCCATCCAGACCCCTACGACGTGTTCCCATTGCATGTTTTTCAATTCTTTTTAATTGTTTGTTTAGTGCCACCATATAGGAGGTCATTATTTCTTCACCAATTTGTGAAGACGTTCCCTTTTGTACCCCATAGGGTCATCCATATAGAATTTCGAATGGACTAAGCCCTTCTCTTGCTCTTGGTCTGGTTCGTATTCGTATAAGAGCTAATGGTAAAGTTAGATTAGTTTCCTGACCCAACTTGACAATCTGTTGTTTGATTAGGTGATTCATTTTCTCCACCTGGCCACTTGATTGTGGTCGGTAAGAGATATGTAATTGCCACTCTATCCCTAGATGGTGGCTAATTGCTTGTACTATTCTGGACACAAAATGTGGTCCTCTATCCGATGACATTACTGCTGCGACTCCAAACCTAGGTACTATTTCCTGGAGCAGTATTTTGGTTACTTCCCAGGCTTTAGCAGTTACGCACGGGAAAGCTTCTGGCCAGCCTGAAAAGGTATCCGTAAGTACTAATAAGTATCGATACCCCCCTTTTCTAGGGAGTTCTGAGAAATCAATCTGCCAACGTTGTCCCGGACCATTCCCCTTTCCGATTTTTTCAAGTTTCGGCCCTTTTACAACTTCAGGATTAGTCTGGAGACAAAGATCACATTGTTGAGTTACTTGTCTAGCGGTAGTGTCTAAGTTTCGCGCTATTATGTTCCTGATGAGATCTTTATATAGGGCTTCTGCCCCCCCCTCCCCCCAGTGTCTTTTTCTATGTTCTTCTCGGACTACTGACCATATCATGTAGGAGGGAATTACTACCCTCCCGTGTGAGGGGTAGTAATTGGCCCACCCTTCCTCATTATATGACCCCTTTAGATCATTAATAAGTTTGCCGACTTCCTTTGTGTATTCTGGTTTACCTTCTAGAAATACCTGTCCATCAGGTATTAGCGCACCCTCTACCTTGATTGTTTCTCTAGCTGCTTGTTTTGCTTCCCTATCTGCCAGCTCATTTCCTCTTTCCAATTCTGTGCTCACTTTCTGGTGTGCTTTAATATGCATAATTGCCACCTTTTTGGGAAGCTGGACTGCATTCAGGATTTTCAAAATCCCTTCTGCGTGTTTGATGGTTTTTCCATGAGAATTTAACAGTCCTCTTTCCTTCCATATTGCTCCATGGGCATGTACCACCCCAAAGGCATATTTAGGGTCAGTCCAAATGTTTACAGTCCTTCCCTGGGCTCTCTCCAGGGCTCAGGTAAGGGCTATGATCTCGGCCTTTTGGGCTGAGACGTCGGCTGATAGTGGCCTGGACTCTATCACCTTTTCAAAAGTGGTAACAGCATATCCGGAATGTCGCCTTCCATTTAACATATAGCTGCTTCCATCGGTGAACCAATGTTCGGCTCCATCGACAGGGACATCTTTAAGATCCGTTCGACTAGAATACATGGTTTCAATTGTTTCCAAGCAGTCATGACTCACCGGCTCCCCGATGTTCCCATCAAGGAATGAGGCCGGATTGATGATGTTTGTGGTCACGATTTCAACATCATCCTGTTCAACCATTATAGCTTGATATTTCAGGAACCTTTGTGGGGAAAGCCAATGCCCTCCTTTTGCTTCAAGGACCGCAGATACAGTCTGGGAAACTAGGACAGTCATTTTCTGGCCTAGAGTGAACTTTCAGGCTTCTTGAATGTTTAGAATGACAGCTGCTACTGCTCTCAGACAGCTGGGCCACTGTCGCAGTTCAGCCCTGATCAGGACCAGACTACACAGTCTCTCTCTCGCTCCCCCCACCCTCCGAGAGAATAGGGGGAGATGATATAAGAAAAACGGCTCGAGGTTTGAGATAAGGACGGGAAGAAATTTGTAAAGTTACCGTTACAGGCAAAACAGACTCGACTTGGGGAAAAACACTCATTTATTTCTAAAACTAGCAGGAGAATGAGACAGGGAACAAGATAACCTCCCCCCACTCCTCCCTCTTCCCGGGCTTAACATTATCTCTACTACCTTCCCCTCCCGAGCAGCATGGAGGGGGGGTCGGGGGCGGGGGGGGGGGAATGGGGGTCGCAGTCAGTTCATCACGCGTTGTTTTACGCCTCTGTGTCATCGTTGGGGGAAGAACTACTTGCATTCCTCCTCTGCTCCAGCGTGGGGTCCCTCCCACGGCCCACAGTCCTCCGTGAAACTGCCCCGGCATGGGTCATCTCTTCCACAGGGTGCAGTCCCTCTAGAACAGCTGTCCCAGCGGGCCCTCCACGGGGCACAGTCTCCTTCAGGCCTCTACCTGTTCCGGCGTGGGGTCCTCCACAGGCTGCAGGTGGACCTCTGCCCCTCCGTGGACCTCCATGGGCTGCAGGGGGACAACCTGCTCCACCATGGTCGTCACCACGAGTTGCAGAGGAATCTTGGCCAGGAGCCGCATTACTCCTCCCCCTCCTTCTTCACTGACCTTGGCGTCTGCAGCCGTTCCTCGCAACAGGCTGGCAGACGCCTCTCAGGATCCTTTTTACATCTTATTCACTTCAACTGCTCCTCTCCACTTCTTGCAGCCAGGCCGGGCCGAGTTGGGCCCAGTCGGCTGCCCGGCGGGAGGCCAGAGGGTGAGGCCTGCAAGGCCCACAAGGCTCGCGCTTCCCCCTCTCTGCCCCCCGCTCAGCTGCTTCACATCTCTCCCTTTTTTTTTTTCTGTTTCCCCCTTCTTAAATATGTTATAGCAGAGGCATTATCACAGAACATTCTGCTACCAATTGGCTCGGCCTTGGCCAGCAGTGGGTCCGCCCTAGGCCCGGCCAAGTCCACTGAACAAAGGGGAGCGACTTCTAGCAGTTTCCTACAGAAGCTACCACCTTAGCACCCCCCCACTAACAAAACCAGAACAGCCACCCTTTCGCAGCGGCATCCAGCTGTTTGGAGAAGTATGCTACCGCCCGTCTGTATGGTCCCAAATCTTGTGCCAATATTCCTAGTGCCATTCCTTGTTTTTCGTGGGAAAATAGAAAAAATGGCTTACTCACATCAGGAAGTCCCAATGCTGATGCCGACATCAGGGCTTTCTTCAGCTGATGGAAGGCTCGATCTGACTCAGCATCCCACTGGAGATCCTTTTGGTTAGCTGCTATCAGGGAATAGAGTGGCTTAAACAGGCAGACCATAATCACATATCCAAAGTTGGCACCACCCTGTCATTCCTAAGAATGTCCGTAGTTCCTTTATAGTTTGTGGTCGGGGGCTTTGGCATATGGCCTCTTTCCGGGCTTGTCCTAGGATCCGTTGTCCGGCACTGATCTCGTACCCCAGGTACGTGACCTGGGGTTGTAACAACGCCTGTGCCTTTTTCTTAGAAACCCGATATCCCTGTAGTCCCAGGAAATTGAACAGACTCACGGTCCAAATGACACAGGATTCTTTGGTTCTGGTTGCAATAAGAAGGTCGTCTACATACTGTAACACCTTCCCTTCTTCTGAAGGTGGTTCCCATGATTCCAAGTCCTTTGCTACCTGATTCCTCAAAACTGTGGGGACGAGAAGTGCCTGCTCCGGAGGCTTCTTGCGAGCAGCGCTAAAAGCACGCGAACATCGCGTTTCTGTGCTTTCCTGAACAGCTTGCGCTGGGACAGTTACAGCCGCGTTTTGCAAGCTGTCCGGGGTTCTGAGGCACTAAAAGTGCGGATGTGTGGCGACTGTCCAAGACGAGAACCGGCTGCTCTGAAAGCCCTTCCTGCTCGTCACGTACGCTTTCTAGCAGCTCTACGGACACACACGCGTCAGCCTCTTCACTGTCCTACACAGCTAGCACGCTGGCAGTTACCGTCAACTTGGAAGCAGCCGCGCAGAAGGCAGTCGCCCTGCAACCGGCGAACAGCGCATCATCGCGGCTACACGCGAGCTGGCCGCACTCGGAGCTTTCCCGGCTCTTCTCTCGCTCTTTCCCGCAGAGCTCCGGCGATGCACAAATCGAACCGCGAAAGCCGCAATGAGCTTTGTGCAAGCTGCGCAGAAGAAACAAGGCACTAAACTGACAAATGTCCAGCTACTCTCCCACACGAAAAGGGTCAGCAAGGAAAGCTGTTGCTGCTCTTCACTCGCTCTTGCTAACAGCCCAGAAGCATTGCGACGCTTCTCTGGATGATTTGCCCACCAACACTTCACATCAGCTCAAGCCGGCTGCCCGGAGGAAAAGAGGCTAGGAAAGATCGTAGCAGGCACGGTTGTTGCTGCACGAGAAGTGCCTGCTCCGGAGGCTTCTTGCGAGCAGCGCTAAAAGCACGCGAACATCGCGTTTCTGTGCTTTCCTGAACAGCTTGCGCTGGGACAGTTACAGCCGTGTTTTGCAAGCTGTCCGGGGTTCTGAGGCACTAAAAGTGCGGATGTGTGGCGACTGTGCAAGACGAGAACCGGCTGCTCTGAAAGCCCTTCCTGCTCTTCACGTACGCTTTCTAGCAGCTCTACGGACACACACGCGTCAGCCTCTTCACTGTCCTACACAGCTAGCACGCTGGCAGTTACCGTCAACTTGGAAGCAGCCAAGCAGAAGGCACTCGCCCTGCAACCGGCGAACAGCGCACATTCGCGGCTACACGCGAGCTGGCCGCACTCGGAGCTTTCGCGGCTCTTCTCTCGCTCTTTCCCGCAGAGCTCCGGCGATGCACAACTCGAACCGCGAAAGCCGCAATGAGCTTTGTGCAAGCTGCGCAGAAGAAACAAGGCACTAAACCGGCAAATGTCCAGCTAATCTCCAACGTGAAAAGGGTCAGCAAGGAAAGCTCTTGCTAACAGCCCAGAAGCATTGCGACGCTTCTCTGGATGATTTGCCCACCAACACTTCACATCAGCTCAAGCCGGCTGCCCGGAGGAAAAGAGGCTAGGAAAGATCGTAGCAGGCACGGTTGTTGCTGCACGAGAAGTGCCTGCTCCGGAGGCTTCTTGCGAGCAGCGCTAAAAGCACGCGAACATCGCGTTTCTGTGCTTTCCTGAACAGCTTGCGCTGGGACAGTTACAGCCGTGTTTTGCAAGCTGTCCGGGGTTCTGAGGCACTAAAAGTGCGGATGTGTGGCGACTGTGCAAGACGAGAACCGGCTGCTCTGAAAGCCCTTCCTGCTCGTCACGTACGCTTTCTAGCAGCTCTACGGACACACACGCGTCAGCCTCTTCACTGTCCTACACAGCTAGCACGCTGGCAGTTACCGTCAACTTGGAAGCAGCCGCGCAGAAGGCACTCGCCCTGCAACCGGCGAACAGCGCACATTCGCGGCTACACGCGAGCTGGCCGCACCCGGAGCTTTCGCGGCTCTTCTCTCGCTCTTTCCCGCAGAGCTCCGGCGATGCACAACTCGAACCGCGAAAGCCGCAATGAGCTTTGTGCAAGCTGCGCAGAAGAAACAAGGCACTAAACCGGCAAATGTCCAGCTAATCTCCAACGTGAAAAGGGTCAGCAAGGAAAGCTCTTGCTAACAGCCCAGAAGCATTGCGACTCTTCTCTGGATGATTTGCCCACCAACACTTCACATCAGCTCAAGCCGGCTGCCCGGAGGAAAAGAGGCTAGGAAAGATCGTAGCAGGCACGGTTGTTGCTGCACGAGAAGTGCCTGCTCCGGAGGCTTCTTGCGAACAGCGCTAAAAGCACGCGAACATCGCGTTTCTGTGCTTTCCTGAACAGCTTGCGCTGGGACAGTTACAGCCGTGTTTTGCAAGCTGTCCGGGGTTCTGAGGCACTAAAAGTGCGGATGTGTGGCGACTGTGCAAGACGAGAACCGGCTGCTCTGAAAGCCCTTCCTGCTCGTCACGTACGCTTTCTAGCAGCTCTACGGACACACACGCGTCAGCCTCTTCACTGTCCTACACAGCTAGCACGCTGGCAGTTACCGTCAACTTGGAAGCAGCCGCGCAGAAGGCACTCGCCCTGCAACCGGCGAACAGCGCACATTCGCGGCTACACGCGAGCTGGCCGCACCCGGAGCTTTCGCGGCTCTTCTCTCGCTCTTTCCCGCAGAGCTCCGGCGATGCACAACTCGAACCGCGAAAGCCGCAATGAGCTTTGTGCAAGCTGCGCAGAAGAAACAAGGCACTAAACCGGCAAATGTCCAGCTAATCTCCAACGTGAAAAGGGTCAGCAAGGAAAGCTCTTGCTAACAGCCCAGAAGCATTGCGACTCTTCTCTGGATGATTTGCCCACCAACACTTCACATCAGCTCAAGCCGGCTGCCCGGAGGAAAAGAGGCTAGGAAAGATCGTAGCAGGCACGGTTGTTGCTGCACGAGAAGTGCCTGCTCCGGAGGCTTCTTGCGAGCAGCGCTAAAAGCACGCGAACATCGCGTTTCTGTGCTTTCCTGAACAGCTTGCGCTGGGACAGTTACAGCCGTGTTTTGCAAGCTGTCCGGGGTTCTGAGGCACTAAAAGTGCGGATGTGTGGCGACTGTGCAAGACGAGAACCGGCTGCTCTGAAAGCCCTTCCTGCTCTTCACGTACGCTTTCTAGCAGCTCTACGGACACACACGCGTCAGCCTCTTCACTGTCCTACACAGCTAGCACGCTGGCAGTTACCGTCAACTTGGAAGCAGCCAAGCAGAAGGCACTCGCCCTGCAACCGGCGAACAGCGCACATTCGCGGCTACACGCGAGCTGGCCGCACTCGGAGCTTTCGCGGCTCTTCTCTCGCTCTTTCCCGCAGAGCTCCGGCGATGCACAACTCGAACCGCGAAAGCCGCAATGAGCTTTGTGCAAGCTGCGCAGAAGAAACAAGGCACTAAACCGGCAAATGTCCAGCTAATCTCCAACGTGAAAAGGGTCAGCAAGGAAAGCTCTTGCTAACAGCCCAGAAGCATTGCGACGCTTCTCTGGATGATTTGCCCACCAACACTTCACATCAGCTCAAGCCGGCTGCCCGGAGGAAAAGAGGCTAGGAAAGATCGTAGCAGGCACGGTTGTTGCTGCACGAGAAGTGCCTGCTCCGGAGGCTTCTTGCGAGCAGCGCTAAAAGCACGCGAACATCGCGTTTCTGTGCTTTCCTGAACAGCTTGCGCTGGGACAGTTACAGCCGTGTTTTGCAAGCTGTCCGGGGTTCTGAGGCACTAAAAGTGCGGATGTGTGGCGACTGTGCAAGACGAGAACCGGCTGCTCTGAAAGCCCTTCCTGCTCGTCACGTACGCTTTCTAGCAGCTCTACGGACACACACGCGTCAGCCTCTTCACTGTCCTACACAGCTAGCACGCTGGCAGTTACCGTCAACTTGGAAGCAGCCGCGCAGAAGGCACTCGCCCTGCAACCGGCGAACAGCGCACATTCGCGGCTACACGCGAGCTGGCCGCACCCGGAGCTTTCGCGGCTCTTCTCTCGCTCTTTCCCGCAGAGCTCCGGCGATGCACAACTCGAACCGCGAAAGCCGCAATGAGCTTTGTGCAAGCTGCGCAGAAGAAACAAGGCACTAAACCGGCAAATGTCCAGCTAATCTCCAACGTGAAAAGGGTCAGCAAGGAAAGCTCTTGCTAACAGCCCAGAAGCATTGCGACTCTTCTCTGGATGATTTGCCCACCAACACTTCACATCAGCTCAAGCCGGCTGCCCGGAGGAAAAGAGGCTAGGAAAGATCGTAGCAGGCACGGTTGTTGCTGCACGAGAAGTGCCTGCTCCGGAGGCTTCTTGCGAACAGCGCTAAAAGCACGCGAACATCGCGTTTCTGTGCTTTCCTGAACAGCTTGCGCTGGGACAGTTACAGCCGTGTTTTGCAAGCTGTCCGGGGTTCTGAGGCACTAAAAGTGCGGATGTGTGGCGACTGTGCAAGACGAGAACCGGCTGCTCTGAAAGCCCTTCCTGCTCGTCACGTACGCTTTCTAGCAGCTCTACGGACACACACGCGTCAGCCTCTTCACTGTCCTACACAGCTAGCACGCTGGCAGTTACCGTCAACTTGGAAGCAGCCGCGCAGAAGGCACTCGCCCTGCAACCGGCGAACAGCGCACATTCGCGGCTACACGCGAGCTGGCCGCACCCGGAGCTTTCGCGGCTCTTCTCTCGCTCTTTCCCGCAGAGCTCCGGCGATGCACAACTCGAACCGCGAAAGCCGCAATGAGCTTTGTGCAAGCTGCGCAGAAGAAACAAGGCACTAAACCGGCAAATGTCCAGCTAATCTCCAACGTGAAAAGGGTCAGCAAGGAAAGCTCTTGCTAACAGCCCAGAAGCATTGCGACTCTTCTCTGGATGATTTGCCCACCAACACTTCACATCAGCTCAAGCCGGCTGCCCGGAGGAAAAGAGGCTAGGAAAGATCGTAGCAGGCACGGTTGTTGCTGCACGAGAAGTGCCTGCTCCGGAGGCTTCTTGCGAGCAGCGCTAAAAGCACGCGAACATCGCGTTTCTGTGCTTTCCTGAACAGCTTGCGCTGGGACAGTTACAGCCGTGTTTTGCAAGCTGTCCGGGGTTCTGAGGCACTAAAAGTGCGGATGTGTGGCGACTGTGCAAGACGAGAACCGGCTGCTCTGAAAGCCCTTCCTGCTCGTCACGTACGCTTTCTAGCAGCTCTACGGACACACACGCGTCAGCCTCTTCACTGTCCTACACAGCTAGCACGCTGGCAGTTACCGTCAACTTGGAAGCAGCCGCGCAGAAGGCACTCGCCCTGCAACCGGCGAACAGCGCACATTCGCGGCTACACGCGAGCTGGCCGCACTCGGAGCTTTCGCGGCTCTTCTCTCGCTCTTTCCCGCAGAGCTCCGGCGATGCACAACTCGAACCGCGAAAGCCGCAATGAGCTTTGTGCAAGCTGCGCAGAAGAAACAAGGCACTAAACCGGCAAATGTCCAGCTAATCTCCAACGTGAAAAGGCTCAGCAAGGAAAGCTCTTGCTAACAGCCCAGAAGCATTGCGACGCTTCTCTGGATGATTTGCCCACCAACACTTCACATCAGCTCAAGCCGGCTGCCCGGAGGAAAAGAGGCTAGGAAAGATCGTAGCAGGCACGGTTGTTGCTGCACGAGAAGTGCCTGCTCCGGAGGCTTCTTGCGAACAGCGCTAAAAGCACGCGAACATCGCGTTTCTGTGCTTTCCTGAACAGCTTGCGCTGGGACAGTTACAGCCGTGTTTTGCAAGCTGTCCGGGGTTCTGAGGCACTAAAAGTGCGGATGTGTGGCGACTGTGCAAGACGAGAACCGGCTGCTCTGAAAGCCCTTCCTGCTCGTCACGTACGCTTTCTAGCAGCTCTACGGACACACACGCGTCAGCCTCTTCACTGTCCTACACAGCTAGCACGCTGGCAGTTACCGTCAACTTGGAAGCAGCCGCGCAGAAGGCACTCGCCCTGCAACCGGCGAACAGCGCACATTCGCGGCTACACGCGAGCTGGCCGCACCCGGAGCTTTCGCGGCTCTTCTCTCGCTCTTTCCCGCAGAGCTCCGGCGATGCACAACTCGAACCGCGAAAGCCGCAATGAGCTTTGTGCAAGCTGCGCAGAAGAAACAAGGCACTAAACCGGCAAATGTCCAGCTAATCTCCAACGTGAAAAGGGTCAGCAAGGAAAGCTCTTGCTAACAGCCCAGAAGCATTGCGACGCTTCTCTGGATGATTTGCCCACCAACACTTCACATCAGCTCAAGCCGGCTGCCCGGAGGAAAAGAGGCTAGGAAAGATCGTAGCAGGCACGGTTGTTGCTGCACGAGAAGTGCCTGCTCCGGAGGCTTCTTGCGAGCAGCGCTAAAAGCACGCGAACATCGCGTTTCTGTGCTTTCCTGAACAGCTTGCGCTGGGACAGTTACAGCCGTGTTTTGCAAGCTGTCCGGGGTTCTGAGGCACTAAAAGTGCGGATGTGTGGCGACTGTGCAAGACGAGAACCGGCTGCTCTGAAAGCCCTTCCTGCTCGTCACGTACGCTTTCTAGCAGCTCTACGGACACACACGCGTCAGCCTCTTCACTGTCCTACACAGCTAGCACGCTGGCAGTTACCGTCAACTTGGAAGCAGCCGCGCAGAAGGCACTCGCCCTGCAACCGGCGAACAGCGCACATTCGCGGCTACACGCGAGCTGGCCGCACCCGGAGCTTTCGCGGCTCTTCTCTCGCTCTTTCACGCAGAGCTCCGGCGATGCACAACTCGAACCGCGAAAGCCGCAATGAGCTTTGTGCAAGCTGCGCAGAAGAAACAAGGCACTAAACCGGCAAATGTCCAGCTAATCTCCAACGTGAAAAGGGTCAGCAAGGAAAGCTCTTGCTAACAGCCCAGAAGCATTGCGACGCTTCTCTGGATGATTTGCCCACCAACACTTCACATCAGCTCAAGCCGGCTGCCCGGAGGAAAAGAGGCTAGGAAAGATCGTAGCAGGCACGGTTGTTGCTGCACGAGAAGTGCCTGCTCCGGAGGCTTCTTGCGAGCAGCGCTAAAAGCACGCGAACATCGCGTTTCTGTGCTTTCCTGAACAGCTTGCGCTGGGACAGTTACAGCCGTGTTTTGCAAGCTGTCCGGGGTTCTGAGGCACTAAAAGTGCGGATGTGTGGCGACTGTGCAAGACGAGAACCGGCTGCTCTGAAAGCCCTTCCTGCTCTTCACGTACGCTTTCTAGCAGCTCTACGGACACACACGCGTCAGCCTCTTCACTGTCCTACACAGCTAGCACGCTGGCAGTTACCGTCAACTTGGAAGCAGCCGCGCAGAAGGCACTCGCCCTGCAACCGGCGAACAGCGCACATTCGCGGCTACACGCGAGCTGGCCGCACCCGGAGCTTTCGCGGATCTTCTCTCGCTCTTTCACGCAGAGCTCCGGCGATGCACAACTCGAACCGCGAAAGCCGCAATGAGCTTTGTGCAAGCTGCGCAGAAGAAACAAGGCACTAAACCGGCAAATGTCCAGCTAATCTCCAACGTGAAAAGGGTCAGCAAGGAAAGCTCTTGCTAACAGCCCAGAAGCATTGCGACGCTTCTCTGGATGATTTGCCCACCAACACTTCACATCAGCTCAAGCCGGCTGCCCGGAGGAAAAGAGGCTAGGAAAGATCGTAGCAGGCACGGTTGTTGCTGCACGAGAAGTGCCTGCTCCGGAGGCTTCTTGCGAACAGCGCTAAAAGCACGCGAACATCGCGTTTCTGTGCTTTCCTGAACAGCTTGCGCTGGGACAGTTACAGCCGTGTTTTGCAAGCTGTCCGGGGTTCTGAGGCACTAAAAGTGCGGATGTGTGGCGACTGTGCAAGACGAGAACCGGCTGCTCTGAAAGCCCTTCCTGCTCGTCACGTACGCTTTCTAGCAGCTCTACGGACACACACGCGTCAGCCTCTTCACTGTCCTACACAGCTAGCACGCTGGCAGTTACCGTCAACTTGGAAGCAGCCGCGCAGAAGGCACTCGCCCTGCAACCGGCGAACAGCGCACATTCGCGGCTACACGCGAGCTGGCCGCACCCGGAGCTTTCGCGGCTCTTCTCTCGCTCTTTCCCGCAGAGCTCCGGCGATGCACAACTCGAACCGCGAAAGCCGCAATGAGCTTTGTGCAAGCTGCGCAGAAGAAACAAGGCACTAAACCGGCAAATGTCCAGCTAATCTCCAACGTGAAAAGGGTCAGCAAGGAAAGCTCTTGCTAACAGCCCAGAAGCATTGCGACTCTTCTCTGGATGATTTGCCCACCAACACTTCACATCAGCTCAAGCCGGCTGCCCGGAGGAAAAGAGGCTAGGAAAGATCGTAGCAGGCACGGTTGTTGCTGCACGAGAAGTGCCTGCTCCGGAGGCTTCTTGCGAGCAGCGCTAAAAGCACGCGAACATCGCGTTTCTGTGCTTTCCTGAACAGCTTGCGCTGGGACAGTTACAGCCGTGTTTTGCAAGCTGTCCGGGGTTCTGAGGCACTAAAAGTGCGGATGTGTGGCGACTGTGCAAGACGAGAACCGGCTGCTCTGAAAGCCCTTCCTGCTCGTCACGTACGCTTTCTAGCAGCTCTACGGACACACACGCGTCAGCCTCTTCACTGTCCTACACAGCTAGCACGCTGGCAGTTACCGTCAACTTGGAAGCAGCCAAGCAGAAGGCAGTCGCCCTGCAACCGGCGAACAGCGCACATTCGCGGCTACACGCGAGCTGGCCGCACCCGGAGCTTTCGCGGCTCTTCTCTCGCTCTTTCCCGCAGAGCTCCGGCGATGCACAACTCGAACCGCGAAAGCCGCAATGAGCTTTGTGCAAGCTGCGCAGAAGAAACAAGGCACTAAACCGGCAAATGTCCAGCTAATCTCCAACGTGAAAAGGGTCAGCAAGGAAAGCTCTTGCTAACAGCCCAGAAGCATTGCGACGCTTCTCTGGATTATTTGCCCACCAACACTTCACATCAGCTCAAGCCGGCTGCCCGGAGGAAAAGAGGCTAGGAAAGATCGTAGCAGGCACGGTTGTTGCTGCACGAGAAGTGCCTACTCCGGAGGCTTCTTGCGAGCAGCGCTAAAAGCACGCGAACATCGCGTTTCTGTGCTTTCCTGAACAGCTTGCGCTGGGACAGTTACAGCCGTGTTTTGCAAGCTGTCCGGGGTTCTGAGGCACTAAAAGTGCGGATGTGTGGCGACTGTCCAAGACGAGAACCGGCTGCTCTGAAAGCCCTTCCTGCTCGTCACGTACGCTTTCTAGCAGCTCTACGGACACACACGCGTCAGCCTCTTCACTGTCCTACACAGCTAGCACGCTGGCAGTTACCGTCAACTTGGAAGCAGCCGCGCAGAAGGCACTCGCCCTGCAACCGGCGAACAGCGCACATTCGCGGCTACACGCGAGCTGGCCGCACTCGGAGCTTTCGCGGCTCTTCTCTCGCTCTTTCCCGCAGAGCTCCGGCGATGCACAACTCGAACCGCGAAAGCCGCAATGAGCTTTGTGCAAGCTGCGCAGAAGAAACAAGGCACTAAACCGGCAAATGTCCAGCTAATCTCCAACGTGAAAAGGGTCAGCAAGGAAAGCTCTTGCTAACAGCCCAGAAGCATTGCGACTCTTCTCTGGATGATTTGCCCACCAACACTTCACATCAGCTCAAGCCGGCTGCCCGGAGGAAAAGAGGCTAGGAAAGATCGTAGCAGGCACGGTTGTTGCTGCACGAGAAGTGCCTGCTCCGGAGGCTTCTTGCGAGCAGCGCTAAAAGCACGCGAACATCGCGTTTCTGTGCTTTCCTGAACAGCTTGCGCTGGGACAGTTACAGCCGTGTTTTGCAAGCTGTCCGGGGTTCTGAGGCACTAAAAGTGCGGATGTGTGGCGACTGTGCAAGACGAGAACCGGCTGCTCTGAAAGCCCTTCCTGCTCGTCACGTACGCTTTCTAGCAGCTCTACGGACACACACGCGTCAGCCTCTTCACTGTCCTACACAGCTAGCACGCTGGCAGTTACCGTCAACTTGGAAGCAGCCGCGCAGAAGGCACTCGCCCTGCAACCGGCGAACAGCGCACATTCGCGGCTACACGCGAGCTGGCCGCACCCGGAGCTTTCGCGGCTCTTCTCTCGCTCTTTCCCGCAGAGCTCCGGCGATGCACAACTCGAACCGCGAAAGCCGCAATGAGCTTTGTGCAAGCTGCGCAGAAGAAACAAGGCACTAAACCGGCAAATGTCCAGCTAATCTCCAACGTGAAAAGGCTCAGCAAGGAAAGCTCTTGCTAACAGCCCAGAAGCATTGCGACGCTTCTCTGGATGATTTGCCCACCAACACTTCACATCAGCTCAAGCCGGCGGCCCGGAGGAAAAGAGGCTAGGAAAGATCGTAGCAGGCACGGTTGTTGCTGCACGAGAAGTGCCTACTCCGGAGGCTTCTTGCGAGCAGCGCTAAAAGCACGCGAACATCGCGTTTCTGTGCTTTCCTGAACAGCTTGCGCTGGGACAGTTACAGCCGTGTTTTGCAAGCTGTCCGGGGTTCTGAGGCACTAAAAGTGCGGATGTGTGGCGACTGTCCAAGACGAGAACCGGCTGCTCTGAAAGCCCTTCCTGCTCTTCACGTACGCTTTCTAGCAGCTCTACGGACACACACGCGTCAGCCTCTTCACTGTCCTACACAGCTAGCACGCTGGCAGTTACCGTCAACTTGGAAGCAGCCGCGCAGAAGGCACTCGCCCTGCAACCGGCGAACAGCGCACATTCGCGGCTACACGCGAGCTGGCCGCACTCGGAGCTTTCGCGGCTCTTCTCTCGCTCTTTCCCGCAGAGCTCCGGCGATGCACAACTCGAACCGCGAAAGCCGCAATGAGCTTTGTGCAAGCTGCGCAGAAGAAACAAGGCACTAAACCGGCAAATGTCCAGCTAATCTCCAACGTGAAAAGGGTCAGCAAGGAAAGCTCTTGCTAACAGCCCAGAAGCATTGCGACTCTTCTCTGGATGATTTGCCCACCAACACTTCACATCAGCTCAAGCCGGCTGCCCGGAGGAAAAGAGGCTAGGAAAGATCGTAGCAGGCACGGTTGTTGCTGCACGAGAAGTGCCTGCTCCGGAGGCTTCTTGCGAGCAGCGCTAAAAGCACGCGAACATCGCGTTTCTGTGCTTTCCTGAACAGCTTGCGCTGGGACAGTTACAGCCGTGTTTTGCAAGCTGTCCGGGGTTCTGAGGCACTAAAAGTGCGGATGTGTGGCGACTGTGCAAGACGAGAACCGGCTGCTCTGAAAGCCCTTCCTGCTCGTCACGTACGCTTTCTAGCAGCTCTACGGACACACACGCGTCAGCCTCTTCACTGTCCTACACAGCTAGCACGCTGGCAGTTACCGTCAACTTGGAAGCAGCCGCGCAGAAGGCACTCGCCCTGCAACCGGCGAACAGCGCACATTCGCGGCTACACGCGAGCTGGCCGCACCCGGAGCTTTCGCGGCTCTTCTCTCGCTCTTTCCCGCAGAGCTCCGGCGATGCACAACTCGAACCGCGAAAGCCGCAATGAGCTTTGTGCAAGCTGCGCAGAAGAAACAAGGCACTAAACCGGCAAATGTCCAGCTAATCTCCAACGTGAAAAGGGTCAGCAAGGAAAGCTCTTGCTAACAGCCCAGAAGCTTGCGACGCTTCTCTGGATGATTTGCCCACCAACACTTCACATCAGCTCAAGCCGGCTGCCCGGAGGAAAAGAGGCTAGGAAAGATCGTAGCAGGCACGGTTGTTGCTGCACGAGAAGTGCCTGCTCCGGAGGCTTCTTGCGAACAGCGCTAAAAGCACGCGAACATCGCGTTTCTGTGCTTTCCTGAACAGCTTGCGCTGGGACAGTTACAGCCGTGTTTTGCAAGCTGTCCGGGGTTCTGAGGCACTAAAAGTGCGGATGTGTGGCGACTGTGCAAGACGAGAACCGGCTGCTCTGAAAGCCCTTCCTGCTCGTCACGTACGCTTTCTAGCAGCTCTACGGACACACACGCGTCAGCCTCTTCACTGTCCTACACAGCTAGCACGCTGGCAGTTACCGTCAACTTGGAAGCAGCCGCGCAGAAGGCACTCGCCCTGCAACCGGCGAACAGCGCACATTCGCGGCTACACGCGAGCTGGCCGCACTCGGAGCTTTCGCGGCTCTTCTCTCGCTCTTTCCCGCAGAGCTCCGGCGATGCACAACTCGAACCGCGAAAGCCGCAATGAGCTTTGTGCAAGCTGCGCAGAAGAAACAAGGCACTAAACCGGCAAATGTCCAGCTAATCTCCAACGTGAAAAGGGTCAGCAAGGAAAGCTCTTGCTAACAGCCCAGAAGCATTGCGACGCTTCTCTGGATGATTTGCCCACCAACACTTCACATCAGCTCAAGCCGGCTGCCCGGAGGAAAAGAGGCTAGGAAAGATCGTAGCAGGCACGGTTGTTGCTGCACGAGAAGTGCCTGCTCCGGAGGCTTCTTGCGAGCAGCGCTAAAAGCACGCGAACATCGCGTTTCTGTGCTTTCCTGAACAGCTTGCGCTGGGACAGTTACAGCCGTGTTTTGCAAGCTGTCCGGGGTTCTGAGGCACTAAAAGTGCGGATGTGTGGCGACTGTGCAAGACGAGAACCGGCTGCTCTGAAAGCCCTTCCTGCTCGTCACGTACGCTTTCTAGCAGCTCTACGGACACACACGCGTCAGCCTCTTCACTGTCCTACACAGCTAGCACGCTGGCAGTTACCGTCAACTTGGAAGCAGCCGCGCAGAAGGCACTCGCCCTGCAACCGGCGAACAGCGCACATTCGCGGCTACACGCGAGCTGGCCGCACCCGGAGCTTTCGCGGCTCTTCTCTCGCTCTTTCCCGCAGAGCTCCGGCGATGCACAACTCGAACCGCGAAAGCCGCAATGAGCTTTGTGCAAGCTGCGCAGAAGAAACAAGGCACTAAACCGGCAAATGTCCAGCTAATCTCCAACGTGAAAAGGGTCAGCAAGGAAAGCTCTTGCTAACAGCCCAGAAGCATTGCGACGCTTCTCTGGATGATTTGCCCACCAACACTTCACATCAGCTCAAGCCGGCTGCCCGGAGGAAAAGAGGCTAGGAAAGATCGTAGCAGGCACGGTTGTTGCTGCACGAGAAGTGCCTGCTCCGGAGGCTTCTTGCGAGCAGCGCTAAAAGCACGCGAACATCGCGTTTCTGTGCTTTCCTGAACAGCTTGCGCTGGGACAGTTACAGCCGTGTTTTGCAAGCTGTCCGGGGTTCTGAGGCACTAAAAGTGCGGATGTGTGGCGACTGTGCAAGACGAGAACCGGCTGCTCTGAAAGCCCTTCCTGCTCGTCACGTACGCTTTCTAGCAGCTCTACGGACACACACGCGTCAGCCTCTTCACTGTCCTACACAGCTAGCACGCTGGCAGTTACCGTCAACTTGGAAGCAGCCGCGCAGAAGGCACTCGCCCTGCAACCGGCGAACAGCGCACATTCGCGGCTACACGCGAGCTGGCCGCACTCGGAGCTTTCGCGGCTCTTCTCTCGCTCTTTCCCGCAGAGCTCCGGCGATGCACAACTCGAACCGCGAAAGCCGCAATGAGCTTTGTGCAAGCTGCGCAGAAGAAACAAGGCACTAAACCGGCAAATGTCCAGCTAATCTCCAACGTGAAAAGGGTCAGCAAGGAAAGCTCTTGCTAACAGCCCAGAAGCATTGCGACTCTTCTCTGGATGATTTGCCCACCAACACTTCACATCAGCTCAAGCCGGCTGCCCGGAGGAAAAGAGGCTAGGAAAGATCGTAGCAGGCACGGTTGTTGCTGCACGAGAAGTGCCTGCTCCGGAGGCTTCTTGCGAGCAGCGCTAAAAGCACGCGAACATCGCGTTTCTGTGCTTTCCTGAACAGCTTGCGCTGGGACAGTTACAGCCGTGTTTTGCAAGCTGTCCGGGGTTCTGAGGCACTAAAAGTGCGGATGTGTGGCGACTGTGCAAGACGAGAACCGGCTGCTCTGAAAGCCCTTCCTGCTCGTCACGTACGCTTTCTAGCAGCTCTACGGACACACACGCGTCAGCCTCTTCACTGTCCTACACAGCTAGCACGCTGGCAGTTACCGTCAACTTGGAAGCAGCCGCGCAGAAGGCACTCGCCCTGCAACCGGCGAACAGCGCACATTCGCGGCTACACGCGAGCTGGCCGCACCCGGAGCTTTCGCGGCTCTTCTCTCGCTCTTTCCCGCAGAGCTCCGGCGATGCACAACTCGAACCGCGAAAGCCGCAATGAGCTTTGTGCAAGCTGCGCAGAAGAAACAAGGCACTAAACCGGCAAATGTCCAGCTAATCTCCAACGTGAAAAGGGTCAGCAAGGAAAGCTCTTGCTAACAGCCCAGAAGCTTGCGACGCTTCTCTGGATGATTTGCCCACCAACACTTCACATCAGCTCAAGCCGGCTGCCCGGAGGAAAAGAGGCTAGGAAAGATCGTAGCAGGCACGGTTGTTGCTGCACGAGAAGTGCCTGCTCCGGAGGCTTCTTGCGAGCAGCGCTAAAAGCACGCGAACATCGCGTTTCTGTGCTTTCCTGAACAGCTTGCGCTGGGACAGTTACAGCCGTGTTTTGCAAGCTGTCCGGGGTTCTGAGGCACTAAAAGTGCGGATGTGTGGCGACTGTGCAAGACGAGAACCGGCTGCTCTGAAAGCCCTTCCTGCTCGTCACGTACGCTTTCTAGCAGCTCTACGGACACACACGCGTCAGCCTCTTCACTGTCCTACACAGCTAGCACGCTGGCAGTTACCGTCAACTTGGAAGCAGCCGCGCAGAAGGCACTCGCCCTGCAACCGGCGAACAGCGCACATTCGCGGCTACACGCGAGCTGGCCGCACTCGGAGCTTTCGCGGCTCTTCTCTCGCTCTTTCCCGCAGAGCTCCGGCGATGCACAACTCGAACCGCGAAAGCCGCAATGAGCTTTGTGCAAGCTGCGCAGAAGAAACAAGGCACTAAACCGGCAAATGTCCAGCTAATCTCCAACGTGAAAAGGGTCAGCAAGGAAAGCTCTTGCTAACAGCCCAGAAGCATTGCGACGCTTCTCTGGATGATTTGCCCACCAACACTTCACATCAGCTCAAGCCGGCTGCCCGGAGGAAAAGAGGCTAGGAAAGATCGTAGCAGGCACGGTTGTTGCTGCACGAGAAGTGCCTGCTCCGGAGGCTTCTTGCGAGCAGCGCTAAAAGCACGCGAACATCGCGTTTCTGTGCTTTCCTGAACAGCTTGCGCTGGGACAGTTACAGCCGTGTTTTGCAAGCTGTCCGGGGTTCTGAGGCACTAAAAGTGCGGATGTGTGGCGACTGTGCAAGACGAGAACCGGCTGCTCTGAAAGCCCTTCCTGCTCGTCACGTACGCTTTCTAGCAGCTCTACGGACACACACGCGTCAGCCTCTTCACTGTCCTACACAGCTAGCACGCTGGCAGTTACCGTCAACTTGGAAGCAGCCGCGCAGAAGGCACTCGCCCTGCAACCGGCGAACAGCGCACATTCGCGGCTACACGCGAGCTGGCCGCACCCGGAGCTTTCGCGGCTCTTCTCTCGCTCTTTCCCGCAGAGCTCCGGCGATGCACAACTCGAACCGCGAAAGCCGCAATGAGCTTTGTGCAAGCTGCGCAGAAGAAACAAGGCACTAAACCGGCAAATGTCCAGCTAATCTCCAACGTGAAAAGGCTCAGCAAGGAAAGCTCTTGCTAACAGCCCAGAAGCATTGCGACGCTTCTCTGGATGATTTGCCCACCAACACTTCACATCAGCTCAAGCCGGCTGCCCGGAGGAAAAGAGGCTAGGAAAGATCGTAGCAGGCACGGTTGTTGCTGCACGAGAAGTGCCTGCTCCGGAGGCTTCTTTCGAGCAGCGCTAAAAGCACGCGAACATCGCGTTTCTGTGCTTTCCTGAACAGCTTGCGCTGGGACAGTTACAGCCGTGTTTTGCAAGCTGTCCGGGGTTCTGAGGCACTAAAAGTGCGGATGTGTGGCGACTGTGCAAGACGAGAACCGGCTGCTCTGAAAGCCCTTCCTGCTCGTCACGTACGCTTTCTAGCAGCTCTACGGACACACACGCGTCAGCCTCTTCACTGTCCTACACAGCTAGCACGCTGGCAGTTACCGTCAACTTGGAAGCAGCCGCGCAGAAGGCACTCGCCCTGCAACCGGCGAACAGCGCACATTCGCGGCTACACGCGAGCTGGCCGCACCCGGAGCTTTCGCGGCTCTTCTCTCGCTCTTTCCCGCAGAGCTCCGGCGATGCACAACTCGAACCGCGAAAGCCGCAATGAGCTTTGTGCAAGCTGCGCAGAAGAAACAAGGCACTAAACCGGCAAATGTCCAGCTAATCTCCAACGTGAAAAGGGTCAGCAAGGAAAGCTCTTGCTAACAGCCCAGAAGCATTGCGACTCTTCTCTGGATGATTTGCCCACCAACACTTCACATCAGCTCAAGCCGGCTGCCCGGAGGAAAAGAGGCTAGGAAAGATCGTAGCAGGCACGGTTGTTGCTGCACGAGAAGTGCCTGCTCCGGAGGCTTCTTGCGAGCAGCGCTAAAAGCACGCGAACATCGCGTTTCTGTGCTTTCCTGAACAGCTTGCGCTGGGACAGTTACAGCCGTGTTTTGCAAGCTGTCCGGGGTTCTGAGGCACTAAAAGTGCGGATGTGTGGCGACTGTCCAAGACGAGAACCGGCTGCTCTGAAAGCCCTTCCTGCTCGTCACGTACGCTTTCTAGCAGCTCTACGGACACACACGCGTCAGCCTCTTCACTGTCCTACACAGCTAGCACGCTGGCAGTTACCGTCAACTTGGAAGCAGCCGCGCAGAAGGCACTCGCCCTGCAACCGGCGAACAGCGCACATTCGCGGCTACACGCGAGCTGGCCGCACTCGGAGCTTTCGCGGCTCTTCTCTCGCTCTTTCCCGCAGAGCTCCGGCGATGCACAACTCGAACCGCGAAAGCCGCAATGAGCTTTGTGCAAGCTGCGCAGAAGAAACAAGGCACTAAACCGGCAAATGTCCAGCTAATCTCCAACGTGAAAAGGGTCAGCAAGGAAAGCTCTTGCTAACAGCCCAGAAGCATTGCGACGCTTCTCTGGATGATTTGCCCACCAACACTTCACATCAGCTCAAGCCGGCTGCCCGGAGGAAAAGAGGCTAGGAAAGATCGTAGCAGGCACGGTTGTTGCTGCACGAGAAGTGCCTGCTCCGGAGGCTTCTTGCGAGCAGCGCTAAAAGCACGCGAACATCGCGTTTCTGTGCTTTCCTGAACAGCTTGCGCTGGGACAGTTACAGCCGTGTTTTGCAAGCTGTCCGGGGTTCTGAGGCACTAAAAGTGCGGATGTGTGGCGACTGTGCAAGACGAGAACCGGCTGCTCTGAAAGCCCTTCCTGCTCGTCACGTACGCTTTCTAGCAGCTCTACGGACACACACGCGTCAGCCTCTTCACTGTCCTACACAGCTAGCACGCTGGCAGTTACCGTCAACTTGGAAGCAGCCGCGCAGAAGGCAGTCGCCCTGCAACCGGCGAACAGCGCACATTCGCGGCTACACGCGAGCTGGCCGCACTCGGAGCTTTCGCGGCTCTTCTCTCGCTCTTTCCCGCAGAGCTCCGGCGATGCACAACTCGAACCGCGAAAGCCGCAATGAGCTTTGTGCAAGCTGCGCAGAAGAAACAAGGCACTAAACCGGCAAATGTCCAGCTAATCTCCAACGTGAAAAGGGTCAGCAAGGAAAGCTCTTGCTAACAGCCCAGAAGCATTGCGACTCTTCTCTGGATGATTTGCCCACCAACACTTCACATCAGCTCAAGCCGGCTGCCCGGAGGAAAAGAGGCTAGGAAAGATCGTAGCAGGCACGGTTGTTGCTGCACGAGAAGTGCCTGCTCCGGAGGCTTCTTGCGAGCAGCGCTAAAAGCACGCGAACATCGCGTTTCTGTGCTTTCCTGAACAGCTTGCGCTGGGACAGTTACAGCCGTGTTTTGCAAGCTGTCCGGGGTTCTGAGGCACTAAAAGTGCGGATGTGTGGCGACTGTGCAAGACGAGAACCGGCTGCTCTGAAAGCCCTTCCTGCTCGTCACGTACGCTTTCTAGCAGCTCTACGGACACACACGCGTCAGCCTCTTCACTGTCCTACACAGCTAGCACGCTGGCAGTTACCGTCAACTTGGAAGCAGCCGCGCAGAAGGCACTCGCCCTGCAACCGGCGAACAGCGCACATTCGCGGCTACACGCGAGCTGGCCGCACCCGGAGCTTTCGCGGCTCTTCTCTCGCTCTTTCCCGCAGAGCTCCGGCGATGCACAACTCGAACCGCGAAAGCCGCAATGAGCTTTGTGCAAGCTGCGCAGAAGAAACAAGGCACTAAACCGGCAAATGTCCAGCTAATCTCCAACGTGAAAAGGGTCAGCAAGGAAAGCTCTTGCTAACAGCCCAGAAGCATTGCGACGCTTCTCTGGATGATTTGCCCACCAACACTTCACATCAGCTCAAGCCGGCTGCCCGGAGGAAAAGAGGCTAGGAAAGATCGTAGCAGGCACGGTTGTTGCTGCACGAGAAGTGCCTGCTCCGGAGGCTTCTTGCGAGCAGCGCTAAAAGCACGCGAACATCGCGTTTCTGTGCTTTCCTGAACAGCTTGCGCTGGGACAGTTACAGCCGTGTTTTGCAAGCTGTCCGGGGTTCTGAGGCACTAAAAGTGCGGATGTGTGGCGACTGTCCAAGACGAGAACCGGCTGCTCTGAAAGCCCTTCCTGCTCTTCACGTACGCTTTCTAGCAGCTCTACGGACACACACGCGTCAGCCTCTTCACTGTCCTACACAGCTAGCACGCTGGCAGTTACCGTCAACTTGGAAGCAGCCGCGCAGAAGGCACTCGCCCTGCAACCGGCGAACAGCGCACATTCGCGGCTACACGCGAGCTGGCCGCACTCGGAGCTTTCGCGGCTCTTCTCTCGCTCTTTCCCGCAGAGCTCCGGCGATGCACAACTCGAACCGCGAAAGCCGCAATGAGCTTTGTGCAAGCTGCGCAGAAGAAACAAGGCACTAAACCGGCAAATGTCCAGCTAATCTCCAACGTGAAAAGGGTCAGCAAGGAAAGCTCTTGCTAACAGCCCAGAAGCATTGCGACTCTTCTCTGGATGATTTGCCCACCAACACTTCACATCAGCTCAAGCCGGCTGCCCGGAGGAAAAGAGGCTAGGAAAGATCGTAGCAGGCACGGTTGTTGCTGCACGAGAAGTGCCTGCTCCGGAGGCTTCTTGCGAGCAGCGCTAAAAGCACGCGAACATCGCGTTTCTGTGCTTTCCTGAACAGCTTGCGCTGGGACAGTTACAGCCGTGTTTTGCAAGCTGTCCGGGGTTCTGAGGCACTAAAAGTGCGGATGTGTGGCGACTGTCCAAGACGAGAACCGGCTGCTCTGAAAGCCCTTCCTGCTCTTCACGTACGCTTTCTAGCAGCTCTACGGACACACACGCGTCAGCCTCTTCACTGTCCTACACAGCTAGCACGCTGGCAGTTACCGTCAACTTGGAAGCAGCCGCGCAGAAGGCACTCGCCCTGCAACCGGCGAACAGCGCACATTCGCGGCTACACGCGAGCTGGCCGCACCCGGAGCTTTCGCGGCTCTTCTCTCGCTCTTTCCCGCAGAGCTCCGGCGATGCACAACTCGAACCGCGAAAGCCGCAATGAGCTTTGTGCAAGCTGCGCAGAAGAAACAAGGCACTAAACCGGCAAATGTCCAGCTAATCTCCAACGTGAAAAGGGTCAGCAAGGAAAGCTCTTGCTAACAGCCCAGAAGCATTGCGACGCTTCTCTGGATGATTTGCCCACCAACACTTCACATCAGCTCAAGCCGGCTGCCCGGAGGAAAAGAGGCTAGGAAAGATCGTAGCAGGCACGGTTGTTGCTGCACGAGAAGTGCCTGCTCCGGAGGCTTCTTGCGAGCAGCGCTAAAAGCACGCGAACATCGCGTTTCTGTGCTTTCCTGAACAGCTTGCGCTGGGACAGTTACAGCCGTGTTTTGCAAGCTGTCCGGGGTTCTGAGGCACTAAAAGTGCGGATGTGTGGCGACTGTGCAAGACGAGAACCGGCTGCTCTGAAAGCCCTTCCTGCTCGTCACGTACGCTTTCTAGCAGCTCTACGGACACACACGCGTCAGCCTCTTCACTGTCCTACACAGCTAGCACGCTGGCAGTTACCGTCAACTTGGAAGCAGCCGCGCAGAAGGCACTCGCCCTGCAACCGGCGAACAGCGCACATTCGCGGCTACACGCGAGCTGGCCGCACTCGGAGCTTTCGCGGCTCTTCTCTCGCTCTTTCCCGCAGAGCTCCGGCGATGCACAACTCGAACCGCGAAAGCCGCAATGAGCTTTGTGCAAGCTGCGCAGAAGAAACAAGGCACTAAACCGGCAAATGTCCAGCTAATCTCCAACGTGAAAAGGGTCAGCAAGGAAAGCTCTTGCTAACAGCCCAGAAGCATTGCGACGCTTCTCTGGATGATTTGCCCACCAACACTTCACATCAGCTCAAGCCGGCTGCCCGGAGGAAAAGAGGCTAGGAAAGATCGTAGCAGGCACGGTTGTTGCTGCACGAGAAGTGCCTGCTCCGGAGGCTTCTTGCGAACAGCGCTAAAAGCACGCGAACATCGCGTTTCTGTGCTTTCCTGAACAGCTTGCGCTGGGACAGTTACAGCCGTGTTTTGCAAGCTGTCCGGGGTTCTGAGGCACTAAAAGTGCGGATGTGTGGCGACTGTGCAAGACGAGAACCGGCTGCTCTGAAAGCCCTTCCTGCTCGTCACGTACGCTTTCTAGCAGCTCTACGGACACACACGCGTCAGCCTCTTCACTGTCCTACACAGCTAGCACGCTGGCAGTTACCGTCAACTTGGAAGCAGCCGCGCAGAAGGCACTCGCCCTGCAACCGGCGAACAGCGCACATTCGCGGCTACACGCGAGCTGGCCGCACCCGGAGCTTTCGCGGCTCTTCTCTCGCTCTTTCCCGCAGAGCTCCGGCGATGCACAACTCGAACCGCGAAAGCCGCAATGAGCTTTGTGCAAGCTGCGCAGAAGAAACAAGGCACTAAACCGGCAAATGTCCAGCTAATCTCCAACGTGAAAAGGGTCAGCAAGGAAAGCTCTTGCTAACAGCCCAGAAGCATTGCGACGCTTCTCTGGATGATTTGCCCACCAACACTTCACATCAGCTCAAGCCGGCTGCCCGGAGGAAAAGAGGCTAGGAAAGATCGTAGCAGGCACGGTTGTTGCTGCACGAGAAGTGCCTGCTCCGGAGGCTTCTTGCGAACAGCGCTAAAAGCACGCGAACATCGCGTTTCTGTGCTTTCCTGAACAGCTTGCGCTGGGACAGTTACAGCCGTGTTTTGCAAGCTGTCCGGGGTTCTGAGGCACTAAAAGTGCGGATGTGTGGCGACTGTCCAAGACGAGAACCGGCTGCTCTGAAAGCCCTTCCTGCTCTTCACGTACGCTTTCTAGCAGCTCTACGGACACACACGTGTCAGCCTCTTCACTGTCCTACACAGCTAGCACGCTGGCAGTTACCGTCAACTTGGAAGCAGCCGCGGAGAAGGAAGTCAGACAATTACTCCAACACCTGAAGTGCCTGCTCTAAAAGTTCTTGCTGCTCCTCACCGACTCTTCCCACCACATCTACAGGCTCAGAAACATTGAGTCTCTGGGCTTTCCTCCACCAGCAGGACTCTGACACTTACCATCACCTAGAGCTGCTGCACAGTGAGAAATAAATCTTAAAAATCACGAACTCAGACGATTGCTTTAACACCAAAGGTGCCACCTCTGAAAGTTTCCTGGTGTACATGGTGGCAAAAGTCAGAGTCCTGATTGTCTAGGAAAGAACGGAGCCCCAGTGTTGCTGGGCTTGTAGATGCGGTGGCAAGAGCCACTGAGGGGTTTTCAGAGCTGGCACTTCTGGTGTGGGATCTATCATCCAACGTTCATGATATATAAGAGTGTTTTCACTGGGCGGCCATAAGTACACTGTGGTAAACGTTGGAGTGCTGGTGTTCTAGGAAATCTCGCAGTCCCAATATTTGTGAGCCTGTAGATGCGGTGGCAAGAGCCGGGCGGGAGAAGCAAGAGCTTTCAGAAATGTCACTTCTGGTGTGGGAGCAGTCTTCTGACGTTTGTGATTTTTAAGATTTTTTTCAAAAGGGACTGCTGAGTTGAGGTGATGGTAGACGTCGGAGTCCTGGTGTCCCAGGAAATGCCGGATCCCCAATGTTTGTGAGCCTGTAGATGTGGTGCCTAGAGCTGGTGAGAAGCAGCAAGACATTCCAGAGCTGACACTTCTGGTGTGGGAGCAGCTGTCTGACATTCACCATTTTTAAGCTGTGGTTTAACACTAGGCGGACAGCTCGAGCTGGTGTTAAACGTCGGAGTCCTGGTGGTCTAGGAAATCCCGGAGCCCCAATGTTTCCTGGCCTGTAGATTTTTTTTACGCCTGTAGATCTTTACCACCCTGTCCTGGTGGTCTAGGAAAGCCCGGAGCCCCAGAGTTTGGAGCCTGTATGTGTGGTAGCAAGAGCCGGTGAGGAGCAGCAAGGGTATTCAGAGCTGGTCACCATGTAACAAAAGGTTCAGGATTTTTAAGATTTTTTCCCACTGAGCAGTAGGGACTGTTTCTCACTCCTTACAAATGAGTCCTTCGTCAGGAAAAGAAAAAAAAAACAGACTTCCTCTTCCATTAATTGTTTCTCTAAGCTATATGGGTACGTGACTATGTTTTGTAACTGTATTCTTGTCTGGTTCTGGCTAGGATAGAGTTAATATTTACCTGAGCTGGGTGGAGTACTGAAGCTGGTAGCCCCTATGGCTGGGATAGTTAACTAATTAGCTAACTGCTGGGGCTCAGTATGTAAGTGAGGAGGGTGGTGAAAGGAGCCTCCTGCTACGTGGAAGAAACTAGGTGTGGAGATTTGTTGTAAGCCATTATACTATATTTGTATTGCATCACTGTTTTGTTTTCTTCTGTCATTACTGTTAAATTTACTTTTTGTTCAATCTCAACCCACGGGTTTGGTTTTTTCCTGGTTTTCTTTTGTTTACCAAATCTCCCCCTGTTCTCTTGGAGGGTGGGGGGGGAGTGAGAGAGAGACTGCGTAGTCTGGTCCCGATCGGGGCTGAACTACAACAATTCTTTAAGAGCATACATATATAGTTGTGATTAACTTATTGTCCCCTATATCAATCCCCCCTTTTAATCACACTAAGTAAATTCTTTTACTTAAACAGTTTCCCTGAATGATATGAAGCATCATACATGGTTTTGTTTAGTGATGGGGGGGCCTAAGGTGGTAGCTTCTGTAGGAAACTGCTAGAAGTCGCTCCCCTTTGTTCAGTGGACTCGGCCGGGCCTAGAGCGGACCCGCTGCTGGCCAAGGCCAAGCCAATTGGTAGCAGAATGTCCCCTGATAACGCCTCTGCGATAACGTATTTAAATAGGGGAAAACAGAAAAAAAAAAAAAAGGGAGAGATGTGAAGCAGCTGAGCGGGGGGCAGAGGCACAGAGAGGGAGGCGCAGGCCTTATGGGCCTTGCAGGCCTCACCCTCTGGCCTCTCGCCAAGCCGCTGACTGGGCCCGAATTGGTCCGGCCCGGCTGCAGGAAGTGGAGAGGAGAGGAGAAGTGAATAAGATGTAAAAAGGATCCTGAGAGACATCTACCAGCCTGTTGTGAGGAACGGCTGCAGATGCCCAGGTCAGTTCAGAAGGAGTGGGAGGAGTAATGTGGCTCCTGGCCAAGATTCCCCTGCAGCCTGTGGTGACGACCATGGTGGAGCAGGTTGTCCCCCTGCAGCCCATGGAGGTCCACGGAGGGGCAGAGATCCACTTGGAGCCCGTGAAGGATCCCGTACTGGGGGAGGTGGATGCCTGAAGGCAGCTGTGGCCCATGGAGGGCCCGCTGGGACAGCTGTTCTGGAGAGACTGCACCCCGTGGAAGAGATGACCCATGCCGGAGCAGTTTCAGGAAGGACTGTGGCGTACGGGTGGGACCCCACAACAGAGCAGGGGAGGAATGTGAGGAGTTCTTCCCCCAACCATGAAGCAGCAGCGTAAAACAACGCGTGATGAACTGACCGCAATCCCCATTCCCTCTTCCCCCTCCTGTGCCACTCGGGGGGGGGAAGGTAGTAGAGATAATGTTAAGCTTGGGAAGAGGGAGGGGTGGAGGGAGGTTATCTTGTTCTCTGTCTCATTATCTTGCTGTTTGTAGTAATAAATGAATAGTTTTCCCCAAGAGGAGTCTGTTTTGCCCGTGATGGTAAATTTAAGGATTTCTCCCTGTCCTTATCTCAAACCTCGAGCCGTTTTTCCTTACATTATCTCCCCCTGTTCTCTCGGAGGGTGGGAGGAGTGAGAGAGAGACTGCGTAGTCTGGTCCTGATCGGGGCTGAACTACGACAGTGTTACTTTCTTAAACAGTCTCCAAACCCATAGGTACAGCACAATAGTTAATATTAATAAAACTCCTAAGCTAATCAATAAGATCACAACGGGGTGCACCATAGTATTAAGGATCCCTGTTGCCTCTGTCCCAGCCCCACTCATGCCCTGAGTACATTTCCATTTTGTGCATAACCACAGTGGCCAAGTTTAAGCCCGACCGTTTAAAAGGTGGTCCCATGCTTCCTGTAAACCCAAGGGAGGCGTGAGACCACGGCCATTTGGTGTCCTTTTGATTACAAGTTAGTGGTAAGATGCAGGAAAATATTGTAAGCCCAATCACAATTCCAATTAAACAATTGGTCATTTTAGGATTTAGTTGGTCTAGTGGATTAGTACAGCTACTTCTGTAGATAATGTACTGCCTTCGGTGACCTGCTAAAATGGGTTTTATATTTCCTATAATAAAATGACAAATAAGATATAAACTGCACCGATGACAGATTTGGGCGAGATTAGTTACTGGCCGGTCCCGGTTTCTTTGTCCGGTATCGTTTGCTGTGGTGTCCCTCCGGTTCACTACTGCACTGTTCCCGCCCTTATCCGTTCGAACGAGTTTAAGTCTCAAGTCTTCGTTGTTGTCTAGAGTTACTTTCCACAAGGTTGCAGAGGCTCTCTTGATCCGAGTATGGTGTATCCAGGAGTTCTGTCCCTTTACCTTAATTGCCGTGTAGGTGGTGAGGAGGACTTGAAAAGGTCCGGCCCACTGTGGTTCCAGAGTTTTTTCTGTAAGAGATTTAACATATACATAGTCCCCTGGTTGTATATCGTGAACAGGCCCATCCAGACCCCTACGACGTGTTCCCATTGCATGTTTTTCAATTCTTTTTAATTGTTTGTTTAGTGCCACCATATAGGAGGTCATTATTTCTTCACCAATTTGTGAAGACGTTCCCTTTTGTACCCCATAGGGTCGTCCATATAGAATTTCGAATGGACTAAGCCCTTCTCTTGCTCTTGGTCTGGTTCGTATTCGTATAAGAGCTAATGGTAAAGTTAGATTAGTTTCCTGACCCAACTTGACAATCTGTTGTTTGATTGGGTGATTCATTTTCTCCACCTGGCCACTTGATTGTGGTTGGTAAGAGGTATGTAATTGCCACTCTATCCCTAGATGGTGGCTAATTGCTTGTACTATTCTGGACACAAAATGTGGTCCTCTATCCGATGACATTACTGCTGCGACTCCAAACCTAGGTACTATTTCCTGGAGCAGTATTTTGGTTACTTCCCAGGCTTTAGCAGTTACGCACGGGAAAGCTTCTGGCCAGCCTGAAAAGGTATCCGTAAGTACTAATAAGTATCGATACCCCCCTTTTCTAGGGAGTTCTGAGAAATCAATCTGCCAACGTTGTCCCGGACCATTCCCCTTTCCGATTTTTTCAAGTTTTGGCCCTTTTACAACTTCAGGATTAGTCTGGAGACAAAGATCACATTGTTGAGTTACTTGTCTAACGGTAGTGGCTAAGTTTCGCACTATTATGTTCCTGATGAGATCTTTATATAGGGCTTCTGCCCCCCCCTCCCCCCAGTGTCTTTTTCTATGTTCTTCTCGGACTACTGACCATATCATGTAGGAGGGAATTACTACCCTCCCGTGTGAGGGGTAGTAATTGGCCCACCCTTCCTCATTATATGACCCCTTTAGATCATTAATAAGTTTGCCGACTTCCTTTGTGTATTCTGGTTTACCTTCTAGAAATACCTGTCCATCAGGTATTAGCGCACCCTCTACCTTGATTGTTTCTCTAGCTGCTTGTTTTGCTTCCCTATCTGCCAGCTCATTTCCTCTTTCCAATTCTGTGCTCACTTTCTGGTGTGCTTTAATATGCATAATTGCCACCTTTTTGGGAAGCTGGACTGCATTCAGGATTTTCAAAATCCCTTCTGCGTGTTTGATGGTTTTTCCATGAGAATTTAACAGTCCTCTTTCCTTCCATATTGCTCCATGGGCATGTACCACCCCAAAGGCATATTTAGGGTCAGTCCAAATGTTTACAGTCCTTCCCTGGGCTCTCTCCAGGGCTCAGGTAAGGGCTATGATCTCGGCCTTTTGGGCTGAGACGTCGGCTGATAGTGGCCTGGACTCTGTCACCTTTTCAAAAGTGGTAACAGCATATCCGGAATGTCGCCTTCCATTTAACATATAGCTGCTTCCATCGGTGAACCAATGTTCGGCTCCATCGACAGGGACATCTTTAAGATCCGTTCGACTAGAATACATGGTTTCAATTGTTTCCAAGCAGTCATGACTCACCGGCTCCCCGATGTTCCCATCAAGGAATGAGGCCGGATTGATGATGTTTGTGGTCACGATTTCAACATCATCCTGTTCAACCATTATAGCTTGATATTTCAGGAACCTTTGTGGGGAAAGCCAATGCCCTCCTTTTGCTTCAAGGACTGCAGATACAGTCTGGGAAACTAGGACAGTCATTTTCTGGCCTAGAGTGAACTTTCAGGCTTCTTGAATGTTTAGAATGACAGCTGCTACTGCTCTCAGACAGCTGGGCCACTGTCGTAGTTCAGCCCCGATCGGGACCAGACTACACAGTCTCTCTCTCGCTCCCCCCACCCTCCGAGAGAATAGGAGGAGATGATATAAGAAAAACGGCTCGAGGTTTGAGATAAGGACGGGAAGAAATTTGTAAAGTTACCGTTACAGGCAAAACAGACTCGACTTGGGGAAAAACACTCATTTATTTCTAAAACTAGCAGGAGAATGAGACAGGGAACAAGATAACCTCCCCCCACCCCTCCCTCTTCCCGGGCTTAACATTATCTCTACTACCTTCCCCTCCCGAGCGGCATGGAGGGGGGGGTCGGGGGCGGGGGGGGGGGAATGGGGGTCGCAGTCAGTTCATCACGCGTTGTTTTATGCCTCTGTGTCATCGTCGGGGGAAGAACTCCTTGCATTCCTCCTCTGCTCCAGCGTGGGGTCCCTCCCACGTCCACAGTTGTCCGTGAAACTGCTCCGGCGTGGGTCATCTCTTCCACGGGGTGCAGTCCTGCGAGCGACGGAGGAACGTACGACAAAAGACTCAATATGAGTAATAAGCGTAGTTCGATTTATTAGTCCTGGGTGCACATATTTATATTGCTAAGATAAAATATGCCTACTAGTCATTGCGTGATTGGCTTAAGCTCTAATAGTTACATTTGCATATCCTTCCTACTTGCAGTTAGCTAATCTGGAAAGTCCCGTTAACCTGAAAGTCCCGTACTTTTCATGTTTTCACTTTCTCAGAGTTGTTTACGATCTTCTTCAAGGTTGCTTCGTTTACTTTCTCACAGGAAGCTTCATTACTTTCTCACAGGCGGCCTCATTATTTTCTCACAGGTGGCTTCAGTACTTTCTTACAGGCGGCTTCATTACTTTCTCACAAGCGGCTTCAGTGATGTCCTTGAGGCCTGCTGCTCACAAACATAACAATTCCATTCGGTCTGGATTGTTCACTAAGTGTCCCTGATACTCCAGGTATCCAACAAATCCCCCTTTTTGTTTTGAACAATCCAGACCCACTTATGCGCTAATAACAAAAAATCAATGGCTGCTAGATTCTGCAAAAATATCATGACGCATACTATCCATGTCTTCTAATAATCCTGATAACATGCTAGAGGTTAAATTCATTTGCTTTTGTGCCCAACAAGCTAATTTATTTAAGTTAGCTAAAGCTTTTGCAGTTGCTGCCCAAGGAACAAATAAAGATAATGCTATCCGCTCAGCTGTACCCAACAGGGTTAAATTGCCGTCACAATGGGGAGTCAATACTTTTAGCGATCTTCTTGCTCGAGTGTGATTCCGTAATGTTCTCATAGGTGGAGCAAACATTATCAATTTTCCAAAATAACATGGTCCTCCTATGGCTCTTTTTGGTACTCCTGACCTTATTTTACTACAATATCAACTAGGTTCATGTAGGCCTCTACTGAATCTCCCTTTTCTTCTTTTTTTTTTTTTTTTTTTTTTTTTTATGAGCCAGATTGTCTGTATTGAGTTGTTAATCATTTTTTGCAAGCATGGTATGTTATGCCTAGTATGATGCCTAGTATCATAATTCCGATTTTAACCAAGGACAGCAACCACCCAGTTATGCCACACACAAGCTTAGTTAATAAAATTACTGATCACATGTTTATGCATATTCATGATTACAAAGCAAAGCTAAGTTTCAGTACCTTCTAGTAATTTTCTACTATAACATTTTTCTACTATTATGGATATAACAACTCCAGTAACTTTCTTATCTACAAGAGCAATGACTAGTTTTCTGCAGGCCTCTGTTGAAACAAGCCATAAATTCTGCTAACAATGTTTTGTATCTTAAAGCTTCCCTTCTCATTCCATGGCTTTCTTCCTGAGAGCATGATTGCATTCCTCCCCCAAGGTCAGTGTGCTTTCACTGATACCATACTGGCTCAGCGAAATACCACATCTCCCCCTTCTTTGTTTAGGAGAAGAGGCTTGTTTCAACGCTTTATCTATTAAAGTTTGCACACATTTTAAGACACAGAATTATAGATCAAAATACATATATAAAAGGAATGAATAAGCATCCTACAGCTATTAGTAACAAGCTTATATCAAGTCACCAAAAGATGTCTGAATATATCAAAACCATCACTTTGTTGCTGTTTTTGTACTCCTTTTTGCAAGTTTTGAATACTTTTGTGAATAGATTCCGAATGATCAGACAGATTCATGCAGCAAAGCCCATCAAAATCCTGACAACCATGATTTTGTGCTAATAATAAAAAAAATCTATTGCTGATCTATTCTGTTACTAACCCAACTATGCCAAAGACACCGCTGAGCAAGAGGATGTTTATCAGCCGGGTCAGAGCAGAGAAGGGAGGCAGGCGCAGCACCTTCAGGGCGTCCCCTGTTGTAAATAAAGTGTGCTCTGGGTCTGTCCTCTCCCCTTCGCTCCGAGCCACCTCTGTTTATACCCTCAGCAGATTCAGTGAAAGAGTACTGACTAGACGTTGCTGCATGCGTGGCCAGCGCATGCAACAAGGCCCGTCAAATATGTGCTCTGCAGGCTAACAGCGGTTCTGTTTTGTAAAGTAGCATAGTATATAGAATCTACATCAGTTAACAGCGTTGATAGTGCCGATACAGTTGTATTTATTTGCTTAGCAAGCCAACAGTCCAATTTATTTAGCATAGTTAATGCCTAGGCACTTGCCACACCAGGTGTAAAGACTGAAGCAGCAATAATTTTACTTAGTTTCCAAAACTCTGTATTATCTTGGCAACCAGATTCAATGCTATGTATGCTTCGTTTAGGTCTTTTATGCTGTCTGGATTTTGATATGTGCTCGCATGATTACGTCATGCTGTGTCGTTGCAATGTATAGATCTTAAAGCATTTACAATCATTACCCCTCTAGAAACATTAGCTCTTGAATAGTTAAAAAAAAATAGAAGTCCATCTTTACTGATCCCAAAAAGTTCCATCTTTTGTAGTTTTAGCACTCAGCACTTGTGGTTGCTGCTGTTTTACACAGAGTTGCCGTCCTACCGGTATCTGGCAGGTCAACCAAACATGTTCTGAAATACCCGCAGATGATACAGACAAGGATCCACTTGTTTACTGCTCCTGTAAAGACATAAGCGTATCCCTTCCCCCATGTTATAAGAGGGAACGGTCCTTCCACTTATACAAAGCTCGACTCAGACAGGAGTATCTGTTAACCATGTCAGGGGCGGGGGGGTGGGGGCGCCTGGCGGCGGCTGTGGCCCAGACATATAAGAGGAAAGAAAACTAAAACCTGAGGTTTAAGACAAGAATAGGGAGGGATCCTTAAAGCCACCGCTACAAGCAAAACAGACCATCACTAAAACCAAAGCAGGATAAGGAAAAAGGGAGCAAGACAACCTCCCCCCACCCCTCCCTCTTCCCAGGCTTAACACCATCTCCACCTCCCTCCCCTGCCCCCTTAGCGGGACAGGGATGGGGGGCGGGGGGGGGGAAAGAGGGAATGGGGGTTACAGACAGTTAATCACGCGCCGCTTTATTGATATCAACGGTTTAACGGCTGCACCTACAGCAGCAGCCATGACTGTAGCCTTTTCTTGTTCTAACATTCGCTCAGCAGCTTCCAGCAGTTGCCCTGTACTAGATCCTTTTGGCAGCACACTGAGGGCTCTCTTAGTTTTTTGGGTTTGTTTTTTGGTTTTTTTTTTTTTTTTTATTAGCATTATTAAAGGCAAGCATATCTAAGAACTTTGCTTTCATGTCATCATCCAGATCAGGGTGAGCCATAATTGCAGTGTGCAACCGATCAATAAATTTCCCATATGGTTCTGTGGGACCTTGTCTTCTTGATGTAAAGGCAGGTCCAGACTTTTCATCGTGCACCCTAGCAAGCGCTCTATAAGCCAAATCTTGGCCCAGTTGTAACACTTCGGTAGCAAATTGCGCTTGCCAATCAGATCGTGTGTAGTGTCCCGCTCCCATCAGCATTTGAGTTTGCACCCCGAATAATGGATCACCCTGTTGTCGAGGCGTTGCAGCTGCCCTATCACAAGCAGCCTGCCAGTACTGAAAGAACTGCAGCTGCTGCGACCTGGACAATCATTCTAATATCATAAGGAGCTAACAACTGTGATGAAAAAATATGCTGCAACACAGATTGAGCATATGATGATTTTAGCCCATACTGAGTAACTGCACTTTTAGCTTCCTTCAATATTTTCCAGTCTAATGCTTTCCACACACTTTTCCCAGTATTATCAGTCACAACTGGAAATGCCATAGGAAAAGGCTCTCCTTCTATCAAAGCATCTCGAATCACCTCTTTCCACTGCACTATCGGATTCAAAACCCCGGCCCCTCCCGCCGGCGTCCCTTGCAAAGGTGCAAAAAGACTGATCTCACCCGATGCTCCGTTCGGAATGAATAGGTTGGATGCTGACAGGTCTCGATGTGGCACAGGCGAAGGAGTTGACAAGTTTCCCAGTGACACTTCTAGGCGAATCTCTAGGGCTTCCAGTCTTTTTAGCGTCTCTTCCAGCTGTGCGTCCTTGGAGCCAGATGAATGTTCATCCCCCTCCTCCTCACGCCGTGGTGGCAGGGAAGAAGGTGGTAACGGGGGATAAACCAGAGCTGTTGGTGCCGGCGAAAAGGCTCGTGACTCTGAGTCTGCACTGGCGCAGCGTGGCGGGGTGCCTGGCGGTGGTACGTCTGATGGTGGTGAAAAGCCTTTGGCAGTTTTTCCCTCTGGTGCCCGCATATCTATAGTTATAGGGGCTGTGGCTGCAGTTCCTGGAGTCCTTGCTGGGGCTCGAACCCCCCCACCCTCAGCACGAGCCGGGGCGGCGGCAGGGCTCGTTAAACCCGAGAACAGCATGCTGGTAGTGGAGGTGGACCCGTCGGCTGGAGTTAAGGCCGCAAAAGCAGATGCAGCAACTGAACGCTCGGCTTTCATGCTTATCAATGTTTCGTTAATTAGCTTCCACACGGTGGAGATCCCTTACTTATTTCATCCCACAGCTTTTTTCCTATCTTTTCCTGTGTCGGGAGTTCAAAAGGATCATCAACTGTGGGGATTAATTCCCTTTTCTTTGCCCACTGCAGCAAAGCTTCTAGGACGGCCGAGTCATAACTCAGTCCTCTCATAGAGAGCATAATAATTCTAGGGCTACCTCCTTTTCCATTATTGCCGGCAGTTTCACAATTGGTGCTCCCTGATTAAGGCACCCCTTTTACTCCCTGATTAAGTACTCACTATTGGTGCTCCCTGATTAAGGCACCCCTTTTTTGCAGCTTGTCCTGTAGCCCTGGCAGACGGCGAACCCCTGTTTCAACGGTTCAGGCTCCGGATCGTCGCATCTGAAGGACAAATGCGTAGTCGATCTTGCCCCCCGGTCGCTGCTCCCGGTGCTTCTCTGCCTCCGCCACTCCGATAGCAGTGTCTTCTAGTAGTCCCTGTTCGGGCGCCATTTGCGAGCGACGGAGGAACGTACGACAAAAGACTCAATATGAGTAATAAGCGTAGTTCGATTTATTAGTCCCGGGTGCACATATTTATATTGCTAAGATAAAATATGCCTACTAGTCATTGCGTGATTGGCTTAAGCTCTAATAGTTACATTTGCATATCCTTCCTACTTGCAGTTAGCTAATCTGGAAAGTCCCGTTAACCTGAAAGTCCCGTACTTTTCATGTTTTCACTTTCTCAGAGTTGTTTACGATCTTCTTCAAGGTTGCTTCGTTTACTTTCTCACAGGAAGCTTCATTACTTTCTCACAGGCGGCCTCATTATTTTCTCACAGGTGGCTTCAGTACTTTCTTACAGGCGGCTTCATTACTTTCTCACAAGCGGCTTCAGTGATGTCCTTGAGGCCTGCTGCTCACAAACATAACAATTCCATTCGGTCTGGATTGTTCACTAAGTGTCCCTGATACTCCAGGTATCCAACACAGTCCCTCTAGAACAGCTGTCCCAGCGGGCCCTCCACGGGGCACAGCCTCCTTCAGGCCTCCACCTGCTCCGGCGTGGGGTCCTCCACGGGCTGCAGGTGGATCTCTGCCCCTCCGTGGACCTCCATGGGCTGCAGGGGGACAACCTGCTCCACCATGGTCGTCACCACGAGTTGCAGAGGAATCTTGGCCAGGAGCCGCATTACTCCTCCCCCTCCTCCTTCACTGACCTTGGCGTCTGCAGCCGTTCCTCACAACAGGCTGGCAGACGCCTCTCAGGATCCTTTTTACATCTTATTCACTTCAACTGCTCCTCTCCACTTCTTGCAGCCAGGCCGGGCCGAGTTGGGCCCAGTCGGCTGCCCGGCGGGAGGCCAGAGGGTGAGGCCTGCAAGGCCCACAAGGCTCGCGCTTCCCCCTCTCTGCCCCCCGCTCAGCTGCTTCACATCTCTCCCTTTTTTTTTTTTTTTCTGTTTTCCCCTATTTAAATACGTTATCGCAGAGGCGTTATCACGGGACATTCTGCTACCAATCGGCTCGGCCTTGGCCAGCAGCGGGTCCGCTCTAGGCCCAGCCAAGTCCACTGAACAAAGGGGAGCAACTTCTAGCAGTTTCCTACAGAAGCTGCCACCTTAGGCCCCCCCTCACTAACAAAACCAGAACAGCCACCCTTTCGCAGCGGCATCCAGCTGTTTGGAGAAGTATGCTACCGCCCGTCTGTATGGTCCCAAATCTTGTGCCAATATTCCTAGTGCCATTCCTTGTTTTTCGTGGGAAAATAGAAAAAATGGCTTACTCACATCAGGAAGTCCCAATGCCGATGCCGACATCAGGGCTTTCTTCAGCTGATGGAAGGCTCGATCTGACTCAGCATCCCACTGGAGACACTTTTGGTTAGCTGCTATCAGGGAATAGAGTGGCTTAACAGGCAGACCATAATCACATATCCAAAGTTGGCACCACCCGTCATTCCTAAGAATGTCCGTAGTTCCTTTATAGTTTGTGGTCGGGGGCTTTGCCATATGGCCTCTTTCCGGGCTTGTCCTAGGATCCGTTGTCCGGCACTGATCTCGTACCCCAGGTACGTGACCTGGGGTTGTAACAACGCCTGTGCCTTTTTCTTAGAAACCCGATATCCCTGTAGTCCCAGGAAATTGAACAGACTCACGGTCCAAATGACACAGGATTCTTTGGTTCTGGTTGCAATAAGAAGGTCGTCTACATATTGTAACACCTTCCCTTCTTCTGATGGTGGTTCCCATGATTCCAAGTCCTTTGCTAGCTGATTCCCAAAAATTGTGGGGCTATTTTTAAAACCCTGCGGCAACACCGTCCATGTGAGCCGGGTCTTTCGACCACTTTTGGGATTTTCCCATTCAAAAGCAAAAATTTTCTGGCTGGCTTCATGGAGAGGGAGGCAAAAGAAAGCATCTTTTAAATCTAGGACCGTAAACCAAGCTAAACCAGGTTTTAGCATGGTTAATAGGGTATAGGGGTTAGCTACCACAGGTCCTCTGTTATTTTGTTGATGGCTCTTAAGTCTTGAACTATCCTATAGGACCCATCAGGTTTCTTAACTGGAAGTACAGGTGTATTGAATTCTGACTCACATTCTTTTAGTAGTCTTAGTTCTATGAACCGCTCTATGACAGGACAAATTCCTTCCCTAGCTTCCCTTTTCAGTGGGCAAAATGTGGGATTTTGGTGTGAAATGGGGGGATTTGGGGCAAAATGTGGGATTTTGGTGTGAAATGGGGGAATTTGGGGCAAAATGTGGGATTTTGGTGAAAAATGGGGGAATTTGGGGCAAAAAAGCGGGATTTGGGGCAAAAATGCAGAAATTTGGGTGAAAAATGGGGGATTTGGGGGGCAAAATGTGGGATTTTGGTGTGAAATGTGGGAGTTTTGGGCAAAAATGCGGCATTTGGGGGCGAAACGGGGGAATTTGGGGGGAAATCACGGGATTTTGGGGCAACAATGTGGGATTTTGGTGCGAAATGGGGGAATTTGGGGCAAGAATGGGGGATTTTGGTGTGAAATGGGGGAATTTGGGGCAAAATGTGGGATTTTGGTGAAAAATGGGGGAATTTGGGGCAAAAAAGCGGGATTTGGGGCAAAAATGCAGGAATTTGGGCGAAAAATGGGGGATTTTGGGGGCAAAATGTGGGATTTTGGTGTGAAATGTGGGAGTTTTGGGCAAAAATGCGGCATTTGGGGGCGAAACGGGGGAATTTGGGGGGAAATCGCGGGATTTTGGGGCAACAATGTGGGATTTTGGTGCGAAATGGGGGAATTTGGGGCAAAAATGTGGGATTTTGGGGGCAAAATGGGGGAATTTGGGGGGAAATTGCGGGATTTTGGGGGCAAAATGTGGGATTTTGGTGTGAAATGGGGGAATTTGGGGCAAAAATGCGGGAATTTGGGGCAAAATGGGGGAATTTGGGGAAATCACAGCATTTTGGGAGCAAAATGTGGGATTTTGTGCGAAATGCGGGAATTTGGGGGAAAAATGGGGGATTTTGGGGGCAAAATGGGGGATTTTGGTGTGAAATGGGGGAATTTGGGGCAAAAATGTGGGATTTTGGGGGCAAAATGGGGGAATTTGGGGGGAAATTGCGGGATTTTGGGGGCAAAATGTGGGAATTTTGGTGCAAAATGGGGGAATTTGGGGCAAAAAAGCGGGATTTGGGGCTAAAATGCGGGAATTTGGGGCAAAAATGGGGGATTTTGGGGGCAAAATGTGCGATTTTGGTGTAAAATGTGGGAATTTTGGGCAAAAATGCAGCATTTGGGGGCAAAACGGGGGAATTTGGGGGGAAATCACGGGATTTTGGGGCAACAATGTGGGATTTTGGTGCGAAATGGGGGAATTTGGGGCAAAATGTGGGAATTATGGTGGAAAATGGGGGAATTTGGGGCAAAAATGCAGGATTTGGGGGGCAAAATGGGGGAATATGGGGAAATCACAGCATTTTGGGAGCAAAATGTGGGATTTTGATGCGAAATGTGGGAATTTTGGGCAAAAATGCGGCATTTGGGGGCAAAACGGGGGAATTTGGGGGGAAATCGCGGGATTTTGGGGCAACAATGTGGGATTTTGGTGCGAAATGGGGGAATTTGGGGCAAAATGTGGGAATTTTGGTGCGAAATGGGGGAATTTGGGGCAAGAATGGGGGATTTGGGGGGCAAAATGGGGGAATTTGGGGGGAAATTCCTGGATTTTGGGGCAAAATGTGGGCTTTTGGTGCGAAATGCGGGAATTTGGGGCAAAAATGGGGGATTTGGGGGGCGAAACGGGGGAATTTGGGGGAAATCACGGGCTTTTGGGGGCAAAATGTGGGATTTTGGTGCGAAATGGGGGAATTTGGGGCAAAATGTGGGAATTTGGGGCAAAATGTGGGAATTTGGGGCAAAAATGCGGGAATTTGGGGGGCGAAACGGGGGAATTTGGGGGAAATCACGGGCTTTTGGGGGCAAAATGTGGGATTTTGGTGCGAAATGGGGGAATTTGGGGTAAAAATGCGGGAATTTGGGGCAAAAATGCGGGAATTTGGGGGGCAAAATGGGGGAATTTGGGGAAATCACAGGATTTTGGGAGCAAAATGTGGGATTTTGGTGCGGAATGCGGGAATTTGGGGGGAAAAATGGGGGATTTGTGGGGCAAAATGTGGGAATTTGGGGGGAAATTCCAGGATTTTGGGGCAACAATGTGGGCTTTTGGTGTGAAATGCGGGAATTTGGGCAAAAATGCGGGATTTGGGGGGCAAATTGTGGGAATTTGGGGGAAATCACGGGATTTTGGGGGCAAAATGTGGGATTTTGGTGCGAAATGCGGGAATTTTGGGCAAGAATGGGGGATTTTGGGGGCAAAATGTGGGAATTTGGGGTGAAATCCCGGGATTTTGGGGGCAAAATGTGGGATTTTGGTGTGAAATGGGGGAATTTGGGGCAAAAATGCGGGATTTGGGGGGCAAAATGGGGGAATTTGGGGGGAATCGTTAGATTTTGGGGCAAAATGGGGGATTTTGGTGCGAAATGGGGTAATTTGGGGCAAAAATGCGGGATTTGGCGGGCAAAAGGTGGGAATCTTGGGGGAAATCGCGAGATTTTGGGGGCGAACCTGTGGGGGGTGTGGCGGCGACCACTCCCCGTTCCGGTGTCCGGTCCTCCCGGCCAGCAGGGGGCGGTGTTGGAGACGCCGTTGGGGCCTGTTCACGTGGCGCTGGAGGGCGCGCCCCGCCCTGGTCGCCCCGCCCTGCTGATGCTGCCGGACGTGGGCCACACGCGTGAGTCCCGCCCCCTTCCCCCTCTCCCGCCGCGCCCCTCCCCCGCAGACGCCTCGTGCTTCGCCCCGCTCTTCGCCCACCCCGAGATGCGGGAGGTCGCCAGCCACTTCCTGCTCGTCCACCTCGACCCCCCCGGCATGGAGGTGGGCGCCCCGCCCTACCCCCCGGGGTGCGTCTGCACTCCCCTCTTCCGCTCCCCCCAGTTGACCCCAGTGACTCCCAGTTGACTGCGTTGACCCCACTGCCCCCCCAGTTGACCCCACTGCCCCCCCAGTTGACCCCAGTGACCCCCAGGTTGACCCCACTGACCCCCCTGTTGACCCCACTGCCCCCCCAGTTGACCCCAGTGACTCCCAGTTGACTGCGTTGACCACTCTGACGACCCGGTTGACCCCACTGCCCCCCCAGTTGACCCCACGGACCCCCCCAGTTGATCCCAGTGACCCCCATTAACCCCCCAGTTGCCCCCATTAACCCCCAGTTGACCCCACTGACCCCCATTAACCCCCAGTTGCCCCCATTAACCCCCAGTTGACCCCCATTGACCCCCATTAACCCCCCGTTGACCCCACTGACCCCCATTAACCCCCAGTTGCCCCCATTAACCCCCCGTTGACCCCCATTAACCCCCAGTTGCCCCCATTAACCCCCGTTGACCCCCATTAACCCCCAGTTGACCCCCATTAACCCCCCGTTGACCCCACTGACCCCCATTAACCCCCAGTTGCCCCCATTAACCCCCAGTTGCCCCCATTAACCCCTTGTTGACCCCCATTGACCCCCCGTTGACCCCACTGACCCCCATTAACCCCCAGTTGCCCCCATTAACCCCTCGTTGACCCCCATTAACCCCTAGTTGACCCCCATTGACCCCCCGTTGACCCCCATTGACCCCCCGTTGCCCCCCATTGACCCCCAGTGACCCCCAGTTGACCCCACTGACCCCCATTAACCCCCCGTTGACCCCCATTAATCCCCAGTTGCCCGCATTAACCCCCAGTTGACCCCCATTGACCCCCGTTGACCCCCATTAAGGCCCAGTTGCCCCACATTAACCCCCAGTTGCACCCATTAACCCCCAGTTGACCCCCATTGACGCCTGTTAACCCCCATTAACCCCCAGTTGACCCCCATTAACCCCCAGTGACCCCCAGTAACACCTGGTTGCCCCCATTAACACCCAGTTGACCCCCATTAACCCCCAGTTGACCCCCATTGACCCCCCATTGACCCCATTAACCCCCAGTTGACCCCCATTAACCCCCAGTTGACCCCCATTAAACCCCAGTTGACCCCCCGTTGACCCCCATTAACCCCCAGTTGACCCCCATTAAACCCCAGTTGACCCCCCGTTGACCCCCATTAACCCCCAGTTGACCCCCATTAACCCCCAGTTGACCCCACTGACCCCCATTAACCCCCAGTTAACCCCCTGTTGACCCCCATTAACCCCCAGTTGCCCCCATTGACCCCCAGTTGCTTCCCATTAACCCCCAGTTGCCCCCATTAACCCCCAGTTGACCCCCTGTTGACCCCCATTAACCCCCAGTTGCCCCCATTGACCCCCAGTTGCCCCCCATTGACCCCCAGTTTCCCCCA